>NC_137332.1:82473246-83673246 GCF_965287045.1 Carcharhinus amblyrhynchos | reverse complement strand
AGTGTGCATAGGACGCTGTAGGTCTGCAAAGGGATTACAGATAGTCTAAGTGAGTGGGCGAGGGTCTGGCAGACGGAGTACAATGTTGGTAAATGTGAGGTCATCCATTTTGGTTGGAATAACCGCAAAATGGACTATTATTTAAATAGTAAAAAATTGCAACATGCTGCTGTGCAGGGGGACCTGGGTTTCCTTGTGCAGGAATCTCAAGGAATTGGTTTGTAGATGCAGCAGGTAATTAAGAAGGCAGATAGAATTTTGTTCTTCATTGCTAGAGGGATGGAGTTTAAAAACAGCAAGGTTATGTTGCAGCTGTATAAGGTGCTGGTGAGACCACACCTGGAGTACTGTGTACGGTTTGGGTCTCCTTACTTGAGAAAGGTTATACTGGCACTGGAGGGGGTGCAGAGGAGATTCACTAGTTGATTCCAGAGTTGAGAGGGTTGGCTTATGAGGAGAGACTGAGTAGACTGGGGATATACTCATTGGATTTCAGAAGAATGAGGGGAGATCTTATAGAAACATAAGATTATGAAGGGAATAAATAAGATCGAAGTAGGGAAGTTGTTTCCATTGGTGAGTGAAACTAGAACTAGAGGGCATAGCCTCAAAATAAGGGGAAGTAGATTTAGGACTGAGTTGAGGAGGAATTTCTTCACACAAAGGGTTGTGAATCTGTGGAATTCCCTGCCCAGTGAAGCAGTTGAGGCTACCTCATTGAATGTTTTTAAGGCAAGGATAGATAAATTTTTGAACAATAAAGGAATTAAGGGTTACGGTGAGTGAGCAAGTCAGTGGAGCTGAGTCCATAAAAAGATCAGCCATGATCTTATTGAATGGCAGAGTAGGCTCGAGGGGCCAGATGGCCTACTCCTGCTCTTAATTCTTATGTTCTTAAGATAGACTCCTGGCTAATTCCAAAAAGTGTGATACTTGATCATATTCCTTTTGTTTATTGACAACAGGTCCCTGCGTGTGAATGTATGTTGCTTCTAGAACGTGTAAATGGCCACATTATACACTCGACGGATTGTCTTAAATTGGTTCTAAGTGTAGCCATTAGCACAGTCAGGAACGTTCAGCAAGTGCTGCCCAATCGTGAAATCTCATTTGACAACGGACATCTCCTTTTGGGTTTTGAAAGTGTGAGCAAGTTGAGTACGGTCTTTGCTCGGCCTATTACGAACAACCGAAGGAATTTGTAGTTTTATTCCATCAGCCAAGTATTAGGACGCTGATGTGCATAAACACATCTGTCAGTGCAGACTCAATGGGCCAAAGGGTCTTTTCTGCACTGTATGATTCTATGAAGGCATTTGATGCTGCTCCACAGTGGCAGAACTAGTGGTATTTTTTACAAACAAGATGCTGTCATCAGTCCAAAAGGACATTCCGCCTGTCACTCAGTTGACAAACATCTAGTATGAATTTCAATGCCAGTCAGAGGCCTTGAGCACAGTGGTAACATCCTTCTCACTGGACCAGAAGCTAGAGGCTCGAACTGAACACCTGTTGGCCACTGAAGGAGAGTTCAATGTGGTTCAACGGCTGATAAGCAGCTCAGGAACCCTTCCCACCACTTACCCACAAATCCACAAAGGGTGTGTGTGAAGATACGTTAAAGGACAAAATGCTGGCATGAATGATACCGAGAGACAGTGACCAGCAGCACACACATTGTGGAAATCCTCCACCATCGCCCCCCCCCCCCTCAAAAAGGTTACATCAGCAGGTACAAACCACCAAGGCTGGGAGGAAAATAGGCAAACTGGAGCATATAAAAACTCCACAAAAAGAACACCCACAGCAAGTAAAACCAACAAGGCTAATTACAACCAAACTGTCCCTGGTAAAAAGAACCAAGCAAGGCAGCAGAAAAACATTTGCCCAATACATACGGTGACTGACCTTCATCCTTCAAAATACTAGCTGCAAAGTGTGCCATTTCCTTGCTTGGATCTAAGACTGCCTACCACCCCACCTCCCCAACCCCCCGACACAATCTGACCTCACACACCCAAAGATTGACCTCAATTACCCAAAGGATCGAAGTGTTCCAAACTCAGTGTGACCCTGTGCAGTGACCTGCTGATGTGACAATATTCCCTGGGATCCCGATAGCTAACCTTTTCCAGAAATAGAGGAGTGGGATGATCACAGCCAAGCGGGCCTGGTGGAACAAGCTATATTCCAGTTTACCATGTCTACTGCTCATGACGATCTTATCTTTCTCATACTCGGTGATATTCACCTGTGCAAGGAGAAAAGAGAGAAAAATCACCCAGGAAACACGGTCACGGGAATAGGATTACATTTTACATGTCAGCTTCAAAGAACACAAAGGGACTTCAGTCCACACATATCAGCAACACCTTCAAGTCATTCAGTAAATACCACTCCAACCTTGGACTCCAAAATGCATGGGTTCAATGCTGACTTCAGATTTGAAAAAAAAAACAAGCGACTGGACTCACATGATGGTGTGAAATGATAAATTCAGGAACCATCTAAAATTTCAACTTCACAGAATCATAGAATACTACAGTGCAGAAGAGGCCTTTCAACCCATTGAGCCTGCCCAACGCAATGAAATGCCCAGACCTGCTGCCTAACCCCACTTGCCTGCACTTGGCCCAAAGCCTTGAATGTTATGGCATGCCAAGTACTCATCCAGTTACTTTTTGAAGGATGTGAGGCATCCCACTTCTGCCACCCTCCCAGGCAGTGCATTCCAGATCATCACCCTCTGAATAAAAAGGTTTCTCTTCAAGTCCCCTCTAAACCTCCCACTTTTAACTTGTGTCCCCTTGTAACTGACCCTTCAACTAAGAACAAAGAACAAAAAAACAAAATCAGC
Source organism: Carcharhinus amblyrhynchos (assembly GCF_965287045.1). Lineage (NCBI taxonomy): Eukaryota > Metazoa > Chordata > Chondrichthyes > Carcharhiniformes > Carcharhinidae > Carcharhinus > Carcharhinus amblyrhynchos. The sequence continues at coordinate 83,670,389 of NC_137332.1, read as the reverse complement.
CTGGGAAACAGGCCCTTCGGCCCAACGAGCCCGCGCCGCCATCTCAACACCACCAGTCCACCTCTCCACCCATGACCCCTATCTAATGTTTTATAGCCATCCAGATTGAGGGAAACTGATTTAGGGACAATTTATTCCTGCCAATCAGCCTAACAGCACATCTTTGGGGTGTGGGAGGAAACCGGAGCACCCGGAGAAAACCCACGCAAGCACGGGGAAAATGCGCAAACTCCCACAGACACTGGCCCAAATCCATGTGTCTGCACAGCAATCAGCGATAGTCACTGAGCTGTCGTCTTGCCCAGTATCTGGTCCAGTTTAGACATGAAACACTAGGCCAATCTCGAACAACCAAGAGCAGCCCCAGTACGACCCATTGTGTGTATGCCCCTCGTTGGACACGAGGTAGACCGACTTAAAACCTGTGAATGAAAAGAGAAAAAACATTACTATCATAGTATACCCATTTACATTACCAGGGACGCCCCAATGCTAATGACCCTTATTTAAAACAACCTCCTATATCCACCCATCTCCAACTCAGTCATGTGCCTGTCTAAGTTACTCTTAAAGGACTCTAGCGTGTTTGCCTCCACCACCTTACTTGGCAGAGCATTCCATACCCCCACTACCCTCTGTGTGAAAAACCTCCCTCTAATATCTGTGTTGTACCTTTCCCCCCTCACCTTAAGTCCATGGCCCCTTGTCCTACGTGTCTCTATTATAGGAAATAGCTTACCTCTGTTTACTCTATCTATACCCTTCATAATCTTATATACCTCTATTAGATCCCCCCTCAGTCGGCGTCTTTCAAGGGAAAAGAGCCCCAATTTCTTCAACCTTTCCTCATACCCCAGTCCTTCCATACCAGGCAACATCCTGGTAAACCTCCTCTGCACTCTCTCCAGAGTCTCCACGTCCTTCGGTAGTAAGGCGACCAGAACTGGACGCAGTACTCCAAATGCGGCCTGACCAACGTTCTGTACAACTGCAACATTAGACTCCAGCTCTTATATTCTATACCCCTTCCTATAAAGGCCAACATACCATAGGCTTTCTTCACCACACTCTCCACTTGCACTGCCACCTTCAAAGACTTGTGCACTTGCGCCCCCAGGTCTCGCTGTGACTCTATACTCCTTACGGGCTTACCCTCTATCGTATAACTTCCCCCTACATTATTCCGGCCAAAATGCATCACCTCACATTTATCCGGATTAAACTCCATTTGCCACGTATCTGCCCAATCAACCAGCCTATCAATATCCTGCTGTATTGCCAGACACTGCTCCTCACTGCCTGCCAATCCAGCCATCTTGGTGTCATCAGCAAATTTGCTGATCACACCACCTACTCCCTCTTCCAAATCATTTATATACACTACAAAGAGAAGAGGTCCCAGTACTGAGCCCTGCGGCACACCACTAGTGGCAGATCTCCAGCTAGAAAAAGACCCCTCCACAACTACTCTCTGACTCCTCTTTGCAAGCCAGTTCTCTACCCATCTAGATACCTGACCACATATCCCATGAGCTTTAATCTTCTGTACCAACCTACCATGAGGGACTTTGTCAAACGCCTCACTGAAATCCATATAGATGACATCAACGGCTCATCCTTCGTCAACCGTTTTTGTCACCTCCTCAAAGAATTCTACCAGATTCGTAAGGCAAGACTTCCCCTTGACAAAGCCATGCTGCGTATCCTTAATCAGATCGCAACGCTCCAAGTGCACATACATCCTATCCCTAAGAATCCTCTCCATCAACTTACCTACCACTGACCTTAAGCTCACTGGCCTTTAGTTACCCGGGCTATCCCTCCTACCCTTTTTAAACAACGGTACCATGTTCGCTATCCTCCAGTCCTCTGGGACCTCACCTGTGTCCAGCTAAGGGGAACAACTGCTCCCTAGCCATCCTGACCATGCCCCTCATAATCTTGGATGCCTCAATAAGGTCACTCCTCAGACTTCTCTGCTCCAATGAAAATAATCCAAGCCTATCCAACCTCTCTTTATAACTTAAATGTTCTATCCCAGGCAACATCCTGTTAAATCTCCTCGGCACCCCCTCCTGTGTGGTGATGTCCTTCCTATAATGTGGCGACTAGAACTGAACAGTACTCCAACAATGGCCTCACCAAAGTTCGATACAACTCCATCATGACCTTCTGATTTTGTAATCCATACCCTTGATAAAGACAGTGTGCCATATGCCTTTTTCAGCGCCCTATCAACCTGCCATTTCGCCTTCAGAGATTGATGGACAAACATACCAAGATCCCTTTGGTCTTCAGAACTTCAAGGTGTCAGAGCTTCCATAGTATATTTCCTTATCAAGTGAGGTGAGGCATCACCTCACACTTTTCAGGAGTAAGTTCCATTTGTCATTTACCCGCCCATTTGACCGTCTCGTCAATATCTGCCTGTAACCTAAGATACTCAACATCTCTGTTAACCATCCGCCAATCTTTGAGTCATCGGCAAACTTACTGATCCGACATCCCCACATAGTCATCTCTGTCATTAATATAAGTGACATATGTTAGGAGGCCCTGCATGGGTCCTTGTGGTAACTGGCCTCCAATCACTATGGCAGCTGTTCGTCACCACCTTCTGTTTCCTACTGCTAAGCCAATCATCATTCCATCTTGTCAGATCACACTGCGTCCCAAGTGCATTAGCCTTCTTAATAAGCTTCCCATTAGATTGATGAGAACAATCCCACAAAAATACTGAAGAATAGTTCTCAGAAAAGCAAAGGGATGGACAGATCTGTGGGTCAATTTAAGGGCTGCATCCCGAAACAATATTAAAGACGTACTTTTCGGACACAATAGTGAGGGACAGTGTTCCGGAGAATATATTGAAGGAGCCTCTCTAGACATAGTACTGAAGGAGTCTCTCCGGACGCTGCGTTGGAGGAGCGTTCTCCGGACGCTGCGTTGGACGAGCGTTCTCCGGACGCTGCGTTGGACGAGCGTTCTCCGGACGCTGCGTTGGACGAGCGTTCTCCGGACGCTGCGTTGGACGAGCGTTCTCCGGACGCTGCGTTGGACGAGCGTTCTCCGGACGCTGCGTTGGACGAGCGTTCTCCGGACGCTGCGTTGGAGGAGCGTTCTCCGGACGCTGCGTTGGAGGAGCGTTCTCCGGACGCTGCGTTGGACGAGCGTTCTCCGGACGCTGCGTTGGAGGAGCGTTCTCCGGACGCTGCGTTGGAGGAGCGTTCTCCGGACGCTGCGTTGGAGGAGCGTTCTCCGGACGCTGCGTTGGAGGAGCGTTCTCCGGACGCTGCGTTGGAGGAGCGTTCTCCGGACGCTGCGTTGGAGGAGCGTTCTCCGGACGCTGCGTTGGAGGAGCGTTCTCCGGACGCTGCGTTGGAGGAGCGTTCTCCGGACGCTGCGTTGGAGGAGCGTTCTCCGGACGCTGCGTTGGAGGAGCGTTCTCCGGACGCTGCGTTGGAGGAGCGTTCTCCGGACGCTGCGTTGGAGGAGCGTTCTCCGGACGCTGCGTTGGAGGAGCGTTCTCCGGACGCTGCGTTGGACGAGCGTTCTCCGGACGCTGCGTTGGACGAGCGTTCTCCGGACGCTGCGTTGGAGGAGCGTTCTCCGGACGCTGCGTTGGAGGAGCGTTCTCCGGACGCTGCGTTGGAGGAGCGTTCTCCGGACGCTGCGTTGGAGGAGCGTTCTCCAGACACTGTATGGGGGTGTGTTCTCTGGACACTGTATTGGAGGAGTGTTCTCCGGACACTGTATTGAAAGAATGTTCTCTGGACACTGTAGTGAAGGAGTGTTCTCAGGACACTGTATTGGAGGTGAGTTCTCCACAAACTGTATTGGAGGAGAGTTCTCCAGACACTGTATTGAAAGAATGTTCTCCGGACACTGTATTGGAGGTGAGTTCTCCACAAACTGTATTGAAGGAGAGTTCTCAGGATACTGTATTGGAGGAACGTTCTCTTGCCTCCCTCTGCAGCATGGGTCACAATTCATTCAGACCTTGAGATTTATCCACTTTTAAGCCTTCCAAGACCTCCCATACCTTCCCTGTGTCAATTTGCTCAATAACCTTACAGTCGCCCCCGCCCACCCCCTGGATTCCATACCATTGTCCTCATTCCCTTGGGTGAAGACAGATGCAAAGTATTCATTCAACTCTCTGCCAGCTAAGGATAGGCAATAAATGCTGGCCAGCAAGCGATGCCGTGTCCCGCAAATTAATAAAAAAATGTCCTCTTGCCCACCCATAGATTGCCCCCTTGCTCCCTAATGGGCCCTACTCTTTCCCGGATTATGCTCTTCCCATTGATATACTTGTAGAATATCTTGGGATTTTCCCCACTTTTACCAGCCGAAGCTTTCTCACATGCCCTCTTGGCTTTCCTAATTGGTTTCTGAAGCTTGACCCTGTACAATGCCCCCTTGTGCTTGTTGAAAGCTTCTCTTTATTTTTCATCATATCCTGAACATCTCTGGATATCCATGGTTCTCTGAGCTTGTTACGCCCACCTGAGGGGGAACATGCTGGGCTTCTACTCTCCCATTTCCTTTTTGAATGGCCCCCCTGCTCTTCTGTAGATTTTCCCATTATGTAGCTATTTCCAGTCTACCTTGGCCAGATCCTGCCTTATTTTACGAAGCTCTGCTCTCCCCACAATCCAAAGCTTTGTTTTTGTAAGTTGTCTTGTCCGTAAGAAGCTTAAATTGTACCATGTTGTGATCATTATCACTGAAATGGTCCCTCACCACTACCTCAATCGCCAAGCTTCATTCCCCAGAATCAGGTCCAGCCCAGCTGCCTCCTTTGTTTGACCCTCCACATATTAATTTAAAAGTTCTCCTGTACACCTTTCAAAAAATTTACTCCATCCAAACCCTTAATACTGTGTATATCCCAGTTAATGTTGGGAAAGTTGACATCACCTAATACAATAACCCTATTGTTGTCATTTTTACACACGTCCGCAAATTGTGCACAAATTTGCTTTTCAATATCCTGCTAACTATCTGGGGTCTATAATAAAATTAACAATGTGGCTGTCCCATTTTTACTCCTAAGCTCTACCCACAAAGCTTCATTTGAATCCCCCCTCCAAGATATCATCTCATAGAAACCCTACAGTGCAGTATGAAACCATTCAGTCCATCAAGCCTGCACTGACGACAATCCCAACAGGCCCTATCCCTGTGACCTTACAGATTGGACGGCACAGTAGCACAGTGGTTAGCACTGTTGCTTCACAGCTCCAGGGACCTGGGTTCGATTCCCAGCTTGGGTCACTGTCTGTGGGGAGTTTGCACATTGTCTCTGTGTCAGCATGGGTTTCCTTCAGGTGTTCCTCCCACAGTCCAAAGATGTTCGGGCTAGGTTGATTGGCCATTCTAAATTGCCCCTTAGTGTCCTGGGTGCATAGGTTAGAAAGACAAGCGGGTAGATATGTAGGGATATGGTCTGAGTGGGATTGTGGTTGGTCCAGGCTTGATGGGCCAAATGGCCTCCACCTGCACTGTAGGATTCTATGATTCTATTTATCCTTCCTGACACTAGGGGCAATTTAGTATGGCTAATCAATCTAACCCTCACATCTTTGGAGTGTGGGATGAAATCTGAGCACCCAGAGGAAACCCATGCAGACACGGGGAGAACGTGGAAACTCCACCCGAGGCCCTGGTGCTGTGAGGCAGCACTGCTAACCACTGTGCCACAACATCGCCCTAACTCTCCTTAGACTCTCTCCTTACTGCTGTAATTGACTCCTTAACTAATAATGCAATGTCTTTTCCTCTGTTACCCACTCCTCTGTCTCGCCTGAAAATTCTACATTCCGGAATGTTGCCAATTAGTTTAAACTCCTCCCAACAACACCAGCAAAACATCCCGCAAGGATGTTAGCCCTGCTCTGGTTCAGATGTAGACTGTTCCACTTGTCCAGATCTCAAATTCCTCAGAAATGGTCCCAGTGATCCAGGGATCTAAAACCCTCCCTCCTGCACCAACTCTTAAAACAGGCATTCATCTGCACTAATCTCCTATTTATGTGCTCGTTAGTACGTGGCACTGGGAGTAATCCAGATTTTACAACCTGAGAGATCCTGCTTTTTATTCTACAGACTAACTCTCTGAATTTTTAATGCAAGGTCTCAGTCCTCTTCCTATCTATGTCATTGGTACCAACATGTAAATGACCTTTTCCTTAAAACTCTTCCCCTTCAGGATACCCTACAGCCTTTTAGTGACATCCCGGACCCCAGTACGTGGGAGGCAACATACCAACCTGAAGTTACACTGATGGCCACAGAAGTGCCTATCCCTGACTATAGAATCCTCTATTACTATTGCCCTGCCTCTCTTCTCTCCCTCCTGTTCAGACAGACTGCTTGTGGTGCCAGAAGCTGGGCTCTGTCTGCACTCCCTGGAAGAACCAACATCCTCATCAGCCTCCAAAATGGAATACCGATTTGCAAATGAGAGTCCAGGGGACTGCCTATACCTCTTGGAAGGCCTGGTGGTCACCCATTCCCCTCCTTCCTCAAGTCCCTGCAGCTGAGATGTGACCACTTCCCCAAACATGCTATCCATAATGCCCTGAGACTTGCGGATTCTCTACAGTGTCTCCAGCCATCGTTCAACTCCAAAACTCGAGGTTCCAGGAGCTGCAACTGGACACAGTTCATGCACACTGGCTGGCCCTGGGCACTGTAAATGTGCCCAGCCTCCCACATGGAGCAAGAAAAGCAAAGCATAGCTTTGAGCTCCCCTACCACACTGAAACCCATTTTAGTTTAAAAACTTCACATGACTTCTTTTTAACAAGAAATAAATGAAATAATTCCCTACTATTCCTTAAACAATAACTTACAATTTAATGTGGTTTGGAAATACTCACCAGGACGTACTCACTAATCAGCTGGGTTGATTATAAGTCGCTTTCTGAACAGTAATGTTTGATCGACTCCTGTCCCCACTGGACCTGTGGAGGTAGCAAGGGACACAAGACACAGCAATACCACCTTCCCTGACTTCACTAAACTCCCACACTTACCTCAACTTTCAGTCTCACACTCTTTACAGGTGGCACTTCTAATTGCACCTTAGAATTTACTTATATACCTTACGCTTTCAATACAGCGTCCGGAGATACACCTTCAATACAGCGTCCGGAGAACACTCCTTCAATACAGCGTCCGGAGAACACTCCTTCAATACAGCGTCCGGAGAACACTCCTTCAATACAGCGTCCGGAGAACACTCCTTCAATACAACGTCCGGAGAACACTCCTTCAATACAACGTCCGGAGAACACTCCTTCAATACAGCGTCCGGAGAACACTCCTTCAATACAGCATCCGGAGAACACTCCTTCAATACAGCGTCCGGAGAACACTCCTTCAATACAGCGTCCGGAGAACACTCCTTCAATACAGCGTCCGGAGAACACTCCTTCAATACAGCGTCCGGAGAACACTCCTTCAATACAGCGTCCGGAGAACACTCCTTCAATACAGCGTCCGGAGAACACTCCTTCAATACAGCGTCCGGAGAACACTCCTTCAATACAGCGTCCGGAGAACACTCCTTCAATACAGCGTCCGGAGAACACTCCTTCAATACAGCGTCCGGAGAACACTCCTTCAATACAGCGTCCGGAGAGCACTCCTTCAATACAGCGTCCGGAGAACACTCCTTCAATACAGCGTCCGGAGAACACTCCTTCAATACAGCGTCCGGAGAACACTCCTTCAATACAGTGTCCGGAGAACACTCCTTCAATACAGCGTCCGGAGAACACTCCTTCAATACAGCGTCCGGAGAACACTCCTTCAATACAGCGTCCGGAGAGCACTCCTTCAATACAGCGTCCGGAGAACACTCCTTCAATACAGCGTCCGGAGAACACTCCTTCAATACAGCGTCCGGAGAACACTCCTTCAATACAGCGTCCGGAGAACACTCCTTCAATACAGCGTCCGGAGAACACTCCTTCAATACAGCGTCCGGAGAACACTCCTTCAATACAGCGTCCGGAGAACACTCTTTCAAAACAGATTTCATGAACCAGATTTAACAAGGTTGATGGAGTGTTCTTCGGATATTACATTGAAGGAATATATCTCTGTACAATATATAGGAGTGTTCTCTGAAGACTACATTGTAGGAGAGTTCTCCAGAAATCATACTGAAGGAGAGATCTCTCAACAATATATTGAAATAGTGTCTCCAGACACTATACTGCAGGTTTGTACTCTGGACACCGTGTTGGAGGAGTGCTCTCCGGACACCGTGTTGGAGGAGTGCTCTCCGGACACCGTGTTGGAGGAGTGCTCTCCGGACACCGTGTTGGAGGAGTGCTCTCCGGACACCGTGTTGGAGGAGTGCTCTCCGGACACCGTGTTGGAGGAGTGCTCTCCGGACACCGTGTTGGAGGAGTGCTCTCCGGACACCGTGTTGGAGGAGTGCTCTCCGGACACCGTGTTGGAGGAGTGCTCTCCGGACACCGTGTTGGAGGAGTGCTCTCCGGACACCGTGTTGGAGGAGTGCTCTCCGGACACCGTGTTGGAGGAGTGCTCTCCGGACACCGTGTTGGAGGAGTGCTCTCCGGACACCGTGTTGGAGGAGTGCTCTCCGGACACCGTGTTGGAGGAGTGCTCTCCGGACACCGTGTTGGAGGAGTGCTCTCCGGACACCGTGTTGGAGGAGTGCTCTCCGGACACCGTGTTGGAGGAGTGTTCTCCGGACACCGTGTTGGAGGAGTGTTCCCTCTATATTTTTGCCAATATTTTTCCCTGAGCTGCTAGCACTGAAGCAAATTATCAAGTTGTTTTATATTGCTGTTTGTGGGAATTTGCTGTGTGGAAATTCTCTGCTGGTTTTCCTATGTTACAATGGGATGCTATGTTCCATCTGCCATGAATCACAGCACTATCTAAACGCTAGTATTTTATTTGGAAAGTTACATAAGAACATAAGAAATAGGAGCAGGAGTAGGCCATCTAGCCCTTCGAGCCTGCCCCGCCATTCAATAAGATCATGGCTGATCTGAAGTAGATCAGTTCCACTTTCCCGCTTTCTCCCCATAACCCTTAATTCCCTTGTCTGGCAAAAACCTATCTACCCATGACTTAAATATATTTAGCGAGGTAGCCTCCACCAATTCAACGGGCAGAAAATTCCAGAGATTCATCACCCTGAGAAGTTCCTCCTCAACTCTGCTCTAAACTATCATCCCCGCCCCCCCCCCACCGGCTTATTTTGAGGCTGTGCCCTCGAGTCCTGCTATTCTTTCTAAGCGGGAAGAATCTCTCTACCTCTACCCTATCCATCCCCTTCATTATCTTATACGTCTCTATAAGATCCCCCCTCATCCTCCTAAACTCCAACAAGTACAGACCCAGTATATTTAGTCTCTCTTCATAGTCCAACCCCCTCATCTCTGGTATCAGCCTAGTGAACCTCCTCTGCACTCCCTCCAAGGCCAATATATCCTTCCGCAAGTGCAGCGACCAAAACTGCACACAGTACTCCAGCTGCAGCCTCACCAGCACCCTGTACAGTTGCAGCAAGACCTCCCTGCTTTTATATTCTATCCCCCTCGCTATAAAGGCCAATATTCCATTTGCCTTCTTGATCACCTGCTGCACCTGCAGACTGGGTTTTTGCGACTCGTGCACAAGGACCCCCAGGTCCCTCTGCACCATAGCCTGCTGCAGCTTTTTGCCTTTTAAATGATAATCCCTCCTACTATTATTTCTGCCAAAGTGGATAACCTCACACTTGCTAACATTATACTCCATCTGCCAGGTCCTCGCCCACTTGCTCAGCCTAACCAGATCTGAAAGTTGCCAAACCTGGGGATCAAACAAAGAACTTTTCTCACACTGTTTGGACTGACTAAAGGGGGTCAGGTGCTATCAGCATTAGGCTCATGTACAATCAGTCACAACTGACCAATCCACTTAAATACTTCTGTAATGGCAGTAGCACCAGACAGCAGGATACCTAATGAAATTGTTTTTCTGAATGGTACAGTTCCATGATGGCCTATACTTGTAACTGAATCAACCTAAAACATTTTGGCTGTTAAATAAAGTCATTAATCTGACAGCAAAATTGTGAAAGTTGGCTTCTTGTTTCCAGCGTACCGACTTGTCACTTCAGATAACATTAAACATCCTGTGCTCTGAACAACCACTAAGTCTCACTATCGTGGGAGGTATGCCAGGGTGCAGTCTCAGTTTTAAAGAGCAGCGTCGTACTGTGTGCTTTCAGTCCATGATCCACAACTAAAGCCCAAGTATACAGTCGGGAAACAATCACAGGTTACCTGTTGTGAAGTTACCCAGACAGCAGTACAAGTGGGGTAGTGTCTCTCAATCTGCCAGCCCACAGACCCTGCAGTCACAGGAGAAAGGGTTGAGACTTTCCTAATCAAAGGTCACACAGTGTCAGGGGCTGGGAATACTAAGGTGAGTAATTCATCTCCCCAAAGCCTGTCCACCATCTACAAGGCACAAGTCTGGAGTGTGATGGAATACTCTCCACTTGCCTGGATGAGTGCAGCTCCAACAACACTCGAGAAGCTCAACATCATTCAGGACAAAACAGTCCACTTGATTGGCACCCCATTCACAAACATGCTTTCCCTTTACCACCAACGAACTGTGATTGCAGTGTGTACAAGATGCACTGCAGCAATTCACCAAGTTTCCTTCGACAGAACCTTCCAAACCCATGACACAACCATCCAGGAGAAAAGTAGTAGATAACCTGGGAACACCAGCACCTGGAATTTCCCCTTGAAGTCGGTCACCATCCTAACTTAGAAATATACTGAATCATAGAATGTCAACAGTGCACAAAGAGGCTACTCGGGCTTACGAGTCTGCACTGACCACAATCCCGTCCAGGCCCTACCCCCATAATCCCGTGCATTTATCCCAATTAGTCCCCCTCACACTATGCACAACTTAGCATCACCATTTAAATCCATTTAAATTGCACATCTTTGGACTTGTGGGAGGAAACCAGAGCACCTGAAAGAAACCCATGCAGACACAGGGAGAATATGCAAACTCCACACAGCCGGTGACCCAAGCCGGGAATTAAACCCGGGTCCCTGGCGCTGTGAGACAGCAGTGCTAACCACTGAGCCGCCCAATATCATTGTTACTTCTTCGTCACTGGGTCAAAATCCTGGAACATCCCTCCCTAACAGCACTGTGGGTGTACCTACACCACATGGACTGTAGTGGCTCTAGAAAGCAGCTCATCACCACATTTTCAAGGGCAATTATGAATAGGCAATGAATGGCGGTGAAGCCAGCGATCCCAACATGCCAAAAATGAATAAGAGAAAGGGTCAGGAATCACGAGATTGAAAACTATCTGATCAGAGTATCTGGATTTTGTGCAGTTCAGGGTCGGAACCACAAGTCTGTTATTCACAAACTGATGGTGTGGTCAGATTCACTGCTGATCTGAGTGTAAATCAGGCAGATCATGTCGACAAGCAGAGATCAGAAAACCATGAACTCCCCAGCGCAGTGAGATGCTCAACATACAAAGTTCAGTGACTAGGACAATAACAAGCAAGATTAGGAGATGGCTCTGCTGGACAGGCTGTGAGAGCTAACCCTGAGTCTCGGTAGTGTATCCGCTTGCAGGAACAGTCTGATGATCATTTCCACTTTGGCCCGAAGCAGTCCTTCGTATATCTCGTCGTGTAAGCCTATTTGAGCCATCAGTCTGGCAGCTTTTGACCGCCTCACATAACTGAAAGACAGGAGCATAACACACAATAACCATTGGTACAAACAACTCAGCACTGAGCACAGCTTTATGTTGTATCTAACCCCATGCTGTACCTGTCCTGGGAGTGTTTGATAGGGACAATGTAGAGGGAACATTACCCTCTTTCTATCCCATTATTGTACTTGTCCAGGAGTGTTTGAAGGGGACAGTGTAGAGGGAGTAATTACTCTTTATCTAACCCCGTGCTGTTCCTGTCCTGGGAATGTTTGATGGGGGCAGTGTAGAGGGACTTTGCTCTCTATCTGTCCCTGTGTTGTACCTGTCCTGCGAGTCTTTGATGGGATAGCATAGAGGAAGCTTTTCTCTCTGTCTATCCCTGTGCTGTACCTGTCCTACGAGTGTTTGATGGGGACAGTGTAGAAGGAGCTTTACTCTCTATCTGTCCCTGTGCTGTACCTGTCCTACGAGTGTTTGATGGGGACAGTGTAGAAGGAGCTTTACTCTCTATCTGTCCCTGTGCTGTACCTGTCCTGTGAGTGTTTGATGGGGATAGTGTAGAGGGAGCTTTACTCTGTATCTAACCCCGTGCTGTACCTATCCTGGGAGTGTTTGATGGGGACAGTGTAGAAGGAGCTTTACTCTCTATCTGTCCCTGTGCTGTACCTGTCCTGTGAGTGTTTGATGGGGACAGTGTAGAGGGAGCTTTACTCTGTATCTAACCCTGTGCTGTACCTGTCCTGGGAGTGTTTGATGGGGGACAGTGTAGAGGGAGCTTTACTCTGTATCTAACCCTGTGCTGTACCTGTCCTGGAAGTGTTTGACGGGGACAGTGTAGAAGAAGCTTTACTCTCTATCTAACCCTGCGCGGTACCTGTCTGGGAATGTTTGATGCGGGCAATGTAGAGGGAACTTTACTCTCTATCTATCCCTGTGCTGTACCTGTCCTGCGACTGTTTGACGGAGACAGTGTAGAGGGAGCTTTACTCTTTATCTAACCCCTTGCTGTTCCTGTCTGGGAATGTTTGATGGGGCAGTGTAGAGGGAGCTATGCTTTGCATCTAACCCTGTGCTGTACCTTTCTTGGGACACACACGCATGCATGCACACACAACCTCTCTCTGTCACATACACACACACACACACGTACACACACGCACACACATACGCAGCAAGTGGGTCAGCATCAACATGTAGGATTGATCTCTCCCCCTCACCCGGTGTGCGCTGTGACCAGCCAAGGTCACCCTGACCGGGCAGAGACATTATGCCCTATGCTGTGTGCACTTACTGCTCGATTTCAATGCAGAAATGCAGGTCATTGACCAGGTAGTTGATGATGACCGTTCGATTGAACATTGTTCGCTTTTTCAAATGGGATATGTCAGAATCATCTCCGTGTTCAAGCCCACGAAGCAGTAGTGAGTTGCCCTGAGTTGGATGTTGTGTTATCAAACGCGATGAGGTTATGTCTGGAAATAAAAGCAACTGAATTTAACATAATGGAAACTATCAAATCAGCTCGCTATAGAGTGAGTACCAATTGCATTCCCACCTGCAAGATTATTAACTGACCTCGAAGAGCTACTGTACATCTGACAGCCCAATCTTTCACTCTCTCTACTTATAACTGAGGACTTTGGATTGTCCCAAAGGAACCATGGCTCCAGTGATGATGGACGTCAGTTCAGAGACTGGAGAAGCTGGGACTGCTCCCATCGAGTCATAGAGCAAACAGCATGGAAAAAGGCCCTTCGGCCCATCCGGTTTGTGCCAACTGTGGTGTCCTCCCAGCTCGTCCCAACTGCCCACGTTTGGCCCTCTAATCCTTTCCCATCCACGCATTTATCCAAATGCTTTTTAAATGTTGCTATTATACCTCCCTCAACCACTTCCTCTGGCAGCTCATTTCCATGTACACACCACCCTCTGTGTGGAGAAATTGCCCCTCAGGTCCCTTTTAAATCTTTCCCCTCTCACCTTAAACCTCTCACCCTCTAGTTTTCAGTTCCCCTTTCCTGGCAAAAAGATTATGTGCATTTCTCCTATCTATGCCCCTCATGATTTTATGTACCCCAATAAGGTCACCCCTCATTCTCCTACATTCCAAGAAATAAAGTCCTAGCCTGGCCAAATGCTCCCTATAACTCAGGCCCACTCATCCTGGCAACAACTCTCTGTTTAAAAAAGGTAGCAGACAAAAGGCAGGGAATTATAGGCCGGTTAGCTTAACGTCCATAGTTGGAAAAATGCTAGAATCCGTCATCAAAGAAGAAATAGCGAGGCACCTAGAAAAGAATGGTTTGATCAAACAGACACAGCACAGATTCGTGAAGGGGAAGTTGGGTTTAACGAATTTATTGGATTTCTATGAAGATGTGACTAGTGCGGTGGACAGAGGGGAACCAGTGGATGTGGTGTTTTTAGATTTCCAGAAGGCGTTTGTTAAGGTTCCTCACAAAAGGTTGCTGCAGAAGGTTAGGGTGCACAGAGTTGGGGGTAAGGTGTTAGCATGGATAGAGGATTGGTTGTCTAACAGGAAGCAGAGAGTTGGAATCAATGGGTGCTTTTCTGGTTGGCAGTTGGTGACTAGTGGAGTGCCGCAGGGATCGGTGCTGGGGCCTCAACTGTTTACCATATACATAGGCGATCTGGAGGAGGGGGCTGAGTGTAGGGTAACGAAATTTGCTGATGACACGAAGATGAGTGGAAAAGCAAATTGCATGGAGGGTGTGGAAAGTCTGCAGAGAGATCTGGATAGGCTGAGCAAGTGGACGAGGACCTGGCGGATGGAGTATAACGTTAGCAAATGCAAGGTTATTCACTTTGGCAGAAATAATAGTAGGAGGGATTATTATTTAAAAGGCAAAAAGCTGCAGCATGCTACAGTGCAGAGGGACCTGGGGGTCCTTGTGCACAAATCGCAAAAACCCAGTCTGCAGGTGCAGCAGATGATCAGGAAGGCGAATGGAATATTGGCCTTTATAGCGAGGGGGTTAGAATATAAAAGCAGGGAGGTCTTGCTGCAACTGTGCAGGGCACTGGTGAGGCCGCAGCTGGAGTACTGTGTGCAGTTTTGGTTGCCGCACTTGCGCAAGGACATATTGGCCTTGGAGGGAGTACAGAGAAGGTTCACTAGGCTGATACCAGAAATGAGGGGGTTAGCTTGTAAAGAGAGATTGAATAGATTGGGCCTGTACTCATTAGAGTTTAGAAGGCTGAGGGGGATCTTATAGAGACTTACAAGGTAATGAAGGGGCTAGATAGGGTAGAGGTAGAGAGATGTTTTCCGCTTAGAACTCAAGGGCACAGCCTCAAAATAACGGGGATGCAGTTTAGAACGGAGTTGAGGGGGAGCTTCTTCACTTGAAGGGTGGCGAACCTCTGGAATTCTCTGCCCGTTGAAGTGGTGGAGGCTACCTCGTTGAATATATTTAAGTCACGGGTAGATAGATTTCTGATAGACAAGGGAATTAAGGGTTATGGGGAGAAAGCAGGAAAGTGGAACTGATCCACTTCAGATCAGCCATGATCTTATTGAATGGCGGGGCAGGCTCGAAGGGCTAGATGGTCTACTCCTGCTCCTATTTGTTATGTTTTAACCTCGTAAATGTTCTTTGCACTCTTTCCAGTTTATTAATGTCTTTCTTATAACAGAGTGATAAAACTGTGCATAATACTCCAAGTGCTGCCTCACCAACAACATATACAACTATAACATATTGCCCCAACTCCCATACTCAATGCCCTGACTGATGCCTCCTTGGACCAGAGAAAGTTAAAGGGAGATCCAATCGTGTTCAAAATCGTGGAGGGTTTTGATTCAGTAGTTAGGGAGAAACTTTCATTTTAAGAGGGCTGGTAACCAGATGACACTGTCCTAACCATTTTAATCACAGAAAATGGTTCATCCTCACAGTTCAAGAATGTTCTGGAAAAAAATTGACCTTTTGAAAAGGCACTGCCCTTTAAAGGGTTAATGCGAGGCCTCTGTGGAGCTGTCCTTAGAAGAAAAGGTAATTAACAATTTGAAAGAAGGTGGAAATCTCTCAACTCTGCTCATTTATTTACAAAGGGTCGCATGGTAGTTTGTAGCTTTGAAAACTTGTTAAAAACTGGTCAGCTTTTTGCTTTGGGGTAACCAAAAAGAATTGGCTGCTAGGGTAAAGCTGCAGACCCAGTCCAAAGCGAAAAGGGAATGGAAGTTCTTCCAAAGTCATTCCACATTATGAAATCACCTGGCTACAGGCCTTCCTCAAAGATTGCCTAAAAATAGTTTACACAAGAGTCACTGATTGTTTCACAAACTAAATATATTAATCGAACACCAATTCAAGCTTTTTCCCATGTATGTGTCTGCATCTGTGTGTGTAAGTGTGTCTGTGTGTGTGTTTGTGTGTGTGTGCATGTGTCTGAGTGCGTGAGTATGTGTGTGAGTGTGTGTGTGTGTGTGTGTCAGTGTGCATGAGTGTGTGCTTGCGCATGCATGTGTATGACAAATAGATTTTCACACCATTTGTTAATAAAATTTGCCTTTCTACTGGAACAAGTCTGGTTTGATAATAAACTAATAATGTTGCTTGTTATAGAAGAAAGCTGAGCATTGAATGGTCATTCTGAGATTTATAGGTAAAGCACAGGTTGGGTCTATAGGGAGCTGGAGAAATCATTTCAATCCATGTTCTGACCCATGGAGTAGTGGAACTGGAGTCAGACAGTGCATTCCTCTCAACCCCATCCAAACAACACAGAGATCAAAGAATTAGTCAAATAGCACAGTGCAGAGAGGAGGACAATTTCTCTGGCAGGCTGAGGTGACCATAAGGCAAGTGGAAGCAGATTCTTAGTAAATTTCAAACTGAATTAGACAATGAGTTGACAATGAGAAATGTATAAAACTACGGGAAAAGTAGATAAATGGGGGAATTTGGCCGAATGGCTTCCTTCTGTGCTGTAAGATTGATTGATCACTTTGTAAAGTGGTGATATATGTGTGGGTCATGATGTCCAAGACAAGAACCCAAAAAGGGCTGGCTGTCAACATTCAGATAGGTTTGAGGCAGTCAGTAGTAAAGTATTGCCTCCATTGGCCGGTTAATCACTATTGCGGGGGGGCCTCATGCCATTTGCAATCGTCAGGAGGAAGATGCAAGAAATGTTTTTGTACCGAGAAATTAAGAATGGGCAAGCACCAAGATGATGGACTGAAGGACCTTGCTCCTAGTTAATATTTAACCTGTGGGAGGAGGGCAGCTCCCCTTCAAAGACCTCGCTTTCAGTAAACTTACTCTGTTCGCTATTGTAGACTTCATCTCTCAGGAAATTGATGAAGAGAAGGCGGCGATGGGGGTTCCACATCATTCGTCGGAAAGTTACTATTGATTTGATCAGACTCTCCAACTCCTTCCAGGAGCGATTCTGAAAGCAGATCGAGAGGTCGGCATAGAACAGTCAGTCGTACACCTGGCTGTGTAACCACCAAATACTCCCCCCAACTCCTCCGCTCCTCTGCCCAACTCCCCCCACCCTCAAACACGCACTCCCCTCTGGCACAGGAAAACATTCCCTTCCCCCACTATACCTGATCATGGGACATATGCCATTCCTTTCTCTGACCTTTTCTCCTCCTCTGCATCGATCACCGGGAGAGGCAGATCAGGATAAGGACACTTAAACTCCAGGCATCGTAAACAATATTCAGGGTCCTGGGCTGCAGCACACTCTCCAACAGAAAGTTTGCTATGTCCCTTAAATACAGGGGGCCAGTAGACACTCACCTTCACCATTCAGACACACAAGAAGTCCCTGATTTCAAAACTCTCTCAAACTTTCCAGACTGGCAGTCTCATGCAAGCACTCACTGGGCAGAACTCCCAGTCCTTGGTCTCCTGTATTTTGTTAATTAGTGTCAGCCGAGGTTCTGCTCTATCCAAAGTCAGAGTTTATGGGTCAAAGGCCTCCTTCAGGGTCAGGTTATGCACAAAGTTTAATCTGACCCTCTTGCTTCAATGTTGAAGAGAAGCTAAGTGTCAGAGACGCTGTTTTGCGCATGAGGCATTAAAACACGGCCCTGTCTACCATCAAAGATCTCATGGTACGATTTTGAAAAACAGCAGGAGATGTCACTGAAAAGAAAGGCATGTTGCCAAAGATGTTCAGGTTAGGTGGAATGGCCATGCTAAATTACCCCTTAGTGTTGAAAGATGGACAGGTTAGGTGGAATGGCCATGCTAAATTACCCCTTAGTGTTGAAAGATGGACAGGTTAGGTGGAATGGCCATGCTAGATTTCATAGATAGAATAGAACATTACAGCGCAGAACAGGCCCTTCGGCCCACGATGTTGCGCCGACCAGTTTTTTTTAAAAAACACTGACCCACTAATCTAAACCAATCCCTTTTCATCCATAAACCTATCCACAGATCTCTTAAACGCCCCCAAACTAGGCGCATTTACAACGGCAGCAGGCAGGGCATTCTAATCCCTCACCACCCTCTGGGTAAAGAACCTACCCCTGACATCCGTCCTATAACTACCACCCCTTAATTTAAAGCCATGCCCCCTCATGCTAGCATTCTCCATCCGAGGAAAAAGGCTATCACTATCCACCCTATCTAAACCTCTAATCATCTTATATGTTTCAATAAGATCCCCTCTTAGCCTCCTTCTTTCCAGCGAAAACAACCCCAAATCCCTCAGTCTCTCCTCATATGACCTCCCCTCCATACCAGGCAACATCCTGGTAAACCTCCTCTGCACCCTCTCCAAAGCCTCCACGTCCTTCCTGTAATGTGGGGACCAGAACTGCACACAGTACTCCAAGTGCGGCTGCACCAGAGTTGTGTACAGTTGCAACATGACACTGCGACTCCTAAATTCAATCCCCCTACCAATAAACGCCAAGACACCGTATGCCTTCTTAACTACCTTATCTACTTGATTCCCAACTTTCAGGGATCTATGTACACATACACCTAGATCCCTCTGCTCCTCCACACTATTCAAAGTCCTCCCATTAGCCCTATACTGAACACATCTGTTACTCCTACCGAAATGAATTACCTCACACTTCTCCGCATTAAACTCCATCCGCCACCTCGCGGCCCAGCTCTGCAACCTGTCTAAGTCACCCTGCAAACTATGACACCCTTCCTCACAATCTACCACACCACCGACTTTGGTGTCATCAGCAAACTTACTAATCCACCCAACTATACCCTCATCCAGATCATTAATAAAAATTACAAACAGCAGTGGCCCCAAAACAGATCCCTGAGGCACACCGCTCGTAACCGAACTCCATGACGAATATTCACCATCAACCATCACCCTCTGTCTCCTATCTGTCAGCCAATTCCTGATCCAAGTACCTAGATTACCCCCAATCCCATACATCTGCATTTTCTGCAGAAGCCCACCATGGTGAACCTTATCAAACGCCTTACGAAAATCCATATATACCACATCAACTGCCTCACCCCCATCCACCTCTTTGGTCACTTTCTCAAAGAACTCAATAAGGTTAGTAAGGCACGACCTACCTGCTACAAAACCATGCTGACTATCTCTAATCAATTCATTACTCTCCAAATAACTATAAAACTCTCCAAATAACTATAAAAATTACCCCTTAGTGTTTAAAGATGCGCAGGTTAGGTGGAACGGCCATGCTAAATTATAATGTGGAGATGCCAGTGTTGGACTGGGGTAAATACAGTAAGAAGTCTCAACACCAGGTTAAAGTCCAACAGGTTTATTTGGTAGCACAAGCCACTAGCTCTCAGAGCACTGCCCCTTGATCAGGTAAGTGGGAGTTCTGTTCACAAACAGGGCATTTAAAGACACAAACTCAAAATAATGTTTGGAGTGCGAGTCTTTACAGGTAATCAAGTCTAAGAGGTACAGGCAATATGAGTGGAGAGAGGGTTAAGCACATGTTAAAGAGATGTCTCCAGTATTGTCTCCAGCCAGGACAGTTAGTGAGATTCTGCAAGCCCAGGCAAGTCATGGGGGTTACAGATAGTGTGACATGAACCCAAGATCCCAGTTGAGGACATCCTCATGTGTGCGGAACTTGGCTATCAGTCTCTGCTCAGAGACTCTGCGTTTTCGTGTGTCATGAAAGCCATCTTGGAGAATGCACCACTTCAGCAGTCACGGGCATTTGGCCTCTGATCTTTGGGTAAGCATTCTCCAAGGCACCCACGTGCTGTGTGGGTTGACCCACAATACCATTAAGAAAGTAATTCCAGGATTTTGACCTAGCGACTGTGAAGGAATAGCGATACATTTCCAAGTCAGGATGATGAGTGTCTTAGGGGGGAATTTGCAGGTGGTAGTGGTCTCATGTACCTGCTGCCCTTGTCCTTCTAAATGGAAGTGGTCATGGGTTTGGAAGGTGCTGTCTAAGAATCTTTGGTGAATTTCTGCAGTGTATCTCGTAGATGGTGCACACTGCTACTATAGAGCGTCGGTGGTGGAAGCAGTTGATGTGGTGCCTTAATATGCAAAAATGTACTGGTTCAGCGGATTAGCCATGTTATATTGCCGCTTAGTGTACAAAGATGTGCAGGATTGGCCATTGTAAAATGCATGAGGTTATTGGGATAGGGTAGAATGGAGGGCCTGGATGGGATGCTGGTTCAGAGAGAAAGGACAGACTAGCTGCTAAAACTTTCAAACTCAGAGAAACTCGGTGATGAGAAATCAGTTGGTTTACATATCGATAACAATGACCAAGTTGTATTCATTATAAGGGAGGCTTTCTTAACACAATGTGCGCACAAGAATCCAGCTGGATGTTATGCAGCTGTGATTCATGTGTTCCCACCAGAACAAGGGACAATGGGTAATATGCCACTGGTCAAACATATTTTTCTCACTCTTATTACTGGAAGTTAGTAGATAAATAGAAAGAACTACATGCTTGATGGTATTCCAATTAAGGAGCCATGCTGAAATTGTAATTGGACAACTATACTCAGATGTTATACATAATGTAATCCTGATTATTAATTGTGAATGGACATAGATAATTTTTAAACAAATTACACCTTTGATTGGTAGAACTTAATTGCTTGCAGTTGAGCTAAAGGATATAATTGCCATTTTAATCTTTGTTTGGGGATTCTGAGAGCCCCCAGTGGCCAGTAGGCTTCCTTTCTAGAGAATGAATAAAGATCTTGAACTCTGAGTGTCGCCTGGTCAATTATGAAGAGGTATAGTTGAATAACTGTGAAGCTCTTGCAACATGTGGAAGCTTTTCAGCTTACACTTAGTAAGACAAACACAAGAATACCAAATTTCAAACTACTGCAACAATTTATATCAATGGGATTGTTGATTGCTGATTGATTGGCAGTAAGGCTCGGATTGACGGAGGTGTTGCCATGGTGTAAACAACGGGGACTGTGGTTCTCAAGCTCTCAGGTAGTTTGAAACAGTCACAGGCCTCTTGTTTGTAGAGCAGTTGCTTGTGTATGAGTGTATGACACCTCTAGCAAGGGTAAAGCTTGACTGATTACCATAAATTGCTTGTTACTGTAGCTAAGAACAGGCGAGTTCTCTACTCAGCTAACATCACAAAAACAGATTGTCTGGTCATTGTCACAATGCTGTTTGTGGGAGCTTGCTGTGCGCAAATGTGCTGCCACATTTCATAGATTCAACAGTAACCACACTTCAAAAAGCGTTCATTGGCTCTATAGTGGTTTGGGAATATCTTGAGGTATTGAACAATTAGGATACAGGAATGCAGATACCAAATGGAGATTTTCACACGTGACTCACCGTCCGACTAATAAGCTGGATGGATCTCAGGGTTGGCACCGAGGTCGATGAGGAAGCAATCTCCTCTGGGTAAGTTTTCAGATACAAACCGAACCTGCGCCAAGGAGAGATAAAGAGGATAAGATATCCCCTCCAGGTCACCCAAAAATAATCCATCCCTGCCTCCACTCCACCACACTGTACACCCTCCAGGTAGTTTAGTCAATACCCCGCTATTGGTAGTGAATAATACCATGTCGAATGTCGCACAATGGACACCTTAATCGAAATCGATGTGTGTTATCTGTTCAGGGCCAAACCAGCAAGTCCGTTGGACTGCGACATCACACAATTTCCCCTCTCTCTCTGGTCTCAATATCCACCAGTTGGTTCTATTGTACTGTATATGACCATATGAGGCAAGAATAAACAGGCCCTGTATGTGCACTTGGCACTGAGTGTCCATACACGCACTTGGTGCTGAACGTCCTGTCCGTACACACACTTGGTGCTGAGAATCCTGTGTGTAGACGCGCTTGCTGCTGAGAATCCTACTCAACATGCATTTGGCGCCGAGCGCCCTGTACATACATGCACTTGATGCCAATTCCCATTCTAGTAAGCTAATTGTAGACATAGAACATAGAACATAGAACATAGAACATTACAGCGCAGAACAGGCCCTTCGGCCCACGATGTTGCGCCGACCAGTTACAAAAACAATGACCCACTAGCCTATACCAATCCCTTTTCGTCCATAAACCTATCCAGAGATCTCTTAAACGCCCCCAAACTAGACGCATTTACAACTGCAGCAGGCAGGGCATTCCAATCCCTCACCACCCGCTGGGTAAAGAACCTACCCCTGACATCCGTCCTGTAGCTACCCCCCCTTAATTTAAAGCCATGCCCCCTCGTGCTAGCTTTCTCCATCCGAGGAAAAAGGCTATCACTATCCACCCTATCTAAACCTCTAATCATCTTATATGTTTCAATAAGATCCCCTCTTAGCCGCCTTCTTTCCAACGAAAACAACCCTAAATCCCTCAGTCTCTCCTCATAGGACCTCCCCACCATACCAGGCAACATCCTAGTAAACCTCCTCTGCACCCTCTCCAACGCCTCCACATCCTTCTTGTAATGCGGGGACCAGAACTGCACACAGTACTCCAAGTGCGGCCGCACTAGAGTAGTGTACAGTTGCAACATTACACTGCGACTCCTAAATTCAATCCCCCTACCAATAAACGCCAAGACACCGTACGCCTTCTTAACAACCTTATCTACTTGATTCCCAACTTTCAGGGATCTATGTACACACACACCTAGATCCCTCTGTTCATCCACACTATTCAAAGTCCTCCCGTTAGCCCTATACTCGACACATCTGTTGTTCCTACCAAAGTGAATTACCTCACACTTCTCCGCATTAAATTCCATCCGCCACCTCTCGGCCCAGCTCTGCAACCTATCCAAGTCTCCCTGCAGACTATGACACCCTTCCTCACAATCTACCACACCTCCAACTTTGGTGTCATCAGCAAATTTACTAATCCACCCAACTATACCCTCATCCAGATCATTAATAAAAATTACAAACAACAGTGGCCCCAAAACAGATCCCTGAGGCACACCACTCGTAACTGTACTCCATGATGAATATTTACCATCCACCACCACCCTCTGTCTCCTATCTGATAGCCAATTCCTGATCCAACTTCCTAGATTACCCACAATCCCATACATCTGCATTTTCTGCAGAAGCCTACCATGGTGAACCTTATCGAACGCCTTACTAAAATCCATGTATACCACGTCAACTGCCTTGCCCCCATCCACCTCTTTGGTCACCTTCTCAAAAAACTCAATAAGGTTAGTAAGGCACGACCTACCCGCTACAAAACCATGCTGACTATTTCTAATCAATTCATTACACTCCAAATAACTATAAATCCTATCCCTAATAATTTTTTCTAAAACCTTGCCCACAACAGAAGTAAGACTCACCGGTCTATAATTCCCGGCAAAGTCTCTGTTCCCCTTCTTAAACAATGGGACAACATTCGCTATCCTCCAATCCTCCGGGACTACACCAGAGACCAATGACGACCTGAAGATCTGAGCCAGAGGCTCTGCAATCACCTCTCTAGCCTCCCAGAGAATCCTAGGGTAGATCCCATCCGGACCAGGGGACTTATCTATTTTCAGCCCCTCAAGAATTTCCAGCACATCCCCTTTATCAACCGTAATACTGTCTATTTTACACCCCTGCAACCCAATGTCCTCCTCAGCTATATTCATGTCCCCCTGCGTGAACACCGAAGAGAAATATTGGTTCAATACTTCTCCAATCTCCTCCGGTTCCACACACAACTTCCCCCTGCTGTCTGTAACTGGCCCTAATCTTGCCCTGACAGGGATTATTTTGTCAAGTGAAAGGGAGGGCCAGAGACAAGAAGTAAGTGAACGTGGCGAGGATCACGGAGGATGGCCATTTGGTAAAAGTTGATTGCTGGCCAAGAAGTCTAATAGTTACTGCAGAGATCCAAAGGGGAACTCAGTAGAAACACTTTTACCTAGAGTGATGAGAATATGAAACACACAATAAGGAGCGCATGTCATGAACACTGAGAATTGCTTACTTTTATCCTTTTCTCTGGCCCACCAGGCCAGAATTCCTCTAATATTCTTGTTGCCTTAGCCCTGATATTGCATGTTTCTCTGTTATCTCCGTTCCTGCAGGATCACTGAATTGTTACAGTGAAGGAGGTCACTTGCCAAAACTTGACTGTGATAGCTCAGGCTCCAGCCCCCCTCAATCTTAACTTCCACTAAACTGCTGATCACTGAATTTCCCCTCCTGGTCCCCAAGTTAGCCCATATTGCACAGGGTCCCCCCCTCTTCAGTTACTTTCCTAAGCCGTCATCACTGTCAACCTCTGTGCAAACAAGCCCACATTTGACCCCGTGTGTCATGGCAGCATTTGAAGTCTTATGTTTCCTTTTCTTCTGATTTCCAGTTTTCAATTCAGAAAGAATGTTCCATTTAAGTTTACAGTATAATTTTTCTTTCCATCACTCATAGGCACAGTTCCATTCTCAAGCCCGCTTTCCAAATTTAGATCTGGTAAACTTGCATTTTGATTCAAAATGGTTTTGTGTGTTAACATTTCATTTCTTCTCTTGTCAAAATCTCTTGTAGCTGTTTCAAGAGTGCAGTTAAGATGCTTGTGTTTATTCAGAATAGATCCAGCTCTTGCTTTGTTTGTTCTTTGAACAATTTGCGGTTTTTTCTGGTTTCTCCCACTTACATTTCAAACTTTTCAGCTCTGTTTGAGCCATGGCAATTACTTCCTCTCTCTGAAGATTCAAAATTTGTCCTAATCCTTTACCACTTCTGTACAAGTTCTGAACAACTCCAGTCCAGTTCTCAGTAGAGTTTGAATGAGTTTTGACAAACTGTTCATTTGCTTGTCTTCCAACTTTCGCATCTGCTTTCAATTTGACCGGGTTTATTATTGTCACATGTATTGATGTACAGTGAAAAGTATTGTTTCTTACACGCTGTACAAACAAAGCGTACCATTCATAGAGTTCATAGGGGAGTAAGAAAGGCAAAGGTGCAGAATGTAGTGTTACATAGCTAGGGTGTAGAGAAAGATCAACTCAATATAAGGTAGGTCCATTCAAAAGTCTGATAGCAGCAGGGAAGAAGCTGTTCTTGAGTCGGTTGGTATGGTATCGCTGACAAGTATTATTAGACCAGAGTCTCAGGTCATTGGCTCTGAGATCACTTGAAAGATCACCCCTTCTGGTTGATAATTTGGTACATTCTAATTTTCAGCTACTCCAGTTGTTTTATTCTTGTCCATTACTGACTTTGATACCTCAGTCATTTTACTTGGATCAGTTCTTTGCTCAACTCGATCTCTTTTCAACAAGTTTTTATTCAGAGGAACAACTTTCAAATTGCGATGCTCCATATCATCCATCCTCTTAATTGCCCCCGTTCTGCTTCCAAGATCAAAAATCTCATTGTCCTTCTCACAATGAAGTTGTAAAAATTTATTACTTTTGCTTTTTAATTCCACATTGAACCAATTGTTTTGATTTCCTGGAACCTCCTTTTCTCGTTCAAGGCATTTTCCGCGATACTTCATAAATACTTCTGAAGCTTGAAGTTCGCTGAGTTTTAATTGAAGATCATCCACTGTCTAGTTTGCTTTTCCAAGTTTATCCTTTAGAAAGTCCAAGTCTACAGTCAAATACTTCCCTTTCCCTGATGTTCTCATCAGTTCCCTTTTCTTCACTCACAAACTCCTCTTTCACATGTGAAAGTTAATTTTCTGTGTTAATCAAGTTTTCCTTCAATTGTTTGTTATTTATGGAACAATAGAACATTACAGCAGGCCTTTTGGCCCTTCTTGGCTGTGCTGAACCATTTTCCTGCCCACTGACCTGCACCTGGACGATATCCCTCCACACCCCTCTCATCCATGTACCTGTCCAAGTTGTTCTTAAATGTTAAAAGTGAGCCCACGTTTACCACTTCATCTGGCAGCTCATTCCACACTCCCACCACTCTCTGTGTGAAGAAGCACCTCCGAATATTCCCTTTAAACTTTTCCTTCACCCTTAATCCATGTCCTCTAGTTTTTTCTCCCCTAGCCGCAGTGGAAAAAGCCTGCTTGCATTCACTCTATCTACACCCATCATAAAATTATCCACCTTTATTAAATCTCCCCTCATCCTTCTACGCTGCAGGGAATAAAGTCCTAACTCAGTTTCTCAAGTCCCGATAACATCCTTATAAACCTTCTCTGCACTCTTTCAACCTTATTAATATCCTTCCTGTAACTAGGTGACCAAAACTGCATACAACACTCTAAATATGGCTCACCAATCTCTTAAGAACATAAGAACATAAGAAATAGGAGCAGGAGTAGGCCATCTAGCCCCTCGAGCCTGCCCCACCACTCAACAAGATCATGGCTGATCTGTCGTGTCTCAGTTCCACATTCCCGCCCTCTCCCCATAACCCTTAATCCCCTTGCCTATCAAAAACCTATCAACCCGCATCTTAAATATATTTAGCGAGGCAGTCTCCACCACTTCAACGGGCAGAGAATTCCAGAGATTCACCACCCTTTGAGTGAAGAAGTTCCTCCTCAACTCCATTCTAAACCGCCCCCCCTTATCTTATACAACCTCACCATAACATTCCAACTCTTACACTCAATACTTTGATTTATAAAGGCCAATGTACCAAAAGCACTCTTTACGACCCTACCTACCTATGACGCCACTTTTAGGGAATTATGTATCTGTATTCCCAGGTCCCTCTGTTCTACTGCACTCTTCAGTGTCCTACCATTTACCTTGTATGTTCTACCTTGGTTTGTCCTTCCAAAGTGCAATACCTCACACTTGTCTGCATTAAACTCCAGCTGCCATTTTTCAGCCCATTTTCCTAGCTGGTCAAAATCCCTCTGCAAGCTTTGAAAACCTTCCTCACTGTCCACTACACCTTCAGTTTTTGTATCATCAGCAAATTTGCTGATCCAATTTACCATATTATCATCCAGATCATTGATATAGATAATAAACAACATTGAACCTAGCTCTGATCCCTGTGGCACGCCACCAGTCACAGGCCTCCACTCAGAGAAGCAATCCTCCACTATCACTCACTGGCTTCTGCCATTGAGCCAGTGTCTAATCGAATTTACTACCTCCCCATGTATACCTAGCGACTGAACCTTCCTAATTAACCTCCCATGCGGCACCATGTCAAAGGCCTTACTGAAGTCCATGTAGACAACATCTGCTGCCTTCCCTTCATCCACTTTCCTGTTAATCACCTTGAAAAACTCTACTAGATTAGTTAAACATGACCTACCACGCACAAAGCCATGTTAACGCTCCCTAATAAGTCCCTGTCTATCCAAATATTTGTAGATCCTATCTCTTAGTACTCCTTCCAATAATTTACCTACTACTGACGTCAAGCTTACCGGCCTATAATTTCCCAGATTACTTTTTGAGCCTTTTTTAAACAACGGAACAACATGAGCTATCTTCCAATCATCCGGCACATCCCCCATGGATACCAACATTTTAAATATATCTGCCAAGGCCCCTACAATTTCAACACTGGTCTCCTTCAAGGTCCGAGGGAATACCCTGTCCGGTCCTGGGGATTTATCCACTCTGATTTGCCTCAAGACAACCAGCACCTTCTCCCCTTTAATCTGTAAAGGTTCCATGACCTCCCTTTTTCTTGCATTTCTAATTCTTTCATTTCTATTTGTATTTTAATTCATGCTATTGTAATTAAGCAAACATGAGGTGATTGTGATTTGTTTTGATATCTGAATGATGTAATCTTAATCAATAACTCTGAGTGGATAGAGATAATTGCTAAAAAGTAATGGGAATATGCTAATTACCTGTAATTGAATTTGAAACTATAATTGCTTGTGTATTTCTGAATTCTGCACTCTGGCTAGTTATAGACTATGGTCTGTGACCTTTCAGGGTCCAAGCCTTATCGACTGTGTAAAACAGCTGTTTAAGAGAAGTGTGTGATGGGTAAAGGGTAAAGCTGTGATTAATTAAAAGGCTGACATTAAACCCTGCAACATAGCTAATTCCATTTCCTCACTTTTTGAAGAGCTGGGTCTATCAGGCAACCCCTGCAATTCACTAGACTTTCAACAATCTCAGCTTTCCTTATCCGCGCAGCTAATCCTAATTCCTATTTATCTTCCAATTCAATTAATTGACTCTTGGTTACTTTCTTTAAACCCATCAGAGTTCTACCTCTTGGAAAGTTTTAGCAACCTCCAACATTCTAACCTATAAAATACATCTCAAAGTAACCCAAATTCCTTTTTCCCAATACCGCAATACCCTCCTTACTCTTTAAGAATTCACAGATCCCACCATTTGCTAATAAATCTCAAATCAAGTTTTACTGTGACAGGCATCACGGTGGCACAGCAGTTAGCACTGCTGCCTCACAGCGCCAGGAAACCAGGTTCGATTTCCGGTTTGGGTGACTGTGTGGAGTCTCTTCGTGTCTGTATGGGTTTCCTCTGGGTGCTCTGATTTCCTCCCATAGTCCAAAAGACATACTGGTTTGGTGCATTGGTTATGCTAAATTCTCCATCAGTATACATGAACAGGTGCCAGAGAATGGCGACTAGGGGATTTTCACAATAACTTAATTGCAATGACAATGTAAGCCTACTTATCACTCCATTAAATAAACTAAAAACTTCAAACTTTATTCAACATCCAGTAACTTAGTTTCCACGTTTCAAATTTTCAAAGCAGCATCAAATAACCCTTTCTCCGTGTTTTGAAATCCAGGACAAGCCCCCACTTTGGTTTCGGTCCCAGTTGTTGTTACACCTTGCATTAAGTTGACCTTTCTCTACACCCTAGCTATGACTGTAGCACTACCTTCTCATTCTCTCATTTCCTTCTCTATGAATGGTATGTTTTGTCTGTATAGGGCACAAGAAACAATATTTTTCAATGTTAATACATCTGACAACAATAAATCAAATCAAAACTGGACGGGAAGATCCCAGAATGGAACCTGAACTCAAAAGACTGTAACTATTTTTTAATCAAACCTGGAGGAACAGAGCCACACGGCCAATAATTGGTTTTAATAACAAAAAACGACATTTATTCAACATGAGATTGGATGATATTACAATACTTCTTTATTCCTCCACTATCTTGACTAATACACATTGGCCTGGTGCTCGGGTACAGGATGTCGCAGCTGGGCTGCAGAGGAATCTGGAGTGGGAGGGTGAGAACCCAGTTGTGGTGGTACATGTGGGTGCCAGCGACGTAGGCAAAGTGCGGACTGAGGATCTGGGGAGGGAGTATGAGAAGCTGGGAATGGAATTAAAAAGTAGAACCGACAAGGTGGTCTTCTCTGGGCTACTGCCTGAACCGAGTGCAGACGGGCGTAGGGTTGACAGGATAAAGGAAGTGAATGGGTGGCTCAGAGATTGGTGTGGGAGGAATGGGATCGAATTTATGGGGCATTGGCACCAGTATTGGGGTAGGTGGGACTTGTTCGGGCAGGATGGGGTTGGTCTGAATCGTGCTGGGACCAGAGTGCTGGCGAATCGAGTAAAGAGAACTGTAGACAGGGCTTTAAACTAATTAGGGGGGGGGAGGGTGCGAGGGTAGGTGATGTTAGGAGGTCTACAGTTAAGGATAGGGTACAGGTAAGGGAAGAGGCTGAGGATGTCCCAAGTGGTGGCGTTACGGCAAATAGGGTCCAGAAGAAGGCTGGGATGAAAGCGCTTTATCTGAATGCACGAAGCATTCGGAATAAAGTGGATGAGCTGGTGGCGCAGATCGACACAAATGGATACGATCTGGTGGCCATTACAGAGACGTGGCTGCAAGGTGACAGGGACTGGGAGATGAATGTACAGGGCTATCAAGTGTTTAGGAAGGATAGGCAGGAGGAAAGAGGGGGTGGCGTAGCTCTGCTGATTAAGGACAGCATCAAGGTGGTAGCAAGGGATGATATCGGAGCCAAAGAGCAGAAAGTGGAATCGTTGTGGGTGGAGATTAGGAACAGCAAAGGGAGGAAGACGCTGGTGGGTGTCGTCTATAGGCCCCCGAATAATGATCTGGAGGTGGGGCGGGCTGTTAACGCGCAAATAAGTGCGGCGTGCAGGAATGGGACGGCAGTAGTTATGGGGGATTTCAATCTGCATATTGATTGGTCGACCCATGTTGGACGAGGTGGGCTCGAGGAGGAGTTCTTGGAATGCTGCCGGGATAGTTTCCTGGAACAGTGTGTGTTGGAGCCGACGAGGGAGCGAGCTATCTTGGATCTGGTGCTATGTAATGAGGCGGGTAGAATTAGGGACCTTGAGGTGAAGGATCCTCTTGGAGAGAGTGATCATTGTATGGTGGAGTTTCTGTTGCAGATGGAGGAGGAGAAAGTGGGTTCCCGGACACGCGTCCTTTGTTTGAATAGAGGGGAGTATGGTAGGATGAGAGAAGAATTGGCGAATGTGGACTGGGGGAGTGCGTTGGAAGGTAGGTCTGCTGAGGAGCAGTGGAGGATCTTTAAGGAGATCTTTCTTGGTGCTCAGCAGAAATTTATTCCGATGGTCAAAAAGGACAGTAGGAAGAGAGGTAATAAGCCGTGGATAACGAAGGAGGTGAAGGAAAGTGTTAAATTAAAAGCGGAGGAATTTAGAGTAGCTAAGAGCAGTGGGCGAGAAGAGGATTGGGAAAGGTTTAAATGTCAACAAAGATTGACAAAAAAGTTGATAAAGGAGGGTAGAAGAAGCTATGAAGCTGGGCTAGCACTTAATATAAAAAAGGATAGCAAGAGTTTTTATAAATATATAAAAAGGAAGAGGCTGGCTAGGGTGAACGTTGGTCCCTTAGCGGATGAGAAAGGGGACCTAGTGGTAGGGGATGGGGATATGGCTAAGGTCTTGAATAACTTTTTTGTTTCTGTCTTCACGGAGGAGGACGTGAATAATTTGCCGGGTGTTAGTGATGGAAAGGTGGTAGGACTGGAGGGTCTTAATGACATTACTGTTACTAGAGAGGTGGTGCGCGACAGACTGGAGGGGCTGATTGTGGACAAGTCCCCAGGACCGGATGGAATGCATCCGAGGGTTCTGAAAGAAATGGCGGAGGTGATAGTGGATGCCTTGGTGGTTATTTTCCAGACGTCGCTGGATTCCGGGGAAGTGCCGGAGGATTGGAAAACGGCTAATGTTACGCCGTTGTTTAAGAAGGGTGCCAGGCAAAAGGCGGGGAATTACAGGCCGGTTAGTTTAACGTCTGTGGTAGGTAAAATGTTAGAATCCGTCATTAAGGAGGAAATTGCGAGGCATCTTGAAGGGAATTGCTTGATAGAGCAGACGCAACACGGTTTCATTAAAGGGAAGTCGTGTCTGACAAATTTACTGGAGTTCTATGAGGATGTGTCTAGGGCGGTGGATAGAGGAGAGCCGGTGGATGTGGTCTTTCTGGATTTTCAGAAGGCGTTTGATAAGGTACCTCACAAGAGGTTACTGCAGAAGGTCAGAGGACATGGAGTTGGGGGTAGGGTGTTAGCGTGGATAGAGGATTGGTTGTCAAATAGGAGGCAGAGAGTGGGGGTCAATGGGTGCTATTCGGATTGGCGGTTGGTGACTAGTGGGGTGCCCCAGGGGTCGGTGCTGGGGCCTCAGCTATTTACCATTTATATAGATGATCTGGAGGAGGGAACCGAGTGTAGGGTGTCGAAATTTGCTGATGACACCAAGATTGGGGGAAAGGCAAATTGTGCGGAGGGTGTGGAGAGTCTGCAGAAGGATCTAGATAGGCTGGGCGAATGGGCCAGGAAATGGCAAATGGAATTTAATGTTGGCAAGTGTGAGGTGGTCCACTTTGGTAGGAAGAATGGTAGGAAGGACTATTACTTACGTGGCGAAAAACTGCAGCAGGCGACGGTGCAGAGGGACCTCGGGGTCCTTGTGCATGAGTCGCAAAAACCCAGCCTGCAGGTGCAGCAGGTGGTCAGGAAGGCGAATGGGATGCTGGCCTTCATAGCGAGGGGGATTGAATATAAAAGTAGGGAGGTCTTGCTGCAGCTGTATAGGGCATTGGTGAGGCCGCAGCTGGAGTACTGTGTGCAGTTTTGGGCGCCGCACCTGCGCAAGGATATTTTGGCCTTGGAGGGAGTGCAGAGGAGGTTTACTAGGCTGATACCGGAGTTGAGGGGGTTGAGCTATGAGGAGAGGCTGAATAAACTAGGCTTGTACTCGTTAGAGTTTAGAAGAATGAGGGGAGATCTCATTGAGACGTATAAGATGATGAATGGGATGGATAGGATAGAGGTGGAAAGACTCTTCCCGCTCAAAAAAGACAGTAGGACTAGGGGGCACAGCCTCAAGATAAAGGGGGGGCAGTTCAGAACGGAGTTGAGGAGGAACTTCTTCACTCAAAGGGTGGTGAATCTCTGGAATTCTCTGCCCGTTGAAGTGGTGGAGGCTGCCTCGCTAAATATTTTTAAGAAGCGGGTTGATGGGTTTTTGATAAGAGAGGGGATTAAGGGTTATGGGGAGAGGGCGGGAAAGTGGAACTGAGCCACGACAGATCAGCCATGATCTTATTGAATGGCGGGGCAGGCTCGAAGGGCCAGATGGCCTACTCCTGCTCCTATTTCTTATGTTCTTATGTTCTTATGTTTTAAGGTTAACACAGATGGCAAAGTCCATTTGAAGCTACAATGGTCATATTAGCATAGTGAAAAGTCTGACAACACCAGGTTTTAGTCCAACCTATTTACTTGATAATATACTCACAAGCTTTCGGGTTAGTCCCTTCGTCAGGTGAATGGAGAGTTCTGGCCTCAGACAGAGCATATAAAGCACAGACAGTTTAGAGACAGTTTATATGCTCTGTCTGAGGCCAGAACTCTCCATTCACCTGACGAAGGGACTAACCCGAAAGCTTGTGAGTATATTATCAAATAAATAGGTTGGACTAAAACCTGGTGTTGTCAGACTTTTCACTGTGTTTACGCCAGTCCAACGCCGGCATACCCACATCATATTAGCATACACAGTGTTTGTGGATCTCTCCTCAGAATGTCCCCAGATGATTATTAGAAGAGAGTTCCCAAAATCCACTCCCAAAATATGCTTTAAAATCTTCTTCTCTCGCAACAATCCAGGTTAGGTCATCGAAAAGACCCACTTGGCCAGAGTTTCCACTCCACTTTTCACAGAAATCCATGCCAGGATTTCAGAATAATCTTGTCAGGTTTTCACTGTTAGACCAATTCTGATTCTGATTTCCAGTCAATACTTTATAATTTATTTATAGATGATAATGAAACATTTCAAACTTTAGGATTACTTGTAGAAAACCATTCTCTAGTATCCTCACCAATCTACCTCAGCTTTGGCTGGTGTCCCTGAACAGAATCCTGGTCTATTTCAGCACTGGCTGCCTGAACCATTGTTGGGTTTTTCTTACACTCTCTAAAAGAGCTGGCTCCTCTTCAGCTTCTCCTAGCTGCGAGAGAGTTGTTTACTACTTCATGCTCTGTATCCAAATGCCTGCAACTGCTTTCAGTTGAAACTAAAGAACAAAAGGAAGCTGCCTTCCACTACACAGGGAATCACTCTCTAGTTGCCAAGCAACAATATTTATCTTTCATGCTGAAGCTCTCTCTACCACAATAGTATCTCAGCTCGAGAATAGCCTAGTGCTTCATGTCATTAGTGTGTGCTTAAACTGGACCAGATGCTGGGCAACACAACAGCTCAGTGACTATCACTGTTTGCTGTGCAGACACATGGATTTGGGCCAGTGTCTGTGGGAGTTTGCGCATTCTCCCCGTGCTTGCGTGGGTTTTCTCCGGGTGCTCCGGTTTCCTCCCACGCCCCAAAGATGTGCTCTTAGGCTGATCGGTGGTAATAAATTGTCCCTAAATTAGTTTTCCCTCAATGTGGAATACCATAAGCATAGATAAGGGTCATGGGTGGAGGGGGGACTGGAAAGGTTAAAATGGCGGCACGGGCTCGTTGGGCCGAAGGGCCTGTTTCTCGGGCTGTTTTTGTTCTTTGTTCTTTGGAATTGAAACTAACCCCTACACAACACTTTGATCAGCATGAATTCTAACCACAACTCTCTTCCAAAGACAGAAACATTAAATTAAATCTAACTAAAGCTATAACTTATTTCTAATGTCTATCCCTGCAAATATAAATCCCTGAAATCAGCCTTTGGTTTCCTGACACTGCACTGTAGCAATTCTGTGATTCAGTCAATCCTACGAGGGCTACTTTGTTTGAACAGGTAGATTGGAACGAGGTCCTAAAGAGAGGTTTAGGAATGGATTCCATTCTTGCAGCTCAGCATCTGAAGGCACCAGAAGTTGTCCAACTCCCACCAGATTTTCAATTAGTTGGATTAAGTCGTCTACTTCTACATTGTAACTGCCACAGCTTGCCCTGACCTCTAAATGCTGTCAGCAATTTGCAAGTAATACCAAAGAACTAACTGTAATACTGACCAGTTCTGTTCCATGCAGACTTGAACTTCTGACTGAGCGATTAAGAGCAGGTGCATAGATACTGGAATGTTATTCTTAACATCTTCAACAATCTGTCTAATACTCGGTGCATCACAATCGAATAATTCCTCTATCAATGTGGGGAGAAAGAAGGCATTAGGAAAAAACAAATTAATTAATCTCTGCACCAAGCATTGTCCCCTCCATTCATCCCTTTCCGCAGGAGCCTGGTTCATCCAGACATCAAAGGAGGAATATCTTATCCCTCAGTCACTCAGCACCCAGCAATGGCCAACCACCCAAAGCTCTCCGGGCATCAATGTGGGTGGATTATCACCAGCTGGACATGTACTTCATCTCAGCGGCATAACTTCCAAATGGACCACACACACACACACACACACACACGTGCCCATCTGCACAGATTAAAGTATTTAATCTTTGCAAAGTCAGGCCAACCAAATGTGGCTGTCATGCCACCCAGCCAAAGGACAGCAGAGAAAGAGGAACAAAAATAGACCTCATTTAGAGTCCCTTTCGCTGAAGCCACTGCCCAGTAAAACACTCTTTCTTTATATGTATGTTTATATTTATATATTGTATATAGTCTGACAAATTTATTGGAGTTCTGTGAGGATGTGTCTAGGGCGGTGGATGGAGGAGAGCCGGTAGATGTGGTCTTTCTGGATTTTCAGAAGGCGTTTGGCAACGTACCTCACAAGAGGTTATTGCAGAAGGTAAGGGGGCATGGAGTTGGGGGTAGGGTGTTAGCATGGATAGAGGATTGGTTGTCAAATAGGAGACAGAGAGTGGGGGTCAATGGGTGCTATTCGGATTGGCGGATGGTGACTAGTGGAGTGCCCCAGGGGTCGGTGCTGAGGCCTCAGCTTTTTACCATTTATATAGATGATCTGGAGGAAGGAACCGAGTGTATGGTGTCAAAATTTGCTGATGACACCAAGATTGGTGGAACGGCAAATTGCGCGGAGGGTGTGGAGAGTCTGCAGGAGGATCTAGATAGGCTGGGAGAATGGGCCAGGAACTGGCAAATGGAATTTAATGTTGGCAAGTGCGAGGTGGTCCACTTTGGAAGGAATAATGGTAGGAAGGACTATTAATTACGTGGTGAAAAACTGCAGCAGGTGACGGTGCAGAGGGACCTCGGGGTCCTTGTGCCTGAGTTGCAAAAACCCAGCCTGCAGGTGCAGCAGGTGGTCAGGAAGGCGAATGGGATGCTGGCCTTCATAGCGAGGGGGATTGAATATAAAAGTAGGGAGGTCTTGCTGCAGCTGTACAGGGCACTGGTGAGGCCGCAGCTGGAGTACTGTGTGCAGTTTTGGTCACCACACTTACGCAAGGGTATTTTGGCCTTGGAGGGAGTGCAGAGGAGGTTTACTAGGCTGATACCGGAGTTGAGGAGGTTGAGCTATGAGGAGAGGCTGAATAAACTAGACTTGTACTCGTTGGAGTTTAGAAGAATGAGGGGAGATCTCATTGAGACATATAAGATGATGAATGGGATGGATAGGATAGAGGTGGAGAGACTCTTCCCGCTCAGAAAGGACAGTAGGACTAGGGGGCACAGCCTCAAGATAAAGGGGGGACGGTTTAGAACAGAGTTGAGGAGGAACTTCTTCACTCAAAGGGTGGTGAATCTCTGGAATTCTCTGCCCGTTGAAGTGGTGGAGGCTACCTCGCTAAATATTTTTAAGACACGGGTCGAGGGGTTTTTGATAAGCGAGGGGATTAAGGGTTATGGGGAGAGGGCGGGAATGTGGAACTGAGCCACAACAGATCAACCATGATCTTATTGAATGGCGGGGCAGGCTCGAAGGGCTAGATGGCCTACTCCTGCTCCTATTTCTTATGTTCTTATGTTCTTATATAATATATAAAACCCCAAATCCCTCAATGAGATTCCAGTTTGTAACTCACACTGGGTATCTGTTAGAGGTTTATATATAGAATCTGTTATTCTATATATAAACCACCCAAACCCCTCTGTTAAGTTCCAATTTGTAACTCACTGCAGGTATGTGTTATTCTACAAATATAAACTACCCAAACTCTTCGATTAGATTCCAACCCATAACTCACTCCTGACAGCCTGTTGTTCAACATATAAACCACCCATACCCCTTGATTAGATTCCAGTTTGTAACTCACCCCTGGGTATCTGTTTTTCCGTATATAAACCACCCAAATTCCTTGATTAGATTCCAGTCTATATCTCACTCCCGAGAGCCCATTATTCAATATATAAACTACCCAAACCCTTCGATTAGATTCCAGTTTGTAACTCACTCCTGGGTAGGTGTTTTTCTATACAAAAACCACCCAACACCCCACGATTAGATTCCAGCCTGTAACTCACTCCCAAATCTGTAAGAAATTGAATTAGAGAGTTTAAAACATTTGGAATGAAGTTTTAGAATCATAGAACGAGAGTAAAAGATAGAATTAGAAGGTATGCTAGGCACAGCTTGCAAGAAGTCGCCTCACTCCGGCGCCATCCTTGGGAAAATTTCTGGGTATCTGTTATTCTATATATAAATCACCCACACTCCTCGATTAGATTCCAGTCTGTAACTCACTCTCTGGAGCAATGATCTATAGCCTGCTGGCAAAGTTTAGATGGCCTTAATGCAGATATGGTTGGTTACCTTGGTGACTATTGCACCCACCTGCACTGATGTTTGGATTGAAGAAATTGTTGATTATCCATTTGATGGTGTGATCCCTCTCTTTCTCGCTCTGCAGTTTGTGTAGATCCTCTACACTCTGCCAGAATCGCAGGGGAGCATCTGCCCCATAAGCTTCCAGGAACCTCTGGAAGAAGTGGATTCCCGAAGGATTCGTCAGCACATCCATCAGGCTCCTGCCAAGGCACACGGTAGGTCAAGAGTCAAAGGTTGTTCCAACCCTGGCCCACATCCCAAATCTCGCCAAACCTGTGCTGCCTTCAATAGGTTCAGCCAGTGCCTGGGCCAAGCAAGCAGGTGCATATGAGTTTTGTAAATATTTGGGTCAATTCACAAAGTGGATCAATTCATTGCTTGTGTGAGCCAGTCTGTTGCCACTAAAAAACAAAGTTGCCAATTTACAGTCACTGTTCACTGGGAAGTGGCCAGTCTTACAGACTGTTCTGGGACATCAAACCAAGAACAGGCTGTATCTGAAGGCAAGATGAGCAAACTGTCCTGCTCTGATGATGGGTTTAGTCAGTATTTTGTGTAGTTCATTCATGGGGCATGGGCCAACATTTATTGCCCATCCCTAGTTGCTCTTGTGAAAGTGATGGGGAGTTGCTTCTGGAACTGACGATACAACAGAGCATCTCGCTCCGCCATTTCAGAGGGTGCTTTATAAAACACCCACACTCCTCGATTAGATTCCAGTCTATAACTCACTCCCAGGTATCCGTTATTCAATACATAAACCACCCAAACCCAAATACCACATTGCTGTGGGTATGGAGTCACATGGAGGCCAGACCAGGTAAGGACTGCAGATTTCCTTCCCTAAAGGACACTAATGAACCAGATGAATTCTTTTGACAATCGACAATGGTTTCATGGTCATCAGTACATTCTTAATTCCAGATTTTTTTACTGATTCAAATTTCACCATCTGTTCACCACCACAATAGATGGTGAAATTTGAACCTGGGTCCCCAGAACATTAGCTAAGTTTCTGGATTAATAGTCTAGAGATAATACCATTGCCTCCCTTCTGAGCAAATAGTAGGTGTTGACCACCCCATTGGTACAGCTCAGATTCAGGACAACACCCTACCTGACCCAATGTGAGTTGAACTCAGAGAGTAGAGCCCAGAATCCAGTCCTGCACCAAAGCAGACTTACTTTGGAATCCCTTTAGGTCTGGTCAAGATGTGGTCCCCAACTTTGATGTATTTCATGTTCAGTTTTGCCCACAGTCTGTCTTGTATCGCCTCCTTGTCCAGCAGGCCTGAGAATAAAGGTGACAGAGAATGATAAATCCTTGATGGAACACAAGAAATAGGAACAGGAGTAGTCCATTCAGCCCCTTGAGCCTCCTACCCCAATCAGTACAATCCTCCTCAATTCCACTCTCCAATACTGTACCCATATCCCTATATCGCCTTCAAATCCAAATATCCCAGGCTTGAATTTACTCAACTACCGAGCGCCCACAACGCTCTATGGCTGAGAATTCCAAAGGTTCACAGCACTCTGAGTGAACAAATTCCTCCTCATCTCAGACCTCAATGTCCAACCCCGTCCAAATGGCTGAGGGACTTCACTGGTGCATTCTGGGAGAAGTCAGACCAGCAATATCTACCAGGTGGGAAGTGGAAGATCTGGTGTTAAGGAGCGGTAAGCCTAAAACACTACATCAGTGTTTCCCTCCCACCCCCTCTGACCCAAAAAAAACACCACTGTGAGAAGGTAAAAGTGAAGGTAAGAGTATTATAAATTTTCTCAAATAATTTAATTGGTGCTCAAAATGTCAGTCAGTGGGGCACATGTGAGATCTGGGAGATCTGTGATGTTTTCAGACGACTACATCTGCAGGAAGTGCATCCAATGGACCGCATGGATTGGTTGGAGCAGCAGTTGGATGCACTTAGGAGTATGAAGATGGGGGAAAGCATCATAGACAGGAGCCACCCAAGGTGCAGGCAGATGGATGGGTGACCCCTAGAAGGGAAGTCAGTCAGTGCAGGAATTCCCTGTGGTCATCCCATCTCTAACAAGTATACCATTTTGGATACTCCTGGGGGAAATGGCCTATCAGGGGATAATAACAGCAGCAGCAGCACCACGGCTGGCTCTGTTGTTAAGCAGGGAGGGACAAAGAGGACTAGAGCAACAGCTAATAGAGGGACTCGATAGTTAAGGGTGCAGATCGGTGCTTCTGTGGACGTCAAAGAGACTCCAGGATGGTATGTTGCCTCCTTGGTGCCAGGGTCCAGGATGTCTTCGAACAGACAGGAAGCTTTCTGAAAGGAGAGGGTGAACAGTCAGAGGTTGTGATACATATTGGTACTAACAACACAGGCAGGGAGAGTGATGAAGTCCTGCAGCAGCAGTTTAGGGAGTTAAGTAGAAAGTTAAAAAGCAGGACCTCTAGGGTTGTAATCTCAGGATTACTCTCTGTGCCATGTGCTGGTGAGGCTAGGAATAGGAAGATAGTGCAGCTCAACACATGGCTAAACAGCTGGTGTGGGAGGGAGGGTTTCAGATATCTGGACCATTGGTGTCTCTTCCGGGGCAGATGGGACCTGTACAAGAAGGATGGGTTACATCCAAACAGGAAGAGCATAAATATTCTGGCAGGGAGATTTGCTAGTGTCACACGAGAGGATTTAAACTAGTTTGGCAGGTAGGTGGGAACCAAAGCAAAGGTGGAATAGCTGAAGGGAAAACAGAGAGAGAGGCCAGTAAGACTCAGAAA
Organism: Carcharhinus amblyrhynchos; assembly: GCF_965287045.1. Taxonomy (NCBI): domain Eukaryota; kingdom Metazoa; phylum Chordata; class Chondrichthyes; order Carcharhiniformes; family Carcharhinidae; genus Carcharhinus; species Carcharhinus amblyrhynchos. The sequence goes on along the minus strand of NC_137332.1, from coordinate 83,630,364 downwards.
CAGCAGGCAGGGTGGGGTTGCTAATCAAAAAGGACTGAAGTGCATTTATTTCGATGCAAGAAGCATAACAGGTAAGGCAGATGAACTTAAGAGCTTGGATTAGTACTAGGAACTATGATGTTGTTGCCTTAACAGAGACTTGGTTAAGGGAAGGACAGGATTGGCAGCTTAACATTCCAGGATGCAGATGTTTCAGGTGGGATAGAGGGGGGTGTAAAAGGGGTGGGGGAGGTTAAGGAGAATATCACAGCTGTACTCCGGGAGGACACCTCACAAGGCTCATACAGCGAGGTAATATGGGTAGAGTTCAGGAATAGGAAGGATGTAGTCACAATGTTGGGGGTTTATTATAGGCCACCCAACTGTCAGCAGGATATAGAGGAACAGATACGTAGGCAGATTTTGGCAAGGTGTAAAAGTAGCAGGGTTGCTGTGTTGGGAGATTTTAACTTCCTCTATATTGACTGGGACTCACTTAGTGCTAGGGGCATGGATGAGGCAGTGTGTAGATAGTTTGAGGCATGTTGAGATCAAAAAGGAGGAGGTATTGGGGTTCTTGAGAAACATTAAGGTAGACAAGTCCCCAAGGCCTGACAGGATATACCCCAGAAAACTGAGAGAGGCAAGGGAGGAAATTGCTGAGGCCTTAAGAGGAATCTTTATATCCTCACTGGCTACGATGTGGAGATACCGGCATTGGACTGGGGTAAACACAGTAAGAAGTCTCACAACACCAGGTTAAAGTCCAACAGGTTTATTTGGTAGCAAACACCACTAGCTTTCAGGGCCTTGCCCCTTCATCAGGTAAATGGGGAGTTCTGATCACAAACAGGGCATATAAAGGCACACACTCAATTTACAGAATACTGATTAGAATGCGAGTCTTTACAGCTAATCAAGTCTTAAAGGTGCAGACAATGTAAGTGGAGACAGCATTAAGCGCAGGTTAAAGAGGTGTGTATTGTCTCCAGACAGGAGTCTCCAGATAACATCTCACTTACTGACCTGTCTGGAGCCAATACACATCTCTTTAACCTGTGCTTAATGCTATCTCCACTCACATTGTCTGCACCTTTAAGACTTGATTAGCTATAAAGACTCACATTCTAATCAGTATTCTGTAAACTGAGTGTGTGCCTTTATATGCCCTGTTTGTGATCAGAACTCCCCACTCACCCGACGAAGCGGGGGGCAAAGCCACAAAAGCTAGTGGCGTTTGCTACCAAATAAACCTGTTGGACTTTAACTTGATGTTGTGAGACTTCTTATAGAGGAGGTCCCAGAGGATTGGAGAATAGCCAGTGTTGTTCCTTTGTTTAAGAGGGGTAGCAAGAATAATCCAAGTAATTACAGGCTGGTGAGCCTTACATCAAAGATAGGGAAATTATTGGAGAGGATTCTTCAAGACAGGATTTATTCCCACTTGGAAATAAGTAGATGTATTAGTGAGATGCGACATGGCTTTGTGAAGGGGGGCTCATGTCTCACAAACATGATTGAGTTTTTTTGAGGAAGTGACGAAGATGATTGATGAGAGTAGGGCAGTGGATGTTGTCTACATGGACTTCATTAAGGCCTTTGACAAGGTCCCTCATGGCAGACTGGTGCAGAACGTGAAGTCACATGGAATCAGAGGTGAGCTGGCAAGGTGGATTCAAAACTGGCTCGGTCAAAGAAGACAGAGGGTAGCAGTGGAAGGGTACGTTTCTGCATGGAGGGCTGTGACAAGTGGCACTCCTCAGGGATCAGTGTTGGGACCTTTGCTGTTTGTAATATATATATATATATATATATATAAATGATTTGGAGGAAAATGTAACTGGTTTGATTAGTAAATTTGCGGACGACACAAAGGTTGGTGGATTTGCGGACAGAGATAAGGACTGTCAGAGGATACAGCAGGATGTAGATCAGTTGGAGACTTGGGCGGAGAGATGGCAGATGGAGTTTAATCGAGACAAATGTGAGGTAACGCATTTTGGAAAGTCTAATATAGATAGGAAATATACAATAAATGGCAGTACCCTTGATAGGCAAAGGGATCTGGATGTACAGGTACACAGGTCACTGAAAGTGACAATGCAGGTGGAGAAGGTAGTCAAGAAGGCATACGGCATGCTTGCCTTCATTGGCCGGAGTATTGAGTTTAAAAATTGGCAAGTCATACTGCAGCTTTATAGAACTTTAGTTAGGCCACACTTGGAATATAGTATGCAATATTGGTCACCATAGTACCAAAAAGATGTGGAGGCTTTGGAGAGGATACAGATAAGATTTACCAGGATGTTGCCTGGTATGGAGGACATTAACTATGAGGAGAGGTTGGAGAAACTTGGTTTGTTCTCACTGGGATGACGGAGCTTGAGGGGTGACCTGATAGAAGTCTACAAGATTATGAGAGGCATGGACAGAGTGGATAGTCAGAAGCTTTTTCCCAGGGTGGAAGAGTCAATTACTAGGGGACACAGGTTTAAGGTGCAAGGGGCAAGGTTTAAAGGAGATGTACGAGGCAGATTTTTTATACAGAGGATGGTGGATGCCTGGAAATCATTGGTGGGGAGGTAGAGAAAGCAGATACGGTCGTGACTTTTAAGGGGCATCTTGACAAATACATAAATAGGATGGGAATAGAGGGTTATTGTCCCCAGAAGGGTAGGAGGTTTTAGTTAAGTTGAGCAGCATAGTCCGTGCAGGCTTGGTGGGCCGAAGGGTCTGTTCCTCTGCTGCAATTTTCTTTGTTCTTTGTACTTTCAGGCTGTGGCCACAGTTCAAGATTCTCGCCAGGGGAAGTATCATCCCAGCTTCAACCTATCAAACCCTGTAATGATTTGAAGGAAAGATTTGTGCAATCAAATTGGAGAGATGTGGTTCGAATACTGATCAGACATGGCCTCACTGAATGATAGAAGAGGCTCATGGGGCAGAATGGCCTCCTGTCATTCCAATGAGAAACAGGAGTGGCTTCCCCAGGTTTTCAACAGGGGGATTGCCTTGAGTTGGACAATTCAGGCAGAATACTATCCCTTTGTGGGGATTTAGCGCCCAATCTGCACCCTCCCCCACACCCCTCCTGATACAGACCAAGATCTTATAGCAGCACAGCCCCCTCCAGTAAACCGAGTGTGAGCCCAAGTCCAGATGGGCTGTTAGGATACAGAAGGTCCATCTGTCAGCATCTCACTGTCTGATGCCCGCTCATGCTCACTGTTGGTCAGCCTGCATGTCCATCCCTGTGTAGATCCCACCACCCACATTCCTTAGTAGGGCCATTAGTCGCCCTACGCCTCTTTCTTCAGGGTGTCCTGCCTCCACAGAGGATAGTACGTTCTTCATCACCCGATTAGCTGCTTGGGAAATAGCCAAGCAGCCTTTTTTCTCCCCACACATTGTCCCCAGCCCTGCCCCCTGCTCACATTGGTGTGGCTTCCTGTTCCTGGGAAATGTTTGAATGGGTGCAGGTTGGAAGTGGAACATGTGCTGACCTGATACATCCATCAAGGGGCAACGCCCCAGCCAGCTCCCTCCTGCTCCAGGTTCATCAACTGCTCACTGAATTAGACCTGGTTCCTACTGAACACGAGATTCACAAAGGACGCATTGGGATAAGGGCAATTATCAGCCCTACGGTCTGGGCTGTAAAGTGGAAAGGCAACAGCTTATAAAGGTCTGCAGCAGCAACTTAAAGAAGAGGTATGTGTAGCAACAGAGGTTCAGGAAGAACCAGTTCTGTGGGGCAGCAGACAAAGTGTGGGGAGACTGCGGAACAGCCTAGCACACACCATGCTTGATAAGCTTTTCAGTTGACCTCACTGCACCAAACAAGGTTTTTGGTGTTTGGCAGTATCCCTTGTTGAAATGACAAATCACACCTATTAGAAGCCCAACATTCTTACAACGAAATCTCGAACCCCAAAAGAATTCTAACCATCCAAGACTTTGTCCAAAGTGTCTGCGCCCAATTTTAACCCAGGTAGAAATGTCATGAAAGCAGCTCAAGATCAAGTAGGTGCCCTGGATTCTGCAGATAAGGACAGCGCAGGCCCTGGCTAGAATGGAAACGATTAGGTGATTACCCCATCGCTCATCCAGAGGGACAATCATACATGAGGAGGAATGCTTTCACAGGTACCGTTTGTCTTCTGTAACTATCCTTCACTTACAATATTTTGCTGGAAATCTCATCCTGCTTTTATCAGGAATCTTTCCTGTAGTTTCAATCATGTTTGCTGTGGTTCGTACAGACTCTATTTAACCAGACTCTGTTTGCTGCAGCCACTGTTTAAATAGACTCTGTAGACTGTTTGCTGCAATTAAGCTATAAATATTGACTGATACAGGGGAGTTAACAGAAACTATGATCAGAAGTGTTGATTGCTGAAAAAGGGAAATGGCTGAGTAAAAAGAAGAGGAGGGATCACAGGAACAGAAGAATTGTCAGCCAGCAGAGATACTGGTCAATTAGTTGATGAAAATAGTGACTGCCCCATACATACCCAAAAGGATAAGTTTCTTGTAGTATTGCATGAAATACTTGCTCATCTCCATGATCGCCAGTTTTGGAAACTTCAGTGCCAATTCCTCAAAGGACCAGGCATTGATATCTGTGGTGTGGGTCAGGGTCAGAGAGAGAAAACAAGAAGACATTAGGTTAATGACCCATTTCTATTAAACACTGAACTCAGGGCCTGGGTTGGTCAGACAATTCCTTGGGCCTATTCCTCTCCATTCAGTCAGACCACAGCTGATCTGTGCCTCACTCCGTGACCATCTTTGACATGGAAAATCTCAAAGAAATTCTCCCATTTCCCACAGCCCATTGGAGCAAAGCAACGGGGACCGGGACTCCGGATTGGGATTGGGAGCAGAAGAGAGGACTCCGAATTGGGAGCCGGGACTCTGGACAGGAAGCAAGGATTTCAGGCTAGGACCAGGAGCAGGGACTCTGGGCAACGATGGGGAGCAGGGACTCCGGGTGGCAATGGGATGCCAATGATATCCCTCTGAATGAGTCTGTTAACAGCCTGAGGATCTCACAGACGCTAGAGAACATGTTAGCCCAGCTTGTCCACATTTAACTGTCCATAAAGCCTTGCCACCCTCTCCCCTCACAGCTCTCCTGATCTCTGAAACAACTTACAAATTTGGATCAGGTTTTTACATAACAATTACGAGGCCTAGGCTGTTTGCTCAGTTATCCAGTTTAGTGTGTCCGAATGAAGCCAAATGTTATTCTGAAACTTATAATGATTAACATTCCTGATTCCTGTTCTTGATCCTGTATGTGGTGCTGCGGCAGAGAATTAGCAACCTGCAGATCCAGGCTTAACAACTCCAAGTCCCAGACAGAGAAGATGGAGCAGAGACTTATCCTTACCTGCCTTACCCCTGTAGCAAAACCTGCTGGAATTTAGTTCATTCATAAGAAACATAAGAACATAAGAAATAGGAGCAGGAGTAGGCCATCTAGCCCTTCGAGCCTGCCCCGCCATTCAATAAGATCATGGCTGATCTGTCGTGGCTCAGTTCCACTTTCCCGCCCTCTCCCCATAACCCTTAATCCCTTCTCTTATCAAAAACCCATCAACCCGCTTCTTAAAAATATTTAGCGAGGCAGCCTCCACCACTTCAACGGGCAGAGAATTCCAGAGATTCACCACCCTTTGAGTGAAGAAGTTCCTCCTCAACTCCGTTCTAAACCGCCTCCCCTTTATCTTGAGGCTGTGCCCCCTAGTTCTACTGTCTTTTTTGAGCGGGAAGAGTCTCTCCACCTCTATCCTATCCATCCCATTCATCATCTTATACGTCTCAATGAGATCTCCCCTCATTCTTCTAAACTCTAACGAGTACAAGCCTAGTTTATTCAGCCTCTCCTCATAGCTCAATCCCCTCAACTCCGGTATCAGCCTAGTAAACCTCCTCTGCACTCCCTCCAGGGCCAAAATATCCTTGCGCAGGTGCGGCGCCCAAAACTGCACACAGTACTCCAGCTGCGGCCTCACCAATGCCCTATACAGCTGCAGCAAGACCTCCCTACTTTTATATTCAATCCCCCTCGCTATGAAGGCCAGCATCCCATTCGCCTTCCTGACCACCTGCTGCACCTGCAAGCTGGGTTTTTGCGACTCATGCACAAGGACCCCGAGGTCCCTCTGCACCGTCGCCTGCTGCAGTTTTTCGCCACGTAAGTAATAGTCCTTCCTACCATTCTTCCTACCAAAGTGGACCACCTCACACTTGCCAACATTAAATTCCATTTGCCATTTCCTGGCCCATTCACCCAGCCTATCTAGATCCTTCTGCAGACTCTCCACACCCTCCGCACAATTTGCCGTTCCCCCAATCTTGGTGTCATCAGCAAATTTCGACACCCTGCACTCGGTTCCCTCCTCCAGATCATCTATATAAATGGTAAATAGCTGAGGCCCCAGCACCGACCCCTGGGGCACCCCACTAGTCACCATCCGCCAATCCGAATTGCACCCATTGACCCCCACTCTCTGCCTCCTATTTGACAACCAATCCTCTATCCACGCTAACACCCTACCCCCAACTCCATGTCCCCTGACCTTTTGCAATAACCTCTTGTGAGGTACCTTGTCAAACGCCTTCTGAAAATCCAGAAAGACCACATCCACCGGCTCTCCTCTATCCACTGCCCTAGACACATCCTCATAGAACTCCAGTAAATTTGTCAGACACGACTTCCCTTTAATGAAACCGTGTTGCGTCCGCCCTATCAAGCAATTCCCTTCAAGATGCCTCGCAATTTCCTGCTTAATGATGGATTCTAACATTTTACCTACCACAGACGTTAAACTAACCGGCCTATAATTCCCCGCCTTTTGCCTGGCACCCTTCTTAAACAACGGCGTAACATTAGCCGTTTTCCAATCTTCCGGCACTTCCCCAGAATCCAGCGACGTCTGGAAAATAACCACCAAGGCATCCACTATCACCTCCGCCATTTCTTTCAGAACCCTCGGATGCATTCCATCCGGTCCTGGGGACTTGTCCACAATCAGCCCCTCCAGTCTGTCGAGCACCACCTCTCTAGTAACAGTAATGTCATTAAGACCCTCCATTCCTACCACCTTTCCATCGCTAACACCCGGCAAATTATTCACGTCCTCCTCCGTGAAGACAGAAACAAAAAAGTTATTCAAGACCTTCGCCATATCCCCATCCCCTACCACTAGCTCCCCTTTCTCATCCTCTAAAGGACCAACGTTCACCCTAGCCAGCCTCTTCCTTTTTATATATTTATAAAAACTCTTGCTATCCTTTTTTATATTAAGTGCTAGCCCAGCCTCATAGCTTCTCCTACCCTCCTTTATCAACTTCTTTGTCAATCTTTGTTGACATTTAAACCTTTCCCAATCCTCTTCTCGCCCACTGCTCTTAGCTACTCTAAATTCCTCCGCTTTTAATTTAACACTTTCCTTCACCTCCTTCGTTATCCACGGCTTATTACCTCTCTTCCTACTGTCCTTTTTAACCATCGGAATAAATTTCTGCTGAGCACCAAGAAAGATCTCCTTAAAGATCCTCCACTGCTCCTCAGCAGACCTACCTTCCAACACATTCCCCCAGTCCACATTCGCCAATTCTTCTCTCATCCTACCATACTCCCCTCTATTCAAACAAAGGACGCGCGTCCGGGAACCCACTTTCTCCTCCTCCATCTGCACCAGAAACTCCACCATACAATGATCACTCTCTCCAAGAGGATCCTTCACCGCAAGGTCCCTAATTCTACCCGCCTCATTACATAGCACCAGATCCAAGATAGCTTGCTCCCTCGTCGGCTCCAACACACACTGTTCAAGGAAATTATCCCGGCAGCATTCCAAGAACTCCTCCTCGAGCCCACCTCGTCCAACATGGGTCGACCAATCAATATGCAGATTGAAATCTCCCATAACTACTGCCGTCCAATTCCTGCACGCCGCACTTATTTGCGTGTTAACAGCCCGCCCCACCTCCAGATCATTATTCGGGGGCCTATAGACGACACCCACCAGCGTCTTCCTCCCTTTGCTGTTCCTAATCTCCACCCACAACGATTCCACGTTCTGCTCTTTGGCTCCGATATCATCCCTTGCTACCACCTTGATACTATCCTTAATCAGCAGAGCTACGCCACCCCCTCTTTCCTCCTGCCTATCCTTCCTAAACACTTGATAGCCCTGTACATTCATCTCCCAGTCCCTGTCACCTTGCAGCCACGTCTCTGTAATGGCCACCAGATCGTATCCATTTGTGTCGATCTGCGCCACCAGCTCATCCACTTTATTCCGAATGCTTCGTGCATTCAGATAAAGCGCTTTCATCCCAGCCTTCACCTGGACCCTATTTGCCGTAACGCCACCAATTGGGACATCTTCGGCCTCTTCCCTTACCTGTACCCTATCCTTAACTTTAGACCTCGTAGCGTCACCTACCCTCGCACCCTCCCCCCCCCTAATTAGTTTAAAGCCCTGTCTACAGTCCTCTTTACTCGATTCGCCAACACTCTGGTCCCAGCACGATTAAGACCAACCCCATCCCGCCCGAACAAGTCCCACCTACCCCAATACTGGTGCCAATGCCCCATAAATTCGAACCCATTCCTCCCACACCAATCCCTGAGCCACCCATTCACTTCCTTTATCCTGTCAACCCTATGCCCATCTGCACTCAGTTCAGGCAGTAGCCCAGAGACGACCACCTTGTCGGTTCTACTTTTTAATTCCATTCCCAGCTTCTCATACTCCCTCCGCAGATCCTCAGTCCGCACTTTGCCTACGTCGCCGGCACCCACATGTACTACAACGACCGGGTTCTCACCCTCCCACTCCAGGTTCCTCTGCAGCCCAGCTGTGACATCCTGTACCCGAGCACCAGGCAGACAACACACCCTTCTGTGCACTTTGTCATTGTGACAAAGGACAGTGTCAATACTCTTCACCCCACTATCTCCAATCACTACTACGTTCCTTTTCCCCTTCTCTTTGCCTATGTCCTGCTGCATCACTGTACCGTGTGCAGTTTGCTCACCAACCTCACCTGCCTCGTCCTCTTCCAGACTGGAAGCAAGAACCTCAAACCTGTTATGCAGATTAAGAGGCTGAGGCCTCCGCTCCTCACCCCCCTTCCTCCTCCTCCCAGCAGCCCCCTTTTGTCCCTGACCCTTAGATTTAGCCAGTCTAGGGGCACCCTCTCTCCCCTTGATGAGCCTCAGTGTCTGTAGCTCAGAGGCCAGCTCATCCACCTTGAGCTGGAGCTCCTCCAGCAACCTGCACTTACTGCAGACATGGTCACTGGGAAGGACCCTGGGGTCTGCCAGTTCCCACATCATACACAAACCACACATCACATGCCCCTCCATTATTCACTGTAATTTTTTATGGGAAAAAAAATTTTTTTTCCTTGTTTCTTGCTGTAGTAGTTTTGAAAAAATTTTTTTCCTTGTTTTTTTTCAAACAAACTCACCTGGCCTTTTTTCCCTCCAGCCCTTTTTGATATTAAGCCCTATTAACTCACTCTGCTTCCCCCTCACTCCGCTGCCCGCTCAGACGCTGCCCGCTGTCTACACCAGGCCTCCTTTTAAACCTGGCGCTGATTTAAAGCAGGCTGGTCCACAAATGCCTTTTCACCACACCCTCAGAATTCTTAAAGCAGTAAATACAATAAATAAATGCTTTAAACAGTTCTACAAAGAGTAAAGTGCTTTAAACTTATTTTAAACAGGTTTTGAACAGGTAAAATCTTAGCTCTGTCTCTCTCTCTCTCTCAGCTCCAGCAAACAATGGAAGGCTTCACCGTGTGGCCCCTTGATAATTAAGCAGGCTGGTCCACAAATGCCTTTTCACCACACCCTCAGAATTCTTAAAGCAGTAAATACAATAAATAAATGCTTTAAACAGTTCTACAAAGAGTAAAGTGCTTTATCCGGAATTAAAAGCTCTTTTCAGTAACGGTGACCATTGTCATCCGGAATTAAAAGCTCTTTTCAGTAACGGTGACCATTGTGGATTATTGTAAAAACCCATCTGGTTCACTAATGTTCTTTAGGGAAGGAAATCGGCCATCCTTACCTGGTCTGGCCTACATGTGACTCCAGACCCACAGCAACGTGACTCGACTATTAAATGCCCTCTCAGGAACAATTAAGGATGGGTAACAAATGTTGGCCCAGCCAGTGATATCCACACCCCATGAAAGAACAATCGAAAAATTCACTCATCTGACAGAATCTGCTCGGTCCAGTTCACACTCATACACAGATATAAACACACATATACCTTTATACACGTACACATGTTTCAGGAGCTCTCACTCCTGCAAATGTGTCACTTGCCTCAGGTTACCTCAGGAACTGAACAATCTGAGAGTGATGAATTGAACACAAACTGGTTGGGCCTCGGGGAGCTGTGGGTACTGGCGGGCCGCAGTGGGCACTGGCGGGAGCAATGGGCACTCACTGGGTCTCAGTGGGAGCAGTATATAAACTATAAAACCCCACCCGCCTGGTGTGTCTGCTGCAATAACTAATGCCAGCTGTGCTCAGTCATTGCACAGTATATATAAATCGTGGGTTTGTTGGTGCGGGATCTGGTATCTTGGTGCCTGTTGAAAGGGTGTACTTGTCGTTGCTGCATCTGTGTCGCTGGATCACAACCACATGTCTCTGGGTTTTTCAAAGGACCTGTTTCCATGCTGTATTGCTCTATGACACTATGGTATATGTGGTCTAGCCAATGTCCAGTGACGTCACTGAAGCCCAGCCATTGTACACTCTCCAAGTTCAGACAGTGCCCACTGCTCCCACTGTGACCTAGCCAGTGCCCATTGCTCCACTGCAGTTTAGCCAATACCCATTGCTCCCACTGCGGCCTAGCCAGTGCCCAGTGTTCCCACTGTGCCGTTGCCAGTGCCCACTGCTCCCACTGCAGCCTTGCCAGTGCCCCCTGCAGCCTTGCCAGTGCTCACTGCTTCCCCTGCAGCCTACCCAATGCCCACTGCTCCCCCTGCGGCCTACCCAATGCCCACTGCTCCCCCTGCGGCCTAGTCAGTGGCCACTGCTCCCCATGTGGCCTAGCCAGTGTCCACTGCTCCCAGTCTGTAGAAATTTTCCTAGCTAAATAGTGCAGCATCTACCATACAGTACGGAGCTGGATTCGGAAAATGCTTCATTAAAGTCACTGAAAGGCACTCGATGCCTCTGTAAAAACAAAGCAAATCTTCTGGATTCTGACCCCTGCCTTCCAAAAGGGCAAATGTGTACTTCAAATTAAAGACAGAGACTAATGTCTGTGATCAGACTAAAGCTTTCAGATTCAGGCTTCCTTAAGGTCTAGATTTGAGTGTGGGTTCAGGTCACAAGGCTGCTCTTTCACACAGCAGAATAGTCAGTGTGAGGATCAAACAGACTTCCTCAGAATTCACAGCTGCTTATTCAGACTCTCAACTAAAGCTATCACCGGGAATCTAGGAATGTTTCTCCTTGACAAAACCACCAAGAAATTTCAGCAAATTGGAACTGCTGGCCAATTTGCATTGCAGGGTTGACCAGAGCTCGGTAGGCTACCTCCACAAGGAGCTGCCACTGAGACACTGGAGTTTCTGGACACATTGACAGTCAAGCTACCTCAGCCTCGGATCAAGGAACACTCTCGAGACACAATGTAAAGGGAAGGCACCTTGTGTTTATTGAACTGTTTGTTCCAGGAGCAAAACCGTTCAGCCAGCCTTGTTGTCGAATCAGGTGACACGTCAAAACATAGCCACTGAGTCCCCGGTCACTGGGACTGGACTTCCTGTTTCCCTCTCATTGCTTGCTAAGTGGAGGCTGTGTTCCTATCAAAATAAATCATTAAAATGGCTTCAATGTCTCGTGGCTACTGCACTATCCTTGCTAGTTTTGTACCTATTGTTCTTTTAGCTAACTCCATTATAGAATCTGCACAGTGCAGATGTAGGCCATTCGGCCCATCAAGTCTGCATTGAGTCTTCAAAAGTCCAACCTCTCTGCCTTATTCCCAAAACTCTGTGCATTTCCCATGGCTAATCCACCTAACCTCCTCATTTTGGATCACTAAGGGACAATTTAGTTTGTGTAATCTACCTAAAAACATGGCTGGCAGTGCAGTGACCTTTATTGTAGAATCCTTATAGTGTGGAAGGGGGCCATTTGGCCCATGAAGTCTGCACAGACTCTCCAACACAGCATTCTACCCAGGCCCTAATTCCACAGCTTTATATATCTACTCCACGAAGGGACAACTTAGTATGGCCAATGCACCTGACCTGAACATTTTTGGACTGTGAGAGGAAACCAGATCACCTGGAGGAAACCCATGCAGACACGGGGAGAATGTGTAATCTCCACACAGACAGTGACCAAAACCAGAATTGAACCTGGGTCCCTGAGCAGTGCTAACCAGTGTGCCACCTGTGTACTGTGAGGAAGTGGGTAACACTCTCATCTTGGAATTAGGTCACAGGTTCAAGCGTCACCCTAAAGGATTAAGCACATAAGTCCAGGCTGACCTCCCCCCTTGCCTCTCCCGCAGTACTGGAACAGTGCTGTATTGTTGGGGTACTGAATTTTCAGCCTAGATTTGACCTACCTCCCCAGCCAGATGCAACACAACCTGGAGGTCTATCAGAAGGCGAGCTGGGAGCGTTCGTAGAGGGTCCCAGAAAATATTCATCCCCAGCCAACATCACTGACAGATTATCAGGCTGTAATCCCAGTGTTGTTTGTGGGATCTTGCTGCACCTGAACTGGCTGCCACTCTTTCTGCATCACAGCAGTGACGAGACTTCCAAAACACTTTGGCCAGGATTTTCCAACACCGGGATTGTCCTCTCCCCCTGAAATTCAATGGATTTTAGGCTGGGTCACTGAATCCCCTGAGGAGGTGGTGGGGAGCTCTCACCATGGCAGAAGCAGAAAATCCTGCACGAACTGTGCAACACATTAAGCGGTTTTGAGGTACAGAAGGAATAATGCATATCCTCCTTCTGGTCGCTTGCAAATACACTATAAAGGCAGCACTTCAACAGGAACATACTTCACTGTACCCCACACAAAGTGCTAATGAGCTTAAAATATGCCCAAAGACCGAGTTAAGAAGAAGAAACCCTTAGACACTCTAAGGTCCGTCAGCTCAAAATGTGTATCAGGCATCAACTCCTTACAAAGCAGAGAAGCTCCAGGCCAAGTTCAATGACTCCATTACTGGGGAACAATTCTCCCAGCATATCTCAGGTTGGGAAAGCATAACTCACACAACGTGAGGATGTGACCAACTGAATAGAGCATGATAGGCCCTCGGTGCATAGTTTCTTAAAGTTTTCTTTATTTATTAGTGTCACAAGTAGGCTAGTGTTAAATTAAAAGCGGAGGAATTTAGAGTAGCTAAGAGTAGTGGGCGAGAAGAGGATTGGGAAAGGTTTAAATGTCAACAAAGATTGACAAAGAAGTTGATAAAGGAGGGTAGGAGAAGCTATGAGGCTGGGCTAGCACTTAATATAAAAAAGGATAGCAAGAGTTTTTATAAATATATAAAAAGGAAGAGGCTGGCTAGGGTGAACGTTGGTCCTTTAGAGGATGAGAAAGGGGAGCTAGTGGTAGGGGATGGGGATATGGCTAAGGTCTTGAATAACTTTTTTGTTTCTGTCTTCACGGAGGAGGACGTGAATAATTTGCCGGGTGTTAGCGATGGAAAGGTGGTAGGAATGGAGGGTCTTAATGACATTACTGTTACTAGAGAGGTGGTGCTCGACAGACTGGAGGGGCTGATTGTGGACAAGTCCCCAGGACCGGATGGAATGCATCCGAGGGTTCTGAAAGAAATGGCGGAGGTGATAGTGGATGCCTTGGTGGTTATTTTCCAGACGTCGCTGGATTCCGGGGAAGTGCCGGAAGATTGGAAAACGGCTAATGTTACGCCGTTGTTTAAGAAGGGTGCCAGGCAAAAGGCGGGGAATTATAGGCCGGTTAGTTTAACGTCTGTGGTAGGTAAAATGTTAGAATCCGTCATTAAGCAGGAAATTGCGAGGCATCTTGAAGGGAATTGCTTGATAGGGCGGATGCAACACGGTTTCATTAAAGGGAAGTCGTGTCTGACAAATTTACTGGAGTTCTATGAGGATGTGTCTAGGGCAGTGGATAGAGGAGAGCCGGTGGATGTGGTCTTTCTGGATTTTCAGAAGGCGTTTGACAAGGTACCTCACAAGAGGTTATTGCAGAAGGTCAGGGGACATGGAGTTGGGGGTAGGGTGTTAGCGTGGATAGAGGATTGGTTGTCAAATAGGAGGCAGAGAGTGGGGGTCAATGGGTGCTATTCGGATTGGCGGTTGGTGACTAGTGGGGTGCCCCAGGGGTCGGTGCTGGGGCCTCAGCTATTTACCATTTATATAGATGATCTGGAGGAGGGAACCGAGTGCAGGGTGTCGAAATTTGCTGATGACACCAAGATTGGGGGAAAGGCAAATTGTGCGGAGGGTGTGGAGAGTCTGCAGAAGGATCTAGATAGGCTGGGCGAATGGGCCAGGAAATGGCAAATGGAATTTAATGTTGGCAAGTGTGAGGTGGTCCACTTTGGTAGGATGAATGGTAGGAAGGACTATTACTTACGTGGCGAAAAACTGCAGCAGGCAACGGTGCAGAGGGACCTCGGGGTCCTTGTGCATGAGTCGCAAAAACCCAGCTTGCAGGTGCAGCAGGTGGTCAGGAAGGCGAATGGGATGCTGGCCTTCATAGCGAGGGGGATTGAATATAAAAGTAGGGAGGTCTTGCTGCAGCTGTATAGGGCATTGGTGAGGCCGCAGCTGGAGTACTGTGTGCAGTTTTGGGCGCCGCACCTGCGCAAGGATATTTTGGCCCTGGAGGGAGTGCAGAGGAGGTTTACTAGGCTGATACCGGAGTTGAGGGGATTGAGCTATGAGGAGAGGCTGAATAAACTAGGCTTGTACTCGTTAGAGTTTAGAAGAATGAGGGGAGATCTCATTGAGACGTATAAGATGATGAATGGGATGGATAGGATAGAGGTGGAGAGACTCTTCCCGCTCAAAAAAGACAGTAGGACTAGGGGGCACAGCCTCAAGATAAAGGGGAGGCGGTTTAGAACGGAGTTGAGGAGGAACTTCTTCACTCAAAGGGTGGTGAATCTCTGGAATTCTCTGCCCGTTGAAGTGGTGGAGGCTGCCTCGCTAAATATTTTTAAGAAGCGGGTTGATGGGTTCTTGATAAGAGAGGGGATTAAGGGTTATGGGGAGAGGGCGGGAAGGTGGAACTGAGCCACAACAGATCAGCCATGATCTTATTGAATGGCGGGGCAGGCTCGAAGGGCTAGATGGCCTACTCCTGCTCCTATTTCTTATGTTCTTATGTTCTTATGTTCTTATATTAACACTGCAATGAAGTTACTGTGAAAATCCCTTAATCGTTACACTCCTGTTCGGGTTCACCTAGGGAGAATTTGGCATGGCCAATGCACCTAACCAGCATATCTTTTGGACTATAGGAGGAAATCAGAGCACCCGGAGGAAACCCATGCAGACACGGGGAAAGCATGCAGACGCTGCACAGACAGTGACCCAAGCCAGGAATCGAACCCAGGTCTCTGGCGTTGTGAGGCAGCAGTGCTAACCACCGTGCTGCCCTTAGAGAGTTTCTCAGCTTCACATCCAGTCTGATGATGCCAACACTGGGATCACCCAACAACTTCATCACAATTCCAACACTAGGAAAATAAATCCAAAATGTGTTTCCAATATTCCGACATTGGGATTATCAGATTGTATTTCCAGCATTTCAACATTGAGCAAATCCAAAATACCCTCTAATATTCCAAAACTGGGAATATCCAAAGCCTGTTTCTACTATTCAACATTGGGAATTTCCAAAGCATCCTTTTATAATATCCATACTTTGGGAATATCCAAATTCTGTTTCTAATATTCAAATGTTGGGAACTTCCAAATGCTGTTTCCAAAATTCCAGCATTATATCCAACACCAATTTCTAACATCCGAACATTAGGAATATTCAGAGCTGGTATCCAATATTCCAACACTGGGAATATCCAAAGCCTGTGTCCAATATCCCAATTTTGGGCAGATCCTGACTGCGCTTCCAAATTGTATCCAACTGATCCAACAATTAATTAATCTGTGCAGAGTTTATATATTCTCCCAGTGTCTGCGTGGGTTTCTCCGGGTGCTCCAGTTTCCTCCCACACTCCAAAAGACGTGATTGGGCATGCTAAATTACCCTATTGTGTCCCAAGATGTGTAAATTAGGGAGATTAGTGGGGTAAATAGACAGGAGATAGCACAGGTTAGGGTGTTGGGGGATGGGTGGGGTAAATAGACAGGAGATAGCACAGGTTAGGGTGTTGGGGGATGGGTGGGGGAAATAGACAGGAGATAGCACAGGTTAGGGTGTGGGGGGGTGGGTGTGGAATGCGGTTGCAGGGCCTGGGTGGGATGCTCTGTCAGAGAGTCAGTGCAGACTTGATGAGCCAAATGGTCTCTTTCTGCACTGTCGGGAATTTATGATTCTACAAATCATTACAAGTTTTAACCAAAGGCCAAGGGGTTAAGTTCTGCATCGGAGTGTAATTCCAAGAATGCTTGAAATTATTACATAACTGAGTGAATAAAATAAAAGATGAAGATTCCTTTCCGATTGGGAAAATCAGATTCCAAAGTTGGCCCAGTCACTGCATTTTCATTTGAAAAGAGCTCAAATAAATGATGACGATTAAAATCAGGAAAAAGCAGGGATCAAGATCGGGAAGCGTGTCTGTTTCCCTTTTCTAATAACAGGCACACGGGTATGAAACGAGAAGCCGGTGGCACACAGTGAGTGGGCGTGCACTCAGCGCCAGGAGTGCAAATGAGTGGAATCGGCTGCCGTCGGTGGTGATGGAGGCAAACTCGTTGGGGTCTTTAAAGAGACTTCTGGATGAGTACATGGGATTTAATGGGATTGAGAGTTATAGACAGGCCTGGTAGGTAGGGATATGATCGGCACAACTTGTGGGCTGAAGGGCCTGTTTGTGCTGTAGTGTTCTATGTTCTATTAAATACATTTAGCCAATCACATTGTCGTACCAAACCATGCCAAACTCTCACCCAAGAGTGCCTTGCATCCTCGTGGTGGCTGAGGCTACCTCTTCCTCAGTTTGGCAGATGCCCAGGAGGTGAGGGTATGGGTAAACGGGGATGGGCTGTGCCATGGCAATATACCCTGGCTACGTTTGGGTTGGGTTTTCCGCGAGGCTGTGATGGTGGTCCGATGACATAGGTATGGCATCTACGCCAAACCGGCATCAGAAATGTTTTGGATTTGGGGCCAGCGATACTCTTGCAGATGATTAGCAGGACTCACCCCACGCCCCCCCCTCCCCCATCCTCCCGCCAATCACCACACATTAATGAAATCATAGAATCCCTACAATATAGGAAGAGTATATTCG
Source organism: Carcharhinus amblyrhynchos (assembly GCF_965287045.1). Taxonomy (NCBI): domain Eukaryota; kingdom Metazoa; phylum Chordata; class Chondrichthyes; order Carcharhiniformes; family Carcharhinidae; genus Carcharhinus; species Carcharhinus amblyrhynchos. Next base: position 83,612,890 of record NC_137332.1, on the reverse strand, counting down.
GCCCATCGAGTCTGCACCAACCACAATACCACCCAGCCTCTATTCCCATAACACCACACATTTACCCTGTTAATCCCCCTGACACTAGGGTAATTTTAGCATGGTCAATCAACCTAACCCGCACATCTTTAGACTGTGGGAAGAAAACCGGAGCACTGGAGGAAACCTATGCAGGCACGGGGAGAACATGCAAACTCCACAGTCACCCTCGGCGGGTTTTCCCCACATCCCACCGGGCAGCGAACCATTGGCCAGATACAGGGTCTTCTGGTCTCTCCGTTGTCAATGTTGCCATTGAACATACCCTTCACTGCTGGAAAATAGGCAGCTGGGGTGTACCATTAGTGGGGCTGGAAAGTCCCGCTGGCGTAAACAGGTGGAAAATTCAAATCCGTTTCTGACATCTTGGGTTAATTCAGCAGAGACTGAAGGAATCCATGAACCAAAATCCAGCCATAATGAGGGGTCACAAAGTTCAAAGAATTATTTTCCTACAGATAAGAGAAATAATTCAATTTTGTAAAAGGACAAATAAAGTTCACAACACCCTATCTTCTAACAACAATCAGAGAGAGGATCACTGATAAGAAAGATACTCAATTAAAAAAACCACACACCAGCATATTTCATTGCAAGAACACCACAAGGTAGGACTTGATGAGGTTAGACTGATAAACCTAGGCCACACAGAATTGGATATTTGACAATGTAGAATCACATGATCATCTTAAAATGTAACCCCCTGCTGATGAAACATTTGGCCATCATTCTAGAACATTTCCTTCTACCTCAGAAAAGCAACCAGCATAATAAAGGACCACACTCAACCCGGACATCCTTTCTTTCACCTTCTTCTGTTGGGAAAAAAATACAGAAGTCTGAGATCATGTACAAGTGACTCAAGAACAGCTTCTTCGCTGCTGCCAACAGACTTTTGAATGGATGTACCTTGTATTAAGTTGATCTTTCTCTATACCCTAGCTATGACTGTAGCACTACATTCTGCACTCTCTCCTTTCCTTCGCTATGTCTGGTATGCTTTGTATAGCGCGCAAGAAACAATACTTTTCGCTGTATACTAATACATGTGACAATAATAAATTAAATCAAGTGTAGTTTACCTAGAATCAATAAGGAATTTAATTATTATACAAACTTTCTTAGAACCAAAGAGGGCCTGACCTAGTTCGAAATTAACAGCAATCATGTGTGGAACATGAGTGTAATTACAATTAAGAGGCCAGCCCTCAACATAAGAAATTAGTTATGCCGCCCATGCATTTTTTAAATTCTTTTCCAGGATGCGAGCATTGCTGGCATTTGTTGCCCAAACTGAGTGACTTGTTTGGCAATTTCAGCGTCAACCCCATTGCTGTGGCTCTGGAGTCACCTATAGACCAGACCGAGTAAGGACGACAGATTTCCTTCCAGAAAGAACCAGATGGGTTTTACAATAATCGACGATAGTTTCATGGTCACCATTACTGAGGCTAGGTTTTAATTCCAGAGTTATTAACTGAATTTAAATTCCACCAGCTGCCATGATGGGATTTGAATCTGTGTCTCCAGAGCATTAGTCTGGTGACTGTGGATTACTAACCCAGTGACATCACAGCTACGCCACCATCTACCTTGTAAAGTATACAGAGCATACACAAGATTTTTAGATTCACGTAACTATTACGCTTAACTCATTCTCTCGAGGATTAGGGGAATACGTTATTTTATTTTTTGATGGAAATCCTCTTTAAAATATTTTTGCTGCAACAATTACTTTGTAAAACCAGAATCTCTATTGGAAATAAGATCATGTACCTTCTCTCATTTAACATTGCATGGTCAGTTACTTAATAAATTATATAATTTAAAAAGTTATTGTCTCACATATTCTTCTGTATTGTCAACTCAACTCTGTCCTTCCTCTGATGGGAGGTGTAGATTGCCGAGGATTAAGGTTTAAGGTGCGGGGAGGAAAGTACAGAAGTGATGTTAGGGGTAAGTTTTTCACTCAGAGAGTGGTGAGTGAATGGAATCAGCTGCCGTCAGTGGTGGGGGAGGCGAACTCGCTGGGGTCTTTTAAAAGACTTCTGGATGGGTATATGGGGTTTTATGGGATTGGGGGTTATAGATAGGTGTTGATGTGATCGGCGCAACTCGTGGGCTGAAGGGCCTGTTTGTGCTGTAGTGTTCTATGTTCTATGTTCTATATCCAAATCCTAATAATATGCAGGAGATTATAACCTGCCTTTAATTATCTGAAAAAGCTATCCAAAGGATGGCAATACTTCATGGATGACTCCATTTCCTTGGAGGAGGATCAGATCAGGCTTGAAGTTGAGGAGAATTGTCCTCCTGATTTGGGATTGTCCCAAAAAGGAGCTGGGACTAGAATTCACGGTAAGAAGTCTCACAACACCAGGTTGAAGTCCAACAGGTCCAAACACATTGGACTTTAACCTGGTGTTGTGAGACTTCTTACTATATTTACCCCAGTCCAATGCTCGCATCTCCACATCATGACTAGAATTCACCACAGTGGTGGGGTCACAGGGTAAATAGTCTCCGGTCTGTAAACTCAGGGAGACTGACAACTGATTACAGTTGATGACCCAGTCGCACAAAGTACAGCAAGAAGGATTCATCTCTGATGTTGCCCCAATTGGATACTGAAAATAAATTAATTATCAATCTAATTATTAGAATCTCTACAGTGCAGGAAGCTATTCAGCCCTTTGAGACTGCACTGACCACAATCCCACCCAGGCCCTATACCTGTAATCCTACCTATTTACCCTGCTAATCCCCCTGACACTAGGTTGAATTTAGAATGGACAATCAACCTGGCCCTATCTTTGGACAGTGGGAGGAAATCAGAGCATCCGGAGGAAACTCATGCAGACACTGGGAGAATGCACAGACTCCACACAGACAGTGACCCGAGGCCGGAATAGAACTAGGTACCTGGCAGCAGTGCTAACCACTGTACCACCGTGCTGCCCCGACTGCCTACAAGCCTAACCAAAGAAGGTTTATGAAACCATTCTTTGGTGAATTATACTATAACTCAGAATTGAACAGCAATCTCTAGGACACTACTGTGTGCAATCATGCAGAAAATAAATCATGGGGGCAATAAAAATATATTTTATCATTTTCTTTGAACATTTCTCTTCATGAGATATGAAAATATTGAAAATAGGGAAAGTAAAGGCTGCGCAGGTGACAGTCAAAAATTGTCCAATTGAAGAATGAATCTTTTTGCTTTCCAATTGGTGTTGGAAAGCAGTGCGTCACAAGGATGGATGTGTTGGTCATCTGATAGCCAGAATGTTGGGAGCAAGTCATGTTTTGAGACCTGCAGGGATACATCTAATCACAGTTGGCACAGCCACAGAAGACATGTTAGCGGTCACCAAAACCCAACCTTGCCCTCCTCCCACCAACCCAAGGAATGATGCATACAAACCATGTGCTAATGGTTGTGAGTGGGCCTCCTGTTTTAACAGTTACTGGGCTCCCCCACCCCCACTAGGTGGAGGCATAAAACAAAAGCTTGCGGTTTAGTAGCCTTACAATGAAGCTTGTGTGCCTGCCCATCTTTTCAGTGAGGACAGGGTGAATTTGGACTCTGATGCCCCCATCTTGTAAAATGGCACTCACTCTTCCCTCCCTTCTCCCTCCAGGCGTTGACTACTCGGGTGATGGAAGGAGAGGGTGTTGGAAACACAGTAAAGGTTGGGGAATGAGTAGGAGAGGGAAGAGGGAAAAATGTTCGCTATCAAAAGGGGCATGGGGAAGTAAGCCTAAGCCTGGTTTGTTCCCCAGTTTCTCTCACCAATGTCTTCTGATGCTGGCTCAATAAATATCTGCATGGAGCCCAGGTTGGCAGTATCCTCTCGCGCCAGGAGTTTCCAGGCTTCGTCAGTCAGGGCCTCCGTGTCCCCGAGGGCAGTGCATGCCTGTGCCAGCAACAAGGAGCGCGCCATTCGTCTGAGGTGGAGGTCGCCGGTGGTTGTCTCAGAGGGGTCCTGTTTCTCGTACTGCATCAAGCTTTTGGGATCACTGGGTTCACTTCCAATCTGAAAGAAAAGCAAAGAAACTGGAGTTTGGCCCCGGCACTAAAAAAAAGACCCAGTCATTTACCTTTCCCTAAATGCAGACTAAATTTTACGCATTTGAACTACTATGTCATCACAAGCCATGGGTTTTCTACATCCTCCACCATCACCGCCCCACCCCTCCCTCCCTTCCAGGACTCCAGCACCCCCCCCAACAACCCTCCCTCCCCAAGTACAGTCAAGGTGTGAAGGCCATTTGAAAGACAGTTTATCTCCTGCAATGACTCGCCACATTACATACAGATGCAGCAGACAATTAACAAAGTCACTGACGTGTAGGTCTTTATTGCAAGGGGACTGGAACACACAAATAAATAAGTAGTGCTAGAATTGTACAGGGTTTTGGTGAGACCACATCTGCAATACTGTGTGTAGCTTTGGTTTCCTCATTTAAGGGAGAATATATTGGCAATGGAGGCAGCATGACAAAGATTCACTCAGTCGGTCCCCAGGGATGAGGGAATTGTTCTATGAAGCGAGGCTGAGTAAACTGAGTTTATATCCTCTGAGTTTAGAAGAATGAAAGATGATTTCATTGACACCTACAAGATTCTGAAGAGCATTGACATGATGGACACTGAGAGATTGTTTCCGCTGCTCAAGGAATCTAAAACATGGGGCATAGTCTCAGAATAAGGGACCAACCATTTAGGACGGAGATGAGGACAAACTTCTTCACTCAAAGGGTTGTGATTTTTTGGAATTGTCTACCCCATGGGTTGTGTATGCTCCATCTGAATATATTTCAGGCAGGGGGAGCGACAGTTTTTGGTTTCTCTGGGAAACATGGGATTTTGGAGTGGGCGGGAAAATGGAGTTAAAGCCCAAGATCGTACTGTACTCCATCTAACTACCCACCCTCACACACACTGTACTCCATCTAACTCCCCACCCTCTCACACACACATATTCTGACATCCATTATTATGAAGTACTTTGAAAGGTTAGTCATGGCACAAATCAATTCCAGCCTCCCAGACTACCTGGATCCACTATAGTTTGCCTACTGCCGCAATAGGTCCACAGCAGACGCCATTTCCCTGGCCCTGCACTCAATCCTGGAACACCTAAATAACAGAGACCCATATCAGTCTCCTATTTATTGACTACAGCCTTCAATACTATTATTCTCATGAAACTCATCTCCAAACTCCGTGGCCTTGGCACCTCCCTCTGCGACTGGATCCTGAACTTCCTAACTCACAGATCACAATCAGCAAGGATAGGCAACAACCCGTCCTCCACAATCATCCTCAAAACTAGTGCCCGATAAGGCTGTGTTTTCAGCCCCCTACTATACCCCCTATACACCCATGATCGTGTGGCCAAATTCCCCTCCAATTCGATTTTCAAGTTTGCTGATAACCGTAGTGGGTCGGATCTCAAACAATGATGAGACAGATTATTGGAATGAGATAGAGAATTTGGTGAACTGGTGCGGCAACAATAATCTCTCCCTCAATGTCAATAAAACAAAGGAGATTGTCATCGACTTCAGGAAGCGTAAAGGAGAATATGCCCCCGTCTACATCAATGGGGACGAAATAGAAAGATTCAAGAGCTTCAAGTTTTTAGGTGTCCAGATCACCAACGACCTGTTCTGGTCCCCCCATGTCAACACTATAGTTAAGAAAGCCCACCAACTTTCTCAGAAGACTAAGGAAATTTGGCATGTCAGCTACAACTCTCACCAACTTTTACAGATACATCATAGAAAGCATTCTTTCTGGTTGTATCACAGCTTGGTAAGGCTCCTGCTGTGGAGTGGGGGTGGGAGTGGATGGGGTACAGTGTGTTTATGTGAGGGTGGGGAGTTGGATGGGGTACAGTGTGTGTGTGAGGGTGGGGAGTTGGATGGGGTACAGTGTGTGTTTCTGTGTGTGTGTGTGTGTGTGTGTGTGTGTGTGTGTGTGTGTGTCTGAGGGCAGGGAATTGGATGGAGTACTGTGTGTGTGTGTGTGTGTGTGTGTGTGAGGGTGGGGAGTTGGATGGGGTACAGTGTGTGTGGGTGGGTGGGGAGTTGGATGGGGTACAGTGTGTGTGTGAGGGTGGGGAGTTGGATGGGGTACAGTGTGTGTGAGGGTGGGGAGTTGGATGTGGTACAGTGTGTGTGAGGGTGGGGAGTTGGATGTGGTACAGTGTGTGTGGGTGGGTGGGGAGTTGGATAGAGTACAGTGTCTGTATGTGTGAGGGTGGGGAGTTGGATGGGGTACAGTGTGTGTGGGTGGGGAGTTGGATGGGGTACAGTGTGTGTGAGGGTGGGGAGTTGGATGGGGTACAATTCGATTTGATTTGATTTATTATTGTCACATGTATTAACATACAATGGAAAGTATTGTTTCTTGCATGCTATACAGACAAAACATACTGTTCATAGAGAAGGAAATGAGGGAGTGCAGAATGTAATGTTACTGTCATAACTAGGGTGTAGAGAAAAATCAACTTAATAGAAAGCAAATCCATTCAAAAGTCTAACAGTAGCAGGGAAGGAGCTGTTCTTGAGTTGGTTGGTACACGACCTCAGACTTTTATATCTTTTTCCCCGAAGGAAGAAGGTGGAAGAGAGAATGTCCAGGGTGCGTGGAGTCCTTAATTATGTTGGCTGTTTTGCCGAGGCAGCAGGAAGTGTAGACAGAGTCAATGGATGGGAGGCTGGTTTTCATGATGTATTGAGGGAGAGATTATTGTTGCCGCACCAGTGCGCCAGATTCTCTATCTGATTCCAGCACTCTGTCTCGTCATTGTTTGAGATCCGGCCCACTATGGTAATGTCGTCAGCAAACTTGAAAATCGAATTGGTGGGGAATTTGGCCGCACAGTCATAGGTGTATAAGGAGTATAGTAGGGGGCTGAGTACACAGCCGGTATTAGAATCATAGAATTATAGATATTGAGGATGATTATGGAGAAAGTGTTGTTGCCTATCCTTACTGATTATGGTCTGTGAGTTAGGAAGTTCAGGATCCAGTCACAGAAGGAGGTGCCAAGGCCACGGAGTTTGGAGATGAGTTTCATGAGAATAATAGTATTGAAGGCTGTAGTCAATAAATAGGAGACTGATATGGGTCTCTGTTATTTAGGTGTTCCAGGATTGAGTGCAGGGCCAGGGAAATGGCATCTGCTGTGGACCTATTGCGGCAGTAGGCAAACTATAGTGGATCCAGGTAGTCTGGGAGGCTGGAATTGATTTGTGCCATGACTAACCTTTCAAAGCACTTCATAATGATGGATGTCAGAGCCATCGGCCAATAGTCATTAAGGTTTTTCTTAAATACCGGGATGATGCTTGTCTTCTTGAAGCAGATAGGGACCTCAGATTGTTTAAAGAGAAGTTGAAGATGTCTGTGAATACCTTTGCCAGCTGATCCGCGCAGGCTGCAGATGGCAATGGTGAACAACTGCATATCTTGTCAAGCATAACCATCCAGCAAATACCCTCTTAGGGTAAGCTACCTGAATGGGTACAGAGAGCTTGTGATAGGGTAGAATGTACATGGAACTGAAGGGCTGAATGGCCATTTGACTCAATCCTTCATGATTTTTATTTTGAAGGTTGCAGAGATGGATAGATATTAATCCTCAAATAGGACAGTCTGAACCATTATGGCTTAATTGCTTTTCTGTAATATCCTTGCAATTCCCTTTGAAATGCAAGTTAACATCATGAGGAAGGTTCACTCTGAACGTACTGGTCCTCATGAGTTTAAATTGCAATGGTGCTAAGAGAGATGGAAGGTCTGTGGGTTCCAACTTCTGCTCACCTTTGTGTAATGACATGGATGCCCTGCCCACAGCCACATTACTAACGGATGTTGGACATGATACAAGAGAATCTAAAACAGTTTTACCACAAGGTTTAGGAACTTCTGATCCTCCTCATCCAGAAATTCATCATATGCCTCTCGCAGTTTCTGATGAAAAAGAAAGACACCACATCAGAGGGCTTGTTACTGATGTACACACGCACATAGAAAGATTAAATGCACTCACACACCCATTCACATGCACACAGACAAACACACACACATGGGCGGCACGGTAGCACAATGGTTAGCACTGTTGCTTCACAGCTCCCGGGTCCTGGGTTCGATTCCTGGTTTGGGTCACTGTCCGTGTGGAGTTTGCACATTCTCCTTGTGTCTGTGTGGGTTTCCTCTGGGTACTCCGGTTTCCTCCCACAGTCCAAAGATGTGTGGGTTAGGTTGATTGGCCGTGCTAAGAAATTGCCCCTTAGTCTCCAGGGATGCGTAGGTTAGAGAGATTAGTGGATATAATATGTAGGGATATGGAGGTAGGGCCTGGATGGGATTGCGTTTGGTGCAGAAGGGCTGAAGGGCCTCTTTCTGCACTGTAGGGTTCTATGATTCATACAGACACACCCACTCACACAGAAAGACAGACAGACACATTCATACAAACACTGACATTTATAGATACAGAGTCATACACACACACAAACACCAAAATATAGTCACACACCCACTCCAAAAGATAAGCACACACACACAAATAGAGACAAAAAATACAAGGCCTGGTCAGCAGCCATGTGGCTGTTCACAGAAGCTGCATCCAGGTCCTCAGGTTGACATTTTTCTCCATCTGCAGAGCTCTCTCTGCACTGCCTCCAGACCATTGCTCCGCTCATCCTGCTCTGGCTTCTTGTGGAAAGACAGGGCTCTGGAAGGAGGGAGAGAGTCCAGTGGACAAGGAAGAGCTTGGCGGAGGGTAGCACACATGGAGAAGACATGTGGCACCTGTTTGAGGAGCTGGCAGTGTTAGAGAGCGCCCAGAGTGCCTGGATGATTGGAGACCAGGACCAGATCCCTAATTTGTCAGTGGAATAGCTCCTGGAGCGAAACAGCCGATCCTCACATTTATGTCAAAATAGAAAAAAGCTGGTCTGGCTTCATGATATATCTTGGGTTCTGGTCCGGGACTCGAACAACATACGTGCACACATACAACATGTACATACAGACACAAACATCATACAGAATCACAGATGCACACATATACAGACAGACAGACATGCATGCACAACACACACAGGTTCTGAAACATATTAGTGACTCAGTTAGTGCTCCAGTCTGAGTTGGTTGATCTCAGATTAGACCGAGGAGTTGGGGGGGGTGGTGAGGGGGTGTTTGAGTTGGTTATCGCCCTTGGGGGTGGGGTGAAATATGATGACTCTTGTATGTTTCAGGAAAGGACGGGATCAGGATCATTGGCAATGGCCATCAAGTGGCTAGGAATCAGAGATATACTGTCATTTGTGCAACCAGCTTGCAGGCGTTGACGGTCGTTGTGTTGCTCGTGAGAGAGCAGGGACAGAAACTGACAGCCAGATGCACCACCTAAAGTAGTCACTGGCTAACGGTTGGAACAGCTTTCAAAACACAAGGGAAAATCACAAGCCTGAGCCCTGCTTTGTGCTCATTAACCTCCTGGAGAATGGAGTCTTGTGGCGCAGTGGCTACCATCTCTATCACTGGGGGGAGGAGCTCCTGGGTTCAATGCCCACAGTTGTGTTCACAATGTGGGCAAACAGGATAGTCAACTGTAAATCCTTCCAATGTGCCTGACTGCAGTTTTTATTCTGGCAGCGGAAGAGGCTGTGCTGCCGACACAGATAATTCATCTCAAGGGCTGGCCATTCATGCCACCAGGATCTGCCACTCCCACCAACATCACACCCATGCCGTGTGTTTCCCAGCGACGAGGAGCTCATACACCGGGAAAATCCACAGAGGATCCCCGCCACCCGCCAATGGCAGCCCACATCCACCACAGGGAAATACGCAGTGGGTTGCGCACATGATCCCACCCAATGGCAATTTGGTATCTTACGCTGACGCATCCCATCTGAACTCCTTCACGAACACCGTCGCCTGACTCTTCCAGGTAACCTAGCTACGGATTCTCACCTCAAAAATCTCTCTCTGTGCAGTGAATATCCACGGCAGGGCGCTACCCGAGGGGAGAACGAGCTTGAGATTCCTGGCGGTGTCTGCCTGGAGCTGGGCGTACTGCTTGCTGCCTTCCTTCAGGTAGACCTCGATGATCTTCTCAGCTAGGGTGGTCCTAAGAAGATAGCCAGCCCTGTCCTTCACGCTCAGTACAACCTTGAAGAAGTTGTTCATTTCGTGCCACAGGTTCAGGTAATTAAGTTTGGATGGGTCATGGTTTGCCCTAAGGAAGGCTGTAAATGGCTCCCCTGCCAACTGATCGGCATTGAAGGCCCAGTGGAGATACTGAGAGTGATGGGGCATCTCGGAGGACCTCCAGAACGTTAGCATTGAGGGCGCCTTGATGAGAGGGATGGAGGAGAAGTCTGACTGCGGGAAGACATACTCATCGGCGATGTGGGCTGTGTCAGCTTCCCATTTGTCTTTGATCGCTGAGGAGCAACAGGCCCATCTAGGATACGGGGAAAGACACTGTGACGTGGAGGTTTCAGGGAGATTGGAAACAGGGGGCTTTGGGACTTGTCTGGTCTTCAACCTACCCCAAGAACATTCTTGTTCTTCCTTAGCTTTCAAGCTGCCTGAAGTCTCAGCGTCTTTGGGATGCTTACCCATATAATAGGGAAGGTTCCAGAGGAGACGCTTATTCACCTTGGTAAAGTAGGGCAGGGTGGTACCTTCTGTGTCTTTGATGCTCATTTTCAGCGCGGCAAGGCCATTTTTATCCTCCGCTTGCGAGAGCTTGGCCTGATATTCTTGGAGCATGGGATCATATTCCTTCAATCTCTTCAAACTATATTTGCAGTGCATGAGGAAACAAGGCAACCAATACATCTTCAGCTTTGTCAGGACCCGTTCATGCAGCTTGACCATAAAGTCTCTCCGGTTTCGATAGGACTCCATCAACTCCGGCGATGGAATGTCTTCTCAACAAAGAGGAAAAGAGACATCTATCAGGCAAAAACATCACACATTTCCCACAAAATCAACAGAACAGGAACGGGCAGGGACACTTCTTATCGAACAATATACCCACGATAACAAAAAAACCCTATCAATCACATCTTTGAAATTGTTGATGGATACCCAGCCTCAACAACTTGTTGGGATTGACAATTAAATAATTAAGGACTCACCAATATCTTTTGTTTTTCTCTGATTATTTTTCCCTTCCTTCCCCAGTTTGGGGAATTGGGATTTTGTTGCTTTGCAGCTCATGAAAGAGGACAGACACTGGTGCAGAAACCATCACTATCACCAAACATTTACTCATCCCAAGTCGGGCAGTTTGATGAATAATGTCACAGGAAAATAACCTGAGACTGGGATTATCCAGTTGTCCCCGCGGCAGGAATTGTCACAGGCTGGATGGAAAATTTGACGGACCAGCCAAAGGTTTGTTGATGTTTTGGTGGAAATGTCAGGTCCTATGCTGGGCAGGACCAGAAAATCCTAGCCTGAGAGTTTATGGAGGGGATTTTCTGGCTCCAAAAGCAGAAAATCCTGCCCGCAGTCAACAGGTCTTTCCATGGTCTGCTCTGTGCCCCGCTACGATTCCCATGGCAGGTAGATCGGTAAAATCACACCATGGGCTTACACTAAGAACTCAAGCTTAGTTGCTGCTTAGAGTTGTTAGAGAGCAGTGCCTCTCTTTTTCTCTCTCTTAAGTCTGGAGACTGGGGTCTGCCAGAGATTGGGTTTATTTCTCTGAATTTCTGCTCTTTGCGAGTCTGCTGTATGTTAGCTGGAAAACAGGTGTCTGTCTGGATCTCTGTCCAGTGGTATTAAAAGGCTGGAAATCTGGCATCCACATAAGTGTATCTGCTTTTGGTGCTAGCTAGTTCTGAAGAAGGGATTTATGTCTGTGGGGATATTATTAAATTGAAACAATAGAGATAGCTAACTGTTAAGAATTATACAGATGTACTTAAATATTTTAATGAATAAAAGATATGCTAATTCTTTTATAATAGTTATAACATTTAACAACTATGTTATGTTGTTGTTACCTTTATGTTGTTAAAGGTAGGTTGTTAAATAAAGTTTGTTTTGATAAAAGCTTCCTAGTGGATCAATTGAATCATATCTGGAGCGAAACATCTTATGCTCACCTTAATGCCAAAATCAAAAGGAAAGGTTGGAGTCTAGGCTAATTTCATTAAGTATCTTGGAGTTTCTAATCTGGTCCCTAACACTTCCCACTGAGCCACCTGATAAGATGCCTGTTACCTTATTGCAGAAGAAACTGCCAGAGTGAGGCTAAGCAAGAGACTTGAAACAGAGAATTCACTTTGCAGGAAGGGGCTGGCATTGCCAAGTATGACGTGGCTTGACATGTATGATTGACTTGCACTCGTATTTGCACTTACCGATGAAGTCGCTGCAGGTGGTCATTATGACAGAGCCTTCATGCAGGTGAATGGCCTGTATCATTCGGAGCTGTGCAAAATACTGATCCCGCTGGTCAACATTGCTTTCATCCAGCTTCATCATCCTCTCCATTCTCACCCAAAACTCAATCAACTCCTCACCTTCACAACACACACCACAATCAGTTATCAGGGCAACATTCTTCAGCAACTTGGCACAGACTGAAAAGCTTTTGCAGTTGAGGCAACGTAAAAGCATGGGTGGGGAAACTGATTAACAGACTGGAAGCAGAGAGCATGGATTAAGTTTTCAAGTTTCAGGTACAGTGCCGTAAGGATCAGTGCTGGGACATCAGCTATTTAAAATCTGTGTCTTAGACAAAGAGTCAGAGAATGGTGTATCTGGGCTTGGCAGTGATACAAAGCTAGGTGGGCAGTAAGCTGTGGGGAGGACATAAAGGCTGCATAAAGGAGGGGAGGACATAAAGGCCGCAGCTGGAGTGCTGTGTGCAGTTTTGGGCGCCGCACCTGCGCAAGGATATTTTGGCCCTGGAGGGAGTGCAGAGGAGGTTTACTAGGCTGATACCGGAGTTGAGGGGATTGAGCTATGAGGAGAGGCTGAATAAACTAGGCTTGTACTCGTTAGAGTTTAGAAGAATGAGGGGAGATCTCATTGAGACGTATAAGATGATGAATGGGATGGATAGGATAGAGGTGGAGAGACTCTTCCCGCTCAAAAAAGACAGTAGGACTAGGGGGCACAGCCTCAAGATAAAGGGGAGGCGGTTTAGAACGGAGTTGAGGAGGAACTTCTTCACTCAAAGGGTGGTGAATCTCTGGAATTCTCTGCCCGTTGAAGTGGTGGAGGCTGCCTCACTAAATATTTTTAAGAAGCGGGTTGATGGGTTCTTGATAAGAGAGGGGATTAAGGGTTATGGGGAGAGGGCCGGAAAGTGGAACTGAGCCACAACAGATCAGCCATGATCTTATTGAATGGCGGGGCAGGCTCGAAGGGCTAGATGGCCTACTCCTGCTCCTATTTCTTATGTTCTTATGTTCTTATGTTTATAAAACTAAAAACAGGTTACATGAATGGGGAGTAAGGTGGCAGATGGAAAGTAACATGGGGAAGACTGACATTATTCACTATGGTACTTAGAATAGAAAAGTATTTTTTAAAAGCTGTAAAACTTGTAAATGTTGACAGAGAGGCTTGGGTATAAAAAGGTAAAATTGCCATGGTTCCCCTTTGAGAGGGAGAGCTGACTGGTAATTTGACGTGACGATCACCACACCTCAGACGAGGGGCAAGGTTGAGGTGGTGGGGCTATTATGAATAAATTGTATCCATTGGCATTGCTCTGCATCACAAACCAGCTGTCCAGCCAACTGAACTAACTGACCATACGTGGAGCACAGAAACTTAGCATGCGTATACAACATAAAATGTTGGTCTTTATTGCAAAGTCTTGCTACAGTTGTACAGGGTTTTGGTGAGACCACATCTAGAGTACTGTGCGCATAAATATTGGTCTCCTTATTGAAGGAAGGATATACTTGAATTGGAGATGATACAGCAAAGGTCCACTAGTATGTTCCCGGCATGGGAGGGCCGTGCTACGATGAGAAACTGAGTGAATTGGGTTCATCTTCTTTAGAAGAATGAGGGGTGATTTCAATGAAATCGACAAAATTCTGAAGGGATCCTTGAGAGGTTGTCAAAGAATCTAAAACACGGGAGAAGGGGGCCAATTGTTTGGCACTGAGTTGAGGTGAAATGCCTATTCAAAGGGTTGTGAATGTCTGGAATTCTCTACCCCAGAGGGTTGTAGATGTTCCATCGCTAAATACATTTCAGACTGGGAGAGACAGATTTTTGGTCTCTTTGGGAATCATGGGATATGGGGAGTGGGCAGAAAAATGGAGTTGAAGCCCTAGATCAGCCATGATCCTATTGAATGGTGGAGCAGGCTCAATGGGCCGAATGGCCTATTCCTGCCCTATTTTTGATGTTCACTTGTAGGATTAAAAAGTGAGTATGGTCTGGGGATACGTGATGGGACAGTCAGTGTAGTCTAGTACTCAATTTCTGGCCTGTGCCTAATTTGGAGAGCCAGCCCCATTTTAATAAGCTCTCCCACGGTTTCACCTACCGTGTGTTCCCATGAGGAAGGAGCGAAAGTTTTTCATTCCCCTCACACTCGCGAGACATCTCTTCAGCAACCACTTGTCAAGCAAGTCCAGTTTCTCTGTGCCTTCCAGGAGAAACAAAACGGGAAAGAGAAGGATCAGGAGGCAAGCCCAGTATGCCTTTTCAATTGACCAACAAGCCCACAAGCGGTCACCCACTGCCACCAGAAATGTGCCATAAGTCCAAAGCTATGAAGGTTAGGTGGGAAATGCACAGGATTATGGGAATAGGGCAGAGGGGTGGGCCTGGGTGGGATGCTCCATCAGAGAGTCAGTGCAGCCTCGATGGGTCAAATAGCCTCTTGCTCCCCAGTAGAACATAGAACATAGAACATAGAACATTACAGCGCAGAACAGGCCCTTCGGCCCACGATGTTGTATTGTAGGGATTCAATGGTTCTATAATTCTAGTGAAGCAACCTCTCTGTTCTCTCATGTAACATTCTCCAACCTGTTACAGATGAACCAGTTTACTCTGAATGGAGGAAGATCTAGTATATGGATTAAGTGTTTACAGAAATATAGGTATTACCGGACAGAAAAAAACCATTTATTTTGTCATTGACCGTCCTGCAGTCAGGTGATACAATCATAGTGGAGCCATTGACTACAACTGACAATAATCTTTATCAATTGGCGTCATGGTGGCACAGTGGTTAGCACTGCTGTCTCACAGTGCCAGGAACCCAAGTTCAATGCTGGCGTTGAGTAACTCTCTGTGTGGAGTTTGTACTTTTTCCCTATGTGTGTGTGTGTGGGTTTCCTCCAGGTGTTCTGGTTTCCTCCTACAGTCCAAAGATGTGCAGGTTCAGTGGATTGGCCATGGGAAATTGACCCTTAGTATCCAAAGGTGTATTGATTAAATGGATTAACCGTGGTAAATGCGCGGTGGTACAGGGATAGGTGGGGGGAGCAATGGCCTGGGTAAGATGCTCTTTCAAAGAGCTGCTGCAGATCTGATGGGCTGAATGGCCTCCTTCTGCGCTGTAGGGATTCTAAAACAAAATCGAGGAGATTTCATTTCTTATAATGTTTACTTGAACAATGAAAACAAAAATCAACATAAATTGAGAGCTAATAAATTGTGGTAAAAATGAACTGGACACAATTGCTTACAGTTGTCCCTTTAGGGAAGGAAATCTACCATCCTTACCCAGTCTGGCGTCCATGTGACTCCAGAGCCAAAGCAATGTGGTTGTCTCTTTAGCTGCCCTCTGAAATGGCTGAGCAAACCCCTCAGTTCAAGAACAATAAGGAGGGCCACAAACACTGCCAGTGAATCCCACATCCCATGAAAGAATAAAGAATTGCACATAATATAGCAGTTACAACAAAGATAGATGTTATTGATTTGTCAGGCAGTCCCCTAAGCATATAAGGCACCAATTCTATCCATGATGTCCTCCAAAGCTCTGAATCCCTCCTGTAGAATTCCAGCTCCTTTTCTTCAAGGCTTTAGCCAGCAATTCACATCTGACTGTAGTCTTACTCCACCAAGTTCACAGGAATGGTCTTTAACGAGTCACATTTTTCCAGATTCTTTTCAGCTCTGCTTCCGGATCTAGGCTCCTTGACCTGCTTTTCTGATCTGTCCCCCAAGACGTTTCCTTCAGTGTAGTCTAATTTCTCCCTCTGTGTGTTTTTAATTCAATCATCCTTTGCTAGTTGATAAAATTTTCCCCATTTTCTGCCCTACTGCTAATCTTTACCACATTGTACATCTTTTCTTTCAATTTGATACCATCCTTAATCTCCTTTTGCACAAAGCGACATGCCATTGTGAAAGAAAGCCTCTACAAGATAAATGCCCCATCCACGGCTACCAGCCAGCAATGGGGTTTGAGTTATTAAATATGTTCAAGGCTGATGTAGACATTGCTGAAAAGGGACATTTTGTCAAAGCTGTTCATTTTGCACTCATCAGATTATGAACAAGACCTTGTGTATTAATATATGTAGCTTTCAGTACATGCAAATGCACCACACTTCAAGCCTGATAGACAATCTTAAGTTGGTTGTTAATGTAATTTTTAGCAAATGTTGCCCAATCGCAGAATCACATTTAATGTTAGACACAGTGGTTTAGGTTTTGCAAATACGGGCTGATAGGGTGCAGCAAGAATATGTACAAACATTGCATCTGTTTCAGCTGAATAAAATAAGTGACCCACCATTCATTAGTTCATTTCCAGCACAAGTTTGTGGAGAACCCAAAACATTACACTCAAGCACCAGCGCCTGAGTGAGGAGATAAAATTTGAAAATAACAAAATTGGACTCAATTGCTGTTAAAGTATATATTTTCCAAAATGCATAGTTTGAGAAGCACAGGAGTTTTTGTTGAAACAAGCTTTCAGACATTTCCACCAAATACTGTTGCAGTGGATGACAGAAATTTACAGGAAACCTGTAAGAAAGTGTCTGTATCTTGACTGGATATCCACTTTAAGCAAATTCAGGTATGTATTGCTGAAAAAAGCAACAGGCTGTCAAAGTTTTTCATCTTGACTCATCAGGACAGATGCACAGTTACCAAATTTCAAAGGGAGCAACAATTTGTATGGCATACGAAAAGCGTATTGGTTGGTTGACAAGTCGATGATGAGTCAACGGTGCCCATGGAGAAAGCATAAGAACATAAGAAATAGGAGCAGGAGTAGGCCATCTAGCCCTTCAAGCCTGCCCCGCCATTCAGTAAGATCACGGCTGATCTGAAGTGGCTCAGTTCCACTTTCCCACTTTCTCCCCATAACCCTTAATCCCCTTGCCTACCAAAAACCTATCTACCCGTGTCTTAAATATATTTAGCGAGGTAGCCTCCACCACTTCAACGGGCAGAGAATTCCAGAGATTCACCACCCTTTGAGTGAAGAAGTTCCTCCTCAACTCCGTTCTAAACTGCTCCCCCCTTATCTTGAGGCTGTGCCCTCTAGTCCTGCTGTCCTTTCTGAGCGGGAAGAACCTCTCAACCTCTACCCTATCCATCCCCTTCATCATCTTATACGTCTCAATAAGATCCCCCCTCATCCTTCTAAACTCCAACGAGTACAAGCCCAGTCTATTCAGCCTCTCCTCATAGTTCAACCCCCTCAACTCCGGAAAAGCATCAGGAAAGTATTGTTCCCTCCCACACCCCCGAATTTTAAATCAAAAGAAATCACAATGCCTAGACATATTCCTTTTTCACGCTGAAGATAGATCCCTGTGAATGGATACATGAAACTTCCCACAAGTATAAGTCAGCCACATTGCAAACCAGAATGATAATCTTAAATTGGTCATTAGCATAATTGATCTCCAGTTTGAAACTGGGAGAAGGTAACTTTATCTCCGGCTATTTCAGAACAGTAAAACATGCAATTAGGAACTCTCTACTCTCTGATATTCACCCATGGATAGGCTCTTTGTGTCCACCTCAGTCTTGGTGATATCCATTCCATTGCTTGCATTCCCAGAGCTAGAACTATCTTCAGAGAACTGAAATAACGAATTGTACTCTGATGACTCACTCCTGGAACTCTGGGATACTGCAAAATAGAAGTAGCATTAATTTTATCCTGGGGTATTAAAGGGCAAATGACAAGGTATAGACTTTGCTATTGTTAAGAACCTGGTTAATGTTAAATGCAAAACTATCCAAAGACCCAGATGGGTAACTTGCAACATTGGTTCTCAGTGATGTATATTTCCATTTTGGCATAATATGAGGAAAGATACGTAAACTAGGGAGGAACATCCACTCTTATTGTAAACAATTAATAAAGAATATTTATCAACAAAAACACAAAAAAGACAACAATACACCACAGCAACACACTTAACTACAATAATGGCTAAACACACATTGTATCTCATGAACTTAATTCTTGTTCCCAACTACCTACATTTCCTGATCTCTGGGAAATGGCCCCTTTTCCCAAACAATATTATATATTATATATATTATGACTGAAATCCAGCATATAGTTACCGTCCATGAGTTCTCTTCCTGTCTAGAAAAACCATGCTTCAGTTCAACGTAGATCTTTGAGTGTTTTTCAAACAGCAGCTTTTAGAACTAACCGGTTTTCAGGAGAATCTGCTTTCTGCTTGGTGTGGCTATGGTGATAGCTGTCTCTTTCCCC
The DNA here is from genome assembly GCF_965287045.1 of Carcharhinus amblyrhynchos. NCBI lineage: Eukaryota > Metazoa > Chordata > Chondrichthyes > Carcharhiniformes > Carcharhinidae > Carcharhinus > Carcharhinus amblyrhynchos. The sequence continues at coordinate 83,594,126 of NC_137332.1, read as the reverse complement.
CCTGTATCCAATTGTCTTGTTATAGATATAGTTCCCCTCCTTCGATCTAGATAACCTCACGTGCCAGGCTTTTAACACAGACGTGCAAATCATTATTATTTGAACTCATCTCTTTCTCAATTCTAGCCCCTGTTTTTGCACACTATTGTTCTCCCCCTAGTCACTTAGGTAAACATTTGTTTACCTACTGTTGCAGTAATCGCAAAAGGGCGCATGGTGGCACAGTGGTTAACACTGCTACCTCACAGTGCCAGAAACCCGGGATTGATTCCAGGCTTCAGTCATTGTCTGGGCAGAGTCTGCATGTACTCCATTCCATTGAATGCTTTGGCTTCCTCTACTATCTGAAAGATGTGCTGGCTAGGTGCATTGACCAGGCTAAATTCTCGCTCAGTACACCTGAACAAGTGCGGAAGTGTGGTGAGTAGGGGATTTTCATAGTAACTTCATTGCAGTGTTAATGTAAGCCTACTTGTGAAAAAATAAATAAATACACTTTTAATTCTGGCCTGTGTGGAGTTTGCACATTCTCCCCGTGTCTGCGTGGTTTCCTCCAGGTGCTCCGGTTTCCTCTCATAGTCCAAAGATGTGAGGGTTAATTGGCCATGCTAAATTGCCCCTTAGTGTCAGGGGGTATTGGCAGGGTAAATACGTGGGGCTACGGGGATAGGGCCTGGGTGGGACTGTTGTCAGTGCAGGTTTGATGGGCCAAATGGCCTCCTTCCGCAGTGTAGGGGTTCTATACCAAAAACACCTCTTCAGGTGGCTACACTCATCACTTCCCCTTTTATCCAATTCTTTTTTTAATCCCTATTTTATTTTTAATCTTGATTTTATTCAATCCTTTTCTCCCAGTATCTCGACAAGATGGGCCTAAGACTCACCAGCAAACATGGACAACCCCTACTAACACGCTTCTTTAATATACAACATCCTATTTATAACCACGAATGTCACTTTCAGATTTCACACAACATTTCAGCATAATCGCTTCCTCCAGTAGGTGGACCTCACGTCTCTTATGAACAAAAGTGCACCTGTAAGTGGCCCAGTACATAGTCAAAGACAACCGAGGGGATCCGAATTGATTATATATATATGTATATATATTATAGTCCGCACACTATTACTGGCAACAAAAACAATCATTTTCAACAATATTGTGACTTTACCAGGGTAAAACATTGCATAGCACTGCAGGGGTCCCTTACCAGAGAAAGCCCAGGGTAACTGATAGAGATACTGGGACTGGCGAGGTAACTTCCAACGGGACAGGAAGAAAGAAGGCAAAAGGAGGAGGTGTTTAGGGAGGGAGGGGTTCCAGAGCTTAGGGTCTTTGACAGCTGAAGGCACACCCACCAATAGTGAAGAGATAAAAATATGGGTCGGCATAAGGTCAGAGCAAGAGGAGAGCTGCTATCTCGGAGGGTTGTGGGGCTGGAGGAGATGACAGAGATAGGGAAGGGCGTGGGCATGGAGGGATTTGAAAACAAGGATGAGAATTTTCCAATCTCCTGTATATGCACATGTTGGGTAAAAAGACCCCTGATGAGAAAAAAACATCATTGAAAGCTGAAATAGAGTCAATCGGGATCAAAATGTTAACTTTGTTTCTATCCTTCCAGGTGCTGCCAGACCTGCTGAGTTTTTCAGGCTTTCTCTGTTCCAGTTTTGGATTCCAACATCTGCCATATTTTGTTAGTTTATGTTATATGATTAAAAGTTAGTTTGTTCCAGAGGACATTAATAAATTAGCAGAATATAATTATTGCAATGGGATCTGTTTTCTCCCCAAGTTTCCTCAACGCAGTGTAAGATGAAGATCAATTTGAAGCTAACTAATGTGATGATGCTGTGCCTTTAAGAAATGTATTTATATCACGTTTCCTGTGAGGGCTATGTTTAAAATTCAGCTCTGGTTAACCCGGGGCCGGAACCATTCTGCAAACACGGCAGCTCTCTGCTGAGAGTGCAGGAGAATAATTGGTTTCAGAGAACGAGATGTTTGTTTTAATTAATGCATTTTTGTTCATTTAGGTATTTTTCAGAGAAGGGTTTGATTAGGTTTATTGACGAGAGAGACATGTGCTAATGGGAGGAGCTAAGTTTACAGGGAAGACCAAATTCTGCCTGATTCTGAAAGAAGTAACAGTTGTCTTTGTCTATCTCTCTGGATGTTGATATTGAGTGTCAGAACACAAGTGTCTCTCTGTAGAGGTATTTAAAGGATCTATAGGCCTGTGAACAAGTAAAATATGTAACCCTGTGTTGTTTGCCAACTGATTCTGAAGAGGAGCTTAAGTCGTTCAGAGGAATATTGCTTAAATTGGAACTAATAGAGATAGGTTAGCAGTTAAATACATAAATCTTGTCATGTTTAAATGTTTTAATTGATAAAAGTTATGCTAATTCATTCATTATATTTAAACTGTTAAATAAAGTTTCTTTTGATAAAAGCTTCCTAATGTGCGAATGGAATCATACCTGGAATGAAACATCATATTCTCTCACTAGTGCCAAAGTAGAAAAATTGTTGGGGGTCTCGTCGGGCTTCATAACATATCTTGGGGTTTCTGCTCCAGTGCCCCAACACTAAACACAATCAAAATGCATCTCTAACTCTGTTACAGGATACACAGGCCGGGACTGAGAGGCCAGATTGGAAACATGGAAGGATTATCGACCCAAAGAGCAGAGATGAGGTCTTCCCGATGCTGACTTACTGGAAATGTTTAGGCCTGGGAACTAACTCTGGCTCTGATCCTAAACTGTCGAAAGACATCACTGAAGTAGGCCCAAAACTCAGAAGGTCATGGGTCCAAGGCCCAGCTCCAGAGGCTTGGCCACAAATTCCAGCCTGACACACAAGTGCCGCTGAGGGAACATTGCACTGCCTGAGGTGTCATTTCTCAACCTAGTTATTAAACACAGGATACCTCTTGGAGAATATTTCAAGATCGCATGAGGAGTTTTGAAAAGAGTCACCAGGAGGGTTCTCCCTGACATTGCAAGTGCTGACCAAGGTGAAAACATCTGGAAATACTCTGCAGCTAAGGCAGCCAGGTGGCTGACAATCCCAGATTTACTGGGATTGTCCAGTAATTTGGTCTTTTGTCCCAGGTCTGGCCTTCTTGGGACATGTTTGTCTGAGATTGCTGGTGTGATTAAAGGCTTTTTTCACCTTCCACATGTGTTGGGTGTGGAAGGTTTGCAGCTTTTGTTAGTGACCAGTGGGGTGGGGAGTGGTCGTGGAGGGGGCTGGGGGGAGGGGTAGGGTTAAAGATAGTGCGGGGGAGGCCAGGGATGTGTGGATCCAGCAAGAACAATTGGGACAAGACGTCTGTCTATGGGTCATGCCTTCAACACCACCCCCCCCTTCCCCTCCCCACTCTGAAGGCCTTGCCAACACCTCTACGGACCTGGAACATTGACTCTGCTTCTCAATCCATTGATACACCTGATCCATGAGCATATCCAACATGTTCATTTGTTATTTGAGTCCCCACAATATCTTGGTCAATACTTAACCTTTAAACCAAAATATCACAACCAAGGTTGTGCCTTTGTTTAAAAAGGGCTGCAGGGAAAAGCTTGGGAACTACAGGCCAGTGAGCCTCACATCTGTGATGGGTAAATTGTTGGAAGGTATTTTGAGAGACAGGATCTGCAGGCACTTAGAGACACAAGGACCGATTAGGGAAAGTCAGCATGGCTTTGTGAGTGGGAAGTCATGGCTCACAAATGGAATTGAGTTTTTTGAAGGGGTAACCAAGAAGGTAGATGAGGGCAGTGAGGTTGATGTTGTCTACATGGACTTTAGCAAGGCCTTTGACAAGGTATCACATGGTAGGTTGTTGTATAAAGTTAAATCTCACAGGATGCAGGGTGAGGTATCTAAATGGATACAAGAGGGTGGTTGTAAAGAGTTTTTTTCAAACTGGGGGCCTGTGACCAGCGGTGTGCCTCAGGGATCAGTATTGGGCCCACTGTTATTTGTCATTTATATTAATGATTTGAATGAGAATATAGGAGGCATGGTTAGTAAGTTTGCAGATGATACTCAGATTGGTGGCATAGTGGACAGTGAAGAAAGTTATCTCCAATTACAACAGGATCTTTATCAATTGGGCCAGTGGGCTGACGAATGGCAGATGGAGTTTAATTTAGATAAATGCGAGGTGATGTATTTTGGTAGATTGAACCAGGGCAGGACTTACTCAATTAATGGTAGGGCATTGGGGAGAGTTACAGAACAAAGAGATCTAGGGGTACATGTTTATAGCTCCTTGAAAGTGGAATCACAGGTAGATAGAATGGTGAAGAAAGCATTCAGCATGCTTGGTTTCATCGGTCAGAACATTGGAAACAGGAGTTGGAATGTCTTGTTGAAGTTGTACAAGACATTGGTGAGGCCACACTTGGAATACTAAGTGCAATTCTGGTCACTCTATTATAGAAAGAATATTATTAAACTAGAAAGAATGCAGGAAAGATTTATTAGGATGCTACCAGGACTTGATGGATTGAGTCATAAGGAGAGGATGGATGGACTGGGACTTTTTCCTCTGAAGCAGAGGAGGCTGAGGGGTGATCTTTTAGAGGTCTATAAAATAATGAGGGGCACAGATCAGCTAGATAGTCAATATCTTTTCCCAAAGGTAGGGGATTCTAAAACTAGAGGGCATAGGATTAAGGTGAAAGGGGAGAGATACAAAAGTGTCCAAAGGGGCAATTTTTTCACACAGAGGGTGGTGAGTGTCTGGAACAAGCTGTCAGAGGTAGTAGTAGAGGCAGGTATAATTTTGTCTTTTGAAAACCATTTAGATAGATACATGGGTACGATGGGTATAGAGGGATATGGGCCAAATGCGGGCAATTGGAATCAGCTTAGGTGTTTAAAAAAAGAAAGGGTGGTATGGACAAGTTGGGCCAAAGGGCCTGTTTCCATGCTGTAAACCTCTATAACTCTATCAGATTCTTTTTTTAAAATATTTAATCTTTTGGGAGTTTTAACACCAGAGCAAGCCCTTCGAGAGATTTTCATTTGATAGTCACGAGAACTCGGGGGCAAAGGGAATTGAATATAAAAGTAGAGAGGTTATGCTTCAGTTGTACCGGGCATTGGCTTGAGACTGCATCTGGAGTACTGCGTATAGTATTGGTCTTTGTATTGAAGGAAAGATGTAAATGTGTTGGAAGCAGTTCAGGGAGGTTGAGCAGGCTAATACCAGAAATGGGCGGGTTGTCTTATGAGGAAAGGTTGTATTCACTGGAGTTCAGAAGAGTAAGAGTCGACGTGATTGAAACACTGAAGACCCTGAGGGATCTTGACAGGGTGAATGTGGAGAGGATGTTTCCTCTTGTGGGAAAATCTAAAGCTCAGGGTCACGTTTAAAAATAAGGGGTCATCCATTTCAGGCAGAAATGAGGGAACATTTTCTGTCTCTGAGGGTTGCGAGGCTTTGGAACTCTTCCTCAAAAGGCAGTGGAAGCAGAGGATTTGAATATTTTGAAGGTAAAGCAAGATGATTCTTAATTAACAAGAGGGTGAAAGGTCATTGGGGGTCAGCAGAAATATGGGATTGAAGTTGCAATCAGTTCAGCCATGATCATATTGAATGGCAGAACAGACCCGAGAGGCCGAGTGGCCTACTCCTGCTCCTAATTTTGTATGTTTGTATGAGCTGAAGCAGGGATGGTGATGAGCGAAGCCACCAAGATGAAAAGAGCCAGTATGCACGACAGGAGACAGAGAAGATACGGGGTCTAGGTCAAACAGGGTGACATCAAGGTTGTGAGCAGTCTGGTTCAACCCAAGAATGGCCAGGGAGAGGGACAGAGGGGCTTCTGTCAGCCCACTAAAAACAGGAAGAATTTCTGGTCATCCTGTCGGCAGACAGACGGGTAGCACAGAGGCAGCACAAGAGTCAGAGGAAGTGATGGAGAGCTGTCTGTCATCAACATAGGTGGCATGGCAGAGATGAGAGTGCAGCACTCCTGCAGCGCTGCCCCAATGTGACAGCCCTCGACTGCTGGAAATGTACAATTAGCAGAACCATTCTGACTGAAGCAGCTTTAGGCAGCACACACCTGTTGTCGAGGGCAAATCTTCATCGAGCAGCAATTCACAGAGGAGAAAGTGAAAATACAGATCTGTCTGGTAGAAATGGGGCAAACGATATTCTTCCAACCATTTCAGAAGCCCCCTCACACTCTTGTGCTGAAAAGAAACACATCACTGAATTAGTATTTCAACAGGAAAACATCCCCAAATATATTCCAGCTGCTGGTTATGTTTTCATGGTGCAGGAGACAGCAAACATTGGGAAAAGTATTCACAACAGTATTGAAGCCTGAATAAAAGAATTGCCTGTCCAGCTTCCAGGTAACGACTACTTTGACGAACAGGTTTCAAACAGAGAGGGGCTTCCAACAGGATGTGCATGTGTAAGATTGGGGATTACAGCCTGCACCGGCTGTCCCCATCACTAACAGCATGCGACTGGGCGAGTTACTCCAACCTCACCCTGATGAGATCACTTAAAAGGATTGTCTTGACCACTGAATCTGAATTTTCAACCCTTTCCAAGAAAGGGTCTAATCCCACAGGTCCTGCCCAATTCCAGTCCCACGGACCCTGCCCAGTCCCATGGGCCCTGCCTAATCCCAATCCCACAGGTCCTGCCCTGTCCCAGTCCCAGTCCCCCACGCCCCGCCCAGTCCCATAGGCCCTGCCCAGTCCCATGGGCCCTACCTAATCCCAGTCCCACTGCCCTGTCCAATCCCACAGGTCCTGCCCAATTCCAGTCCCACAGGCCCTGCCCAATTTCAGTTTCACAGGCCCTGCCCAGTCCCAGTCCCACAAGCCCTATCCAGTCCCATAGGCCCTGCCCAGTCCCATGGGCCCTGCCTAATCCCAGTCCCACTGCCCTGTCCAATCCCACAGGCCCTGCCCAATTCCAGTCCCATAGGCTCTGCCCAGTCCCACAGGCCCTGCCCAGTCCCACAGGCCTTGCCCAATTCCAATCCTGATGTGGAGATGCCGGCATTGGACTGGGTTAAGCACAGTAAGAAGTCTCACAACACCAGGTCAAAGTCCAACGGGTTTACAGATATGGTATGGTTACAACCAGGATCTTGGGTTCATGTCACACTATCTGTAACTCCAACAACTTGCCTGGCCTTGCAAAATCTCACTAACTGTCCTAGCTGGAGACAATACACATCTCTTTAACCTGTGCTTAACCCTCTCCCTACTCACATTGTCTGTACCTTTAAGACTTGATTACCTGTAAAGTCTCGCACTCCAACCATTATCTTGTAAATTGAGTCTCGGTCTATGTAAGCTCTGTTTGCAAACACAATTCTTCACTCACCTGATGAAGGACCGGTGCTCTGAAAGCTCGTGCTACCAAATAAACCTGTTGAACTTTAAGCTGGTGTTGTGAGATTACTTACCTACCTCAGTCCCAATGCCACAGGTCCTGCCCAGTCAAGCGTTGTGCATTGTGTTGATAATTTGATGGACATTTTTACCTTAGAGCAGCGCAGCGATGACACCAGCTTCTCATTTGGAAACAAATGTATTTGCAGTTTTTTAAAATTTCAAAATGGCTCAGCTTCGAGTAGCTTCTCTTGAGTCAAGAAACAACCCAGTTTAACCAACCAATCACAGTAAGCATAAAACAGTCAACAGATTCTGGTGTGTATGTGTGAGACAGGAAGAGAGAAGTGTGTGTGAGAGAGAGAGGTGTGTGTGTGTGTGTGTGTGAGAGAGGTGTGTGTGTGTGTGTGTGAGAGAGAGAGGTGTGTGTGTGTGAAAAAGGTGTGTGTGCGTGTGCGTGTGAGAGGGATCTGAGTGTGTGAGAGAGAGAGGGAGAGTGCTGCATCTATGTGTGTGAGTGAGAGGGAGGGGTGGGTGTGTGTGTGTGAGAGATCGAGGGAGGGGGCTGTGTGTGTAAGACAGAGAGACTCCACTGTTATTTATCAGTTATATTAATGATTTGGATGAGAATATAGGAGGCATGGTTAGTAAGTCTGCAGATGACACCAAGATTGGTGGCATAGTGGACAATAAAGTTTTCTCCCATTGCAATGGGATCTTGATCAATTGGGCCAGTAGGTTGATGAATGGCAGATGGAGTTTAATTTAGACAAATGCGAGATGATGCATTTTGGTAGACTGAACCAGGGCAGGACTTACTCAGTTAATGATAGGGCGTTGGGGAGAGCTATGGAACAAAGAGATCTAGGGGTACATGTTCATAGCTCCTTGAAAGTGGAGTCACAGGTGGTCAGAATGGTGAAGAAGGTATTCGGCATGCTTGGTTTCATTGGGCAGAACATTGAATACAGGAGTTGGGATGTCTTGTTGAAGTTGTACAAGACATTGGTAAGGCCACACTTGGAATACTGTGCGCAATTCTGGTCACCCTGTTATAGAAAGGATGTTATTAAACTAGAAAGAATGCAGGAAAGATTTACTAGGATGCTACCGGGACTTGATGGTTTGAGTTATAAGGAGAGGCTGGATAGAATGGGACTTTTTTTCTGGAGCGTAGGAGGCTGAGGGGTGACTTCATAGAGGTCTATAAAATAATGAAGGCCATAGATAAGGTAGATAGTCAATATCTTTTCCCAAAGGTAGGGGAGTCTAAAACTAGAGGGCATAGGTTTAAGATGAGGAGATAGAGATAGAGAGGCAATTTTTTCACACAGAGGGTGGTGACTGTCTGGAACAAGCTGCCAGAGGTAGTAATAGAGGTGGCTACCATTCTGTCTTTTAAAAAGCATTTAGATAGTTACATAGATAAGATGGGTATAGAGGGATATGGGCCAAATGCGGGCAATTAGGATTAGCTTAAGGGTTTATTAAAAAAGGCCAGCATGGACAAGTTGGGCCAAAGGGCCTGTTTCCATGCTGTAAACCTCTACGAGTCTATGAGAGAGAAAGAGGGGGAGGGTATATGTGTGAGACAGAGAGCGATGGGTGTGCGTGTGAGACAGAGAGAGAGAGGGGGGTGTGTGTGTGTGTGTGTGAGAGAGAGAGAGATGGGTATGTGTATGTGTGTGTGAAAGAGAGAGAAGGAGGGGAGTGTGTGTGTGGGGATCTGGGGGTGAGACAGAGAGAGAGAGAGAGACAGGGGTGTGAGAGAGAGAGACAGGGGTGTGAGAGAGAGAGAGAGCAAGAGAGAAGTGAGTGTGTGTGTGAGAGAGACAAAGAGGGAGCGGAGTGCATTTGTGTGTGAGAGAGAGAGAGAGTGAAGGGAGCGCGTGTGTGTGTGAGAAAGAGAGGGGTTGTGTGTTTGTGTGAGAGAGAGAGAGAGGGGGAGAGTATGGCCTAGATTTTCCAGCCATGTTGTGCCAAATGCATTAAAGCACAGCAATGCCAGAGAAGCACGGATGAGGGGCTCAGTGCATTCTGCTAAACCTTATTGGTATCTGCCCACCCACCACTCCCAGGTGTAATCTGGTTCCTCTCCAGTAAGGGCATTTAAATATGCAGAGTCTGTCCAAGGCCGGATCTTCCCAGCTCCTGGGAATTTCCGACCCTCAGGCGCAATAGGAACCGAGAATCACTACTGGTCTCAAATAATGTCCACACTGGGGAATGGGGAGAATTTGGAGGCCATCCCCACAATTTGATGAGGGGGTCCTCAATTTCACTTTGAGATTGGGGTGTCCTATAATAATGTAATGGACAGCATGTGTCATTACACTGCTGCCTCATAGCACCAGGGACCTGGGTTCAATTCCAGCCTTGGGTGACTGTGCGGAGTCTGCATGTTCTCCCCGTGTCTGCGTGGGTTTCCTCCGTGTGCTCCGGTTTCTTCCCACAGTCCAAAGATGTGTGGGTTAGGTGGATTGGCCATGCTAAATTGACCCGAGTGTCAGGTGGGCTAGCAGGGTAAATACACGGGGTTACAGGAATAGGGCCAAATGGCCTCCTTCTGCACACAGGGATTCTATGATGAATAGCACCCATCTCTGTGCAGCTGGACTCACCGGCGTGTTTACACTGAGCTCAGAACCAGTGGAAAACTCACCACTTGCCCCAAGTGCAGGAAAATTGCACTGGCGCGAATCACACCCGTTTTATCGCCTGAGGCGACATTTGGCGTGCAATCTTACAAAAAAAATTCTGGTTGTCAACTTTTCCAGCTGCTGCACTGGGCGAAAGACAATCTCGTATCGAAAGCCAATATTCACGGTCATGGTTTCGCAGGCACGATCGCAATCCAAAGAGGACGCAAAGCAGATTTCAATATGAATATCAAGATTCATGTGATATTAACCCTGAGACATTTCCCTCTCGCCAGCGAGAATCACTGCCAATCCAGATCAGCGGAGAATTGACGTGATGGCCTTGCCGGGAGGATTGGAAGCCATTGAAGCCCACGGGTGGTTTGGGGCAGGGCCTGGCACCGCCTGCTGGGCACCGCAGCAGTGCCAAGGGGACGGGGTTTGAGTGGAGGTGGAGCCTGAATAGGTGCGAGGCTATGATGGGGGTGGGCGGGGAAAGCGATGGAGGGAGTTCTCCACAGTGGAGAGGCAAGAGAAGTGACCTGCAAATGCAGGGAGGTGGGGCATGCCGAGTGGCTGATCGGTAATGGGTGCGTGCAGTGGGCTGACAGGCAATTGTGGGGGGGGGGGGACGTGTAATCAGAAGGGGGTCACAATGGGGGTGGGCTTATCAAGAGGGTCTTGATGCCTCAATGCTTGACACAATGCATTCCCATGAAGGAGAGGGGGTTTACTCTGCTGCTAATGATGAGGAGGAGGGTGATTTCTGTAAGGGGGTGGATGGGTGATAGGTTAACTCTCAGTGCACTGAGAGATTGGGGCATTTGTACGTTGGTGCCATGAGCAGCCTGCAGCTTAGGCTCTGAAACCCCCACCCCCAACATCCCCTCCCCCCAACCCCCCCCCCCCCCCCCACCCCACCCCGACCGATGTGAACCCACCGAGTGTGGGAAAATTGTGCAGGATAGTTCACTGCAGAAACTGGAGTAAAACACTCCAATTTTCAGACTTTTTAGACACTTGGGGTGTGACCTTACATCTCAGGGAGGGACCAGCACAGGCAAAGATTGGCAGGAGAGTGCAGGGGGCTGGGGGAGAGGGGAGGGACTGCCACAAGGATCGATCTGCGGGGGAGGGGATGGCATGCAATGTCCATGCAGCGGAGGCGGGGAGCGGTAGGAGGCGCCTGCACAATAGCACTCCAGGCGCTCTTCAGCCACTGAGCTCGGGGTACTTCCCCCACACCATCCCCTATCGGTGAGAATCACATCGGGGCTCATTTTTCACACTGAGTGCCGAACAATTGTCATTCGTAGCTCACCGAGAGAAAAAGCACTATTCTTTCCCGTTTCTCACTCATTCAGCACTTACATTTTTTTTCTGTAAAATCACGCCCTTGGATTTTTTGGAAGATCCCCACCTAAGCACTGAACAAATGAGATAACGGAAGTGTTTTGGACCTGTCTTTTGGACAAGTTTGTAAATGCAACTTGGGGTGGAATTTTCCCATTGTGCCTGCCACGGGAATCGTAACGGGCACAGGCAGACCATGCAAAGGTCCGTTGACCTCAGGCGGCAATTGTCGGCCTTGGAATGAGCACGGCTGGAAAAACCCGCCTTTGTCACTTTTTTTAGACAGATATGTGGTTCGCACCAGTAGGGGCACGGAGCAGAGACTAAGCTCACCAGCGAAGCCAGTTGCAGACTGCACGGAGCGCCACTGCACAGTGCCTGATCTCCCAGTGAACTGGGAGATCATATACTACCCGCCCTCACAGACATCATGCCCACAACTACATCCCCATGGTGACACAGGTCACCGGTATTGGAATTGGGACCCCCCAGTCAGCCCCCTGTTATGAACCCCTCTGTAGCCCACTTTACCACCTCACCAGGAAGTAAGTACAAGTGAATCCAGACGATAATATCCAGGACTTACTAATGACAGGTAAAGTATGGGTATGAGAACAAATGATGAAAAACCAGGCATGAACTTGATTTTTTGCCTCTTACGCACTCTTACCAGCCAGATTGCACCCTTACTCAATTTTTGTGAAAACTTTATTTGATGTTGCAGAGAGGGAGAATGTGTGAGTGTGTGTGTGGTGAGTGTGCATGTCTGAGAGTGTGTGTGGTGAGTATGTGTGTCTGAGAGTGTGTGTCTGTGGTGAGTACTCTTGTCTGAGAGTGTGTGCGTGTGGTGAGAATGCATGTCTGGGAGTGTGTATGTGCTGAGTATGCGTGTTTGAAGTACTGTGTGTGTGGTGAGTATGCATGTCTGAGTGTGTGTGCATGTGGTGAGAATGCATGTCTGAAACAGAGTGTGTGTGGTGAGTAAGCACAGCTGAGAGTGTGTGTGTGTGTGTGGTGAGAATGCACAGCTGAGACAGAGAGAGAGAAAGGTGTGTGTGAGAGGTGAGTGTGTGAGACACAAAGGTGAGTTTCTGTGTTTTTATGTATGTGTCTGTGAGAGAGATAGCAAAAAATAGGAGAAAGTGTGTGTGTTTCATTTAGTTGTGAGGTTGCGTGTATACGTGTATATCATTTCTGAGAATCCAGCTCTCTAGCAGCACTTGTAAAATTAAATGTATTTGCAAGCAAGGAAGTAGCATCCTTCCTCCCATCAAAAGTGAGAAAAAGGGAAGACTTAAGTATTTGTTGAATAAGAAAGCTTTTTAATTATAAATTTATGTGCATACGAAATAGAAAACTCTTTTAACAAGTTGTTCTTGTCTGTCTGTACCTATTGTGTGAAAACAACCACATCTTTTGTGGCACTTTCTTAGAGGTTCCAACTATCCTTTTGGGAGGTCAAAGGGATTCGCTGGCAGGAAAAGTTTGGGAAACCCCTACTTGAATCACTGAACACGCTTGCCCTGCTTGGAGCCCACAGCTCAGGCAGGCACCTGGGCTGTGGCATCAGGAATGTCCTTGAGGAATCCCTCTGATTGGGTACTGTAAGCTCAGCAAAACATCGGTAGGAACCCCACTCACCTGATTCCCACCTTATTCAATTTCAGATATAAACGGATTATTCCTCTGATCCTTGGTACTGCCTCACAGGATCATGTTGGGCCTGCCCAGCACCTGAATCAGCACCACTGTCAGCAGCCCCCCCTCACATTCAGACTAACTACAATCGAGGCAACCTAAGGGCCAAAGCCGCTCAAGTTAGCCTTGTGTCAATTCCATCATGACTCTGGCCAGCATTCAGAAGAAGGAAGAAGCCCTGAGTGATTTTACCCCTCACCTTAGAGCCTTATCAGGGTCATTACGTTGGTTCCACTGGTCGGTGCAACATCGAGGGCCGAAGGGCCTGTACTGTGCTGTAACGTTCTATATTCCCTACAGAAAGAAGCCATCCGGCTGTTCGTGTCAATGCCGACACTCCAAAGATAATCCCACCCAGGTCCTTCCCTCCAACCTACCCCTCCAGCCCAGGGAGACACACTTGGAGGTAGAATGTTAGCCCAGATCCCAGCTCCCCAGGTGGATCCTTGTTGTACCTTAAATATCTTGGAGCCATGCAGAAATGCTTCTAGCTCCTGAGTGTGTAACAGGTTTTATTCACCCCTGTTTTTAAATGCCTGCTACAGCTTTGCTTACTTTTGTCTGAGCCCACACCCAGGCTTAAGCAATCAAGCACAGTGAGCATCAAAGCAAACAGACCGAGAAAAATCAATCGCAGTGTATTTGGACACGACGTTAGTCCAGCATTTCCCCTCAACCCCAAACGTTCGATCATTTGGGCAGTGTGTGTACATGGATCAAGAGGATGGATGTGGTGCAGGGGAATGGAGAGTGTATGCACTATTTGACCATATCTGTGTCCTCCGGTTCAATCACTTGTGCCTCACCAAAGTGGACGACAGCACAGGCTGGAGTTCCCATTGTTCGTCCTTGAAAATATAGATTGGGGTCTGTCCAAAAACCTGAAAAACAGAGAACAGGTGCCGTCACTCCTGCCTGGCCACTTTCCCTCTTAAAGGCACACTCCCCTTTAATGAATATTTTGTTTGGCGGACAATTTGTTTGGTCTGAGTCCATCCAGTAATTGTCAGCAAACAACAGCCCCACATTCGACTATCGCAGACTCACAGTAACACAAGGAGAGAAATCTCAGGTCGGCAACTCTCATTGATTGAGACTCTGGTAATTTGATCACATGACAGGCCTTGCTGCCAAGCAGCATGGATAACAAAACAAAGAACAAAGAACAGCACAGCACGGGAAACAGGCCCTTTGGCCCTACAAGCCTGCACTGCTCATTTTAACACTCAGTGCCTTATTCAAGTCTGTCGGCGATCGTTGACGATTTTTGTCTACCTCTAGTGGAACTCCGCAATAATGGGGGTGGAAATTTAGGGAATTATATGTACGCCAGATTAAGGGAGATCCAATTCAGGGACAATTTATTGACACCAATCAGCCTAAAAAGCACGTTTTTGGGCTGTGGGAGGAAATCGGAGCACCCGGAGAAAACCCATGCAAGCACGGGGAGAATGAGCAAACTCCCACAGACATTGTTCCAAGCCGGAGATCCGACCCGGGTCCCTGTAACTGCACAGCAGACAGTGATAGTCACTGAGCTGACGTGTTGCCCGTCAGTTGGTCCAGTATAAGCGTACACCAACGACGTGAAGCACTTAGCAACTCTCGAAGCAACATCCAAGAGCAACCCTCGCACGACCCACCGTGTGTATGCCCCTTGTTGGCCAACAAGGTGGACTGAATCACCTGTGGATGTAAAAGGAGACATCAATAAACATAAATAGACATACAACAGGCTATACAGGCAGTGATGGAAGATCCCCAATAGCTCCAACGTAAGTGACAAGGTGAGCCTTAAAATCTGTTGGACGACTGATAGGAATCTATTAATTCCCAGGAACGTCCTGAGGCTCTTGATCTTCGACTAGAACATTCATTTGTATCCCTCCATCTCCAGTCTGTTCATGTGCCTATCCAGGTAAGTCTTAAACAACCCTGACGTGCCTGCCTCCACCACCCTACTTGGCAGTGCATTCCAGGCCCCCACCACCCTCTGTGTAAAAAACCTCCCTCTGACATCTGAGTTATATCTCGCCCCTCTCACCTTAAGCCCGTGACCCCTCGTGATCGTCGCCTCCAACCTGGGAAAAAGCTTCCCACTGTTCACCCTATCTATACCCTTCATAATTTTGTACACCTCTATTAGGTCTCCCCTCATTCTCCGTCTTTCTAAGGAGAACAACCCCAGTTTACCCAATATCTCCTCACAGCTAAGACCCTCCATACCAGGCAGCATCCTGGTAAACCTCCTCTGCACTCTCTTCAAAGCCTCCACGTCCTTCCGGTAGTGCGGCGACCAGAACTGGACGCAGTACTCTAAATGTGGTCTAACCAACGTTCTATACAACTGCAACATCAGATGCCAGCTTTTATACTCTATACCCCTTCCTATAAAGGCAAGCATACCATATGCCTTCTTCACCACCTTCTCCACCTGTACTGCCACCTTCAAGGACTTGTGAACTTGCACACCTAGGTCCCTCTGTGTTTCTACACTCTTAATGGTCCTACCATTTATTGTACAACTCCCCCCTACATTATTTCTTCCAAAATGCATCACCTCGCATTTATCTGGATTAAATTCCATCTGCCATTTCTCTGCCCAATTTACCAGCCTATCTATATCCTGCTGTATTCCCTGACAATGTTCATCGCTATCCGCAAGTCCAGCCATCTTCGTGTCATCCGCAAACTTGCTGATCACACCAGTTACTCCTTCTTCCAAATCATTTATATATATCACAAACAGCAGAGGTCCCAGTATGGAGGCCTGCGGAACACCACTGATCACAGACCTCCAGCTAGAGAAAGACCCTTCCACTGCAACCCTCTGTCTCCTGTGACCAAACCAGTTCTCAACCCATCTAGCTGCCTGTCCTTGTATCCCATGAGCCTTAACCTTTTTCACCAACCTGCCATGAGGGACTTTGTCAAACGCCTTACTGAAATCCATACAGACGACATCCACAGTCCTTCCTTCGTCAACCATTTTTGTCACCTCCTCAAAAATTTCTACCAGATTAGTAAGGCACAACCTCCCTCTTACAAAACCATATTGTCTGTCACTAATGAGATTGTTCCATTCTAAATGCATATACATGCTATCTCTAAGAATCCTCTCCACGGATGTCAAGCTCACCGGCCTATAATTACCCGGGTTATCCCTGCTACCCTTTTTAAACAATGGTACCACGTTCGCTATCCTCCAATCCTCTAGGACCTCACCTGTGTCCAAAGAAAAGACGAAGATTTCCATCAGAGGCCCAGCAATTTCATCCCTTGTCTCCCTGAGCAGTCTAGGATAAATGTCATCAGGCCCTGGGGATTTGTCAGTTTTAATGTTCCCTAAAAAACCTAACACTTCCTCCCTTGTAATGGATATCGATGCAGACATTCACCACCCTCTGTGTAAAAATATTTGCCTCACACATCTCCTCTAAACTTTTCCCCTCGCACCTTAAGCCTATGTCCCCTAGTACTTGACGTTTCTATCTAGGAAAGAGCATCTAACTATCCACTCTGTCTGTGCCACTCAAAATCTTATAGACCTCCATCAGGTCACCCCCTCAACCTCCGTCGTTCCAGTGAGAACAAACCGAGCTTATCCAACCTGTCCTCTTGCTAATACCCTTCAGACCAGGCAACATCCTGGAAAACCTCTTCTATACTCTCTCCAAAGCATCCACTTCCGTCTGGTAATGTAACAACCAGAATTGTACACAATGTTCTAAATGAGGACTAACTAAGGCTCTGTAAGACATACGCTGATATTTTTTTACCTGACATACAGGAATGCGAAAAAAAAAAATTCTTTAAAAATCCATCACTTCTGAAGCTTCTGTGATATATTTTTCCCCAGGTTTTTGTAAAGTGTCCAGGAAGTCAATCCGTGATTTTGAGAGGTATCCTGATCTTCCGGAGAGTCAGCTAAACAGAACCCAACACCCCGAGGAGAGGGGGACCTGGCGTTCACCTTTCGGTATCTCAGCATGTCCCAAAATGTCACACAGTGAAATTCTTTGAAGTGTAGTTGCCTATTGTAATGTAGGAAAGGCAGATTACAGCACAGCAGATCCCACAAACCCCACTGGAAGAATGACTAAGACTGGTGTGTTGTCGCATAAGTCATTGTGGAGTGAGATAAATGGGCTTGGACAACAGGGTAACTCCTGCAGTTCTCTTCGAAACAGGATATCCGCCTGAGAGCCTCACTTTAAGCTTGTCCAAAAGGTGACAACTTCTGACAGTGCTGCACTCCCCTGTTGCTGCAATTGGACTGCCAGCTGAGATTATGCACACAAATATCAGGAGTTAATGAACCTGTGAGCTTATGACCCAGCGAAGGAGATACGTGGTAAGCCAGCAGAAAAAGCGTTTTGGCCTCTCTATTATTGTCAATTTGCAATAACAAATGCGGCAATGAGAACTGGCCATTGCACCGGGAAACATTTCAGCAGAGAAAAGCCCCCTTAACACTGTCCCAACAAACACTTCCAGAACAGGAACAGCATGACGTTAGATACAGAGTAAAGCTCCCTCTACACTGCCCCCAATCAAACACTCCCAGGTCAGGTGTAGCACAGGGTTAGAGTAAATCTCTCTCTGCGCAATCCTCATTAAACACTACCAGGACAGGTCCAGGATGAAGTCAGATACAGAGTAAAGTTCCCTCAACATTGTCCCATCAAACAAGCCCAGGACAGGTACAGAATGGGGTTAGATACAAAGAAAAGTTCCCTCTACACTGTCCTATTAAATATCCCCAGGACAGGTACAACATGGGGTTAGATACCGAGAAAAGCTTCATCTACACTGTCCCATTAAACACTATGTGGAGATGCCGGCGTTGGACTGGGGTAAACACAGTAAAAAGTCTCACAACACCAGGTTAAAGTCCAACAGGTTCATTTGTACCAAACACCACATTTTGGAACTGAATGTTCCTTCGTCAGGTGGGTGGGAGTTCTGATCACAAACAGGGCATATAAAGACACAAACTCAATTTACATGAATAATGATTGGAATGTGAGTCTTTACAGCTAATCAAGTCTTAAAGGTACAGGCACTGTGAGTGGAGAGAGTATTAAGCACAAATTAAAAAGATATGTATCGTTTCCAGACAGGAAAGTTAGTGAGATTTTGCAAGTCCAGGCAAGTTGTAGGGGTTACAGATAGTGTGACATGAACCCAACATCCTGGTTGAGGCCGTCCTCGTGTGTGCGGAACTTGGCTATCAGTCTCTGCTCAGCGATTCTGCGCTGTCATGTGTCGTGAAGGCCGCCTTGGAGAATGCTTACCCCAAGATCAGAGGCCGAATGCCCATGACTGCTGAAGTGTTCGCCAACAGGAAGAGAACAATCTTGCCTGGTGATTGTCAAGTGGTGTTCATTCATTGTCGTAGCATCAACATGGTCTCCCCAATGTACCATGCCTCAGGACATCCTTTCCTGCAGCGTATCAGGTAGACAACGTTGGCCGAGTTGCAAGAGTATGTACTGTGTACCTGGTGGATGGTGTTCTCACGTGAGATGAGGATATCCGTGTCAATGATCTGGCACGTCTTACAGAGGTTGTTGTGGCAGGATTGTGTAGTGTCATGGTCATTGTTCTCCTGAAGGCTGGGTAGTTTGCTGCAGATAATGGTCTGTTTGAGGTTGTACGGTTGTTTGAAGGCAAGAAGGGGGGGTGTGGGGATGGCCACACCACACAGACTCTAGACAGGACAGTTGATGACATTTTGCAAGTCCAGGCAAGTCCTAACTGTCCTGTCTGGAGACAATACACATTTCTGTAACCTGTACTTAATGCTCTCCCAACTCACACTGTCTGTACCTTTAAGACTTGATTAGCTGTAAAGACTCACATTCCAATCATTATTCATGTAAATTGAGTTAGTGTCTTCATATGTCCTGTTTGTGATCAGAACTCCCACTCACCTGATGGAGGAACAGCCAGTTCCGAAAGCTAGTGGTGTTTGCTACAAATAAACCTGTTGGACTTTAACCTGGTGTTGTGAGACTTCTTATCATTAAACACTCCCAGGACAGGTACAGTAAGTAATCTCACAACACCAGGTTAAAGCACTAGCTTTCAGAGTGCTGCCCCTTCATTAGGTATCATTATCAGCTCCATATCAGGATAGGTACAGTACAGGGTTAGATACAGAGTAAAGCTCCCACTACACAATCCCCATGAAACACCCGCAGGACAGGTACAGCTCTGTAGTAGATACCGAATAAAGCTCCCTCTACATTGTCTTATCAAACACTCCCAGGACAGGTATGGGCACAGGGCAATGTACAGAATAAAGCTCCCTCTACATTGTCCTCCGTAAGGTGATCAACATTAATCCAAATATTGCCCCCAAGACTGACGCCTCATGGACATCCCCAATGCCATGTTGTTTCATTTCTGACACAGGATCACAAGAGCCTGAGATTATATAGTGCCTTTAACTAGTAAAACATCCAGATTAAAACAAAATACTGCAGATGCGGGAATCTGAAACAAAAACTGAAAATGCTGAAAAATCTCAGCAGGTCTGTGGAGAGAGAATAGAGCCAATGTTTCAAGTCTGGATGACCTTTTGTCAGAGCACACTTTTCAGCATTTTCTGTTTTTATGCCAAAATATCAAGCAGGGCTGAGAGGATTGGCTGATAATGATGGAAGGATTGGAGAATGCACCAGACTTTGAGGAACACATATCTCGAGGGGCTGGAGGTGGTTACAGGGATAGGGAGGGTTATTGAGGCTGGAGGAGGTTACAGGGATAGGGAGAGTTGTAGGGGCTGGAGGAGGTTACAGGGATAGGAACGGTTATTGAAGCTGGAGGAGGTTACAGGGATAGGGAGAGTTATTGAGGCTGGAGGAGGTTACAGGGATAGGGAGGGTTATTGGGGCTGGAGGAGGTTACAGGGATAGGAAGGGTTAGTGAGGCTGGAGGAGGTTACAGGAATAGGAGAGTTGTAGGGGCTGGAGGAGGTCACAGAGCTAAGAAAGATTAAGAGCAGAGAGTGATTTGAACACAAAATGAGTATTATCCACGTTGCTATCAACCATCTATCACCCATGAAGAATCACAAGATAGGCTTAGTAACTTGAACGCTGGGAGTTCTTTGCTGGACAGGTACACTGTTCCACTGCTGAATCTCAGACTGCCCGACTGGCTCCCACACTGGGAGGAGCTACTTGCCCAGAGGTCACCTGACCTGCACTCTTAAAGAGGCAGTCCACACCCCAAACCCCAATATACATCTGATCCCTCCCATTTAATCCAAAATCTCCCCAATCTAAACATGTATACAAACAAGGAAGAAACATATATACATATAATGAAGACCATTTATATAGAGCATTGCAAACTACCATGGTCCCCAACATAAGGTCCTTTCCGACAGTTCACATGGACACAATGGCCCGACCACCTCGCCCGCCATGGAGTTGGCGCGGGCAGGGATCTGACAACGGGAATTTCCACTCACCTCGGGCGGGGATTTCCAGTCCTGCCCGAGGGAAGCCGTAAAATCCTGCCCAGCGAGTCTACTGGGGGATGGTAGTTTTGTCGAGGCTGTATCTTTATTTCGGAAACCTCTCCCAGAGTGGTAGTCCCGGGATTCTAGAAGATTCTGCTGCCCAGCACGAGGGTCTGCCTCTCTGATTGGCCACAGGTGGCTGGTGCCACTGGTGCTGCTTCCTCTCTTGTGGTGGCCGAACCGACTCTGAAGTACTCGGCTTGGGAAGTCCCGCTGGGGCCAACCTGGATGGGTCTATTGTCTGTGGGGCTTCCCACCTGCCCATCAGTAACTCAGTCAGGGCGAAACCTGTCGTTACTTGTGGCATTGTTCTGTAACCAAAAAGAAAATGTGCCACTTTATTGTCTACAGATCCCCTAGTCTATTTCTTCATTCCCTTTGTTAAAACTTGGACTGCTTGTGCCGCTAGTCCGTTTGATGATGGACGGTAAGGAGCTGTGCAGACATATCGTACTCCATTTGTTTCCATAAATGTCCTAAATCCCCTACTGGAAAATGGGGTTCCGTTGTCTGTCACTCCGTCGTGCTCTGCGATGTGACGGACATCATCCAGTGCACCTCCATCCACTTAGAGTGGGCATCGTTTAATAACAAAAACATGAAGCCATAAATGGTCCTGCAAAATCCACATGCATCCATTGTCTTCCAGGCCATTCCCAGGGGTGTAAGGAAGTTATCAGTGGAGCCGCTTGGTTTTCTTGGTACATGCTGCACACTTTTACCATTTTCTCTGTGTCCCCATCTGTTCCAGGCCACCAGACGTAACTTCTCACTAACATCTTCACTTTTGATATGCCTGGATATCCATTATGAAGTTCATGAAGGGAAGGCCTTAGGGTGGGATGTGGGATAGCTACCCGGGTTCCCCACAGGATAATGACGTCTTCTATGCTTAATTCCAGGTATTTCGTCACATACGGATTCCCAAATAGAGCAACTCATGCACTGGCATCGGAATTTTGTCCAAACAAGATGTTCTAAAACCAGGCAGCACAGGAGGAGGTCCATCAAGTTTGCACTGACCACAATCCCACCCGGACCCCATCCATATAACCCCATGTATGTGCCCTAGCTAGCCCCCTGATACTAAGGGTCAATTTAGCTTGGCCAATCAACCTAACCCAAACATCTTTGGACTGTGGGAGGAAGCCAGAGCACCCGGGGGAAACCCATGCAGACACAGGGAGACCATGCAAACTCCACACAGACAGTGACCCGAGCCAGGAATTGAACCTGGGCCTCTGGTGCTGTGAGGCAGCAGTGCTACCGTGCCGCTCTATTCACCATCATCTTTTAATCACCACAGAGGCGGATTGTGTTGTCCAGCTTTAACATCAGAACTACTGCTGCGACCCACTTGGAAAATGGCCAAACTATCCCCAACTCTTCTAATCACTTCTGTTCGGTCTTCACTTAAGCTGCCAGCTGCTCTTGCCTTAAAATATCTTGGTTGAACATCTGGGTCCATGTAAGTGTTTGCCTTGACCCCTTTTATTTGTTCAAAGCCTGTCTGGAAAACCTCTGGGTGCTTTCCAATTACCTCATATATGTTTCCAGTGCCCATTTCGAAAATCTGCTACCAATCCAAGTGGATTTTTTGTAACCAGTCCCTACCCAAAAGGCTGGGACCTAGTCCTTGTACCAATATCAACGGGAGCCAAACTGTTTGTTGCCCCGATGTGACTGGGGTTACCACGATCCCTTCTGCTCATAATGGCCCTTCTGTATAAATTGACAATCTTGCCCTAGTAGTGTCCTTCAACTTGAGTGTAGAGATGCCCAATTGTAAGCTTCTAAATTCTCGCTCTCCTATGATGGATACTGCCGCTCCCATGTCCACCTCCATATCCAATGAATGTCCATCCACCTGGCGCTGCATCGGGGCCACTTTCGGTGTCGGTAATACAAGTTAACAGTGCTAGTTTCTCCTCTTCAGCCTGACTTATCTGATACATTTTATGATGGGTTGGCTTCGCCCCTCATTATGGGTGCTGCATGCTCCGCTTGTTTTGGTAACCTTGCATGGGGCAGGCTCCCTCGCTGCACACACAGTGCTGCTGTGCTGGCCACTCGCTAAATTGTTCAACTCCCTCTCATCCAGTGCCAGGGTTTCCTGGTTTTCCTGCTTGCTCGCTTTTCCTCGCCCAAGGCTGGGGGACCCGAGACTGCGGTTAGCTTACTTGCCCAAGCCTAAGGACATTATTATCTATAGATCATGCAGCTCTTGGTCACCTTTCTCCAAATTTTCACAAGCTCAGGCCAGCTGTGTGGCTTTTTTAAAATCTAGGTTTGGCTCTATCCAAAGCTTTCTTTGGGTCAATAGAACATTTGTGCCACATACTAAACAGTCTGTCAGCATTTCTGGTAATGCTGTGCCAATGTTCTGCCAATTTTCTCAGTTGTGTCAGGAATTCCGTCACCAGTTCCCCTGCGAATGGAGTATTAAGCCTGTACCATTGCAAGATGATGGAAGGTTTAGGATTGTAGTAATGATTTGCCACCATTTCTACTAACTCATCAAAGGTCTCTGACCCTGTTCTTCTGGATACGTCAGACAGTTTGCTGCAGCCACACATGCAGTCATCAGGATGACCTTTTGCCGAATATCTTCTATTTCGTTAGCTGGAAAGAAGTACCTCGTTCTCTCAGCATATTGTGGATAGTCCTCAATACCCGGGTCAAATGGCTCCAATTTCCCGAAAAATGGCATTGCAAAAACTGAATGATCTGATGAGCAGCGTTACCAAAATATTCCTTTTACCTCGTCACCAGTATAATAACTCCAGGAGTCGGTTGTCACTGCACAAAGTGAAGTAAAAACCACAAACCTGTGGCGGACGCAACAGCTCCCAACCAGGACAAAGGAATTTTTTTTTATTCATTCATGGGACATGGGCCTCACTAGCTTGCCAGCACTTATTGGAAATAGTGGAATAGCTCAGGGGCCTGCTTCATCCAGTATCCAGTGTACGAGCGCTACCTGGTTAGTTAATCACCAATCCCAGAGAGCTCATATTCAATGAGAGCTACATGGAGGTCAATCAGTGGTTCCCCATTAAGTCTTGGGGGTTATCACAGTAGGCCATCAAACAGCCTTGTCGCCAGTTATTGTGTATGCCCCTATCAATGTATGGTGCATGAATAGCCATGGGGAACTTTAATGAAGGATCATCCAGACTCGAAACATTAGCTACGCTCTCTCTCCGTAGATGCTGCCAGACCTACTGAGATTTCCCAGTATTTTCTATTTTTATTTCAGATTCCAACATCTGCAATATTTTGCCTTTAACTCTATATTGTGGGTTGTGCAGTGTCCACAGTCAGATCTAAGACGATTCAACCGGGTACCACCTTGGGAGGAGCTAATTCCCCAGGTCCACTTGTGTCAATGCAGCTTTACATCAGAAAGGGGGCACCCCCAATAATACAGCATTTATTTTCTCAGTGCTGGTACGCAGCAACACCTAAATGCTGGAAATGTACAGGAGCAACAGAAATCGACAAGCAACACACAGGAACAACTGCAGCATAGCTTGTGAAATGAATCAAGCAGTTCTCGCCACACATTCAACCAACAGCTTGAACACCTCCCAATGCTTCTCAACTCCCCACAACAAACAATAAACATTTGTATACTTACCGGCAAGTTGAGGAAAGTGTTTAGGAAGTCAACAAATGTTTCATTCTTAAGTAGCTCATGAAAACTGGACTGGCCTGAAACACAAGCATCACACATGGAGTTCAATCAGGGTGGTCCACGTACAGTTACAGTCACAATCAGGGTGGTCCACGCCCAGTTACAGTCACAATCAGGGTGGTCCACGCCCAGTTACAGTCACAATCAGGGTGGTCCATGTACAGTTACAGTCACAATCAGGTGGGCCACACCCAGTTACAGTCACAATTAGGATGGTGCACACCTAGTTACAGTCACCATCAGGGTGAACAAAGAACATCCCAGTATGGGAAACAGGCCCTTCGGCCCAACGAGCCCGCGCCGCCGCATCTTCCCACCCTATCCTGGCCTGTGTGTATGTGAGTGGAACCCCTAATGTAGCCACGCCCAGTTACAGTCACAATCAGGGTGGTCCACGCCTAGTTACAGTCACAATCAAGATGGTCCGTTCCCAGTTACAGTCACAATCAGGATGGTCCATTCCCAGTTACAGTCACAATCTGGTGGTCCACGCCCATACAGTAACAATCAGGGTGGTCCACGCCCAGTTACAGTCACAATCAGGGTGGTCCACGCCCATACAGTCACAATCAGGGTGGTCCACGCCCAGTTACAGTCACAATCAGGGTGGTCCACGCCCATACAATCACAATCAGGGTGGTCCACACCCAGTTACAGTCACAATCAGGGTGGTCTGCGCCCAGTTACAGTCATAATCAGGATGATACACACCCAGTTACAGTCACAATCAGGTTGGTCCACACCCGGTTACAGTTACAATCAGGTGGCCTCCCTACTATAGTCATGTTGGTTATATATTTGTTGTGGCACTGTCACTTTAAGAGCCGAGTCACGTGTATAGCTGGTGATGTCATGGCACTGTCACTTTACGTGTCTGTCACGTTCATAGTTGGTGATATCGTTGGCTGCTTCACAGGCTTTTGCCTCGCTTACATCCAGCCTTCGTCACAGCAACAGCATATCAATAAATCTGAGTTGTTGTTTTCACCCAAACCCACATGCTACGTTCTTTTATCCAACATATGCAGTAAATAAGGAGGTATGTTTTCACTACATGCTGAGGGACAAGCTGAAGCTTGGAGCAGCCACCACAAAGGTACAATGGGGAAAGGCCACACTGTAAGGCCTTTTAACAGATGCAGACCGAGGGCCCGGGAACTGCAGAATACCCTCGACCTGCGTAACTGTGTGCCAATCTGAGAAATAACGGCACACAGTAAATTTTGAGGCATGTATATAGTTTTAAGTTTTGAAATGTTATGACTGTAATGTGTAGAACTGTAAAAAAGTTTTAATTCTGCACTGTTTGCAATTCATAGACATGTAGATTTGCAATGGTTTATTTGAGATTTTCATGAATAAAGTATATTCTTGGAAAAAAAATAAGGAGGTATGTTTTGACTGGCTAGAAGTTTGGTGATCAATGGAGACAGATTTAAAATAATTGGCCAGAGTTGCAGAAAGGAGAAATGTGTTTTTTGCAATGAATTAAGATGATCTGGTCATAATTCGGCACAGCCAAAAAGGCTGGTGGAAGTGGGTTCAATAACAACTTTCAAATTCGAATGGGATAAATAGTTGAAAGGGAGAAAAATTACCAATTAATGGGGAAAGAATAGGAGAGTGCAGCTAATTGGGTCACTTTTTCAAATACTGGGAGAAGTTGAATGATTTTTAAAGGAAGTAAAATCTCTTTTTAAAAAGACTGCAGGTCTTTGGGAGATGGGGGTCACGTACATCAATTGTCGCAGGTGGCAGGACAGACTGAATAGTTAGCAATGCACGTGGAATCTTAAGCTTCATAAACAGAGGAATCAAGCACAAAAGCAGGGAGTTATGCTGAACCTTTATAAAGTTCTGGTTAAGCCCCAGCTAGAGAGTATTATGTCCAGTTCTGATCATCACAATGTAGGAAGGATGCGAGGGTCCTCCAAAGGATGTGGAGGGAGATTTATGATGTGGATGTGCAGGCGTTGGACTGGGGTAAACACAGTAAAAAGTCTGACAACACCAGGTTTTAGTCAAACCGATTTATTTGATAGTAGACCCACAAGCTTTCGAGGGGACTCCCTCTTCGTCAGGTGAATGGAGAGTTCTGGCCTCGGACAGAGCATATAAAGCACAGACAGTTTACAGATTACTGATTAGTGATTACTGATTACTAATCAGTAATCTCTAAACTGTCTGTGCTTTATATGCTCTGTCTGAGGCCAGAACTCTCCATTCACCTGACGAAGAGGGAGTCCCCTCGAAAGCGTGTGAGTTTACTATCAAATAAATCGGTTTGACTAAAACCAAGGGAGATTTACCCAGAACCATTCTGAGAATGGCGGATCTTTGGCCACAAGTTCAGGCCGGAGAAGTTGGGGTGGTTTCCTTGGAGCAAAGGAGATTGAGGGGGATGTTTAATTGAAGTGTACAAGATCGTGATAGGTTTAAATAAAGTCCGATAAAGAAAAGCTTTAGTTGGCAGCACACTAGTTAGCACTACTGCCTCACAGTACCAGAAACCCAGGTTCGATTTCAGTCTTGGGCGACTGTATAAAAGTTGCATGTTATCTGAAATTACAAGCCACTAATGATGACAATGAAACTATCAATTATCATAAAACCCTCTGAAAGGAAACCTGCCATAACCTGGTCTGATCTACATGTGACTCCAGTCCTGTAGTATTAACTATGCTCTGAAATGGCCTAATAAGCCACTCAGTTAGGAATAGGCAATAGTACAACATCCTGTTAAAACAACAAGCGGAGACTTCTGATGATTTCAAAGGGACGTTGGATGGGCATTTGAGGGAAACAGGCTTTACTGAAACGAGAGTGGGGTTTACTGGATTGCACTACTGAGAGCTTGAGGGGTTGATGGGCTGAATGGCCTCCTTCCATGCTGTAAATAATTCAAGGATGGGAAATGAGTCACAAATCAAGCAATCCAGGAATAAGAAATCAGTTTATATTGTGACTGGCTCTGGGAAGATGGAGCAATGTGAGAATTGACAGTGTGTAAGTTAGGAGGATGGGAGCAAGGCACAACGAGGGAGGACGCACTGGGTGACAAGTGCCTGGCGGGCGGGGGGGGGGGGGTGCACGGCAAGAGGCATAGCGAAGGAAGGCACACTGGGTGACGAACACCCAGAAGGGTGGGAACAAGGCAAAGCGAAGAAGGACACACTGGGTGACAAATGCCCAGGTGGATGGGAGCAAGGCACGGCGAAGGACACACTGGGTGACAAATGCCCAGGAAGGGGGAGAGGGGCAACACGATTGGAGATGAAAGTTATAAGATAAAACATTCTATGTGTCTGCATGGGATTCCTCTGGGTGCTCTGGTTTCCTCTCAAAACCCAAAGATGTGCAGTTTAGGTGAATTATTCATGGTAAATGTACGGAATTCCGTGGGGGGAATGTCTGGAGTCTTTTGAAAAGTAAGTTGAATCCAATTTGACATTTCCAAGCTACTTGCAATTGGCGGTAAACAATTTATGGTGTTTCTGCTGTAAACCTTCGCTTTCTGGTGCACACACTAACAGCAACAAACTGATTTGAGATTACTTGACAAGGGGTGCCCCCCTCCGCAAAGTACCTACAGCCACCCCCGCCCCCCGCTCCTCCTTGCAGTCTTTCCCTCTTTCCAATTGCCAAGTAGCGTGTTGGACAGTTCCCTCTGAACAACTCGTGCATCTAACCTGCAATCTTGGTTCACGGAGACTGGGAGGAGGCATTGAGCAGGATCAAGTCCAATATTCGCAGGCTTTTGAGGAAAGGAAAACATTCAATAGGCGGTTTTGCATTTCAAAGCAAACCCAAATTCTCCATAAGAAACACACAAAGCGAGAGTCAGGGGTTGGTGAATTTTCAGAGCCCCCTTGCAGCAGGGGAGTTTCTGGGAATGGACACAGAGCCAAACAGCTTCCGAAACTCAGCCGCTGGGGGGAAAGTTCTTGTTGTGAACTTACCCGATTTGCTCATTGTCAGTTGGAGAAACTGGATGAAGTGTCTAAAGGCCCCTCCTCCCACGTTTAAGAGTTGTCTACATGGAGGTTGGCCTGGGCCAAGGGGACTAATTGTTCGTTTCTTCCGCGTCAATGTCTGCATTGTGACACTTTGCACCTCAATATCAGCCCAACAAGGAAATTGCAAGTCTCTCGTCTGAAGCTCGGCTCTTTAAGACTCCCCCTAATCTCAACATCTGGTCAATGATTTACTCCAGTGGAATAGTATTGTTAATCCATTAACGCGGGGCACCGATAGACATCCTAAGAGAAGGATGGCGTTCACCTTCGGAAGGGAAAACCTTCGTAAATCAAATTTTTGAACTTTAGGCAATTGTGATTTAGGCATTATTATAATGATGGATGTGTGTGTGAATGGTAGCCATGATGTGGTGATAACGGTGTTGGACTGCGGTAAGCACAGTAAGAAGTCGCACAAGACCAGATTAAAGTCCAACAGGTTTATTTGGCAGCACTCGCTTCCCGAAGTCTCAAGCTCCTTCATCGCTTGCTGATTATGAAGACAGACTTCACCAAGAGAGGTTACATTTTTATTTATTATTGCGGTAGTATATAGAAGTTTCTTGCACACTACAAAGTATACTGTACAAAGGAGAGTGCAGAACACAGGTAGGTCAACTTAATGCAAAGTAGGTCCATTCAAAAGTCTGATCGCAGCAGGGGAGAATCTGTTCTTTGAGTCAGTTGGTACATAATTTTTATATACATGTATCTTTTTCCCAAGGAAAGAAGGTGGAAGAGTGTATGTTCAGTGTGTGTCGGGTACTTGATTATGCTGGCTGTATTTATAGTATTTGTATTCATAGAATCCCTGTATTTCTTGTACAAGGCTCCAGTGAGACCACATCTGGAGCTACTGCAGCACAATGGCAGAGTGGTTAGCACTGCTACCTCAGTGCCAGGGACCCAGGTTCAAATTCCAGCCTTGGATGTGTGTGTGGAGTTTGCATGTTCTCCCCGTGTCTACATAGGCTTCCTCCAGGAGCTCCAGTTTCCTCCCACAGTCCAAGGATGTGTGGGTTAGTTTGGCCATGTAAATTTCCCATGTCAAGGGAATTAGTTGGGTAAATACATAGGGTTACAAGTATAGGCCCTGGTTGGGATTGTTTCAGTGGATGCTCGATGGGGTGAATGGGATTCTATTCTGTGTGTAGCATTCATAGAATTATGGGATCCCTGTATTTAAGGAATAATAAATTCCTTAAGATGTGAATATGTTGGGAACAGTTCAGAGAGGTTGACTAGACTAATACAGGAATGGGGAGGTTTTCTTACGAGGAAAGCTCAGACAGGCTAGTCTTACATCATCTTAAGTTAAGAATAAGAGACAATTTGATTGAAACATACAAGATGCTGAGGGGTCTTAACAGGACAAACATGGGAGAATCTAGAATTAGAGGTCACTTTAAAAATAAGGGATTGCCCATTTAAAACAGAAACAAAAGATTTTTTTCTGAGGGTTGGAAGTTTCTGGAACTCTCTTCCTGGAAAGGCAGTGGAAGCAGAATCTTTGAACGGTTCTAAGGCAGAACTAGATCGATTCTCGATTAACATGGAGTGAAAGGGTGGGAAAGTGGACAGGAATGTGGGGCTGAGATTACAATCAGAATGCAGCAGGCTCAAAGAGCCTATTCCTGTTCCTAATTTGTATGTTCATGTGTGTACAAAGTTGTGGTAACTATTTTCCTACACGCCTGAGTATGGACTCCCTACTGCAGACATATTAAGCAGCTGGACAGGCGCCACACAAGATGCATTCAGATCATCATCAGCATCAACAGGGAGGCAGTTCAAAGATCAGAAATGTCAGGAATTGAAGCACTCTTCATTGGACTCCAACTCAGATGAAATGGACATGCTATATGACTGATGATAAAATCCTGAAAGTGGTCATATATTCAGAACTTAAACTTGGACTGGGCCTGTGAGCTGAGCCAAGACCAACATTCAAGGACTCCTTGAAGACAAACCTCAGAAAATGGACCTGTCAATCAGACTGGGGAAAAAAAATACACAAGAACAAGCTACCTGGGCAGCAATCTCACGTAGTGGTGGTGCTTCATTTGCAAAGCAAACACAAGCAGTTAGGGACACAAAGCAAGCAAGAAAGACCGGAGCAGCCCCAAAATAATTGACCCATGTCTGCCATGTGGAAAGTCATACAAGACTGCAATTAGACTTAGCCACAATAGAATATACCATCTATGCTAATGAAGGGAAAATAATAGCACTGTGGTTAGCACTGTTGTCTTACAGCACCAGGGATCCGGGTTCAATTCCAGCCTTGGATGATGTATGGAGTTTGCACAATCTCCCAGTGTCTGTCCTCAAGTGTTCTGGTTTCCTTCCACAGTCTCAAGATGTGCAGGTTTGGTGGATTGGCCATTCTAAATTGCCTCTTTGTATCCCACGATGTGTAGGTTAGGTGGATTAGCAATGCTAAACGTGTAGGATTGCAGGATAAAGTGTGCCTGGTTAAGATACTCTTTCAGAGAGTTGGTGCAGATTCAATGGCCTCCTTCCACTGTAGGAGGTTCTATGGTATGAAATGTAGTGAAGGTTTAAGATAACAGTTCAGCAGTGAAGAAACATGTCATTCCAGAAGGTTCAGCAGCAGGGTGACACAAAAGCACACAGATTCACACTAATTCAAAGTGCACAGATTCTCACACTAATTCAGAGCACACAGATTATCAATGGATTGAAAACAAGTTAAGATTTTATGCGGAAAGTTATGATCTGGGATGCAATGTCTAAATGGGTTGTAAAAGCACTTTCAACAGTAACTTTCAAAAAGTAAAGAATAAAGAATTAAAGAGTTATAGAGAAGGTGGGATTAATTGGTTAATTCTTTCAACATGCCAGCACTGGCATCATGGACCAAATGACCTCATCATTTCCTGGGTGCCTAAGGGAACCCCCTCTCTGTTCCCTTGGCTTTACTTGGATTTGTCACTGAGCACTGAGTTTTCAATGAGGCATTAAACTGCCCACTCAGGTGGATGCAAAAGATCCCATAGCACAATTTAAAGAGTAGCAAAGGAGTTCTCCCCAGTGCCCTGGCCAGTAGTAAATGCTAAAACCCATATCATGTTGCATTATTTGGTCATTTATCACATTGCAATGAGAGAGTCTTGCTTTTTACGCAAACCTGCTTCTGTGTTTCCTACATGACAATGACGACTACACTTCAAATGTACTTCAGTGGTTGGAAAGCACTTGGTTCTGAAGTTGTGGAAGATGGTGTAAGATTTTTTTTGATTTGTTTCTGTACACCGCAAATCCTTCCTAATTTTGAAGTAAAGACCAATTTAATCTGTTCAACAGAATTCATTAACATATTCGTGTACATAACATCGACAGAATAGCAACTTATAATGTGAGGGGCTTTAGAATGCTGACTGCAATAAGAGGACATGAACTTTCACTGGAGTCTTGTTAAGCAAGAACACCCACTTTTGACTACACAGGAACCTGGCAGTTTCGCAACCAAAATCCAACATAGCGAGGCAGAATTCAGAACCAGGAAAGTACTCTGGTCAAAAGATGTAACTTATAACCCAAACTGGTGAAGAAATTCCCCAACTTCACATAGCAGTGTAAAAGAATCAAAACAAACTGAAAGCCACTTATAAATCATTAAAGGTTTATTTACAAAATTCTTAAGTATTAATAAGTCAATTTGTTATCAAATATATATACAGATATGTATACAGAGGAAAAACCCATTATTTTACATTTCCAAACTACACACATTGCCGCTTCCCTAAAAATTACAAAAGGGAAAGGAATTGCCTCATATAGGAATGCTCAGCCAGTATTTACACACACACACGCACCCACACACACACCATACAAAGTACACAGTCAAGTATTCCTCTGTGTAGCTCTGCACTGTACAGTACACAGGCAAGTCTCCTTGTATTCGTCTACCCAGAATATTGAGCATAATGTAATGGGGAGACCAGTCCACTACAGCACTGAGCACAGCAGCATTTGAACTTCAAGTTCTTAATAAATAGGTTTCATTATCTTTTCTGTGTTGTCGAACAGCCGAGTACTAGTGCTGAACAACACACAGTACTGGCTTTCTCAAGTATATAAGTAACTAAGGCAACCATTTTAAACTCAAGCCCTATGGATAAACTGGTCAGAACATCCCTGAACAGGCTGAGGATTAGAATACTAACTATCAAACAAGTTGTATTTGTCAGTGCTTGGCTTAGATGCTGCAGTTTGTTTTGCCCTGTATTCTAAAGGGACAGTGTGCCAAAGCCAGCATTCTGTGCTGTCCCATCAGTATGTGATGGTAGGATTCCCTGCATAGTGGCAGGAAGCAGCCTGCAGTGCAACCCCCAGCTCCTTTGGTACACTGCGAATCACAAGAGGGTAAGTGAGACGTGTTCTCCTCTTGAATCACGCTGAAAAAGCCTTCAGTCCAACACAGTCTGATTGTGAACTTCGTAATTCTTGACCACCTACCAATATTGTAGTCAATGTGGGATAAGGCAATGGTCTGAGGTTGGCCACATTAGTCCAGCAAATAAATACCTGGCTAATACTTTACAATGAACAGAAGGGAGGACCAAGAAACAGGGAAAGAGAAATAGCCTGCTTGCTAAGTAGCAGCATAGCTAAAGGGGTTTATGCATTCGCTATCCACAAGAGAACTGTCTTGTGAATGCGTTGCATCAATGGAGAAGCCTCCTTCTGTTCAGCAGATATCTTTCACTGAGGCTTTAGGGCTTTAAATACACTGGCATAGAGTAAAAGCCCACATATTAATCACTCAGTGCTGAAGATATACCTCTGAGAAACTTCTTCCCAATTTACAAAGTCACTTCCAGTTGCTCAAGGGAAAATGATGCTCCTTTACCTTGTGTATTCCCCATTTACAAAGAAGCCCTACTCCTCCAGTAAACACTCCAATTTACAGCTGAAAATATCACCTATTGCTGTGTTTTCATTCTTCTGCATGTTGATTGCCAGTGATCTATAACCAGTCAGTGGATATGGAGAGGGGGACAGAAGCAAAAGGCATTTTCTCAACAATGTCCCAAGTCTGACAAATGAGATAGTCACAGACAAATTTACTTTGCACAAAAACTAAGATAATGTGTACAATGTAGCAGCAGGTTAAAATCATTACCATCCTCCAGTGAGTGAAGCACCTGAAAGCAATCCACTGAGCTGGAGTTTCTGGTTCGATTCCCCATGTGGCGAGCTGCTGCATCATAACTGTTCAAGGGAAGCCTTCCACTCCAGAATTATGAATAAGATGGGGGGAAAAAAATCAGTCAGGACTCATATAAATGACATTTACTGCAGTGAGTGGCTGAGAAATGCCACGATTACCTCAGTAAGAAACAGCAAAAACCATACATTGTAATTGGCATCAACAACCATCTTGTGCCCTGTGTCAAGCAGAGAGAGATCATCTTCACTTATTGGAAAGCCAAAACTCAAAATCAATTACAAGCCAGGCCGAAAGAACAAATAATAATTTGCCTCACACCCTCTCATAACTGTACAATGATGTAATCTGCAAACAAAAACAAATTTGGTAACATGAAAAATAATCCACCTCTGCTTTCCACTAATACCCACATTCTGAATCAGAAGAATGCCAGTGGCTAATCTCAGTGAAGGGAGTATTAGGTGGTTAGGTTGGGCAAATGCCTTAGGGAAGACAATTGGAGATCTAACTTCTCAAAATTTTTAATGACTTGAAACTTCCAACCACATTCATTACTGTCTGAAGGAGGTCCTAGGAGCTGGTACAAGTAGTGAGGAGAAAGAACCTGATTGGAGGTACCTGCAGAACATTAGGACACATACACTTGGATAGGAACAGCGCCCAGTAAAACTGATGGGCGATGGGGGAATAGTACATCTGAGAGAAACAGTCTTGCAAATGTAGATTGGTTATCACTACATGGCTTCTTGTCAGAACCCTTTACATGGACAAACATCCCAGGGATTTGCCTTCAAATGCATACTTTTACCATTGGTAAACAGAGTAGAGATGAACACAAAGAATACGGGCACTGCACTGATCAACTTCAAGAAACCAGGGTGTTGTGACTTGAATTATCATTTTTTTTTAAGCAAGTCATTCCGAATCAACTCAAGTAACCTTCAAAGTCACTCAAAGTATGCAACATTTCCCAAGAATGAACGTCAACAACAGAGGCCACTTCATTGAATTAGAAGCAAATTTCCTCTTTTGATAATAACTTAAAACCAAAAATTAAAATCAAGAGTTCGAGTAATGAAGTAAGAAGCACTTTTCTATCTCACTGTTTTTGTCCGTCACTTCAATCATGCAAATATACTCCTGGTTTGGAGGTAGTGCTCACTCAATGTATGATATCGGCCATTGTTATCATCAACTCTCAGAGCTAGCATACAACACACACAGAGACTAAAGCACCTCAAGATACACAGATACATTTCTAAAATGGTAAACATAGGCATATGCAAGAAAAAAAAGTGAATGTGCAAACTTCTCTGAATTTAAGTCTATGCTACAGTTTGGATAAATAAATGGGACATGGGTGTATATAAATAGGAGGGGAGAAAAATTGGCACTTCTGGTATCCACATGTTGCCTGTCGACCGACTCTTGAGCAGGATCGATATCCCAAACCATCTACACATTGACGAAACACGATGCCAGATGTCGTAGCCCAATCAGTGGGATGGGTTCAAGGGCTGAAGGTTGACTCCTGTCAGCTCGTCAATCTCTTACCCAAGCAGGTAAAGGTTCGGCCTCCTTTCTGTAGCCTATGAGTCGGGCGATGGCATGGCCATGTTAGGATAAAGTGAGTCTTGACTGTTTCCCCTGAATCTGATTTAGTACGTTTATTGTGTCTTTTATCAGGGCATCAAAAATCCCATCTGCCAATTGCATCTTCACACAAAGCTCATCCTCGTCATAATTCACCCATTGGGCTTCTTCCTCATGAAGCTCCTGTACCTGCAAAAACACAAACAGAAGAAATGGTTGGTTTTTTTATAAAATACTATCTGGTGCAGGTATTTTCTCTAACTGTTTCATTACAATTTCTGGGCTTCCATTTCTCTTGTACAGTATTACATATATGCCATTCTCCAAACAGCAGGAACACCTTGGGCAGTGTCCGTGGTGAGTTCATCGTGAAACCAGTCATTCTTGCCCAGGTTGACAACGGTTAGGTTCTGAACACCAGGTACATAAATGATGAGTATTTATGTTTCATTACATCAACTAGGCTTGCATTCTATAGAACCCACAAACCCTTACGTTACAGGAGGAGGCCATTCAGTCCATTGAGTCTGCCAGACCCCCCTATCTCCATAGCTATCACTGCTGATCCATCCAACATACACACCTATGGACACTAAGAGGAAATTCAGCATAGTAAATCCACGTTACCTGCACACCTTTGGATTGTGGGAGAAAACTGGAGCACCCGGAGTAAATCCATACAGTCACTGGGAACCTGATGTTATGAGACAGCAGTGCTAGCCACTGTGCCACATTCTCTTGAGGAAAGAAGATTAAGGGGTAAACAACCCTGGAACATCTAGATAACGAGAACCTATACCAGACTCCTATTTATTCACTACAGCTCAGCCTTCAACACTATTATTCCCACAAAACTCATCTCCAAACTCCATGGCCTGGGCCTTGGCACCTCCCTCTGCAACTGGATCCTGAACTTCCTAACTCACAGACCACAATCAATGAGGACAGGCAACAACACCTCCTCCATAATCATCCTCAACACCGATGACCCACAAGGCTGTGTTCTCAGCCTCCTACAATACTCCTTACACACCTATGACTGTGTGGCCAAATTCTCCAATTCGATTTTCAAGTTTGCTGATGACAACACTGTAGTGGGTCGGATCGCAAACAATGGTGAGACAGAGTACAGGAATGAGAGAGAGAATCTGGTGAACTGGTGCAGCAACAATAATCTCTCCCTCAATGTCAACAAAACGAAGGAGATTGTTATCGACTTCAGGAAGCATAAAGGAGAACATGCCCCTGTCTACATCAGCGGGGACGAAATAAAAAGGGTCAAGAGCTTCAAGTTTTTAGGTGTCCGGATGACCAAGAAGCTGTCCTGGTCCCCGCATGCTGACACTATAGTTGAGAAAGCCCACCAATGCCTCTACTTTCTCAGAAGACTAAAGAAATTCGCCACGTTTGCTATGACTCTCATCAACTTTTACAGATGCACCATAGAAAGCATTCTTGCTAGTTGTACCATAGCTTGGTATAACTCCTGCTCTGCCCAAGACCTCAAGAAACTACAAAAAGTCGTGAACGTAGCCCAATCCATCACACAAACCAGCCTCCCATCCACTGACTCTGTTTACACTTCCCGCTACCTAGGCAAAGCAGCCAACATAATTAAGGATCCCACGCACCCCGGACATTCTCTCTTCCATCTTCTTCTGTTAAGAAAAAGGTACAAAATTCTGAGATCACATACCAAACAACTCAAGAACAGCTTTTTCCCTGCTGCTGTCAGACTTTTGAATGGACTTATCTTGCATTAAGTTGATCTTCCTCTACACCCTAGCTACGACTGTAACACTACATTCTGCACCCTCTCATTTTCCTTCTCTATGCCTGTACAGCATGCAAGAAACAATATTTTTCACTCTATGTTAATAGATGTGACACTAATAAATCAAATTGAAGTAACCATGATGATTACATGATAAGAGGAGAAATTATTTGCGCTGATGTGAAAGGCCCCAACAGGGACAGAACATTCAATCTGGAACTAGACAGCTCAGGGGTGATGTCAGATACTGGAAATCTGGAACTCTCTCCCTTGAAAGCTGTTGAAACTGGAGATTCATTTAAGATTTCAAAGCTAAGATTGACATATCTGTTCTGTAAAAGAACTATTGAAAGTTATGGAATTAAGTCCAGTAGAATTAAGATACTGACTACCCATGACTGACTGAACAAGTTCACAGGGACTGCTTGTCTAATCCTGTTCCAACATTCTTCGGAATTTGATTCCAACAGTGTGGTTATTCAGGACACTAGACAGAGTATCAAGACTGCTAGCAATATAATCAGTGGAGATATTTTGTCAGCATGCAAGACTAAGGAGAATTGTCACCAGAAGGGAGGAGATGGTGAGCTTGGCTGAATTATGCATTCAGTGTTCAAGCTGGCTACTGGAGCTGAGGAGTACCAGTAATCAAACTGTTGCATTCCGAATGCAGACAGGACCGCTCTGTCAACTGGAGTACTGCTGCTGAATCTATCAATAAATTGGTTTTGAATCAATATTATCCAATTCACATCAAATTCTCAAACAACCATTAGTGATTAAAAACAGAATGATTTTTGAAATACTGGATCTCGGAATATCACGATTGTTCAAATCCCTGTACAGCATACCATATATGCCATTAATAGGGACAGGGGGGTTTCTATGGAATATGGGGGACTGGAACAAACATATGAATTAGGAGGTAGGGGGCCTGGCGCCTGCTCCGCCATTCAATAAGATCCTGGCTGATCTGGTGGTGGCCTCAACCTCACATTTCTGCCTACCTCCAATAACCTTTGGCTCCCTTGTTAGTTAAAACTTTATCTACTTCTGCCTTAAAAATATTCATTGACCATGGCTCCATCATTCTCTGGGGAAGAGTTCCAAAAACGCATGACAATCAACAACAAATTCTTCTCATCTTTACCTTAAATGGCAGACCCCTCATTTCTGTGTCCATGAGTTCTATTCTTTCATCCTCTCAGCATCCAAACCTGTCAAGTCCCACAGGCTCTGAACAAGAGTCTTATAGGCTCAAATCGTTCACTTTGCATCTCTCTCACAAATGCTGCCAGACCTGAATTTTTCCACCATTTTCTGTTTTCATGATATGCTGTTTCCGGTAGGCCAACATTTATTGCCCATCCCTAATTGAATTGAACAGCATGCCAGGCCATTTCAGAGGGGTTGCTGTGGATCTGAAGTCACACATAGGCCAGACAAGTAAGGGCAGCAGACTTCCTTCCCTGAAGCACATTAGTGAACCAGATAGGTTTTTATGACAATTGATAATGACTTCATGGTCATCATTAGATTTTTACTGAATTTAAATTGCACTGTCTGCCGTAGTGCATTTTGAACTCAGGTCCCCTGTCTGGGTTACTACTCCACCACCTGCCCTTCAAACTGCTTTTAGTTTAGTTTATCTATTAATGTCACGAGTAGGCTTACATTAACACTGCAGTGAAATTACTGTGAAAATCCCCTAGTTGCCATACTCCGGCACCTGTTCAGGTACACTGAGGGAGAATTTAGCATAATCAATGCACCTAACCTGCACATTTTTTGGACTATGGGAAGAAACTGGAGCACCCAAAGCAAACCCACACAGAGATGGGGAAAACATGCAGACTCCGCACAGACAGTGACCCAAGCCAGGAAACGAACCCGGGTCTCTGGTGTTGGGAGGCAGCAGTGCTAACCACTGTGCCACCATCAAGTCTACTCTTCCTGTTGTGTTTATACATTGGAAATTTCCAAAGTAGGTGATACTGAGCAAAACTCAAGAAAAAATTGCAGTCACCACAATTAAGCCATGTAATAAATACAAAAAAATCTGAGGTAAAAATATCATGTTATTCAGAATATCAGCACAAAACATCATAATCTTTCTTAATTAAGGAGGCCACAGCTATACACAATACTCCAGATGTGTCTCACCAAATCTTTATATAAATGCAGCAAAACATCCTTACTTTTATATTCAATTCCCCATGCAATAAGTGACAAAATTCCATTTATCTTCCTAATCACTTGCTGTCCCAGCACACTACTTTTTGTGATTCATATAGTAGGACAGCCTGATGCCCCTGTATTTCACTGTTCAGCAATCTCTCTTCACTTAAATAATATGCTGCTTTTCTATCCTCCCTGCCAAAGTGGATAAGTTCACATTTATACTTCATCTGCCAAATTTTTGACCAGTCACTTAACCTAGCTATATCCCTTTGCGGGCACCTTGTGTCCTCTTCTCAACTTACTTCTCACTTATCTCTGTGTCATCAGCAAATTTAACCCCTTCACCCAAGTCATTGATATAAATTGTAAGTAGTTGAGATCCAGCACATATCCCTCTGCCACTCTACTAGTTACAGCTTGCCACGCAAAAATTACCTGTTTACATCTGCTCTGTTTTCTGTGCACTAATCAATCCTCTATTTCTCCCAACTTCATCAGTTCTTATTTTGCATAGTACCTTTCGTACCTTGTCAAATGCTATTTAGAAATCTGAACACAGTACAGGGTCTCTTTTATCCATGCCTTTTGTACTTCCTCAAAGTCCAATAAATTAGTCAAACATGCTTTCCCGTTTGTAAAACCACGTTGACTCTGCCAGATTGCATTATGTGCCCCACCATAACTTTCTCAATAATAGCTTCTAGCATTTTCCTATGACAGATGTCAAGTTAATTGGCCTGTAATTATCAATTTCCTGTTTCCCTGCTTTCTTGAATAGAGAAGTCACATTCAGTTTTCCAACCAGATGGGTCCCTTCTGGAATTTAGGATATGCATGAGCTGCCAATGAGGCTGGATATACGGCTGTTTGCTCCCTGCTGCCTAACTGATATCATAGACAGGCCTAGGATACAAACTGTTCAGCAATGTCACTCAGAGGGGTTAGGAAAGGGTTAAGATTGTGCAGCTGTAGCAGGGATGCTCTTTGGAGCCCGAGGATAGGGAGATTAAGTCTGTGTCTAGTGGGTGCTCTGGATGATCCAGAAGTGCTTGACCCCAAGTAGAAAGGAAAAAAACTGAAGGGTATCTGATTTTTAGCCAATTTAAGCAGCCACTAAAAAAAAGCGTTGGCTATGTGAGTGGAAATGGTAGATATTGCCTGTGCCCATTTATCCTTGGGTAGGTCTTTTCTTGAAGCACTGCAGTTCATGTGTTGAAGGTTCTCCCACAGTAACTAAAAAGATCATATACAACCAAATTAGGACAGAGTGTGACCTGGTAATGGTGTTTTCATATACCTGCTACCTTTATCCTTCTAGGTGATGAATGCTATGTGGCTACATACTAGTAACCACTGGGAAATACTGAAAGGGTCCCAAGTTTCCAATTCAGTTTGAAAGTTAAAGTTTTTTCTTGGTGAAACCAAAACAACCAGGCAGGAAAGCATAGCCAAAACCCTATGCCATTTAAAATAACAGCAGCACTCATTGTATGGTGACATGTGTTTATAATCATGATGCAATGGGACTATATAAAACTGAATTAAACTGAAAAACTTACTAGAATGTGGTCGACTCGATCACGTTTCTTCCGACCAAATTTCATCATTTTTTGCCAGTCTGTTTTGTAGTTTTGGTCTTTACTGAATCCAAACAGCTTTAGGACCTCATTAGAAATGAAGGTCTGTGAATGGAAGCACAGTCAGATTCATGAAAAGGTTTGACTTATCCTTTATATTTTCCCTCGCTTAAGATCTAGGCTGAAAAAAAATGATGAATTATCATTTATCATCTCCATGTATAAAATGGTATAGTAGTTGAAGTCATCAATAGCCTCTCCCATGAAGTAAACTTTGGATTCCAAGAAAGTTCAATCTTTGATAAATTGTAGACTGATGATTTGAGATTGGAGCCGTGGGAAGCCTCACAACAAATGTTGAGGCTGACCTGAGTTCATACAGAATGCCCAGCGCTTCAGGAAGTTGAAACTACTTCTCAGTTTAACAGATGTGAATTCAGGCTACTGCCTGAAATATTGCCTCAAGGTATAAGCAAAGGAGCTTTCCATGGGCTAGCGGTTCAACACTGCCAGAGATAAGGGACATGCCCATCACAAAGGTTGATACAGGAAATGAAACAGTTCAAACTGATGATTCACCAGAGTAGCAGGGGTGTAATAATATGAAGCAAAGGAGGTGAATTGTTTCATATTTCATTTTCAGTCCCCCAATGGCTAAATATAACAGATCTCATCACAAAGCTGTGTAAGGCTGGAAGCCTTGAAACTGGCATTAGACTATGGCAAGGAGTCTGCATGCGGGTTTGAAACTGAGCTACTAGAAGGAGGAGTTGGTGTGCTCTCTCATGTCAGTGCCACAGTTGCAATACTGAAGAGGTTGTGTAAACATATATCAAATCTGCAGATAAGCCAGGGAATTTCAAGTGTTCTACACCAGTACTTCTGCAAGCTCAAGAGATAAAACATTGAAGAACCTGATCTATGTGCTCAAGATATGCAGCTTAACTTTAATCAGGAAGAAAAGAAACCATATCACCTTTCACAATTGCACAATGTCCCAACTTATAAAATGCAGCCATTGCTGTCAAGTAGGCAAAAGCTACAGTGAAGTTTTATACAGCAAATTCCCACAAATTAGACAATCATCTTTTAGTGATGTTGGTTCAAGAATAAATATTGGCCAGGACACCAGGGAGAATGCCCCTGCACTTCAAAATAGTGTCATGGTATATTTTATGTCCACCTGAAGAGGTATATAAGGCCTCACTTTGAAAAGGCCTCACTTTGAGTTTTTATAAATATATAAAAAGGAAGAGGCTGGCTAGGGTGAACGTTGGTCCCTTAGCGGATGAGAAAGGGGACCTAGTGGTAGGGGATGGGGATATGGCTAAGGTCTTGAATAACTTTTTTGTTTCTGTCTTCACGGAGGAGGACGTGAATAATTTGCCGGGTGTTAGCGATGGAAAGGTGGTAGGACTGGAGGGTCTTAATGACATTACTGTTACTCGAGAGGTGGTGCGCGACAGACTGGAGGGGCTGATTGTGGACAAGTCCCCAGGACCGGATGGAATGCATCCGAGGGTTCTGAAAGAAATGGCGGAGGTGATAGTGGATGCCTTGGTGGTTATTTTCCAGACGTCGCTGGATTCCGGGGAAGTGCCGGAGGATTGGAAAACGGCTAATGTTACGCCGTTGTTTAAGAAGGGTGCCAGGCAAAAGGCGGGGAATTACAGGCCGGTTAGTTTAACGTCTGTGGTAGGTAAAATGTTAGAATCCGTCATTAAGGAGGAAATTGCGAGGCATCTTGAAGGGAATTGCTTGATAGGGCAGACGCAACACGGTTTCATTAAAGGGAAGTCGTGTCTGACAAATTTACTGGAGTTCTATGAGGATGTGTCTAGGGCGGTGGATAGAGGAGAGCCGGTGGATGTGGTCTTTCTGGATTTTCAGAAGGCGTTTGATAAGGTACCTCACAAGAGGTTACTGCAGAAGGTCAGAGGACATGGAGTTGGGGGTAGGGTGTTAGCGTGGATAGAGGATTGGTTGTCAAATAGGAGGCAGAGAGTGGGGGTCAATGGGTGCTATTCGGATTGGCGGTTGGTGACTAGTGGGGTGCCCCAGGGGTCGGTGCTGGGGCCTCAGCTATTTACCATTTATATAGATGATCTGGAGGAGGGAACCGAGTGTAGGGTGTCGAAATTTGCTGATGACACCAAGATTGGGGGAAAGGCAAATTGTGCGGAGGGTGTGGAGAGTCTGCAGAAGGATCTAGATAGGCTGGGCGAATGGGCCAGGAAATGGCAAATGGAATTTAATGTTGGCAAGTGTGAGGTGGTCCACTTTGGTAGGAAGAATGGTAGGAAGGACTATTACTTACGTGGCGAAAAACTGCAGCAGGCGACGGTGCAGAGGGACCTCGGGGTCCTTGTGCATGAGTCGCAAAAACCCAGCCTGCAAGTGCAGCAGGTGGTCAGGAAGGCGAATGGGATGCTGGCCTTCATAGCGAGGGGGATTGAATATAAAAGTAGGGAGGTCTTGCTGCAGCTGTATAGGGCATTGGTGAGGCCGCAGCTGGAGTACTGTGTGCAGTTTTGGGCGCCGCACCTGCGCAAGGATATTTTGGCCCTGGAGGGAGTGCAGAGGAGGTTTACTAGGCTGATACCGGAGTTGAGGGGGTTGAGCTATGAGGAGAGGCTGAATAAACTAGGCTTGTACTCGTTAGAGTTTA
The DNA here is from genome assembly GCF_965287045.1 of Carcharhinus amblyrhynchos. Taxonomy (NCBI): domain Eukaryota; kingdom Metazoa; phylum Chordata; class Chondrichthyes; order Carcharhiniformes; family Carcharhinidae; genus Carcharhinus; species Carcharhinus amblyrhynchos. The sequence goes on along the minus strand of NC_137332.1, from coordinate 83,550,815 downwards.
GAAGAATGAGGGGAGATCTCATTGAGACGTATAAGATGATGAATGGGATGGATAGGATAGAGGTGGAAAGACTCTTCCCGCTCAAAAAAGACAGTAGGACTAGGGGGCACAGCCTCAAGATAAAGGGGGGGCGGTTCAGAACGGAGTTGAGGAGGAACTTCTTCACTCAAAGGGTGGTGAATCTCTGGAATTCTCTGCCCGTTGAAGTGGTGGAGGCTGCCTCGCTAAATATTTTTAAGAAGCGGGTTGATGGGTTTTTGATAAGAGAGGGGATTAAGGGTTATGGGGAGAGGGCGGGAAAGTGGAACTGAGCCACGACAGATCAGCCATGATCTTATTGAATGGCGGGGCAGGCTCGAAGGGCCAGATGGCCTACTCCTGCTCCTATTTCTTATGTTCTTATGTTCTTATGTTCTTATGCACTGATATTGCAGCACTGCCACAGTATTGTATTGGGATTGCCACAGCTTGGATTATACAAAACTCTGGACAGAATCGAAAATCCACAATTTTCTGATTCAAAGATGAGGGTTCCACTCCACCACAGGTAATACCAAGTTATTAAAACCGTGTATCGATCTTGCAGTAAAATGGGGTTCTCCAGCAATCACTGGAGAGTTTGGCTGCTATTTACAATGCTTAACTGAGTCATTTATCAACTCAATCTATGCATATCAGCTCCAACCAGAATCATACTTACATGATTTCTGACAAGTGGGATGAGAAGATTATATGGAATAATTACCTTCACTTCATTAAAATCCTGTGGATTCCTCACTCGTCTAAAATAAGCAGAGCTAATCCTGCTGGGCTTCATCCATGGGGGCTGGCTGATATTGGGGTCTTCAGCAAAAATCTCAGCAAAAATCTCTCTCGTCAAGTTAAATACAGCCTGGAAGGGGAGAGAGAGAGAGAGAAAAAGAGAGAAGAATTTAGACTAATTTCTTCCTGTACCCAAACACCTTTTCAAAAAATTGCCATTGAAAACACCTAAAACAAAAGGAAATTCTGTTCACAATGCAAAAAACAGAACTACTTGCTTCACTATCTAAACCAAGTATGAATTTAGAATTCTATTGACTTACAAGACTGAATGCATGGCAGAGATACTCTCTTATAGAGGAGAGGGTTAATAGGACTGTCGGACCACCAAAGGTAGACAAGGTTACTATAATGGTACCATAAAAGGTATTGTAACTGAAAGGGATAACAAACATAACAGAAACAAATCAGTGTTACCAAATAGCTCATATATGATGATTGTGTGGAAAGTAGAAAAGGAATCAGCAGTAGTTCTAGCTATCAGCTTCTAACATTCCATAAAAAGCAAAATTCTGCCAGAGGATCGAAGGGCAGTCAATGTGAAATACTCAAATGGACTCCATAACAAAGTTAGGAACTTCTAGACTGGTTAGGTTTGCTACATTTATTGATAAATTGTTCAGTCAATATTTCCGAGCACTTGAGACTGAAGCTAATCAGGGAGAGGCAGCATTGATTTCTAATACTGAGGCTATGATCTATCAAAAGGTATTGATGAAGAAAATGCAGTGTATGTGATTTATATGGATTTTCTGAAATAATTCCATAAGTTCCCACGTAGGAAGCAGGGCAAAAGTCAACAGCAGCTGGAATTAAGGAGAATGTGATCAAATAGGAGAGAATAAAGAAAGGGTCATGGTTTAAAAAAAAGACTTTGGACTAGAATGATGTGGAGTGCGAAGAGGGCCCACTGGAACCATTTTGCCCTAACTGCTCTAATAGTACACAATCTTGACTTAAAAATCAAGAGAACAAGATATGCAATGTAATTTGGATAAATGTGAGGTTATCTACTTTAGTAGCAAAAATAGGAAGGCAGATTACCTGAACAGCTATAAATTAAGAGATGGGAATGTGCTCCAAGACCTGGATGTTAAGGTAGTTAAGAAGGCATACGGTGTCTTGGCGTTTATTGGTAGGGGGATTGAATTTAGGAGTCGCAGCGTCATGTTGCAACTGTACACAACTCTGGTGCGGCCGCACTTGGAGTACTGTGTGCAGTTCTGGTCCCCACATTACAGGAAGGACGTGGAGGCTTTGGAGAGGGTGCAGAGGAGGTTTACCAGGATGTTGCCTGGTATGGAGGGGAGGTCATATGAGGAGAGACTGAGGGATTTGCGGTTGTTTTCGCTGGAAAGAAGGAGGCTAAGAGGGGATCTTATTGAAACATATAAGATGATTAGAAGTTTAGATAGGGTGGATAGTGATAGCCTTTTTCCTCGGATGGAGAATGCTAGCACGAGGGGGCATGGCTTTAAATTAAGGGGTGGTAGTTATAGGACGGATGTCAGGGGTAGGTTCTTTACCCAGAGGGTGGTGAGGGATTGGAATGCCCTGCCTGCTGCGGTTGTAAATGCGCCTAGTTTGGGGGCGTTTAAGAGATCTGTGGATAGGTTTATGGACGAAAAGGGATTGGTTTAGATTAGTGGGTCAGTGTTTTTTTAAAAAAAAAACTGGTCGGTGCAACATCGTGGGCCGAAGGGCCTGTTCTGCGCTGTAATGTTCTATGTTCCACTAAGGTAAGCATGTAGGTGCAGCAGGTGGTGAAGGTGGCACACGGTATGCTAGCCTTCATAGTGACAGGTTTCAAGTACAGGAGTGGGGATGTCTTGCTGCGATTGTACAGGGCCTTGAGGCCAAATCTGAATATTGTGTGCAGTTTCAGTCTTCTTATCTGAGGAAGGATGTTCTTGCTATTCAGTGCAGAGAAGGTTTACCAGACCGATTCTTGGGATAGCAGGACTGACGTATGAGGAGAGATTGAGTCGGTTAGCATTATATCCACTGGAGTTCAGAAGAATGAAGGGGGGAGCTCATAGGAACCTATAAAGTTCTAACTGGAGTAGACAGGGTAGCCACAGGAAGGATGGTCCTGATGGCGGGGTAACCCAAAACCAGGGTTCTAAGGATATGGGGTAATCCTTTTAGGACATAGACTAGGGGAAATTTAGTCACCCAGAGAGTGGTGAGCCTGTGGAATTCTCTACCACAGAAAACAGTTGAGGCCAAATCATTTTATGTTTTCAAGAAGGAGTTAGATATAGTTCTTGAAGCAAAGGGGTCAAAGGATATGGAGGGAAGGCAGGATCATGTGATTGAGTTGGATGATCAGCCAAATAGTGGAGCAAGCCCTAAGGACCGAATGGCCTATTCCTGCTTCTAGTTACTATGTTAACATTATCACAATGACTAATTTGGTTAGCGGGTGGGGAGATGATAATCATATTGAGACTGCAGGAATGTATCTGTGGCTGCAGTTGAACCCTAGTGGGAAATTGCCATTTAATTTAGCAAGTATGAAGTGATAATTTTGAATGGATGAGGAAGTATACTTGAAATGGTAAGATTCTAAATGGGATGGAGAAGAGGTCACGTAGTAATTGCATTACATAGGCCAATTAGGGTGATAGGTAAGGCTGCAAATAAAGGCAAACAGCCTTGCTGCTCCATCTAGATTCATAAATCAACAAAGTAGAAGAGACAACATTATGTGTACCATTTTGGGAACCTCTAATGTTGAATATTTACAATGTAAATTCATTAAGGTGTAACCAGAAAAGGACTGTAGTCATAATCATGGATTTGGGAAGTTAGAACTATCTTCATACTAAGGTTACTGGGATGACCTTCAGGAGATCATCAAGATTCAAGAAAGTTTGAAGAAAGTAAATAATCAAAGACTGGTTGCAATGGTTGACAATGCATCAGTAAGACACTATTTGAGGGAACAAAGAGTATGTAAACATATTTAGAGTGGCTGGAAGAGGGAATTATACATTGAACATATGGAACCAGAAGATCCAATGAGTAGGTAAGGCTATGGCAGATGGAGTTCAATGGGGGAAATATGAAGCAGACAAATTAATGGTGAGAGAATAGAAACTGTGGAGGAGAAAGGAGTTTTGAATGGGAATGGACGAGTTTGCAAATGGAATTTAGAGCAGTCATCAGGATCAAGGTGATATTTTTAAACTTGTATATTTGAGTTGACAGCAGAACTCTGGCATTACTGCAGACTTACCCTTAATTTCAACATTTCTATCAGTTATGTGCATCATGAACTAGAGCTGCTATGGCGCTGTCGAAGTAAGATACAAATTTTGTCTTTAAACACAAAAACCAGATCTCACCTCACAATAAACTCTTTTGCTGACGCTTTCGACATCTTGTCCTTTATTATTCCCGAAATAATCTGAGGGGATTTGCATGTCCCACAGATCGTGGCCAAGCTCCTGCCACTTCCACAGCTCCTCGGCTGCTGCGTGGACCAACTTCTCAACCTCAAATGCATCATGAGGTACGGCAAAGTAGGGCTCCTCGTGGAATTTCTGAGGGACAGTCTTTGGCAACGGGGGTTCCTGAACTGGCTGCTGTGCTTTACGACAGCTCAGACCAAAGTCTTCGTCAAACCAGTCTTGGTCATCTCCCAGGTCATCGAGCAGCTCACGACTCAATTCTAGCTCTGCCAGGCGCTTGGCCAATTCTTCCTGCCCACTTGTGCCAAACACTGGGCTGCCCTGTTGCAAAGTACACAGAGACAAACTATTGGAACAATCCGACAACTTGATGCCAGGAACATGGTGAGGTGGATTTTTGTTTTCAAACTATAAATAGACAAAAGGAGGTTTTAATAAATTGTGAAAATTAAAAATCAGAAGCCAACCAATACAAGAACAGTATTTTTTTTAAATCTCAGAGTATGTCTAATAGGTTAAGACTTAGGGCATGAACCTTGTGAGCCCATTTTTCAGCTGTGAAATGAAAATTCAGATTTCCACATGGAGCTTGGATATAAAAGAGCCTCTATTTCAGCAAGTTAGGGCTTCCAACTCCATACAAAATCCACTTAATGGGGCAAAGATAATTTTTTAAAAATTCAGAATACTTAACCTTAACCAAGGAAGTGACAAACATAATCTCAGATGTATCATGCTGTTCCGTTGTTTAAAAAAGGCTCAAAAAGTAATCCGGGAAATTATAGACCAATAAGTTTGACATCAGTAATAGGTAAATTATTGGAAGGAGTACTAAGAAATAGGATCTACAAATACTTGGCTAGACGGGGACTTATTAGGGAGAGTCAACATGGCTTTGTGTGAGGTGGGTCATGTTTAACCAATATAGAGTTTTGCCAAGAGGTTACCAGGAAAGTGGATGAAGGGAAGGTAGTAGATGTTGTCTACATGGCCTTCAGTAAGGTCTTTGACAAGGTCCCGCATGGGAGGTTAGTTAGGAAGGTTCAGTCGCTAGGTATACCTGGAGAGGTAGTAAATTGGATTAGACATTGGCTCAACGGAAGAAGCCAGCAAGTGGTAGTGGAGGATTTCTTCTGAGTGGAGGCCTTTGACTAGTGGTGTGCCACACACATCAGTGCTGGGTTCATTGTTGTTTGTCATCTATATTAATGATCTGGATGATAATGTGGTAAATTGGATAGCAAATTTGCTGATACAAAGATTGGAGGTGTAGTGGACAGTGAGGAAGGTTTTCAAAGCTTGCAGAGGGGTTTTGACCAGCTAGAAAAATGGGCTGAAAAATGGCAGATGGAGTTTAATGCAGACAAGTGTGAGGTATTGCACTTTGGAAGGACAAACCAAGGTAGAACATACAAGGTAAATAGTAGGACACTGAAGAGTGTAATAGAACAGAGGGATCTGGGAATACAATACATAATTATGGCGTCACAGGTAGATAGGGTCATAAAGACTGCTTTTTGAACATTGGTCTTTTTAAATCAAAGTATTGAGTATAAGAGTTGGAATGTTATGGTGAGGCTGTATAAGACATTGATGATGCCAAATTTAAGAGTACTGTGTACAGTTTTGGTCACCTAATTACAGGAAGGATATTAATAAGATTGAAAGAGTGCAGAGAAGGTTTACAGGGATGTTGCCAGGACTTGAGAAACTGAGTTACAGAGAAAGGTTGAATAGGTTAGGACTTTATTCCCTAGAGTGTAGAAGGATGAGGGAGATTTGATAGAGGTGTATAAAATTATGATGGAGTGAATGCAAGCAGACTTTTTCCACTGAGGCTAGGGGAGAAAAAAACTAGAGGACTTGGGTTAGGGGTGAAGGGGGAAAAGTTTAAAGGGAATATTGGGCGGGTTCTTCACAGAGTGTGGTGGGAGCGTGGAATGAGCTGCCAGATGAAGTGGTAAATGCGGGCTCACTTTTAACATTTAAGAAAAACTTGGACAGGTACATGGATGAGAGGGGTGTGGAGGGATATGGTCCAGGTGCAGGTCAGTGGAGCTAGGCAGAAAAATGGTCTGGCAAGAAGGGCAAAAAGACCTATTTCTGTGCTGTAGTGTTATATGGTTCTATGATTCTATGTAATGTTGCAAAGTATCTTTAAGAAGTCTTTCTTAGCTGTAAAACCACGTTACAAAAGGACATTTATCCAGGTGGCGTAATCAATATGCCCTCTCCAGTTGTTATTCCAGAGCTCAAAGGGAGATATCACACTGCGAACTATGATAATGTGTGGAGAATGAGGGGGATATTACTTTTGATTCATTTAGGGACAGTTATGTCATGACGAAACCAGTCAAACTCCCTCAAAAGGTATTCGTAATGAAAACAGACATAGATATGACAAGGTGTATTTTAGGCAACTGTTTTTGATTGATATGTGTTGTATAAATCTGTCAGATTGGAGTTAGTTTGGAGGATTCCGTTTCACCCTGCTAACTGTGGTGTGCTTTGGGTAGTGAACAATTTCAAATTGAATAATCTAAAATTGAGTTTTTGACAACTTGACCACTTCCAGTTTAACTGCTGCATCTCCTCAGAGTTTTCCTAAACAGTGCAAGAATAAAGTTAGGATTTATGGATGGCAAGGTGATTAGTACTGCTGTGTTACAGCGCCAGGAACCCAGGTTTGTTTGCAGCTCTGGGTGACTGTGTAGAGTTTGCACATTCTTCCAGTGGCTGCATGGATTTCCTCTTGGTGCTCTGGTTCCTCCCAGTCAGAAGTCTCACAACACAAGGTTAAAGTCCAACAGGTTTATTTGGTAGCACAAGCCACTAGCTTTTGGAACGCTGCCCCTTCATCAGGTGAGTGAGAGTTCTGTTCACAAACATGGCACATAAAGTCACAAACTCAATTTACAAAATAATGGTTGGAATGCGAGTCTTTACAGGTAATCAAGCCTTAAAGGTACAGACAGTGTGAGTGGAGAGAGTGTTAAGCACAGGTTAAAAAGACATGTATTGTCTCCAGACAGGACAGTTAGTGAGATTTTGCAAGCCCAGGCAAGTCACGCCCACTTCAGCAATCACTCCGAAGATCAGAGGCCGAATGCCTGTGACCGCTAAGTATTCCCCAACAGGAAGAAAACATTCTTGCCTAGTGATCGTCGAGCAGTGTTCATTCAGCCGTTGTCGTAGTGTCTGCATGGTCTCCCCAATGTACCATGCCTCGGGACATCATTTCCTACAGCACATCAGACAGGCAACATTGGCCAAGTTGCAAGGGTATGTACCGTATCCCTGGTGGATGGTGTTCTCACATGAGATTCAGCCTCTGATCTTCGGGTAAGCGTTCTCTAAGGTGACCTTCACGACACACGATAATGCAGAGTCGCTGAGCAGAAACTGATAGCCAAGTTCTGCACACATGAGGATGGCCTCAACCGGATCTTGGGTTCATGTCACACTATCTGTAACCCCATGATTTGCCTGGGCTTGCAAAATCTCACGAACTGTCCTGGCTGGAGACAATACACATCTCTCTAACCTGTGCTTAATGCTCTCTCCACTCACACTGTCTCTACCTTTAAGACTTGATTACCTGTAAAATCTCGCATTCCAATCATTATTTTGTAAATTGAGTTTGTGTCTTTATAGGCCCTGTTTGTGAACAGAATTCTCACTCACCCAATGAAGGGGCAGTGCTCCGAAAGCTAGTGGCTTGTGCTACCAAATAAACCTGTTGGACTTTAATCTGGTGTTGTGAGACTTCTTACTGTGTTTACCCCAGTCCATGCCAGCATTTGCACATCATCCTCCCAGTCCACAGAAGAGTAGGTTAGGTGGATTGGTGTGCTAAGTTGCCCTTAGTGTCCCAAGATGTGTAGGTTAGGGGGGATTGGTGGAATAAATATGTGGGAATGTGAGCATTGGGCAGGGATAGGCCTTGCTAAGCTGCTCTATTGTAGAGTCCATGCAGACTCAATGGGCCAAATTGGCTTTGCTGTTGGGATTCTATGATTCTATGTTGCTGTGTCAAATCAAAATGACCCAAGCACCTTCTTCAATGACTTGCTATCTCTGTGAATATGATGTATGAAAAATATGACTGCCTGTCACACATTCGTGAAGAAAGCTGTGCTTCCAACAGAATATTCATTTGTAAAAGTCATTTAATAATAATTATATTCTTGTTCTTCTAATCACATAATTGTTCAGTCTATGGACATTGCTTCAGGATACTGTGCTTTAATAAACGCCACATATATTGAACAAATCCAAGATTTTTTAAAAAATTATTCAGGACTTAGTTTAAAAAAGATTTGGTTTAAAAGGTACTTCCCTTTTAAAGGGTAAGCATGTGCAGGAGGGAACGGCCTGATAAATTTCAATGGCGATCACAAAGTCCTAATCTCATTAATTACAGAAACAGTCATGAACCTGAGATATAACCTAACGTATTAGCAGACATTTTATGAACTGATCGGCAAGGTGAAAACACCCAGACACCAGGAAGTTTAAGGAGATTCACCAAGGTTTGAATGAGCAAGATATTCCTTATAATAATCTTAAAGGGTCCATGTTTTTTTGGAAACCCTTTGAAAATGATGTGCCTGAAAAATTGGAGTGGCTTGTTTCCATGGCAATGAGTCGGTAAAACTTTTGGGAGCTTAATAGGCCTCTGGAATTTTTGTTAAAACAATTACATTATAGCTTTATGATATACAACATCTCCCATTCAAAATTCATCCACATCTCCAATTTTTAAAAAGTAAAATCCATCCCAAAATATAGGTTCAAAATTAATACTCACAGGTCTAGGGCAAAGATCTGGAGATAATGCTTCCTCCTTATCCTCATCACTGTCATCCTTTTCAGCAGGTAGTTGGACAATGGTCTCAATCTGTATCTCCAGACCCTTGGGAGATGACCTGGGTGAGGATTCAGCATCCGATTTGAACTGCAACTCTTGATTAGTAAAATGGATCTTCTCATCGCGAGATTTCTTGAGTTGCTGCAATTGACTGACAGTGTCTTTGACAAAAGAAGACAGGATAGTATCAGCCAAAGAGCTGGCTTTTGTCTCAATGCTCTTCTGATCTTCTCTTTTATGGTCCTCACTGTCTTCATGATTGTCCTTCGGTTCCTCTTCTTTAAAGCCCTCATTCTCCTCATATATTTTCTCGGATTCAGGCATAAGGTTTGATACTCTAAACTGGGCCTCAAGTTGCTTCTTTTCCCTGTTCAGTAAATCCAAGAGAGGAGTTGAAGATTTCTCATGCACAGCAGGTGAAAATTCCTCTTTTGTTTCACCAGAAGAACACACAGACAACTCAGTGACAAAATCAGTAGCTGTCTCTATTATAGTCATGGATGCCTTCTCAATGGGCACATCAGGTGGGTTAAACTTTTCTTCATCCTGGTCTTTGCTCAAATTTGCTAACTGTTCCTCCTCACCAGACTTGGGCAAATTTTCCTGTAAATTCTGATCACGTACAAAAGGCTCCACTGCCTTGACAGAATCATGGATATTATGCAACAACTCAATGGTATCAGGTTCAAAAAACTGATTGCTCGCACATTGATCCCTTAAGTTGTTTTCAAATGCAGTCAGCATTTTAAAAGCTACTTGATCAACAGGGGTTTCGCTTAGATCAGACTCTCCAGCCTGCAGTTTTCTTTCTTCTTCTTTTGAAAGCTCTGGCCTTTCCTCTTCCCCACTGCGTGTTTTGTAATCTTGATCTAATTTAACCTCTAAGAACGGATCATCTTCGTCTTCTGTTGTATCTATGACTTCCTCATAACGCTCAGGTAGAAGGGAAATTTTATGGGGAGGAGCAAAGATGCCATACTTGTCCTTGCATGTGAAGTACTCAACTCCATCATATGTGCCATTATTACTGCCTTCTGGCTTATCCAGCTCCACACCAGCCCAAAAACCATTGGCAAAGTTTGTTCTTCCCTTGAAGCGAAGTGTTCCTGGTTGGATGCTGCTAACTAAAACTCTGGCACCAATGTGGAATTCAGGCAGCTCATCTGTTTCATGTGATGTAGGAGTTGGGGTGTGACATGGAGAGGGAGAGTGTGATGGCACAGGTGTCTGCTCTTCATTGCTGGCATCACTTCGTTCCTCATTTCTGCTCTTTTCAGTTGGCGATTTCAAATCCAGAAGTTGCTCCGAATGGACACTACCACAGCTGGAAAAGGATTTCTCACTCAGCCGCTCACTGATTTCATCATCTATAACAATGCTTGATGAGACACTTTGAGGAAACTTCTCCACTATACTACTAATTTCCTCCTGCTTGGAACATTCAGGATAGGAGCACACTTGGGTCTTAGCAATATTCTCATCATAAGTAACCTCATTTCTTGGTGAAAGGATCTCTGCAGATTTGGATGCAGATTTGCAACTCAAAGCATGTGAACTTTCACCCAGGTCTTCAGATGCCTGTTTTCTTGGCGATGACTCAAAGTCTTCTGAGTAAGTTGTTGCCTTACCCGGGGAAGGGCACTCAAAATCTTGAGGATAGGAATCATTCTTTGTTGGTGTTTTCTCCAAAGCCCTATAGTGAGAACTCTCAAATCCAACTGAGGTTTCCAACTTAGCGGATTTCACAGAATTGACTGACCGATAACTTGTTTCTTCTTCCTCATCAGTATGGCGTTCCTTGTCTAAGTCACGCTTTTCACACTTCAAGTCTTCAAACTTCTTTTCAATGTGTGCAACTATAAATGATTGTTGCGAATCATCACATATGACTGTGCTTCGCTGAGTCAATCCCTCGATAAGTTCAGGGATATCGAGGGGCTGTGGTTTTTCACTGTCTAGTTTCAATAAAGGCTCGGACTTACTGGATTGCCGAGAGAGACCAAGTATGTCATCCAAGTCGGAATCTTCGGATTTTATATTTTCTAGTTCTTCCTGGACATCGTCTTGCACAGATTGATGACTGGACACAATACTTTCATCTCCAGAACCGTCCTCAGACCTAGTCGCCAACCGATCTGGCAAAAGGCCGCATTCGAGAGCTCCCTTTTGACTGGGGAATGATGGCACATCATCTAGTCCCTCAACAAAATCAGGTCGAGATTTTGCACGGGATTTGAAAACTGGTGAAGGGCTTCGAGAAAACTCATCAGCTCGGCTATCAAAGATTGCAGACTTGTTTTGATCTGATACATATAGTTCGCTGAGCAAGTTGGATTTCTGCCCGTCTGGACTTGATGATCTTTGGTCTGTATCAGATACAAGTAATTAATGTTACTTAATCACTTTTCATAAAGAAAGGTAGTGAACATATACACATGCCTTTCACTATCTCTGGATCCTTCCCTCCTGCCCCGACTACTCCAAAAACAAAAATCATTGCACAACAGATCAAATACTTCTTTAAACGCAGTCAAGTTTGAAACACTGGAATCGTGGTAGTCAATTCGTGCACAGCACAATTCCACCACGAGTGAGATCAACAATGAGATAATCTGCACGAGTTGCTGGTTGAGGGCTAGGTACTGACCAGGACACCAAAGAGATCTATCTGTGCCTTCCATGTTACAAGTACCCAGTGGGCAGATGGGGCCTCAGTTTTTTGTTACAGGGTATGGGCATCATTGGCTACGCCAGCATTTACTGCCCACCACGAGTTGCCATTAAGAAGATGCTGGTGAGCGACCTTCTTGAAATGCTACAGTCCGTGTGGCGTGTGTACACCAACAATGCTATTAGAGGGTGTATTCCAGGATTTGACCAAGTGATAGGGAAGGAACGGTGATGTAGTTCCAAGCCAGGATAGTGCATGGCTTGGAGGGGAACCTCCAGATGGTGTTGCTCCTGGATATCTGCTGATCTTGTCCTTTCAAACTGTAGTGGCCGTGGGTTTGGAAATCGCTGTCTAATTTCATAACAAAAGATAGCACCTCCAACAGTGAAGCACTTCCTCAGTACTGCACTGGAGATTGACTGCTTGTTGCTGAATATATCAAGTTAATCTATTAAAATGAAAATAAATATTTCTTAAAACTTCGCAATCTTACACTAATTTAACATTACTGTGGCTATTTTAAAAACACAACCCTTGGAGTCCAAATCTATCACTTGTATTTGTGGTGACAAGTACATACCCTGTTTAGCAATGGAGCCCAGTGATGGTCTAGATATTTCCCCCTCAGTGAGAGATTTCCAACTCTTCGCAGAGTCAGACCTGAAAAACAGAAAACAAATTCTAAATGTGGAGCTTTGCAGTGTAAAAATCCGAGAAGCATAATCTACTTAGCTATTCTGGGATGGATAAATCCAGTCACCCCCCTCTTCCTGAACAGTGGAGTACAAAAAGGTAGTCTCCAGACTGAGCAACATTTCCTCGTCTTGCCTAACTTTCACAGGAAGGTCTGCATTAGATACAACTCATAACCAAATACTGATCGCCCAGTCAGAATTCTGAAATGTTGTGCCACTATTTTCTAGCAAGCTTTTGTGATTGGCTTTTTATCCTTTAACCAGCTCTGCTGGTAGAATCACTTAAGGCACGTGTAGAATCATTTGGCCAATCACATCAACATCAGCTCTTTGTGGAGCAAAGCAGATCTCTCAAGGTAATGGTCACATTTTTAATTCCAAGAACTTCTGCACTGCTGTCTACAGTTGTTTTAGAAATAAAAAGACAAAAGACAAGAAAGAAAAGCAATCAACTATGAAAAAGGTATTCTAGAATGCAAAACAATTTTCATTCCAAAACATCATAGAACTGAAAAAAAATTAGTCACCAGCAAGACAGTTACCATCTTGATCTGATGGTTCATCGATGTCAGATATAACATACTACGGAAACCTATCATGCTTTAGTTAGAAAAGAGCACAATTTAATTTTCTCCACACATTTCCCTTCTTGCACTAGTTTTTTTATATAAGGCATTAAATTAAAAGGCCAAGCAGTTGGAAGGTCCAGTCCTAAAACAGTTGCTTACAAAGTTTCAATTAAATAGCAATCCGCTATTAACATTCAAAAGAGAAGAACGTTCTGCAGTACTTAGAGTAAACTAATTGAAGCTGATATTGGGCCTGGTGCAGAGTGTGGAAGCAATGGGGCGAACACAAAGACAAATGCCTGCTTACTCCTCTCCTCATCAAGGTGTAAATTTACTTGGCTCCATCAAGGAGAGACCAGAAAGTGGCAACATGGAGGGCATTTGGCACTGAACGTAGCCACAGAGTAGCATTCACTATGTATGGCTTTCATGGCTGGAACAACTAGGTCTTCAGACAATACTGTTGAATGGCGATAGGGAAGAGGGAGGCAGAAAAAATTCAAATTTCAAATATAAAGGGCATTAAATACGAATGGAGAAAAGAATCATTGTTCACTTCAAATGTGCACAAAATTACATTGTCGGGGCTAGAAGTAAACAAATGGCAGTTTACAATCCCCACAATACTCATGGTTTTGTGGATGTTCTGCACTCCCAGGCAGGCACATCTAAAACCTCATCCAACTGACTGGCTCAAATAATTTCTGAACATATAATATTCTCCAGCAATGATTTACTTTGTTAAACTACAAAATAACGGCCCACTTTTCTCACATACAGAATGAACAGATCAGTCTCACAATAAATAGATACAGCATCCTTTTGCAATAACTATCATAGAAGGCAAACAAAGTGGGGTCCTTTCACTAAAAAAGAGAAGGTGCAGGGATGTCCTGACACAAAGCTTTATAACATGAAGGTTTTTGAATCACGTAAAGTTAGAGGTGTTTCCACTTGTAAGGGAGACCGGAACAAGAAGCCATAAATGCAAGGTAGACATTAATTATTCCAATAGGGAATTCTGGAGAAAATTCTTCACTCTGTACAAGCTGACAATATAAAGCTCGACGCTACAGGAATACTTAAATTGAATGGTACAGATACATTTAAGGTGAAGCTGGATACATACCTGAGAAAGAAAGGAACAGAAGGATGCATTGATAAAGCCACAAGTCATGGGAACAGAGGTAGGTCATTCACACCATTCAATGAGATCATGGCTGATCTGACAATCCTCAACTCCACTTTCCCACCTTACCCCTTACTGATTAAAAATATCTACCTCAGCCTTGATTGAGCCAAATGGCCTACTTCTATTCCTACAGCTTATGGTTCTTTGAGTCAATCTCATCCCCATAACCCAATGGTGAGATGAAATGAGGTCTATGTGGACCATAAATACCTGCATTGGCCTGTTGGTCAAATGCTCAGTTCTGTGCTGTAAAGTTTGTGCAAGTGTACTACTGCCCTCAACTAATGCTGCTAAATAACTAAGAACACTTCAGCTACCAATTAAAACAAGAGCCCCATTAGGATTAGGCCTACGATTACTATTACATTTGCCAGAAAAAACAGCAATATGAACAGATGTTCCTTCAGAGGTTTATACAATTAACACCCAACACTGACAGTACCTCTGCAGAGATGGTGGTTTAATCTTGGGCTTCTCGGCAGCAGCTGAGTGCAGGGTTTTGATCTGCGGTTTCGCTGAGCTGGCCACATCTAGGTCTTTACTGAGCTCAGCCTGGGTCTTCTTAATAAATTCATCGTAGGACTGGTGGTAAAAGAAACAGCGAGAGAGTGAGATCAAACACTTGGATTTAAAAGAACAACAGGCTATCGTATATTTGTTAACTGCAATAGACAAATTGCAGAGCCATCTCTGAACCAATGAACCAATTTTAACGGACAGCAGACGCAGCACGGTTTCGTTAAGGGGAAGTCGTGTCTGACAAATTTTTTGGAGTTCTGAGAGGATGTGTCTAGGGCGGTGGATAGAGGAGAGCCGGTAGATGTGGTGGTTCTGGATTTTCAGAAGGCGTTTGATAAGGTGCCGCACAAGAGGTTATTACAGAAGGTTAGGGGGCATGGAGTTGGGGGTAGGGTGTTAGCGTGGATAGGGGATTGGCTGTCAAATAGGAGGCAGAGAGTGGGGGTCAATGGGTGCTATTCGGATTGGCGGTTGGTGACTAGTGGAGTGCCCCAGGGGTCGGTGCTGGGGCCTCAGCTATTTACCATTTATATAGATGATCTGGAGGAGGGAACCGAGTGAATGGTGTCGAAATTTGCTGGTGACACCAAGATTGGTGGAACGGCAAATTGTGTGGAAAGTCTACAGAAGGATCTAGATAAGCTGGGCAAATGGGCCAGGAACTGGCAAATGGAATTTAATGTTGGCAAGTGTGAAGTTGTCCACTTTGGTAGGAATAATGGTAGGAAGGACTATTACTTACATGGCGAAAAACTGCAGCATGCGACGGTGCAGAGGGACCTCGGGGTCCTTGTGCATGAGTCGCAAAAACCCAGCCTGCAGGTGCAGCAGGTGGTCAGGAAGGCGAATGGGATGCTGGCCTTCATAGCGAGGAGGATTGAATATAAAAGTAGGGAGGTCTTGCTGCAACTGTACAGGGCACTGGTGAGGCCGCAGCTGGAGTACTGTGTGCAGTTTTGGTCGCTGCACTTACGCAAGGATATTTTGGCCTTGGAGGGAGTGCAGAGGACGTTTACTAGGCTGATACCGGAGTTGAGGGGGTTGAACTATGAGGAGAGGCCGAATAAACTAGGCTTGTTCTTGTTAGAGTTTAGAAGAATGAGGGGAGATCTCATTGAGACATATAAGATGATGAATGGGATGGATAGGATAGAGGTGGAGAGGCTCTTCCCGCTCAGAAAGGACAGTAGGACTAGAGGGCACAGCCTCAAGATAAAGGGGGGGGTGGTTTAGAACGGAGTTGAGGAGGAACTTCTTCACTCAAAGGGTGGTGAATCTCTGGAATTCTCTGCCCGTTGAAGTGGTGGAGGCTGCCTCGCTAAATATATTTAAGACGCGAGTTGATAGGTTTTTGATAGGCAAGGGGATTAAGGGTTATGGGGAGAGGGTGGGAAAATGGAACTGAGCCACGACAGATCAGCCATGATCTTATTGAATGGCGGGCAGGCTCGAAGGGCTAGATGGCCTACTCCTGCTCCTATTTCTTATGTTCTTATCTGCCATCGGGTCAACCAAGTAAAAAAGATCAACTGAAAAGGAGAACAATAAACCCAGTCGATTAAATGTCATAAGAACATTGTTAGTTGAGGATTCCCCCCCTCACAACTTCACAAGAATTTACACACAGTTCCAACATAACAACCTGATTTTTAAGACGTGGGTTGATGGGTTTTTGATAAGCGAGGGGATTAAGGGTTATGGGGAGAGGGCGGGAATGTGGAACTGAGCCACGACAGATCAGCCATGATCTTACTGAATGGCGGAGCAGGCTCGAAGGGCTAGATGGCCTACTCCTGCTCCTATTTCTTATGTTCTTATGTAGCATAACAAACGAAAAAGCCCCAAGCTGCCTGAAAAATGAGCTGGGCATAAAGACAGAAGATGCCACTTAAGATACCAGTGAAATATGTAGGTTTTTAAGAAGCTCTTGAAAGCAGCAAGAGATGTGGCAATAGAGAAGGATTTGGGAAAAGATTTTGAATGAATATTGGGCATTATATAAAAACTTGGGTTAATGGTAAAACAGAAAGAAAAGTCATTTACATGCCGCCTTTCTTAAAATATGTGGAACACAATAAATTGCAGTTTCTGTAGTGACTGATGTTCTAATACCTTATCTGAAAATTGGGTGGGTAGTGTAGGATTAAGGCCCTTCCCCAATAGTCTCACCTCTAGCTGTTTGATGAGACTCGCCTCCTGTGCTTTCAATCTCTCCTTTTGACGTTTCTTCTGCTCTTTCTTCAGCTTGTCCACAATGGACTTACGCTTCCTAAGTTCATCCTTCAGTGCACGGATCCTGCTCTCAATGTCACTCTGATCTGACGCTGTTTCTGAAAAGAATTCACTCAGGTCAAGATTTTCTCAGGTTACATTACAACCACATTCATTTATCAACAGTATACAAAATCAAATCTGGCAAGGGGGACAACTTTTGTTTTGTCCTAGATTCATATGTTAAAGATAGACTTTAACGTTCCCTGATAGCAAACAGCATTTACACTCTAACATTAGCTGATAGAAATAAATGTCAATCTATAAACTCAGTTCACTCAGCACACACACTTTCATGATTGCAATCAAACGTACAATTCCATAATATTCACTGACTGACTGGTCAGACTCATTCGCCCTGCAGTTTGACTGACTGATAAGACACAGTTGCTCTGCACAGTCCGACTGACTGATTAGACACAGCTACACTCACAATATGACCAATGAACTAGAGGATCAGACAGTCACACAGCACAGACCAGACACAGTCACACTTCAACACATTGGCTGATCAAACACAGTCTCACTGTATACACTGACTAATCAGTCACTGTCCTGTTGTAACACTGAGCGTGCTGTACACTGATTAGGATTAGAACCCCATTGAGAATGATGATGAAATTTGGAGCTGATGACAATAAAGCTCTGTGAAAGGGAAATGTTCAATAGAGAGTGGACAGGGAGAGAAGAGGGCTGGAATTAGAGAAGAATTCCAGAATGGGGGGTTTATACTTTACAAAACATGATTGATTGTGAATGATGGTATGACCATAGGAAGGGATACACAAGAGGCTGGAATCAGTGCAACAGAGAACATGAGAGAGTGGAGAATGGTGTTGGACTAGATTAAGTTATATCAAGAGGCAGAGATTCATCATGGAGGGTTTCAACAATTCGAAATTTAAATTGGAGGCATTGTGAAACCAAAGAACAATGTAAATCAAGGGGACAGTCTAATGCTTTTCACACTAAATGCTGCTCAAGAATACAGGGAGCAGATTATTGGATGAGCTGAAGTTTGTGGAGTAAGGAGATGGAGATCTGGTCAGAATACAACTGGAATAGTTGAATCAGCGGATGACAGTGCTGTGGATGAAGGTTTCAGCTGCAGATGAAAGTTTATTTATTAGTGTCACAAATCGATTTACATTAATATTGCAATGAAGTTACCGAGAAAAATCCTGTAATCAACACATTCTGGCACCTGCTCGGGTACATTGAGGGGGAATTTAGCATGGCTAATGCATCTAACCAACACATCTTTTGGACTGAGGGGTGGGGGGGGAGGAACTGGAGCACCCAGAGGAAACCCACACAGACACGGGAGAATGTACAGACGCTGTGGTGACCCAAGCCAGGAATCAAACCCGGGTCTCTGGCGCTGAGTGGCAGCAGTGTAACCACTGTGCCATTATGTCTGATGCAGGGATGGAAATAGACAATGTAAGAAAGAGGGGTTGGAGAAGAAGCTTATCTTAGGGTCGAACATGCCACTGAGGTGTGAACTCATCTCTAGGTAGATATTTGGTTTTAAATTCCCAGTTTTGTGTTTTGGTGGCTTGAGATTCTTTGCAAAAAGGTTATGGCATTCTTCCTCCATTTTAGACACAGGTGCAACATGACCAGCAAGGCATATGCTTCAGTACTCAATTCTTACCCTCTCACTCAATAAATTCCAGGAGGAAACTGAAATAATCAAATGTCAACAACAGCTAGGTCTATGCTGACTTACTCTGGGCTGTCAGCTCCAATTATATTCAGGCTGGCAATGTGGCAAGCTGCAGTAACAAGCAAAACTAGAGGGACATCTCTCCTAAGACAGCACCACGTCATCCTTCTCTTACAGCACGGCCACACCAGATGCTATTTTCACTTCCCTATAGCACAGGAGAAGCACCTCCAGAGAGGTGTTGTGCTATACTATCAGCCATTTAAATGCAGAATTTCGAGCTACTGTGCAACTCAAACATATTGAATAATACCTTGAAGAAACTCCTGTTAACCTTGATTGTGAACATTAAAATATTCTAACCTGACTGCGTCACAGAAACGGATTCATCAGACCAGCTATTGGACGCTTGGCGGGATTTAAGTACAGGCTTGATCTGTACACTGAAGCTGGAACTGCTTTTCTGACCATCTTGCTTTGATGAACTAATGGTCACTTTCGAAGGAGGAGACTGCAAAACAGGGAAAAAAAAGCTAACATTAGTTCCCAGGTTGGCATTACTTTCCGATTTAATGAAAAGGGAACAGGCCGGATAAGCAGGGAGATGGATTTCAAGCCTCCACACGTGTCCAGTCTTTTGGATGAAATAACAGTGAATGCCAATGATCTCATGGCATTACTTAGAGAGAAGCACATGAACTCTTCTGGTGGCCTGGTTAACAATCATAGTTCAATTAATACCTGAACCAGAGGGACAGTAATATGGGCTGAAGTTAGAAATAGGAAAGGATTGGTCACGTTGTTAGGAATTTTCCATAGACCCCCAAATAGTAATAGGGATGTGGTGGAGGAAATGGCGAAGCAGATTATGGATAGGTGTGGAGGTCACAGGGTAATTATCATGTGTGACTTTAACTTTCCAAATATTGATTGGAACCTTTATAGGTCGAACAGTTTGGATGGGACACTTTTTGTACAGTGTGTGCAAGAGGGTTTCCTGACACAATATGTGGATAAGCTGCCAAAAGGTGGGGCCACATTGGACTTGGTACTGGACAATGAACGGGCCGAGCATTAGATTTGTTTGTGGGAGAACATTTTGGAGGTAGTGACCACAATTCAGTTTCCTTCATTTTTGCAATGGAGAGAGATAGGGGGTCACACTGCAGGTCAAGGTTTATAATTGGGGCAGGGGTAATTATGATGCAATTAGGCAAGAATTAGGGAGTATAAGATGGGAACAGAAACTGTCAGCTATGGGCACAAACGAAAAGCGGAGCTTTTTTCAAGGAACAAATACTTTGTGTCCTTGGTATGTCCCTGGCAGGCAGGGAGGAAATGGCTGATTGAGGGAATCATGGTTCACAAAGGAGGCTAAATGACTTGTTAAGACAAAAAAGGAAGCGTATGTAAAGATGAAAAAACAAAATTCAGTTGGGTCACTTGAGGGTTACAAGGTAGATAGGAATGAGTTAAAGAAAGGCCTTAAGGAGAGCTAGGAGGGGGCATGAGAAGTCCTTGGCTGGTCGGATAAAGGAAAACCCCAAGGCTTTTTACTCTTATGTGAGAAATAAAAGAATGACCAGGGTGAGGTTAGGGCCAGTCAAGGATAGTAGTGGGAACTTGTGCACGGAGTCAGGAGAGATAGGTGAGGCGTTGAATGAATACTTTTCTTCAGTATTTACTAAGGAGAGAGGCCATGTTTTTGAGGATGAGTGCGTGATACAGGCTGATAGGACAGCAGAGGTAGATGTTCTGAGGGAAGATGTATTATCAATTTTGAAAAACCCGAGGGTCGGTAAGTCCCCTGGGCCAGATGGGATACATTCTAGGATACCTTGGGAGGCAAGGGATGAGATTGTGGAGCCTTTAGCTTTGATCTTTGGGTCCTCATTGTCCACTGGGTTAGTGCCAGAGGACTGGAGAGTGGTGAATGTTGTTCCTCTCTTCAAGGAAAGGAAATAGGAATGACACTGGTAAATATAGGCCAATTAGTCTTACTTTGTTGGTTGGTAAGTTAATGGAAAGGGTCCTGACAGATAGGGTTTATGCCCATTTGGAAAGATGCAGCTTAATCCGGGATAGTCAGCATAGTTTCGTCAGAGGCAAGTCCTGCCTCACAAATTTGATTGAATTCTTTGAGGAGGTAACTAAGTGTGTAGATGAAGGTAGAGGAGTTGATGTCATATACATGGATTTCAGTAAGGCATTTGATAAGGTTTCCCATGGTAGGCTCATGAAGAAGGTAAGGTGTGGGATAGAAGGAAATTTGACTGATTGGATAAGTAACTGTCTGTCTCATAGAAGACAAAGGGTGGTGGTGGAGGGAAAATTTTCAGACTGGAGGCCAGTTACCAGCGGTGTACCACAGGGATTAGTGCTGGGTCCTCTGTTATTTGTGATTTTTATCAATGACTTGGAAGAGGGGGCTGAAGGGTGGGTTAGTAAATTTGCTGATGACACCAAGATTGGTAGAGTAGTGGATGAGGTGGAGGGCTCTTGCAGGCTGCAAAGAGACATTGATATAATGCAGCGCTGGGCCGAAAAATGGCAGATGGAGTTTAACCCTAATAAGTGCGAGGTGATTCATTTTGGTAGGACAAACTTGAATGCAGATTATAGGCGAGGTTCTGAGGAATGTGGAGGAACACAGAAATCTTGGGGTTCATATCCACAGTTCTCTGAAGGTTGCCACTCAAGCCGATAGAGCCGTGATGAAGGCTTATAGCGTGTTAGCATTTATTAACAGGGAGTTTGAGTTTAAGAGCCATGGGGTTATGCTGCAACTATACCGGATGTTGATGAGACCACATTTGGAATATAGTGTTCAGTTCTGGTCACCTCACTATAAGGAGGATGTGGAAGCATTGAAGAGAGTGCACAGGAGATTTACCAGGATGCTGCCTGGTTTGGAGGGTAGGTCTGAGGAGGAAAGGTTAAGGAAACTGGGGCTTTTCTCTTTAGAGCGGAGGAGGATGAGAGGCAACTTAATAGAGGTTTATAAAATGATGAGGGGGATAGAGAGAGTGAACATGCAGAGATTATTTCCTCAGGTGGATGTAGCTATTACTAGGGGGCATACCTATAAAGGTTCATGGTGGGAGATATAGGAGAAATGTCCAAGGTAGATTCTTCACTCAGAGTGGTTGGGGTGCGGAATACACTGCCTGCTGTGATAGTGGAGTCGGACACTTCAGGAATTTTCAAGCACTTATTGGATAGGCACATGGAGCACACTAGAATGATACAGAGTAGGATAGCTTGGTTTTGGGATTGGACAGAGCTTGGCACAACATTGAGGGCCAAAGGGCCTGTACTGTGCTGTACTGTTCTATGTTTCTAATACCACCCAAAAATAGATTAACCAATCATTTATCTCACTGCTGCTTATGAGATCTAACAACAACTTGCGTTTACAGCACTGTTAATTCAGTAGAATATCCAAAGGTGTTTCACAAGTGATTGTCAAATCAAATTTTGAGGCACAGCCATCGGAAGAAAATGGCGTGATCAACTTATCTTTTATTTATTCATTCATGGGACATAAGCATTGCTGGCATGGCCAGCATTTGTTGTCCATCCCTAATTGCATTTGATGAGGCACTGGTGAGCTGCTACTGAGTCAAAGGCTGTATACAGGTCAAGTAGGAAGAGGAGTGCTAGTTAATCATAGTAACACACACACAGAATGTAATTTATGACCTTAATGCCTATCGATACTGTGGAAGGGATGAAATCTTCAGTGAGATGTTCAATCATGGAGCTGTGGGAAAGATGGGCAATTTAGAGGCAGTACCACATTCCAAGGAATCTGGAGAGGATAGGGAGAGTGGAGATGAGGCACTAGTCTAGCAAGGCAGATGGATCACACTCCAACAATGCGCAGGTTAGGTTGATTGGTCATGCCAAATTGACCCTAGTGTTGGCAGGATTAGCAGGGTAATGTGTGGGATTACGGGACTAGGGCCTTGGTGGGATTGTGGGTGGCACAGACTCGATGGGCTGAATGTCCTCCTTCTGTAGGGATTCTATGAGGTTGAATTTGACATGATTACTTGTTCTTGAAAGTCACTTGGAAGGGCACAGAAGGACATGAGATTGGAAAGGGAAAGGGAGTGAATAAAAAGGGGTACTAGAAAAGTGATCAGAGATGAATATACCTGTGACTGACATGATGGGAATAGAGGTGTTAAGAGCGAGACTACATAGCACAACATAACAGGCCTTCAGTCCAACAACCACTGCTCATACTCCACCATAAGCTTCCTCATGACAAGATTAAGGGGGTGGTTGTAAGCAAGTAGCCATGGTTTATGTATGCAGTTTAAAATTAATGAATTGAATGTCCTGAAGAAATGAAAGATTTCCCAGAAATACGAGTTTACTTTCTTTCACTGCTTCGGAAACACAGCCAGCAAAATCAAGGAGCCTACGTACGCCGGATATACTCTTCCACCTTCTTCCATCAGGAAAAAGATACAAAAGTCCGAGAACACGCATCAACCAACTCAAAAACAGCCTTTTCTCTGCTGCCATCAGGACTTTGAATAGACCTACCATATATTAAGCTGATGTTTTTCTTCCTGTCTGTAACCATAACACTATATTCTGCATTTTCTCCTTCCTTATGTACGCTATGAACAGTATGTTTTGTCTGTATAATGTGCAAGAAACAATATATCCCAATACATGTGACAATAATAAATCAAATCAAGTTACAAAGCTAGCTTTCTGGTCTGCGATGCAGTCTTTAACAGAGGTAGAGAATTAGAAATAACAGTCACTTGTCTGCCTCTAGTGAGAAGTAGTTTGTATAGAATTGAGGGATTGAAATAAGAATATAAGTAGTAGGAGCAGGAATAAGCCATTTGGCCCTCGAACCTGCTCCACCATTCAATAAGATCATGGTGATCTTTTCGTGGGCTCAGCTCCACTTACCCGCCTGCTCACTCTAACCTTCAATTCCTTTATTGTTCAAAAATATATCTATCTTTGCCTTAAAAACAGTGAGGTAGCTTCAACTGCTTCACTGGTCAGGGAATTCCACAGATTAATAACCCTTTGGGTGAAGTTCCTCCTCAACTTAGTTCTAAATCTGCTTCCCCTTACTCTGAGGCTATGCCCCCTAGTTCTAATTTCACCCATCAGTGAAATTATCATATCTATTCCCTTCATAATTATATGTTTCTATAAGATCCCCCCCGCTTTATTCTTCTGAACTCCAATGAATATAGCCCCAGTCTACTCAGTCTCTCCTCATCAGCCAACCCTCTCAACTCCAGAATCAACCTGGTGAATCTCCTCTGTGCCCCCTCCAGTGCCTTTCTAAATACACTTAAAAAAAAGTCATAATATTAAAATAGGCCATTTAGCCCACAGTGAGCGTCAAGGAATATATTGGGCAGGTAGAGATTGGCCAGGGGATGTCATCTAAAATTTAGAACCAGACCTTTTTAGAAGTAGGAAACACCTCTAAACACAAAGGGTGGTAGAAGTTTGAAACACTTTCCCAACCAGCGGTTAGTACCAGATGAAATGTTCAGTTCAAACCCAAGATTGATAGTTCTTTGCTCACTAAAAATATCAAGAGATATGGGGAAAAGAAAGGTATACGTTTGTGATTAGCCATGATCACAATGAATGACAGAACACCTTGAGGAATTAAATGGCTTCCTCTTGTTCCTAACAGGAGACACAATAAAACACTATATAGTTTCACACAATGAGTTATTACAGTATAGAATGCACTGCCTGACAGTGTGGTGGGGGAAGGGTTATCATAAAAGGAAGAGTGTGCAGACTTATGGGAAAATGGCATAAAGGGACAATGAGTTGTAACAATTCTGAGATTCCATCAGCATTTACCCTGCATCAAGTCCTCATCACAAATTATACAGTTCTTTACTGGCTGTAAAATGCTTTGTGATATCCTCAAGACGCAAAAAGTACAATATAAACTTAAGTCTGTCTTTCCTTTAATTTACTCACTGTTCCCATAATACCACATTCCCACTTCCTTTATCCCTTGATCCAATCTCATTCTGATTGTCACAATCACGAATTCTGACAGTGAATTCCTCACCCAGTCATATGTAGAGCAAACCAGGTAAGGATAGCAGATTTCCTTCCACTAAGGATATTGGTGAACCAAATGGGTTCTTACATCAATCAGTGATAGTTTCATAATAGTTTCATGATAATCACCATGGTTTCATGGTCACCATCACAGACCAATTTTCAATTCCAGATTTTGATTTTTATTAATTAAATCTTAATTCCACAAGATGATTTGAACCCATGACCGCACAGAATTACCCTGGGCTCTTGGATCAATAGTCCAATGACATTACAACTAAGTTACCATCTCCCCAGGTGTTTCTAAAATGTACAGCCCAAGACTGCAAACCATCAATCTAACTGAGGTCTCTAGGTTTAAGTAATCTCATCATTATCTTTTGACTTTTAAATTCTATACCTCCTGAGATTGGATTTGAAGTGGTTACAAATCAGATTGACCAGAATGATACAATGCTTAAAGGATTAAAATATGTGAACAGGTTGCACACACCAGGTTTACAGTCCTTTAAGTTTAGGAGACTCATGGGTATTCTAACCAATGTATTTGAAATAAAACAAAGCGATAACACAGAGTGGATGCAGAGAAATTATTTCCTCTTCTGGGAGAATCCATAACAAGAGGCATAGTTTCACAATTAGAGCTGGCTATTCAGGAGGAAAATTAGGAGACAGTTCTTCACATAAATGCTAAATGCTATGGCAGTGGTAGTTGGAGTGAGGGTGTCAAATGAAAATGTCAAACCCAGCTTGCAGGTGCAGCAGGTGGTCAGGAAGGCGAATGGGATGCTGGCCTTCATAGCGAGGGGGATTGAATATAAAAGTAGGGAGGTCTTGCTGCAGCTGTATAGGGCATTGGTGAGGCCGCAGCTGGAGTACTGGATGCAGTTTTGGGCGCCGCACCTGCGCAAGGATATTTTGGCCTTGGAGGGAGTGCAGAGGAGGTTTACTAGGCTGATACCGGAGTTGAGGGGGTTGAGCTATGAGGAGAGGCTGAATAAACTAGGCTTGTACTCGTTAGAGTTTAGAAGAATGAGGGGAGATCTCATTGAGACGTATAAGATGATGAATGGGATGGATAGGATAGAGGTGGAGAGACTCTTCCCGCTCAAAAAAGACAGTAGGACTAGGGGGCACAGCCTCAAGATAAAGGGGAGGCGGTTTAGAACGGAGTTGAGGAGGAACTTCTTCACTCAAAGGGTGGTGAATCTCTGGAATTCTCTGCCCGTTGAAGTGGTGGAGGCTGCCTCGCTAAATATTTTTAGGAAGCGGGTTGATGGGTTTTTGGTAAGAGAGGGGATTAAGGGTTATGGGGAGAGGGCGGGCAAGTGGAACTGAGCCACGACAGATCAGCCATGATCTTATTGAATGGCGGGGCAGGCTCGAAGGGCTAGATGGCCTACTCCTGCTCCTATTTCTTACGTTATGTTCTTATGTTCAAGACTGATTGATAGATTGATTCAAAGGAGGAAAAAGAGTGTAGGAGTGAGTTAAGGGCAGTTTTCTAGAGTAATTGAGGTGGGCAGTGACATCCGAGAGGATTCTGTTCTGGGGCCACTTTTATTCATGGTCTGTCAATGATTTGGATGTCAACCTGGAGAGTGAAATGTCAAAATGTGCAGATCATACAAAAATAGGAGGTATCTAGAGAAGACCAAAAGAAGCTGGAAAGATAGACAAAATGAAGGAATGGGTTAAAAAGTGGCAGGTAGAATCCAAAGGAAAATACTGCAGATGCTGGTAATCTTAAATAAAAGACAAAAAATACTGGAAACACTCAGCAGATCAGGCAGCATCTGTGGAGTGTTATAGTAGGTCAGGAAGCACAAAGATAATGGGTGAACATCACTTGTTGCAAGTTACTGCACAGGCACAAGAATTTTGGATGACCTCAAGTTTACAAAGAATCAAATGTGGAAAGCCAACCATTGAAAGTTAATTTGTTTAACAACATACGTAGGCTAATAGGATACCTTGGTTAAAGGGATTAGCAAGGTAAATACGTGGGGTTATGGGAATAGGGTCTGGGTGGGATTATTGTTGGTGCAGACTCGATGGGCCAAATAATAACCCCCTTCTGCACTGCAGGGATTCTATGATTCTATGAATAGTAGTGGACATTAACTAGTCACTATTATAAATAGACACAAACTATATCTGTGATTGTTGGAGGCAGATGTCTATAGTGCATAATTCTGTCAAAAATTGGTTCCATAAACTAGCTTTTTAGAATATAACAAAAAGCGTGTTAAGTCAGGTCTGGAGGTAACAAAAGCCCGAATGAGGGTTTCAACAGCAAAAGAAGTGGGGCAGAGACGGGTGATGTTACAAGGGTGGCAATATGCATTCTTACCAGATATGCAACAATTTAATTGCTATTTGAAAATTTTATGATTTTCCAAAATGCAGATGTTTCTGGCCTAATAATTAGCCAAATCAGAACTTTTGCTTTCTTTTTAAAGTGACTTCAATACTGGCCATTCACAGTCGTCTGGTACACACCCATACGTAAGAGATTCCCTGCACTTTCTCTTCCAACTCCTTCAGGATCCCTGTGTCTCATCAAGAGCTGGCAAGAAACAACCTTTTAAATTTCCTTCCTGAAGGCACCCAGTTTTGCCAAGGCGCAGAGAACTTGTCCCTGATATCTAATCTACATGGTCATGATCTCAGAGAGTAGACCTTAGGATAAATGCACACAAATGAGCAGAAATATCAAGATAGCAATAAACAGCATAAATGAAGGTTGAATTCCTCTCGCCTTTTCAACTCTTTTCTAGCCCAGAGGTAACAGATTAATTGCCAAACCTCAGCTACTATGATCCACTAACTTGGGAAAGACTGTGGGTGAAGCCAAGGGTTTTCTATTCCAAATGGCCCTGTGCAACATTGAGCAGTGTCTTTACTCACTAGACCATTTGGGAAACATCTTATGAAAAAAAACACATGAAATATCTTTTAACCTGTTTGCTGAGTGTTGCCACAGATTCAAACTCCTGGGAATAACCATCATCTGTGAAAACACTATGGTCAGGACTGCTAGACATCCGAAGGACTACTGATGCTGACTCCACCGTCTGCGCAGGTGGACTTCCAATCTCTTCTGGAATAGAACTGTCACTGTGGGGCTGGGAGCAAGATGGTGCAGGGCATTCTTCGTCGCTGGCTGTGTCTAGAGAGAAAAACACTAGTTAAAACACTTGTATTGCAGAGGATGCACCATTCAGTATGATGGCTTTTCAGCTCTATCCTCCTTTCAAAGTATTCTACATTTCAGAGGCATATAGTACTAACATAAGATAAGATGAGGTTAGGAACTGTTGCCCAGAACAAGCTGAATGTGCACACTCACTAAAATCACCTTATGTTAATTCAGATCGCATTAGACAACTTCGTTATTGGTCAAAACATTCCATCTGTGCAACACGAGTATGCAATATTGGTGTCATAGTCTAATGCTGTCACTGATTGTGGGAACAATGAAATGAGTTACCAATATTACACAAGTGATTTTTCCTCTAGTGTTAACATTTGCCATGTGAGGTTTATAAAAACAACATCCACATTGATTACAACATTACAACAGGAAAGACGTAGAAGCTATTGAAAGGGTACAGAGGAGATTTACAAGGATGTTGCCTGGACTGGGAGGCATGCCTTATGAAGTTAGGTTGAGGGAGCTGGGACTCTTCTCCCTGGAGAGACGAAGGTTGAGAGGCGACCTGATAGAAGTTTATAAAATGTTGAGAGGAATAGATAGGGTGGATTCTCAGAGGCTATTTCCCCGGGTTGAAATGGTCGCTACGAGAGGACACAGATTTAAGGTGCGGGGAGGAAAGTACAGAAGTGATGTTAGGGGTAAGTTTTTCACTCAGAGGGTGGTGAGTGAATGGAATCAGCTGCCGTCAGTGGTGGTGGAGGCGAACTTGCTGGGGTCTTTTAAAAGACTTCTGGATGAGTATATGGGGTTTAATGGGATTGGGGGTTATAGATAGGTCTATAGATTGGTAGGTGTTGATGTGATCGGCGCAACTCGTGGGCCGAAGGGCCTGTTTGTGCTGTAGTGTTCTATGTTCTAACATCTGCTGCTGCTCAACTCCAACAAGAGAGCAAAAGGAAGCAAAATCTGAAACTACAGCCTCCCTTAAGAGATTGTGGGAAACTGCACTATAATGTGCTGCTGGGACATAGTGTAGGGAGGTCTGAGTTGCAATCAATATCTGGCTGGATTACCAGATCACAGCTGAGGCTAGATAAATCAGATTTCCTGAATTAGAGACCAAAAAAGGGTCGGGTTTACACCCTTGCTTCCTATCCAGCAATCCAGACTGACAAGATAAGATTGTACATCAGCCTGAAACATGTTATCACAGTCAAAGAGCCCAACAACACCAAAGAAATAGCAACTTGGAAACAGTCCACACCACAGCCCATATCTTAGTGACTCAAAGGGAGAGACAAGTGTTGGAAAAATAAGAAAAGAAATGGAATCAGAAACAGAATCCAAAATTTACCTTTAGATCCTGGGCTTCCTTCACTAGCCTCTTCCTTTGCTACTTTTTGTTTGAGCTCCTTGTCCCAAGCAGCCAGGGCCTGCTTTTCCATTCGTCGTATCTCAGCTTCCTCAGCATCGAGCCGTCTTTTCCACTCGAGCAGCTCCTCTGCATATCGTCGCCGATGCATTAGTTTCTGCTCTCGCTTAGTAAGAAACCTGATGGACATGCAAGCAGTGAGGGAGATAGAGTCAGCAGTCTGCCAACATTTATTTGTACAGACATTAACCTTGTTTCTCAATGTGTAATTCATACATTTTAGCTCCTCACTCACGTATAAAATTCAGGCAAGAGTCTCCTTCTTGTGCAATTCATGTGTCCTACAATATTGCAGCATTGCTACCAGCACTGCATGTAAATAGGCCAAGTACAGTTAATCAATGACTTTGACAGGATTTTCTCTGCAAGTTTGGTGACGCAGTGATACTTGTAAAAACTGGCAGCTTCACTCTGCAATTTTTTTTAAACCCTCCCCGCTCAATTGCTATTGAGCAACTTGGCCAAGCTTGGGGATTGTAACAGTCCTCCTGAGCTCCAAGGAATCAAGCAAATAGGACTCTCTTAGCATACTACTCAAAACTTACTAAGCGGTTTGCCATGCCAAGGCAGATGATATTAGTGCCTTCTTGTATTTGACAGTATACTCCTATTGACAGTATAATTCTTCGAAAAATAGGCAAAATTGTGCTCACTTAACCGTGGGGGGTGGGGGTTAATAATAATAATAATTTGTGACAGAATTGCAGTCTCTCTCCCTGACCCAAATTATCAGGATCTTCATTGAGTTTTATTTACAAAGCAGATTAGAAAAATATCAATTTGGAGAAAATAAAAAATATATTCTGAAGGTGAGCACAGTTTTCACACACTGGTTACTCAAGGACACCTCTCCTTAAAACAACCTCTCCATTCCAAACTTCTTCAATGTACTTCTATAATGAGATTTTCCTGAACTAGGTATTTCAGCACAACATCCTGCAGTGTTTCATACAAACCTCATGGATCAAAAAAATGACTGTGCTTCACAAAATCAAAGACCTGGAAAATATTTCTTTAAAGAGAGCTGGAAACTGGTAACCTCTTTCACACAAAAGTCATGCCCTCACACTCGTTAATGGTTCAAATAGATCTCATGCATAGAGCCAAAGGTTCGGCAATTGTGATGGATTCCGTTCAATGGCTGACTTCACATAGCCTCATGATCCAAGGAATTCCATGAATCGCATATAAAATCACCACTTGACATGTTAAAGAACTAGACAATAAATGTCATCATGTGCAAGGTGAGCGTAGTGTTTGTGTGCATGTGCAAGGGAGGAAAGATGCAGGAGGGACGTGTTCCAAGATCTGGAAGTAGTAGCGGAGGCTGTGATAGATGAGTAATTCTGAGTTGTAATGTAAAGATTTGAGGCACTGCAGGAAGAACCTTGGGTTGCAGTTGTACTGGGAATGCACTGGCAAGCAAGCAATGGGTAATTCATTCATAACATAGATCGTCTTGGCATATCTCAAAAAGCTGTAAATGTGCAAATGGGATTATTATAACCATTAAACAATACTGCCTGATAAAGTTAAAGAATACTCACATTTGGAGCAACTTAAAAATAAATGTCCAGCAGGACTGGAGTACTTCATTGATTCCTTCAAACTGTTAAACAGAGCACTCAAATTTAACTTGCCTCGTACCCATAACACTGAATTAATTAGTGCTAAATGCTGACGCTGGCCATCATTTTAGTGCACTTTATCAGCACATGGAACACAGACTCACTGAACGATCTGACAAAATTCTTTCACAGTGTGACACAGTAGATGTAAATAGAATGTGTCCCCTGGTTGATGAAGCTAGAACCAGGGGACAGTCTCAGAATAAGGGTCAGGTCATTTAAGACAGGGATGAGAAGGGATTTCTTTACTCAGTGTGGTGAATCTTTGGAATTCTCTACACCAGGGGGCTGTGGAAGCTCAGTCACTTAACATGCTCAAGACAGGAATCAATAGATTTCTGGATTCTAATGACATGGGGATAACAGGGAGAACTGGTCCAGAGGTAGACGATCAGACATGGTCTGTTTAAATACCCAAGCAGACTCGACAGACCAAATGACCTATTCCTGCCCCTACATTACTTCAAAACTAGGACAAATTTCCTAGATGATGAACGTGGCCTGCATTTAGCAACAATAATTTAATAAGTTCTGAAATTCAAAAACATTATCTTAATTACAAGCTTTGCCAGTTATACCCACATTCCAAGAAAGAAGAACACAAATTCCCCTCGTTCTCCCCCATCCCCTTCATCTGTCCCTCACAAGTGCCGCCTTTGGATTCTGCAAACCATCTCCATTATCACATTCAATTGAGATTCATGTGACGCTGCTAACTCAAGATCGAACAAATCCCATATCTCTCCTACCCTCTAACTCAGTGGGGTCCCAACCTTGCGAGTGCCATGCCACAGTTTTATACCATAAAAGAAATCTGAGGCACACCTCCTAATTTTTCCAACTAAGCTGCCCTCTAGAAAAAGTCTTTTATCTTTAAAACCTCCTGAAACAACATCAAAAAAATCATTTAATACAATTTTCATTAGTTTAAGCAGCTTACAATGAAAGCCTCATCAATAGTTGCATATGGTTTAAATATTCACAATTAGTCCAATATGTTTAAATTGTGAACATTTAAATCATGTTTTCCATCAAAGATTTCAATTGTTTTCAGTTTTTCTACTGTGAGCAGCATCTTACCGACAATGATAAAGGAACATTTGGGCCTGCCTCTGTGAAGTGTCATTTCATCTGCAGATGGACTGGTGACAGGGCAACTCACAGGTCTTGCCCCACCAACAGACACACATACTCTTTTTTAACGCAAGCCAGTATTGAGAATGCCAACTCACACCGACATTTGCAGGAAACATAAGAATGATACTGTGGCGCGATCTGAAACAGATGGTATTCCTGACCTCCAATCAAAAATGTGTTCAGAGGATCTCTGCAACATCAGTGTACGATCCAACCTGAGCTCTGCAATTCCTTTTGTTCTTTTATAGACAATGTCTTTGATCATTCAAGAAAAAGTGAAATAAATGGGTCATGCACCAAGTCAAAATCTTCTATACTCGAGGAAAAGTAGCAATCAAACTTCTCTTGTAGCATTGTGTGGAGATGAGAGTTGAGTATTATTTTACCAGCAAGATTCGCTGGTGTCAGCTTGAACATCTCAATCAACCCACTTGCCACATTTTCCTGCCAAAGGGCCAGTTTTGATTTGAAACTTTGAAATTTTTGTGTCAGTCAGAATGTTATTGTTTTCTCCCCCTGCATTTTAGCAATTAGCTCATTCAGATGGATGAATATATCAGAATGATATGCAAGTTTGGCACACGAAGAATTATTACATATTAAATCTTTGTGTGGCAATTCATGGAAAGCTAAAAACTCTTTGGGCATATTATGGTGCTCATAAACACAAGAAAGGACCTTTCTCCAAGATAACCATTGCACTTTTGTGTGCATGAGTAAACCCTGGTACTTGGCTCCCATCTCTGCACAAAATAGAAAGCAAGTTTGATTTCAATGGACATGACTTCACATAATCCAAGATTTTCACTGTTCGGTCTAATACTGCTCAGAAGGCATTGTTTTGGCAACAAGAGCTTCATGATACAGGACAGAGCGGCTGACCTGGATGTCAGGATTCTATTCTGTCATCTTAATCATGAATCCTTTGACTTTTCTGGTCATGGAAACTGCTCTGTTAGTGCAGATACTGTTGCATTTGGTGAAGTTAAGATCATTTGCCTCCTCATACGCAGTCGTGATACAAAAGGTTTCCTCTCAGGTTGCATGGCCAGGCAATTCTTTTCAACAGAAGGAATTCTCTGATAGAATCCCCATCAAACATCTGACGTTGGCTAAGAGCTGGCTGAGTCCAGCAGCATTTGTGGAGTCATCAATCTGCAGGGCAAATTGGCCATTAATGTGTAAATTTCTCTGGAAGCACCAATTCAATATTCATCAATATGCTGATGGATTGTACTATCAGAAAGAGGAACTTTGTCAACTTCTCTGGTAGCAACAGGTCCCAACATTACCGTTACAATACTTCTGCATGCCAACAAAATTACTGTTTCAGCAATGGTGTGTGGCTTGTTGAATTTTGCTATGACCACAGCCACTGGGTAACGTATCTCCTGCGCATTATCTGAAACCACACACATTTCATCATATATTGATATTGTTGTACATGTTGTTCTCTCAGGCACTTAAATACTGTGTTTCCTTGGAGTTCGAACAGTGCTTTGCATTGAAATGGTCATTCAACTTGGTACCATTTCAGTACATGAGAACTTTGCCCTGCAAATCAGGCATTCTAAGACAGAGCAAGAGGCATCAACATGGCACAAAAATCCAAAGGCCAAGCAGAAGCTGCTGTACTGTCTGAGTACTTTTCACTTCTCTTCAAGAACTTATCCATGTCAAACACACTACACTACAGAATAAATGCCCTCAAGCATCAACCTATGATGTGGTACGGTGGCACAGTGGTTAGCACTGCTGCCTCAGCGCAAAGGGCCTAGGTTAGATTCCCACACTGTTTGTGTGGAGTCTGCACGTTCTCCCTGTGTTTGCGTGGGTTTCCTCCGGGTGCTCTGGTTTCCCCTCTCGATCTGAAAGACGTGCTGGTTAGGTGCATTGACCCAAACAGGCACCGGAGTGTGGCAACTAGGGGAATTTCACAGTAATTCATTGCAGTTTTAATATAAGCCTACTTGTGACTAATAAAAAAATAAACTTTATAAACTTTTACAAGCATAATTTCAGCTCTTCAGCCATGTCAAACTGAATATTGCTCCTCTGAAACTGTATTCTTGACCCAACATGCAGCAGAGTTGCCAACTTTCAATTGCCTTCTCAGATCTTCAGGGATCCTTTTGGCGTCTCTAACTAACGTGGCTTCTCCCGAACATGCATCACTTAAGATCTGCTCCCTGCAGCCCTTTCTCTGAGAGCAGTCTGTTCTTTTCTTGATTTTATTAGTTCCTATGTTTATTTACCTATTTTCTTCCCTTACTGGGAACTTGTGATTTTAGTTTTCCCCATCCTCTATTTTTTTTTGACCTCTCTGTCTCCCTTGCTTCTTCCAGGGTTTTAACATCCTTTTGAGGTTTTAGTTTTGCTCAGTCGCACTGATCTTCATCTTCAGCTCCATGATCAGCACCTCCAAGTCCTGTGGAACATGGGCCTCCCATGAATAAGCCCCACATGTGCAGTTCAGATTTTAGTGTTAGTTAAGACCATGAGTGTACACCTGGCAAACAAAAAAATCTGAGCCATGCAGCCAGCCAATGCATGGAAGGCCCAGTGTCCCTCAGGACTTGGAGATCTACAGTGCAGAAGAGGCCCTTCGGTCCACTGAGCCTGCGTCAAGATGACAAACATTGAGCTGAAGGTGCTTGTTTTATATTTTAAAGAATAATTTTGAATCTTATTTCACAGTATACCAGTTGGAATCTGCTGGTCCAGAGGGGGCTCAGTTGCAGTTAATCCAGATTCATCTCTTGGATTTTATATGCAATACCATTCAACAATTTGAGGCAACTGTACACCGTGGGATTCTCACTTCTGGAATGATACACCTCCAATACTCACCAACCATAACCTATATTATCTGTGGTAACATTATCACCCAGAATTTTTCCTTCAGAATTTTATTTCAGGGTTAAAATTCGGAATAAGTTAAAAGCTTGCTACCCTTTTTAGAACAATTAATTAGTGAGAGTAAAGCCCTAAATTCTTCTTGTTTAGCAATCAAAGGTTCCTTGGTAAGAACATAGTTTCAAAAAGCAGCACTGTTTTATATGGTTTACTAGATCCTAATAGAAGATTTTTCAATTGTTATGCTTTTAATGTCTAGGAAAAAACATGCAAACTTTTTGCACAATGCTTGATTACTCAAATAAGAACTGTCGTGATATGGAAGAAACCCAATGTAAAAGCTAATGAAAAATGAACTCGATATACTACAACCTTCATCTCAAGTGCACATTATATGCAAATCACACTTTTCCCTCCCCAAAAGCATTCTGTTTCATGAATGATTATGGGAAGAGATCTGATTATCAGATCAGTAGGTGGGACACAGATTCTACATAATTTCTCAGCTTTGATGAAGGAACCTGCAGCTTCATTCTTCCAGATTAATTTTGTAATGAAATGGGAGAAGACATCAAGTAGCTAAAAGTATAAAAGCAAACCACTGTGTATGCTGGAAATCTGAAATACGAACAAAAGCTGTTGGAAATATTCCACAGGGCAGGAAGCAGAAACACAGTGAATCCTTCAGTTTTTGCAGTATCCTTATTCGAAGTGGGATTCAGAAGGATGTCAAATGACCCAATTGGTAATGTTTCTTGGTACAATTGGTCATCAACTATCTTTTTAGGGCAATGGTCTTTATATGGTCAAGGGGGCTTTACATACAGGTTTTAAAAAACACATGTTAAACAGGGAGAGGAGATCAAGAAGGTAGTGGGGTACAAAAATCTTTCCTTCAGGTGCCTGCATGATTTAGGATCACTAAATATTGCCTTGGTTTGCCAATGTGGTTTTTATCAGGTTATAATAATTTGATATTGATCCAACCTATTTGGGTTACCTTCCACGTGGTTAAGATTAGCATAGTGAGAAGTCTCACAACACCAGGTTGAAGTCCAACAGGTTTATTTGGTAGCAAACGCCGCTAGCTTTCGGAGTGCTGCTCCTTCGTCAGGTGAGTGGGATCTCTGTTCACAAACGGGGCATATAAAGGCACAAACTCAATTTACAGAATACTGATTAGAATGCGAGTCTTTACTGCTAATCAAGTCTTAAAGGTACAGATAATGTGTGGAGAGAGCATTAAGAACAGGTTAAAGAGATGTGTATTATCTCCAGACAGGACAGTTAGTGACATTTTGCAAGTTCAAGCAAGTCCTTACTGTCCTGAGGGGAAACAATACACATTTCTTCAACCTGTGCTTAATGCTCGCTCTACTCACAGTGTCTGTACCTTTAAGACTTGATTAGCTGTAAAGCCTCACATTCCAATCATTATTCTGTAATTGAGTTTGTGTGTTCATATGCCGTTTGTG
The DNA here is from genome assembly GCF_965287045.1 of Carcharhinus amblyrhynchos. Classification (NCBI taxonomy): domain Eukaryota; kingdom Metazoa; phylum Chordata; class Chondrichthyes; order Carcharhiniformes; family Carcharhinidae; genus Carcharhinus; species Carcharhinus amblyrhynchos. The sequence goes on along the minus strand of NC_137332.1, from coordinate 83,514,358 downwards.
ACCAGAACTCCCACTCACCTGACAAAGGAGTAGCGCTCCGAAAGCTAGTGATGTTTGCTACCAAATAAATCTGTTGGACTTTAACCTGGTGTTGAGAGACTTCTTACTGTGTTTACCCCAGTCCAACGCCAGCATCGCCACATCATGGCTAAGATTAGCCACATGGAAGATAACTAAATAGGTTAGATTAAGATTAGCCACATGGGAGATTAGCAGTGTCAATATATGGGGTTACAGGGATAGGGCCTGGGTAGGATCAGTCATCATTGCAGGCTCTATGGGCTGAACAGCCTCCTTCTGCACTGTAGGAATTCTAAGATGAATCTGAAATATTTGAATTTCATGAATTGCTTCCTATTGCTCTCCAATCTATATTCTTGGTTTAATCTACAGTTTTCAGAAAAGGTTACACAGTAGCTGGCATAGATTTTTGCTTATACGTACGTAAAATGGTCAGGGCAGATTGCGGCCATGCCAGATCATCAGATCAATGCCACTCACTGAAATGTTTCAGTATCTCTATGTGTCCCCCCAAAATAACCTTACCTCAAGGAATGATGTGGCAATGCCAGCATTGGACTGGGGTGGGCACAGTAAGAAGTTTCACAACATCAGTTAAAGTCCAACAGGTTTATTTGGTATCACGAGCTTTCGGAGCACTGATCCCTCATCAGGATGATGAACAAGCAGCACTCCAAAAGCTCATGATGCCAAATAAACCTGTTGGACTTTAACCTGGTGTTGTAAGATTTCAAGGAATGAACACCAGGGATAGACTTATTATAACTCTCTTGGACAGAAACAACAGAATTAGGAACCATCAGCAAAGGTTTTGTTGCTCATTGTCAAATTAACAATTTGAGGGTACAATTTCCACCTTGCGTACAATATGCAATTTGGTTGCACACTGCATTAAAATGGCATGCCCTCAGGTTTCTGCTCAATTTCATTTGCATGTCACTGAATGACAATTAGACAGCATTTTAGATTTTTAAAATTTTAAGATATTTAATGTAGCTGGAAAGAGGATTGAACAAAAGTAAATTAATCTAATTTAATTTAATTTGTCAATCCATTATTTGCAAGCCATCCAATTTTCAAAAGACTATTTAAAATGTACTTTCACTATTAATAAATTTTCATGATGAATTGAGAAGAAAATTCAAAAGCTTTTGAAATGTGCCAATTGCTGTTCCTGATCCCAAGAGAACCAGCTTAATATTTGCAGCCTGCCTAAAGGTTTACAGGAGCACAATTAGAATAAGTTCCAATGGCAATTAATTCACCCTACGGAGAGGTTTAAAAGGTACAACTGTTGCAAAATATAACAGAAACTAGATTTCCACGACATGACACATACATTTAAAATTTCACAATGCCTTATGCTAGGTTCACGAATTCCAGAGGAATTGCACTGTAAAAAGCAGAATGACTAAGCAGAAGGGTCAGACTATAATAACTAAATGCTCACAATACCAAAATGCACAAGATAAAGAAGTTATGAATTAAGCTGGGTGATCATGAAATGTCCCAACGCTTTTGCCACGAGAGTTTCCTCTCCAATGACGATGTCCCATTCAGTTGGCTCGAGGCTAACAAAAAGAACACAACTATTTAAAACAGGTCAAGTTCATAACAGAGTAATGGAAGAGTCTGTGTGCTTCAGCACTATTACTGCAGGAGTATATTTGTGCTATTACTTATTCTTATTTAAAATTCATTCATGGGGATGAGGATATAATTTGGCAAGTCCAGCATTGGTTGCCCATCCCTAATTACACTTGAGAAATGGTGGTGAGCTACCTTAAACTGTTGCAGGCCACAGTGCTGTTAGGGAGGCAGTTCCAAGATTTTGATCCAGCAACAATGAAGAAATGGTGTTATTTTCCAAGTCAGAATAATGTTTGCCTTGGAGTGGGATTTGCAGGTTTCCAATGCATCATGTCCTTGCCCATCTAAATGGGTCCATCTGTGTTTGAAATTAGTCAGAAGGACCTTAGTGAATTGCTACAGTGTATCTTATTTTATGGTGTACACTGCTGCAACTGGGTGCTGAGAATGAAGTGAACTAATGTTCAAGGTTGGTGGGCTGGGTATCAATCAAGTAGGCAGCTTTGGCCTGGATAGTGAAATAGCTTTGCAGTTGCACTCATGCAGCAAGTGGGGAGTATTTCTGATTCGTGTCTTGTAGATGGCGGACAGGTTTTGAGGAATTGGGAGATGAGATACTCAATGCAGAATTCCCAACCTCTGACCTGCTCTTCTAGCCACAATATTTAACTGGCAGGTCCTGTTAAGTTTTTTGTCAATTGTTATCCCCAGAACTGATGCATCCTGTAATCAGTAACAGCTGTTTTTCCCTTGAAAACTGAACAGGAAGATTCCTTACAGTAGAAAAACCGATAATCAGTTTTCAAAAATGTTGATTCCAAAACAAGAAACGGGAGATAGAATAGTATTTTAGTTTGGTGGTTTGGGGAGGAAAGATGCAGAAATGCAGCAAAGTAACCAACTCAGCATTGAATATAGTCTAAAGCAACATAAAACATTAAATAATTAAGAAGCAAGAGCAAATACAAATCAGGAATAAACACAGAATTTCTGCCATAACTAGAATCTTGCTGTCTGCCTGTGAACATATCCAGTGCAGCTTCTGTCCTGGAAAATGCTTGTATTTTTGATTCTTTCTATAAATTACAATTTTAGAACAAAGTTTTGAGAACTGCCAGCATTATCTGAAGCGACAGGCATTCAAACTAAAGTAGTTAACGTGCATTTTGCAGATATTCTCGAAGGGTGAATACTGTGACAATTACATCCTGATTTAGTTTGGGAAAACTTATGTAGGAGAGTGAAAATGGAAAAATCTCAAGTGCTCACCAAAGACACATTGGTATATTAAAGGGCCATTGCCACCTGAAAATTTAAGCTTGTAATATAAAATTACAAGCCTAACTTAAAGGTGCATCAAACAAGATTAGTGAGCTGCAGTTTAGTCACAATATTAATAGTCCTATTCAAAATTTTGAACAATTCAATCCTCAACATTGTTCTGTTGGCATTAAGAACTCAACGTTTTAAATGTAATTTTGACCTCACTTCCATGGTAATGCCCCTTTAATAAATATACTTCAGTTCATCTGCAAAGTCTGCAATAAATTGCCAATCAGCAGCTTGGCGGATCTATGCAAAGCCACAACCAAGAGATGCAGGAACTCAAATTTTCTCTGCACAATTCTCTCCCCGCCACCCACCACCAGCCCCCACGCCACCCACGTGCATGTGATGAAACAGAGCATGCTTGATCAGTGAGAAGCAGAGGTTGCACAGTACCTGACCAGCTGGTTGTAGATGTACAGCTGGAATTTGGGATGTAGGTTGGGGAAACAGACACTGAGAGAAGCCCAGTGATGAGACGTAAAGACAGAGAAGAAGTAGTGAACAGGAGAGCAGTGTCTACAAAAAGAGGCAAAACAGGAGAAAAAAAGACAACAGCTGAGTATTACCCCAAAATAACTTAATCCTTTAGATACTCTAAAGAAAGCCTCACATTTTAAGCAGAAATTCCACGATGCATGAAACTGTTTAGCTCTAATCTCCGTACACCTTTTGCCTCAATCCATTTCCTTCTACTAAGATTCTATGACATCAAGTGGCAACAATACTCATCAACAGCGACATCAGCTCCTAAATCTCTGATGGGGGTGGAAGAGGAGGACGAGAAGCTCAAATACAGTATTACAGTTACAACCCTAATACTCCAAACACAGTTTACAAACCCATCTGAAAAAGGGTACAGCGCCAACCAGCGCTGGGATCGGAATCTATGATTAATTGATGTCAAGAAATGTTCCTGAATGCTACTTTTTCCAAGATTAGTTGAGTTCTGTTTCTGCATTGACAAACTCCCTTGCAGAACTAGGCAAGGGAATTATAAGAGGGCGAATTAAAATAGTCCACATTCACACTACTTCCCCAATCCTATTTCATTTCACTTCACAGACAACACAGTCATCAGATGAATCTAGTAGGGTGAAAAAGGGTCTCCCCCCAGGGCAGTGACCTTCATCTCCAACCAAAGAGTGCAAATTTAGTCTTTGACTGTCATCACTTGTATGAATGTGACAACCTGCAGAACTTTCCACAAACATCCCAGGGACTCTAATTTTTACTAATACAGATACAGACTGGGACCAGGCAGACTTAGGACTGCAATCCACATTGGGCAAAGGATTGCCACCTTCCTCCCTTTTGATTTTTGGAATTCAGCTGAGGTAGCAAGATCTGAATAGACGTGACCCTCCTTATAAAACCAACAGAGAGGGTCTGAAACAAGGTAGTAGAATGAAATGGACGCTACATCACTGCAAAGTCTGCAATGGTTAAAAATTAGAAAGATTATATAAAGCCCTGCACAAAGTCGTACACTATGCTGATATCCCCCTAACTACATACTCTTTCAAAATATCAATTATTATTTAAAAGATGCAGTAGATCATAAATAATACATTTAAATGGCTCTTAAGGTATGGAACCCCCTCCCCCCCACCTATTATTCTCAAATCGAAGAGCCATGCATTTTTGGTAATTTACCTCAAGTAGGGTAGTAAGCTGAATTTAGCCACTCTAAATTAGCCTATGATCCTTTATGCCTTCATGTTCTGAACTACGTGAGTCTTCAAATACCACTTCCCCTTCACAAACTATTTATCAGGTGAGGAACTACAGACTTAATTTCAACACTCCATGGCACAGTACACTATTACTATATAGAAGTGTGCCAATGAGATGTGAAACAAATGTCAAACTTGCAGTTCAAGCCTACTGAATATTTCAGAAATAAATATTCAGGGCTTCTATTCTAGATGTTACAGTACCACTGCAAAGAAACCAACTGTTAACGGCAATTGCGCCAGATACAAGATGGAAACAAAAGTTGCAAGGGTTAGATAGGCATGCACATCACTTCAACAAGGGCACAAAAGTATAGAAACAACACAATGGTTCACTAGTTATTTGAAGCCACTTAATTTGAATTATCAGATACTTTCTGGCTATCTTTGCATTGCTTATCTTCATTATTTAATCAAAATATTAGTTCATTATTTTTTGTCTTAAATGCAACTAATTCCAAATCTGGGACAACCACATATCCCATGCATCTGATCAGTGGCGTGAAAAAAAAAAACGGTAAATAAATGGAAATTACAAACTGAAACCACACTGGACTAGATGAATTAGATGTCACTTGACTGGATACCCAACAATACAGCCCAATAATCAAGACTGCCTTTGAGAAACACTGAAGCCTTCCCCATCCAAAGAAAATGGAAGAAGATGTTTTCATCTTGTCACTATGAAAGCTGGAGTTAAAATAAACCTGGCTGTAATTTGTTTTCGAAGGACCACATCAATGGGTTGCAAAGCTGCACTATTTTAAAATGGAGGTAGAGTAAACCAATCCTCCAGACACCCTGACAAATTATGTAGGTCAAGATTTCAAGTTTTACTGTGAAGCTGTAGTGTGAATTATCAATTATTTATCAGCCTTTGACTTAAAAGAACAGTCAGAGCCAGAAAATTAAAACCAGCATCAACTTATAGTTATGTAGTGCCTTTAACAATGAAATATTCCAAAATACTCTACAGGGGCATTATGAAACAAAGTATGACACTGAGCCACCAAAGGAGATACTAGGTCAGATGATCAAAGCTAGGCAGAACTTTAGTAGTCCCTTAAATGAGGAAAGTCAGGTAAAATGGCAGGGAAATCCAGAGCTTGGGGCCCGTGCAACTGAAGGCACAGCCACCAGTGCAGCAATTAATATTGAGGATTTTTAGGGTACCAGAGTCAGAGAAGTGTAGATACTTGAGGGGTGTGGGGCTGGAGGAGTTAGAGATAGTGAGGGGGAAGATCATGGTGGGACTTGAAGGCAAGGATATGAACTTATCAAAGGCAAAACAAATACAGGTCAAGATTCCTTTATTCAAACCCCTGAGGCTTATTGCCGTTTAGTTTTCAGGTACCACATATAAACCTACATTACAGTAGCCCAAGCCTATGTTAGCTACAGTCTAAAGTAAACAAAATGGCAGGAAAAATAAGATGTATTACTGAATAATAAATTTCTTTTGATATGTTCACCACAAAAATTGCAACATAAACCTTGCACACAATAGACGAGCCTTCTCATATTAAAAGTCAATGAGGTTCAAAAGTGGTTTTTGGAGGAGGAGAATTTCTTTTTAAACTCAGAGGATTGTGAACCTTTGGAATTCTCTATCTCAGAGGGCTGTGTGGAAGCTCAGTCATCAAGTATTGAGTATGCTTAAAGCAGAGACTGACAGATTTCAAAATACCAATGACAAAGTGATTTGGGGGTAGTGTGGGAAAAAGGCACTGAAGTGGATGATCAGCTGTGATCATACTGATTGGCAGATAGTCCCGATGGGCTGAACGGCCTATTCCTGCACCCTCTGGTAAGAGTGGTGCTGGATAGCTCACTCGTTTTTGCCAAGTCCTCCCATGAACTTCAGGGATTGAAAATAGGGGTCACCTCAGAGGAACAGCCAGAATGAGAGCAGTAGTAGTTAGAAGTTTGAAACGTAGATGCAAATCATTTGATGGTAAGTTTTTTCCAAAGGGCAGATGCAGATGAGACTGAAAGGAGGTTAAAGATGTTGATGAAGAATACAAAAAAAAAGCTGGAAGTGATCAAGATGTCAAGGAAATCATTGATAATAGTGAAGAGAGATTAAATGAAGACAGGAAGGCAGCAAATTAAGGAGAGAGGCAAAGAAGCAAAGATGACTGAAATCACTGAGAAAGATGATTTATCAGCACTGAGGCTGAGGGAGGAAAGGAGCAAGAACTTAGTGAGAATCTCATGGTGGAATAGGGGATGGACAATAGTACATTAGAGAGGTGTGGGAGTGAAAAGGGGTGAACAGTTTAAAGGAAGAGAAGACATTTCAGGGCAGGGGAAGAAACTTTTGGAGATAAGGACCACACAATTGCATAATGCTTCAGGAAAGTACAGCCCAGAAGGGAGACTTCAGTAAAGGAAGAAAATGTCACCATCTGTACACAACAGTCACAGATCTGGAGATGCCGGCATTGGACTGGGGTAAGCACAGTAAGAAGTTTCACAACACCAGGTTAAAGTTCAACAGGTTTATTTGGTAGCACAAGCCACGAGCTTTCGGAGCGCTGCCCCTTTCATCAGGCTTGTGCGATTTCAGTTCACAAACAGGGCATATAAAGACACAAACCCAATTTACAAAATAATGGTTAGAATGCACATCTTTACAAGTAATCAAGTCTTAAAGATAAAGATAATGCGAGTGGAGAGGGGTTAAGCACAGGTTAAAGAGATGTGCATTGTCTCCAGCCAGGACAGTTAGTGAGATTTTGCAAGCGCAGGCAAGTCGTGGGGTTAAAGATAAAGATAGTGTGACGTGAACCCAAGATCATGGTTGAAGCCGTCCTCATACATGCGGAACTTGGCTATCAGTCTCTGCTCAACGACTCTGTTGTCATGTGTCGTGAAGGCCGCCTTGGAGAAATCTTACCTGAAGATCAGAAGCCGAATGCCCGTGACTGCTGAAGTGTTCCCCAACAGGAAGAGAACACTCTTCCTGGTGATTGTCAAGCGGTGTTCATTCATCCGTTGTCGCAGCGTCTGCACGATCTCCCCAACGTACCATGCCTTGGAGCACCCTTCCCTGCAGCGTATCAGGTAGACAACATTGGCCAAGTTGCAAGTTATGTACCAGGTACCTAGTGGATGGTATTCTCACGTGAGATGATGGCATCTGTGCCGATGATCCAGCACATCTTGCAGAGGCTGCCGAGGCAGGGTTGTGTGGTGTCGTGGTCACTGTTCTCCTGAAAGCTGAATAGTTTGATGACAATGGTCTTTTTGAGGTTGTGCCATTGCTTGAAAGCAAGAAATGGGGGTATGGGGATGGCCTTGGCGCAATGTTCATCTTCATTAATGACATGTTGAAGACTCCGGAGAAAATGTTTTAGCTTCTCCGTGCCAGGAAAGTACTGGACGATAAAGGGCACTCTGTCTGCCGTGTCCTGTATTTGTCTTCTGAGAAGGTCGGTACAATTTTTTGCTGTGACGCATCAGAACTGTCAATCAATGAGTCAAGCGCCATATCCTGTTCTTATGAGGGCATCTTTCAGTGTCTGGAGGTGTCTGTGCAATCCTCCTCATTTGAGCAAATCCTGTGTATACAGAGGGCTTGTCCGTAGGGGATGGCTTCTTTAACGTGTTTGGGGTGGAAGCTGGAGAAGTGGAGCATCGTGAGGTTATCCGTGGGCTTGCGGTATGGTGAAATGCTGAGGTGACCATCCTTGATGGAGATGCATGTGTCCAAGAATGCAACCGATATTGGGATGGAACTTGTTGATGTCATCATATAGTTGTTTCAGTGATTGATCGCCATGAGTCCAAAGGAAGAAAATGTCATCGATGTATCTAGCATAGAGCATCAGTTGAAGGTCCTGTGGGGTGAAGAGGATTTGTTCAAACCTGTGCATCAACCGATGCTATACACTAGACACAACTGAAGACATTTTCTTCCTTTGGATCCATGGCGAACAATTACTGAAATAACTATATGATGACATCAATAAACTCCATCCCACCATCAGACTCATTATGGACTACTCTCTGGAATCGGTTGTATTCTTGGACACATGCATCTCCATCAAGGACGGTCACCTCAGCACTTCACTCTACCGCAAGCCCACGGATAACCTCACAATGCTCCGCTTCTCCAGTTTCCACCCTAAACACATTAAAGAAGCTATCCGCTACACACAAGCCCTCCGTATAGATAGGATCTGCTCAGATGAGGAAGATCACAAGACATCTCCAGACGCTGAAAGATGCTGTCATAAGAGCAGAATATGGCGTTTGACTCATCGATCGACAGTTCCAACGCGCCACAGCGAAAAACTGCACTGGCCTCCTCAGAAGACAAACACAGTGGACAGAGTATCCTTTGTCGTCCAATACTTCCCCAGAGCGGAGAAGCTACAACACCTTCTCGGAGCCTTCAACATGTCATTGATGAAGACTAACATCTCGCCAAGGCCATCCCCAAACCCTCACTTCTTGCCTTCAAACAACCGCACAACCTCAAAAACACCATTGTCTGCAGCAAAATATCCAGCTTTCTGCAAAACAGTGACCACGACACCACACAACACTGCACAGCAATCTCTGCAAGACATACCAGATCATCAACACGGATGCCATCATCTCACGTGAGAACACCATCCACCAGGTAAACGGTACATACACTTGCAACTCAGCCAATTTTGTCTACCTGATATGCTGCAGGAAAGGATATCCCAAGACATGGTACATTGGGGAGACCATGCAGACGCTACAGCAACAGGTGAATGAACACCGTTCAACAATCACCAGGCAAGAGTGTTCTCTTCCTGTCGGGGAACACTTCAGCAGTCATGGGCATCCGGCCTCTGATTTTTGGGTACACATTCTCCAAGGCAGCCTTCTCAACACACGACAAGGCAGAGTTGCTGAGCAGAGACTGATAGCCAAGTTCCACACACATGAGAATGGTCTCAACTGGGATCTTGGATTCACGTTACACTATCTGTAACCCCCATGCAAGCCTGGGCTTGCAAAATCTCACTAACTGTCCTGGCTGGAGACAATACTCAGCTCTTTAACCTGTGGTTAACCCTCTCTCCACTCACATTGTCTGTACCTTAAAGACTTGATTACCTGTAAAGACCCGCATTCCAACCATTATTTTGTGAACTGAGTTTGTCTTTATATGCCCTGTTTGTGAACTGAAAACCCACTCACCTGATGAAGGAGCAGCACTCCAAAAGCTAATGGCTTGTGCTACCAAATAAACCTGTCGGACTTTAACTTGGTGTTGTGAGACATCTTACACTATAGTCACAACCAGGATGCTAGTATAAATATTCAAAAGAAGACTGTAAATTGCAAGGATCTTGTTTCAGATTTAATACACATTTTGGAATGAAATATGAGAAGGATAGTGATTGATCCACTGGCAGAGTCCAAGAAAGGTAGCATGAGTGGTTCAGGAAAGAGGTGGACAATGCTCCTCAAAGGACAGAAAATTGGCAACTAGAAAACAGGGCAACTGTGGCTTCTGCTCATATACAGGCAGGACAGGTATCTCACTGGGTCTGTCAGAGAATGTCAAGAGTGGCATTGATGACAGAGGGGCTTTATGGCCCTCATGAAGAGGTACAAGCCTGAAACGGCAGAAGAATGATAGAGAAGTGGTGGAACAACTGGAGTAGGGTTTCACAGGAACTGCCAATATGTGTGCACATGAATGGGCACATAGGAATATTGTCCTTGTAATGCTTATTCTAGCTGATGAAAACTTAATCTGCAAACAATGGCTCTGCTTTCCAAAAGCATTTAAGATTTGTTAAATGCAGTTCGATAACCAGCCATAGCTGTTCCCTTTCAAAAATAACCCTTTTGAGCAAGCTTCCTGCCATAAATTTCAATCTTCAGGTAATTTCTTTCCAATTTCACATTAATACTTCCACAATGTGAAAATAGGAGTTACAAGACCCTCAAAATAAGGGTAACTAAACAGTTTTGGGTGGGGAAATTTCTCTAGATTTTCTTATTAACATCAAACTCATGAAGCAATGACAGAAGCCCACAAATGTGTACATTCTTTCGTCAGCACTTTTGTTCTGATGTTTTTGCTCATTTTTAAGCTGGTGTAAATTAGGGCAACACGGTGACACAGTGGTTAGCACTGTTGCCTCACAATGCCAGGGAGCCGGGTTCAATTCCCAGCTTGGGTCACTGTGGAGTTTGCACGCCCCCCCGCTCCCACCCCCCCACCGCCCACTCCGTGCCCACATGGGTTTCCTCCTGGTGCTCCAGTTTCCACACTTAGTTTGGAAGATGTGCTGGTTAAGTGCATCAACCGTGCTAAAATTCTGCCTCAGTATACCTGAACAGGTGCCAAAATGTGGCACATGTAGGGGATTTTCACAGTAACTTCATTGCAGTGTTAATGCAACCCTACTTATCACACTAATACATAAACTTTAAAAAACTGAAACTACACAGAAATCTTGCTAATATGATGAGGACCCACATATTTAAAATTTGAAAATCTGCCCAATCCAGAGGTTAACACTAAGTACTGTTAGTTTGTACAGGCCCGTTCATTAAAGACAATCACACACAAGCAGCCCACGAAATCAAGCAAGATTCAAATTAATACATTCAAACTGGAAACTTATTGGGAAGATCAGGCTTCAAGCTTACCTGATCTCTGGACTGACATCATTCTACCACTCTTATGACAGGTATTAATAGGCATCATGTGGAACCGTTTCAGATAGCCTCTGAATATGTTTGGCCATTTAATTCATTTCACATATAAAAACTACAAGTCTCTTGATAAATGAAAGCTTATTAAATGTTTGATTTTCATGACCAAATGCTCAAGCTATGAAGGCTTTTTATTTGAAATTCTCAAAATTGAACTTAAATATTAGGTTTAATTAATTTTCCAAAATTCTTCTTTAAACTCTGAACACTAAGATCTCTGTTCTTAGAGGTGGGATATTAAAATCAACATTTCCTCTAAAATTTCTGGTTGAGGGTGATTTCGTTTCACAGGAATTATTCACAACTAACTCTGTAATTATAAGTCTTGCGACCTTTTCTATCATTCATTTTGTTTTTTTTAATCTGGGCTGCTGTCATTAGTTTCCATTAGCATAGTGGACAAATTGATTTCTTCGTGAGGATAATACTCCAGAGTACAATCCTATGGCAGAAAAAGTTTAATGTCTTAGAACAGCCCAAACAGGCAGCAGCTCCATCCTCCAAAAGGCACTGTCTGCAATCACTGGATACTCCAACAATAAGACAATCAAGAGATAATTGGGAAAGTAAAGAAAGTCGTGACTATCATTGCACCTTACAAGATCCATGGGTATAACTTTTAAGCTGCAATCTACCCATTTAAATTGTCACCATTAGGTTTTCTTATCCTATCTATCCTGTAGAATCTGCATGTTTGTCTCTTATTTTCCACGATGTTTGATAACACCCATCTTTACCCTATGAAATGCACACGCGCACACAGCATCTCAGCTGATTCTACAATATAACTGATCAAGAGTTAATATTCCATGATCTACAAAACTGATTGTTGATCACCTAGTTTTCTGTGGAGACAGCCCTTTATTTCAGATTTTAACCAGCAGAAACTTTTCTTCCCTACCTCTAAGACCTTAAAACAAAATTATTAGGTCAGGTACAGTAGTAAATACAACCCATGCCATTGTATTTTAGTTGCCTAGCTGCCATTTTATTTCTACTCAAATCCAATATGCGAGAAGGTGGGTAACCGGGAACAAGGGATGTCAAGCAGGTTGCAGACATAAACAGAAGGATATTGCCAAGTTATTAGTGTATTGACTAACCTATCTTGCTCAGTAGCAGCCTCAAATCTCAATTCCCTTCACTTCCATTATGAGACTTATTAGCTTGTCACTTCACTTGTGCTGCAGATACTTCAATCACCCCCTTGTTCAAGATGTCAGGTTTGTCTTTTGCTGGATTATGGAAATCTGCTAACCCAAGCTTATTTGAAACTCCATTACCAATAGAAAGAGCATCAAAAGACAAAGTTTGCAACCATCACTCCTCACAGCACGTACAATGATATAGGGGAGTGAAACATAGTATTTCGTTGAGCAAAGGTTTTTTACTTTGACGAATTGAACATCAGTAGACAAATTTAATAAAACTATCACAATTGCCAAAAAAGGCCTATAAAAGCAGAAATCAAATCCATCAAATAAGCACATCATTCCCATTTAATTATTTTTCCATTATGCTAAATCATGGGCAGTGCAGTGGTAAGCACTGCTGCCTCAGTACCAGGGACCCAGGTTCAATTGTAGCCTTGGGTCACTGTCTATGTGGAGTTTGCATGTTCTTCCCGTATCTGCATGGGTTTCCTCTAGGTGTTCTGGTTTCCTCCCAGATGGTTAGGTTAAGTGGATTGGCCGAGCTAAAATTGTCCCTTAGTGTCAGGGTGACATGCGGGGTAAATACATGGGCTTACAGGGATACAGCCTGGGTGGGATTGCTGTCGGTGCAGACTTGACAGGTCTTCTGCACTTCTATAGTTTTCTGGTTATCGAATCTTGGTTTGGCCACAGTACTGTATGCAGTTCTGGCTGCCATATTATAAAAATGATATTTATTTTGAGGGCGGGGGGCTCTGGAGAGGTTGCAGAAAAGATTTACATGAGTAATTCCAGAAATATGTTGGTATAAATGCTAGGAAAGGATTGACAGGTTGCATCTCTTTTGTCTTGGAGTAAAAAAAGGGTTGAGGAACGACCTAATTGAGGTCTTTAAAGTTAGGAAAAGTTCTGAAAAGAGTCGACACAGGTGTTGCTTGTTGTGGGGAAGAGCATAACTAAATGCCATAAATATTAGTCACCAAGAAATTCAATAGGGAATTCAGAAAAAAACTTAATTCACCCAGGCAGTGATATTCACCCAGAAAATTGCTCCCACAGAGTGTAGTTGAAGAAAATAGACTGAATGTATTTAAGGTGACATTGGACAAGGAGAAAGAGGGTAATGATGATAGATTTGGATGAAGAAAATAAGAGGAGGCTTGAGTAAAGCATAAACATCAACCTAATCTGGTTAGGTCCAGTATCTGTTTTGAATATTCTATGCAATCCTTTGTAATAAGAAGCTTCCACTAGTGATGTAAAGTCAACAATTTCATCCAGATGAACAATTCCATTTCTCTGCTACCCCTACCACCCAAATGCAAGTGAGCTTTTCATGTGAGAAAATCTTGACTTTCACAGTGCAATTCCATGAATCCAGGGCCATGGGTAAACAGTGCTACTACAAAAGACGAAGGGGAGAGTGGAAGACTGCTACAGTTCTCAGGGAGGCCTACTGGAAGGCAGAGGTGAGGTCACATTTTGGACTTAGTTGCCTATTCCCAACACTTCAGAGGGGATATCTGGGGAAGTGCACTTTTTGGAACCATGTTATCCAGCAAACACCACTGGAACTGGGAAAGAGAACTTAAGTGGGGCTTTATATATATCTTGGCACTGCCAGTTCTCCCACCCCGCCCCAGACATAACATGCAACAGCTGACAAAATGTGGGCTGCAATGAAGGTGGTTAGGTTTGTCATGTTTTCACAGCAGTACACGTTACAAGCCCCAACAAATAATTGAATATGTATCGTATTACTTTTCATCCATGTGACTGCGCATCTTCTTTAGTTTTTGCATAATGCTGCTGGTCTCACTCCCCGAGATAGAAACGGGGGAGGGGCTCCGCGTCTCCACATCTGTCTGCAAAGGGCTGGGGGTGTGGCTCACTTTAGAAACATTCTCTACCTCGACATGTTCTACGTTCCGCTGCTCCTAGAACAATTAAAAAAAAATACATAAAAGGAGGCCAGAATTGTCATGTGGGACCCAGTGTTGAAGTCCATCAACTTTTGGCAAGACTGGATGATCGAAGCAATGAGCAGGGCTGGAAAATCTTGCCCAGAGGGATTGAACCCGAGAATATACAAAGACGAGTCTGTGGAAAGGTTCAACACAAATTCAGATCTGGGATTTGTTGGGAAAAATGCAATGGGATTCACCGGAACCTATTTACAGAACGAAAGAGAGCACGTTGCTGTCTCTCAAGCAGGGAAAGTGTTTCTGTTGTTTGGCTGAGTGCACCATACAAGAAATAAACAGTTGTGTGCATGCTGCCTTCAGTTCTGGGCACTACACCTCAGGAAGGCTATGCTTATCTTGGAGAGGGTGCAGCACAGATTTACCAGTGATACCAGGGTTCAAACGGTTAAATCATAACTAGGCTTGTATGCTCCAAACATGAAAAATTAATAGTCTAATCAGGTGTTGAAAATGACTAAAGCTATTACAATGATAATTAGGGAGAAACTATTTTCTTTGGCATGGGAGACCAGAAGAAGGATTAAGATAGCACAATGAATACTAGGCCATTCAGGAAATATTCAGCAGTTGGTAATCCAGACATCTGGACAAATGGGAACGTGGGTTCAAATCCCAACACACAAGCTGGTGGAAATTAAATTCAATTAAAATTAAATCTGGAATTTAAAGATGATTTCATAGTCAGCATTACCGAAACGACGATCAATTGTCATAAAAATTGTCATTCAAGTCACTAGCAAGTATCTTTTACAGAAGAAAATATACCATCATGGCCTACGTGACTCGATAGCAATGCGGTTTATCTGTAAATGCCCTCTGAAATGGCCTAGCAAGCCACTCAGTTCAAGGGCAATGAGGGACGGGCAATAAATGCGGGCTCAGCCAGCGATGTCACAACTTGGAGGATTAAAAAAAGTGGAAATGCCAACTCTTGCCTTCCCTGAAAGATGTTAACATTTTCATTTACATTGTAATTGAGCAACCTCAAACTGTACATGATCACGCCTAGTAATGTTCATGAGTAAGTAATTCCTTACAACGAATTAGGATAGGCCACTCAGCCCCTTGAGCCTGTTCCACCCTGGAACAAGATCATGACTGGTGTATTTTCTTATTTTTATCTTATATTATTTCATTTTCAGAGTAACCTTGCATTGAATACTTCAGCAATGTACATTTTGCACACTCAGCTTCTCAGGTAGGGTACTGACCAGTTTGCTGTCTCCAGCCGATTTTAATTTCTCCTGGATTTTGATGGTGGTCTGATGCATGCGCTGAATCTCTTCCTGTTGTTTCAGGATCAGCTGTCTCTCTTTACGAGCGGCCCTGTTGGCTTCTTGGAGACGTTTGATTTCAGCCTATGGCAAAAGGGGGGTGGGAAAGGGGGGTGGGGGGCGTGGGGGATGGAGGCGGAGGGGGATGAGAACCAAAATGAGGAAAGAGGATGTGTACTGTTAACAATGGCGTGTTGTCATTTGACCAAGGAGAAAAATGACAGAGTACAGAACTCCATAACCCAGTGTGCTACAAGTTAGACAATCCACACATTGTTTCACTGAATCCCTACAGTGCAGGAGGCCATTCAACCCATCGAGTCTGCACTGACTCTGACAAGATTCTCTCACCCTGGCCCTCTCCTCTGCCCTACCCTGTAATCCCACGCACGTACCATGGATAAACCACCTAACATATCTTTGGACAAAAAGGGGCCATTTAGCATGTCCAATCCACACATCTTTTAGACTGAGAAGAAATACCATCACCCGTAGCAAATCCATACAGACACGGGGAGAACATGCGAACGCCACATAAACTGTCACCCAAGTCTGGAATTGAACCCAGATCCCTGGCACTGAGGTAAAAGTACTTAACACTGTGCCACCATGGCACAGTAAGAAGTCTCACAACATCAGGTTTAAAAAGTCCAAAGTATTTGGTAGTAAACGCCACTAGTTTTCGGGGTTTGCCCCTTCATCAGGTGAGTGGAAGTTCTGCTCACAAACAGAGCATAAGAACATAAGAAATAGGAGCAGGAGTAAGCCATCGAGCCTGCCCCACCATTCAGTAAGATCATGGCTGATATGGAGTGGATCAGTTCCACTTTCCCGCTCTCCCCATAACCCTTAATTCCCTTGTCTATCAAAACCTATCTACCGTGACTTAAATATATTTAGCGAGGTAGCCTCCACCACTTCAACGGGCAGAGAATTCCAGAGATTCACCACCCTTTGAGTGAAAAAGTTCCTCAACTCCTATCTAAACTGCACCCCCGCCCCTGCCTTATCTTGAGGCCGTGCCCTCGAGTCCTGTTATCCTTTCTAAGTGGGAAGAATCTCTCTACCTCTACCCTATCCATCCCCTTCATTATCTTATATGTCTCTATAAGATCCCCCCTCATCCTCCTAAACTCCAACAAGTACAGACCCAGTCTATTTAGTCTCTCTTCATAGTCCAACCCCCTCATCTCCGGTATCAGCCTAGTGAACCTCCTCTGCACTCCCTCCAAGGCCAATATATCCTTCCGCAAGTGCGGCGACCAAAACTACACCCAGTACTCCAGCTGCGGCCTCACCAGTGCCCTGTACAGTTGCAGCAAGACCTCCCTGCTTTTATATTCTAACCCCCTCGCTATAAAGGCCAACATTCCATTTGCCTTCTTGATCACCTGCTGCACCTGCAGACTGGGTTTTTGCGACTCATGCACAAGGACCCCCAGGTCCCTCTGCACCGTAGCATGCTGCAGCTTTTCGCCTTTTAAATAATAATCCCTCCTACTATTATTTCTGCCAAAGTGGATAACCTCACACTTGCTAACATTGTACTCCATCTGCCAGGTCCTCGCCCACTCACTTAGCCTATCCAGATCCCTCTGCAGACCTTCCACACCCTCCACGCAATTTGCTTTTCCACTCATCTTCGTGTCATTAGCAAATTTCGTCACCCTACACTCAGCCCCCTCCTCCAGATCGTTTATATAAACGGTAAATAGCTGAGGCCCCAGCACTGATCCCTGCGGCACTCCACTAGCACCAACCGCCAATCAGAATAGTACCCATTGATACCAATTCTCTGCTTCCTATTAGACAGCCAATCCTCTATCCACGCTAACACCTTACCCCCAACTCCGTGCACCCTAACCTTCTGTAGCAACCTTTTATGAGGCACCTTATCAAATGCCTTTTGGAAATCTAAAAGCACCACATCCACCGGTTCCCCTCTGTCTACCGTACTAGTCACATCTTCATAGAAATCCAATAAATTTGTCAAACACGACTTTCCCTTAACGAATCCATGCTGCGTCTGCTCTATCAAACCACTCTTTTCTAGGTGCCTCACTATTTCTTCTTTGATGACGGATTCAAGCATTTTTCCAACTACAGACGTTAAACTAACCAGCCTATAATTCCCTGCCTTTTGTTTGCTAGCTTTTTTAAAGTGGCGTAACATTAGCCGTTTTCTAATCTGCCGGCACTTCCCCATATAAAGGGGAATATAAAGGCACACACTGTCCACAGAATACTGATTAGCGTGCGAGTCTTTACAGCTAACCACGTCTTAAAGGTGCAGACAATGTGAGTGGAGATTGCATTAAGCATAGGTTAAAGAGATGTGTGCTGTTTCCAGAGAGGACGGTAACTGAGATGTTGCAAGCCCAGGCAAGTCATTGGGGTTACAAATGGTGTGACATGAACCCAAGATCCCAGTTGAGGCCATCCTCATGTGTGCGGAACTTGGCTACCAGTTTCTGCTCAGCAACTCTGCGCTGTTGTACGTCGTAAAGGCCGCCTTGGAGGACGTTTACCCAAAGATCAAAGGCCGATTGCCCGTGACCGCTGAAATGTCCGGCAGCAGGAAGAGAACAGTCTTGCCTGGTGATTGTCGAGCGGTGTTCGTTCATCCGTTGTCGTAGCATCTGCATGGTCTCCCCAGTGTTCCATGCTTCGGGACATCCTTTCCTGCAGCGTATCAGGTAGACAACATTGACCAAGTTGCAATAGTATGTGCCGTGAACCTGGTGGATGATGTTCTCATGTGAGATGATGACATCTGTGTTGATGATCCAGCATGTCTTGCAGAGGTTGCTGTGGCAGGGTTGTGTGGTGTTGTGGTCACTGTTCTCCTGAAGGCTGGGTAGTTTGCTGTGGACAACGGACTGTTTGAGGTTGTGTTTGTCCGAAGGCAAGAAATGGGGGTGTGGGGACGGCTTTGGCGAGATGTTCGTCTTCATCAATGACATGTTGAAGACTCCAGAGAAGATGTCGTAGCTTCTCTGTTCCGGGGAAGTACTGGATGACAAAGGGTACGGTCCACCATGTCCCGTGTTTGTCTTCTGAGGTCGGTGTGGTTTTTCGCTGTGGCGCATCGGAATTGTCGATTGATGAGTTGAGTGCCATATCCTGTTCTTATGAAGGCATCTTTCAGCATCTGGAGGTGCCCGTTGTGATCCTCCTCATCTGAACAGATCCCGTGTATATGGAGGGTTTGTCCGTAGGGGATAGCTTCTTTAACGTGTTTAGGGTGGAAGCTGGAGAAGTAGAGCATCGTGAGGTTATCTGCAGGCTTGCGATGCAGTGAGGTACTGAGGTGACTGTCCTCGATGGAGATGCATGTCCAAGAATGCAACCGATTCCGGATAATAGTCCATTGTGAGTCTGATGGTGGGATGGAACTTGTTGATGTCATCATATAGTTGTTTCGGTGATTGTTCACTATGGGTCCAAAAGGAAGAAAATGTCATCGATGTATCTAGTGTATAGCATTGGTTGAAGGTCCTGTGTGGTGAAGTCCTGTGCATGAAGATGTTGGCATATTGACGTGCAAATTTGGTGTCCATGCCTGTTTGGTGTGCCTTGTTGAAGGTGATGACATTGAGGTCTAGGATGAAGCAGATGAGATGAGTTGTAAAACTGCATCTGGAAACTGGCAGTTATTGGCGTTGAATACTGAGGCAGTTGCAGCAATGCCATCGTCATGGGGGATGCTGGTGTAGAGTGCCGAGACATCCATTGTGATGAGGAGTGCTCCTGGTTCAACTGCTGCCTGTGTGCTGAGTTTCTGTAGAAAGTCTGTAGTGTCACGACAAAAGCTGGGGGTTCCTTGTACAATGGGTTTCAGGACGCCCTCAACGTAGCCGGAGAGGTTCTTGCATAGGGTGCCATTGCCCAATACAATGGGACGGCTGGGTGTGTTTTCAAACACACCCAGCCTCTACTGTCTCTTATCTTTGAGAGACAGTAGAGTTGTCCAACGCGGGGAGTATGTGGGATGAGAGCACGGATGGTGCTCTGAAGGTCTGGATCACAGGTCTTGATCAGAGTGTTGAGTTGACAGGTGTGTTCTTTGGTCAGATCTGCGGGTAACTGTCTGTAGTGCTCCTCGTCGTTCAGTTGTCAGTATACTTCTTTGCAGTAATCCGTTCTATTCAGTATGACGATGGCTCCTCCTTTGTCTGCTGGTTTGATAACAATGTTGCAGTTGGTTTTGAGAGTGTGGATGGCGTTGTGTTGTGCTTGGGTGATGTTCGGGGCTGTCATGAGTGCGGTTGATGAATGGGGTGTTGACGCACCTCCTGATGGCTTGGGCATACATGTCAAGTTGAGGGCAGCTCACAATGCACAATGCTTCTCTAGCTTCCACCCTCAACATGTTAAAGAAGCCAATCTCCTGTGGACAAGCCTTATGTATACACAGGATCTGCTCAAATAAGGAGGATCGCAACAGGCACCTCCAGATGCTGAAAGACGCCCTCATAAGAACAGGATATGGCAGTCAACTCATCAATCGACAGTTCCGATGCGCCACAGTGAAAAACCACACCAATCTCCTCAGAAGACAAACACGGGACACAGAGGACAGAGTACCCTTCGTCGTCCAGTACTTCCTCGGGCCGGAGAAGCTACGACATCTTCTCCAGCGTCTTCAACATGTCGTTGACGAAGACGAACATCTCGCTAAGGCCATCCCCATACCCTCACTTCGTCTTCAAACAACCGCACAACCTCAAACAGACTATTGTCCGCAGCAAACTACCCAGCCTTCAGGAGAACAGTGACCACAACACCACACAACCCTGCCACAGCAACCTCTGCAAGACATGCCGGATCGTTGACACGGATGTCATCATCTCATGTGAGAACACCATAGACCAGGTACACGGCACATACTCTTGTAACTCGGCCAACCTGATACGCTGCAGGAAAGGATGTCCCAAAGCATGATACATAGAGGCCATGCAGATGCTGGGACAACGGATGAACGAACACTGCTTGACAATCACCAAGCAAGACTGTTCTCTACCTGTTGGCAAACACTTTTCAGCGGTCACGGGCATTCAGCCTCTGATCTTTGGGTAAACATTCTTCAAGGCGGCCTTTACGACATACGATAGCGCAGAATCGCTGAGCAGAAACTGATAGCCAAGTTCCGCACACATGATGACGGCCTCAACCGGGATCTCGGGTTCATGTCACACCATTTGTAACCCCCATGACTTGCCTGGGCTTGCAATATCTCGGTTACAGTCCTCTCTGGAAACAATACACATCTCTTTTACCTATGCTTAATGCTATCTCCACTCACATTGTCTGCATCCTTAAGACTCGATTAGCTGTAAAGGCTCACATGCTAATCATAAGAACATAAGAAATAGGAGCAGGAGTAGGCCATCTAGCCCTTCGAGCCTGCCCCGCCATTCAATAAGATCATGGCTGATCTGTCGCTCCTCAGTTCCACTTTCCCGCTTTCTCCCCATAACCCTTAATCCCCTCTCTTATCAAAAACCCATCAACCCGCGTCTTAAAAATATTTAGCGAGGCAGCCTCCACCACTTCAACGGACAGAGAATTCCAGAGATTCACCGCCCTTTGAGTGAAGAAGTTCCTCCTCAACTCCGTTCTAAACCGCCCCCCTTTTATCTTGAGGCTGTGCCCCCTAGTCCTACTGTCTTTTTTGAGCGGGAAGAGTCTCTCCACCTCTATCCTATCCATCCCATTCATCATCTTATACGTCTCAATGAGATCTCCCCTCATTCTTCTAAACTCTAACGAGTACAAGCCTAGTTTATTCAGCCTCTCCTCATAGCTCAACCCCCTCAACTCCGGTATCAGCCTAGTAAACCTCCTCTGCACTCCCTCCAAGGCCAAAATATCTTTGCGCAGGTGCGGCGCCCAAAACTGCACACAGTACTCCAGCTGCGGCCTCACCAATGCCCTATACAGCTGCAGCAAGACCTCCCTACTTTTATATTCAATCCCCCTCGCTATGAAGGCCAGCATCCCATTCGCCTTCCTGACCACCTGCTGCACCTGCAAGCTGGGCTTTTGCGACTCATGCACAAGGACCCCGAGGTCCCTCTGCACCGTCGCCTGCTGCAGTTTTTCGCCACGTAAGTAATAGTCCTTCCTACCATTATTCCTACCAAAGTGGACCACCTCACACTTGCCAACATTAAATTCCATTTGCCATTTCCTGGCCCATTCGCCCAGCCTATCTAGATCCTTCTGCAGACTCTCCACACCCTCCGCACAATTTGCCGTTCCCCCAATCTTGGTGTCATCAGCAAATTTCGACACCCTACACTTGGTTCCCTCCTCCAGATCATCTATATAAATGGTAAAAAGCTGAGGCCCCAGCACCGACCCCTGGGGCACTCCACTAGTCACCATCCGCCAATCTGAATAGCACCCGTTGACCCCCACTCTCTGCCTCCTATTTGACAACCAATCATCTATCCACGCTAAAACCCTACCCCCAACTCCATGTCCCTCGACCTTCTGCAATAACCTCTTGAGGTACTTTGTCAAACGCCTTCTGAAAATCTAGAAAGACCACATCCACCGGCTCTCCTCTATCCACCGCCCTAGACACATCCTCATAGAACTCCAGTAAATCTGTCAGACACGACTTCCCTTTAATGAAACCGTGCTGCGTCTGCTTTATCAAGCAATTCCCTTCAAGATGCCTCGCAATTTCCTCCTTAATGACAGATTCTAACATTTTACCTACAACAGACGTTAAACTAACCGGCCTATAATTCCCCGCCTTTTGCCTGGCACCCTTCTTAAACAACGGCGTAACATTAGCCGTTTTCCAATCATCCGGCACTTCCCTAGAATCCAGCGACGTCTGGAAAATAACCACCAAGGCATCCACTATCACCTCCGCCATTTCTTTCAGAACCCTCGGATGCATTCCATCCGGTCCTGGGGACTTGTCCACAATCAGCCCCTCCAGTATTCAGTATCCAGTAATCAGTATTCTGTAAACTGTGCATGCCTTTATTTGCTCTGTTTGTGATCAGAACTCCCACTCATCTGACGAAGGGGCAAACCCCAAAAGCTAGTGGCATTTACTACCAAATAAACTTGTTGGACTTTAACCTGGTGTTGTGAGACTTCTTACTGTGTTTACCCCAATCCAACACCGGCATCTCCACATCATGACCACACTGGCACCCCACAGAAAAATGAAGAAGGATGGAATTCTGCATCTTTTTCAACAGATAATGTTTGCTCCTAGTGAAAACTTCATTGATCTGATGAAATGTGTGTGTAGCAGTAAACTAAACAGGTTAAGTAGATCACAGATCAGTCACTAAGAGTATTTTTGGTACTCTATGTATTACCTGCTCCTGTTGCAGCCTGAGAAGCAGCCCACGCTGTCTCTTACGGATGGGTGGCATCTTGTCATCTTCTCCTTTGTCTCTCAGGCGCCTGATTGAGAGAGAATATGGCAATGTCACACAATGCAATGACAAGCAAGTTCCAGACAGTGTAAATCAGCTCATGTACAACATGCATTTTAGCAGGTTTCACCACCTCAATTTGAAATCAAACCAGAAGCAAGATGATTAAAATGCTGTGAAATAGCATAACCTCTTTGAAATGTTCCAACTTCAGTGCCCTTTTACACTGGCTTTATCGAACTTGAAGAAAAACTATTTCCATGAGAGGCTGTTTATTCATCAATAACAAAGTTAAAAGGGGAAACAATACCTGAGAGTCCTTAGTTTGGTGAACGTGATCCCCTCTACTCCTGAATGGCAGATACAGGGATCTTTGTGAAAAGACATGCTTTCTTTCTAAATGAACAACTAGTACATCCAGTTTATGGCTGCACAGGATTCCAATTTCAAATCATGAATTAGCAATCTGTATCTTCAGGTGATTAGCATCTAAAATCTATGTCTATTTTCACTCATTCCTACAGCATGTTAACACAACAGTTTGTGATTTAGTTTTATTGTATACATACTGGCTCAGAGCTCTCCCTCCAAGCGCCAAATGTCTCAGTGAAAAGGCTGTGTTTAGCTTGACGAATGCCAATGGGGCAAAGAATACCTAAGAACAGGTTACTAACTGGTGCTAAATGTATAAATGCAACTGCATAGATGGGTTGCAGCTTTGGTAAAGTGAGCAGATTTTCAGTCTAGCTGAAATACAAGTGATTAATAACACAGGTAATGTCTGTGAAACTTGAATGGGAATCAATCTTGGCCCAAACTATTTTCACCATGAGGATCAGTATTTAGCTAGAGTGCACAGCACTTGCATTATGCTATCAAGTTAGATTGTTTTCCCATGGAAGATGGAGGCATTCACATAACAACAGAGGAAAGCAAAGAGGATCTTCTTTGGGATTCATGCCTCTGGAAACCAAGTTTTCTATTTCCATCCTGGGTTTGCTGACACCTCCTCTCCAGTTGCCCACATCTTTTGGGTACGTACCTGAGGAATACTGCAGTGACACTGGAAGGAGGAAAGTACAGCTCATATACGTGGTAAAGTGCAACAGAAGAGTAATGATTGCATCTGTGATAATCCTGGAGTATTAGTCCAATATTCACAAGCACTTCAGTAAATACAAATTTCACCAAATTACACGGCAGACATTTAATAATGAACTTGTTCGGTGATCCAAGGGTCAGGACAAACGATCCACGTAAGGCAAGTTCAAATCATACCATAACATTTGAATTTTGTTCAAGAAAAATCCAGAAATTAAAAGTTGGTATCACTGACTGTGAAGATGTCAAGCTGTCATTAAAAACCAAATGGTTCACTTATGCTCTGAGTCGGAAACCTGCCACCCATACTCACTCTGGTCTGTTCTGATTAGTTTCAGGCCAGCAAGGCTGACTTTTAACAATCATGTCATACAAGTGCCAGGCAATGACTACCTCCAACAAGATTGAATCTAACATCTCACCCTTGACATTTATCAGCATTACCAATGCTCAAACCTCCACTGTCAATATCCTGGGGGTTACCATTCATCAGAAACTGAACTGGATCCGCCATATAAATAACTACTAGATTGAGAGAGGAGTATGCAACAAGATCTGGGTGTCCTCGTACACCAGTTGCTGAAAGCAGCAAATTGAATGCTAGCCATCATAATGAGAGAATTCAAGTACAGGAGCAAGGGTATGAGCATTTAGAGAAGTTTAGAATGATCAGAAATAGTCAGCACGGCTTTGCCAAGGGCAGGTCATGCCTTACGAGCCTAGTTGAGTTCTTTGAAAATGTGACTGAACACATTGACGAAGGAAGAGCAGTGGACGTGGTTTACAGGGACTTCAGCAAGACGTTTGATAAGGTCCCCCTGCAAGACTTCTTGAGAAGGTGAGAGGGTATGGTATTCAAGGGGCTTTGGCCTTGTGGATCCAGAACTGGCTTGCCTGCAAAAGGCAGAGAGTGGTTATGGATGGGTCTTTTTCTGCATGGAGGTCAGTCACCAGTGGAGTGCCCCAGGGGTCTGTTCTAAGACCCTTGCTGTTTGTCATTTTCATAAATGACCTGGATGAGGAAGTGGAGGGATGGGTTAGTAAGTTCGCTGACGATACAAAGGTTGGTGGTGGTGTGGATAGTCTGGAGGGATGTCAGAAGTTGCAGCGTGACATAGATAGGATGCAAGACTGGGCGGAGAAGTGGCAGCTGGACTTCATTGCAGATAAATGTGTAGTGGTCCATTTTGGCAGGACCAATGGGATGCAGGAGTACAATATCAAGGGTAGGAGTCTTAGCTGTGTTGAAGAGCAGAAGGATCTTAGGGTCCGGGTCCATAGGACTCTTAAATTGGCCTCGCAGGTGGAGGATGTGGTCAAGAAGGCATATGGTGTACTGGCCTTCATTAATCGAGGGATTGAGTTTAGGAGTCGGGAGGTAATGCTGCAACTTCATAAGACCCTTGTCAGGCCCCACTTGGAGTACTGTGTGCAGTTCTGGTCGCCTCACTACAGGAAGGATGTGCAAGCTGTTGAGAGGATGCAGAGGAGATTTACAAGAATGTTGCCTGGATTGGGAGGCATGCCTTATGAAGATAGGTTGAGGGAGCTAGGTCTCTTCTCCCTGCAGAGACGAAGGTTGAGAGACGACCTGATAGAGGTTTATAAAATGTTGAGAGGAATAGAAGGGGTGGATTCTCGGAGGCTATTTCCCAGGGCTGAAATGGTCGCTACAAGGGGACACAGGTTTAAGGTGCTGGGGAGCAAGTACAGAGGAGATGTTAGGGGTAACTTTTCACTCAGAGGCTGGTGAGTGAGTGGACTCGGCTGCTGTCGGTGGTGGTAGAGGTGAACTCGCTGGGGTCTTTTAAAAGACTTCTGGATGAGTATATGGGATCTAATGGGATTGGAAGTTACAGATAGTTCTATGGCTTGGTAGGTATAGATATGATCGGAGCAACTTGTGGGCTGAAGGGCCTGTTTGTGCTGTAGTGTTCTATGTTATACCTTGCTGGAGTTACACAGGGCCTTGGTGAGGCCACACTTGCAATATTGTGTGCAGTTTTCATCTCCTCATCCGAGGAAGGATGTTCTTGTTTTAGGGACAGCGCAGCGAAAATTTACCAGGCTGATACCTGGGATGGCAGGACCAACGCACAAGGAGAGGTTGAGTTGGTTAGAATTGTATTTGCTGGACTTTAGAAGAACGAGGGGGGTGAATCTCATAGAAACCTATAAAATACTAACAGGACTAGACAGGGTAGAAGGATATTCCTGATGGCGTGGGAGTCCAGACACAGGGATCACAATCTAAAGATAAAGGTTAGGCCACTTGGGGCTGAGGTGAGGAGAAATTTCTTCACCCAGGGAGTAATGAACCTGTGAAATTCTCTACCATTGAAAGCAGTTGAGGCCAAAACATTTTATGCTTTCAAGGAGGAGTTAAATATAGCTCTTGAGGCTAAAGGGATCAAAGAATATGGTGAAAAGGGGGAACAGGTTTCTGAGTTGGGTAATCAGCCATGACCATAAAGAATAATGGAGCAGACCCAAAGGGCCAAATGGCCCACTCCTGCTTTCTTTTACTATATTAAGAGTTATTCAGAGGCTTGGAATTCGGCATTGGGGAGTCAGGAGATGAATTAATCGAAGCCTATTCACCACCTACAATGCACAAGTCTGGAGTGTGATGGAATAATCTCTACTTGTCTGGATGAGTGCAACTCCAACAACACTCAAGCAGCTTGATACCATCCAGGCCAAAGCAACCCTCAAATGGCATCCTATCTATCATCTTAAACTTTCATTCCTGCCACGCAGCAACACACAGCGGTAGCAGTGTGCACCATCTTCTGGATGCCTTTGCAACAACTCAAAGGCTCCTTAGACAACACCTCCCAAACCCACCATCTTTACCACCTAGAAGGACAAGGGCAACAGGTACATGGGAACAACACCACTTGCAAGTTCCCCTCCAAGCCACCTGTGGAATTGAGGCCAAAACATTCTATGCTTTCAAGAAAGAATTAGATATAGCTCTTGAGGCTAAAGGGATCAGGGGATATGGTGAGAAAGCTGAACAGGTTACTGAGTTGGATGATCAGCCATGACATAATGAATGATGGAGCAGGCTCAAAGGGCCAAATGGTCTACCCCTGCTATCTTTTACTATATTGAGAGTTATTCAGAGGCTGGGAATTCTGCATCAAGTAACCACAATATAGTTCCCAGTTCTGACTTATGTTGCCATTCCTTCACTATCAAGGGATCAAATTCCTGGAACTTCTTTCCTATCAGCACTGTGGGTATACCTACACTAGTTGGACTGCGCCAGTTTAAGAAAACAGCTCACCACCACCTTCTCAAGGACAATTTGGAATGGGCAACAAACACTGGCTTTCACCCAGTGAAATAAGAACCTCTGATGTGTGTTAGTACATTGCTGTATCAATATGCAACAAAATCCTCAATCTCGAGTCTAGCAACACTTAGAGGACACACCTTTGCCACACAGAGAAGGCTCACCGTCACAAACTTTAGGGCAAGGGATGGGCACTAAGTATCAGCCTTGCCAGAGGCATCCAAATCCCAGGGATGAATGTGAAAAACAAATGATTGTAGACAATTAATCAATATTGCCTTCATTCTAAGATTAACTCTTGTCAATGATAAGGGGCTACATGGTCTTGAATTCTCCCCAAAAAATTCTGTGGATTGAATTCACATGAAAGCTGGAATAATTTGCGCTGGATTTTTTCAGTAGGAGTTCAGAGAAAAATCTCCCATACTCTATACTGCAGAGGCCACCAACATGAATATTATTAAATTTCAGGGGGTGGGGTCTACTCCACTGGAGATGCTGAGCTGACCGGGCCACTGTGCACAGTCCTGACATTGGTACATGCGCAGTGGCTCCGCTGACCAGCTCTGCATCGCTCACAATGGCCCTCCCACCCCCTATCACTGCAAGGTGGCAATAGGACAACCCATTGATCACTGTCCCAGGCCCCACCCCTTAGCACAGCCCCACGCCCAATGGGCAGTGCCAAGGTGCCCCCTGGGCACTAGCACTTTGCCCCTTGGGCAGTGCCAGGATGCCAATGCCCAAGGGGCACCCCCCCCCCCCCCCCCCGACCCTCTGGGGGCCCCCAATTCACCCCCCTTCATTCCAGCAGGGTCAGGCCACTAGTTCCCCGCAAGTGGGGAGCTATTATAATCTTCGCTGGAATGAACCAAGCGGATGCTAGCCGGCCTGGAGACGTCAGTCCCGGGCCTACTAATTGTCTTTAAATAGCATTCAAATGCTCTTTGCAGCTCCCCACCGATTTCCAGAGCAGAGCACAGCAGAGCAGATGCTGCCAGAAATCCAGCACTGGGAGACACTAGCTAATGCGCAAGCAAACTCCGAAAAATTAGCACAGCGGGATGGGAGAATCGACCCATGGCGTGATTGCCAATAAACTATAAAACAGGCTCATTATAAAGAGAAAAGAAATGGCTTCCCCTCCCCTGGGAAGTATTACTAATATTAATGCACATTTCCTAGACTGCAATTTGGAAAGACTATTAAGTTTAATACCACTGCTACTCACTTCTTCTGGTGCTCCAACCAGGCCAACTCTGCTTTGGTCTTTTCCTTCAAGGCTCGTTCGCGCAGCTTAAGGAGCGACACCTGGTGTTGAGCACGCATCTCCTCTTCCTTCATGTATTGTCGCACCATTTCCATGGTGAATTTCGAGAAACTGTCTTGCCCCCCCGAGAAAGGCATGCTCAAATCATGCTGAACAGTGGAAAGACAAAAAGACAAACATTATACTGAGTGAAGTGAGCTACCTGCTGCTGACCCCAGTAAAACTTGGCCAAAAAATCTCAAGACCTGAATTCAGACGACAGCTATATCTAAAGTAGCTACCAATATCAGACATGTCTGATACATGCTGCAACATATGTGAACTTGCCAAATTTTTCCACTGCTCATCAGAATTAAACAGAAGGGATGAACATTATTTTGGTCAGGACTCCACTGATTTGCTGCCAGATTCTACATCAAACCTGACAACTGAGTAGAAGTTGCTTTTGGGAAAAATGGGGATGGGTGGTTGCATCAACACAAGAACAGGAGGAGGCCATTTAGCCCTTTGATCCTATTCTGCCATTCAACCAGATCACGGTTAATCTACAATCAACTCGATCACAGTAACTCTGAACATTTACCATTGCTAATCCACCTAACCTACACATCTTTGGACCGTGGGAGGAAACCTGATCACCCAGAGGAAACACACTCAGACACAGGGGGAACATGCAAACTCCACACACTAAGTTCAGAATCGAACTCGGGTCCAGTCATCCCTTAACCTTGTAACTTCCAGGGAATACAGCTCTAGCATGGGTAATTGTACCTCTTAAGGGTCCAGGTCATTCTGGTAAATCTATAAAGCACTTTTGGTAAGGCTAATGTATCATTTTTAAAGTGGGGTGCCCAGATGTAGTCTAAACAAGGGTTTTATGCAGCTGAAGTATGACTTCTACCCCCTTGTATTCTAGTCCTCTAGCTAGAAAGGTCAGAAATCCATTCAACCTTTTGATTATTTTCTGTAACTGTTCATGACATTTTAGCAATCTACATATATCAATTTCCCACTGACAAGACACCTTGGAACTCTGCTGTTTTCAGTTTTTCAACATCTAAAGAATACCATGTTTTATACTATTTGGGTCCAACCCCACATTTGCCTATATTGATATCCATTTGCCACAGTTCTGCCATTCACTTAATCTATCAATATCTCTTTATAATTCTACACTGAGATTCCTGCCCACCTACCTACTATTAGCAAATTTTGGATAAATGATTTTCAATTCCATTATCAGAGTGGCTGATGATACACTGAATAGCTAAGGTTCCAACAAAATCCATGTAGGACACCATCAGTCACATCCTGCCAATTAGACTATCTGCCCATTATCCTTAATTCCCACTCACACCTCCCAATGCCTGATGCACTCATCCCGACTACTGGGCTTTCCACAGTCTTGCTACCATGCCTTAACTAAAGAGATTAGAAATTCAAGACCAGGACGAGACCAGTCAGCCCCTTGAGCCTGCTCTGTCATTTGATTAGATCATGGCTGATTTGTTGGTCAAAACCCATCTCTCACTTTGGTTCCGTAAGCGTTACCCTTACCTAATAAAAATGCATCAATCTCAGTTCTGACATTTTCAATTGACCTCCAGTATCGAAAACGATTTTTTTTTCCCGAAGGAGGAGGGGGCCAGATTTCCATTGCCCATTTATGTGAAGAGGTATTTCTTGACGTCACTTGTGAACAGCCTAGTTCTAACTTAAGATTAAGCTCCTTTCATCTGAACCTGCATAAATAATTTCAACCTAACCTATTAATTTATTTAATTATCTTAAAACACTGTCAATCAGATCATCCCTTAATCTTTTATGCACAAGGGAATACAAGCCTAGTCTATATAATTGGTTCTTATAATTTAATCCTTTTAGACAGGTTGTTGCAGAGAAATGTCACCATAGCTCCAAGCACTGAGATTCCAGTAATTGTCACCAATGGCACCCCTAAACCTCCATACATGGACTCACTTTGACAACTGTCGAGGCAGACTGATCCCGAGCCATGTCCTCGTCTGAATCATCCTGCCGACTGCGTTTCCTCTCCATGTTAAAGCGGCGATGGCTCTCTGATGGTAGAAGGGAACGGAAGGATTTCTCTTCAATCTCATCTTCAGTCATTGACTCGTCAAACTTAAGGGAGTACTCAGTGGCAATGGAGGCAGAGTCTGGAGAGATAATAGATAGGTTATAATGGGCAAAGGAAAATAACAGACAAAGAACCAGGAAGGAATTTGGACTTTCTGTACCAGTGTTGGCAAGGTTAAAGGCAAGAGCTAGAACCCTTGGATTAACTTGAAAATAAACTACTGCAAAAGTTGGAATCTAAAAAAAAACACTAAGTGTAGAAAATCTCACCAGGTCTGACAGCATCTGGAGAGAGAGAATAGAGTCAACGTTTTGAGTCTGGTTGATGCTTCTTCAGATAGGATTAACTACTACTTCTAGCCACTGAGTTTTGTTAAAATTGTTGCTTTGACAATAAAACTGTTCAAGGGGACATGCTTGAAAGATTGGTCATCTTCCAGAAGTATAATTCAGAGTCTCTAGGAGGTTAAGATAGTCTTGGAAGACCGTGGGAAACCATCTCATACAGTGTGTGCTGTTTCTAGAGCCACAAGAAAGCAAGAGCTGAGAGTTATTGAAAAGTTGCATCCTTTGAACGGCATCAAAGGACGCATTCTAAAATAATGATGTGGATGTGCCAGCGTTGGACTGGGTTAAACACAGTAAAAAGTCTGACAACACCAGGTTTTAGTCCAACCGATTTATTTGATAGTAAACTCACAAGCTTTCGAGGGGACTCCCTCTTCCCCTCGAAAGCTTGTGAGTTTACTATCAAATAAATCGGTTGGACTAAAACCTGGTGTTGTCAGACTTTTTACTGTTCTAAAATAATGACAGTTCACAAGATTAACTGCGAAGGATGTCAAAAGAGAACAAATCTCTTTAATCCCCCCAAGCAGGAAAACTGGCCATTGAACTTTGTGTTGACCTTCTGGTCAATTGGATAAATTTGTATCTGTAAAAACTTTACTTTAACATTAATCAAAATAATTAATTCAAGAAAAGATTAAAGCCTTGGTTTATGCTGCCTTGATTATCTTGCAAATTAAAGAATTAAAACAAAAAACTTACAATCACAAGTACTGAGAAATATTTAGTGTAAGGATAACAAACTTTGTCAGTATTACATTTGACATATAAATGAATGTAAACAGTCAATCTCCTTCAGAAACTTCCTTGGCATGGAAAGCTGCTCTGAGAAAGAGAAATGCTTTCGCTTCCATTTCTCTAAACTTTCATCATGGGGATTGTTGGACTTGGTCAATCAGTTACCAGCACTGCCTCTTCAATTCACAGGAACCTGACTCAAATGTTCAACAAGTACTTGACTACCTGTAGCTGCTTGGGCGACACGGGTTTGTCCCTGGCTCCACCCCTTCCAAAGAAAATAGCAAATTGTGCACCAAATTTTAACCATCAAATATTGAACATTTGCAAGGGCAAGATCCTAATCTCTCAAGGGAATACTTTTTAGCAAAGTCACAAAATTACTGTACTGGATTGAGTATGTCTAACTTATTGCTTTCGTGTATATGTACACAAGTGATGAAAGTGAGTGAGTAAAGGGTCACACAATACAACTAACAGCATTAAAATTAATTATTTTCATTGGCTGTCAAGACAGTGACATCACCATTCATTGTTCATTCCAGCAGATCCCAAGATGATTGTGGTGGGCCTCTTCCTTAACCCAATACAGTCCATGTGGTGAAGATGCTGCAACAATGTATAGTGAGGGAATTCAGCATTCTGATCTTTCAACAAAGACTTAGAAATCCAAATCTCCTGCAGTTAATAGTATTCAGTTAGCTTGGAATCTGGATACTGACTTGGGGCTTCTGCATATTCAGTATCAAATCTGGCTTCTTTGTCCTAGCTGCAGAACCAGAGATCCAATGAAACTGAAATAAGGATGTTCTAGTTTAAAGGCAGATGGCTGTCTCATGGAATTTGAACTAACCAATGTCAATGTAGATGGTTAGAGGGATTCTAATTTCTGGTTAAAGAACTCACCTTTCTCCTCAGGTAACGAAGGTACACTATCACTGTGGATCGAGTCATCAGCAGCTGTATGCACCTCCTCTTCAACAGAGCTATTTCCCTTCTCGTAGTGGGAAGCTCTGCTCTCTGCTCTTTTCTCTGATGGTAAGGAAGGGCTGTCTTGCCTACTGCTGCCGCTGCTATAGAAGTGACAGAGGGATCAACATAACAGCTATTAAAAAAGGCATCATTTGCTGTCAATTTCAATTTTGAATAGATGCCCTCGTGACAGAGTTGATAAAGGTATCATGTGCTGAATTATAACAGTATCTTATGTAGTGACATTATCATAGAATATACCACTAGGCAATTCACAAAAAACATTATCAGGCATAAATTGGCATTAAGTCAAAGGATAAAGTATTGGAGAGATGACCAAATCCTAAGTCAAAGAGCTGGGAATTAAGGCCCACATAAAGGAGATGTGGAGGTCAGCAGGGAGAGAATTTGAGGATGTGACCTCTAAAGAGCTGAAGCACTGTCACCAAGACTGAGTGCAGCAGGAAAAATACATGGCTAAAAGAACCGAGGGTACCTTGCTACAGGGCCAGCAATGCAGTAGCCAGTGACGACACGGTATTGGAAGGACCAGGGTGAGAAGCTCTTGTCTGATCTGATGCGAGTAATATCATCACCACTACAGTGTGAGCACAGCATCTGGTGGAAGGATCTCCCTGACAAGGAGGTAGACAAATTGAAGGTGCCAAGTTTATACAGGGTTGGTTACTCTCAGTTAGGGTACAGGCTTAGGCGCCACTTTCAGTAGCTCCTGGATCAGGGCAATGGAAAGAAAGACACGTAAGTCTATAAAGGCTCCTGCAGCTGATGACTAAGGTCTTTGGAAATGTCTCTGGCAGCAGGTGAGAGAGTACAGGGTCAATTCAGCAACCACGCTGGCACTTAGCAGCTGGTCAAACAATGTCCAATTGGACGAGCTATGAGGGGGCTGTTGGCACCAGGGACACAAAACTCCATCAGGAGAAATAGTGAATGGGTGATGGAAGTACAGTGGGCACTTAATATATCAAAACGATAATAAGTCAATACATACGTATAAAAGCAGTTACTATAAAAGTTAAAACCTCACCTTCGATCATGTTTGTATCTGGATGACTCAGACATGCTGTCTAATGAAGCAGAGTAATGCATTTTAGAATCAGGCAGTTTCTCCACAGGTCCAGGTGATGCTGGTTTGCATTCACACTTTCTTCTATGGATCAAAATAAATACTGATCAGTTCATTGCTAAAAAAGTCTCTTAATTCAATTTCTTCCTGCCATGAAAAAACATTTTTTTTTATTATTTCCAACAGCTTTTCAGTGAAAACCACTTCAGTACATTCAGGGTCAGCATCAGCACCATGACATAAAAACAGAAAGTGCTGAAAAAGCTCTGCAGGTCTGGCAAAATCTGTGGAAAGTGGAACAGAGTTAACATCGAGTTTGATAGGACTGTTCTTCAGAAGAGTCACCTTTAAGGTCTTGTTCAAAGAGAAGTCACATAGGACTTGAACTGTTAACTCTGCTTCCCTCTTCACAGGACTGAGATACTAGGTTTTGCAGTCAAAGCTTGATCCCTTGTACAATTCATTATCTGTTTTTAGTTTTTGACCCTGTTCCTTAGAACCTTTTTACAACAGATCTACCATAAAGGCACGTAATGACAACTTCTAAACATCAATTATATTTACCAAAATATTAAAGAATTTGGGTCAATTGGCATGGGTACACTTGAGGCCAACTAACATCTATATAGGCACATTTGCCTAGTCAGCTCACTAAACTATAGAATATCAGAGTCCTATTTATGTTCGCCCATATTTCATAGCAAAAATAGGGGAGATGATGGTCTAATGGTACTATCACTAGACTATTAATCCAGAAACTCAGTTAAAGCTAACTCCACGATCATCTTCAACACCATTGCCCCACAAGGCTGTGCTCTCAGCCCCCTACGAAACTCCTGACACACCTATGACTGTGTAGCCAAATTCCCCTCCAACTCGATTTTCAAGTTTGCTGACAACATCACCATAGTGACTTTGATCTCAAACAATGACGAGACAGACTACAGGAATGAGATAGAGAATCTGGGAACTGGTGTAGCGGCAATAATCTCCCCCATCAATGTCAACAAAACAAAGTAGATTGTCATCGACTTCAGGAAGTGTAAAGGAGAACATGCCCCTGTCTACATCAACGGGATGAAGTAGAAAGGGTAAACAGCTTCAGGTTTTTAGGTGTCCAGATTGCCAACAACCTGTCCTGCTCTCCCCATGCCGACACTATAGTTAAGAAAGCCCACCATCGCCTCTACTTTCTCTGAAGGCTAAGGAAATTTGACATGTCAGCTATGACGCTCACCAATGTTTACAGATGCACCACAGAAAACATTCTTTCTAATCACAGGAAATTTGACATGTCAGCTATGACGCTCACCAATGTTTACAGATGCACCACAGAAAACATTCTTTCTAATCACAGCTTGGTATGGCTCCTGCTCGGCCCAAGACCACAAGAAACTACAAAAGGTCGTGAACGTAGTCCAATTCATCATGCAAACCAACCTCCCATCCATTGAGTCTGACTAGGCAAAGCAGCCAGCATAATTAAGGACCCCACGCATCCCAGACACACACTTCCATCGGGAAAAGTACCAACTGACTCAAGAACAGCTTCTTCCCTGCTGCTGTCAGAGTTTTGAATGGATTTACCTTATTAACTTGATCTTTCTCTACATCCTAGCTGTGACTGTAATACTACATTCTACACACTCTTGTTTCCTTCTCTATGAATGGTATGCTTTGTACAGCATGCAAGAAACAATACTTTCCACTGTATGTTAATACATGTGACAATAATAAATTAAAATCAAATAATATTCTGGGGCCCACGTTCAAATCTGCCACGACAGATGGTGGAATTTGGATTCAACAAAATATATAAAATTAAGAATCTATTGATAACCATGAACCATTGTCAATTGGCAGAAAAACCCATCTGGTTCACTTGTCCTTGAGGGAATGAAATCTGCCGTCGTTACCCGGTCTGACCTACACTTGACTCCAGACCCATGGCAATGTGGTTGACTCTTAACTGATCCTCCAAGGGCAACTGGGGATAGGCTATAAATGCCAACCAGCCAGCAACACCTATGTCCCACGAATGAATAAACAAACAAAAAAACTCTCTCCAAAAAATAGCTTGTAGTGCACAGTTGGAAGGCTACCCAGAGTGAAGGACTTGGAACGATTGTGAAAAACAATCAAAGGAAATAGGCATTTCAAGCCCTTCATAGCTGTTCCGCTATTCGATCAGATCATGGTTGATCTGATTATGGCCTTAATTTCACTTTTACTTCTCTCAATCAAAAATCTGTCTAACTCAGCCTTGAATATATTCAATACCTAGCCTTCACTGTTCTCTGTGAAAGAGAATTCCAAAAACTAATGATCCTCAGAGAATAAATTCCTCTACATCTTCAATGGGAGCCCCCTTATTTTCAAACTGCGCCCCTAGCTTCTAGATTTCCCCTTGATAGAAAACATCCTCTTTGTATCCACATCAAGTACTTTCAGAATCTTATGCATTTCAATACAATCACCTCGCATTTTTCTAAACTCCAATGAGTATCATCCAACCATCTCAATCTTTCCTCATAAAACAACCCCTTCATCCTAGTGAACGCTCTCTGAACTGTCTCCAATGCCAACATTTGGTTTGATTTATTGTCACATGTATTAGTATACAATGAAAAGTACTGTTTCTTGTATGCTATGCAAACAAAGCATACTGTTCAGGGAGAAGGAAACAAGAGAGTGCAGAATGTAGTGTTACAGCCATAGCTAGGGTATAAAGATCAACTTAGTGTGAGGTAGAGCCATTCAAAAGTTTAATGGCAGCAGGGAAGAAGCTGTTCTCGAGTTCTCAGACTTTTATATCTTTTTCCCGATGGAAGAAGGTGGAAGAAAGCATGTCCGGGGTGTGTGGGGTCCTTAATTATACTGGCTGCTTTTCCAAGGCAGCAGGAAGTGCAGACAGAATTAATGGATGGGAGGTTGGTTTGCATTACGGACTGGGCTTCATTCACAACCCTTTGTAATTTCTTGCAAATAGATTCCTCAAGTTACAAGGCCAAAACCGTACACAATAGTCCATAAGTAGTCTCATTAGTACCCTGTACAGTCCATCCTAACCAGCACATGTTGGACTGTGGGAGGAAACTGAGCACCCAGAGGAAACCCATGCAGACATGGGGAGAGTGTGCAAACTGAATCATCTAAAGTAGAAATGAACAAGGGTCACTGGTACTGTGAGGCAACAGTGCTAACCACTATACCACCGTGCCGCTGCACGCACAGTACACACACACACACCACCCCCCACCCACGCTGTCTTAACTGATGCCTTTTATGTGGCACTTTATTAAATGCCCTTTGGTCCACTCTATTTGCTTTATTCATCAAAGAACGCTAATAAATTTGTCACATATGATTTTCCTTTCACAAAAACCTTGTTTACTCTGAATGCATTATGGTCCTGCTACTACCCCCTTAAAAATGGATTATACAAACATAAGAATTAGGGGGAGTAAGCCATTCGGCCCCTCTAGCCTGCTCCACCATTTCATACTATTATGGCTGATCCAATTGTGGTCTCAACACAATTTCCTATCTACCCTCTTTATCCTTTGACTCCCTTCTCAATCAAGCACAAACAAATTCTAGCATTTCACCCAGTGACAGAATTCGGCTAACTGGCCTACAGTTCTTGCTTTCTGTCTCTCTCCTTCCTTGAACAGAAGTATCCAATTTGCAGTTTTCCAACCTGTGAGGTCTTTTCCAGAATCTCTGTTTTTTTGGAAAATTACAACCAATGCACTCACTATCTCTGCAACCTTTTCTTTTAATACCCTAGGATGCAGGTCATTAGATCTCTGGGGCTTGTTAGCCTTCAGCCTATTACACTGCATATTTTCTCTTGTGGCAGTGATTGTTCCAAGTTTCTCTCTCCCTTGTGCCACTTGATTTCCTATTTTTCTTGGAATATTTATGTTGTCCTTTACTGTGAAGGCAATTCAAAATGCCTGTTCAAGTAGCATTATCCTCTCCCAGGATAGTGCTACATTCCTGAAATTACTGACCAGGCATTTGTCCCCTTAAAAACAGGTTCTGTGAAATCACTTTTTTTGTAATGTTTATCTGCAACCATCAAAGTTTTAAAGTTCAAAGTTTTTAAAGTTTATTTATTAGTGTCAAAAGTAGGCTTACACGAGTTACTGTGAAAATCCCCTAGTTGCCACACTCCGGTATCTGTTCAGGTACACTGAGGAACAATTTAGCACGGCCTTTGCACCTAATCAGCACATCTTTCAGACTTGGAAAGAAACCAAGAGCAAACAGAGGAAATCCACGTAGACATGGGGAGAACAAGCAGACTCCACACAGACAGTGACCCAAGCCAGGAATCGAACTGCATCCCTGATGCTGTGAAGCAGCGTACTAACCACTATGCCACCGAATCGCCCCACTTATTAAGATGGCTGCTCACGTTCTCCATGACATTTGGACCCAACAGTTGGGATGCAAGAACTGCAAATTTGATAATCAATTCATTTTGGCGCACTGAGGAAGTGTAAGCTTGTAGATAAATAAACACACTACATAGAAAGCATACCAGCACAGACATCAATTCAGAAAAACAAGAATTTTAATGAATCTCATGTCTGCATGGAAGCTATATTCCTCTATCAGAGGCTTGAACTGCATCAGGGCCGAAAGTGCAAACCAGACCCAGATCTGCACCAGCTACATGTAATTGCCAGCAAGATCTGCTCACTTTTGCTCTCACTGATTGCTTTCACCACAGTTTTGCACCAACTGGTGTCAAATTGTGTCCAGTTTTGCTATTGACCCACACTGATAACTAAATCAGACATCTGTTACAAGTGGTGCAGATGTCAGTAACTATTTTAAGAAGCAAGGTCCAGTAGGCAAAAGGGGAGTAAGCTAACTCAACATACCTCTTAATCCTTTCAATTTAATTCAAAGTTAAAACATAAGGGAGGTGCAAAGAGCCCAAACATTTTCATTGCTATGCATGGAGGTAGTAGGCACAATGTGAAAAACAGTGCAATGAGAAAGAAGCACTTCCGAAGTTATTAAATTTGTGAAGCTTGATCTTATTGATCAGAGGAGGGCAATGTTAAAATTTTACCTGTCAGTTTCAGTCCTAACTCGCAGCTGCTTCATAAAGTCTGAATGCTGTTGTCTCTGCTGGTCCAACAATGCAGTCACTGGTAGTGCAGCTGCTCCATGGGACAGATTTGTGGCCACAACAGGCGAGGATCCAGCTGCAATCTGTGCACGTGCCAACTCAGTCATCTAAACATAAAGAACTATTATTCAGCATAACACGTTAGAATACAACTTGGACCTCATTTTGCTTTTGGAATCATGGAATGGCACACCACAACAAATCACCATTTGGCCAATCATGCTTGAGCCAGCTCTTTAAAAGAGCTATCCAATTGGTCCCCGTTCCTTCGCCATAGTTCTGAATTCATTTTTTCCCCCCAAAATGTCCAAATTCCTTTGGAAAATTAATATTTAATCTTCCACCTTGCTTTCAGGCAGTGTATTTGCATTCAAGATCACATCTGTTCTCTGAAATAGCAAAAAACAGTAAAAGCACAATTACAATTGAATTATCTAGTGTTAAATGTTCACATGCCTGACTAGCATGATACTAATGGTTCCAATAAGTTTCCTTTTGTCCCCCAAAGGGAAGCAAGATGTCAACAATGTGCTAGAGGTCTGAGATGTTGTGAATGGAATGAGAACTTTGGGTTTACATCCTGATTCAAAAGGCATCTATCTACCAATCTCAGTCATGAGATGGAAGGCAATTCTTCATGTGAACAAATGGAGGTCCATCACCTGGCGTGTAGACTGTGCAGTGTTTCTTTAAATAAACTTTTTCACCTCTGTAACGTCACCCATTCCTGCACCTGCCTCAACCTACCTCTATGTTTTTGTTACTTCCAGATGTGGCTATTTTGCTGAATCTTCCGTCCTTTGTAAATGTGAGTCATTCAAAGCTCTCGCAGCTAGTCCTTTTCACCCATTACCCCAGTGTTCACTGACATACAATGATTCCTACTTTGGTAACATCAATGTCAAAAATTCCCATCCTTGTTTCCTAATTCCTCAAGGTCTCATCCTTCCCATCTCTGTAATCTCCTCCAGTCCTACAAAAGTGTTGGGATCCTTGCAGACTTCTAATTCTGGTCTCTCAGCCTCTAAAGTTACATTCCCACACAACGGATACCAGTGCTAGGTTTTCAGCTTGATTGGGGAAAAGCATCCTTTTGCCAAAAAGGCAAAAACAAAGTTCTGCGTACCTCTTTAACTTGTCGTGCTGTGTCTGCAGCCAGTCTAGCTGCTTCCACCTGTTGAGTCATCATTTTATTTGTGGATTCTTGCAGCATCTCTTGGTTTGTCTGCACGAACTGCTGCAGAGTCTCTGAGTGTGCCTGAGTACAAATAAAAAGAGAGGGTTTCACATCCAGCAGTGTATTAGTAATTATAAATAACCAGCAACTGATAGCTCAGAATGCTTCAGCCAGACCAGCAGAGGGTGCATCAAAGTGACTGTGAGCTATCAAAATGCAATGTGAACTCGATTTTTTTTATTCAAGAAGAATACTGCATTGACCTGTCAAATTTTATTCACAACCCAAACTCACTAATGCCTGCTTTGATTTGTGATTAAAACATGAAGCTTCTATCTAAGAACATAAGAAAAGGAGCAGGAGTAGGCCATCTAGCCCTTCGAGCCTGCCCCGCCATTCAATAAGATCATCAACCCGCGTCTTAAAAATATTTAGCAAGGCAGCCTCCACCACTTCAACGGGCAGAGAATTCCAGAGATTCACCACCCTTTGAGTGAAGAAGTTCCTCCTCAACTCCGTTCTAAACCACCCCCCCTTTATCTTGAGGCTGTGCCCCCTAGTCCTACTGTCCTTTCTGAGTGGGAAGAGTCTCTCCACCTCTATCCTATCCATCCCATTCATCATCTTATATGTCTCAATGAGATCTCCCCTCATTCTTCTAAACTCTAACGAGTACAAGCCTAGTTTATTCAGCCTCTCCTCTTAGCTCAACCCCCCTCAACTCCGGTATCAGCCTAGTAAACCTCCTCTGCACTCCCTCCAAGGCCAAAATATCCTTGCGTAAGTGCGGCGACCAAAACTGCACACAGTACTCCAGCTGCGGCCTCACCAATGCCCTATACAGCTGCAGCAAGACCTCCCTACTTTTATATTCAATCCCCCTCGCTATGAAGGCCAGCATCCCATTCGCCTTCCTGACCACCTGCTGCACCTGCAGGCTGGGTTTTTGTGACTCATGCACAAGGACCCCGAGGTCCCTTTGCACCGTCGCCTGCTGCAGTTTTTCACCATGTAAGTAATAGTCCTTCCTATCATTATTCCTACCAAAGTGGACCACCTCGCACTTGCCAACATTAAATTCCATTTGCCAGTTCCTGGCCCATTCGCCCAGCCTATGAGATCCTTCTGCAGACTCTCCACACCCTCCGCGCAATTTGCCGTTCCACCAATCTTGGTGTCATCAGCAAATTTCGACACCATACACTCGGTTCCCTCCTCCAGATCATCTATATCAATGGTAAATAGCTGAGGCACCAGCACTGACCCCTGGGGCACTCCACTAGTCACCAACCGCCAATCTGAATAGCACCCATTAACCCCCACTCTCTGCCTCCTATTTGACAACCAATCCTCTATCCACGCTAACACCCTACCCCCAACTCCATGCCCCCTTACCTTCTGCAATAACCTCTTGTGAGGTACCTTGTCAAACGCCTTCTGAAAATCAAGACCGACCACATCCACCGGCTCTCCTCTATCCACCGCCCTAGACACATCCTCGTAGAACTCCAATAAATTTGTCAGACACGACTTCCCCTTAACGAAACCGTGCTGCGTCTGCTCTATCAAGCAATTCTCCTCAAGATGCCTCGCTATTTCCTCCTTGATGACGGATTCTAACATTTTACCTACAACAGACGTTAAACTAACCGGCCTATAATTCCCTGCCTTTTGCCTGCCACCCTTCTTAAACAACGGCGTAACATTAGCCATTTTCCAATCTTCCGGCACTTCCCTGGAAATCCAGCGATGTTTGGAAAATAACCACCAAGGAATTGGTTCCTTGTTGTTCTCCGGAGCATTGAACCTGGTGGCTGTGGCTGTGGTGAGTGACTGATTTGAATTAAAAACCGCTTTTTTCCTCTACTTCCGGTTCTCGGGGCTTGTTAGAGTGTAGTTTACTTCCGTACCGGAAGTTAGGCCAGGGGATTGTCGTTAAGGGGGAGCGGGGGGTATAAAAAAGGGGTAGCAGCATAGAGCAGGCAGCGTCGGGAGCGGGCGGCGGAGTGAGTGGGAACTGAGTGAGAAGGGCTTTGGCTCGCTGGGCTTAGGCGAGGGTAGGCTTAGAGAAGGGGAGTGACAGATTTCTACCTTTGGGCACTTACAGGAGGTTGGGACATGGTAGGGAATATAGGGAGGAATGTAAGTTGCGTCCGGTGCCACATGTGGGAGTTCCTGGTGGTGTCACGTGTCCCCAAGGTACACATCTGCAGTAAATGTTTAGAACTGCAGCGATTGAGGGCCCGGGTCAGGCAACTCGAGGGGCGGCTGGAAAACGGATGAGCTTAGGGCCTTGATGTTTGTGAGGCAGTTAGGTGTGGTGGCTGTAACGGAGACGTGGTTACGGGAAGGGCAGGACTGGCAGCTGAATGTTCCTGGGTACAAGTGTTTTAGGTGTGACAGAGGAGGGTTGAAGAGAGGTGGAGGGGTGGCACTGTTAGTCAAGGAAAACATCACAGTAGTGCAGAGGGAGGACGATATGGAAGAGATAGGGATTGAGTCGCTGTGGGTGGAGTTGAGGAATAAAAAGGGAGAGATCACATTGCTAGGGGTGTACTATAGGCCACCCAACAGCCCAAAGTCAGTGGAGGAAGGCATTTGCAGGGGCATTTTGGACAGGTGCAGGAAGAATAGAGTGGTTGTAGTGGGTGATTTTAATTTTCCCGGAGTGAATTGGAGGGGGCCTAGAGCTGGGGGTACGGAGGGAGAGGAGTTTGTGAAATGTGTTATGGAAGGGTCGCTAGAACAGTATGTAACTAGCCCGACTAGGGGAGGGGCTATACTGGATTTAGTGTTGGGAAACGAGCCGGGGCAGGTGGGTGAGGTAGAGGTAGGCGAACATGTGGCGAACAGTGACCACAAGTCCGTCTACTTTAGGATAAAAATGGAAAGGGAC
This sequence comes from Carcharhinus amblyrhynchos, assembly GCF_965287045.1. Classification (NCBI taxonomy): domain Eukaryota; kingdom Metazoa; phylum Chordata; class Chondrichthyes; order Carcharhiniformes; family Carcharhinidae; genus Carcharhinus; species Carcharhinus amblyrhynchos. Next base: position 83,471,013 of record NC_137332.1, on the reverse strand, counting down.
GAGTGCCGTCCGAACGGGAGTGTGCTGAACTGGGGAAAGGCGAGCTATGGCAGGATTAGGAGGGAGCTGCAGCAAACTGATTGGGAGGGACTGTTAGCTGGCAAGTCCACGGTTGGCAAGTGGGAGGCTTTTAGGGACAAAACGAAATGGTTGCAGGGGAGGTATGTTCCGGTTAAGCGAAAGGATGGGAAAGGTAGGATTAGAGAGCCGTGGATTACGGGGGATATTGAAGACTTGGTCAGGAAGAAGAGGGAGGCGTATGTTAGGTCAAAACAAATGGGTACGGAGAGTGTGCTGGAGGAATATAGAGAGAGTAGGAGGGAGCTAAAAAGGGGAATTAGAAGGGCGAAGAGAGGGCATGAGATGGCTTTGGCTGGTAGGATTAAGGAAAATCTGAAGGCATTTTATTCCTATATTAGAGGCAAGAGAGTAGTTAGAGGGAAAATTGGTCCTCTTAGGGACAAGAGTGGAGAGTTGTGTATTGAGTCGGAGGGAATGGGGGAGCTCCTGAATGAATACTTTGCGTCGGTATTCACGAAGGAGAGGGGTTCGGAATCGTGCGGTCTCTTGGAGGGAGCGGAGGTTCAGTTGCAGGATATAGTTATTACGAGAGAGGAAGTGCTAGGGCTTTTAGGTAGCGTAAGGACGGATAAAGCTCCGGGGCCTGATGGTATTTATCCCAGGCTGCTTAGGGAGGCGAAAGATGAAATTGCTGGGCCTCTGGCGCACATCTTTGTCTCTTCTTTGGACACAGGTGAGGTCCCAGAAGACTGGAGGGTAGCAAATGTGGTCCCGTTGTTCAAAAAAGGTAGTAGGGATAACCCTGGGAATTATAGGCCGGTGAGTTTGACGTCGGTGGTAGGGATGTTAATGGAAAAAATACTTAGGGGTAGGATGTATGAGCATTTGGAGCGTTGCGATCTGATTAGGGATACGCAACGTGGCTTTGTTAGAGGGAGGTCTTGCCTTACGAATCTGGTGGAATTCTTTGAGGAGGTGACAAAAACGGTTGACGATGGGAGAGCCGTTGATGTCATCTATATGGATTTCAGTAAGGCGTTTGACAAAGTCCCTCACGGTAGGCTGGTAGAAAAGGTTAAGGCGCATGGGATACGAGGCCAGGTAGCTAGGTGGATTGAGAACTGGCTGGGAAATAGGAGACAGAGGGTAGTTGTGGAGGGGACCTTGTCGGGCTGGAGGCCAGTGACCAGTGGTGTGCCGCAGGGCTCAGTACTGGGACCTCTCCTCTTTGTAGTCTACATAAATGACTTGGAAGAGGGCGTAGGTGGTGTGATCAGCAAGTTTGCTGATGACACCAAGATGGCAGGGTTGGCGGGTACGGAACTGGATTGTCAGGTGATACAACAGGATATAGATAGGTTGGTGCAGTGGGCAGATAGGTGGCAGATGGCATTTAATCCTGACAAATGCGAGGTGATGCATTTTGGACGGAATAATGCAGAGAGGAGCTATGTGATAAAAGGTAGGCCGATTAGGAGTATAAACATACAGAGGGACCTGGGAGTGCAGGTTCACAAATCCATGAAGGTTGCGTCACAAGTGGAGAAGGTTGTTAGGAAGGCTTATGGGATGTTAGCCTTTATAGGAAGGGGCATAGAGTATAAAAGCTGCCGTCTAATGCTTCAGTTGTACAGAACGTTGGTTAGACCGCATTTGGAGTACTGCGTCCAGTTCTGGTCACCTTACTACCGGAAGGACGTGGAGTCTCTGGAAAGGGTGCAGAGGAGGTTTACCAGGATGTTGCCTGGGATGGGGGGACTGAGTTACGAGGAGAGATTGAAGAAACTGGGGCTATTCTCCTTGGAAAGACGGAGATTGAGAGGGGACATGATAGAAGTATATAAGATACTGAAGGGAATAGATAGAGTTAGTAGTGAGAGACTGCTCCCTAGACTGGGTACGAACACGAGAGGTCATCATTTAAGGGTGAGGGGGGAGAGGTATAATTTGGAGGTGAGAAGAAGGTTCTTTACGCAGAGAGTTGTGGGGGTCTGGAACGCGCTACCGAGTAGGGTGGTGGAGGCAGGAACGTTGGACTCGTTTAAGATGCAGTTAGATAGGCACATGAGTGAAACGAGAATGGAGTGATATGGTAGGGGCTATTAAATAGGGTTAAACCTCGGGAGACACCGGAAGGGCAGGCTGTATGATTAATATTTTTGTCTTTATTCCACAGGTGGAGGTCCATCTCGTGTCAAGCGAGGGGCATGCACACGGCGGGTCGTGCGTGGGCTGCTCTTGGAAGTCCAGGAGTGGCCTAGTACTTCATGTCGGTGTGTGTGCTTGATCCTGGACTGGTAGACAGGCGCCGCAACAGCTCAGTGACTAGCACTGCTGGCTGTGCAGACACATGGATTTGGGCCTTTGTCTGTGGGAGTTTGCGCATTCTCCCTGTGGTTGCGTGGGTTTCCTCCGGGCGCTCCGGTTTCCTCCCACACCCCAAAGATGTGCTCTTAGGCTAATCGGTTTTTACCAAATTGACACTATTTCTTCCCTGAATCTGACTGAGTAGGGTTCCATTCGTAGACATGCAGGGTAGAATAGGTGTAGGGTGATGCGGCGGCGCGGGCTCGTTGGACCGAAGGGCCTGTTTCCCGTGCTGGATTGTTCTTTGAATCCACTATTACCTCCGCCATTTCTTTCAGAACCCTCGGATGCATTCCATCCGATCCTGGGGACTTGTCCACAATCAGTCCCTCCAGTCTGTCGAGCACCGCCTCTCTAGTAACAATAATGTCATTGAGACCCTCCAGTCCTACCACCTTTCTTGGGATATAAGAACATAAGAACATAAGAAATAGGAGCAGGAGTAGGCCATCTAGCCTGGATGTCACTGGCATTTTATTGCCCATATACAAATGTCCCCAATGAGATACCTTCTTGAACCACAGTAATCCCACAATGTTAGATAAGTGCAGGATTTTAACTCAGTGTCAGCGAAGGCACAGTGGTAGATTTCCAAGTCAGAATGATGTGTGGTTTGGAGGAGAACTTGGAGGTGGTGGTGCCTCCATGCATCAACACAGTGGAATGTCACAGGTCTAAGAGGTGCTGTCAAAAGAGCCAAAGTTGAGTTACTGCAGTGCACCTTGTGTATGGTGCACAGTGCTGCCACCGTGGACCAGTGGTGCTGGGAGTGAATGGGGTCCAAAACAAGCAGTCCAATTTCTTAAGTACTGATGGGCAACCCTGCAGCCCACATGTGGCCCATTTGGGTTCCGAGTGTGGCGCACAAGAAATTTTATTGACCAATGGCCACGTACAGTTTTGTCATATTCCACTGATTTCCTTCCACACAACTTTTCCCTACTGATATGACTCAAGAAGTGCACGTATAAAACAAGGGCATGTGAAGTGAGGTCTACCTCATCAAAACCTTTCCACAGTCTTGAAATCACCTATCCCTTGCCACTTAGCCCCTTTTCTGGTAACTGTCTGAATTGGAACCAGACTGTTTGCAAGCTTGGTATCACAAATGGCTCCAAGATGAACTTCCAACCACATCTGAATGTCATCACAACTGTCCACATTTCCCTCTAGACTTAACAACTCTGAATCTATTCCCTGCTGATGTCTATTGTGGTACCCTCCACCTTTGCACTAAAGATACAAGAGCTGCAAGGTCACGTGGAGATTGAACGTAAGAATGAGAATTTTAAATTCAAGGAGTAGGGAACTAGAGTAGGTCACTGAACAAAGGGCTAATGGGTTACTGGGATTCGACGTGAATTAAGATAAAAGTAGCAGAGAATCTTAGAGGAGTTGGAACTTAAAGAATGAAAAATGCAAGGACAGACAGAAGAACCTTGGAATAGTTATTTGGAAAACTCCTGCACAAGTTAAAATCATTCCGTAGCCATTTTCAAGCTACTAAAACAGACAAAAGAATATTACTAGCAACTAAAAACCAATAGCAAGGATTAGGTTCACTAAGTTGCCTGTGTCTAAAGATGTACAATTCTGGGGTCTGAACTTCATCTGAAAAATCGCTCAAAGAAATAACATTCTAACATTCCAAATTTACTAAGCCAATTTCAGATAACCATGGCTTCTCCTCTCCTTAACCTCATCCAACTCTAGAAACAATTCCCCCCCACCCCATTCCAATGCACCCCAATAATTTCCATTCCTTGCTTTGCCATCTTAGAATTATAGAGTTATAGATATATACAGCACAGGAACAGGCCCTTTGGCCCAACTCATCCATGCTGATGTGTTTTCTGAACAGAACTAGTCTCATTTGTCTGTGTTTTACCCATATCCCTCTAAACCTTTCCTATCCATATAACTGCCCAAATGTCTTTTAAATGTTGCAATTATACCCATCTCTACCACCTCCTTTGCCAGCTCATTCTATGCATGCACCACTCTTTTGTGTGAAAAAACTGCTCCACAAGTCCCTTTAAAATCTCTCCCTTCTCACCATATGCCTACGACCTCTAATTTTGGATTCCCCTGCTCTGGGAAAAAAACACTGGCTATTCACATTATCTATGCCCTTCATCATTTTATAAATTTCTACAAGATTCCCTTGGGGAAAAAATCCTAGCCTCTCCTTATAACTTAAACATAGAACATTACAGCGCGGAACAGGCCCTTCGGCCCACAATGTTGCGCCGACCAGTCTTATTTTAAAAAAAAACATTGACCCACTAATCTAAACCAATCCCTTTTCGTCCATAAACCTATCCACCAATCTCTTAAACGCCCCCAAACTAGGCGCATTTACAACTGCAGCAGGCAGGGCATTCCAGTCCCTCACCACCCTCTGGGTAAAGAACCTGCCCCTGACATCCGTCCTATAACTACCCCCCCCTTAATTTAAAGCCATGCCCCCTCGTGCTAGCTTTCTCCATCCGAGGAAACAGGCTATCACCATCCACCCTATCTAAACCTCTAATCATCTTATATGTTTCTATAAGATCCCCTCTTAGCCGCCTTCTTTCCAGTGAAAACAACCCCAAATCCCTCAGTCTCTCCTCATAGGACCTCCCCTGCATACCAGGCAACATCCTGGTAAACCTCCTCTGCACCCTCTCCAAAGCCTCCACATCCTTCCTGTAATGTGGGGACCAGAACTGCACACAGTACTCCAAGTGCGGCCGCACCAGAGTTGTGTACAGTTGCAACATGACGCTGCGACTCCTAAATTCAATCCCCCTACCAATAAACGCCAAGACACCGTACGCCTTCTTAACAACCTTATCTACTTGATTCCCAACTTTCAGGGAACTATGTACACATACACCTAGATCCCTCTGCTCCTCCACTCTATTCAAAGTCCTCCCGTTAGCCCTATACTCAACACATCTGTTATTCCTACCGAAATGGATTACCTCACACTTCTCCGCATTAAACTCCATCCGCCACCTCGCGGCCCAGCTCTGCAACCTGTCCAAGTCACCCTGCAAACTTCGACACCCTTCCTCACAATCTACCACACCTCCGACTTTGGTGTCATCAGCAAACTTACTAATCCACCCAACTATACCCTCATCCAGATCATTAATAAAGATTACAAACAGCAGTGGCCCCAAAACAGATCCCTGAGGCACACCACTCGTAACCGAACTCCACGATGAATAATTACCATCAACCACCACCCTCTGTCTCCTATCTGCTAACCAATTCCTGATCCAAGTACCTAAATTACCACCAATCCCATACATCTGCATTTTCTGCAGAAGCATACCATGGTGAACCTTATCAAACGCCTTACTAAAATCCATATATACCACGTCTACTGCCTTACCCCTATCCACCTCTTTGGTCACTTTCTCAAAGAACTCAATAAGGTTAGTAAGGCACGACCTTCCCGCTACAAAACCATGCTATCTCTAATCAATTCATTACTCTCCAAATAACTATAAATCCTATCCCTAATAATTCTTTCTAAAACCTTGCCCACTACAGAAGTAAGAGTCACTGGTCTATAATTCCCAGGGAAGTCTCTGTTCCCCTTCTTAAACAATGGGACAACATTCGCTGTCCTCCAATCTTCCGGTACTATACCAGAGACCAACGACGACCTGAAGATCAGAGCCAGTGGCTCTGCAATCACCTCTCTTGCCTCCCATAGAATCCTAGGGTAAATCCCGTCTGGACCAGGGGACTTATCTATTTTCAACCCTTCTAGAATATCCAACACATCCTCTGTATCAACTGCAATACTTTCTATTTTACACCCCTTCACCCCAGTGACCTCCTCAGCTACATTCATATCGTCCTGCGTGAACACCGAAGAGAAATAATGGTTCAGTCCTGGAACCTTCCAGTCCTGGTAACATCCTTGTAATTTTTTTTGTCATCCTTTCCAGTTTAATAACAGAGCGACCAGAATTGTATGTAGTACTCCAAATGTGGCCTTACCAATATCTTGTACAGCTGTAACATAACGTCCCAACTCCTGTATTCAATGCTCTGACCAATGAAGGCAAGTGTGCCAGATGCCTTCTGTGATGCCACTTTCAAGGAACTATGTATCTGCACGCCTAGGTGTCTCTGTCCAACAACACTCCCCAGGGCCCTACCATTAACCGTGCAAGCCCTGCCCTGGTTTGTCTTACCACACCTTGCATTTATCTGAATTAAACTCCATCTGTCATTCCTCAGCTCACTGGCTTGGTTGATCAAGATCCTGGTTGATCAAGATCCTGGTTGATCAAGATCCTGGTTGATCAAGATCCTGGTTGATCAAGATCCTGGTTGATCATCTGTAACCTGTGCCTTTATGCGGAATTTATTCCTTAAATCCTAACAACTCTCTATCTACTCCAAATACCTCAAGTATATACATCCTGTTGATCAAACTCTTGATTCACTGCAACACCTCCCTTCTTGACTTTTGCCATCAATTTTCAAGATTGCAATTTCATAAGGCACCTATGGTGGAAGAAACTGTTTGGAGTGGTAGGTTCTAGATTAAAAAAGCTCTTTAAAAATACATTTTTTTTTGCTGTAATTGTATGTTGAGTATCATCCAACTCTGAATTATTATTTGCATTTCCAGACCCTGAAACACGTTCAAGTACCTGTACAGCTTTCTGCCTGGTTTCCTCCAGTTGTCTCTGGCTTGCCACTGTTTCCTGTTCAGCCTTCAGCTTCAGAAGGGCTATGTCATGTTCATGTCTCTGTTGCTGGGCCTGAACATAAACAGCCATCAATTAAACCAGAAAAGCAACTTTGCATTACACCACTTTCCACCGTGCAAATTTAATTGTCAATTCTTCAATGCCCAAATAGCAAGACTTAGAAATGAGGTACCTCAAACTAAATGGTGCCAAATGTCAAGATTTTAATCAATAGGCTTTGGGATTTCGACTTTAAACAAGAACTACATGACAGTCATAAATCACATTTTTTACAAAGCTATAATTTCTTGGAAACATGGTCAAGTTCATTTATCAGCCAGATTTGAACATGCAGTTTTGTGCAGGTTAGATTCTAACACTTGTACAGTTAAGATTGGGCCGTGTCCTTGTGAAACACAATACACGGGAAAGAAAAGTTAATATTCATTTGAATAATCTTTGTTCTGTTTGATTTAGCTGAAATTTGGAACTATTCTCAATTAACAACCAATCATTTTAAACATTTTATAATCGTACCTCTAAAAGAACGCAAAGTATATTAGTACCTTTAGGATCTGAGCCAATGACACAGTCTCCTGTTGAGCGAGCGCAATCCCCCGGGTCCGGTCTATCTCTGATAGCTGTCGGACAGACTCCTCTATAGCATCCAGGTAAGTGAGTTCAGCAGTCATACGGTGTTGGAGGCTTAGTGGGGAGCTAAGCATGGAGGCTACAATAACCAAAATGAAAACTGTGTAAGCTCCAATTTAAGCCATTCACATCCCAGATAACCAGCTGAGCTAACTAGTCCCTAAGACATAGTAACACCTTTATGATTCACACCACTGAAACACACATTATTCCTCTCCATTTTCAGGGAATCACCATTACAACCAAGATTCACGTAAGCTTTATACTGTTCCAACCTGCGGCTGAGGACGTCGGAGGTCTGGCTGCTGTAACACTGACATCGGTAAATTGCGGTCTGTAGGTTAGAGAAGGTAAAGGTGTAAAGGTAGTAGTAGTCAGTTGTCTCACGCCATCTCCTGATACTGTTGCTGAATCATTCTGAAAAGGCCTCTGAGACATGTTGCTGACAGTAGACTGAAAGGACAAAGAGCTTGTGGCTTTCTTGTGTTTTGATGCCTCCACTTGGACACTGAAAATACAAATTGCACCATTACAAATTCTGACACAGACATCTAAGCGCAAGGCATCATTTGAACCATTCAACACTGCAGATTTCATGCCTCGATTATCTATATGCTGAAGCTCTGCTTTAAACAACCCCCCTTTTTGGATGGCGCTATACTTCCTCTGCTATTCCTGAAAGCAAACCTTCTGCAATACCTTCTCAAAAGAATTAAACATCTATTCAGTGCCCAATCAGTGCCCTGTAGGGTGATAAACCTGCCAACTGCTCCATAGAGCTAGCAAAATCAGGCAAATGACTCTGAGCAAGCTATCAGCCCATATACAGTATTCAGACAGAATAGAGGGGCATTCGTGTTGCACTTGACTCAAAGTTGCCCCCCCACCCCCGAAACATAAATTAACAGGATGCTGATATAGGACAAGCAGCCAAAAGTAGGAGTGAAGGTCCACTGTCAGAAGGATATTCCCAGGGAGTTTAGCAACATGGTAATGGGGCTAGAATCACTTCTGTCAGCCCAATTTCAAGAAAAAGTACCAAAGTATCAGCGAAGCACTGATGTGATGTCATAAATAACATTCCATCTTCCGAGCTTACCAAGCAGTGCAGATTTCCTCACCTCCTTCCTTCCCCACTAATGCATCTTCTCCAAGGTCTAAAAGCTCATGTCTAGCTTACTCTAGCCCATCACATTCTGTACAGGCTCAAGAGGACAACACAAAAGTTGGAGGATTTGCAGGTAGCGATGAGGACCATCTGAGCATACAGCAGGATATAAATCGGTTAGAGACTTGGCGGAAAGATGGCAAATGGAGTTTAACCCAAACAAATGTGAGGCATGCTTTGGGAGGTCTAATGCAGACAGGAAATATACAGTAAATGGCTGAACCCTTAAGAGTATTGATAGGTGAAAGGATCTGGGTGTATAGGCACACAAGTCACTGAAAGTGGCAATGCAGGTGGAGAAGGTAGTCAACAAAGCATATGGCATGCTCGGGCAGCACGGTCAGTGTCAACCTGGGTATTGAGTTTAAAAATTGGCAAGTTATGTTGCAGCTTTATAGAACCTTAGTTAGGCCACACTTGGAATATAGTGTTCAATTCTGGTCACCACACTGCCACAACGATGTGGAGGCTTTGGAGAGGGTACAGAAAAAATTTACCAGGATGGAGGGCATTAGCTATGAGGAGAGGTTGGAGAAACTTGGTTTGTTCTCACTGGAGCAACAGAGGTTGAGGGGCAACCTGATAGAAATCTACAAGATTATGAGGAGCATGGATAGAGTGGATAGTCAGAAGCTCCTTCCCAGGGCAGAAGAGTCAATTTCTAGGGAGCATAGGTTTAAGGTGTGAGGGACAAGGTTTAAAAAGAGATGTACGAAGCAAGTTTTTTTTTACAGAGTGGTGGATGCCTGGAACTCACTGCCAGGGGAGGTAGTAGAAGCAGATATGATAGTGACTTTTAAGGGACGTCTTGAAAAATACATGAATAGGAAGGATGGATGGATATGATCCCCAGAAGGGGAGGGGGTTTTAGTTCAGTCGGGCAGCAAAGTCAGTAGGGGCTTAGGGGGCCGAAGGGCCTGTTCATGTGCTGTAACTTTCTTTGTTCTTTGATTCAGCACTGACCACCACATAGGTGGTAATAGGGATGTCAATAGATGAAAACTAAAAGGGAATGGCAAAAATTAGGACAACCAAAGACTACACCACCATGCTACATCAGCAGATAGCACACACCTACTACAAGGCTTGAAGTGCTTTGCAAAATCACAAGTATCACATCAAGCAAACACAACCCACTCCAACAAATGCCATGTAACCCCATGTAGGCCAAGTTTCTAACGACAGCAAGGAAAATTCACCCCAGCAAATCATCATGATACACAACACTACCCACTACAACCTGAATGTACTAACAACTGAGTACCAAAAAGCTCCTGGAGTTAGAGAATTCCAAAGATTCACAATCCACTAAATGAAGAAATTTCTCATCTCCGAAATGGTTGTCCTATTATCCTGAGGCTATGACCCTAATTCTTATTAATAATGATCTTGAAACTACTGATCTGTCATTAAAAGCCCACTTGGTTCACTAATGTCCTTTAGGGAAGGAAATCTGCCATGCTTACTTGGTCTGGCCTAGGTGTAACACCAATTTCACAGCAATGAGATTGACTCTGAACTGTCCTAACTGTCTGAAATGGCCTCATAAGCCACGCAGTTCTATCAACCCACTGTAGAAAAAAAGCACCTACACGACCTGGATTATAGCAGTTCAAGGAAGTAATTCACTGCAACTTCCTGAATGTTGGACAATAAAAAGTGACCTTTTATTGATACCAATGATACCAGCATCCCAAGAATTTTTTAAAAATCTCAGCATTTACCCAGTTAAGCCTCTCAGAAGCTTACATATTTCAATGAGAGATCGATCATTCTTCCAAACTCCAGACAGCAGAGGCTTATTCTTCTCAGCCTCTTCCTCATAGGACTATCCTCCCATCACAGAAACCAATCTAGTAAACCTTCATTGCACCTCTTCAAAGGCAAGTATATCTTTCCTTCAAATATGGATACATAATACCGTATCACAGGGTGCAGTGTCACTAAAAACAATTGCAGCAAGACTTTAATGTAATAGTTTCAACCTGTTAACTTGAAAATGAACAAATTATTCCTACTGATTTTTGTCCTTTAGCTTATCCCATATCCATGTTAATTTAAGAATCTCAAACACAGAACCCTCATCTTCTGTTAAACTTCATATTTTTAAAAAACACAAATGTACTACATGCACTAGTTCCCCATCATTTCCCTTTCATAAAACTACGTTGACTCTGACCATTCATTTCATAAGGGCATTGATATCATTTGCTTAATAATGCAATATTTTCCCGCTAATGTCATGCTAATTGGCCTGTCGTTTCCCATTTTTTCCTCAACCTGCCTTCTTGAACAACATTCATACATTTGCTAACTTCCAATCCCTTCACTGTTCCAGAATTGAGGGGATCTTGGGAGATCAAAACCTATGCATCCACGATCTCTGCATCCATTTCTTTTAGAACTCCACGTGCAGCAATCATAGAATCCTGACAGAGCAGATAGAGGGCATTCGGCCCATCAAGTCTATACCGGCAACAACCCACCCAGGCCCTATCCCCGTAACACATGTATTTATCCTGCTAATCCCTCTGACGCTAGGCCAAGCATTAGCATGACTCATTAAGCTAACCCACATATGGGTTATCCCCCATTATCCCCCATAATTATTATGGGGGATTTTAACTTTACTAATATTGATTGGAATTGTTATAGCTCTAGCTCGTTAGAGGGGTCAGTTTTTCTGCAAAGTGTGCAGGAAGGTTTTTTGACTCAGTATGTAGATAGGCCAACTAGAGGTGAGGCTATATTGGATTTGGTGCTGGGAAATGAGCCAGATCAGGTGTTGGATTTGGAAGTTGGTGTGCATTTTGGTGATAGTGACCACAATTCGGTTACGTTCACCTTAGTGATGGAAAGGGATAGGCATGAACCTCGGGCCAGTGGTTTTAGCTGGGGGAAGGGTAATTATGAGGCTATTAGGAGAGAATTAGGAAACATAGGTTGGACTAGGAGATTACAGGGATTGGGAACGTCCGAAATGTGGAGTTTTTTCAAGGAGCAGCTACTGCGAGTCTGTGATAGGTATGTCCCTGTCAGGCAAGGTGGAATTGGTAAGGCTAGGGAACCGTGGTGGACCAAAAAAGTTGATTCGTTGGTTAAAAAGAAAAAGGAGGCTTATGTTCGGATGAGACGTGAGCACTCGGATAGTGCACTAGAGAGCTTTAGATTGGCTAGGAGGGAGTTGAAGAGCGAGCTAAGAAGGGCTAAAAGAGGACATGAGAAGACTTTGGCTGATAGGGTTAAGGAGAATCCTAAGGCGTTCTATAGGTATGTCAAGAACAGAAGGTTGGTTAGGGCAAGGTTAGGGCCAGTTATAGACGGAAGAGGGAAGTTATGTGTGGAACCGGAGGAGATTGGTGAAGCATTGAACCAATATTTCTCTTCAGTGTTCACGCAGGGGGACATGGATATAGCTGAGGAGGACACTGGGTTGCAGGGGAGTAGAATTGACAGTGTTACAGTTGATAAGGAGGATGTGCTGGATATTCTGGAGGGTCTGAAAATAGATAAGTCTCCTGGTCCGGATGGGATTTACCCCAGGATTCTCTGGGAGGCAAGAGAAGTGATTGCAGAGCCTCTGGCTCTGATCTTCAGGTCGTCGTTGGCCTCTGGTATAGTACCAGATGATTGGAGGTTAGCGAATGTTGCCCCATTGTTTAAGAAGGGGAACAGAGACTTCCCCGGGAATTATAGACCGGTGAGTCTCACTTCTGTTGTGGGCAAGGTTTTGGAAAAAATTATTAGGGATAGGATTTATAGTTATTTGGAGAGTAATGAGTTGATTGGAGATAGTCAGCATGGTTTTGTGGTGGGTAGGTCGTGCCTTACTAACCTTATTGAGTTCTTTGAGAAAGTGACCAAAGAGGTGGATGGGGGTAAGGCAGTGGACGTGGTGTATATGGATTTTAGTAAGGCGTTCGATAAGGTTCACCATGGTAGGCTTCTGCACAAAATGCAGATGTATGGGATTGGGGGTGATCTAAGGAACTGGATTAGGAATTGGCTAGCGGATAGGAGACAGAGGGTAGTGGTTGACGGTAAATATTCATCATGGAGTTCGGTTACAAGTGGTGTGCCTCAGGGATCTGTGTTGGGGCCACTGCTGTTTGTGATCTTTATTAATGATCTGGATGAGGGTATAGTTGGGTGGATCAGTAAATTTGCTGATGACACCAAAGTCGGAGGTGTAGTAGATAGTGAGGAGGGGTGTCATAGTTTGCAGGAAGACTTAGACAGGTTGCAGAGCTGGGCCGAGAGGTGGCGGATGGAGTTTAATGCAGAGAAATGTGAGGTAATTCACTTTGGTAGGAACAACAGATGTGTTGAGTATAGGGCTAACGGGAAGACTTTGAATAGTGTGGAGGAGCAGAGGGATCTAGGTGTATGTGTACATAGATCCCTGAAAGTTGGGAATCAAGTAGATAAGGTTGTTAAGAAGGCATACGGTGTCTTGGCGTTTATTGGTAGGGGGATTGAATTTAGGAGTCGTAGCGTTATGTTGCAACTGTACACAACTCTGGTGCGGCCGCACTTGGAGTATTGTGTGCAGTTCTGGTCCCCACATTACAGGAAGGATGTGGAGGCTTTGGAGAGGGTGCAGAGGAGGTTTACCAGGATGTTGCCTGGTATGGAGGGGAGATCCTATGAGGAGAGGCTGAGCGATTTGGGGTTGTTTTCGCTGGAAAGAAGGCGGCTAAGAGGGGATCTTATAGAAACATATAAGATGATTAGAGGTTTAGATAGGGTGGATAGTGATAGCCTTTTTCCTCTGATGGAAAAATCTAGCACGAGGGGGCATGGCTTTAAACTAAGGGGGGGTAGTTATAGGACAGATGTCAGGGGTAGGTTCTTTACCCAGAGGGTGGTGAGGGATTGGAATGCCCTGCCTGCTGCAGTTGTAAATGCGCCTAGTTTGGGGGCGTTTAAGAGGTCTGTGGACAGGTTTATGGACGAAAAGGGATTGGTTTAGGTTAGTGGGTCATTGTTGTTTTCTTTTTTAACTGGTCGGCGCAACATCGTGGGCCGAAGGGCCTGTTCTGCGCTGTAATGTTCTATGTTCTATATCTTTGGAGTGTGGAAGGAAACTGAAGCACCCAGAGGAGACCAAAGCAGACACAGAGAATACAAGCAAACTTCACACAGTCACCTGTGGTCGGAACTGAACCTGTGTCCCTGGCACTGAGAGGCAGCAGTACTAACCACTGTGTCACCATGCAACTCTATCACTGGAGACATCGGGAATTCATCAGCTTTTAGTCCAAATTAAGTTCACGAGTAATTTTTCTTTTTTAACATCAGTTCCTCAAACAACAATTTCCCATTTCTTAAATATCCTTCGAAATCCTTTACACCCAGCCATTTAAAGTGCACTCCAGTTGACCATACCTAGCTGGAGAACGAATGATGGGTTCTTCCATGTCGTTAGCGTCTTTTACTTGTTCAAGATCTCCGACTAAGTCTGACCCCAGGCCTGGTATCTTTTCTTCAGGAGAGCTCCGCTCTGAAATACTGGCAGATGCCCAAGTCACATCATCCACAGGAGAATGAGTCACATTCCCAGCAACATCAGCACCTGCCAAAGCTAAAGGTTGTACGGATCAGTTGCATCATTCGTGCAAATTCAGTTGATCTCACTTGTTCCAACAAAATGACAGAAATTACTTAATTTATTTGCAATAAAAATAAGATATTTGACCCGATGCTACATAACAAAGAACAAAGAACAACCCAGCATGGGAAACAGGCCCTTCGGCCCAACGAGCCCACGCCGCCACATCTTCCTACACCTACCCTGCCCTGTGTGTATGTGAATGGAACCCCTAATGTAGCCAGATTCAGGGGAGAATAGTGTCAATTTGGTACACCAATCAGCCTAAGAGCACATCTTTGGGGTGTGGGAGGAAACCAGAGCACCCGGAGGAAACCCACGCAACTACAGGGAGAATGCGCAAACTCCCACAGACACAGGCCCAAATCCATGTATCTGCACAGCTAGCAGTGATAGTCACTGAGCTGTTGCGGTGCCCGTCTGCTGGTCCAGGATTAAGCATACACACCGACACGAAGTACTAGGCCACTCTCGGAACCTCCAAGAGCAGCCCACGCACGACCCACTGTGTGCATGCCCCTCGTTTGACAACAAGGTGGACCGACACTGTGGAATAAAAAGACAAAACATTAACATGTAATACTACATTTCCGGTGTCGTCCCGAGGCTCTGACCCTATTTAATACCCTCTACTATAACCCTCCATCCGTTTCGCTCATGTGTCTATCTAAGTAAACCTTAAACAAGTCCAACGTGCCTGCCTCCACCACCCTACTTGGTAGCGCGTTCCATACCCCCACGACCCTCTGCGTGAAAAACCTTCCTCTCGTATCCAAATTGTACTTCCCCCCCACTCACCCTTAGATCGTGACCTCTCATAATTGTCCCCAATCTCGGGAAAAGCTTAACACTGTTGACTCTTTCTATTCCCTTCATGATTTTATACACCTCTATCAGATCCCCGCTTAATCTCCGTCTTTCTAAGAAGAGCCCCAGTTTCTCCAATCTTTCCTCGTAACTCAGTCCTTCCATGCCAGACAACAGCCTGGTAAATCTCCTCTGCACCCTCTCCAGGGTCTCCACGTCCTTCCGGTAGTAAGGTGACCAGAACTGGATGCAGTACTCCAAATGCGGCCTAACCAACGTTCTAACCAACGTTCTGTACAACTGAAGCATTAGACGGCAGCTCTTATGCTCTATACCCCTTCCTATAAAGGCTAGCATTCCATAAGCTTTCTTCACAACCTTCTCTACCTGTGTTGACACCTTCAGAGCCTTGTGCACCTGCACTCCCAGGTCCCTCTGTATTTCTATACTCTTAATCGGTCTACCTTTTATCACGTAACTCCTCCCTGCATTATTCCTTCCAAAATGCATCACCTCGCATTTGTCAGGATTAAATTCCATCTGCCATCTATCTGCCCAGTATACCAACCTATCTATATCCTGCTGTGTCCCCTGACAGTCCTCCTCAGTATCTGCCAATCCTGCCATCTTGGTGTCATCCGCAAACTTGCTCATCACACCATGTACGCCCTCTTCCAAGTCGTTTATATATACTACAAAGAGGAGAGGTCCCAGTACTGAGCCCTGCGGCACACCACTGGTGACTGACCTCCAGCCAGAAAAGGACCCTTCCACTACTACTCTGTCTCCTATTGCCCAGCCAGTTTTCAATCCACCTAGCTACCTGTCCTTATATCCCATGTGCTTTAACCTTTTCTACCAGCCTACCGTGAGGGACTTTGTCAAACGCCTTACTGAAATCCATATAGATGACATCAACGGCTCGCCCATCATCAACCGTTTTTGTCACCTCCTCGAAGAATTCTACCAGATTCGTAAAGTAAGACCTCCCCCGAACAAAGCCATGTTGCGTATCCCTAATCAGATCGCAACACTCCAAATGCTCATACATCCTACCCCTAAGAATTTTTTCCAATAATTTTCCTACCACCGATGTCAAACTCACTGGTCTATAATTACCAGGGTTATCCCTACTGCCCTTTTTAAACAGCGGTACCACATTAGCTACCCTCCAGTCTTCTGGGACCTCACCTGTGTCCAAGGAAGAGACAAAGATTTGCATCAGAGGCCCAGCAATTTCATCTTTCACCTCCCTAAGCAGCCTGGGATAAATACCATCAGGCCCCGGAGCTTTATCCGTTTTTATGCTACCTAAAAACCTTAGCACTTCATCCCGCGTAATGGATATTTCCTTCCACTGATCTACAGCTCCCTCCAAGACATTACACGACACCAAACCCCTCTCCTTCGTGAATACCGACGCAAAGTACTCATTCAGGATCTCCGCCATTCCCTCAGACTCGATACATAGCTCCCCTCCTTTGTCCCTAAGAGGACCAATTTTCCCTCTAACCACTCTCTTGCTCCTAATATAAGAATAAAATGCCTTTGGATTACATATCCAATAGGAGAATCTCTGCTAAATCTAATCCGCAGCATCCAGTCAAGTGCAATTCCGTTCAGTAGGGGTCGCTGAATAATGGCCACGAGCAAGGCCCATCGTCAAGGCACCTTCCTGAACACACAGCAAACTCCTCCCCATCTAAACTTCTTACCCTAGGGGGATTCCAATCAATATTTGGGAAATTAAAATTTCCCATCACAACAACTCTTATTATTACACCTTTCCAGGATCTGCTTCCCAATCTGCTCCTCAACATCCCTGTTACTATTGGGCGGCCTATAGAAAACACCCAGTAAAGTTATTGACCCCTTTCTGTTCCTAACCTCCACCCACAGAGACTCTGTAGACAATCCCTTCATGATGTCCATCTTTTCTGCAGCCGTGACACTATCTCTGATAGTGTTGAAGGGGGTGCCGGGATAGGGGAATGGGAAAGTCTGCCAGGGGTAGACGGGTGTGGCAGGGTGGGTGAAGGGGCAAGGGGGTGTGGGGGAGGGACAGCACGGCAGGGGCCCACAGTACAGCAGCAGGGAGAGAGGGCAAAGGAGGGGGCGAAATCGAAAGGGGAATATGAAGTAGGCAGGGGAAGGGAAGACAGGCTAACAGAATCAAAGTCCTCTCAGATTGAGTGCAAGAATCTGGTCGGACAGATCGCTTACCATCCATCTTCATCTTCTTTCCTGAAGAGCCCGACGATCGGGAGGAGACTGCCGAACGTTGTCCTGAGGACCGTGGGGATGCCTCATCAGTCCTTGCATCGTGAGATCTTTTGCTGGGAAATACTCCCTGGACACTGGATGGACTGCTGGTACTGCTAACGAAGCACAAAAGGAAGCCATTAATGAACCGTGCTATTTTTAAACACAGCATTTGTTTATTATGTCCAATCTTTGAGAAGAAACATTACAGTAGTAGGTGTAAATCAGGAGGTGGAAGGGAGAGGAGTTTGGTGAAATTATAATCACAGGGGAAGTGGTACTGAGCAAACATATGGAGCTGCGGGCTGACAAGTTTCTGGGGCATGATGGACCACATCGAAGGGTGTTAAAACAGGTGGTTAATGAAGCTACACTTGTCTTTTTAATGGCGTATGTGGAACATTCCTTGTTCCAGGCCTACCAAGGTCCCCTCCCACAACTCCTTTACCAGAACATTGATGACTATTTTGGTGCAGCTTCATGTTCTCATCCAGACTGCGAAAAAGTCATCAACTTTGCTTCCCGTTTCAACCCCACTATCGCTTTCACCTGGTCCATTTCAGACATTTCCCTTGACCTTTCTTTCTCAATTTCCGGCAATAGATTATCTACCAATACCCATTACAAGCCCACTGACACCCACAGCTATCTGGATTACAGCTCTCTGCACCTTACATCCTGTAAGGGCTTCATCCCTTTCTCTCAGCTTCTTCGCCTCCATTGCATTTGTTCCGATGATGCTTCTTTCCAAACTGGTGCTTCAATTATGCGCTCCTTCTTCCTCAACCGTGGATTCCCATCTACAGTTGTAGACAGGGCACTCAACAGCATGCAGTCCATCTCCCATGTCACGACCCTCACCCCCTCCCCTCCCTTCCAGAACAAGGATAGAGACCCCTTGTTCTCACATTTCACCCTGCCAGCCTCCGCACGCAAAGCATAATCCTCCGACATTTTTGCCAATTCCAGCATGATGCCACCACCAACACATCTTCCCTTCACCACTCCTGTCACATTCCACAGTGACCATTCCCTCTGGGATAACCTAATCCACTCCTCCACTGTACCCAACACCTCTCCAGTCACTCATGGCACCTTCCTATGCAATCGCAGAAGATGTAACTCCTGCCCCTTTACCTCTTCCATGCTTACCATCCAAGGTCCCAAACACTTGTTCCAGGTTAAGCAGCATTTCACCCTCACCTCTTTCAATTTGGTGTATTGCATTTGCTGCTCCCAATATGGTCTCATCTGTATCCGAGAGGCCAAGTGTAGACTGGGTGATCGCTTTGCTGAGCGTCTTCGGTCTATGCGCAATCAGAACCCTGACCTTCTGGTTGCTTGCCATTTTAACCCATGATCCTGCTCCTATGCCCAGATGTCTATCCTTGGCTTGTTGCAACGTTCCACTGAAACACAACACTAACTGGAGGAACAGCATCGCATCTTCCTGCTAGGCAGTTTACAGCATTCTGGTCTCAACGTCGAGTTCAACAACTTCAGATGATTAGCTCCACCCCACTTCGACCCTTTTGTTTTCATTTTATTGCAATTTTACTGTTCTGTATCTTTTATATCTTTCCGTATTTTTCTTCCCCCCACCACCCTTTCCTCTACATGATCACCCCTTATCTTTTCTCCCACTTTGCTTTCCCTTCCCCCACTTTGTCTAATTTTACCTCTCTCAGAGCCATAGAAGTTTACAGCATGGAAACAGGACCTTCAGCCCAACTTGCCCACACAAGTTTTTTTAAAAACCCCTAAACTAATCCCAATTGCCCGTATTTGGCCCATATCCTTCTTTACCCATTGTACCCATGTAACTATCTAAATGCTTTTAAAAAGATAAAATTGTACCCACCTCTACTACTACCTCTGGCAGCTTGTTCCAGACACTCACCACCCTTTGAGAGAAAAAAACTGCCCCTCTAGACACTTCTGTATCTCTCCCCTCTCACCTTAAACCTACATCCTCTAGTTTTAGACTCCCCTACCTTTGGGAAAAGATATTGACTATCTACCTTGTCTATGCCCCTCATTATTTTATAGACCTCTATAAGTTCACCCTCAGCCTTCTACGCTCCAGAGAAAAAAAAGAGTCCCAGTTTATTCAGCCTCTTCTTATAACTCAATCCATCAAATCCCAGTAGCATCCTAGTACATCTTTTTGGCATTCTTTCTAGTTTTTTTTTACGAGTTTTCTTTACCCTGGTTTCTATGGCTATGACTCATCTTTCATTCCTTTACCCTGCAGTATAAATATCTCCTATGTCAAATCTAAATGGCATAGGAAAAAGGGTCATCTGGACTCAAAACATCAGCTCTTTTCTCTCCTTACAGATGCTGCCAGATCTGCTGAGATTTTCCAGCATTTTCTCTTTTGATTTCAGATTCCAGCAACTGCAGCAATTTGCTTTTATTCAGTGGCTAATGAAGTAGATGTGGTGGCAGTAACTTTTCAAAATTCACTAAATTCTGAAATTGTTCCGTTAAACCGGAAATAACAAATATCAGCCCTTCAAGAGAGGGAGGCAGAAAGCAGAAAATTATATATAGGCCAGTTAGCTTGATGTTTATCATAGGGAAGGTGCAAGAATCGATCACCAAGGAGGTTATAACTGGGCACATAGCAAAACGCAAGATAACGAGAAGAGCCAACATGATTTGTGAAAGGAAAATGTTGAATCAATTTATTAGAGCTCTTTGATGGAGTAACATGCGCTGTGGATAAAGGGGAGCCTGTGGATATACTGTAATTGGATATCCAGAAGCATTTGCCACATCAAAGGTTATTGTGGAAAATACAAGCTTATAGTGTAGAGGGTAACATATTAACAGGAATAGAGGACTGGCTTGCTGGCAGAAAACCGAGAGCATGCATAAATGGATATTTTTCTGATTGCTGCATGTGACAAATGACAAGTGGAGTCCTTAGTGGTCTGAGCTGGGGTCTCAACTTTTTGCACTCTTTATCCATGACTTAAATGAGGATGGTGAAGGCATGGTAGCTAAATTTGTAGATGACACAAAGATATATAGGAAAGTATACAGTGAAGAGGACATAAGGAGCTTGCAGATGAATAGGTTGAGTAAGTGGGCAGATAAAGTATAATGTGGGAAAATGTGAAGTTATTCACTTTGCAGGAAGAATAAAAAGGCAGTGCGTTGCTTAAACACTTAACTGCTGCAGGATTCCAAGGTGAAGAAGGATCTAGGTATTCTTGTGCATGAATGGCAAAATGTTAGTATGCAAGTACAGCAAGTAATTAAGAATGTTAATTGAATGGTATCTTTCATTACAAAAGGAATAGAACATAAAGGAAGGATGTTATGTTTCAGTTACACAGGGCATTGGTGAGAACACACATTTCAAATAGGGTGTGCAGTTTTGGTCTCCTTATTTAAGGAAGGATGTACATACATTGGAGAGAGAAAGTTTACTAAATTGATATCTGTAAGAGCCAGTTGTGCTATGAGGGTACATTGGACAGACTGGGGTTGTTTCCACTGGAGTTTAGAAGACTAAAAGGAGTAACTTTCAAGTACATGAGATCCTGAACAGTCTTGACAAGTTGGACATGGAAAGGATGTTTCCTCTTGTGGTTGAATAAACAAGGAGTCACTGATTTAAAATTTGGGGTCATCCTTGCAGGACATAAGGGAAATTTTCCACTCTGATTGTTGCAAGACTTTGGGACCCCTTGCCTCAGATTGTACATTTTTAAGGTGGGGATAAATGGATTCCCTTGTTAGGCAAGGGAAAAGCTGTGAGGGTAGATGGGAATTTGGAATTGGAAACACAAACAAACAATCAGCCATAATCTTACTGACTGGCAGAGCAGGCTTGAGGAGCTGAACGGCCTACACCTCTGCTATTATTTCATATGCTCGTATCACCAGAATGACAGGGATTAAATCAATCACACTAACTAGTTTGAAGTTTAAAGTTTATTTATTAATGTCACAAGTAAGCTTACATTAACACTGCAGTGAAGTTACTGTGAAAATCTCCTAGTCACCACACTTCAGTGCCTGTTCAGGTACACTAAGGGAGAATTTAGCATGGCCAATGCGCCTAACCAGCACATCTTTCAGGATATGGGAGGAAACCGGAGCACCCGGAGGAAACCCACACAGACAAGGGGATGAATGTGCAGATTCCTCACAGACAGTGACCCAAGCCGGGTATCGAACCCAGGTCCTGGACATTGTGAGGTAGTGCCCCGTGCTGCTACAATGTATTGGAGTTCAGTGTTTGAGTAAGGGATTGAAGTAGACTTCCTAGATTGATAAGAATATTGCCTTTGCAACCATTTGAACACAATTATGAGCCTGCAGGCACGTGTTTCTGACATTTGGGGACACTGTTGAGCTATTTGAATAAAATACTAACAAGTGCAGCATCCAAGTGCATGGGTCTGATGGTCCCAATCTTGGAAGTAGAACATTTATAAATATTATAAGAGCAGCTGATTACATGATCAGTTTCCTTTATGATGATTAGTCAGCCTCAGTTGACCCATTTTTCTGCAAACTGCAAAGAGTGGGACACTTCAAGTCACCTGTTCTAGACACGGCACTGCAATCCTAAAATTCACTCAGTAATGTTTCTACAAAAATCAACATGTTTATACTGACCATGCACAGAAGATATCAGGCGGCATGGTAGCATAGCGGTTAGCACTGCTGCTTCACAGCTCCAGGGACCTGGGTTTGATTCCCGGCTCAGGTCACTGTCTGTGCAGAGTTTGCACATTCTCCCCATGTCTGCACGGGTTTCCTCTGGGTGCTCCAGTTTCCTCCCACAGTCCAAAGATGTGCCAGTTAGTTTGATTAGCCAAGCTAAATTGCCCCTTAGTGTCCCGGGATGTGTAGGTTAGAGGTATTAGTGGGTAAATATGTAGGGATACAGGGATAGGGCCTGGGTGGGACTGTTGTCGGTGCAGACTCAATGTGTCCAATAGCCTGTTTCTGCACTGTAGGGTTTCTATGGTTTTAGTCCGAGTTGCCTGTACTGGCTCTGTGATAGTTTCTGTGTCCAACACACTATATATATCCCCCTCAAGTAAATATTCCAATTCTGCTTCCAAAATTATTTTGGAATTTGCTTGCATCACTCCTTCAGACAGTACGTTCCAGGTGTTTCCAACTTGCTGCATAAAATAAACTCTCAGTTCTTTTTTGGCTCTTTTGTCAATTATCTTAAATATAAAACCAAAGCAAAATACTGATGGTGTTACAATTTAGAATTTAAAAGTTGAGGAGGGTACAGGGAAAAAATAACCTTCTCTGGACACATTGTTCCATTATCATCCCACTACCCCTTACCAGGAAACACACACTTTGGAACCCTGGTCCCTGGCACTGAGACAGCAATGCTAACCACTGTGACGTCCTGATTTCTAATTAGATTGACTGACAGGGTCACATGATGATGTGGTTTATGTGCAGTCCTTATTTTGTTCTTTATTCTGTCTGAAGGAGCTTGCTCACACACGACTGCTACTCGTTACCTTTGGTATGATGGGATCTTCCTGCTCAAACTTATGCTGCTCTGGGAAGAGAGGAAGTCATCCTCATATGGAGCCACTTCTTCTGGGCTTGCTGCAGACACTAGGGGCTGCAGATTTGGTGAGCCTCTGTCGGACTCGTCCTCCAAACCTCCTGTCAATAAAAAGCACAATGTAACAAGGACCCATGCAGTGACTTCCACCAGACCTTCTGACGATACTAGCCACATTTTTCATCACTGGGGGAAATAGTCAATAGCAGTTCAGCCAATAGACAGGTTAGTCAAAGACTATCAATTTTCTATCGCAGACCTTCCCTCACCCAGAATTTCCTCGTGTTAGCCATCCACTTTGTGATGATAGTACTGCAACTGATATGGATATATGTGGGGTGTTGCGATTTCCCCCCAAAAATTTCTAAGTGTCGAATTTGTGTAAAAACTGGAGTAAGCCCCCCTGACGTTCAGCAGACGTTTCAAAATGAACCTCCCACTTCATTCCCACTGGAGAGGCCAGCAGCATAATACTGAGCAAGCTACTGTGCATGCACTGATCCGTCAGTCCTGATCACTGGCCTCCCGTATGTGGGCCAGCCTCAACCTTGGCCACCACTCTCCGCTCCACCCCCCCCCAACCTTGACCACTGCTGCCCCCCCCCCACCTTGACCACCACTCCCCCCCCACAACCTTGACCACCACTCCCCCCCTCCACCCCCCCCAACCTTGACCACCACTCCCCCCCCAAAAACCTTCACCACCACCACCACCGCCCCCCGCCCCCCCCCCCCCCCCCAACAACCCAACCTCGATTTCCCATCAATTACTCTCTTGCTGATCACTGGCCTCCCTCCCTCCCTCTGTCACTGAGCCCGATTTGCAGAGTGATAGCAGCAGCCCCCCACTCCCACCGATCTCTCTAACCACCCCCCACTCCACACCCAAGGCCCCGCCCCATGAGATCTTGCCTGCTTGGCACTGCCAAGTTCTCTCGCGCATTGCCACTTTGTCCCATTGGGCAGTGCCGGCAGCACCCACGACTCTCTGAGGGGCCTTGATTAGGGGAGGGGGTACCCGGAGATTTCGGTCCTGTGCCAGTTAATGATATTAAAAATAGATTTAAACTAGAGTGTACATAAACTATGCAGCTCTGCGCAGATTTCTGGCACAGAGCTAATGGTGCCAGGAATCCGGCTGCCTGAGACAGGAGATGGTCGTGGCAACCAATGGGAAGCCTGCGAAACAGCCTCCACTCTAGTCTCCCAGCCCCCATACTTTTTGTGTTAAGGGGAATACTTAAAATTCAGCTTTATGTTACAGGCAGACAGTATGACTGGTTGGAATGCAACTCAGATGCTGGGAGAGCAGGATAATTACTCTGTTAAACCTTGCAAGTGGTCATTTTAGGTAGATTTAATAGACTTTTGTTTAAATTCCCCTGGGATTTTTGATTAGAGTGACCAACAGGGTCATGTGATGACATGGTTTACATGCAGTCCTAGGTCAGTTGCAGAAAGCAGTTTGGTTTGCAATTGAAGCTAGAAGGATTTTGCAGGTTTCTGGAACTCTACCCCTCCTGAAAGCTTCAAGGCTGTCTATACTTATTATAGCAAGTATATTTATGGTTGTTAACTGTATAGCATTTAAGTCTGTCAGAGGAATGTTGCTTATTTGGAGTTGAAAATTTTCAATCCTTTTAATTTTCAAATATTGTTCAACTGTTAATAGTCAATTTGCTTCATTTCGTAAAGTTATATTTAAACTGTGTTATTAAATAAAGTTTGTTTTATTTTAAAAGTCCCTACTTTGTCAGTAAAATCATTCTTGGAAGGATGTATCCTTCTTATGCCAAGATAGAAAACTGTTGGAGTCCAATCGGGCTTCACGATATACCCTGGGGATCTTAACATCTTCCACCATTGTCCACCACCCCAAAAGCCCCACTTTGTCATACCCCAACATTGCTCAGATAAGGCCTCAAGGCACCCTTCACTAACATCACAGGTCTCCCCCTGACATTTTAGACAGTAATAAGTCTCACAATGCCAGGTTAAAGCCCAACAGGTTTATTTGGTAGCACAAATGAGCACTCACTTGATGAAGGGGCAGTGCTCAGAAAGCTTGTGCATAATAAATTAGCAGGCACCAACATATAACCCCTTACCTTTTCCATAGAACTGGTAACTCTTTGTAAAGATGTTAATCACACTATGAGGGCTTCCCTTGGCTAGCTCTTCCCAAGGTGCTCTATTCTTGCAGGCTTCTGGGTGCAGTTGCAGGGGCTGGTACCGCTCTGCTTCTTTCTGGAATTGTGCAACTGGCCTGGAGGAGAGGTTTGATTCTCCTGCACAGAATTCCTTATCCCTTAACTTTTCCGTTAATTTGATGGGGTCCCTACAACCAGGTAGACCATCCTCCTCAGAGAGACTTCCTTCACTCAGTAGCGGCCCTTCGCTGATCGATCCTCCACTAGAATGGGGGGAATCAATCTGATTCCTCTCTTTGCTGAGCTTTTGCAGGTCTTGCTCCAAGGCCTCAAGTGACCTCTTGTATATATTTTCCCAGCTCACTTCCTGATACCTGTTGGTCCCTGAAGTTTTAGTCTCTATGGCCACTACAGCCGGCGAGGTTTGGCAGCGGGGTGACTCGCCAACTTTTTTAAACTCGTACAGATTACTGACTCCCGGCAGCTGATCCTCGTAGGTTGTGTGACCCACGTTGGCTCCTCTGATTCGACGAATTCTGGGTGACATGTCTTCCTCACCACTGTCACGGACGGGTGGACTAGCGGGCTTTGCCCAGCGTCCATCATCCCATGTAGTCTGCAGCACATCATGCTCTGAGCTCTGCGCAATTCCATAGTTGATGCCTGCGCCTGCAAGCTTTTTGGCACCATTCTCAATCCGGTTGGAAAGGGAAGCCGCCATTGCCTTCAATGCCTCGATACGGTCTAGTCTGCTTTTGAGTGGGACTGTGGCTTTTGCTGCTCCTGTGTAGTCATACGGCAAGAAGGCAGAAGATGGATATTGCAGAGAAGGCACCAGTCCTTTCGACGAAGATTCCTTCCTACTTGCTGCTACTTCCAAATCCTTGGGCAGAAACCCTCGAGATTCTAGGTTTGTTGGGTGTGAGAAGAGGTTGCCTGAATTGAGAGGGAGGGCTGACTGAACTCCAGGATTGAGCCGATGAGTAGGCATCCAGGAGGACACCAAACGGTCGTGTCTGAAAAAGAAGCACACTATTTCAGAAGTCAAAAATTACAGCAACTTTAATTCCCAGAAGCTAGTCATGTCAGTTGTGGTGCAATGATAGCATTCTGTCAGGAGGTTGGGGCCCCAGTCCCACTCCCTAGACCTAAGCACATAATTTACATTAGCGTATCAGTACAGTATTGAGAGTGCACTACACTGTTGGAAGTGCCATCCTTTTGATTTTATCGAGGACCAGAAAAACATCAACACAATCCCAAAAAAGGGCAAGGGATTTTTCCCTGACATCCTAGTCAATATTTATCCCTCAATTGCCTAATTATGACATTATTGTTTGTAGGATCTGTGCACAATTGCTGATATGCTCTCTACATGCTATGTAGAGGACATAAGTGCACTTCTTTCTTTATTTTTAGAACTGCATCACCAAAGCTGTCCTAAACTGACCAAGGTTTTGGAAAACCTGATTAAGTGGAGGAATGAAATGGGAAGTGACAGGGTGTTAACAAGAAATGTACAAATGAAAAAGGCTTTAAGGAGGCAGCAGGTGCAGTTTCACTCTCTTCTATTGCAAACAGACTTATAGACTACTGAGAAAAGCACGAACAGACCAGGTTCTTCTGGTATAATGAAAGCGAAACACTGGGTACTGGAAATTTGAAATAAAAACAGGAAATGCTGGAAATAAGAAGATCTGGCAGGCTTGTGGGGAGAGAGAGAGACAGTTAACACCCTACCAATATAACTTTTCATTAGAACAACAAAAAAATGAGTTTTGAAGAGTCACATGGACTCAAAACATCAACTCTTTTTCTCTCCACTGGTGTTGCCAGACCTACTGCATTTTCCAGCACTTTGTTTTCATTTCTGGTTCTTCTGCTGTCAGTTCAAGTTCAGACTCTCTGCAGTTATCAGCTCCGTTGTTCACAGCAGCAGTAACTCTTTCATTTCAAACAGGTCACTGTGGGTGTGAAACCAAAAGTGATCAGTAAACCTAGGCCTATGATTTTCTCTATAACTGGAACTTAGCAGCAAATTTATTTAAGATAATCCTTGGGGCAAAGATTTCAGGGAGTAAGGGTCAATGAATGCTAAATGTTCCCCCAAAGGCTGCTGAATAAACTTCTGAAAATATGCAAACCTCCAGTCACAAAAGCCACTTCATACCACTGCAGAAAATTATCGAAAAATATTAAGCCACCCAATCGCCTGCAACTAATCCTTGATCTTTCAAAATAAATAGTTACTCATTCAGCTTATTTAATGCAAGTAAAGTTTAAAAAAAAGCGACGATCAGGAATTCTCTCTCAATGCCATCCAAACCCTTTATAGGGCTTTAAAGCTAGCACAAGTCATCCAGGAAGCATTTTCATTTATCTAGCAACCTGTTGTAGACTGCTGCAATAGATCTCAAGTGTGATACAATCTTCACTTCTGCTTTCAACACAACTGCACAAAAACAAAATCACATTTGAGCTGGAGATACTGAAACCGAAACATGCCTTACTGCATTTATCCGAGAACAGCCATTTGTCACATTAAGGTTGGTGCTGTGATGGGGAGTCACATGACTGCTTGGTAAAGATGCCATGAAACTATGTATACGATAGTGAAGCCTGCTATGCTGGCTACATGTTACACAACTTTGGCAATATACATCAACTCACTAAACGTTCAGTAATGTTTTCTGGGAACACAGAACACAGCAAAATGAACCGTACATGCTGTATGGAAAAAGGTCATCGTTTGTGAGAATTTTAGAATACGTGGATTTGGGAAGAGTTAATAAAGCATTCCCCAACTTAGTCCGTGGGTTAGATACAGCCAGTAAATCACCAAAACTCCTGCCTGATAAACCAAGTTAGAATGAAGTG
The DNA here is from genome assembly GCF_965287045.1 of Carcharhinus amblyrhynchos. Lineage (NCBI taxonomy): Eukaryota > Metazoa > Chordata > Chondrichthyes > Carcharhiniformes > Carcharhinidae > Carcharhinus > Carcharhinus amblyrhynchos. The sequence goes on along the minus strand of NC_137332.1, from coordinate 83,442,833 downwards.
AGAAAAGAACAATATAAACCTATATTTTTGTAACACTTTTATGCAGTGAAGAATCCAAAAGGTGCTTCATAGGACAGTTTGCAAACAAATTGTGACAATGAGGTATGCAGAAAAAAATCAGGACAGGCAACCAAAAGTTTGGAAAAAGGGTTAAGTTTCAAGAGACAGAAGAGAAAGGAAATTCTAGATTAGGATCTTGACAGCTGCAAGATACAATCACAAATAATGGGGCACTTAAAATCAAGAATGTGCAGGAGGCCAGAAATGGAGGAACACTGAGATCTTGGCAAGTTGTAAAGCTGGAGAAGGCTATAGATGTGAGGACGGGTGAGGCCACAGAGCAATTTGAAAACGAGATTGAGAGCCTTAAAACCAATATAAGAGAATAAGGAGAGGCAATGAGCAAAAAGTTTGTGGTACAAGTACGTTCAGGCAGTAGAGTTTTGGAGGAGTTCCAGTGTACAAAGGATGCAGGATGGGGCAGTGACCAGGAAAGCATTACAATAGTCAAGTCTAGAGTTGCAAAGGCATGGATAAAGGATTCAGTAACAAATGATCTGAGGCAGAGGTGGAGGAGGAGGAGGGGCGACATTAACGAGGTTACCAAGAACAGGCAGCTACAGGTTTGTCGGCCCAAGTATGATGACGATGACAACCGTTGTAAGAAGTCTCACAATACCAGGTTAAAGTCCAACAGGTTTATTTGGTAGAAAATGCCACTAGCTTTCGGGACGCTGTTCCTTCGTCAGGTGAGTAGAGTTCTGATCATAAACAGGGCATATAAAGGCACACACAGTTTACAGAATATTGATTAGAACGTGAGTCTTTATAGCTAATCTGCTGAGGAACGGCGTTCTGAAAGCTAGTGGTGTTTACTACCAAATAAACCTGTTCGACTTTAATCTGGTGTTGTGAGACTTCCTACTGTGGTTGCTCTAGTCCAATGCTGGCATCTCCATATTATGATGACAACCACGACAGGGGTATAACAGCCGATAAATATACAGGAACACATGCAGAGTACTAGAATCAGAGTTCTCCTCTCTATTGTCAGATGCCATGCTGTAGTCTGGTCCCAATGCTTAATGCCTGAAGTAGAGAGTTAGTACGTTGGTTCATATCAGCAAATTGGTAACATTACTAAACAAAAATCTATGTCAGATCAACAGACTTCTATTTTGGGCATTTATTCATATTCTGGGTATAATTACACCTTATGACAGTGGTGGTTATACAGAGTGACGACATTTAATTCAGATTTGAGTTTTCACCTCAGCCTGAGTTTTCGACAACATATAGACAGAAAATTAGATACCAAAACATCCGAAGCATTTTAACAAGAAACTATGTAAATTATCCTTTTCCCTCTATCACTATTTTATATACCGTAAACATGAAATTGAAGTAAAGCCAAGTAATTGACTTTGAACTCTTGCCAGGAAACACAGCTGCAGAGCCATTTTTTTGAAACAGAAAAGGTCCTTTACGGCTCAATGTATTGTCAAACATTGGCAGTACCTTTGAAGCCGTGCTGGAGAAGTTGTGTAATGGTGTGACTAATATATAAAGTTGGCAAGCAACAGCGTAGCGAGTGAAGCCCCAGGTTCGCTCATTTCAGGCAGAACAGCAATTGGGAGGACATCAGCAGCCCTAGATTTGAATGAAAAGTGAACAAGCCAAGATTCTTGCCTTTGATCCTTATCCAGCGACCCCTGGTGCCTTGTCCCTCTATTCAAGGATGATGTCTACAATCAGGGTCACAAGTTTCTGCCATGGATCTTTATGTGACTGAATAAGCCAATTTTTGACCCACAGATCTTTATGACAGATTGTCCCACAAGATAGCAGGGTCAGGAGTGCAGGATTTAATATTTGAATTCCTTTCCTTCTCTGCTACCACTCTGCCATATTTTTAAGACATTGGGCAGAATTTTATGACAAAAATTCGAAGTGTCCAGTTAGCATGAAGATGGGAGGGTCTCAGATCTGTTTTTGGGGCAAGTCTTTACTCCAAATCTCATGGACTTAGACAAGTAAAAAATGGGCTAGACTATTTCCAGATGGAGTAGGCGGGGTTCACATTGCCAGACAGCCTACTATGGCAGCAGACGGAGCTATTGTGCATGTGCAGACCTCTGTAACTCCACGTGCAATTGCAACAGCAGAGAGCTGACCGGTCCGAGAAAGATCCGTCAGCTCTCTGCTGCTGTACCGAATGCCCCTTCTCGTCCAGTGTCCAGAGCGAGCCCCCACAACCAATCGCAATGCAGAGTTACAACATGTCCCTTCCCTCCCAGATTGGCCCGCCTCGGCCTGGCTGTATCCCCTTCAGCCCAGGGTGCCATCACTGCCAGGGCGCCAGCGCTGCACCCCACTGATGGGTGGGACAAGCTGGTAAAATTACCCCCATTGTGGTTCAAAGCGAAATGCAGTTTGATGAACAAGTTGTCACCATTTTGACCAAATGGTAGCAAGCTCCTCCCAGGCATTAATGTCAATGCTTCTGTGCTTGAAGATGAGCTTCAAAGTGCCTTTGTTGCATTTTCTTTATCCTCCATGGAAGGCTGGCCATTTGAAAGTTGAGAAAACAGGGCCTTGTAGGGTGCTGTTTTCAGCTGTTTGAACAGTGTCCATCCAGTCTACTGAAGATGATTTAGCAGGAGGAATAAGTGAATGCTTGTACAGGGGGCTTTAAGAAGAACAGTAGTTTGTTCGACAGTCCCCCTCCCACCGAATCCAGAGAATGCGGTGGAGACAACGATGAGAGAATTCCTTGAGCACTTCTGTCACTGATACACAGTTCAAGTCTCACTGCAGAATAGGAATGTGGTGGCAACAACTGCTGCAGAATGGAAATAAGTGGAGTGGGGACAGGGAACGATTTAGTTGTAATGCTCCACAAGAATTGAACAGCATACCAAAATCTTCAGGAGTGTGTTAGGAAAATTAGAGCAAGCAGAAAGTATAAGCACAAGACATTTCCAAGCTTGCTGCCCTTCTCATTGCTAGATAATTTGTCAGGAATTTACTTCTCTCATTTTCCTCTTGCATTTTTACTTGCCTTCCTCCGCTTTCCCTCAGCTCTTCACCCACTTGATTCAGACCACACATTCCAGTCAGCATTTATAACTCCTCTTGTAAGGAATTGATGCTGTTGCCACATTAACTTGAATAAGTACAAGTTAAATGCCTGCAATGTCACCTCCATAGATGACAAGATATTCAATACCTTCCGCATTCTATTAGCTTGCAGACTCTGACATGCCCCGTCATCTCTAACTGCATTCTCCGAAACTCACCTAGATCAAAATACTTTCAAGCATGTAGCTAAATTATACAATGCTACCTTTTATCTGGAATTCCCCTCTAAAGCCCTCTGACTCTATTTCTCTCATTTTTCAGATCCTTCTTAAAGCCTACCTATTTGATAAAGCTTATTACCACCTCATATCTAAAATCATAGGAGGTACAGCATTACGTTTTCCCCGATAACATGCTTCTGATGTGCCTTGTGAAATTTCAAATATAAGAATTAGGAGCCCCTCAAGCCTAGAGTGCCATTCAATAAGATTATGGCTGATGTGATTGTAACCTCAACTCCACATTTCTGCCTTCTCTTGATAATCTTTCACTCCCTTGTTCATCAAGGATCTAACTCTGCCTTAAAAATATTCAAAGATTCTGCTTCTACTGCCTTTTCAGGAAGAGAGTTCCAGAGGCTCAACCCTCAACAAAAAACTTCTCATATCTGTCTTAACTAAGCAACCCCTTATTTTTAAACCAGGACCCCTAGTTCTAGATTCTCCTGCAAGAAGAAACATTATCTCCACATCCACCCTGCCAATATCCCTCAGTATCTCTAAGATTTCGATCAAGTCACCTCTTATTTTTCTAAACATACAAAAGGGAAATAATACTTGAAGAATCTACTGGAATTCTTTGCGAATATAACTTGTACAGTTGACCAAGGATGTGGTTTATTTAAACTTGCAGAAGGCTTTCAATAAGGTCTCACATAACAGACTACTATGTAAAGTGCATGGGATTGCAGGTAATGTCTTGAGATGGATAGAAGGCTGTAGCAGATAGGAAACAAAAAATTGGCATAAATGGGTCATTTTCTGATTGGCAGTCAGTGACTTGTGCAGCACCACAGGAATCTGTACTAGGACCCCAACTGTTCACATTATATATTAATGACTTGGATGAGGGAAGTAAATGTATTATCTCTAAATCTGCAGATGATACAAAGTGGGGTGGAAGGGTGAGCTATGAGGGGGATGCAGAGATGCTTCAATGTAATTTGACTCAGCTAAGTGTGTGAGCATACGCATGGCAGATGTAGTATAATATGGATAAATGTGGGGTTATCTACTATTGTAGCAATAACAAGATAAATTATTACTCAAAGGTAGTAAATTGAGGGAGGTGGATACTCAGCGAGACCTTGTGCATCAGTCACTAAAAATAAGCTCGCAGGTATAGCCAGCAGTAAAGGCAGCAAATGGTATGTTGGCCTTCATAGTGAGAAGATTTGAGTATAGGAATAGAGATGTTTTACTACAATTGTATAGGACATTGATGAGACTACACCTGGAGTATTGTGAGAAGTTTTGGTGCCCTTATTTGAGGAGGGATGTCCTTGCTACAGAGGAGGTACATCAAAGACTTGATTCCTGGGTTGGCAGGACTGTCATATGAGGAGAGACAAATTTGATTAGGATTACATTCACTCGAGTTCCAAAGACAGGGGATCTCATAGAAACTTATAAAATTCGGAAAGGGTAGATTCAGAAAGAATGTTCCCAATGGTGGGAGAGTCACAGTTTGAGGATAAGGGGTAAACCTTTTAGAACTGAGGTGAGGAATTCACTACCACAGAAAGTAGTTGAGGCCAAAACATTGCTTGATTTCAAGAAGAAATTAGATATAGCTCTTGGGGCTAAAGGTATCAAAGGATATGGGGGAGCTGGAGATCAGGATATTGAATCTGATGATTAGCCATGATCATAATGAAGGACAGAGTAGGCTTGAAGGACCGAATGGTCTACTGCTTCTAGTTTCTATGTAAACTCCAGTTGATACAAACCAAACCTCTCCAACTATTTCCTCATAAAACTCATCCATTCCAGGTATTAGTCTAGTAAATCTTCCCTGAATTGCTTCTAACACATTTACAGCTTTTCTTAACTAAGGACAATCAATATTGTACATCATGTTTCAGATGTAGTCTCACCAGTACCCTGTATAACTGAAGCATAACCTCCCTACTTTTGTAATCAATATCCCTCACAATAAGCAAAAACATTCTATCTTTCCTGATTACTTGTTCTACCAGCATACTAGCCTTTGCGATTCATTCATGATGATACTCAGTTCCCCTGCATCTCAAAACCCTGTAATTTCTCATCATTTACATAAAAATTTATTTTTTTATTCTTCTTGCAAAAATTTCCCACTTTTCCACATTATAGTCCTTTTGACAGATCTTTGCCCACTCAAGTTAACCTATCTATATTTTTTTGTAGCCTCATGTCCATTTCACAACTTGCTTTCCTACCAATCTTGATGTCATCAGCATATTGCACAACCATCCCTTCATCCAAATCAGCAAAAAAAAATTGTAAGAAGTGAGGCCCAGCAATGATCCCCATGGCATACAAAGAACAAAGAACAACCCAGCACGGGAAACAGGCCCTTCGGCCCAACGAGCCCGCGCCACCGCACCCTCCTACACCTACCCTGCCCTACGTGTATGTGAGTGAAACCCCTAATTTAGCCAGATTCAGGGGAGAATAGTGTCAATTTGGTATACCAATCAGCCTAAGAGCACATCTTTGGGGTGTGGGAGGAAACCGGAGCACCCGGAGGAAACCCACGCAACCACAGGGAGAATGTGCAAACTCCCACAGACACAGGCCCAAATCCATGTATCTGCACAGCTAGCAGTGATAGTCACTGAGCTGTTGCGGCGCCCATCTACTGGTCCAGGATTAAGCACACACACCAACACGAAGTACTAGGCCACTCCCGGAACCTCCAAGAGCAGCCCACGCACAACCCAACGTGTGCACGCCCCTCGTTTGACAACAAGGTGGACCGACATCTGCAGAATAAGAAGACAAAAACGTTAACATGTAATTCTAAATTTCCGGTGTCGTCCCGAGGCTCTGACCCTATTTAATACCCTCTACTATAACCCTCCATCCCTGTTTCGCTCATGTGTCTAAGTAAACTTTAAACAAGTCCAACGTGCCTGCCTCCGCCACGCTACTCGGTAGCGCGTTCCATACCCCCACGACCCTTTGCGTGAAGAACCTTCCTCTCATATCCAAATTATACTTCTCCCCCCTCACCCTTAGATCGTGACCTCTCGTAATTGTCCCCAATCTAGGGAACAGCCTACCACTATTGACTCTATCTATTCCCTTCAGTATTTTATATACCTCTATCATGTCCTCCCTTAACCTCAGTCTTTCCAAGGAGAAGAGTCCCAATTTCTCCAACCTTTCCTCGTAACTCAGTCCTTCCATGCCAGGCAACATCCTGGTAAACCTCCTCTGCACTCTCTCCAGAGTCTCCACTTCCTTCCGGTAGTAAGGTGACCAGAACTGGACACAGTACTCCAAATGCGGTCTAACCAACGTTCCGTACAACTGAAGCATTAGACGGCAGCTCCTATACTCTATACCCCTTCCTATAAAGTCTAGCATTCCATAAGCTTTCCTCACAACCTTCTCTACTTGTGTTGCCACCTTCAGAGACTTGTGAACCTGCACTTCCAGGTCCCTCTGTATTTCTATACTCTTAATCGGTCTACCTTTTATCACGTAGCTCCTCTCTGCATTATTCCTTCCAAAATGCATCACCTCGCATTTGTCAGGATTAAATTCCATCTGCCATCTATCTGCCCAATATACCAACCTATCTATATCCTGCTGTGTCACCTGACATTCCTCCTCAGTATCCGCCAGTCCTGCCATCTCAGTGTCATCCGCAAACTTGCTCATCACACCATGTACGCCCTCTTCCAAGTCATTTATATATACTACAAAGAGGAGAGGTCCCAGCACTGAGCCCTGCGGCACACCATTGGTGACTGGCCTCCAGCCCGAAAAGGTCCCCTTGACAACTACTCTCTGTCTCCTATTGCCCAGCCAGTTTTCAATCCACCTAGCCACCTGTCCTTGTATCCCATGTGCCGTAACCTTTTCTACCAGCCTACCATGAGGGACTTTGTCAAACGCCTTACTGAAATCCATATAGATGACATCGCCCATCGTCAACCGTTTTTGTCACCTCCTCAAAGAATTCTACCAGATTCTTAAGGCAAGACCTCCCCCGAACAAAGCCATGTTGCGTATCCCTAATCAGAGCGCAACGCTCCAAATGCTCATACATCCTACCCCTAAGAATTTCTTCCAATAATTTTCCTACCACCGATGTCAAACTCACTGGTCTATAATTACCAGGGTTAGCCCTACTACCTTTTTTAAACAGCGGTACAACATTAGCTACCCTCCAGTCTTCTGGGACCTCACCTGTGTCCAAAGAAGAGACAAAGATTTGTGTCAGAGGCCCAGGAATTTCATCTTTCACCTCCCTAAGCAGCCTGGGATAAATACCATCAGACCCCAGAGCTTTATCCGTTTTTATGCTACCTAAAAACCTTAGCACTTCCTCCCTCGTAATGGATATTTCCTTCCACTGATCTACAGCTCCCTCCAAGACACTACACGACACCGAACCCCTCTCCTTCGTGAATACCGACGCAAAGTATTCATTCAGGATCTCCCCCATTCCCTGAGACTTGATACATAGCTCCCCTCCTTTGTCCCTAAGAGGACCAATTTTCCCTCTAATCACTCTCTTGCTCCTAATATAAGAGTAAAATGCTTTAGGATTTTCCTTAATCCTATCAGCCAAAGCCATTTCATGCCCTCTCTTCGCCCTTCTAACTCCCCTTTTTAGCTTCCTCCTACTCTCTCTATATTCCTCCAGCGCACTCTCCGTACCCAGTTGTTTTGACCTAACATATGCCTCCCTCTTCTTCGTGACCAAGTCTTCGATACCTCCTGTAATCCATGGTTCTCTAATCCTACCTTTCCCATCCTTCTGCTTAACCGGCACATGCCTTTCCTGCAACATTTTCAGTTTGCCCTTAAAAGCCTCCCACTTGCCCACCGTGGACTTGCCAGCTAACAGTCCCTCCCAATCAGTGTCCTTCAGCTCCCTCCTAATCCGGCTATAGCTCGCCTTCCACCAGTTCAGCACCCTCCCCTTCGGATGGCACTCATCCCTTTCCATTTTTATCCTAAAGTAGACAGACTTGTGGTCACTGTTAGCCACATGTTCGCCTACCTCAACCTCAACCACCTGCCCCGGCTCATTTCCCAACACTAAATCCAGTATAGCCCCCTCCCTAGTCGGGCTAGTTACATACTGCTCTAGGGACCCTTCCAACACACATTTTACAAACTCTTCTCCCTCCGTACCCCCAGCTCTAGGCCCCTTCCAATCCACTCCAGGAAGATTAAAGTCACCCACTACAACCACCTTATTCTTTCTGCACCTATCCAAAATGCCTCTGCAAATACCTTCCTCCACTGACCTCGGGCTGTTGGGTGGCCTATAACATACCTCTAGCATCGTAATCTCTCCCTTTTTATTCCTCAACTCCACCCACAGCGACTCAATCCCTAACTCCTCCATATTGTCCTCCCTCTGCACTGCTGTGATGTGCTCCTTTACTAACAGTGCCACCCCTCCACCTATCTTCAACCCTCCTCTGTCACACCTAAAACACTTATACCCAGGAACATTCACTGCCAGTCCTGACCTTCACGTAACCACGTCTCCGTTACTGCCATCATATCTAACTTCCTCACAAACATCAAGGCCCTAAGCTCATCCGTTTTTCCTGTCACACTCCTCGCATTGAAACAGACACAGTCCAACCCACCAGTGTCACTCGGAACCTCCTTCTCCCTGATAATTTTCCTTTCACCCAACTCACTCCCGGCCCTAGTGTCTAATGAGCTATCAGTCACATCCCCACCCCACCTCCCTATTAGTTGAAACCATTCCTAAACACACCAGCTAACCTCCCTGCTAAGACACTCGTCCCTCTCCTATTCAAATTTTCCCCATCCCTCCTATACAGTTGCCCTTCTCTCATAAATACCTCCCAGTGGTCTACAAAAGTAAAGCCCTCTACCCTGCACCAATCCCTCAACCATACATTCAGCTGCATGATCTTGTTATTCCTAGCCCTGCTGGTACTAGGCAGCAGCCCAGAGAATGCCACCCTGGAGGTCCTGCTCTTCAGTTTGGACCCCAACTACCTAAATTGCCTACGTACATCTACCCTATTCCTCCTTCCTATGTCCCTCTCCCCTACGTGCATTATCACCTCTGCCTGGGTCCCCTCCCCTTTCAAAATTCCCTCTACCCTTTCCGTTATGTCCTGTACCCCTGCTCCAGGGAGGCAGTCCACCATCCTGGAGTCACGCCTCTGCCCACAGAACCTCCTGTCAATGCCTTGGACCCTCCCATCCCCTACCACTATCACATTGCCAGCCCCCTTCTGTCCCTCTAAGTCATTCTGGCCCTCCTGCCTATCCTTTTGGGGGGCCACTGGGGACGTCTGAGGACCATGACTATTCTTCCTCTTTTTCCTCCTAACAGTCGTTCACCCATCCTGCTCTTCAGCCCCTGGGACCTCCTCTTGCTCATGGTTCCTAGCCATTATCTCCTCGTTTTCCCTGACCAGAAACGCATCCTCTAAACGCCCCTCTAGTTGCCTGACCCAGGCCCTCAAGTGCTGCAACTCTAAACATTTAACACAGATGTGGACCTTCGGGAGACATGATGCCTCCAAGAACTCCCACATGTGGCACCTAACACAGCTTATGTTCCTCCCCATAGCCCCTGACATGTCCCAACCTCCCTTGGGTTTGTATGTGTCAAAACTTGAAAACTGCAACTCACCTCGTCTAAGCCTGCTCTCGCCTAAGCCCAGCGAGCCAAAGCCCTTGTAACTCTCACTCAGCTCCAACTCACTCCGCTGCCCGCTCCCGACGCTGCCCGCTGTATGCCGCTACCTTCTTTTTATACCCCCCCGCTCCCCCTTCACGACAATCCCCTCGCCTAACTTCCGGTATGGAAGTAAAATACATTCACACAAACCCCACGAACCGGAAGTGCAGTCAGAAAGTGATTCAGAGTAAATCCAGTACTCACCAAAGCCACAGCCACCAGGTACACTGCTCCGGAGAACAATGAGAACATACTAGCCATTAAATCTTACCAACCTGAAAAAGACCATGAATGCCTACTATTCCTTTTAGCTAGCCAATCTTCTATCCACGTCAAGTTACCCTACAGACCATGAGCTGTTTTCTCCACAATAACCTTTGATGTGGCACCACATGAAAAGTCTTCTGGAAATCTAAGTACACGACATTTGATTTGATTTGATTTATTATTGTCACACGTATTAGCATACAATGGAAAGTATTGTTTCAAAGAACAAAACAGCCCGGGAAACAGGCCCTTCGGCCCAACGAGCCTGCGCCGCCATTTTAACATTATGAGTCCCCCCTCCACCCATGACCCTTGTCTATGCTTATGGCATTCCACATTGAGGGAAGACTAATTTAGGGACATTTTGTTACACCAATCAGCCTAATAGCACATCTTTGGGCTGTGGGAGGAAACCGGAGCACCCGGAGAAAACCCACGCAAGCACGGGGAGAATGCACAAACTCCCACAGACACTGGCCCAAATCCATGTATCTGCACAGCAAACAGTGATAGTCACTGAGCTGTCGTGTTGCCCAGCATCTAGTCCAGTTTAAGCATACACTAACGACGTGAAGTACTAGGCTACTCTTGAAACAACCAAGAGCAGCCCTCGACGACCCATCGCATGTATGCCCCTTGTTGGGCAACAAGACGGACCGAAGCACCTGTGGATTAACAGAGAAAAACATCAGTATCATCCACATCCTTATACATTCCCAGGGACGTCCCAAGTCTCCTGAACCTTATTTAAAACAGTCTCCTATATCCCTCCATCTCCATCCTGCTCATGTGCCTGTCTAAGTAACTCTTAAACAACTCCAGCGTGCCTGCCTCCACCACCTTACTTGGCAGAGCATTCCATACCTCCACTACCCTCTGTGTGAAAAACCTCCCTCTAACATCTGAATTATACCTCGCCCTCCTCACCTTAAGCCCGTGGCCCCTCGCAACGTGCGTTTCCAACCTAGGAAAAAAGCTTACCACTGTTAACTCTATCTATAACCTTCATAATCTTATATACCTCTATTAGTCACCATCTTTCAAAGGAAAACAGCCCCAATTTGCTCAATCTTTCCTCATAACCCAGTCCTTCCATACCAGGCAGCATCCTGCTAAACATCCTCTGCACTCTTCAGGGTCTCCACGTCCTTCCGGTAGTAAGGCGACCAGAACTGGATGCAGTACTCCAAATGCGGCCTAACCAACATTCTATACAACTGCAACATTAGACTCCAGCTCTTATACTCCATACCCCTTCCTATAAAGGCTAACATACCATAAGCTTTCTTCACAACCTTCTCCACTTGTACTGCCACCTTCAAAGACTTGTGCACTTGCACTCCCAGGTCCCTCTGCGTTTCTACGCTCTTTATAGGTCTACACTTTATCATATAACTCCCCCCTACATTATTTCTGCCAAAATGCATCACCTCACATTTATCAGGATTAAATTCCATTTGCCATTTATCTGCCCAACATACCAGCCTATCGATATCCCATTGTATTGCCTGACACTGCTCCTCACTGCCCGCCAATCCAGCCATCTTAGTGTCAAATGCAAATTTGCTGATCACACCACTTACTCCCTCTTCCAAGTCATTTATGTATAGTACAAATAGAAGAGGTCCCAGTACTGAGCCCTGCAGCACACCAGTTTCTTACGTGCTATACAGACAAAGCAGACTGTTCACAGAGAAGGAAACAAGAGATTGAAGAATGTAGTGTTATAGTCATAGCTAGGCTGTAGGGAAAGATCAACTTAATGCAAGGTAGGTCCATTCAAATGTCTAACAGTAGCAGGGGAGAAGCTGTTCTTGAATCGGTTCGCACATAACCTCAGACTTTTTTGTCTTTTTCCCAAAGGAAGAAGGTGAAAGAGAATGCCCGGGGTGCGTGGGGTTCATAATCATGCTGGCTGCTTTGCTGAGGCAGTGGGAAGTGTAGACAGAGTCATGGATGGGCGGCTGGTTTACATGATGCATTGGGCTACATGCACAACCTTTTGTAGTTTCTTGCAGTCTTGGGCAGAGCAGGGGCCATTTCAAGCTGTGATACAGGCAGGAAGAATGCTTTCCAGGGTGCATCGTAAAAGTTTGAGAGAGGCATAGCTGACATGCAAAATTTCTTTAGTCTTCTGAGAAAGCAGAGGCATTGGTGTGCTTTCTTAACGATAGTGTCGGTATGAGGGGACCGGGACAGGTTGTTGGTGATCTGGACACCTAAAAACGATCCTTTCTACTTCATCCCTGTTGATGTGGACAGGGGCATGATCTCCAATACGCTTCCTGAAGTCGATGACAAACTCCTTAGTTTTTGTTGAGAGAGATTATTACATTCACCTTTATCCTCAACATACACGAGTCCTTCAAAGAACTCAAATAAATTGGTTAAACATGATTTCCCTTACACAAAATCATTTTAACTTTGTCTGACTGCTTTGAATTTTTTTAAGTGCCCTACCAAAGCACCTTTAATAACAGTTTCTCACATTTTTCCCTTAGACAAATATTCAGCTAACTGGCCTGCAGTTTCCCACTTTGTCTCCCTTCTTTTTTCAAGAAAGGAGTTGGATTTACCACTTTTCAATCTAACGGAACCGTCCCTGAGTCCAAGGAATTTTTAAAAATAAAACCAACAGATCATCTATCTCACTAGTCACTTCTTTTAAGACCGTAGGGAGAAGTCCATTCAGATTCAGGGGTTTATCAGACAGTAGCCCTAACAATTTGTTCAATACCATTTCTTCCTTCCCTTCCATTTCCCAATTTAGTTATCTCTGGGATATTACTGGAGTCTTTTGTCATTCTGATGCAAAATACTCACTCAATTCTTCAACACCTCCCCGCTTATCACCATCAACTCCCCAGATGCACTTTCTATAGCAATGCTCACTTTAATTATTTTCTTACTAAGGCTGATGCCGGAGTTGAGGGGGTTGAGCTATGAGGAGAGGCTGAATAAATTAGGCTTGTACTTGTTAGAGTTTAGAAGAATGAGGGGAGATCTCATTGAGACGTATAAGATGATGAATGGGATGGATAGGATAGAGGTGGAGAGACTCTTCCCGCTCAGAAAGGATAGTAGGACTAGGGGGCACAGCCTCAAGATAAAGGGGGGGCGGTTTAGAACGGAGTTGAGGAGGAACTTCTTCACTCAAAGGGTGGTGAATCTCTGGAATTCTCTGCCCGTTGAAGTGGTGGAGGCTACCTTGCTAAATATTTTTAAGACGCGGGTTGATGGGTTTTTGATAAGAGAGGGGATTAAGGGTTATGGGGAGAGGGCGGGAATTTGGAACTGAGCCACGACAGATCAGCCATGATCTTATTGAATGGCAGGGCAGGCTCGAAGGGCTAGTTGGCCTACTCCTGCTCCTACTTCTTACGTTCTTATCTGTAGAAATTCTCACTACGTCTTTGTATTTCTAGCTAATATTTTCTCAAACTCTAACTTTTCCCTCCTCATGAATCTTTGTCATTCTTTACTGTTCTTTATACCAACCCAACACCCGTCTTTGAATTATTAAATGCTTCTTTTTATACCAACTGTAACATTGAGTGTGGATCCCTCTCTTGGAATATTTCTCTCACTGGAATGCATTTATTCTGTATATTCTGAAATAACACCTCAAATGTCTGCCACTGCATCTTGATCGACTTAACACTTATCAGTTGACTCTAGCCAGCTCTACTTTCATGCCTTCATAATCATCTTTATTTAAGCTTAAAATACTATTCATCAATACACTCTTCTCTCCTCCAAACTGAATGTAAAATTCAATCATATTTTGATCACAGCTGTTATGAGATTATCAACTAGTCCTATCGCACTGTACAATACCAGGTCTCGTGTAGCTTGCTCTCTGTTGTCTCCAGAAAGTGCTTTCTAAGAAACTATCCCAAAAACATATTTTTTATGAACTCCTCTCTGTTACCCTTCACACACCTGATTTTTTCCGTATATATGTAGATTTCATTCCCTCATGATTATCATTGCACTTCTGACATTATCTGCTCTTCTACACTCTGTCCTATGTAGTTACAAATAGGGGTCCTGTACACTACTCTCCTGGTGTCTTCTTGCTTTCATGAGTTCACATCTTAACCCAAACTTGTTTCGTATCCTCGTTTCCTGAATTTGCGGCATTCCTCTCCAATGTGCAAATCCCATTATAATTAACAGAGCCGCCCTTCCACCTTTTCCTAATTTCCTGTCCTTCCTAAATGTCATACATCCTTCAATGTAGGGACGCGATGGCCTAGTGGTATTATCGCTCGACTATTAATCCAGAAACCCTGATAATGTTCTGGGATCCTGGGTTCGAATCCATCACGGCAGCTGGTGGAATTCAAATTCAATAAAAAAATCTGGAATAAGGGTCTACTGATGACCATGAAACCATTGTCAATTGTTCTAAAAACACATCTGGTTCACTAACATCCTTTATGGAAGGAAATCTGCTGTCCTTACTTGGTCTGGCCTCCATGTGACTCTAGAGCCACAGCAATGTGGTTGACTCTCAACTGCCCTCTGAAAGCAAGCCACTCAGTTGTAACAATCACTATAAAATCGCAAAGGAATGAAACCAGACAGACTACCTGGCATCGATGCAGACACGGGAAAAGACAAAGGCAAAACAAGCAGCCCTGTCAAGCCTGCAAAGTCCTCCGTATAACATCTGGGGGCTAGTACCAAATTTGGGAGAGCTGTCTCACAAACTAGTCATGCAACAACCTGATATAGTCATTCTCATGGAATCATACCTTACAGATAACACGCCGCATGTCACCATTATCATCCCTGGATTCGCCCTGTATCACCGGCATGAGGGACCCAGCAAAGGTGGTGGCACAGTGGTATATAGTCAGGAGGGAGTTGCCCTGGGAATCCTTAACATCGACTCGGCACCCCATGAAGTCTCATGGCTTCAGGTTAAACATGGGCAGGGAAATCTTTTACTGGTTACCACATACCGTGCTCCTCCGGTTGATGAATCAGTATTTCTCCATGTTAAACAACACTTGGAGGAAGCACTGAGGGTGGCAAAGGTGCAAAATGTACTCTGGTTAGGGGATTTCAATATCCACCACTAAGAGTGGCTCAGTAGCTGCACTACTGGTTGGGTCCTAAAGGATATAACTGCTAGACCCATGCCAGGAGCAGCATCAGGCACACCTAAAAGTGAGGTGCCAACCTGGTGAAGCTACCAAACAAGGCTACTTGCATGCCAATTGGCAAAAACAGCAAATGGTAGACAAAGCTAAGCAATCCCACAACCAAAGGATCAGATCTAAGCTCTGCAGTCCTACCACATATAGTTGAAAATGGCAGTGGACTATTAAAAACTCACTGGAGGAAGGGCTCCACAAATATCCCCATCCTCAATGATTGAGGAGCCCTGCGCATCAGTGCAAAAGATAAGGTTGAAGTATTCACAGCAACCTTCAGCCAGAAGTGCCGAGTGGATGATCCATCTCGGCCTCCTCCAGTGATCCCCAACATTGAAGAGAGGTGGAGGGGTGGCACTGTTAGTCAAGGAAAACATCACAGTAGTGCAGAGGGAGGACGATATGGAAGAGATAGGGATTGAGTCGCTGTGGGTGGAGTTGAGGAATAAAAAGGGAGAGATCACATTGCTAGGGGTGTACTATAGGCCACCCAACAGCCCAAAGTCAGTGGAGGAAGGCATTTGCAGGGGCATTTTGGACAGGTGCAGGAAGAATAGAGTGGTTGTAGTGGGTGATTTTAATTTTCCCGGAGTGAATTGGAGGGGGCCTAGAGCTGGGGGTACGGAGGGAGAGGAGTTTGTGAAATGTGTTATGGAAGGGTCGCTAGAACAGTATGTAACTAGCCCGACTAGGGGAGGGGCTATACTGGATTTAGTGTTGGGAAACGAGCCGGGGCAGGTGGGTGAGGTAGAGGTAGGCGAACATGTGGCGAACGGTGACCACAAGTCCGTCTACTTTAGGATAAAAATGGAAAGGGACGAGTGCCGTCCGAACGGGAGTGTGCTGAACTGGGGAAAGGCGAGCTATGGCAGGATTAGGAGGGAGCTGCAGCAAACGGACTGGGAGGGACTGTTAGCTGGCAAGTCCACGGTTGGCAAGTGGGAGGCTTTTAGGGACAAAATGAAATGGTTGCAGGGGAGGTATGTTCCGGTTAAACGAAAGGATGGGAAAGGTAGGATTAGAGAGCCGTGGATTACGGGGGATATTGAAGACTTGGTCAGGAAGAAGAGGGAGGCGTATGTTAGGTCAAAACAAATGGGTACGGAGTGTGCGCTGGAGGAATATAGAGAGAGTAGGAGGGAGCTAAAAAGGGGAATTAGAAGGGCGAAGAGAGGGCATGAGATGGCTTTGGCTGGTAGGATTAAGGAAAATCCTAAAGCATTTTATTCCTATATTAGAGGCAAGAGAGTAGTTAGAGGGAAAATTGGTCCTCTTAGGGACAAGAGTGGAGAGTTGTGTATTGAGTCGGAGGGAATGGGGGAGCTCCTGAATGAATACTTTGCGTCGGTATTCACAAAGGAGAGGGGTTCGGAATCGTGCGGTCTCTTGGAGGGAGCGGAGGTTCAGTTGCAGGATATAGTTATTACGAGAGAGCAAGTGCTAGGGCTTTTAGGTAGCGTAAGGACGGATAAAGCTCCGGGGCCTGATGGTATTTATCCCAGGCTGCTTAGGGAGGCGAAAGATGAAATTGCTGGGCCTCTGGCGCACATCTTTGTCTCTTCTTTGGACACAGGTGAGGTCCCAGAAGACTGGAGGGTAGCAAATGTGGTCCCGTTGTTCAAAAAAGGTAGTAGGGATAACCCTGGGAATTATAGGCCGGTGAGTTTGACGTCGGTGGTAGGGAAGTTACTGGAAAAAATACTTAGTGGTAGGATGTATGAGCATTTGGAGAGTTGCGATCTGATTAGGGATACGCAACGTGGCTTTGTTAGAGGGAGGTCTTGCCTTACGAATCTGGTGGAATTCTTTGAGGAGGTGACAAAAACGGTTGATGATGGGAGAGCCGTTGATGTCATCTATATGGATTTCAGTAAGGCGTTTGACAAAGTCCCTCACGGTAGGCTGGTAGAAAAGGTTAAGGTGCATGGGATACGAGGCCAGGTAGCTAGGTGGATTGAGAACTGGCTGGGAAATAGGAGACAGAGGGTAGTTGTGGAGGGGACCTTGTCGGGCTGGAGGCCAGTGACCAGTGGTGTGCCGCAGGGCTCAGTACTGGGACCTCTCCTCTTTGTAGTCTACATAAATGACTTGGAAGAGGGCGTAGGTGGTGTGATCAGCAAGTTTGCTGATGACACCAAGATGGCAGGGTTGGCGGGTACGGAACTGGATTGTCAGGTGATACAACAGGATATAGATAGGTTGGTGCAGTGGGCAGATAGGTGGCAGATGGCATTTAATCCTGACAAATGCGAGGTGATGCATTTTGGACGGAATAATGCAGAGAGGAGCTATGTGATAAAAGGTAGGCCGATTAGGAGTATAGACGTACAGAGGGACCTGGGAGTGCAGGTTCACAAATCCATGAAGGTTGCGTCACAAGTGGAGAAGGTTGTTAGGAAGGCTTATGGGATGTTAGCCTTTATAGGAAGGGGCTTAGAGTATAAAAGCTGCCGTCTAATGCTTCAGTTATACAGAACGTTGGTTAGACCGCATTTGGAGTAATGCGTCCAGTTCTAGTCACCTTACTACCGGAAGGACGTGGAGTCTCTGGAAAGGGTGCAGAGGAGGTTTACCAGGATGTTGCCTGGCATGGGGGGACTGGGTTACGAGGAGAGATTGAAGAAACTGGGGCTATTCTCCTTGGAAAGACGGAGATTGAGAGGGGACATGATAGAGGTATATAAGATACTGAAGGGAATAGATAGAGTTAATAGTGAGAGACTGCTCCCTAGACTGGGTACGAACACGAGAGGTCATCATTTAAGGGTGGGGGGGGGGGAGGTATAATTTGGAGGTGAGAAGAAGGTTCTTTACGCAGAGAGTTGTGGGGGTCTGGAATGCACTACCGAGTAGGGTGGTGGAGGCAGGAACGTTGGACTCGTTTAAGATGCAGTTAGATAGGCACATGAGTGAAACGAGAATGGAGGGATATGGTAGGGGCTATTAAATAGGGTTAAACCTCGGGAGACACCGGAAGGGCAGGCTGTATGATTAATATTTTTTGTCTTTATTCCACAGGTGGAGGTCCATCTCGTGTCAAGCGAGGGGCATGCACACGGCGGGTCGTGCGTGGGCTGCTCTTGGAAGTCCAGGAGTGGCCTAGTACTTCATGTCGGTGTGTGTGCTTGATCCTGGACCGGTAGACGGACGCCGCAACAGCTCAGTGACTAGCACTGCTAGCTGTGCAGATACATGGATTTGGGCCTGTGTCTGTGGGAGTTTGCGCATTCTCCCTGTGGTTGCGTGGGTTTCCTCCGGGCGCTCCGGTTTCCTCCCACACCCCAAAGATGTGCTCTTAGGCTAATCGGTTTCTACCAAATTGACACTATTTCTTCCCTGAATCTGACTGAGTAGGGTCCCATTCGTAGACATGCAGGGTAGAATAGGTGTAGGGTGATGCGGCGGCACAGGCTCGTTGGGCCGAAGGGCCTGTTTCCCGTGCTGGGTTGTTCTTTGTATCTCAGATGCCGTTCTCCAGCCAATTCGATTCATTCCACATGATATGGAAAAACAGTTGGAAGCACTGGATACTGCAAAGGCAACGGGCCCAGATAACATTCTGGCAATAATACTGAAAGGCTTGTGTTCCAGAACTTGCCACTCCCCTACCCAAGCTTTTCCAGTAGTTACAACACTAGCATCTATTCAACAACGTGAAACATTGCCCAGCTATGTCCTGTATGTAAAAAGGACAAATCCAACCCGGCCAATTGCTACCCAATTAGTCTACTCTTGGTCATCAGTTAAGCGATGGAAGGAGTCATCAACAGTGTTATCAAACTGCATCCTGCTCGGCAATAACCTGAAGCTCACCACCACCTTCTCAAGGGCAACTAGGGATGGGCAATAAATGCTGGCCAGCCACTGACACCCATGTCCCACGAATGATAAAAGAATTCAGTTCCCAATCTCTATCATGTATCAGTAACGGCTATCATATCGTACTTATTTATTTCTATTTGCACAATCAGTTCCTCTCTTTTCATTCAAATGTTATGTGCGCTTAGATACAGACTCTTTAGTTCTGTCCTTTTATTTTAGTGTCTAGTCTTATTTTTGACTTACTCTTAAGATGGGTATTTCTGTTCCTCCCTGTCACATTAGGTTCATCATTCCTCACCATGAAACCATGCTGACTTTGCTGTTGGAACTGCATGGAAAATAAGGCAAAGTCAACATGGTTTCATCAAGGAGGAGTCATGCCTTAACATGAACAGAAGGTTGGCTAACATGAACAGAAGATTGGCTGACTGGCAGAGGCCTCAAAGTGCCAGGGACCTGGGTTCAATTCCTGGTTTGGGTCACTGACTGTGTGGAGTTTGCACGTTCTCCCTGTGTCTGCGTTTCCTCCAGGTGCTCCGGTTTCCCCCCTCAATCTGAAAGACGCGCTGGTTAGATGCATTGACCTAAGCAGGGACCGGAGTGTGGCAATTAAGGGAATTTCACAGTAACTTCATTGCAGTGGTAATGTAAGCCTTACTTGTGACTAATAAATAAACTTTCAAAACTTTTAAAAAAGCCCTTTACAAGATGGCAGCTGGTGACTAGTGGAGTTCCACAGGGGTCAGTGTTGGGATCACAACTTTTCACTTTATACATCAATGATCTAGATGAAGGAACTGAGGGCATTGTGGCAAAATTGATACAAAAATAGGTGGAGGGACAGGCAGCATTTTAAAGAGGCTGAGAGGCTGCAGAAGGACTTGGACAGGTTAGGAGAGTGGGCAAAGAGGTAGATGGAATACAATGTGGGAAAGTGTAAGGTTATGCACTTTGGTAGGAAGAGGAGGCATAAGCTATTTTCTAAATGGAAAGAGAATTCAGAAATCAAAAGCACAAAGGGAGTCCTAGTTCAGGATTCTCTTGACTTGGTAGTTAGGAAAACAAATGCAATACCCTGCCATACTTATGTACTTTAGTTACTTAGTTTACCCAATTATTTACTTTCTTTTATAATATTTACCACTCGTTTCTGTGCTCTTTTAAACCTTTGGAATATATAGACCTTAACTAAACAGCTTGCTTCTTCCCCCATAGTAGAGAAAGAACCAATTTTTACAGGGTGAAAAAGTTAGAAAAGCAAAGGAGTACCTCCCCCCGCCCTTCTCTCTTCGCTAAACTCCCTCAGCTCACCAAACTCCCATAGTCTATTACAGTCAGACTCCAATGCTGACTGCACTGAGAATATCTCAATTTATACGTTCTGAACAAATAAATGAGGTTTGGCAGAGACCAGTTCAAGCCAGTTTCGTTGGTTAACTATTTCAGCTTCTTCTAGGAGATGGAATTTATCTCCTTGATTAGGTCCCTAGATGAGATGTAGAATTTAAACAGTACTTGCAATTGAATGTTAAATACAAACAATATTAGATTTCTAGGAAGACATTTAGGCTTCCCTCAGCTCACCAAACTCAATATAAGTAAGTTGTTGCCAAATAATTCTCGTACAATACTTGACCAAAAAAATTTCAACACAAAGGTACAAAACAAAGTTCCTCTGTATTACAAAGCATCACACAACAGGAGGAGGAATGAATAACCAGATGATACAGTAAATGGAACAGAATTAACAGAAAGCACCATCAACAGAGGAAGTCATTTTCAAAGTTGAGACAATTTGGAGAAGCAATTATTAAAGCAGAGAGAACTTCAGAGGGGTTCTGTTGAGGCTTTAATAATGTACCACTGAAACCAGTATAAAGAATCGATGTAATGGGTGCAGAGAAAAGCAGGTTGAACAATCCCAAGTGAAAAGGAGATGATCTGTAATTAAATACAGGACAAAAAAAAGACATACAAAGCAGGAAGGGCCACTTTGAAGGAGTTCTGGAAATAAATACCAATGCACACCTGAGGTAAAGATTTGTTCACCAGTCTAAGGCAGTATTCAACGGCAAAACTAAAAGTTCCAAGGAATGAGTCCCCTTTGGGTCCCTCATCCTCAAAGACAGCCCTCTCAGAAGGGGTTCACATTCAGATATCCCAGGACAGCAGGACAAAAGGACACAAGAGCAGAGAAAATTCCAGAGAGATAATGTTTATTTATACACAAGCTGATCAACAGTCAGAGTAGGTTGCTGGGAAAGGCTAAGCTACTGGGCTCATGCAATAAACAGGGAGCTACTATAATAGGAAATAGGGTTAAAAACGCGATAGCATTTTTCTGTGACATTATAGAGTTATGGTAAACTCAAAATGTTCAGCCATCATGAAAAGACCATGAATTTAATTTGGTTACAAATAAACTTAATTGAGTGACATGCTTCATAAGGAATAATGAAGGATTGTAGAAGAGAAGGCGTTAGGAAATCTTAGAAAGCAACTCGATTCTTATCACTTTGATATTCAATACATGCCTGAATTGTACATACCTTTGACTTCACAATAACTTTGATTTTGAGTGGATTCACAGATCTATCTGAAAGAAGGCTGTGGGAAGTTCAGCTCCAGGATAGATTTTGATCCTAAGGGATGCACTTGGGTTGAAATAAATTCAGAGAGTTAAAATATTCCTTACCTGCCAGCAGGATGTGAAGGCTCAGATAGAGACATGTCGCTGCTTGATGAGGCGCTAAGGGGCCGCTCCTGACCTTTGTTTTCTTTGTCAGATTCCCCTGATGGCTGGTAGACAGTCCTTGACTGGATAAAAATCATAAGGTAACATTTTTTTATATTAGAAAGAGCTGAACAGTATGTAAACCACTGTCAAAGGCCACCTCGTAACAGTATGTGGTGCAGCATTCTATAAAGACTTGAACGTAACTTGCACACAACCAGGTCAGCCAGCCATTACCAGATCTGACCACATTAAGCACCATTGGGCACTGCTCTCATTTAACAAAACTGCTCACTACTCCAGAAACATCTAAGAATGTAAAGACAACCCTGGCTTCTTTGCTGACTACTAACAGCCTCCCTTTAGTTCCAATAACAAATGCAAGGTGTGCTCATAATTTTGCCACCAAAGTGTCCATTTCCATGCTGCAAACCTCTATGACTCTATCCGTTCAGCTGTACTGGCTACTGACACACAGTTTCCCTACCCAGCAACCCCTGGCTCTGCCACCAGGCCAAAAGTTCCTAAGGCTCTCCCTGCCCTGAACCCACTCATACCATAGAACCATAGAAAATTACAGCTCAGAAACAGGCCTTTAGGCCCTTCTTAGGCTGTGCCGAATCATTTTTTGCCTTGTCCCACTGACCTGCACTTGGACCACGTCCCTCCACACCCCTCTCATCCACGAACCCGTCCAAGTTTTTCTTAAATGTTAAAAGTGACCCCACATTTACCACTTTATCCGGCAGCTCATTCCACACTCACGCCACTCTGCGTGAAGAAGCCCCCCGCAATATTCCCTTTAAACTTGCTTGCCTCCTACATCCCTATTGCCCTTTCTGAATTCATCTTCTGTTCCATCATTCCCAACTGAAAGGCTGCCCATTTTATTTTCATTCTTGGTGACATTCAGTGTTTCCTTCTCTGCACCATCCCCAATCTCACTTTCTCAACAACATTCCTGCCTCCTAAATCCATGCATATCCTTCCTGCAGTTCCATATGTTAGAACCTCTCCAATCAGGTTTCTACCACACCACAGCACTGAAATTGCCTTAATCAGAGTCACAACGACATACTGTAATTCCAATTGTCTGCTTGATTTCTTTGTTCTGGAGTTTGTTCCAGGTCATTCAGCTCTTTTAGCAGTCTTCTTGATACCTATTTCATTGACCAAGCTTTTAGTTACCTGTTTTAATATACCCTCTTTTAAATCAGTGTCTTTTTTTTTGCCTGATTGGTCTTTCAGGAGTCTCTGGGAGGTTTTCTGCATTAAAGCTGATATATAAATGCAAATCCCTATCAGGGTCTACATCTTCGGTGGCAACACAGCTGGTTAAACAATACCTCACGCCTGCTGTCTAATTGCATCAAATTTAATAAAGATACTTTAAACTTACATTTAACCAAAGCTTTCAAACAGGATTTGGCACTACATACTCATATCTTGTTACATTACATTTAGTTCAGTGTTGCCATATCCTTTGCAATCACTATCTATGCTGCCTCCTCCAGGAGTCCTCTAGGGCTCTGGTCTCCCTCCTGTGTTCCTTTGCAACCCCTTTCACACTCACGAGTGCCAGCTGAATTTAGGGAGATTCTGAATTAGAATACAAATCAGTGCAGCACTACACAAAGAAAATGATCACCTGTCTCTCCTCCAGTGCTGCCTGCTGGTGAGGCGGCTCATCAACCTTTGCTGGCTCTGACACATACTTTGAAAATGTTTCCTGTAAATGTTTCTGGCATGTGGCTTCTGGCCTGGGCTTTGAAAAGGCTTCCTTTTGCTTCCTGTAGAGCTCCTGCAAGCGTTTGTTCTTCTGTTCCATTGCTTCCTTCTGGGCTTTCTTCTCCTCCGTCTGCCTCTTCTTCCTCTCTACCTGCTGCCGAGCAATATATTGGCGCACCTCCTCAGCATCATAGTGCCGCAACCGTTTCAGTTGCATTTCCGTGCTCAGATTAGGCTTTTCCTGTTTTCTTTTAACTGGACTGGCACTTCTTGAGGAGGCCCTGCCTCCAGTTGACTTCTTACCATCTTCCAAACCCACCTTTTCTTCTGGATCTTGAATGGATGCCTTGAGCTGAAGGTCATCAAGAATCCCTCGAACTTCCACTGGTAGCACATGTGTATTCAACAAATCCAGCTCATTCTGCTCCTCTTCCTTTCTCTGGTCAGCCTCTGGCTGCAGCTCAGGTTTCCGCCGCTCAGAACTTCTGGGCCTCAACTTTCTGGAACCATCGATCCTGCTGTCAGAGTCTGCTCTTATGGTATTTCCTGTAGAAAGTGTAGAAAGAAAAACCCTTAAGGAGAGAAGCCCTTTATGAATGAGGTGGACAGATTTACATCAATCACATTATTAATCCTCTGCATCACATGCATGAGATTTTTATTACAAGTGGGACAACCAAATAATTATAAAATTAGGTCAAGTTGTCAACAATAACACCAAAATAGAGAGATTTGAATAACTGAGCTAAAGAGTGGAGAAAAAAATGACTGATATGAAATTCAATTACAGCCTTTTAATTGTTTGGTACAACAGAACTTTAAAACAAAAATCTATGACAACGAAAACCAGCTGCAGTGCTGAGACTACACAGAGGCAAAACAGAAGGCCTACTGCCAATATAAAATAGCCTCATCATTAAACACACACTATCATTTTGCTCCTTTATAAAGTTGAGACAATATCAAACAACTATTGCTTGAACAAAGAGCCAATGGAGAATTCTTTACTTTCAAAGCACTCTCATTTTATCACAAAACCACCACCCGCGTCATTTTCCTGCTGGCAGGGAGACAATGCAGGGTGATACCTCCTGTCTGGTTGCTCAGTGACAGTACAGGTCGAGTGCAGTCCACAGTGCTTCTAATGGAAATAACAGACACTTAAAAACAGACAAATATTGACTGGAAAAAGAGAGGTAGACAATACGAAAAGGCCCCTGATAAAGTCCAAGATTATCACCGAGTAATGCAATTTATTGAGGTCAACAGCTTTACACACTTCCCGACAGAACTGCTTCAGTATACACTGGGATACGCCAGATCATGACATTGTAAGGGGAAGGGGGAGATAAGCAGGCAGTCAATGTTTAACTTGTAGCTCCCAGCATTTTAAAATGAACCCTTTTCTATCCACTTCTAAGACTTACTATAGAGTTACTGAATCCCAACAGTGCCATTCGACCCATTGAATCTACACCAACCCTCTGACAGAGCACCTTATCCAAATCCTATCCCCATAACCCTACACACTTACCCTACTAATCTCCCCTTAACCTACAAATCTTTGGACACTAAGGGACAATTTACCATGGCCAATCATCCTAACTTGCACATGTTTAGATTGTGGGAGGAAACCAAAGCACCCGCTGGAAACCCACGCAGATATGGGGGAGAAGGTGCAACTCCACAGACAGTCCAAGACCAAAATTGAAATTCTAATTTGGGGTATGGTAAATTTTGATGATATTAGACAGGAACTTTCAAAAGTTGATTGGGAGGTATGTTAGCAGGCACAGGGACATCTGGTAATTGGAAGGCTTTCAAAATTGTGTTAATCAGGGTAAACACATTCCTTTCAGATTGAAGGGCAAGGCTGGTAGAAATAGGGAACCCTGGATGACTCAGGATATTGAGGCCCTGGCCAAAAGGAAGACGGAGGCATATGACATGCATGGGCAGCAGTGATCAAGTGAAGAGTATAGAGGTTGTCAAAGTAGAGTTAAGAGAGAAATCAGAAGAGCAAGAAGGGGACATGAGATTGCTTTGGCAGATAGGGTAAAGGAGAATCCAAAGTGCTTCTACGAATATATGAAGGGCAAAAGAGTAACTAGGGAGAGAATAGGGCCTCTTAAAGATCAACAAGGTTATCTATGTGCAGATCCATAAGAGACGGCTGAGATCCTAAATGAATATTTCTCATCAATATTAACTGTAGAGAAAGGCATGGATGTTAGGGAACTTGGGGAAATAAATAGTGACGTCTTGAGGAGTGTACATATTACAGAGGTGGTGGTGCTGGAGGTCTTAAAGTGCATCAAGCTAGATAAATCCCCGAGACCTGATGAAATGTATCCCAGGACGTTGTGGAAGCTAAAGAGGAAATTGCAGGTCCTCTTGCAGGGATATCTGAATCATCAACAGCCACTGATAAGGTACCTGAAGATTGAACGGTAGCAAATGCTGTGCCCTTGTTTAAGAAAGGCTGCAGGAAAAAGCGTGGGAAACACAGACTAGTGAGCCTAACATCTGCAGCGGGTAAGCTGTTAGAAGGTATTCCAAGAGACAGGATCTATAGGTATTTAGGGAGTCAGCATGACTGATTAGGAAGTCAGCATGGCTTTGAGAGTGCAAAATCATGTCTCACAAATTTGATTGAGTTTTTTGAAGGAGTAACTAAGAAGGTAAATGAGGGCAGTGCAGTCAACATTGTCTACGTGGACTTCAGCAAGGCCTTTGACAAGGTACCACATTGTAGGTTGCTGCATAAGATTAAATCTCTCAGGATCCAGGGTGAGGTAGCCAATGGATACAAAATCGTCTTGAAGACAGAAGACAGAGGGTGGATGTAGACAGTTATTTTTCAAACTGGAAGCCTGTGACCAGGAATCAGTGCTGGGTTCACTTACTTGTTATTTATATAAATGATTTGGACGAGAATTTAGAAAGCATGGTTATTAAGTTTGCAGATGACACCAAGACTGGTGGCACAGTGGACAGTGAGGAAGGTTATCTAGGATTGCAACAGGGCCTTGATTAATTGGGCCAGTGGGCTGATGAATGACAGATGGAGTTTAATTTATATAAATGAGAGATAATGCAATTTGGTAGATCAAATCCGCGCAGGACCTACTCAGTTAATACTAGGGAGCTGGAGAGAGTTATAGAATAGAGATCTAGGGGTACAGATTCATAGCTGCTTGAAAATGGAGCCACAGATGGACAGGGAGGTAAAGAAGGCATTCAGCATGCTTGGTTTCATTGGTCAGAACAATGAATACAGGAGTTGGGAGTTGTACAAGACATTGGTAAGGCCACACTTGGAGTGCTATGTACAGTTCTCGTCACCCTATTATAAAAAAGGATATTATTAAACTAGAAAGCGTGTAGAAAAGATTTACTAGTTTGCTGCCAGAACTTGATGGTTTGAGTTATATGGAGAGGCTGGATAGACTGGGACTTCTTCTCCTGGAACATAGGATGCTGAGGGGTGATCTTATAGAGGTCTATAAAACAATGAGGGGCATAGATAAGGTAGATAGTCAACATCTTTTCCCAAAGGTAGGGGAGTCTAAAACTAGACAGCATAGATTTAAGGTGAGAGGGGAGAGATACAAAAGGGTCCGGGGTAACTTTTTCACTCAATAGGTGGTGTGTGTCTGGAATGAGCTGCCAGAGGCAGCAATAGAGGCGGGTAGAATTTTGTCTTTAAAAAAGCATTTTGACAGTTACATGAGTAAGATGGGTATACAGCGATATGGGCCAAATGGGACAATTGGGACTAGCTTAGTGGTAAGAACTGAGCGACATGGATAAGTTGGGCCAAAGGGCCTGTTTCCATGCTGTAAACATCATGACTCTATGAACCCGAGACACCCTGTGAAGGCAGCAATTTTAGGCACTGTGCTACCATGCCACCTCATTCCTTTATAATTCTTCTTAATTGGACTGCTGGTCCAAATCCAATCATCTTTATCAAGTAAGGGCAACAATTCAAAAAAGTATCACCCGATCATAACCTGGTCCAGCAGGACATCTAATACCATCTGCCATTAACTAGACTTGCCCTTGCATCAATGGGTACTTAATGCTTTGCAGACAAATTGATGAGAATTCAGGCGGAGCAAGAGAAGCAACATCCTAGATCTGAGTGAGCAGAGCCAGCTGTGAAGTCACTTCTAAGCAATGACCTAGCGACTTACAGCTGCTTTAGAAATGAAAGCTAGGTAACAAAACAAGGAAAATAGGAGCTAATTGGGAGTATCAAATTTCAGCCGACTGAGCTGTAGAACAACACACAGAAAAGCTGGTGTCCTGAAGAAGCAAGTCAAACTCTCTGCGAAAAAAGTCAGCTTTCTGTTCAGCAGAAAGTAGAACTCCTGAAGCTGTTGGAACAATGAGGGACTGAAACCTAAATACACAGGGAATAGCTCAGGCACATTTGGTATCTGTAGGAGAGGTGACCAGACCATGAGTCGGTATAATTGATCAAACAAGAACTCCTGAAAGCTGTCATAACTAGGGGGAGAGAGGGTTCATAGGAGTGTTAATTATATCCTTGGTGTTAATTATATCCAGGGAACCTGGATGAAATAAAGTTGCCAAGGAAACTACACAAAGATCAAATTCATTGAGTGGGAAAAACTAAGTACAAGAGGCAGAGTTTACAGAACTTTGGGACTGCACATGGTGCCATATTTATGCTGACAGCAAAGTGAAAGTTACCTTTATTCTATCAACTATTTGAAGTAAAAAGTTTAATTTCTGTTGAAATAAGATTTGTTTGTCATACTTAATTTTATGTTGATTTTGGGTTTCATAGAATCATAGAAACTCTACAGTGCAGAAAGACGCCATTTGGCCCATCAAGTCAGCACCAACCACAATCCCACCCAAGCCCCTACCCCCATATCCCTACATATTTCACCCGCTAATCCCTCTAATCCATGGGTTTGATGCATTCAACGTATCTGAATTGATGCAAGCAGCAAGGAGCCATTTTCATGAAGTTAGTAGCACAGCAATGCATTTCGGACATGAGTATTTGGATATTTTAACTGTGCATCTGCTCCTCACCCAAAGTTGCTGTACCTTTTGCACATGTATAAGGGGTCTCTTATTAGCTTCACAGTTGCTATGAGGCACTGCAACTGTGAGCTGTGCTGGTTCAATGGGCTGGAAATGTATTGCAGAATACAGATCTGGAAGGTCTCTGGTTTAGTCCTGGTTTCAAACTGTGATTGTCACCTAGAGATGTGTACAATATTGCACACAATATAGAGCTCATTGTGTTTAGGCTAACATATTACCGTGGACAGGAAATTAGTTAGTTAACAGGAAACACATTAGTTATAAATGGGTCACTTTCAGGTTGGCAAGATATAAAACAGAAACATAGAAAACAGGACTTGACCATTATGTGTCATAATGAAAATGGCTGCTCATCCAATTCATTAGCCTGGTCTCAATTTCCTCCCATATCCTTTGATGGCTTTACCACGCAAGCTATATCTAACTTCTTCTTGAAAACATACATTTTGGCCTCCACTACTTCCTGTGGTAGAGAATTCCCCAGACTCACCCCTCTCTGGTTGAAGTAATTTCTCCTCATCTCAGTCCTACATGGTTTATCCCACATCCCAGAAAGTGACCCCTCGTTCTGACTCCCCCACCACTGGACACATCCTTCTTGCATCTATCCTATCTAGTTTCCAGAATTTTACAGGTTTCAAAGAGATCCTCCCCACCCCCTACTCCTCCACCCTTTGCCTATCCACCATCATCCCTTCAAGCAACGTTACACAATCCATCCTAGCCAACTCATGTCGCATACAATCAGTTTCCTTTATTTAAATTCAGGAACCTGGTCTCAGCAGTAACAATGTCACTCTCCATTTTGATGAAGGATTATATCACATTATGGCTGTTCATCACCAAGAGCCTCGCACAATTTGATTGCCATTAAATCCTTTCTCATTACACAACGCCTGTTCTCTAGCTGGTTCCTCAATGTATTGGTCCAGAAAACCAATCCGTATACAATCCAGGAATTCATCCTCTAGGGTTGGGGGGGGGAGGGGAGGGGGAGAAATCAGAGTTAATATTCTTCCTCACTACTGCAATAGCTTTCTCTTTAATTAGCAAAGAACCTGTAACCACCTTTTCCTTTTTGTTTGTCCTTCCTAAATACTGAACACCCCAGATGTTCAGTT
The DNA here is from genome assembly GCF_965287045.1 of Carcharhinus amblyrhynchos. Classification (NCBI taxonomy): domain Eukaryota; kingdom Metazoa; phylum Chordata; class Chondrichthyes; order Carcharhiniformes; family Carcharhinidae; genus Carcharhinus; species Carcharhinus amblyrhynchos. Next base: position 83,412,870 of record NC_137332.1, on the reverse strand, counting down.
CCCATCCCTGATCACCCTGCAGTCTTGTCTCTGTAATCCAGGCTACAATCATACTCTTTTGCATCTATTTGTATGATTATTTTGTCCACTTTCTTGTGAATGCTCCACACATTAAGACACAAAGTCTCAAGTTTTGTCTTTTTAACATACCTTCTCCCATTCCAATTATTTTTCACTATGGCCCTGTTTGATTCTCACCATGAACTGGTCTGAATGTCCGAGGAATCTGAAACTCTTTCCCTCATACCATCTCTTCAACCACATATTCATCTGATACATCCTGATATTTCTACTCTGACTAGCATGTGGCACTGGTATTAATCCTGACATCACTACCAAAGAATACATTTGTTGTCTTCACAAATAAGAACACAAATCAGATACCGGAAAGGTTGGAGAACGCAAGATGTAGTGAGAGAGAACAACTGAGGAAGACCAATATAAGTAGAAAAATGGTGCTGGAAATATTGATGGGATTGAAGGTGGATAAATCCCCAAGGCCTATTAATCTACATCCCAGAGTACTTAAGGAAGCGGCTCTAGAAATAATGGATGCATTGGTGGTCATCTTCCAGGATTCTGCAACAGTCCCTGCAGATTGGAGGGTAGCTAATGCCAATCCAATATCGAAAAAGAGGGGTAGAGAGAAAACAGGAAACTACACACCAGAAAGCCTAACATCAATAGTGGGCAAAATTCTCGAATCCATTATCAAGGATTTTATAGCACAGCATTTAGAAAGCAGTGGCAGGAGAAGACAGAGTCAGCATGGATTTATGATATAGAAATCATGCTTGATGGATCTGTTGGAATTCTTTGAAGATGTAATGAGTACAATGGATCAGAGGGAACCAATCAATGTCAAACGCTTTCTGGAAGTCCAAACAGACAAAGACCTGCATAAGAGATTATTGTGCAAGATTAAAGTGCTTGGGAACTGGGGGACGTCTGTTGAGATGAACAGAAAACTGGTTGGTAGAGAAGAAACAAAGAGTAGAAATTAATGGGCCCTTTGCAAATTGGCAGGCAGTAACTATTGGGATACCACAGAGGTCAGTGCTGGGACCCCAGCAATTCACAACATATGTTACTGACTTGGATGAGGGAACAAAATGTGACATCTCAAAGTTTGCAGCTGATACCAAGTTGGGTGGGAGGGTGAACTGTGACGAGGATGCAGAGATCTGTCAGCATGATCTGGACAGATTGAGTGAATGAGCAAATCAATGGCAGATGCAGTATTATTTGAATAAATATGAGGTTATTCACTTTGGAAGCAAAACAAGGCAGCACATGAATGGCTGTAAATTGGGAGAGGCAGGTATGCAGCAGGACCTGGGTTTTCTTGTGCACCAGTCGCTGAAGGTAGAGAAGGTATTGAAGGCGTTAAGAAGGCAAATAGTATGTTTGTCTTCATTGCGAGTAGTTTCAAGTACACTAGCAGGGATGTGTTATTGCAATTATACAGGGTCTTGGTGAGGCCACACCAGGAACATTGTGTGCAGTTTTGGTCTCCTTTTCTGAGGATGTATGTTCTTGTTCTCAAACAAGTGCAGGAAAGGTTTACCAGGCCGATTCTGGGGATGGCAGGTCTGATGTATGAGGGCAGGTTGACCAAGTCAGGATTGTTTTTGCTGGAGTTCAGACAAATGAGGCAATCTCATGGGGATTTATAAAATTCAAACAGGATGAGCCAGAGTAGATGCAGGGAGGATGTTCCTGATGCACCTGCAGGCTGGGTTTTTGCGACTCATGCACAAGGACCCCGAGGTCCCTCTGCACCGTCGCCTGCTGCAGTTTTTCGCCACGTAAGTAATAGTCCTTCCTACCATTATTCCTACCAAAGTGGACCACCTCGCACTTGCCAACATTAAATTCCATTTGCCAGTTCCTGGCCCATTCGCCCAGCCTATCTAGATCCTTCTGCAGACTCTCCACACCCTCTGCACAATTTGCCGTTCCCCCAATCTTGGTGTCATCAGCAAATTTCGACACCCTACACTCGGTTCCCTCCTCCAGATCATCTCTATAAATGGTAAAAAGCTGAGGCCCCAGCACCGACCCCTGGGGCACTCCACTTGTCACCAACCGCCAATCTGAATAGCACCCATTAACCCCCACTCTCTGCCTCCTATTTGACAACCAATCCTCTATCCACGCTAACACCCTACCCCCGACTCCATGCCCTCTTACCTTCTGCAATAACCTCTTGTGAGGTACCTTGTCAAACACCTTCTGAAAATCAAGAAAGACCACATCTACCAACTCTCCTCTATCCACCGCCCTAGACACATCCTCATAGAACTCCAATAAATTGGTCAGACATGACTTCCCCTTAATGAAACCGTGCTGCGTCTGCTCTATCAAGCAATTCCCCTCAAGATGCCTTGCTATTTCCTCCTTGATGACGGATTCTAACATTTTACCTACAACAGACGTTAAACTAACCGGCCCATAATTCCCTGCCTTTTGCCTGCCACCCAAGATACTCAAAATCAAATAATCTTCTTACTTTAGGGCAGCACAGTAGCAGTGGTTAGCACTGCTGCTTCACAGCACCAGGGGCCTGGGTTAGATTCCAGGCTTGGGTCACTGTCTGTGTGAAGTTTGCACATTTTCCTCGTGTCTGTGTGGGTTTCGTCCGGGTGCTCTGGTTTCCTCCCACAGTCCAAAGATGTGCGAGTTAAGTTGATTGGCCATGCTAAATAGACTGTAGATGCATAGGTTACAGGATTAGTGCATAAAATATGTACAGATATGGGGGTACGGCCTGGGTGGGATTGTGGTCAGTGCAGACCCGATGGCTGAATGGCCTCTTTCTGTACTGTAGGGTTTCTATGATTTTTTTCTATGATTACTACAAACTATAAAACACCGAATAAAGACTTTACAAACTATAAGCAACAAAGTATTAAATACTTATCTTAACACCCATCCAATCAGCTGCTTCCACTTGCCCCTCGGTCACTTTTGAATCCTGAAATCACCTCAGGATCTCTAAAGTCCAAGCTAGCAGTGCACTCTCAACTTCACTCTTTCCCTTGCTCTTTTATACTCCCAGCTCTAATTCCAGTCTCACTGTCGCACTTTTTCCTCCCTGGCTCCACTTTCTAACTTTACCTTACTTTGTTTACTTTATTGTCTTATTACATTTTAACTTTACTTCCCTATTGCTAGCATTCCTTACTGAAATCGAGTTGTTTCTTTATAAATGATGCAATATTCTAGTTTTAGCTTTTTAAACACAATTCCTAATTGTAGTTTCTCATCAACCAATGAATTTACGGTTTTTCTGTGAAGTTACTCCTGAATTTATTTTTTAAACTCAGCCTGCTGCCCCAGTAGAGGTGTCCCTTACAGGTATGGCCATCTCTGCTCCATAAGGTAAGTATTAAAGTGTCACACGATCAGCTCAACTACGTACTATATCAATTAGTTTTTTTGGACATGGGGAGAACATGCAGACTCTGCACAAATAGTGAACCAAGCCAGGAATCGAACACAGGTCTTTGGTGCTGTGAGGCAGCAATGATAACCACTGTGCCACCATCATATACTGTTCACTGTGTTGAAGTGTTCAAATATCAGGGGACATAGCTGACAACGAGGAATAAGAAAATAAGTCAGATGAAACTTGTTTTCAAGCTAGTGAAGCAAGTAATGATAGAAGCTCACTGACGTGTTCAAGAGGCTGAGAGATGCACCTCTAATCAGACTTCAGTAACAGTAAGGCACCAGGTAACTGGGTTGCATTACTAATAGAATAAGCTTCATTGGAATTCATGCCCTTTTTCCATTCCTAAAACCTGAACAAAATGGCTCACTTCTCAGAAATATCAATACAACGCCTTCAAATGCTGCATTAACCTAGATCTTTACAATTTATAGAATTTCATGAGTGGCAGATATCTCAAGTGTCAAGGTTTTAATTAAGCTTTTAAATGATTAAATGTAGGCTAACAAACATCATAGGCTTTGCATGCTGTTTGGGGAGAGTGGAAAATGTAAAGAGTTCAACCTTACAGAAAGAACTTAAGATTCCCATGAAAAATGCGAATTGGAGGATCGGTAACCGTAAACAACAACTGAGAATAAATATGTTGGGCATTTTGGTTTAAGTATATTCTAAATGTATCTCATTCCTAAAATTAACACCGCTAAACATGGTTATCAGCATCTCATGTAGGCTCATGCACTATTGACAAGGCTAATCACAGCATTCCATGCACACAAGTTAGTGACCACCCAATTAAAGGTCAGCAGATTCCACTCTATTTATTGGCATGGGTCAACATATTCAAGAACAACAGCTGATACAGAAGGTTTAAGCTTTGATCAACTACTCACTTGGCTTGGCACTCCTCTCTCTCCCAGCTCTTGGATTGGGAACCACCTCATTTTCCAACACCATCTTAGGAACAGGTCCCAGAACCATCTTCACCAGCTTCTGACCTTCACGCCAGGAAGCTGTGTTAATAATATGGGCACCTGAAAGAAAGGGAGAGCATTAACAAATTGAATAGTTTAGCAATAACTTGTTGATCATAAACTGTTCATTCTAAGTCAACCGAAGTCTTCGTCAAAGCACATTCTCTTAGCACAGTTCACAAATGATCAAACTCGAACTCTACAATTGTAGTGAAAACCAATAAGGCTCTCTGAACAATCAATTTCGAATCGAAAGCTTCCTGCAGCTTCATCACATCAAATCTTGGGTAAAAATTAATGTTCAAGAGTTAAAGACATCAGAACAGGTGCATTCAAGAAAAGCAGTTTCATGTGCCTGTCTCTGAGGGGAATATGCCCATTCCCTCCAACTGCTGCACTGCCATTCAAGACCTGCTGTGAAATCCTCTCTTTATATTCCCCATCATGTTCACTGTGCCATCAATGCACTTCTCAGCATATCCAGTTCATTAACATGAAGGCCCAAGTGAATTGAAATTTCTTTCACTTCAAAGATGCTAAATCAAAGTGGCCTTTTTCCAATTCCCACTGATTCCTATATGCCTCTGATTCTATTACGTTCAGCTGTCCACCCGGGTTGAACCACATAGTATATTACCTCTACTTATTTTTATTATTCATTTGTAGGACATGGGCGGTGCTGGCTGGCCAGCATTTCTTGCCCATCCCTAGTTGCCAGAGGGCAGTTCAGAGTCAACCACATTTGTGCAGTTCTGGAGTCACATGTAGGCCAGATTAGGTAAGGACAGCAGATTTCCTTCCCTAAAGGACATTATAGAACCAGATGGGTTTTTCCAAAAAGTGACAATGGTTTCATGGTCATCAGTAGATTCGTAATTCCAACTTTTTGTTTTATTGAATTCAAATTCCATCAGTTGCCGTGGCAGGTTTCGAACCTGGTCCCCAGAACATTAGCTGAGTTTCTGGATTAATAATCTAGTGCTAATACCACTAGGCCATTGCCTTCTAGGCCACTGGTCTGCCATATGCTGTTACGCCGCTACCATAACCAACCAGCTCCCAAGATTGCAGTTTTTCATAAATAAAACAGAAAAGGCTGGAAAACCCAGCACCTCTGGCAGTATCCATGAACAGAGAAACAATGTTAATGCTTCGAATTCAGAGAGTCCATTATAAAAGGAGGCAAAAGCAGGATACTTTTAGGTTAATGTGCAAAATTCGAAAGATGAGGTTGAGGGTAACATATATAACAGGCTGACAATTGATTAGCATACAGGAAACAGAGTAGGAATAAATGAGTCTTTTTCAAAGTGGTAGGCACATCTTTCTCCAGAGAGAGAGAAGTGACTATCACTTCAAAAAACTCCTGCTAGGTTATAAGGAGAGGCTGGATAGACTGGGACTCTTTTCCTTGGAGCATAGGAGGCTTAGCTGTGATCTTGTAGGAGGTCTATAAAATAATGAGAGCATAGTCAACATCTTCTCCCAAAGGTAGCAGAATTGAAAGCTAGAGGGCATAGGTTTAAGAAGAGACAGATACTCAAAGGTTCCATCCAGAGGGGCAACTTTTTCACAGAGGGTGGTGTGTCTGGAACAAGCTGCTAGAGATAGTAGTAGAGGTTGTACAATTTTGTCTTTTGAAAAGCATTTAGAGAGTTACGTGGGTAGGATGATATAGAGGGATGTGGGCCAAATGCAGGCAACAGGCTTTGTGATTTAAAAAAAAGGGTGGCATAGACAAATTGGGGTGAAAAGCCTCTTTCCACACTATAAAAACCTAAGAACGTAAGAAATAGGAGCAGGAGTAGGCCATCTAGCCCTTCGAGCCTGCCCCGCCAATCAATAAGATCATGGCTGATCTGAAGTGGATCAGTTCCACTTTCCCGCTTTCTCCCCGTAACCCTTAATTCCCTTGTCTATCAGAAATCTATCTACCCGTGACTTAAATATATTCAACGAGGTAGCCTCCACCACTTCAACGGGCAGAGAATTCCAGAGATTCACCACCCTTTGAGTGAAGAAGTTCTTCCTCAACTCCGTTCTAAACTGCACCCCCCCTTATTTTGAGGCTGTGCCCTCTAGTTCTGTTTTCCTTTCTAAGCGGGAAGAATCTCTCCACCTCTACCTCATGTTGCAACTGTACACAACTCTGGTGCGGCCGCACTTGGAGTACTGTATGCAGTTCTGGTCCCCACATTACAGGAAGGATGTGGAGGCTTTGGAGACGGTGCAGAGGAGGTTTACCAGGATGTTGCCTGGTATGGAGCGGAGGTCATATGAGGAGAGACTGAGGGATTTGGGGTTGTTTTCGCTAGAAAGAAGGCGGCTAAGAGGGGATCTTATTGAAACATATAAGATGATTAGAGGTTTAGATAGGGTGGATAGTGATAAGCCTTTTTCCTCGGATGGAGAAAGCTAGCACAAGGGGGCATGGCTTTAAATTAAGGGGGGGTAGTTATAGGACGGATGTCAGGGGTAGGTTCTTTACCCAGAGGGTGGTGAGGGATTGGAATGCCCTGCCTGCTGCAGTTGTAAATGCGCCTAGTTTGGGGGCGTTTAAGAGATCCATGGATAGGTTTATGGACGAAAAGGGATTGGTTTAGATTAGTGGGTCATTGTTTTTTAACTGGTCGGCGCAACATCGTGGGCCAAAGGGCCTGTTCTGCGCTGTAATGTTCTATGTTCTACCCTATCTAGTCCCTTCATTATCTTGTAAGTCTCTATAAGATCCCCCCTCAGCCTTCTAAACTCTAACGAGTACAGGCCCAGTCTATTCAATCTCTCTTCATAAGCTAACCCCCTCATATCCAGTATCAGCCTGGTGAACCTTCTCTGTACTCCCTCCAAGGCCAATATATGCTTTCGCAAATAAGGGGACCAAAACTGCACACAGTACTCCAGTTGCAGCCTCATCAGTGCCCTGTGTAGTTGCATTGCAGCAAGACCTCCCTGCTTTTATATTCTATCCCCCTCGCTATAAAGGCCAACATTCCATTCGCCTTCTTGATCACCTGCAGACTGAGTTTTTGCGATTCGTGCACAATGACCCCCAGGTCCCTCTGCACTGTAGCACGCTGCAGCTTTTCACCCTTTAAATACTAATCCCTCCTACTATTATTTCTACCAAAGTGGACAACCTCACATTTGCTAATGTTATACTCCACCTGCCAGGTCCTCGCCCACTCACTCAGCCTATCCAGATCTTTCTGCAGACTTTCCACGCCCCCCACACAATTTGCTTTTCCACTCATCCTTGTGTCATCAGCAAATTTTGTTACCCTACACTCAGCCCCCTCCTCCAGATTGTCTACGTAAATGGTAAACAGTTGAGGCCCCAGCACCGATCCCTGCAGCACTCCACTAGTCACCAACTGCCAAGCAGAAAAGCACCCATTCATTCCAACACTCTGCTTTCTGTTAGATAACGAATCCTCAATCCACGCTAACACTTTACCCCCCACTCTGTGTACCCTAATCTTCTGCAGCAACCTTTTGTGAGGCACCTTATCGAATGCCTTCTGGAAATCTAAAAACACCACATCCACCGGTTCCCCTCTGTCTACCGCACTAGTCACATCTTCATAGAAATCCAATAAATTCGTTAAACACGACTTCCCCTTAACAAATCCATGCTGCGTCTGCTTGATCAAACCATTCTTTTCTAGGTGTCTTGCTATTTCTTCTTTGATGATGGATTTCTATATACCTCTGACTCTATAAGGTGTTGCCAAACCTGCTGAGCTATCCAGCATTTTCTGTTATTATTTGGATGGTGATAGATTGGGAAATGTTAACGTACAAGGAGACTATTTGCCCTCGTACATCAGTCACTGAAAGCAAGCATGCAGGTACAACAAGCAGCTAGGAAAGCAACTGGTATTTTGGCCTTTGTTGCAAAAGACTGGAGCAGAGATGTCTTATCGCAGCTACAGTAAGAAGCTTCTTACTGTGCTTACCCCAGTCTAACACCAGCATCTCCACATTATTGCAGCTATACAGAGCCTTAGTAAGACCATATCTGAAGTAGCGTGTACAGCTTTGGTCACCTTATCTAGAAAGACTTGCCACTGAGAAGACTGGTTTTTGGATGGGAGGATTGCTGAATGAGGAGAAATTGGTCAACAGGGCCTGTATTCATTGGAAAGAGAGGGGATAGAATTGATACGTGCAAAATTCTGACAGGGTTGGGCAGATTGGATGCAGGGATGTTGTTTCCTCTGGTTGGGGAATCTGGAACAAGGGGCTTACAGTCTCAAGTATCAGCCATTTAAGACTGAGATGAAGAGAAACTTATTCACGCAGAGGGCTGTGGAAGAAAACTCACTGAACATATTTAAGAAGGGAGCAGACAGATGTCTCTACTCTAAACATGTCAAGGGGTGTGGGGAGAATACAAGTGTTACAATAGAGGATCAGTAACGATCATATTAAATGGCAGAGCAGGCTCAAAGGGCCATATGGTGATCTCCTGTCCTGTTTTTTAAGGAAGACTTCTTCAGAGTCAATATTTCATCTGTAGAAAGCTGTCCATTTAGTCCACCATGTCCTCTGACTCTTAACAAAACTTCAGTGCGTTTGCCGTGGTCCAGATAGTATAGCACTCAGAAAGCAGAGGGTTCAAGACTTGCATGTGGCATTTGAGCACATTTTCTAGGTTGACACAGTGCAGTACCAAGGGAATGCTGCATTAACAAAAGTACTGTCCGACAGACGAGACCAATCTAGAAAGACTGCCCTCCAGACAGATGTAAAACATCTAGCAGTATGTTGGAAGAAGTGATGGGAAGGATATTCCCTGGTGTCAGGGCCCATAATTACCCTATTACCAATGTTGCAACAACAGGTGATCTGCCTATCACATTACTGTAGTGGGGTCATGCTAAACAAAGATTGGCTGCCCATTTCAACATTACAACAGTGACCACACTCCAAAAGTAATCTATTGTACTCAGTGAAAAATGCAACATACATGCTACGACTTCAAATTATTTTTCAAATGCCTTCAATTGCCTTCTCGTCAATTCAGAAATCTATGGCTGGATGCAATGCCACCCATCATCTTTGCTCTTCCCATCCTCCATGGCATCCTGTTCCCGAAGCAATGACGATCCTTGTTCTGCAAATCTTTCAATATCCCTCCCTTCATGCAAATGATCTTCTACAGTATTCTCTCCACCAGTATTAAGGCGGTTTAGAACAGAGTTGAGGAGGAACTTCTTCACTCAAAGGGTGGTGAATCTCTGGAATTCTCTGCCCATTGAAGTGGTGGAGGCTACCTCGCTAAATATTTTTAAGACGCGGGTTGATGGGTTTTTGATAAGAGAGGGGATTAAGGGTTATGGGGAGAGGGCGGGAATGTGGAACTGAGCCACGACAGATCAGCCATGATCTTATTGAATGGCGGGGCAGGCTCAAAGGGCTAGGTGGCCTACTCCTGCTTCTATTTCTTATGTTCATTGCTTTTAATCCTCCACAGCCACAACTTCCCTAGTGTCTATGACACTCCCTTGAACGATCTATCTCCTTTCTTTAATAAGGTCCCTAAGCATTTTGAAACATTTTCTATTTTTGTTTCAGATTCCATTATCAGCAGTATTTTGCTTTCGTTACTTGGATTTTGTTCTTTCTTCCATTTCATCCCAATTACTGTTCTCCTCCCTCCCTTATAAAATACTTAGATTGTATGAAAGTATTAATCAAATTGTCAGTTGGTGAATATCAATATTCAACATCATGCTGTCAAATAAAAAGGAAACACTACGAAAATAAAGCTCTGTCAGCAGTAATTACAATTGTTTGAGAGAACAGATTCCTTTGCATTTCTATAGGCATCCACAGGATGTCCCAAAGAACAGTCAACAAATTACTTTTGAAATGTAGTCATTCTTATGTTGACAAAGGGAGCAGCCAATTTGAGCACAGTAAGGTCTGACAAAGAATAGCAAGGTGGATTAATCAGTGAACAGGTTTTACATAACATAGGTTGAGAAGCAATGTTATTCAGGATACTTGGTGAATTACACTACTCTTCGTCAAATACAACAACTTATATTTGTATTTAAAGCAATAAAATGACTCAAAGTGCTATATATCACGTGGCTAAAGGACTGGTGCAGGAGGGAGGGTTTCAAATTCGTGGATCACTGGGAAGTCTTCAAGAGAGCATGGCACCTGTACAAGGAGGGTGGGTTACACGTAAACTGGAAGAGCATGAATATCCTGGCTGGGAGTTTTGCTAGTGTGGTTGGGTGGGTTTAAACTAATGTGGGGGGGGGGGTAAGGATCAAAACAATAGATCAATAAGCATAGTGGCTGGGGACGAGCTTGGGAAAACACAGTAAAAAGTCTGACAACACCAGGTTTTAGTCCAACCGATTTATTTGATAGTAAACGCACAAGCTTTCGAGGTTTCCCTCTTCGTCAGGTGAATGGAGAGTTCTGGCCTCAGACAGAGCATATAAAGCACAGACAGTTTACAGATTACGGATTAGAATGCAAATCTTTACACCTAACCTGCTGTTCAAGTCCTAAAGTGGCCGACAATGTGAGTGGAAGGAGCACTGATCACAGGTTAAAGAGATGTGTATTGTCTCCAGACAGCACAGTGAGTGAGGTTTTGCAAACCCAGGCAAGTCACAGGGGTTACAGATAGTGTGACATGAACCCAAGATTCCTGTTGAGACCGTCCTCATGTGTGCGGAACTTGGCTATCAGTCTCTGCTCAGCGACTCTGCGCTGTCGTGTGTCGTGAAGGCCGCCTTTGAGAACACTTACCCGAAGGTCAGAGGCTGAATGCCCGTGATCACTGAAGTGTTCGCCAACAGGAAGGGAACAGTCTTGCCTGGTGATTGTCGAGCGATGTTCATTCATGCGTTGTCGTAGCGTCTGCATGGTCTCCCCAACGTACCATGCTTTGGGACATCTTTTCTTGCAACGTATCAGGTAGACAATGTTGGCTGAGTTGCAAGTGTATTTACCGTGTACCTGGTGAATGGTATTCTCACGTGTGATGATGGTATCCATGTCGATGATCCGGCATGTCTTGCAGAGGTTGCTGTGACAAGGTTGTGTGGTGTTGTGGTCACTGTTCTCCTGAAGACTGGGTAGTTTGCTGCGAACAATGGTCTGTTTGAGGTTGTGTGGTTGTCTGAAGGCAAGAAGTGGGGGTGTGGGGATGGCCCTGGCGAGATGTTCGTCTTCAACAATGATATGTTGAAGACTCCGGAGAAGATGTCGTAGCTTCTCCGCTCCAGGGAAGTACACAGGTTCTTCATGCACAGGTTCGAAAAAGACTTCTTCACTGCACAGAATCTTCAACCGATGCTATATACTAGATACATCGATGACATTTTCTTCCTTTGGCCTCATGGTGAACAATCAGTGAAACAACTATATGATGATATCAACAAATTCCACCCCACCATCAGACTCACCATGGACTATTCCCCAGAATCAGTTGCATTCTTGGACACACGCATCTCCATTAAGGACGGTCACCTCAGCACCTCACTATACCGCAAGCCCACAGACAATCTCACAATGCTCCACTTCTCCAGCTTCCACCCTAAACATGTTAAAGAAGCCATTCCCTATGGACAAGCCCTCCGTATACACAGGATTTGCTCAGATGAGGAGGATCGTGACAGACACCTCCAGACGCTGAAAGATGCCCTCTTAAGAACAGGATACAGCGCTCGACTCACAGAGCGACAGTTCCGATGTGCCACAGCGAAAAACCGCACCGATCTCCTCAGAAGACAAGCGTGGGACACAGTGGACAGAGTACCCTTCGTCGTCCAGTACTTCCCTGGAGCGGAGAAGCTACGACATCATATAGTTGTTTCAGTGATTGTTCACCATGAGGCCAAAGGAAGAAAATGTCACTGATGTATCTAGTATATAGCATCGGTTGAAGATTCTGTACAGTGAAGAAGTCTTGTTCGAACCTGTGCATGAAGAACCTGTGTACTTCCCTGGAGCGGAGAAGCTACGACATCTTCTCCGGAGTCTTCAACATATCATTGATGAAGACGAACATCTCGCCAGGGCCATCCCCACACCCCCACTTCTTGCCTTCAGACAACCACACAACCTCAAACAGACCATTGTTCGCAGCAAACTACCCAGTCTTCAGGAAAACAGTGACCACAACACCACACAACCTTGCCACAGCAACCTCTGCAAGACATGCCGGATCATCGACATGGATACCATCATCACACGTGAGAATACCATCCACCAGGTACACGGTAAATACACTTGCAACTCAGCCAACACTGTCTACCTGATACGTTGCAAGAAAGGATGTCCCAAAGCATAGAACATAGAACATTACAGCGCAGAACAGGCCCTTCGGCCCACGATGTTGCGCCGACCAGTTTTTTAAAAAAAAAACACTGACCCACTAATCTAAACCAATCCCTTTTCGTCCATAAACCTATCCACAGATCTCTTAAACGCCCCCAAACTAGGCGCATTTACAACTGCAGCAGGCAGGGCATTCCAGTCCCTCACCACCCTCTGGGTAAAGAACCAACCCCTGACATCCATCCTATAACTACCCCCCCTTAATTTAAAGCCATGCCCCCTCGTGCTGGCTTTCTCCATCCGAGGAAAAAGGCTATCACTATCCACCCTATCTAAACCTCTAATCATCTTATACATTCCAATAAGGTCCCCTCTTAGCCTCCTTCTTTCCAGCGAAAACAACCCCAAATCCCTCAGTCTCTCCTCATAGGACCTCCCCTCCATACCAGGCAACATCCTAGTAAACCTCCTCTGCACCCTCTCCAAAGCCTCCACGTCCTTCCTGTAATGTGGAGACCAGAACTGCACACAGTACTCCAAGTGCGGCCGCACCAGAGTTGTGTACAGTTGCAACATGACGCTGCGACTCCTAAATTCAATCCCCCTACCAATGAACGCCAAGACACCGTATGCCTTCTTAACAACCTTATCTACTTGATTCCCAACTTTCAGGGATCTATGTACACATACACCTAGATCCCTCTGCTCCTCCACACTATTCAAAGTCCTCCCGTTAGCCCTATACTCAACACATCTGTTCCTCCTACCGAAATGAATTACCTCACACTTCTCCGTATTAAACTCCATCCGCCACCTCGCGGCCCAGCTCTGCAACCTGTCTAAGTCACCCTGCAAACTATGACACCCTTCCTCACAATCTACCACACCTCCGACTTTGGTGTCATCAGCAAACTTACTAATCCACCCAACTATACCCTCATCCAGATCATTAATAAAAATTACAAACAGCAGTGGCCCCAAAACAGATCCCTGAGGCACACCACTCTTAACCGAACTCCATGAAGAATATTTACCATCAACCACCACCCTCTGTCTCCTATCTGCAAGCCAATTCCTGATCCAAGTACCTAGATTACCCCCAATCCCATACATCTGCATTTTCTGCAGAAGCCTACCATGGTGAACCTTATCAAACGCCTTACTAAAATCCATATATACCACGTCAACTGCCTTACCCCTATCCACCTCTTTGGTCACTTTCTCAAAGAACTCAATAAGGTTAGTAAGGCACGACCTAACTGCTACAAAACCATGCTGACTGTCTCTAATCAATTCATTACTCTCCAAATAACTATAAATCCTATCCCTAATAATTCTTTCTAAAACCTTGCCCACTACAGAAGTAAGACTCACTGGTCTATAATTCCCAGGGAAGTCTCTGTTCCCCTTCTTAAACAATGGGACAACATTCGCTGTCCTCCAATCTTCCGGTACTATACCAGAGACCAACGATGACCTGAAGATCAGAGCCAGAGGCTCTGCAATCACCTCTCTAGCCTCCCAGAGAATCCTAGGGTAAATCCCGTCCGGACCAGGGGACTTATCTATTTTCAAGCCCTCTAGAATATCCAGCACATCCCCGGTATCAACTGCAATACTTTCTATTTTACACCCCTGCACCCCAGTGTCCTCCTCAGCTACATACATGTCCCCCTGCGTGAACACTGAAGAGAAATATTGGTTCAATGCCTCTCCAATCTCTTCCGGTTCCACACACAACTTCCCACTACTGTCTGTAACTGGCCCTAATCCTGCCCTAACCAACCTTCTGTTCTTGACATACCTATAGAACGCCTTAGGATTCTCCTTAATCCTATCAGCCAAAGTCATCTCATGTCCTCTTTTAGCCCTTCTTAACTCCCTCTTCAACTCCCTCCTAGCCAATCTAAAGCTTTCTAATGCACTACCTGAGCCCTCAAGCCTCATCCGAACATAAGCCTCCTTTTTCTTCCTAACCAACGAATCAACTTTTTTAGTACATCACGGTTCCCTAGCCCTACCAAATCCTCCTTGCCTGACAGGGACATACCTATCACAGACCCGCAGTAGCTGCTCCTTGAAAAAACTCCACATTTCGGACGTTCCCAGTCCCTGTAATCTCCTAGTCCAACCTATGCTTCCTAATTCTCTCCTAATAGCCTCATAATTACCCCTCCCCCAGCTAAAACTACTGACCCGAGGTTCATGCCTATCCTTTTCCATCACTAAGGTGAACGTAACCGAATAGTGGTCACTATCACCAAAATGCACACCAACTTCCAAGTCTAGCACCTGGTCTGGCTCATTACCCAGCACCAAATCCAATATAGCCTCACCTCTAGTTGGCCTATCTACATACTGAGTCAAAAAACCTTCCTGCACACTTTGAACAAAAACTGATCCCTCTAATGAGCTAGAGCTATAGCAGTTCCAATCAATATTAGTAAAGTTAAAGTCCCCCATAACAATTACCCTATTACTTTCACTCCTAACCAGGATCGTCTCCGCAATCCTTTCCTCAACCTCTCTAGAACTTTTTGGAGGTCTATAAAAGACTCCCAGCAGGGTGACCTCTCCTCTCCTATTTCTAATCTCCGCCCATACTACCTCAACAGACAAGTGCTCATCAAACTTCCTCTCTGACACTGTGATACAGTCCTTGACCAATAATGCTACCCCACCCCCCCTTCTACCTCCTTCTCTACTCCGACTAAAGCATTTGTACCCCGGGACCTGCAACATCCATTCCTGACCCTGCTCTATCCACGTCTCTGAAATGGCCACAACATCAAAGTCCCAGGTACTGGTCCACGCTGCAAGTTCATCCACTTTATTGCGAATACTCCTCGCATTAAAGTATACGCATTTTAAACCCTGCTCCGCCCCACCCCCACAATGCCGTGCATTGCAGTCCCCATCTATGCCCCCCTCACTTTGCAAATGTCCATCGCACAGAACACGAGGGGTTTTGGGGGGCAGAACAGGAGCGAGAAATAGGAAGAGAGAAAGAGGACAAAAGTGAGATATTCTACTTAGGATCCCACCCCCCCTCTGAATCAGTTTAAACCACTCCGCATAGCCTTCACAAATTTACCCCCCAGGATATTTGTTCCCCTCTGGTTCAGGTGTAAACCATCACTCTTGTAGAGGTCCCACCTTCCCCAGAATGAGCCCCAATTGCTCAAGTACTTGAACCCCTCCCTCCTGCACCATCCCCTCAGCCACAAGTTTAAACTTTCCCTCTCTCTATTCCTCTCTAAACTATCCCGTGGCACAGGCAAGAGTCCAGAGATAACCACTCTGTCTGACTTGGCCTTTAGTTTCCACCCCAACTCCATGAATCTCTGCTTAATATCCCCTTCCCTTAGCCTCCCTATGTCATGTGTCCCCACATGAATTATAACTTGGGGTTGATCTCCCTCTCCCTTAAGAGTCTTGAATATCCTCTCAGATACATCCCGGACCCCAGCCCCTGGTAGGCAACACACCAGCCCTGAGTCCCTACCATTACTACCGACTCTCCTATCCGTCCCCTTAACTGTGGAGTCCCCAATCACGAGGCCCAATCTTTTGCATCCCCTAACCACCTGAGCTTTTACAATAGGCTCACCCCCAGAGACCTGCTCCCTTTGGCTATCCCCAGTTGATTCCTCCTCAACTGTAGCCTCCAGGACCGAAAACCTATTTTGGAGGGGAACAGCCCCAGGGGATTGTCCCCCCACTTGCTTCTTTCCCCTCCTCTTGGCAGTGACCCAAGACTGATTTCTAGGAGTGACTATCTCCTTATAACTCCTATCAATGTCCACCTCTGCCTCCCGAATTATGCAGAGTTCCTCTAATTCCACCTCCAGCTCCTTTACACGCTCCTCCAGAAGCTTCAATCTAACACACTTCTTACAAGTAAAATCCCCTGAAACACTACTGGAGTCCCTCACCACATACATCCCACAGGAGATGCAGCACACTGCCTGAACTGCCATCCCTGAAACAATTACCAGCAGAAAAGAAAAAAAAACTTTCCCACACTTATAATTTAGGTTAGAGGAGGTGGGAGGGTGGGATTCTCTACCAGTGTAGAGGATCGGGCATCCTCTCTGCGCTAATTTATAGGATTGGGGCTCAAGAAAAAAAAACTACAACTACCGGTAAGCGTCCTAGTGACGACTTCCAGTTTCTAACTAATTTAAAAAAAAACCGCCAAAAAACTCGCGACTAAAAAAGAAATAAACAGTTAAACAAAATAAACAGAAAAATGCACCTTTTTTGCTGCCTCTTCACACGCCCAAAAATCGCTGCCTCTGGATACTGCTCCTCAGGAACAATGGTACATTGGGGAGACCATGCAGACGCTACGACAACGCACGAATGAACATCGCTCGACAATCACCAGGCAAGACTGTTCCCTTCCTGTTGGCGAACACTTCAGTGATCACGGGCATTCAGCCTCTGACCTTCGGGTAAGTGTTCTCCAAGGCGGCCTTCACGACAGCGCAGAGTCGCTGAGCAGAGACTGATAGCCAAGTTCCGCACACATGAGGACGGTCTCAACAGGGATTTTGGGTTCATGTCGCACTATCTGTAACCCCCGTGTCTTGCCTGGGTTTGCAAAACCTCACTCACTGTGCTGTCTGGAGACAATACACATCTCTTTAACCTGTGATCAGTGCTCCTTCCACTCACATTGTCGGCCACTTTAGGACTTGAACAGCAGGTTAGGTGTAAAGATTCGCAATCTAATCAGTAATCTCTAAACTGTCTGTGCTTTATACGCTCTGTCTGAGGCCAGAACCCTCCATTCACCTGACGAAGAGGGAAACCTCGAAAGCTTGTGCATTTACTATCAAATAAATCGGTTGGACTAAAACCTGGTGTTGTCAGACTTTTTACTGTGTTTACCCCAGTCCAACGCCGGCACATCCACATCATGACGAACTTGAGGCCAGGACAAGGCTATCTAAGAGAAACAGCATTCTGGGGGAGGATGACCTCAGTGGACCTGGAGGTCTGGAGTGCATCTGCTTGAATGCAAGGAGCGTAACGGGCAAGACAGGTGAACTTAGAGCCTTAATGATTGCGCGGAATTTGGACATGGTTGCAGTGACGGAGACTTGGTTAAAAGGGGGACAGGGCTGGGAGCTGAATATTCCGGGGTATAAGTGTTTTAAGCGAGACAGAGTAGGGGCTAGAAGAGGTGGGGGAGTAGCAATACTGGTTAGGGAGCATATTACAGCAGTGCAGAGGGTGGACAATTTAGAGGGGTCATGTAATGAGTCACTGTGGGTGGAGCTCAGAAACAGGAAAAGCGCAGTCACTCTGCTGGGGGTATACTACAGGCCCCCCAACAGCCCATGGGAAGTGGAGGAACAGATATGTAAGGAGATTCTGGATAGGTGCAGAAAAAATACAGTTGTTGTAGTGGGAAACTTTAATTTCCCTTGTATAGACTGGAAAGTGCTTAGGGCTGGGGGTCTGAATGGGGAGGAATTTATAAAATGCATACAGGAAGGTTCTTTGGAACAATATGTTGATAGTCCAACTAGAGAGAAGACTATACTGGACCTAGTATTGGGGAATGAGCCTGGTCAGGTCCATCAAAGTTTCAGTAGGGGAACATGTGGCAAATAGTGACCACAATTCTGTAAACTTTAAGATAGTAATGGAAAAAGACGAGTGCTGTCCTACGGGTAAGGTGCTGAACTGGGGAAAGGTTAACTATAGCCGGATTAGGCAGGAGTTTGTAGGTGTTGATTGGGAGGGGCTGTTCGAGGGTAAATCCACATCTGGCATGTAGGAGTCTTTTAAGGAGCAGTTGATAGGGCTGCAGGACAGGCATGTGCCTGTAAAAAGGAAGGATAGGAAAAGGTAGGATTCAAGAGCTGTGGTCAACCAGGGAAATTGAGGGTCTGATCAAAAAGAGAAGAGGCATACATTAGGTCCAGGCAACTAAAAACAGATGGCACACTGGAAGAATGCAGAGAAAGTAGGAAAGAACTCAAACAGGGAGTTAAAAGGGCAAAAAGGGGTCATGAAATGTCCTTGGCAGACAGGATTAAGGAGAATCCTAAGGCATTTTATTCACACGTTCGGAACAAGAGAGTTGTGAGGGGGAAAAAAAAAATCAGACCTCTCAGGGACAAAGGATGGGAATTATGCATAGAGCCCAAGGAAATAGGTGAGATCCTAAATGAATACTTTGCATCAGTATTCACAGAGAGGGACGTGTTGACTGGGAGTCTCTCAGAGGGATGTGTTGACCCGTTAGAGAAAATCTCAATCACAAGGGAGGAAGTGTTAGGTTTCTTAGGGAACATTAAGACTGACAAATCCCCAGGGCCTGATGGCGTCTATCCTAGACTGCTCAGAGAGACAAGAGGTGAAATTGTTGGGCCTCTAACAGAAATCTTTGCCTCTTCGCTAGACATAGGTGAGGTCCCAGAGGATTGGAGGACAGCAAATGTGGTCCCATTATTTAAGAAGGGTAGCAAGGATAACCTGGGTAATTATAGGCCAGTGAACTTGACATCTGTGGTAGGGAAATTGTTGGAGAGGATTCTTAGAGATAGGATGTATGCACATTTAGAACGGAATAATTTCATTAGTGATAGACAGCATGGTTTTGTAAGAGGAAGGTCATGCCTCACAAATTTGGTTGAGTTTTTTGAGGTGGTGACGAAAACGATTGATGAGGGAAGGTCCGTGGATGTTGTCTATATGGATTTTAGTAAAGCGTTTGACAAAGTCCCTCATGGCAGGTTGGTGCAAAAGGTTAAATCTCACGGGATAAAAGGAGAGCTAGGTAGATGGGTGGAGAACTGGCTTGGCCACAGAAGACAGAGGGTAGCAGTGGAAGGGTCTTTTTCCAGCTGGAGGTCTGTGACTAGTGGTGCTCCGCAGGGCTCGATACTGGGACCTCTGCTGTTTGTGATATATATAAATGATTTGGAAGAAGGTGTAACTGGTGTGATCAATAAGTTTGCGGACGACAAAGATGGCCGGACTTGCGGATAGCGATGAACATTGTCAGAGAATACAGCAGGACATAGATAGGCTGGAAAATTGGGCAGAGAAATGGCAGATGGAATTTAATCCAGATAAATGCGAAGTGATGCATTTTGGTAGAACTAATGTAGGGGGGAGCTATACAATAAATGGCAGAACCATCGGGAGTATAGACACACAGAGGGACCTGGGTGTGCAGGTCCACAGATCCTTGAAAGTGGCAACGCAGGTGGAGAAGGTGGTGGAGAAGGCATGCTTGCCTTTATAGGACGGGGCATAGAGTATAAAAGTTGGCGTATGATGTTGCAGCTATATAGAACGTTTGTTAGGCCACATTTGGAATACTGCGTCCAGTCCTGGTCGCCACACTACCAGAAGGATGTGGAGGTTTTGGAGAGAGTACAGGAAAGGTTTACCAGGATGTTGCCTGGTATGGAGGGTCTTAGCTATGAGGAGAGATTGAATAAACTGGGGTTGTCCTCCCTGGAAAGACAGAGGATGAGGAGTGACCTAATAGAGGTGAATAAAATTATGAAGGGCATAGATAGAATGAACAATGGGGAACTTTTTCCCAGGTCAGAGGTGACAAACACAAGGGGGTCACAGGTTCAAGGTGAGGGGGGCAAGGTTTAACACAGATATCAGTGGGTTGTATTTTACACAGAGGGTGATGGGGGTCTGGAATGCACTGCCAAACAAGGTGGTAGAGGCGGACACGCTGGGATTGTTTAAGATTTATCTGGATAGCCACATGAACAGACTGGGAATGGAGGGACACAAATGAATAGCCTACTTGGAAACATGATCTGCGCAGGCTTGGAGGGCTGAAGGGCCTGTTTCCTGTGCTGTATTGCTCTTTGTTCTAATATTGCAATGTGTTTTTCTAGGTCCATCTCAGACAGGGACTGGAGATTTATGTGGTGTCTGAGAGCTCCACCAGCACTCCTTCAGCAAAGTTTTTCAGAGTCAGACTATATTGTGCGTTAATATCCTGGGGTGGGGCCTAAACCAACCTTCTGAGTCAAATGCGAGATTGTTACTGGTGAGTCAAGCAGAGATATAATTCAGCACTTGCAGCATGCTGACGATGCTTGCACCATAAAGCTGAACAAGACCCACCCGAACAATACTCGGTGTTGCTTTCTCTCCTGACAGACCAGGGTGTTGAATTCTGCTAAGAGGATGGAGAATGGCAATAAGATAATGGGATAGGGTCATTCCAGTTCTCTCCAATAACTCTTTCAGGTATCATTAGACAGGGTACAAATGGGAGTTCATTAATGTGTGTGAAATCAAAATAACAGTAAACAATCTGAGTGTTCTGCGAATGATTAGCAGAATGACCTAATTATGATCAATGAGCAAATGTACAATAAATTGTTTAAGAAAATTATTGCCAAAGCTCAATCAAGAGCAAGAAGCTGTTGAAAGCCCTCTCTGCTTAGTTTCTTTTCAGCTGAGGCTATTAATAGGAAGTGCTGATGAGCCATCCATAACCAGCATCAAGCAGTGCAGCAAATCCCCTCCTCCCACAGTCTCTGCATGAAGAAAGGACATCAGAAGACTTCAGCTGACTAGTGCTGCAACCCTTTTGCTATATTTAGCACACAGACCGCAGGGCTTGCAGGTTTGCCTGAGAAGTTACTTTAAGAGACTCTGCGCTACGTATAAGGAGCTAGCACAGGAATCAGGGCAGTTCCCAGAAGTTTGCTGCACATATTAAGCAGCATAATAATAGCAATAAGTTTGAAAGAAATGCACAAGGCTGCAATGGGAGAGTTGCTGTAGTACACTGTCACCTCAATGCTCTGAACAGCTGAGAATTAGGACACATGTTTTCCATACATTGTGCTAACAGCAGTTATACTCAGACAGTCATACAGGCATACAGCACAGAAAAGTCCATTCAGCCCACTGAGCCTGCACCAACAATTACTACTAGTAAAGGTGTGCTAATCCCATTTTCCTGCAATTGTCCCATATCCTTGAGTGTTTCAGGTGCTCATCCAAATATTTTTGAAAGGTTGTAAGGTTTCCAGCCTCCACAATCTTATCAAGCAATGCATTCCAAATTCCCACCATCCACTCAGTGAAAATGTTTTTTTCTCAAATCCCCTCTGAATCTCCTGCCCCTTACCCTAAAACTATGACCCTCAATCAAGAGGGACAGCTGCTTCTACTCAGCCTGTTCATATCCCTCATAATCTTATACACTTCAACCATGTCTCTCCTTAAATCTTCTCTGCTCTAAAGAGAACAATCCAAGCCTATCCAGTCTCTCCTTATAGCTCATATGCTCCATTTTGGTTAACCTCCTTTCTGCCCCCTCTAGTGTAATCACATTCTTCCTGCAGTGAGGTGACCAGATCTACACACAGTTTCCCAGTTGTGGCCTAAACAACACTCCATACAACTCCAACATTACCTCTTTGCTCTTATACTCTATACCACAACTAAAAAAAGAAAATGTTCCACATGCCTTAACTAGTCTATTCATGTGCTCTGCTGACTTCAGGGATTTGTGAATTAGTACCCCAAGATCCCTCTGAGCTATCCAGCCTTTCATTAAATATGCCCTCATCTTGTTTCTTCTTCCAAAGTGCATCATCTTGCACTCATCATGGTTAAATACCATCTGCCACTGCTCTATCCATCTGACCAACCCATCCATATCTTCCTATAACTTAAGACCATCTTCTTCACTATTAACCATCCTAACAATTTTGGTGTCTTCTGCAAACTTGTTTAACATTTGTTAGAGGATTTCAAAATAGTCTGGGTTTTAAAACATTAATAAACACTATTGGAATATTAGACTATTAGGCAAGTACAATTTTGTCTTTTAAAAAGCATGGATAAGATGGATACAGAGGGATATGAGCCAAATGCAAGCAATTAGGATTAGCTTCGGGTTTAAAAAAAAGGTCAGCATAGACAAGTTGGGCCGAAGAGCCTGTTTCCATGCTGTGAACTTCTATGACTTTATGAGAGCAGAGAGGATTAGCTTAGGACAAGAATCACAGACTGCCTTATATATATTTTACAGAGGTACTGTGTTCATAGAAACACAACCACAGTGAGAGAATTTAAACATGTAGTTTTGAAAGTGTATTACTGAACAGGCATACATCTTGGCAAATGGCACAGGGTTCTAAGGCATCATGGGACATAGGCCAGTAGAGTGAACCATATTTCTTGAAATGTTATACCCGTAGAGGAATTGCTCTTATCAGCATGGGTCCCAGACAGCTCAGTGACAGAAACATTCATTGAGCAAGGAAAGCTAGTGGTTCCAGACAGCTCAATGAATAGGCAGAGTATTAAATCAGATGAGAGTTCAGAACAGGTGGCTATAGGAAAGTCAGGCAGAAACCGCTAGGACTCATTGTTCCTGTGCTGTCAGAGAATACCTGTAATTGGCCAAAGTGTATGACATTTACTAATGATGATTGTCCTGTATTAATGATGATTGGTTCATGATGAGCCAGAAGGCAGGCAAAATGTATTTTGGAAGCTGTATAATTGTATTGCACTGTGATGTTACTTCAAAGAAGTGCTGGATCGTCCAACCCTTTTCTCCCAGCGTATGTTGGTTAATAAAGAAACGTCTTTCACTAGGATACTGTAGTCAAGAGTCTTCATATTAGCTAAAGTTAAGCTCAATAAATATTTTAAATTTAGTTATTACTGTCACTAGTATGCTTACATTAACACTGCAACGAAGTTACTGTGAAAATCCCCTAGTCACCATACTCCAGTGTCTGTTCGGGTACATCAAGGAAGAATTTAGCATGGCCAATTCACCTAAACTGCACATCTTTGGACTGTGGGAGGAAACCAGAGCACCCGGAGGAAATCCATGCAGACACAGGAAGAACGTGCAAACTCCACACAGACGGTGACCAGGCTGGGTCCCTGGCGCTGTAAGGCAACAGTGCTAACCAATACCTAGCCTCTGGAAAAAAACTCCTACTGCATTCCTCCCATATTTTTATCCATATCATTTATTTTCTTTTAATTTTATTTATTAGTGTCATAAGTAGGCTTACATTAACACTGCAATGAAGTTACTGTGAAAATCCCCCAGCTGCCACACTCCAGCATATGTTCGGCTACAGTGATAATTTAGCATGGCTAATGCACCTAACCAACACATCTTTTGGACTGTGGGAGGAAACCAGTGCACCCGGAAGAAACGCATGCAGACATGGGGAGAACATGCAAACTCTGCACAGACAAAGATCCGAGCCAGGAATCGAACCCGAAGTCGTTGGCATTTATGTATATAACAAACAATAAGGGTCCCAGTGCTGATCCTTGTGGTACACCACTGGACACCAGCCTCCAGTCACAAACAGCATTCTACCACTATCCTTTTGTGCCCTATTACAAGCCAGTTTCTGATCCATCTCAACTTTCCCTGAATTCCATATGCTTTAACTTTCAGTCTCCCATGTGGGACCTTGTCAAAAGCTTTGCTAAATTCCATATGAACTACATCAACTGAATTGCCCTCTTCCACACACTTGATCACATTTTCAAAAAAAATTTTAACAATTAGGCATTCGTTAGGCCCTTTGACAAAGCCACACTGACGATCCTTAATTAACCCATGCCTTTCCAAGTGGATACTAATTCAGAATTTTATCCCAATACTTTTGCTACCATAATGTGAAACTCACCAGTCTGTAATTTCCTAATTCATCTCTATCATGTTCCTTCAAAAGTGAAACTACATTAGCCGCCCTCCAGTCCTCCTGCACTTCTCCTGTGCAGTAAGAAGTCTCACAACACCAGGTTGAAGTCCAACAGGTTTATTTGATAGCAAAAGCCACTAGCTTTCAGAGCGCTGCCCCTTAATTAGGTGAGTGCAACTTCTATTCACAAACAGGGCATATAAAAGCACAAACTCAATTTACAAAATAATGGTTCGAATGCGAATCTTTACAGCTAATCATGTCTTAAAGTATAAACAATGTGAGTGGAGAGAGGGTTGAGCACAAGTTAAAGAGATGGGTCTTGTCTCCAAACAGGACAGTTGGTGAGATTTTGCAAGTCCAGGGGGTTACAGATAGTGTGACATGAACCCAAGATCCTGGTTGAGACTGTCCTCATGCGTGCGGAACTTGACTATCAGTCTCTGCTCAGCAACTCTACGCTGTTGTGTTTCGTGAAGGCCACTTAGGAGAACGCTTACCCAAAGATCAGAAGCCAAATGCCCGTGACCGGCATTTGAGGGGCATTCGCCTCTGATCTTCGGGTAAGCGTTCTCCAAAGCAGCTTTCATGACACATGACGATGCAGAGTTGCTGAGCAGAGACTAATAGCCAAGTTCCGCACACATGAGGGCGGCCTCAACCAGGATCTTGGGTTCATGTCACACTATCTGTAACCCCCACAATTTGCCTGGACTTGCAAAATCTTACTGTCCTGTCTGGAGACAATACACATCTCTTTAACTTGTGCTTAAGGCTCTGTCCACTCACATTGTCTGTACCTTTAAGATTGATTACCTGTAAAGACTCACATTCCAGTCATTATTTTGTAAATTGAGTTTGTGCCTTTATATGCCCTGTTTGTGAATAGAACTCCCACTTACCTGACAAAAGGGCAGTGCTCCAAAAGCTAGTTGCTTTTGCTACCAAATAAACCTGTTGGACTTTAACCTGGTGTTGAGAGACTTCTTACTGTGTTTACCCCAGTCCAATACTGGCATCTTCACAACACTTCTCCTGTGGCCAGAGAGGAATTGAAAATGTGAGTCAAAGCCCCTGCAATTTCCTGTCTCACCTTGTACAGCAGCCTGGGACACAATTCATCCAGGCCAGGGAAGCTGTCTGTTTTTAAGCCCACCATGGCCTCCAATACCTCCCCATTTCCTATGTCAAATTTTGCAAGTTCCTCTCAGTCCCTCTTTCCTGAATTCCATATCTACATTCTAGTTTGCCAGACTGAAGACCAAGAGAGGTACTCATTTAACACCTTTCCAATATCCTGCAGCTTTACACACAGATTACCCCCTTGGTCCCTAATGTGCACTATTCTATCTTGAGTTAACCTCCTCCCTTTAACGTAGTTATAAAATATCTTGGGATTCAGGTGGAAAATCCACAGTTCAGAGAGGCTGGAATAATCAAAGATCGATCAATTTACACTGATATAGCATTTTCTACAACCAATAGATATCTGTTGGATTTTTACATACAAACAAATTAGAAATAGGCCACTCTGCCCTGCAATCATGACTGATCTGATTGTAACCTCAACTCATTCCTCCCTATTCCCCCCAAAAACATTTCACACCCCTGCTTATCAAGTATCAATCAGGTGACTGATGAATAAACTTTATCTTGCTCTGCCTTAAGAATATTCAAAGACTCTGCTTACACCACATTTTGCAGGAGAGAACTCCAAAGACCCACAGCCCTCAAGAGTAAAAAAGTCTCAACTCTGTCTTAAATGGGTGACTCATTTTTAAACAGTGCCTCTGGTTCAAGATCCTCTCATAAAAGGAAACATCCTTCTCACATTCATTATGTCAAGAACCCTCAGGATCTTATATGTTTCAATCAAGTCACCTCACTCTTTCTAAACTCCAGCAGACACAAGTCTTGCCTGTCCAGCTTTTCCTTGTTAGACAATCTGCCCATTCCACGTACTAGGCTGTAAGAAGTTTGAAATACATTTACAACCTTTCTTAAATAAGGACACAGTACACCAGAAGCAGTCTCACCAACGTCCTGTATAACTGAAGCAACAAACAGTTGGCTTTCCTAAGCCAATTAACCTTCCTAGTCACTTGCTGTGTGATTCATGCACGAGGGCATCCAGATCCCTCTGCAACTTGGAGCTCTGCAATCCCTCAACTACTTAGAAAATGGCCGGAATTTTCCAGCTGTTCACACCAACAGGATTCTCTGATCCCGCTGCAATGAACAGAGATTTGGCTGAGCATTGAATTCTTGTTCCTTGCTTGCAGAAGCAGCAGGGCATGAATGGCTAGAAAATTCTGGCCAATATGCCTCTTTTATATTCTTCCTACCAAAATGAACCATTCACATTTTCTCACATTATACCACATTTCCCAGATCTTTGCCAACTCACTTAATCTGTCTATTCCCTTTTATTTTCTCATGTCCTCTTCACAATTCACTTTCCCACTAATCTTTGTGTTAACAAATTTAGCAAATACACTTTCTGTCCCTTCATCCTAGTCATTCATGTAAATTGTAAAGTTGAGGTCCCAGCACTAATCCTTATAGCACACCATTCATTATACGCCGCCAGCCAGAAAATAACCCACTTATGCCTACTGTTTCCTGTTAGCTAGTCAATCTTCTATCCATGCTAATATGTCATTCACTGTATGAGCTTTTGTTTTCCACAGTAACATTTTACATAGAACTTGTCAAAGGCATCCTGCAAAACTAAGTGCAGTACAGTACATCCACCAGTTCTCCTTTATCCACAGTACGTGACTTCTTCAAAGAACTCCAATAAATTGTCTAAGCATAATTTCTCTCTCACAAAACCACATTTACCTGATAACTTGAACTTAACAAAATGGCCTGCTATAACATCTTTATGAAACTTTCCTTTTGACAGATGTTAACTAGCCTGCAGTTCCCTGCTTTCTGACTCCCTCCCTCTTTAAATCAAGGAGTTACATTTGCGATTTTCCAATCTAATGGAACTGTCCCTAAATCTAGAGAATTTTGGAAAATTAAAACCAACACATCAACTTATTTTAAGACCTTGGGTTGGAAGTCTAAAAGGACCCAGGAATTGTCAAACCTGTAGCTCCATCAATTTGCTCAATACTACTTCCCTGGTGATTGTAGTTTTGAGTTCCTCTCTCCCTTCCAATTCCTGATTTACAGCTATTTCTGGATTGTTACGCGTGCCTTCTACAGAGAAGACAGTTACAAAATACTTATTCAATTCATCTAACATCTCCTTACTTTCCATTAATTCTCCAGATTCACTTTATATAGGACCAATGCTAAACTTATTTGAAGATTTCCTTTAATTATCTATAGAAATTTTTACTGTCATTATATTTCTAGCTAGCTTTCGCTTGTTCTCCAACTTTTTCCTCATTAATCTTTTAGTCATTGTTTGCTTTTTTTATATTCAGTCTAATCTTCCGACCTGCCAACCACATGTGGAATAAATGTGTTTTTTCTTTAAGTTTGATACTATTGTAACTTTTTAAGTTAAATACAGATAGTGTGTCTGCCCCTTGGGACTTGTCTCTCATTGGAATGTATCCATTCTGTGCATTCTGAAATATCCCTTAAGTGTTTATCACTGCATTTCTATTGAGCTCTCTCTTCACCGAATTTGCTAGTTGACTTTCGTTCTGCTTTTATGTTTTCATAAACATAAAATTATGTTTATATTAAAACATAAATTTTTTTTGTCCTTATTTATGTTTAAAATACTAGTCTTAGACCCATTCTCTCCCTCAAACTGAATGTAAAGTTCAATCACATTATGATCGCTGCTACCCAAGGGCGTCTTCATTAGGAGGTAATTCAATTAAGCCAATCTTGTTGCACAATATCTGGCCTCATTGAAAGAGTTAATAATCACACAAATTATAAATCACAAATTGCTATGAAAAAGGTCTTACAAAATCTTCACTGATAAGCACCAAGGCCATTAGGTTGAAAAAATACATTAAATCAGACATCTGTAACTAGAAAAAGGGAGTGATATATAGACACAGGCACAAGCTGGGACAGTGATAACGTAACAATAATGGATTAAGGCTTCATGTTGATTGGAT
This sequence comes from Carcharhinus amblyrhynchos, assembly GCF_965287045.1. Lineage (NCBI taxonomy): Eukaryota > Metazoa > Chordata > Chondrichthyes > Carcharhiniformes > Carcharhinidae > Carcharhinus > Carcharhinus amblyrhynchos. The sequence continues at coordinate 83,384,345 of NC_137332.1, read as the reverse complement.
ATTATAATTAAGCTAAAGTGATTGTGATTGGTTTTAATATCTGAATGATGTAACCTTAATCAATAACTGAGTGGATAGAAATAATTCCTAAAACGTGATTAGTTTATGCTAATTACTTGTAATCAAATTTAAAACTATAATTGCACGTGCATTTCTGAATTCTAGCTAGTTAGACTGTGACCTGCGATAAAAGCTATATAAATTGATTAAAAGCTGTTTAAGAGAACTCTGACTTTGTTTGGTTCCTTGAAAGATAAAGTTGTGATCAATTAAAAGGCTGACATCAAAGCCCACCACACCCATGCTTTGTGGTTGACGCCAGGACATGCTATTCTAAGAAACTATCCCGGAAACACATGAATTCCTCAGCTAGGCTACCTTTGCCCATTGGATTTTTCCATTCTACATCGAGATTAAAATCCTGCATCATTATCACCATATCTTTCTGTCAAGCTCCCATCCTACTGTATGGTTACTGCGAGGGGGACTGTGCACCAGTCCCACAGGTCACTTTTGCCTTTTTTTTTGCATTATCATTTTTCATGTCTACCCATGCACTTCTACATCCAGGTTTCCCTAACTTTGGGCATCTTTTTCTATTATACTCATATTAATTAATTAACACATCCAACCCCCTCCACTCACCTTTTCCTAGTTTCCTGTCCTTCATAAATATCAAGCTATGTCATCCTGCAGTTACAAAACCAACGTGAAAGCAGATACAAAGCTTTCAGTTTTGCCCTTTTATTGCATTTACACCCTTTAGCCTTATCTGCTGACTAACCTTTAGATTTGTGCCCTCTATCTCCTCCGGTCAGAGCCTGTTTATCGTTTGCCATATTAATACCTCGTCCTCTTGCCTCATCTCTACTCGTTGATTTACAACATTTCCCCAAATTTGAACTTGCGCTCAAGTCCTGAAGTAGAATATCATCACTTCTGATCCTGTACATTCCTGATGTGGAGATGCTGGCGTTGGACTGGGATAAACACAGTAAGAAGTCTGACAACACCAGGTTTAAGTCCAACTAATTTATTTGATAGTAAACTCCTGCCAGGATGGTCCTCCCCAACACTCTGGGTCGCCTTACCCATCAACCAGTGTCAACTAACTCACCCAGCTTTCTGGGCCACCATCCTCTTCATCTATCTACCAGTTGCACAACTGTACTGTCAAAGGCTGGGCACATACTCTAGTTAAATGGAGACTATTTTCAGAATCCGATTATCTAAAGTCTCACTGGAACACAATTGTCAAAAATAGAGTAATTGGTGCCTTAGGCAACAAGTGGACACAGAATGAGAAACTTTCAATTATATTTGTTAAAAGGATCTCAGTTCTACAGCAATGAAATACTCTCAATATGTTGGGACTAAACGTTAGCACCATGTAGACACGGTCAGGTATAGCGCAGCTAAATTTAAGTGTTGGGCCCAAGCTTTACTTTTAATAATATACTTCACTTCAACTCAAGCACAGTCCTGTCTGCACCAAATTAACTTTTGTTTTCACTCCAATCTTCGTGGTCAAGTACTGAATTAGGGACAGATTTTCAACTAGTGCCCACTCGGAACTGAACAAACTGTCTAAAATTAATTTTCCAATTAGAGCCAGAAGGAAGCAGCTGAACTGGATCTGGACCCAGATTTCAGAGGTATCTAACACAACATGTCATGCAACCCACATAATAAAACTCTTTCCGAAAGGAAATATCAACCAAACAACAGTTGAAACATTCAGCAAAGGAGTACCATGAATGCACAAAAATGATAAATAACTTAACCTTACAAAAGGAACAATTGGACAAGTCAACAGATTAAATCTACGGAAGAATTTTACAATGCAGGACACACAACTCAGACAGACGTGATGATTCATAATACATATGCAAACAAGAGAAAGATTTGCTGGTCAAGATCCCCAATGCGAAAAGAAATCAAACACTGTCACATTTACTGTGCATGTGCACGCGAGAGGTGCACATGGATGGATGTACCCACCTTAATTAGCCACTTGAGATGGAAATCTCAAATTTGCCGTCATTGACTTTTGTGTCACTTGAACTTCAGTGAATTGCCATGTAGGTGAATGAAATTTTCATATCTTGCATGAACTACTAATTCTTCCAAACACAATTCAGCACTAGGAACTGTAGCATGGTGGAAGCAATTTAAGTGACAAATTATCTTGGCGCTATAGAATATTAATTTAAATGTGGATTTCTTTTTCATCTATTGTTACGAATATATATAACATCAGTAGAGATGAGATTGTCCTGAAGGCCAAGTATTCGGGATGTCAGAGCATGAGAACACTTTTTTAGAAGGATAAAGAGATCAGAAGATCACACAGCAAATTGCTGCACCCCACTGCACACTTTTAATAGACTTAATAACCAGTACCAAGTAAATATTTTCTGCCAGTAGTCTATATGATGTATGGATAAAACTGAATAAAAAGTTGGCTTAGTAACAGGAAACAAAGAGTAATGGCTGATGGATGCGCTTGCAAATGGAAGGTTGTTTGAAGTGGTGTTGCACAGGGCTGGGAGTTGGAACCCTTACTGTTGGTGTTACATGTTAATGATTTGGACGTGACCGCAGTGGGCACAATTGGAAAATTTGCAGACAATACAAAGATTGGCCAAGTAATGGATAGCTACAAACTCCAAAATAATATAGCTGGGTTGGTGGAGTGGGCAGTAAAGTGGCAGATGAATTTCAACGCAGAAGTCATGCATTTAGGGAGGTCAAATAATGAAAGGGAATATAATAAATGGAAATACATTAAGAGGGATAGATTAAATATGAGAGGTCTTGGTGTCCAAGTACACAGATCCCTGAAGGCAGCAATTCAAGCAGACAAGGTTGTAAAGAAAGCATATAGAATGCTTTCCTTCAATGACAGAGGATAGAATATGAAGTAAGGATATAATATTGGAATTGTATAAAACACTGGTGAGGCCACAATTGGAGCATTGTGTCCAGTTCTGGTCACCATATTACAGGGGTCTTTGTTAAAGAAATTCAATTTATTTTGGTTTCTGAGAAGATTTGAAATATTTGTGCAGGATAGGCTATATGCCATTTTACATGTTCCATTTTGTTTCTGTATAAATTTCAGGATCAGAGGAATGCAATTTTTGTTTTATCCAGATATATATGGTCAGCAAAGAGCACAAAAGTTAGTTTGTGCCCCTAAACTGAAAATTTAGTTCACTTACTTGGTTTAGTGTCAGGGCTCGGCGATCGAGCTATTTTCTGCACTTTCCGCAAAGGTTTAGTGATTCTCTTCTCTTTGGCTTTTTCATATGCAGCTTCCTTCATCTTACTGCCCTCTGACAACAAATTAAAAGAAAGGTTCACTACTATAAGCACATGACAAAATACACTTGCATTTAATCCCAAGCTATTTCAATCAAGCTGCATAATGATACACTTTATAATTTCACTGGAATCGATGATTGTTTTAAAGCATCATGTGCAATGAATTGGCATTAGCACAGGAAGACTTTGGAAAGGGTACAAAAACATTTAATTGAACATTTACCGGAATGAGTTAGTTATATGAATAGACAGAGAAATTGAGTTGCTCTCCTTTGAGTGAAGGAGGTAAGAAGAGATTTGATAGAGCTGTTTAAAATAATGAATGGTTTAGATAGAGTAAATAAAGAGAAACTGTTTCCAATGGCTCAAGAGTTGACAACCAGTGGGCATGGATCTAAGCTGACTGGCAAACAAACCAGAGGTAACATGAGGAAAAACTATTATATTTAAATGCAACGAATAAGGTGATAGGGTGGTGGTAGGTACAGACTCGCTGAAAGCCTTCAAAATGAGATTGGATAACTACGTGGAGAAGAAATTGAAGATATATGGGGAATTGAATTGTTCTTTTAAAGAGCCAGAACAGACTCAATGGGCCAAACAGCCTCCTTTGCTTCTGTACTATTCTACCAGTTAGTCAACAGTATGCTTACAATGGACCAATGATAAAAGATATTCAACTCATTTCCTGTATCTGTGGATGCTGAATTCTCACTGTTCTCACAAATGGGCAATTTATACAAGCTCTGCATTGCACATTTCAACCCCTAATGTGCAAAAACAACAAATTTCAACAGTAATGTTATCTTTCATATTGCATCCAACAGCCAAAGTGCTCCCAAAGCAATTAGTGTAAAGCACTCAATACTCTTCTAGAAGCACTGGAACCTACAAGAGGCAGTTTGCTGGGCGCCTCATTAAAACTGTCACCACTGAGCAACTAGAATAGTTCTGGGCAGCTGCAGTTCCCATGGGTCCATCATCACGCGCCATGGCAATCTGAGTTCTGAGCCAATACAGGACAGGAATACTTGTGCAATATTTGCAGCTGGTTTTAATTCAGCTGTCTTTTCACTGCCAAATTCAACACATTCTAAGTAGGACGACCCAGCACTATAAGTTATTATACAATATAAATAGTCAATGGGCTGGCAAGCTGGTGATTATGCTGAGGGGAAGGCAACTTTAACACTTCTTTCTTTTCCCTCTCCCCGGTCAAACGTATCAAGTGGCAGTTGGCTCCCCAGGCTGAGCAGGCCATTCAACCATGGGGAGAACCATAATCACCTCCTCACTTGAAATCCCTATACAGGAACTTCCACTGAATAGCAACCAATGAGAAAACTGGCTGAGCTTCTCTCGTCTCATCCAGGTAAGGATGATAAGGAGATTTGACAATCTGTGCAATTGAGGTTTACGCTGGGTTAAACATAGAAACATAGAACATTACAGCACAGTACAGGCCCTCAGCCCTCAATGTTGTGCTGAGCTATGTCCAATCCCAAGATCAAGCTAACCCCTCCCTATAATTCTGGAGTGCTCCATGTGCCTATCCAATAACCACTTGAAAGTTCCTAAAGTGTCTAACTCCACTATCACAGCAGGCAGTCTATTCCACATATTAGCGTGGATAAAGGATTGGTTGTCTAATTAGGAGGCATGGTATCAATGGGTGCTATTCTGATTGGCAGTTGGTGACTAGTGGAGTGCCGCAGGGATCGGTGCTGGGGCCTCAGTTATTTACCATTTATATAGATGATCTGGAGGAGGGGGCTGAGTGTAGGGTAACGAAATTTGCTGATGACACAAAGATGAGTGGAAAAGCAAATTGTGCGGAGGGTATGGAAAGTCTGCAGAGGGATCAGGATAGGCTGAGCGAGTGGTCGAGGACCTGGCAGATGGAGTACAATGTTAGCAAGTGTGAAGTTATCCACTTTGGCAGAAATAATAGGAGGAGGGATTACTATTTAAAGGGAGAAAAGCTGCAGCATGCTACAGTGCAGAGGGACCTGGAGGGTCCTTGTGCATAAGTCACAAAAACCCAGTCTGCAGGCGCTGCAGGTGATCAAGAAGGCAAATGAAATGCTGGCCTTTATAGTAAGGGGGATAGAATATAAAAGCAGGGAGGTCTTGCTGCAACTGTAAAGGACACTGGTGAGGCCACAGCTGGAGTAGTGCGTGCAGTTTTGGTCGCCACACTTGCGCAAGGATATTTTGACTAAATAGACTGGGTCTGTAATCGTTGGAGTTTAGAAGGATATGGGGGGATCTTATAGAGATGTATAAGATAATGAAGGGGATGCATAGGGTAGAGGTAGAGAGCTTCCTCCCGCTCAGAAAGGATAGCAGGGCTAGAGGGCACAGCCTCAAGATAAGGGGGGGGGGGGGGGGGGGGCAGTTTAGAACGGAGTTGAGGAGGAACTTCTTCACTCAAAGGGTGGTGAATCTCTGGAATTCTCTGCCTGTTGAAGTGGTGGAGGCTACCTCGCTAAATATATTTAAGACACAGGTAGATAGGTTTTTGACAGACAAGGGAATTAAGGGTTATGGGGAGAAAGCGGGAAAGTGGAACTGATCCACTTCAGATCAGCCATGATCTTACTGAATGGCAGGGCAGGCTCGAAGGGCTAGATGGCCTACTCCTGCTCCTATTTCTTATGTTCTTATGTGCACCCCAACCACTCTGAGTAACGAACCTACCTCGGACATCCCTCCTATCACCCACCATGAAACTTATAGTTATGCCCCGTAGTAACAGCTACATCCACCCAAGGAAATAGTCTCTGCAACTGTGCCTGTGTCTGCAAATAGTCTCTGTAACTGTGAGCAAGGAAGGATTAAACCAAAGCCTGGCTTATTTGGCTGTGTCAACCAGCTATCAGAAAAGACCAACTAATGGCTACTGACATATAATGGTGCAGCTAATATTGTAGCTCCACTTAATTGAGGCTAGTTCTTCTGGAGGAATGAACACTTGAATCTTTGAAGCCTCAATGTGAACTAGATTAATGCTTGCGGAAAACTTGTGAAATGAACACAAACTGCAGCCAAACATTTATTTCCATGTCCCACTTTCATTTTTAAAGTTTTGGTCTAATTCCACTGCATACATTCTTATATTTAGCACCAGTTCAGAAAAAGTTATTTTTAGTTTCCCCCTCAAGACTGATCAAAGCCGTATGATGAAGAAGGAATGTACAATGAACTAGAGTGTTAAAAAAAGTTGATAGGAAAAGTTAGTGCAACTGCTTAAAGGGGACAATAACTCTAGCATTTAATGCAATATTAACTTATTGCATTATTTTTCCATAAACAATTTCAATAATATCTTGCCTGCTGGTTGGTTACAGTGACATGAAATTACAGGCACTACCCTCTGATGCAGCTCCAGCGCAGTTCCACTGCAAACAGTTGGGGTGCAACTTCAACACAGTCACAGGAAACTATGCCATTTATTTTCATGTTCTCACCCCAAAACTTTGCTGTCCAATTAGTGCAACCAATTGCTGAATTCACATGACAAGTACCAGCAATTTACTTGAGAGGCGTGAACCCATGTCTGACTTTCAGAATAAAGATTAGATTAGTGAATTGATCTTCTCATTCGTCCTACAGAAATGCATTATTTCCCACACTTCTCGGCATTAAATATTCCTGCTTGTGTATTTCATCTGTCTTTCTCTATAACTTCTTCATATTATTGTCTAAATCCCATATTTCCAAGTTGTTTGTCACCTGTAGGAGCAATGTTACCAAAAAATTTTAAGTGTCAAACGAGCATAAAAACAGGAGAGAATCACGCCCATCTTTTGGATGAGCTACCAGACACTAACACATAACACTTAGGAAAAAAGAGCTCAGATGTGATTCTCGCTAGCTAGGGAAGGGGGCGGGACCTAATCTTACCAGGAAGCTGAGCTCTAGGGGCACCATTGTGTGGGCATCTCCCAGTGCACTGCATACAGAGATCTGTCACCGCAACACCCCTTCAAGATTGCCACCCCACTGATCTCTGTCTCCACTCATTCAACGGTTGACCTGGCTGATCCCACCCCCTTACAGGCTCAAAACTGACTGCATCGACAAAACGAAGCTGGTAATACCACAGGTGGTGAAAAATTGGCTCAAACCCAACTTTTCGCCTCTTGCCCAATCAACTAGCATGACAAGCCAGTGAATCACCCCCTTAGAATTTGTGGCCTCCATACCCATGCCATATTAACATGGACCAGAAGAGATCACTGTCCCAACACACATCCCTGGGAAACAACACTGCATTATTTTCACATTGGAGAAAAGTCTCAATCCTAAACGGTCTCAGACTGTATCGCCTGATTCTAGGCCTCAAGCAAGGAAAACATCCTTCTGCATTTACCCTGTGGACTCCTGCAAGAATTTTATAGGTTCAATGAGGTCACCTCTGATTTTTCTGAACTCCATAGAATAGAAGGCCAGTCTCTTGAATCTCTCTACATAGGACAATCAATCAGGAAGATGAACCTCTAATACACCCCCTTAATGGCATGTAGATCCTTCCTTTGATGAGGAGACTAAAACCGTACTCCAGGTGTGATCTCACCAAGGCTCTATACAATTGCAAAAAGGCATCTTTGCTCCTGTACAGAAATCGTTTTGCAACAAAGGCCACCATGCCATTTGCGTTTCTAATTGCCTGCCACACTTGCACACTGCCTTCAGCAACTCACGAGCAATGATACTCAAGTCCTTTTAGACATCAACAATTCCTAGCCTCTCATCATTAAGAAATACCCTATCTTTATGTTTTTAACTCCAAAGTGGATAACTTCAAACTTTTCCACATTATGTTCTATCTGCCATCTTCTTGTCTGGTTGCTGAGCCTAAATCCCCTTGAAGCTTCTTTGCATCCCTTTAAGTAACATTTCCATCTAGTTTTATGTCATCAGCAAACTTGGAAATATTACATTTTATTGCCACATCCAAATCATCTATATAAATTGTGAACAACTGCAGCATTGATCCTTGCAATACCCAATTAATCACATACTTCCAACATAAGAATACTCACTTACGCCAGATTTTTGTCCTTTAACCAGTCCTCAATCCATGCCAGTATATTACCCAATCCCATGTGTTTTAATTTTGTTTCCTAATCTCTTTTGTGGGATTTACTGGAAGCCCTCTGAAAATCCAAATACACCACACATTCATTGGCTCCCCCTTAACCATTCTGCTAGTTACATTTTCAAAACATTTCAACATGGTTTCCCATTCATAAATCCATGTTGGCAATGCCCAATCCTACCTTTTTTTTTGAAAAGAGTTTTAGTGCCACATCCTTTATAAAAGATTTGCGCACTTTCCCTATTACTGATGTTAGTTAGGCTAACAGGCCCATTTCTCTCTTCTCCCCCCAGCCCTCTTTTCATGAATAGTGGGGTGATATTTGCTACCTTCCAATATGCAGGAATTGTTCCAGAATTTATAGAATTCTGAGAGATTAGCCTCAATACATTCACTATTTCTACAGCCACCTCTTACAATAGTCTGGTTTGAAAAGCATCAGATCAGGATATTTATCAACTTTCAGTCACATTAATTTCCCCAATACTGTATTTTTACTAATGCTAATTTCTTTCAGTTCATCTTCTTAGTCCCTTGATTCTCTTATTATTTCTGGGAGATTTTTTGTTTTTTCCTCTGTGAAGACAAAGTATTTGTTTAGTTTCTCTGTCATTTCCAATTTCCCTATTTAAACTCTCCTGTCTCTGCCTGTGATGGGCCCACATTTATCTTTGCTCACCTTTTCCTTTTTATATATCTACAGAAGCATTTACATTCCATTTTTATGTTTTTCGTAGAATCACAGAATCTTTACACTGAAGGAAAAGGACATTCGGCCCATCAAATCTGCACCAGCTATCTTAAAGACCAGTCTACCTAGTCCCACTCTGCTTTATATCTAATAATCTAGCATATTCTCTTTTCAGATGGCAACCCAATTCTCTCTTGAATATTTCGATTGAACCTGCTACCACCAACTGCTTCAGCAAGCTTGATCCAGAAGTCAGCCAACCCCAGGATGAAAAACCTTTCTTCATCATTTTTAGTCCTTTTAACAATTATTTTGAATTTACCTAGTTTATTTTAACTACTATTGTCAGCCATGGTTGGATCACTTTTCCTGGTACAGGCTCCACCTGCTCCAGAATCGGCCCCAGTGCTTCAAAACTAAAGGCTTCCCTCCTGCACGATCTTTCCAGCCATGTGTTCATTTGCTCTATCTTCCTATTCCTGCATTCACTAGCCTATGGCACTGGGAGTAATTCTGAGCTTACTGATTTTGAAGTCCTATTTTTAAATCTCTTTCCTAGTTCTCTAAAATCTACTTACGGGACTTCACCCCTCCTCACACCTACGTTGGTGGCAATGATGCGGACCACGATCTCTGGCAGTGCACCCTCACCTGTAAGAATCTCCTGTCGCCACTCAGCAGCGTTCTTGACCCTAGCACAAAGGAAGTAACATACCATCCTGAAGTCATGTCTACTGCTGCAGGAACACCTGTTCTCCAATTATTAAAACTCCTACAACAATTGCACTTCCACTCTTCTTAATCCCCTCTGTGCAGCTGATTCACCTGATACCATTTATGGTACCATGAACTTGGCTCCGGCTGCACACCTCTGAGGAACCATCATCCTCACCTGTGTACAGTGAGCAAAATGGGCTCGAGGGAATCCAGCACTACCTGCTTAGTCCTTCTCATTGTCTGGTGATCACCTATTTCATTTCTGTGCTCTCTTAACCTGAGTTGTGACCACATCCCTAAAAGTGTTATCCATGCAATTCTCCACCTCACAGAGGCACCATAGTGACTCCAGCCATCATTCAAGATTGAAAACCCAGAACTCAAGTTCCTGCAGCTGGTGGCACTTCTGCATGTGATCATCTAGGCCACAAGTGTGTCCATGACTTCCCACGGATCACAAGATGCACATTCCAGGTGACCGAACTGCCCTTCCCTGCTGTAACATCACTTTAAATACTATTTTTATTACAAACTGGAGACTAGAAAGTAGGATTACTCAGCAGCTAATCCCCAATCAGCTTCTTCTCTTATGTCAATGTCACTTTTGTTCTTGATATCACAAGCTCTCACCATTTTTTATACTCACTCAGTTTCAGCTTCTTGACACTCCCTAATTAGCTAATTACTTATTTTTTAAAAATTATTTTTCAATTAATGAATGACCCTCCTCACCACCATTTAACATACCATATTAAACTGTAGCAATTAAATAACTCACTTAAAGTAAAAAAACTCAGATGCATCAGCTTTTCTTTGCATCTCTTTCCCTAATAAAGCTTTACCAATACTAACAATCCTTACTGTTAATTATGGTAATGAACTCACTTGTTACTTCTTATTATTTAATTTTTTAACATTTGTTAAATTCCCAGTTGTTTAGATTCAATCCCTGAGCAGCAATACTCACTAGCCAAACAATTTACAGCTTTCCTGTGATTTAGATAGGAGATATAGACAGGGCATACATTGAAAATAAAACAAATTGAAACTAGGTAATTGAGGACACTGGCTTGACAAGTACGTGTGGATTTTAAATACTTCACAAAGTTGCTATAAACTTCCTAGCAGCCAAAGTCTACAATCCGGCTTAAATGTTACCTTGTTCTGCCACTGAACACTAAAGAAACATAAACAGAAACAGCCAACAGATAGCAGTGCTTTTTTCCCAGTGTCAAAAATTCCTGGTTCACCCAACCTCACTGGGAATAAAGTGGTGTGGCACAGAACCTTGAAGGTTGACAAACCAGCTAGACACGGTGAAGCTGCTCCTGCTCTCCTAGCTGTTCATTCCCAACTTCCACCCTCCATAAAACATGAGCTTATTCAAAGTTCTTTTCCCATGACTGAACTTGCACCGAGTCCTGTTCGCTCATCACCGCTGTGCTCAATGGTCTGTATTGGCTTAATGTCCAGCACCAACAATTTCAAAATTCTCATTCATGTGTTCAAGACTCTATAGTCTTGCTCCACCAATCTCTGTCAGGAATGGTCTGGTGTGGCTTTAAGGAAAGATTGGTTGTCTTATGAGGGAGTTAGGTTTCTATTCACTAGAGTTTAAAAGAGTAAGAGACACGTTGATCAAAACCTTTAAAGATCTTGAGAATTTTTGGGAGGGTGGTTGTGAAGAGGATGCTTCTTCTTGAGAGAATCTCAAATTCAAGGTCCCTGTTTAAAAATAAGGCGTCACTTAATGAAGGCAGAATTTAGGAATTTTTTTCTCTGAGGATCAAGAGTCTTTGGAATTTCTCAAAAGCTGTTGGAAGCAAAGTTTAAGGCAGAACTAGATAGATTCTGTATTAGCAAGGTTATTGGGGTAGGCAGGCATGTGGGCTTGAGGTTACAGTCAGATCAGCGATAACCTACTTGAATGGCAGAGAAGGCTCAAGGGGCCCACTGGCCTACTCTTGCTCCTAATTTATAAATGAAGTTGACACACAGATTGCTCATGATTTGATTGAATAGCAAAGCATGCTTGAGGGGCAGACGAGCTCTCTCCTGGTTTTTTATTCCTAAGCAGAGACAATGCTTCCTACCTGCTAACTGGATTGTGAAGTCCCGGTACAGGTCTCTGCTGATACTGTGCAATTCATCCTCACACCACACTTTACCATCAGGTGTTCGGATTTTTGTCTCCATAGGGTTGAAACCTGGAATGAAAATAAGCAGCTGAGGCATTACAATACAGAATACAAAAAGTGCTTTTCCTGCAATATATCTCATCAATAAATCAGCGTGGGACAACTTTGTTTAAAACCAAAAGACAAGTTGTCAGAAAAAGACCAAAATAAGTGCATCACCCTTCTGGATGTGGCCCTAATATAATCAATTAAAGCATTGTTGAATATTTAGAATTCCATTATCATAAAGTTGTAGAAAACTTCTGACTTTTAGCCAGTGTAGCAATGGTTATATTACCAAACTAGTAACCCGGAGACCTGGATTTATACTCTAGAGAATACAAGAGTTCAAATCACATCCCAGCAATTTGGGAAACCCAAGTAGGTCATGGGTTGTTCCCTTCCTTATCTAGTCCGGGCAAATGTAACTCCAGTCCCACGCCAATGTGACTGACTGAATATGAGACTATAAGTTCTGCAATAACATAACTCATCCACAAACCAGGGCTGAAAAACATATCTTTAAAAAAAAATCAAGTTTTCAAAAGGCGGCAAATTACATTAGACCAATTTAAGTGAGTTCATTGATGAAGTGAACGCGAGCATTGATGAGGGTTGTATAGTTTATGGACTTAATTGGATAGGTCTACCCAAGAGCCAGCATGGGCACAATGGGCCAAATCACCTCCTTCTGTACTCTGCCATTCTGTGATTTATGATTCTTAATTGCCCTTTGAAGTTACAACAGATCACTAAATTGAATCCATACTGACTGCAGCAGTTCAAGGAGGCAATTCACCACCAACTTTTACAGTAGGCTAGGAACAGACAATAAATGCAAGCCTTGCCCAATAGGAGAAATAAATGTCCTTCAGGATATTTGGGAAGGACTCGGGGAGAAGAGAAAAAGTGTCTATGAACAGTATATAGCATTCACTTGCTCCCACACATTTAGACAAACTTAAAAAAAAATCGCTGCTTTCATTGAACAAGCTGCCATCTTAAAAACTGCATGGAACTCAAGCTTAAAAAGCATTGCTTGGGTGTAGCAATTCCCAATTCTGAAGCCTCACAGCAGAGCTTTGCAAAACACTGAAGGTGAAGAGTCATCAATGGCAACCAAATCTCCTGAACTAAATTATTTTCAATCTTGAAACACAATAAGCCAGAAGATATTTCTAAAATTCCCCAAAGATTCAGGTAGGTCCACATTCCAAACTAACATAATCATTCTGACATTTTACTTTGCGGTCAAATTGGATACCACATTTAGTCTTTAGGCCTACAAAGTATTGCAGCTGTCCAAATCAGTCAAGTGGCAGCATAATATAGGCAAATACCACATCAGCAGTTTACCTTTGTACGATGGAGCAGGTGGTGCTATAGCAACCTTTCTCACTTTGGTAGTGGAAACTGCAGAATCTACAACAGGCACTGCAGGCAACTCGGAGAAGTTCAGCAGCCGGTCCCTCTCGGCAGATTCCTCTGACTGCTCCCGCTGCTTCCTGATCCGCTCCTTCAGTTTCTCAAGCTTGTTGTCATGCTGCTTCCTGCGCATCATTTCCAGTTTCTGCATCATTGACTCAGATGTGGAACTTGGGGGGGATATTTGGGACTGCTCAGAAGGTCGATCACTCTTTGTATCGGACTCATAGCTTGCAATCTTAGACTGGGGGCCTTTGGCAGTACAAACTTTCTGTCCTGGTACACCTCGGCCAAGAGTTTTGTAAAGTGCATCGGAGTTGTTCAGGGCATCAAGTGCTGAGTGATCATTAAGATATTTCACCTCCGTGTTGTCCACTGCTGTTGAGCGTGTGCTCTCATCATCCAAACAATGGTAATTCCGTTTGTCTCGTTCATATATCATGTGGCTGATTTCACTCTCCTTCCCTCGCACTTCGCTGGAGTTAAGTTCAGAAAGGAGACGTTGAGCTTCCAGCTGGCTTGCAGTCAGGTAGGGCGGGACTCTGACATCCACTTCCCTGATAATGAGATAGACAGGTTAAATAATACTCATCCTCCTATCTACCTTTTTACATCAAGTCCAGGAAACTTGAGGATGATTTCAGGAAAAGATTACAGAAATAACTTCTGAATTGTGAGCAAAATTAGAAACAAGTAACATTCACCTGCAAAACAGCGACTTTCTATCAACAGTAAATCATTGGATTATGAAGGACACAAAAGATGCTACATAATTGCAGGTTCTTATTTTTGAGACATAGTCTGTTCCCTCCAAGATGACTCCACTCAATTTTAAGACTGCCTTTTCCCCTCCCAAATTGAACTCAACTTAGGCTACCACTGCCAATGGAACTGTATCCCACCTGCCCCTCACCTAAGTAAGGGCACTTTCTGGAAATGAACTGCCATTGAGCGCTATTCGGTTCTAGGCTTGTCCCATAGATACACAATTCTCGTTAGGGAGTAATCATAGGGAACATATGGATGATTCTCTCCCTCCCAGCATACTCACCTCACTTAGCTTGTGGACACTGAAGTTGAGGTCAGACCCACTAATCTCTCAACTAGGATCAAAGCTTGAGCCTTCATGCCCACTATTCAATAAATATAATTTACAGCTCTATTATTTGGTAAATTTAAAGGCAAGGAGTACAACTACCGCGCACTCTTAAAATGATACGCCTGTGATAGATATACAACGTAGAAGACAAAAAAAAGCAGGCTAAGCAAAGTGCCAGTGTCATGTAAACAATGGAGACCAGGAAGCACAAGGAATCAGAATCTTTCCCAATTCAGTCAGCAAAAGAAAGCAGAATAAAACAGAAAATGTGGAGGATACTAAGTAGGTCTGGCGGCATCTGCAGGGAGAGCTCTTCAGAGCTCATGTTTCAGGTCAATAACCTTTCACCAGCACTGAAAAAAAGTTGGAGATCAACAGGTCCAAAACAAATACTGGCATCTTCAGTTTTCATTTCAGATTTCCAGCATCAACAGTTTTGTTTTTATTCCAAGGAAAAAAACTTGGGCTTTA
Source organism: Carcharhinus amblyrhynchos (assembly GCF_965287045.1). Lineage (NCBI taxonomy): Eukaryota > Metazoa > Chordata > Chondrichthyes > Carcharhiniformes > Carcharhinidae > Carcharhinus > Carcharhinus amblyrhynchos. The sequence continues at coordinate 83,369,334 of NC_137332.1, read as the reverse complement.
CAGACCAAAAATGTTTGAAAGGATCATTTGGGCTCAAGTATTGAAATTTTCAAGTTTCCTGGAGCACTCCTAAGATAAACATGAAATTACACGGTCATTGAGCCATGGCTTTATAATAGCTCAGTTAGCAGAGACAAAGGGCGACCACTAACTAAACTTAAATATTTTCATTTCAATTAAGGTGACGACAGAAGCAACAAAATTGGTCTTATTAGCGAACCACCACCACCCAAAGTCAAATGGTGAAAAAGTATTTGTACAAACACACATTAGCTGAGGAAAAGCCTGAGGTTGATTAGAACTGGTCCATCCAACAGTCAATTGTATGTCAACACTCTCTCAGCTTACACGCGAAGAATTGACAAATTGGTCAAAGGGTCGGTGACTGTGAAATCGTAATAACAAGTTGGCAAAAGCATAGCGACCTTCAGTGCCAAAGAAGGTTTCCTTCTGTTCTCAATTTATATGTTTATCTTAGCCAAAGTAATTTCCATGTCTTGAGCAGCCACATTAGGCTGACTTCTGTTCCTATGTGAACAGCATGTTACTGTAATTACCCGAGGCGGCATGCAGATAAAATGTGCCACCTATAACAAAAAAATTGAATTGACCTTTTGCTTCAATTGACGTTTGCACCCAAATGCATTTCCGTCCTATTTAACGATCTGCTTTATTATTCCATTCATCTGGAATTGTTATCCACACTGGACCACACAAGGTTGGATGAAATCTTGGATTGTAACATTGTAGTCAAACTTTCGATAAAATGGCGAGTGATAAAATAACATACACAATGGATTGGGATTCCCAAAATTGGCAGCAACGTTCTAACTGCAGCCTAACCAATCATTTATGACAGTTTTACATTATTTGAGGACTCAGCGCCCCCCCTTTACAAAAGCTCAATAGCTCTGATGAGCTGGTCAATGGTCTAAATCTTCATCACTCCCAGGGTAATGAACATGGGGTAAAGACCAAAAGTAATCCATGAGAAGAAGGGCTACAAGAAAATGGATAATTGAAGTCATACATTCTATTATTCTTACTTGTCCTTTAAAAATTCTGATGTTCACATTGATAATGGGAAATACCTCTTCATATACTGCTAGTGTTGACTTTGTAGTGCCCTCACTGCCAGAACAGTCTAACTGCAGGGTAACAAGTTGACATTATGTAGAAATTATCGTAGAAACCCTACAGTGCAGAAAAACACCATTCGGCCCATTGAGTCGGCACCAACCACAATCACACCAGGCCTTACCCCACATGCCTACATATTTACCTGCTAATCCCTCTAACCTATGGATCTCAGGATACTAAGGGGCAATTTTAGCATGGCCAATCAACCTAACCCGCACATCTTTGGACTATGGGAGGAAACTGGAATATCCAAAGGAAACACATAAACCCATGTACTCATAACAGAAAAAATTGACAGGAAATGTGTAGCCCTGCTCATACCTATATGCAGCTAATGGATCCCTGAATTCTACTCGGCTGCTCTTCCTAATGTTGCTTTCCAGAGTGGTAGATCTCAGGGGGCTCCGGGACATTTTGTCCTTCCTTGATTTGCTGTGACTCCTGGACTTGACGGCTGATGCACCGGCCACAGAATCCTCCAGGTACCTTCCATCTGACAGAAACAGGAAAAAAGTATAAAAATAAAGAGTATGCATTCCTTCCCCTTTCACCATCACAGGACTCAGTTAGCCTACATGAGTTACATGAAAAAGACTACTGTCAGCATGTGTATGAGAGATGGGAAACTTATTCCTCTCCCTTATTCATCTTGAATGCCATGCATTAAAACAAAAAGCAATAAATCAGATGTGGTAGGCTACATGGAAACAGCAGGAGGTTACAAAGGGGAAGACAAAGCCATGGAGGGATAGGAAAGCAAGGATGAGAATTTTTAAAAATCAAGGCAATGCCAAACCACTACATGTAGGTCAGCAAGCACCATAAGTGATGGCTGAAAAACACTGTGCAATCTTGGATTTGGATGAACTCAAATTTACAGAGGGCATAAGGTGGGGGAGGCTGGTCAAAGCAGCACTGGAATATATAGGCAAACGGACTGTACAATTTGCATCGCACTGCCCACCAGTGGATGGAAGTCTACAACAGCACTGTGGCAGACATTTTCCATTTGATCAAGTGCTGACACAAACAGCTAATATACATTTTTCTTTTATTAACTGCTGATAAGTGAACCGGGTCAGAGTTAGAACAGGTTTAAGACATTACCATTCAAATTTCAATTGGAACTTAAACTGAGCAACGAACAATATTTAAATTAGTTATTTCAAGCCACTGAGAGTTTTAGGTTGTTGGATAGGAGGAGGCTTGGACTGGAGCATAATTGCCAGTATGGAATGGCTGGAATGAATGGTCTGTTTTTGTACTATATTTTCTTTGCAATCTATGAATCACTTTTTTATACATGGGTCATAGGTTTTCTTTGGAGTGTGAAAGTCAACTATTTGTCTTGTGTGAGTCACTCACCATGAATACACACGGTGCCTTATATCTGAAGCTTAAACTCTCTGGACAGTGCAAATGAACTTGTGTTGCCTACATGCACTCTTTTGCCAAAGCCAGAAAATACTAACTTAATTGTCTGCAATGAACTTGATGAGAAAATATATTGTTGATCCTACATCCATTTTAACAATGATAAAATGAGACAATATCAGAGAATTAAGGTAATTTGCAGCACTAGTCAATGAAAGGCAAACATTTGGAGGTGCAATATTAAAAAAAAATTGAGAGAATTAAATAAATATCGCAGTGGCACAACTATTAGTGGGGGCTGGCTAGCTGTGTTAGCTAGATGGCTAGTGTTTCAGAATAATGCCACAAGTGCAGGTTTAATTCCCATTCCAGCAGAGACACGTGGGACCTATCACCTCGCCCTGTCCCGAGAATGGTAGGCAATGGCAAACCAGCAGAGACAAAAGTTTCCAAGAGAAACAGCTCCAGATGAATTACTAGCCAACGATGATCTTCTTTGAGCAGAATACACAAAACACCAGCGTTTCATCTTTTCCAAGAACCTTAATTTTGAATTGTACACACAACAGTTTTTACAAGTAGTTACAACACATATTAAATAACTCCTTGAAAACCCATTGTCCCAAAAATACACATTGACCACTTCAGTGAGGGGACGGAGGACTCATTTTGCCTGCTGGGATATACCCAAGATGTTCCACAAATAAGACAAGGAAGCGATTTCATAGCCTCGATCTATACCTCAAATGCTAACAAACCTTTGTAAAATGGCAATGCATGCCGATCCACTAAATTAACTTGATAAAGAGTGTAACTTCACTAGATTTTTTCTTTTGCCTCAAGGTCCATTTTCCTGTTTTCACTGAAGCCACTGATTGATCAATGATGGCCTTCACAAAATCAACAGCTATTGTTGCTCCAAGTACTATCAACAGTTTCTTTTGTTGCTCTTCCACTTACCCTTCCGACTGATTTTTCTGGCAGCACTGCTCGAAGTCTTCTTAGTATCCATCACTGTGTCTAACACTGCAGTGCTGGTAGGTACAGCTTCTAGCCTGTTCTCTATGTGCCGCAACTTGGGGTGAAAGAAAATAAATGACAAATTAAATACAACAAACATACGGCTTTGAAAAACTACCTTTGCTGTAGCAAAAAATCCTAAGAAAGACATGAGCAAGAATCGGAATGGAATTAGCCAAAGGGAAGACAGTCAAAGGGCTACATTTTGAGGATGTTTGGAAGGCAGTGGGTGGAATTCCAGAGCGCAGGGACAAGACAGCTGGTAGTTCTACTGCCAAACAGAGCTAGGAATGCTCAGCAGAGCACAACTGGTAGAGCAGAAAACGTGGCCTAGGATGAAGGGCAGAACCAGGTTGGAAAGGCAAAGGGTAGCAACAAAGGGTGCCGACAGGGAACGGTGCCGACAGGGAAGTAATGTCAGCGGGATCAGGGTGCAGAGTTCAAAATGTGTTAGATACTAAGAGTATGGAACTTGGGAGGCCAGCAAAGAGGACAATGATACTCAGTTTGGGTTCTGCCAGTGCCAGTCAGCTTCTGACCTCATGACAGCCTTGGTTCAAACATGGACAAAAAAGCTGAATTCCAGAGGGGCAATAAAAGTGAATGCCCTTGACATCAAGGAGCTCTAGCAGAATTGGCGTCAATGGGAATCGGGGTAAAACCCTCCACTGGTTGGAGCCATAACTCGCATAACGGAGATGGTTGGAGTTATGTTAATTCTAGGACTTCACTATAAGAGTCCGTTTGGGCCAAGAGTACTAGACCCAATAATCATCTTCAGTTCCTTCCATTATGAGATTACAAGTGAGGATGTTTGCTAATGATTGCATTATCCAGCATTACTCGCAACTTCTCAAATACAGAAACAGTCCATGCCCAAATGAAACAATACCCAGACTTGAACTGACCATTTGCACCACACAAGTGCCAGGCAATGACCATCTCCAACAAGAGAGAATCTCACCATCGCTCCTTGACATTCAATGGCATTACCATTACTGAATCTCCCACTATCACCATCCTGGGGTATTACCATTAAAAAGTCTGACAACACCAGGTTTTAGTCCAACCTATTTATTTGATAATATTCTCACAAGCTTTCGAGGGGACAGCCTCTTCGTCAGGTGAATGGAGAGTTCTGGCCTCAGACAGAGCATATAAAGCACAGACAGTTTAGAGATTACTGATTAAAATGCGAATCCTTACACCTAACCTGCTGTTCAAGACCTGAAGTGGCTGACAATGTGAGTGGTAGGAGCACTGATCACAGTTTAAAGAGATGTGTATTGTCTCCAGACAGTACAGTAAGTGAGGTTTTGCAAACCCAGGCAAGTCACGGGGGTTACAGATAGTGCGACATGAACCCAAGATCCCTGTTGAGACCGCTCGACAGTCACCAGGCAAGACTGTTCCCTTCCTGTTGGCGAACACTTCAGTGGTCACGGGCATTCAGCCTCTGACCTTCGGGTAAGCATTCTCCAAGGCGGCCTTCACAACACACGACAGCGCAGAGTCGCTGAGCAGAGACTGATAGCCAAGTTCCGCACACATGAGGACGGTCTCAACAGGGATCTTGGGTTCATGTCGCACTATCTGTAACCCCCGTGACTTGCCTGGGTTTGCAAAACCTCACTTACTGTACTGTCTGGAGACAATACACATCTCTTTAAACTGTGATCAGTGCTCCTACCACTCACATTGTCAGCCACTTCAGGTCTTGAACAGCAGGTTAGGTGTAAGGATTCGCATTTTAATCAGTAATCTCTAAACTGTCTGTGCTTTATATGCTCTGTCTGAGGCCAGAACTCTCCATTCACCTGACGAAGAGGCTGTCCCCTCGAAAGCTTGTGAGAATATTATCAAATAAATAGGTTGGACTAAAACCTGGTGTTGTCAGACTTTTTACTGTGTTTACGCCAGTCCAACGCCGGCATACCCACATCAGTATTACCATTAACCAGAAACTTAACTAGACTAGCCATAAAAATACAATGGCTACAAGAGCAGATCAGAGGCTAGGAATCCTGCAGAAAGTAATTCATCTCCTGACTCCCCAAAGTCTATCCATTATATACAAGGCACAAATCAAGCATGTGATGGAATACTCTACAGATGCATGCAGCTCTAGCAACACTCAAGAGTTTGACACTATCTAAGACACAGCAGTCCACTTGAATGGTATCCGTTCCACAAACATTCACTCCCTCCACCACCGACACTCACTGGCCATAGTGAGTACAATCTACAAAATTCAATGGAGGAACTCACCAAGGTTCCTTTGACAGCACCTTCCAAATCTGACTAGAAAGGCAAAGGCACCAGATACATGGGAAAAACACCATCCCCTCCAAGCCACATGCCATCCTGATTTGGAAATATATCACTGGATCAAATTCCTGGCACTCCCTCTCTAACAGCATTGTGGGTGTACCTGCACCACACATACTACAGCGGTTGGCAGTTCACCACCACCTTCTTAAGGGCCAATAGGAATGGACAATAAATGCTGGCCCAGAAATCAATTCAAAAATAAGAAAAGCAATCAAGTCTGGAAGTGACAAGAGCCATGAATCAGACTTTAAAAGTAGTGGGATGAAGCAAGAATAGAGAGAGGTAGATTTGGAGGTAAAGGGACAAGGTATTGGCGATGGACAGTATGTTCAGTTCAGACTAGTGCACAATCCTGAGATTCCACAACATCAGTTTAAGTAAAAGTTTAGAAAGGGGACAGGAATCAGAGTTCAGATGCATATTCTCTGTGATTGAACAGGATAGCATTGCTCTTGTCAATGCTCAGGTGTAGAATGGTCATAGTTGCAAACTCAAGGGTGGTGGTGATGGAGAAATGAAGTTGGGCATTCTGGTTACATACAAGAAAACTGACCCAACAAGCAAATGATACTACAGAGCAACATATGGTTCAGGAGTAGGAAAGGACCTGAAGGGGAACACCACAGCAGAAAGAAGGAAGGCCATGTTATAGACAGAAGTTGAGGGAGATGAAGAACAGCAACACATCATAGGAAAATCACACTAGGGAATGTGTATGGAGGATGGAAAAGTACACTGAAGTCAGCCAGAACTAGCATCCAATTTTTTTTAGCAAAAGTATCCATTGATGCTTTACATGTTCAACAGGTCTGTGTGTGACAGGACAAAATTAGCTCAAAGTTCAACCACATCACAGTCAGATACTGTGTCAATATTCAAAGTTCAAATCCTGGAAGCTAGGGATCAATATAAAATTCAGCTCTCATATCTAAAATGGACAGTGAGCCTCAAAGGCAAGAATTTTTAAATCGGACAAATGCTGCAGTACAAAGAATGATTATAGCAGATAGAAATAAAGTGAGGTGAGAGAATCATGAAACTGGGGCAGAGAAGATGTGAAAAATCTAAATTGCTATTTCACAGCTATAGAGATAATGTTACAAAACCCTGTATCTGTATTATTGAAACATCAGTTTATTTCAATGTCAAAGTTGGTGCTCTGAACATACTTAAAAATCTAGAATTGTCCAGCACCAGTTGAATGTTATGAAGTTTCCAAAACAATGACCAGTCACCACTAATTTTAACAGCTTGATTCTTTACTGAATTTCGGAAACAAACGCCAAGTTGAAGAGGAGGAACACAGTGCTGGACACTAATTCACATAATTTGGGAGGCAGGGGAAGCAGGTGTGGTGACATTATGAATTACAGAAAGGTGAAACCATTTGAAACACTTACAGCAGCTTTGGTCTGATTGACTGTATCCCATGCTGAAGCCAAATCTAAAACATAAAAAGGATTATTACATTTCAAACATTTACAACTTGTAACCTAACATTTTGCATCTTAAGTCCTCTTGCTCCCACCCTCCAATTTGTCTATTTTTAATGGGGTTGTATTTTTATAATTATAAATCTGTCTGATTGAGACAGTTTCTACCCAGTAAATGCATTACTATTTAGAACAAATTTTTTCCATATGCTGAACCAGTGAAAGAAGAGCTCACTTGATCTGAGCGATGCCAGTACCATGCAAGGAAATATCCAACAATAGGTGCTAATGGATCAGATGCAGCATGTTTAGATTCAGAATAAATCATTTTCCGAGCAATGACCCAGTGGCCCTCAGCCACTCAAGGGAGCATCATTGCATTTCCCAATAACCAACTCAACACCAATACTCTGACTGGTACGTTAGAAAAAATAAGCTAGAATGTTCCAATGAACCTAGGCTATTTTTTGCACTCCCAAATCCAGGACATTGCAGTCCCCACTCAATTCACAGAACTTAGCAAAAACTCACCATCAAATCTGCAATTTTGGAATCTCTACAATGTTTCACTGTATTTGAAATTCACACCAGGATTTGTTAACTGACATCACATTCGGCCATATATTTGGAACATGTTTTGAACTGCAAATTGCAATTAAGTAGGCAAGGCACTTCACAGGACTGCATTAAAGCAGAATTGGACACTGACTCAGAGATAATAGGGCAGATGGCCAAAAGCTTGGTCAAAGAGGGAGCATCTTAAAGGAAGATGAAGTTGAGGTGTGGAGAAATTTAGGGAACAAATTCCAGAGCCAAGGGCTTAGACAACTAAAGACACGTGACCAACTGTGTAGCAGTTATAGAATCATAGAATCTACTGTGCAGGAGGCAACCATTTGGCACTTCAAGCCTGCACCCAGGTCCTCTCCTGTAACCCCACATATTTACCCCCCTAATTCCCCTAACACTAGCATGGTGGAAAAACAAGTTGCAATGAGGAAATATGAAATTTGACAAATGGATATGGATAGATTAAGTGAGTGGGTTAAAATTTGGCAGATAGAATTTAACATAAGTGAAAGGTTATCCAATTTTGCTGGTGGAAGAGAGAAATTCAAAATGCTTCAGTGCAAAGGGATCTGGGTATCCGTGTGCACAAGAACGCAAATGGAATTTTGGCATTCATTGCTAATGGACTAGAGTATAAAAGTAGAAAAGTGCTGCCGCAACATATAAAGTGTTGATGAGACTGCATCTGGACAGCTGCACACAGTTTTGGTCCCCTTACTTGTGGAAAGATGTAAATGCATTAGAGGAAGTTGACAGAAGATTCACAACATTGATGCCAGGGATGAAGGACTTGTCTGATGAGCCGAGATTGGCAAGTATAGGCCTAAACTACTCAGAGTTTAGAAGAATGAGAAGCAATCTAATTGAGGTTTACAAGATGCTTAAGAGGATTGACAGTAGATATACAGAGGATGCTTCACCTAGTTGGACTTTCTAGGCTAAGAGGTGGCAGACTTGAAACAGAAGTGATGAGGAATTACTTCACACAAAGGGTTGTGAGTCTGTGGAACTCTGTGCCCCAGAGTGTAGTGGACACTGGAACAAACTTGAGATAGGTAGGTTTTCAGTTAGTAAAGGGATGAAGGTGGAGATGAGGCAGAGATTAGATCAGCCATGATCATATTGAATGGTGAATGACTCAAGGGGCTGAACTGCCTACTCCTGCTCCTAGTTCTTATGTTGTGTCTTTATTTATTGCTCAAAGAAAAATCATGAAACCAAATCATCACATTGCCGTTTGAGAAAGCTTCCTGTGTTCAAATTGGCTGCTGCGCTTTCTATATTACAACAACAGCTACAGTTTAAAAGTCCTTCACTGGTTGAATGGCCCTTAGGGAATGTCTTCTGATCACAAAAGTTGCTGTGTAAAAATAAATACCTTTTTCTCTATAATGGTTCTTTGGTCACATGATCAATATGATCACCACTGTGTTGCAGACTGGATTTCTTAATCACTCTAACAGCAATTTGGGGAAGTAAATCTAATTGGACAAGATTTGTAAATCAGCACCAGTCTACCTTGCCTCGTATTCGGACTCTGCATCAGTCCTGGGTTTAGCAGGGACGCGTTCTTAGATTTGTTGTTCCACATCTTGTCAGCTCATCTAAAACAAAAGCAACGCAAGAGAAATTAGCAACACTGATTTTCAGGTTATAATTTGGTTACATTTCATAAGAACATAAGAAATAGGAGCAGGAGTAGGCCATCTAGCCCTTCGAGCCTGCCCCGCCATTCAATAAGATCATGGCTGATCTGTTGTAGCTCAGTTCCACTTTCCCGCCCTCTCCCCATAACCCTTAATCCCCTCTCTTATCAAGAACCCATCAACCCGCTTCTTAAAAATATTTAGCGAGGCAGCCTCCACCACTTCAACGGGCAGAGAATTCCAGAGATTCACCACCCTTCGAGTGAAGAAGTTCCTCCTCAACTCCGTTCTAAACCGTCCCCCCTTTATCTTGAGGCTGTGCCCCCTAGTCCTACTGTCTTTTTTGAGCGGGAAGAGTCTCTCCACCTCTATCCTATCCATCCCATTCATCATCTTATACGTCTCAATGAGATCTCCCCTCATTCTTCTAAACTCTAACGAGTACAAGCCTAGTTTATTCAGCCTCTCCTCATAGCTCAATCCCCTCAACTCCGGTATCAGCCTAGTAAACCTCCTCTGCACTCCCTCCAGGGCCAAAATATCCTTGCGCAGGTGCGGCGCCCAAAACTGCACACAGTACTCCAGCTGCGGCCTCACCAATGCCCTATACAGCTGCAGCAAGACCTCCCTACTTTTATATTCAATCCCCCTCGCTATGAAGGCCAGCATCCCATTCGCCTTCCTGACCACCTGCTGCACCTGCAAGCTGGGTTTTTGCGACTCATGCACAAGGACCCCGAGGTCCCTCTGCACCGTCGCCTGCTGCAGTTTTTCGCCACGTAAGTAATAGTCCTTCGTACCATTCTTCCTACCAAAGTGGACCACCTCACACTTGCCAACATTAAATTCCATTTGCCATTTCCTGGCCCATTCGCCCAGACTATCTAGATCCTTCTGCAGACTCTCCACACCCTCCGCACAATTTGCCTTTCCCCCAATCTTGGTGTCATCAGCAAATTTCGACACCCTGCACTCGGTTCCCTCCTCCAGATCATCTATATAAATGGTAAATAGCTGAGGCCCCAGCACCGACCCCTGGGGCACCCCACTAGTCACCAACCGCCAATCCGAATAGCACCCATTGACCCCCACTCTCTGCCTCCTATTTGACAACCAATCCTCTATCCACGCTAACACCCTACCCCCAACTCCATGTCCCCTGACCTTCTGCAATAACCTCTTGTGAGGTACCTTGTCAAATGCCTTCTGAAAATCCAGAAAGACCACATCCACCAGCTCTCCTCTATCCACTGCCCTAGACACATCCTCATAGAACTCCAGTAAATTTGTCAGACACGACCTCCCTTTAATGAAACCGTGTTGCGTCCGCCCTATCAAGCAATTCCCTTCAAGATGCCTCGCAATTTCCTCCTTAATGACGGATTCTAACATTTTACCTACCACAGACGTTAAACTAACCGGCCTATAATTCCCCGCCTTTTGCCTGGCACCCTTCTTAAACAACGGCGTAACATTAGCCGTTTTCCAATCTTCCGGCACTTCCCCGGAATCCAGCGACGTCTGGAAAATAACCACCAAGGCATCCACTATCACCTCCGCCATTTCTTTCAGAACCCTCGGATGCATTCCATCCGGTCCTGGGGACTTGTCCACAATCAGCCCCTCCAGTCTGTCGAGCACCACCTCTCTAGTAACAGTAATGTCATTAAGACCCTCCATTCCTACCACCTTTCCATCGCTAACACCCAGCAAATTATTCACGTCCTCCTCCGTGAAGACAGAAACAAAAAAGTTATTCAAGACCTTAGCCATATCCCCATCCCCTACCACTAGCTCCCCTTTCTCATCCTCTAAAGGACCAACGTTCACCCTAGCCAGCCTCTTCCTTTTTATATATTTATAAAAACTCTTGCTATCCTTTTTTATATTAAGTGCTAGCCCAGCCTCATAGCTTCTCCTACCCTCCTTTATCAACTTCTTTGTCAATCTTTGTTGACATTTAAACCTTTCCCAATCCTCTTCTCGCCCACTACTCTTAGCTACTCTAAATTCCTCCGCTTTTAATTTAACACTTTCCTTCACCTCCTTCGTTATCCACGGCTTATTACCTCTCTTCCTACTGTCCTTTTTAACCATCGGAATAAATTTCTGCTGAGCACCAAGAAAGATCTCCTTAAAGATCCTCCACTGCTCCTCAGCAGACCTACCTTCCAACGCACTCCCCCAGTCCACATTCGCCAATTCTTCTCTCATCCTACCATACTCCCCTCTATTCAAACAAAGGACGCGTGTCCGGGAACCCACTTTCTCCTCCTCCATCTGCACCAGAAACTCCACCATACAATGATCACTCTCTCCAAGAGGATCCTTCACCGCAAGGTCCCTAATTCTACCCGCCTCATTACATAGCACCAGATCCAAGATAGCTCGCTCCCTCGTCGGCTCCAACACACACTGTTCAAGGAAATTATCCCGGCAGCATTCCAAGAACTCCTCCTCGAGCCCACCTCGTCCAACATGGGTCGACCAATCAATATGCAGATTGAAATCTCCCATAACTACTGCCGTCCCATTCCTGCACGCCGCACTTATTTGCGTGTTAACAGCCCGCCCCACCTCCAGATCATTATTCGGGGGCCTATAGACGACACCCACCAGCGTCTTCCTCCCTTTGCTGTTCCTAATCTCCACCCACAACGATTCCACGTTCTGCTCTTTGGCTCCGATATCAAGCTGCCAATCCCAAACTCAAGGTTCCTTTTTTATCTCTTGGATCTGCGATATTAATCAAGGTTAAGAAATTTGGTCAGAAACAATAACTAATATTTAGTTAACATCATTTAATGATAGTGATCTTCAGGGTGCCAGATATTGTGCATACAGTTGAAATCTGGTCAGTACGCTCGGGTAGGACTTTACCCGAGTCCTATGCTACTCAAATACATCATTCCAGCCATTAGATATTGGTGGTGAGAGATGCAGTGATTCCAGATGTTCAAGAACATGAATGGATTTGGTACAGCGGATTCAGACTAGGAGCATTTAAGTTTGTTGGCTCTTTTGCACATGCATCATGGAGCATTGGGCAGCACTTGCAGATCAAATCTTCATTACCTTACATACATTCCAAGTTGTTGTTGCTGCTAACAGATTTAGGATTTTGATCACGTGTCCTGATTTGAAATGCTTTCACCAATAAAGCAATGATGCCAAACAGCCATTTCCAAACATCCAGATCCACAAAATACTAACTGACCAAACCAACAAAGCAGAAATTAAATTACAAATAATGTTGAGTTTCCTGGACTTTGGGAGCCAGATTTGCAGGACCTCAATAACCATGCATCATATCAGCTGGGATGAAGGTTGAAATGGAACCCACGTGGTGCAACTAAGTCTCCTTAGTCCAGTTTCTGAAGGTCACAAATCCACACATGTCACTAAATCAAAAGTCTCAAAAACACAGCAGTGTGGAAAAGGAAAGGCCATAATTACTACAGCAGAATAGAGGGACTTTGCCCAATGTAACATGTGCTATTTCTCTGACCTTAGCACATTTGCACTAACACTGCCACAAGGAGCACAATACTCAAAACTGCTGTAATGTAATACAGGTGACTCGTTAGTACTCATCACTACAGGCATATTAATGGTCTCTCACTGGTCAGTATGCGGTGGCCAGTCAGTCGTTTTCCCCCCACTCAACAGTTACAAAAGATAGACTGTAATTTACACTTTGTAGCAGGTATATGCAACATGATTCCCTTCTCAGCCAACCATACCACAAATAGACAAAGGCAGCAGTATGGGAGAAAATAAGAACACAAGAACATAACAAATAGGAGCAGGAGTAGGCCATCTAGCCCTTCGAGCCTGCCCCGCCATTCAATAAGATCATGGCTGATCTGAAGTGGATCAGTTCCACTTTCCCGCTTTCTCCCCATAACCCTTAATTCCCTTGTCTGTCAAAAACCTATCTACCCGTGACTTAAATATATTTAGCGAGGAAGCCTCCACCACTTCAACGGGCAGAGAATTCCAGAGATTCACCACCCTTTGAGTGAAGAAATTCCTCCTCAACTCTGATCTAAACTGCCCCCCCCACCCCCCCCACTTATCTTGAGGCTGTGCCCTCTAGTCCTGCTATCCTTTCTGAGCGGGAAGAATCTCTCTACCTCTACCCTATCCATCCCTTTCATTATCTTATACGTCTCTATAAGATCCCACCTCATCCTTCTAAACTCCAACGAGTACAGACCCAGTCTATTTAGGCTCTCTACATAGTCTAACCCCCCTCATCTGCAGTATCAGCCTAGTGAACCTCCTCTGCACTCCCTCCAAGGCCAATATATCCTTGCGCAAGTGCGGCGACCAAAACTGCATACAGTACTCCAGCTGCAGCTTCACCAGTGCCCTGTACAATTGCAGCAAGACCACCCTGCTTTTATATTCTATCCCCCTCGCTATAAAGGCCAGCATCCCATTTGCCTTCTTGATCACCTGCTGCACCTGCAGAGTGGGTTTTTGCGACTCATGCACAAGGACCCCCCAGGTCCCTCTGCACCGTAGCATGCTGCAGCTTTTCTCCCTTTAAATAGTAATCCCTCCTACTATTATTTCTGCCAAAGTGGATAACTTCACACTTGCTAACATTGTACTCCATCTGCCAGGTCCTCGCCCATTCGCTCAGCCTATCCAGATCCCTCTGCAGACTTTCCACACCCTCTGCACAACTTGCTTTTCCACTCATCTTTGCGTCATCAGCAAATTTCGTTACCCTACACTCAGCCCCCTCCTCCAGGTCATCTATATAAATGGTAAATAGCTGAGGCCCCAGCACCGATCCCTGCGGCACTCCACTAGTCACCAACTGCCAATCGGAATAGCACCCATTGATACCAACTCTCTGCCTATTAGACGACCAATCCTCTATCCACGCTAACACCTTACCCCCAACTCCATGCCCCCTAACCTTCTGAAGCAACCTTTTGTGCGGCACCTTATCAAATGCCTTTTGAAAATTGAGAAACACCACATCCACCAGTTCCTCTCTGTTTACGGCACTAGTCACATCCTCATAGAAATCCAATAAATTCGTCAAACACGACTTCCCCTTAACAAATCCGTGCTGCGTCTGCTCTATCAAACCATTCTTTTCTAGGTGCCTCGCTATTTCTTCTTTGATGACGGATTCAAGCATTTTTCCAACTGCAGACGTTAAACTAACCGGCCTATAACTCCCTGCCTTTTGTCTGCTACCTTTTTTAAACAGCGGCGTAACATTAGCCGTTTTCCAATCTTCTGGCACTTTCCCGGAATCCAGCGAAGTTTGGTAAATAATCACAAAGGCATCTACTATCACCCCTGCCATTTCCTTCAGAAATAGATGTTCACCTACTTAACTCTCTGGAAGACTGATCAAACATTGTATATGCAACTTTGAAACCAAAAAATACTGCAATGAAGCATCCAATGTTATCTGATTCCATCATATAGTACAATGTATCACCATGAACCTCTTCTTGTTCCTGACCCAACCATTCACCTGCAAAGAATATGAGCTTCAAGATAATTATTCAGAAATGATGTGTTCAGAATGCTCTAAGCCTTAAATAGAGATTTATATAAGAACATAAGAAATAGGAGCAGGAGTAGGCCAAACAGCCCTTCGAGCCTGCCCCGCCATTCAATAAGATCATGGCTGATCTGTCGTGGCTCAGTTCCACATTCCTGCCCTCTCCCCATAACCCTTAATCCCCTCTGTAGCCTCCACCACTTCAGCGGGCAGAGAATTCCAGAGATTCACCACCCTTTGAGTGAAGAAGTTCCTCCTCAACTCCGTTCTAAACCGTCCCCCCTTTATCTTGAGGCTGTGCCCCCTAGTCCTACTATCCTTTCTGAGCGGGAAGAGTCTCTCCACCTCTATCCTATCCATCCCATTCATCATCTTATACGTCTCAATGAGATCTCCCCTCATTCTTCTAAACTCTAACGAGTACAAAAGCCTAATTTACTCAGCCTTTCCTCATAGCTCAACTCCCTCAACTCTGGCATCATCCTAGTAAACCTCCTCTGCACTCCCTCCAAGGCCAAAATATCCTTATGTAAGTACAGCGCCCAAAACTGCACACAGTACTCCAGCTGCGGCCTCACCAATGCCCTATACAGCTGCAGCAAGACCTCCCTACTTTTATATTCAATCCCCCTTGCGATGAAGGCCAGCATCCCATTCGCCTTCCTGACCACCTGCTGCACCTGCAAGCTGGGTTTTTGCAACTCATGCACAAGGATCCCGAGGTCCCTCTGCACCATCGCCTGCTGCAGTTTTTCTCCACGCAAGTAATAATCCTTCCTGCCATTATTCCTACCAAAGTGGACCACCTCGCACTTGCCAACATTAAATTCCATTTGCCATTTCTTGGCCCATTCGCCCAGCCTATCTAGATCCTTCTGTAGACTCTCCACACCCTCCGCACAATTTGCCTTTCCACCAATCTTGGTGTCATCAGCAAATTTCGACACCCTACACTCGGTTCCCTCCTCCAGATCATCTATATAAATGGTAAATAGCTGAGGCCCCAGAACTGACCCCTGGGGCACTCCACTAGTCACCATCCGCCAATCCGAATAGCACCCATTGACCCCCACTCCCTGCCTCCTATTTGACAACCAGTCCTCTATCCACGCTAACACCCTACCCCCAATTTAAATTCTCATCTTATCTCGAAGATCATTTTGTAGTACTGATGATGCAAAACTGCTCAAAGGTTACTCTGGTTAAAAAAAACCACGTGCCATCACTCTGACCAAATCAGGTCAAGTTATAATAAGGCATTAAATTACACTGCCTAAAATACAAGAAAGGATATTCCTCATCTAATAACTAAATTCTAAAAATGCACACTTTTGTGTTTTCCAGAGAGTAATTTCTTATAAAGCCAAAATACTGCAGATACCAGAATCAGAAACAAAAACAGAAATCTGACACAGCTGACGAACCTCTGACAAAGGGTCATCCAAATTCAAAACGTTGGCTCTATTCGCTTTTCATAGATGCTCAGATCTGCTGAGATTTTCCAGCATTTTCTGTTGTGTGTGAGCAAGTTCTTATCATTGGTTTATTACGGAACATGTAACCACTTAGGTATTTTGACCTTTGCTGTTCCTGAAAATAAACTCAGTTCCACGTGTTTAAGTGGGTTTGAAGGTGAGGTCACTCCTAACATTTCGAAGAAAGATGGAGAATATGTGTAGAGTGCATTAAACTGACAGCCCGTATGTTAATTGCTGTGTCAATACCCCACAATCCTCCTGATGTGACTTAAACCAGTTTAACAAGATTAAAGTGATCCTGTGGCTCTTATTGCAGTGAAACAATGCCTGCCCACCACATTCCTTCATTCACACTGCAAATAAATCACAGAGCTGCAAGACACCCACAGAAGTGGCATCCATCTCAATCTGAAGCACATTACAATAGTGACTTCACTTCAAAAGTACATTATTGGCTGTGAAGTGCTTTGGCCATAAATTACTTCTTGCTTTGCAGAAGTACTAAGTAATTCACTGCCCAAGACTATAGAGAAGATTTTCATTGAACCTATAGACAGTGTTACACACTAGAATCAATTTTAGCATTTGAGCTTTCCAACACAGACATACTGTGTTCCAGACAATTTAAAGTTAACAAGCCCTAGGATAAGAAAGCCAGCATTAGTAAAGGTACACTGTGTTTGATCCTGCTTAAAACTTAAGATCAGCACACCATAGTGCACAGATGTCATTCTGACATGAGACGAAGTTGTATAAAAAAATGATTAGCTCTCTGGTTATTTTACGAAGACCTTAACACTCAAACACCTTTTAATCTGCCCACAATTGGCCCAAGTCCCACTTTCTCACTCTTATAGTATAACTCAAATGGCTGTTCCTTAGAGCAATCTAAATGACTCATTTATGTAAACTAAATGTTAATTGTCCTCTACTGAAGTTAATGGAACAACTCCATGATTTACTTCCTTTTTACATTACAGAACCCTTTCGTAAATGCACCAGTTCACTTGGTGTCAGATGCATTCCCCTTTACATTACACAGTTTATTCAGCAGAACTGAGCAATAAATACACACAGCCACATTTGTTTATACAGTCACGTTTGCAAATCTGGTTGAGGCTGTTTCCCAATGTCAGGAGTACATTGCTAAACAGGGAGTCTGATAAATAAATGACAGCAGGTGGCAGAAAGTCACAACAGACATGTTACTGCAGCTGCAATCTGCACAAAGTCCAACTTACACACTGGCATCAAGTGGCCAACCCACTAGAATTTACAGCAGTATCATGTCATCTCTCTTTAAATGGTGAAAGCTAGAGAATTAGACAAGTAAAATCTCCATTAGCCACCCTTGGTAAATGGCAGATAAATAAATGCCCCCAGATTTCACTCAGGGACAACAAATGCATAGAAACAAAGACAAGTTTAATACAAAATTTGACTTAAACTGTCCTCGAGCTATGGAACTGACTTCTACCACAGCAGAAGATTGCAGTTAGCAGCTGAGAAAGAACTGACACCTGGCACAAGGCTATGTTATACAATGTTTGGCGATAATTGCAGTGCAAATAACAGAGCTTTGTTTTAAAACTGAATAGGAAAATAGCCAACCACTTTGATGGAACGGATTAATTTGGATGCACTCATTGATGAGTTCAAGAGTATGTGCTGCACGTCATTAAATGTGATACACAGCAGCCCTGCGCTAGCCATGTAACAATGTAAATTAAAATCATGGAAACCTGCAGTGCAGGAGAAAGCCAAACAGCCCATGGAGTCTGCACCAACTGTCCTATCCCACCCAGTTCTTGACCCGTTTAACCCCATGTGTTTAATCCATTAATCCCCCTAACCTTCACATCTTGGAACACTAAGGAGCAATTTAGCACGATCAATCCACCTAAGCTGTACACCTTTGGACTGTGGAAGGAAACCAGAGCACCGGGAGAAAACCCACACAGATACAGGGAGAGCGAGAAGACTCAATACAGTCATTCAAGGTCGGAAATGAAGCCAGGCTCCTGACACTATGAGGCAATAGTGCTAACCACTGTGCGTGGTTAACAGCGTCCTCAATATTTCAATAAAAGGAGGAAGGAAGTTAGTTCACATTTTAATCAACAAAATCTGATAGATACTGTTCACTTTCACATATGGTTTTACAGGCAAAGTATAAAATTTGTTGATATGAAAATGAGCACAGTGGCAATTCAGGAGATGATGGCTGTGAGCTGACTGAAACAAACTAAAGAGGAGGATCACAAAAGTGGGTCAAATATCGTTGAATGCAGAAAATTTCACTCCTGGAGCACTTGAGGCATAACTGTGCGACACACTGTAACAGCAGAACAGGGCAACGGACAGTCACTGACCAGACGGCAGTCACGTAGCTATTTGATTGTTCAATAGATTGTGGGTTCAAATCCCACCACAAAGACTGAAACACAAAGTCTAAGCTGTCACTTGGGCGCAGAGGGAGCAGAATACTGTCAGAGGTTCCATCTTCCAGGTGAGATGTTAGACCAAGACTTCACCTCCCCAGCTCAGGCCGATGTTTATTAAAACAGATTATTTTGGTTATTGAATTGCTGCATGCAGGATCCAGGACTTTCAAACTGGGCATCAAATTTCCTAGTTTACAACACTGCAAAGTACCTTATTGGTTATAAAGTACATTATCATGTCCTAAGCTTACGAAAGGCAATATTTCATACAGGTTTTCCTCCCTTTTTCCAAGTTTTCCCCTCTTTTAAGCTGCAAAGACAAAACCAAGCACAAAACATGCATGCAACTATCAAGTAAGGTATAGCACTGTGCAATACAGACTGGAGAGATTCTGAGGTCAATCCTCAGTCTGGATCTCTCTCAGTTGGGGCAGAAGGAATTGGCTTCAACTGAGAGAAAAGGGAGGAAAATCTCCAGTATTCCTTTGCGAAGTGTGTAAATGTGGAATGGATCAGGCCTGGTTGAGATCTCTCTCGGTTGTCTGGCAATGCACAATATGGACTTAGAAATAAAACGTGATTACCTGGGCAAATTGTTAGGAGAGTACAGTGAAGGAAACTGGGGGAAAAAAATCATCTCACTTCCACAGAAATAGCTGAAGTTGTCAATACAAAACTTCTCAGGAAGAACACCTCTAGGATCTTCAGGGAAGGGGGAGATGAGGATTCTCCCAGGCTGCTGGGCTGCTTTTCAGCTTGCTTGAGATCAAGGTGGGCCAGAGATTGGGTGGGCTGAAGCTGCCCTGGGCAAGTTGGCGGGACCATCAATTGGGCCATTGCGGAGGGGGGTTGATGAGCCAGCGATGCAGGGGTTGCAGGGCTGGCCAGCAACTTAACTGGCCAGCAGTAGGGGGCTGCTGCACATGTGCCAATCTTGACACTGAGATTGGTGCTTGCACAGTGGCCAGCTCAGCGCAATGCTGCCAGCCTCTCTAGCAGGAATAGGTCCCACCCACAAATTATTGGAGTGATTCACAATGTGGACACAGTGTGGAAGATTCATTTTGAAATTGCCGATGAAAGAACAACAGTACTTACTCCAGTTTTGAGGCAAATTCAAAGCTTAGAATCTTTTTGGGAGAATCACCCATCATCTTTCCATATTGAAAAGGCTTTGAACATGCATGTAATTTTTCTATGCATTTCTGAATTCAGCTAGCCTTACATTTTCGAATGTTAATGTGCAACACCATTTGATGTATAGACAATGTTTGAAGACATTCTTACGACTAGGGAAGTTGTGCCATAGGCTCACCATCATCTCAAAGCTAGTGCTCAGACTTTGATATACCACTGCTCGTTCACTAATGCAAACTTTTTACACCCACATCTACCATCACCATAAGGGATGCCTTGGTTGAAAATGTGCCGATCACCATGTTACAGTGCTGGGGATGTTCCCAGGTATTTGCTGCCCTTGTCCTTCTAGAGGGTAGTGGTCATAAGTTTTAAAAGTGCTGCATAAGGAGCCTTGGTGAGTTCGTTACCACAGGACTGGTAGTCTCTGACAAACTCTTGCAGCCACTAGCTACATGGCTGATTCAGTCTCTGGTCAATGGTAACCAGCAGGGCGGGGCGGGGCAGGTCCCCCGAGTATAGGCGAGCACAGGGCTGAGTGCGGGAGGATGGAGGGGTGGGTGGTGGGGTGCTGAGTGCAGGCCAGTGGAGGGGGAGGTGATGGGGGCTGGCAGAAGGGAGGGGGATGGGGCGAGGGGGGAAGAGAGTACGTGAACAGTGGGGGAGCGAGCACGGCAGAGAGAGCGCGTCTGACAGCAACTGTAGAGGTGGGAGGCAACCACGGCAGAGAGATTGCGCGCGGAGGGGAGCAACTGCAGCAGACAGCACGCGCATGGAGGGCAGTAACCACGGCAACAGGAGCACGCGCACAAAGAGGGGGAAACCGCAGCAGAGTGTGTGCACGGAGAGGAGGCAACCGCGGCAGAGATTGCGTGTACGGAGGAACTGGGAGACTACCATGGCAAAGAGCATACGCACAGAGGGGAAGGGGAAGGGGCGACTGCAACACAGAGCACACTCGGGGGTGGCAACCTTGGCAGAGAGCACGTGCGCACGTAGGGGTGGTAACCACAGCAGAGTGCGCGCGCGGAGGTAGCGCCATCCACAGCAGAGTGCCCATGGAGGTGGGAGGCGACCACGGCAGAGACTGTGCGCACATGTGGCAGGGAGGACATGCCGGGGGGGGGGGGGGGGGCACAGGGACATGACATCGGCAGACAGCGTACACGCAAAGGGAGGCAACCGCGGTACAGCACATGCGCGACCGTGGCAGAGTGAGCGCACACAGAGGGAGGGCAAACACAGTAGAGACCACGCGCACACTGGGGTGGGGGGTGGGGGGGGGGGGGGGGGGCGGGCACCACGATAGAGATCCCATGCACAGAGGAGGCGCAGCCTAAAGCAAGATACCGGGATCTTGGAATGACTATCTACAGATTCCTGAAGGTAGCAGGGCAAGTTGATAGGGTGGGTTAGAAGACCTATGGAATCCTTTAATTTATCAACTGGGGAATACAGCAGGGAGGTTACGCATAAATCATCACGAATATTGTGTGCACTTCTTGTCATCTCATTACAAAAAGGATGCAATTGCACTAGAGAATGCACAGAGGAGATTTACAAGGAAAATTGCAGCTATGAGAAATTTTAGCATGTCTGACAGCAACTGTAGAGACAGAATAGAGCTAATGATTCAAGTTTGGGTAATCCTTCATCAGAACTGAAAACAGTAGAAAATAGGGTGATATTTATACTGTTATGCATGATGTGGGGATGCCAGCATTGGTCTGGAATGGGCACACTAAGTCACATAACAGCAGGTTGAAGTCTGACAGGTTTACTTGGAATCAGAAGCTTTCGGAACGCTGCTCCTTCATCAAGTGATTCCAAATAAACTGCTGTCTTTAACTTGGTGCTGTGAGACTTCTTACTAACTGTTCTGGTGAGGGGTAGGGGGATTCACAAAGATGTCTTAGAGAAAAAGACAAAGGGAATGTAAATGCTGCTGGTCATGGCTAACAAGGTTGTTGATAGCAGCCATTAAGAGGTCAGAATGTGTAAATGACAGAATAAATGTACAGAAAGTTGTCTCACAACATCAGGTTAAATCCAACAGGTTTAGTTGGTAGCACAAGTTGCAAGCTTTCAAACGCTGCGCCTTCATCAGCTGAGTGAGAGTTCTGTTCACAAACAGGGCATATAAAGACACAAACTCAAAATTTACAAAATAATGGTTGGAATGCGAGTCTTTACAGGTAATCAAGTCTTAAAGATACAGCCAATGTGTGCAGAGAGAGGGTTAAGCACAGGTTGAGATGTGGATTGTCTCCAGCCAGGACAGTTTGTGAGATTTTGTAAGCCCGGGCAAGTTGTGGTGATTACAGATAGTGTGACATGAACCCAAGATCCCGGTTGAGGCCATCCTTGTGTATGCGGAACTTGGTTATAAAGAACAAAGAACAACCCAGCACGGGAAACAGGCCCTTCGGCCCAACAAGCCCGCGCCGCCACATCACCCTACACCTATTCTACCCTGCGTGTCTACGAATAGAACCCCTGACTTAGCCAGATTCAGGGGAGAATAGTGTCAATTTGAGTTACGAGTTTCTGTTCAGCAATTCTCCTCAGAAAAGGAACACAGGACATGGTGGAAAGAGTACCCTTCATCATCCAGTACTTTCCTGGAGCAGAGAAGCTACATCTTCTTCTCCGGAGCCTTCAACATGTCATCAACGAAGACGAACATTTCGCCAAGATCATCCCCACACTCCCACTTCTTCTCTCCAAACCACCACACAACCTGAAACAGATCATTGTCTACAGCAAATTACCACGCCTTCAGGAGAACAGTGACCACGACACCACACAACCTCTGCAAGGCGTGCCCGATCATTGACACGAATGCCATCATCTCATATGAGAATACCATCCCACCAGGTACACGGTACATAGTCTTGCAACTTGGCCAACGTTGTCTACCTAATACACTGCAGGAAAGGATGTCCCGAGGGATAGTACATTGGGGAGACTATGCAGACGCTATTGCAATGGATGAATGAACACCATTCGACAATCACCAGGCAGGAGTGTTCTTTTCCAGTCACGGGCATTCAGCCTCTGATCTTTGAGTAAGCATTCTCCAAGGCAGTCTTCACGACACACAGCAACACAACCGTTGAGCAGAAACTGACAGCCAAGTTCCGCACACAAGGATGGCCTCAACCGGGATCTTGGGTTCATGTCACACTATCTGTAACCCCCACGACTTGCAGGGCTTACAAAATCTCTCTAACTGTCCAGGCTGGAGACAATACAGGTCTCTTTAACCTGTGCTTAACCCTCTCTCCACTCACACTGTCTGTACCTTTAAGGCTTGATTACCTGTAAAGATGTACATTCCAACCATCATTTTGTAAATTGAGTATGTATCTTTATATGCCCTGTTTGTGAACAGAACTCCCACTCAGCTGATGAGTAGTGCTCTGAAAGCTTATGGCTTGTGCTACCAAATAAACATGTTGGACTTTAACCTAGTGTTGTGAGATTTCTTACTATGCTTACCCCAGTTCATTGCCGGTTTCTCCACATCAAGGATAAACGTAAGCAGAGTGTCAAAGGACAACCTCAGACATGTAACACATGGCCTTAGTTGAGTGGGGGGAGAAGAAACCATAAGAGAGAACAAGCATATAAGGAACCATAAGAGAACCATAAGCATCCATAGTTTGGGGAAAAAGATGGAAAGCAAGGTTTTAGAAAAGCGGAAAATGAAAAGGTGGAAAAAATGAAAACTAAAAAAATTTCGGCATATAAATAGATAAAGTGAAGCAGAGGGGGAGAAGATAGTTCATTCTCTGAAGTGGTGAACTCAATGTTCAGTCTTGAAGGCTGTAAATCAGAAGATGGGGTGCTCTTCCTTCAGTTTGCAGTGAGCTTCACTAGAACATTGCAACAGGCCAAGGACAGACATGTTGACATGACAGCAGAATGGTGTGTTGAAACGACAAGAGACAGAAAGGTCTGGGTCCTGCTCACAGATGGATCAACCATGTTCAGCAAACCCATCATCCAACTTGCGATTGTTGTCTCCAGTGTTGAGTAGACAGCATTGGGAGCTGTGAGTGCAATTGACCAGATTAAAGGGGGTGCATGATCTGAAAAGTGTGTTTGAGCCCTTGGATGGTGAGCAGGGAGGTGGTAAAGGAGCAGGTGTTGCACCCTCTGTGATTACATGGGAAGGTGCCGTGGGCACCTTCCCAGAAAGAATGGTCCCTGCGGAATGTTGACAGAGGAGTGAGGGGAAGGTGTGTTTTGTGGTGGCATCATCTAGAATTGGCGGAAATGGCAGAGGATGATCCTTCGAATGCAGGTGCTGGTGGAGCGAAAAGTCAGGACAAGGTGGTCGCTATCCTGGTTCTGGAAGGGAGGAAAGGGAGTAAGAGGGGAGGGGGTGATTTCCACATTCTGTGCCAACAAGCTATCAGATTTCTCCATGTTAAGCTCAAATGGGTTCTCAAAGGATCACTACAGCAGAATGGCAAAATAACTAGCATCCATCTTACACCTTGCTATTCTGCAACACACTAAACTGGACTTCAATATGCTATGCCAATTGCAAATACAATGCAGAAAGCATAGGTACCTTTACTCTACAACTCCAGTAAGCAAAGTGCTTCACAACAAAAGTGCACAACTCCAGAAAGCAGTTCAGGAGAAAGTCAGTCATAGAGGTTTACATCATGGAAACTGGCCCTTCGGCCCAACTTATCCATGCCACGTTTTTTTTTAAAAAACCCCTAAACTAATCCCAAATGCCCGCATTTGGCACATATCCTTCTATACCCACCTTATCCATGTAACTATCTAAATGCTTTTTAAAAGACAAAATTGTACCCACCTCTACTACTACTTCTGGCAGCTTGTTCCAGGCATGCATCATCCTGTGTGTGAAAAAATTGCCCTTCTGGACACTTCTATATCTCTCCCCTGTCACCTTAAACCTATACCCTCTAGTTTTAGGCTCACCTACCCTTGGGAAAAGATATTGATTATCTACCTTGTCTAGGCTCCTCATTATTTTATAACGTCTATAAAGGTCATCCCTGTACGCCCCAGAGAAAAATGTCTCAAGCATATCCTTATAACTCAAACTATCAAATCCCAGTAGCATCCTAATAAATCTTTTCTGCACTCTTTCTAGTTTAATAATATCCTTTCTATTATAGGGTGACCAGAACTGCACACAGTATTCCAAATGTGGCCTTACCAATGTCTTGTACAACTTCAATAAGATGTTCCAACTCCTGTTTTCAATGTTCTGCCCAACGAAACCAAGCATGCTGAAAGCTTTCTACACCATTCTGTCCATCTGTGACTCCACTTTCAAGGAGCTATGAACATGTACCCCTAGATCTCTTTGTTCTGTAACTCTCCCCAACGCCCTATTAACTGAATAACTCCTGCTCCAGTTCAATCAAAATGCATCATCTCACATTTGTCTAAATTAAACTCCACCTGCCATTTGTCAGCCCATTGGCCCAACTGATCAAGATTTTGTTGCAATCGGAGATAACTTTCTTCACTGTCCACTATGCTACCAATCTTGGTGTCATCTGCAAACTTACTAACCATGCCCCCTACATTCTCATCCAAATCATTAATATAAATGACAAATAACAGTGGATCCAGTACTGATCCTTGAGTCTCACCCCTGGTCACAGGCCTTCAGTTTGAAAAAAAAACTCTCTACAACCACCCTCTGGCTTCTGTCAAGAAACCAATTTTGTATCCATTTTGATACCTCACCTTGGATCCCTTGAGATTTAACCTTATGCAATAACCAACCATGCAGTACCTTATCAAAGGCCTTGATAAAGTCCATGTAGGCAACATCAACTGCACTGCCCTCATCTACCTTCTAGGTAACCCCTTCAAAAAACTCAGTTCCATTTGTGAGACATGATTTTCCACTCACAAAGCTATGCTGTCCCTGATCAGTCCTTGCATCTCTAAATGCCTCTAGGTCCTATTTCTCAAAATACCTTTCAACAACTTACTCACCACAGGTGTGAGGCTCACTGGCCTGTAGTTCCCAGGCTTTTCCCTGCATCCCTTTTTAAACAAAGGCACATTTGCCACCCTCCAAATCTTCAGGCACCTCACCTGTGACTATCAATATCTCTGCTAGGGGACCCGCAATTTCCTCACTAGCCTCCACAATGTTCTGGGATACACCATCAGGTCCCGGGGGTTTATCTACCTTGATGCACTTTAAGACTTCCAACACCACCTTCTCTGTAATAATAATCAAGACATCACTATTTATTTCCCCAAGTTCCCTAACATGCATGCTTTTCTCAATAGTAAATACTGATGAGAAATATTCATTTACGATCTCACCCATCTCATGGATTCACACACAGATGGCCTTGTTGATCCTTAAGAGGCCCTACTCTTTCCCTTGTTACTCTTTTGCCCTTTATGTATTTGTAGTGTCTCGCATGGGGTGGCCAAAGAGCGTAGCATCCGAATGCTCAGGGACCCTCCATCCTTCAGGGCATATTTTCAATTTACCTGGAATCAAACTCATTGTTCAAAAAGTGCAGACACTCCATCAGTGTTCTCTAAATACAAAAAGAGCAGTGCAAGCAGAGTTCTCCTCAGGGAAGGAGACTTGCAGTTCTAACCAGTGGTATAAATAAATCTGCCTTGAGCAGATTTGTGTTGAGAAGGTGCAGACACTCCTGAGTTCTGCAGTGACTAGGCTCAAACAGCAGCTGCAGTATAAATGCACCAGCAAATATCACAGTAGAGATCAATTTCAGGAACAGGTGGATTTGTTCAACTGCACTAAATGCCCCTTCTGCTCTACACATCAAAACTCCTAATTTCACACAGACAACAACTGGGGAATGGAGCAAAGATGAACATAACAATTAATTACCCAGATTCCTAAATTTGCTATCGCTGCACAACTTGAATGGAGGGCGGCACGGTAGTGCAGTGATTTGCACTGCTGCCTCACAGCGCCAGGGACCAGGGTTCAATTCCGGCCTTGGGTGACTATCTGTTTGGAGTTTGCACATTCCCCCAACGTCTGCGTGGTTTCCCCCAAGGTGCTCTGCTTTCCTCCCACAGTCCAAAGTTGTGCAGGTTAGATTGGCCATAATAAATTGCCCCTTAGTGTCAGAGAATTAGGAAGGTAAATATGTGGAGTTAAAGGGATAGGGCTTGGGTGGGATTGTTGTGATGCAGGCTCAATGGGTAAATGGCCTCCTTCTGCATTGTAGATTCTATGATTCTATCTAACTTACTGACACAGCAAACCAGGGCAGATGGTGGCGCAATGGCATTATCAGTGGACTAGTAATCCAGAGACCTAGGGTAATGTTCTGGGGACTCAACTTCAAATCCCACCATGGCAGTTAATGAAATTTGACTACAATAAAAATCTGGAATTATAAAGTCAAATGACGACCATAAAACCATTGTCATTTGTCCCATCTGCCTGCTCTGGGGATGCAGGTAGATGTTAAATATTCCATATAACAATTTGATGAGGGAATTAATGTGGTGCACTGGCCAACATTTCTCCAAAATCTTCACCACCAAAGAACAGGCTGCATCAAGGCTTGTGGTAGCTTCCAATGCACAAATTTCCTTTTGTGTTTGCAAAGTAGTTCATCACGCTTAAAGCTCTGAGACATTACTGGGAGATAAAAAGTACATGTTAACTCAACTAGCAACTTAAACTCTGCATGAATTTTAATTATTTCCAGAATCTTTCCAAACCACACAGACACAGTACTTACAACACAATTAATCCAAACATGACCATTCCATTTACTTTTTTTTAAATCTACCCACTTCTTGAACATTCAAGCATCACAAATGCTTGAAATCAAATTGAAAGAGAATATACACACCAGATCTGTCAGCATCTCTAAAGATAAGACAAGTTAACACTTCGAATATAGTCAAAGGATCAATGCCTGGCACTTTAACCTGTCTTCAGATATTGGTAGATGTATGGTGTAATCACAGCACTTTCAACACTGCCTCATATTTCTTCATGGGCAGAGTGCTACAAGTCATTCCTATATGTGGTCCAAGTGTATGTTCAGGAGCATGCCCACATTTACCAAAATCTAATGCTACCATCATGGTGTAACAGTAAGACCCTTCTAGAATCTTGCCTGGATATTGACACCTCATACACTTCACCAATATGGTATATTGAAAGATCAATGAAACGTTTAGCAAGTGGAGGCAAAAGTGGGGATGGGTCAAGAGATACATATGTACTAATCTGAAGAAACATTATTTCAAAGAACAAGGGCTCAATTAATGCTTTCCTGGTGGACAGTTAGTACTAATTCATTCAAATACAAGTTAGATTTCTTGCCGACAATAACTTATTTGAGACATTATATGAGTAATTTGAGAAATGATGTGGCAAGTGTAGCAAGCTAGGAGGAACATATGACTTTTGACCTATGATTCCAAAAACCCTCCACTCCTGGGGTTTCTTAAACCAATGCTTAAGTCAGCTAAAGACAAACTGATACAATGATTATTCAATAACTTCCGTGTTTTGCATCAAGATGGTGGAAGGTACCTCTGTCTGACATGAATGGTGAGCTGCAATTTTTGAACAATCCTCCTTATCTAGCTTAAGTAAAGACTTCAAAGTCTGTAGCTTTTTCTTAAGTCTTGTTTCAATTTTTTTTTTAATTCCTTCCCAAATCTTTATTGCAAACACACAAACCATGAAAAATCCTGATAGCAGCACCCAGCAGTTCATATTTTAATTGCCCCTTCATGCTTTACTAAGGTAAAGAAAGATTTGCAAGAAAGATCACAAATGATCAACTAGTCTGTTAATGTGAGAGTAGATTTCGATCTATTTGCCCTCCCTTCTGTCTGAAAATAGAATCCATGCAAAACCACCATTGGTCAGACAGAACAAACCAACATGGATTCGAATTAGGGTGATAACAGACCAATTTAAATTCATTTGCTTAAAAGCTGTTTTAAATAATACCATATGAAAATTTTCACCTTTTAAAACATCATTTGTTTACAGTGTTGCTACAGTACACAATTTCACATTAACTCTATTTGAGACTTTGCATTCAAGAGTGTTGGAGCTATATTCCATGATGCAGATTGATATGAGTAGTTTATAATCAAAAGCTGGGGCAAAAAAGGTATCAACAGTTTTAATTCAGATTATAGTAAATGTGTGTCCATTAGGACTAAAAGCACCATGATCATATAAATAGAGATTTTGATCTTCTAAATTATGGCTGTATCTGGAGAGAGTAACACCACTACAGGCAGGACGAATTGATTGGGTGCAAATGGATATACAGCACGGTAGCATAGTGGTTAGCATTGCTGCTTCACAGCTCCAAGGACCTGGGTTCGATTCCTGACTCGGGTCACTGTCTATGCGGAGTTTGCACATTCTCCTCGTGTCTGCGTGGGTTTCCTCCAGGTGCTCCGGTTTCCTCCCACAGTCCAAAGATGTGCAGGCTGATTGGCCATACAACAAAAAAAATTGCCTCTTAGCATCCTGAGATGTCTGGGTTAGCAGGATTAGTGGGTAAATATGTAGCGATATGGGAGTAGGGCCTGGGTGGGATTGTGGTCGGTGCAGACTTGATGGGCCGAATGGCCTCTTCCTGTACTGTAGGGTTTCTATGATTTTAAATGCACATTCTCATTGACTTGCATTTAGATCAGGTCCCTGATACTAATAGACATGCTTCTGAGTCATGGGGACAGATCCTTCCAAAACTCTGGCCTCACAAATTACAAACAAACCAGCAAAAATGAGACACAAGCACAAACAGGAATGGCCTTCAAGGGTTGGATTTTTAGGAGAGGTGCATAACCTTATCAAAGGAACTCCCTCACATCTTGCACTGCATAGTAGTACCTGTTCCGAGAAAACATCTACTGACATACTATGAGTACCATGATTGACGAACATTTCTACTTTCTTAGGAGGCTAAGGAAATTTGGCATGTCTGCTACAACTCTCACCAACTTTTAAGTTGCACCATAGAAAGCATTCTTTCTGGTTGTATCACAGCTTGGTATGGCTCCTGCTCTATCCAAGACCGCAACTACAAAGGGCTGTGAACGAAGCCCAGTCTATCATGCAAACCAGCCTCCCATCCATTGACTCTGTTTACACTTCCCATTGCCTCAGAAAGCAGCCAGCATAATCATGAACCCCACACACCCCAAACATACTTTCTTCTACCTTATTCCATCAGGAAAAAGACAAGATAAGTCTGATGTCACATGCCAACTGACTCAAGAACAGCTTCTTCCTTGCTGCCATCAGACATTTAAATGTACCTATCTTACATTAAGTTGATTTTTTTTGGCACTGTAGCTATGACTGTAACACTTGGTACCCTCTCCTTTCCTTCTCTATGTATAGTATGCTTTGTGTATAGCACACAAGAAACAATACTTTTCACTGTATGCTAATACATGTGACAATAATAAGTCAAATCAAAAGACCAGTACTGGAGTACATTTAAGTTATGAGCTCATTGCATGGTAACTTCTACCATGTATTCAGATTTCTCGGTAAGAAATCTCACAACACCAGGTTAAAATCCAACAGATTTACTTGGAAGCAAAAGCTAGTAGCCTTCAGAGCGCTGCTCCTTCATCAGGTAAGTGGGAATTCTGTTCACAAACAGAATTCATCATATTCATCGGCCGCACTTACAAGACAGCCCCGAACAGCATCCAAGCATAACACAATGCCATCCGGGCTCTCAAGACCAACTGCAACATTGTCATCATACCAGCAAACAAAGGACGGGCCATTGTTAGACTGAACATAACAGATTACTGCAAAAGTGTACCAACAACTGACAACGAGGAACACCACAGACAGTTACCCACAGATCTGACCAAAGAACACATTCATCCAACTGAACAGACTGATCAAGATCTTTGATCCAGACCTTCAGAGCACCCTCCATGCTCTCATCCCATTAAATCCCCGCGTTGGAGATCTCTACCGCCTCCTGAAGATTCACAAGGCAAACACACCCAGCCGTCCCATCGTATCGGGTAATGGCACCCTGTGCAAGAACCTCTCCGGCTACGTCGAGGGCATCCTGAAACCCATTGTACAAAGAACCCCCAGCTTTTGTCACGACGCTACAAACTTCCTACAGAAACTCAGTACACATGGAGCAGTTGACCAGGAGCACTCCTTGTCACAATGGATGTCTCAGCACTTGACACCAGCGTCCCCCACGACAATGGATTGCTGAAACTGCCTCAGTACTCAACGCTGACAACTGCCAGATGCAATTTTACAACTCATCCACTTCATCCTGGACCACCATGTCTTCACCTTCAACAACCAGTTCTTCATCCAGACACACGGAACAGCCATGGGGACCAAATTCGCACCTCAATACGCCAATATCTTCATGCACAGATTCGAACAAGACCGCTCCACTGCACAGGACCTTCAACCGATCCTATACACTAGATACATTGATGACATTTTCTTCCTTTAGACTCATGGTGAACAATCACTGAAACAACTATATGATGACATCAACAAGTTCCATCCCACCATCAGACTCACCACAGACTAGACTCCAGAATTGGCTGCATTCTTGGACACACGCATCTCCATCAAGAACAGTCACCTCAGCACTTTACTGTACCGCACGCCCAAGGATAACCTCACAATGCTCCACTTCTCCAGCTTCCACCCCAAACACGTTAAAGAAGCCATTTCTTACAGACAAGCCCTCCGTATGTACAGGGTCTGCTCAAATGAGGAGGATCACTACAGATACCTCCAGACGCTGAAAGATGCCCTCATAAGAACAAAATATGGCGCTCAACTCATCGATCAACAGTTCTGATGAGCCACAGCGAAAAACCGCACCGATCTCCTCAGAAGGCAAACACGGGACATGGCAGACAGAGTACTCTTCGCCATCCAGTACTTCCCTGGAGCAGAGAAGGTACGGCATCTTCTGAGTCTTCAACATCATTAATGAAGACAAACATCTCGCCAAGGCCATCCCCACACCCCCAC
Source organism: Carcharhinus amblyrhynchos (assembly GCF_965287045.1). Taxonomy (NCBI): domain Eukaryota; kingdom Metazoa; phylum Chordata; class Chondrichthyes; order Carcharhiniformes; family Carcharhinidae; genus Carcharhinus; species Carcharhinus amblyrhynchos. Next base: position 83,337,191 of record NC_137332.1, on the reverse strand, counting down.
TTCTTGCCTTCAAACAACCACAACCTCAAACAGACCAGTGTCCACAGCAAACTACCCAGCCTTCAGAAGAACAGTGACCATGACACCATACAACGCTGCCACAGCAACCTCTGCAAGATGTGCCAGATCATCGACACAATGCCATCATCTCACGTGAGAACATCATCCACCAGGTGCACGCTTACAACACGGCCAACACCGTCTACCTGATGCGCTGCAGGAAAGGATGTCCTGAGGCATGGTACATTGAGGAGACCATGCAGACGCTATGACGATGGATCAATGAACACCGCTCAACAATCACCAGGCAAGAGTGTTTTCTTACCATTGGGGAACACGTCAGCAGTCATGAGCATTCGGTCTCTGATCTTCGGGTAAACGTTCTCCAAGGTGGCCTTCACATCATATGACAATGCAAAGTCACTGAGCAGAGGTTGATAGTCAAGTTCCGCACACAAGGATGGCCTCAACCAGGATTTTGGGTTCATGTCACACTATCTGTTACCCCCTTGACTTGCCTGGGCTTGCAAAATCTCACTAACTGTCCTGGCTGGAGACCATACACATCTCTTCAACCTGCGCTTAACCCTCTCTCCACTAACATTGTGCATTTAAGACTCGATTACCTGTAAAGACTCGCATTCCAACTATTATTTTGCAAATTGAGTGTGTGTCTTTATATGCCCTGTTTGTGAACAGAACTCCCAATTACCTCACTAAGGAGCAGCATTCCAAAAGCTAGTGGCTTTTGCTACCAAATAAACCCTTTGGACTTTAACGTGGTGTTGTGAGACTTCTTACCGTGTTTACCCCAGTCCAATGCCGGCATCTCCACATTCAGATTTCTCAGCAGGATGAAGCTTAACAATATTTGAATTCGAAGATAAATGTAATTCTAAATCCAATAGACCCAGAAGTAAATTGGGATGGAAGCCTGTGATCTTCTTTGCACTAATTGTACAATACAGGCTTTTAATGAAAGTGGCAGAATGAATGTGAACAGTGTTCAAAGGATTGAGCATAACTCTAAAGGGTTTGGGCAGGAAAATCAAGTGCGACTAATTGTGATGAATAAGTTTACAGAAGCCTCTTGAAAGTTGAGTAGCATTGGAACACTCAATAAGTCAGTCTTCACAGATGTAGTCACTTCTGGAACTTTCTAATCTCAGTTATAACTTCAATAGTTGTAATTATTTTTCTGAAGTTTCGGAAGGAGGCAGCTTTACCAGGGGTGGTTCTAATTGGAGCATCAGCTCCTCAAGTTCCTAAAATCTGTAGCTGCACAGCTTATTTACATTAATTACTACTGAAACTGTCTGAATGTTAGATGCTATGAAGTCATACAATACCAACCTTATCAATTGCAATGTGTATGACCAGGAAGGTGGCAGGCATACAAACATGCTTGGCTAAGCAATTGTTATTTTGTTTCCACTCTTACAGTATTAACCAAGCTTGGTTATGGCTGAATGAACACCAGCAGCAAATACCCCCAGTACCTCTTCCATGTAACCTCTTGTTACTAGCCCAGAGTGAGGGGTATGAAGCTATCTGATCGCCGCTGCCCCCAAATCATCCTAATCAGACATTTACAATCATTTCCAAGCAGCATTTTCCAATAGTTATCAGGAGAGACAACCTAACTGACATTGTCCTCCACACCTAGCTCAGAGAAAGAGCTATTTCAGTGTGCCACCACTGATCCATCTGACTTGAGCTAATGCAGAATGATGTGGAGATGTCAGCGTTGAACTAGGATAAGAACAGTGAGAAGTCTCACAACACTAGGTTAAAGTTCAACAGGTTTATTTGGTAGCACAAGCCACAAGCTTTCGGAGCGCTGCCCCTTCATCAGGTGAGTGGGAGCTCTGTTCACAAACAGGGCATATAAAGATACAAACTCAATTTACAAAATAATGGTTGGAATGCAGAATGGGCAGGAATCAAGACTAAGTTGGCACTGGTCTACGTGGCTCAAAGTACAAAGCAATTCATCCAAGGAAGCTAGCTGGTAGAAACGTTTCAAAACAGGTTAACAGACCCTTTACCAACCAATGGTTTAATACCTTGTCATACAATAAAACTATATACTTCATTTTTAATTGTTTAAAATTAGACTCTGTACTTAGTGGTTAAACAGATCTTTCCCAGCAGTTGCCAGTTATCAGTCATTAAAAACAACAACATTCCAGGAAAGGAGTGCTCAAAAGGAGATTATGCAACTTGCTCTTTCATATAACCATCTAACCATGCTAAGAAGTCGTCTCACCATCACAATGTCTTAATCTAAGCAAATGGAATTGAGTAAGTCTGATAAGCAGCTGTCTAAGACTCTCAAACTAAACGGACACGGAAGAAATGGGAAGTACTGCCACATACTTCAGAATTATCATCTTTAATTATCCCTTCCTGCAGCATGTGTTTAATGTGTTTTATAGTCCTAAATAGAACTCTCCAGCAGGATCACTTCCACCACCAGCCTCAAACTCACCCTGCCTACAACCCACCTCGATGGTAGTCATGATGTGGAGATGCCGGTGTTGGACCGGGACCCCAGTCCAACGCCGGCATCTCCACATCATGACTACCATCAACGCCGCAAACTGCCGGCTCCAAGTGGAGAGGATCTCCAAGAAGATCGCGCATATCGACACGGACATCAAGTTTTTACAAAGGTGCAAGAAAGCAGACAAGATTACCCCAGTACAACCCTCCTCGTCAGGTGGGCGATGGTGGTCAGAGCAGGACAGGAGAAAAGAGAAATCACCACAGGGCTGCATTCCTGATCATTGCCCACATGCTGGGAAATGCTCATATGTGCAAACGAGGTGAAGACAAATATCCATGCTAATGTATAAAAGCGAAATATTACAGATGCTGAAAACCTGAAATAAAACAGAAAATGGTGGAAAAACTCAGCAAATCTGGCAGCTCTGAAGAGTCATACAAACTTGAAACATTAACTCTAATTCTCTTTTCACAGATGCTGCCAGAGCTGCTGAGTTTTCCACCATTTTCTGTTTTAATCCACTTAATTGCGATGGCTATGATCAAATATTCTGCTATTATTCACTGTCCAGACTCTCATGGATGGATGAGAAAGAATTTTTTGGAAACATTGCTACACAATATTGGCCCAATCTAACTGGAGTGAGGCATCTCACAATGATCTCCATTTGACACAGGGAGCAAATTTTGGCCCATAGAAACATGTATGCTGACAGGAAAGAGAAGTTTTACTGAAAACAATGCACTTTGCAGAGCAAAAAAAAATATCCTAAATTGTATGATTGCGGCTACAGTTGAGACCGAGATACACAGAAACACGAGTTGGCCATTCTGCCCCTTGACTGTCTTCAATCCATTCAATTAGATAACAAATGATCCACAATTCAAGTCCATCTATCTGCCTTAGACCAACAATGTGGAACAATCAGTGCATTTCAATGGTTTTAATTAATATTAAACAATCATAGCCCTGTGCAAATAGAGTTCCTGGTTTTCACTTTGCTGGTGTGAAAAATTGCTCCCTGATTTCACTCCTGAATAGTTCTCATTATGAAGTTGTGCCCTCTCAGTCTGGATTATCCAGAGGAAAGTTTCAACGTATCTGCTTCATCAAATTCGCTAATCATTTTTAACTCAATTTAGATCCGTACTGACCCTTCTATATTCAAGGGAATACAATCCAAGTTGACACAAACTGTCCCCAGAATTTAACCCATACCACGCTGGTAAATCTGCACTGTGCCCCCTTCCAAGGGGAGACAATGTCCAAAATGGAACGCTCCAGATATGGTCTGACCAGAGCTCTGTGAACTGAAACACTTTCGCATTTTTGAAATTGAATACTTTCCACAAACAGCCACGTATCTATCAGCCTTTTCAATTGCTTTTGCTACTGGGACACCTCACATTACATGAATACGATTTTCCACTACAATATATACAAAAGCAGAGGAAGCAGGAATATCAATCCAATAGCCAAAATTCTGATTACTGTAACTGTAAAACAGCCCCACTGCTCTCTTTAAGCTGCACCCAATGACCCAGAAGAACAAGCTAAAAGCAAATTAATGCTTCAGATTCTGATAATTTGACTACCTGCAGGTCAACAATCCTGTCCATGTTTTATTTGCCTGAACCTAAATGAAAAACCATGTTACACAAAACAAGACCATATAACTCACACAAACAACAACTGTGTATCACAAGATGATGTTTTGTTCAGTTAATAAACTTACATAATTAGTGGGTAGACTACAGTTAAAGACATTGCGCCCAATTTTGGCTGTTCTACTTCAAGAACACAAAGGGCCTGAGAGAGACTCATCATGTCGAGTTAAGGTCTGTTATGGAATAACCAAACAGGGTGCATGAAAACTTTTAAAAGGGGGTCTATAAATATAAGAAGAAACATTTTATTAAAGGTTCTGCAGAAGGATGGGGAAATTGGGACTAAACAGGCAGAAAAAAAACTTCTCTTTAAATGTAGAATTTGTAGTTGACAAGTTTTCACTGTTCAAAGGGAATTCTACTCAAGACATTACCTAAATTTTACCACATGCTGGGACAAAAACCATGATCTTGATTCAGTAAATTTCAGTCTAGGAAATAACTAGAAATGTACTAACTTAGCATAGTTGAAAATAATTTTGACCCAGTTCTGCAAGCAGCACAAACAAGTTGTCACATAAAACCAAAAAAGCTACACTAGAAAAGTAGGAAAAATCATGTAGAGCCATTTCAATTTCTCTCATCTGATATTTCAATATTTGCAGGTAATTGTGTCCATCCAAACAGTTATCAAATACATGTATGAGGATCCCTATAAAGCCTGACACACTGCAGGTAAATACTTAAACCTCCATGGAGGCCAATGTAAATCCTGCATACAATCTCTATGACATCTTGTAAATACTGACGCCCCCTCCCCCCAGGGAAAACCTGCAAATAATGAAAGATCCCAAAAGACAGCTTGTAAATACTGAAATCCCTGGAGGTCTCGTCCAAATAATGACAACACTTGCAGGCCCCTGACAATATCCAACACTCTCCCAAAGCGTCACTCTGAAGAGATGAAAATCCTTGATAGAACAAAATCTGCCATCCTTTTTCAGTCTGGCCTGCATGCAGCTCCAAGCCCGAAGCAATCTGGTTGAGTCCTGAAATGGTCCAATATGCCACTCAGTTGTACCAACTGCTGCAGGAAAGTCAAATAACAAAACTTGACAGACCACCCAGCATCAACTCAGGCACCAGAAACGTCCTGCAAGTCCTGACTCACTAGCATCTCAAAACACCAAAATTAAGAGAGCTGTACATAGACCAGTTAAGCAACAGCCTAACATTGTCCATAAGGGATAATTCAATGAATATGACTATGTCCCCAACACAACCATCATCATTCCTGAATATGTCCTGTCCTACCAGTAGGACAGGGCATACTCACCAGAGGTATCCAGTTAGGAGGGAGTTATCCTGTTAGTTCTCAACATTTGCACCAAATCCCATGAACCCTCAGGTCAAATACGGACATGGAAACAACCTGCCTATTAACATCTACCATCTCCCTCGAGTTGATGAATCAGTGTTCTGCACATTGATCAGCACTTGGAAGAAGCACTGAGGGTGATATGGGCAGAGAAAGTGCTCTGGTTGGAGGATTTAATTGTCCCTCACCAAGGCTAGTTTGGTAGCATCACTTTTGACCGAGCTGGTCGAACACTGAGGAGTATATATGGCTAACTGGCCCTGTGGCAGATGGTAAAAGATTCATCCTCATCAATCTACCTGTCATTATTGGTGGAAGTGATCACCACAGTGTCTCTTGTGATATGTCTAATCTTCACATTTAGGGCACACTTCTTCTTTTATGTGGCACTACAACTATGGGATAGGTTCAGATCAGGCCTAGCAGCTTGAAACTAGATATCCATGTGGTGATGTGGGCCATCAGCAGCAACAAAATTGTATCCAACAATAAGCTACAAATCTTCACTCTACAATGACCATCATGTCAAGGAATCAACCCGGGTTCAACGAAGCGTATGGGAGAATAATCCAGAAACAGCACAAGTAAGCTACAATTATAGGACTACTTCATGTGCTAGACAAATCTATGCAATCTTACCAATGACTCGGCTCAATTCTGCCACGTCCACTCAAACGGTGGAAAACAATTTAACATCTAACTAAAGGAGGCTATAGTGAAGACTTGTGCCTCCAGAACAGCTGCACGCTAGCCAATGTGTTTCAGTACAGCTGCAACACTGGCATGTACCCAACACTGGCATGTGCCCAACACTGTGGAAACAACACAGGTATGTCCCATCCACAAAATGCAAAACAAATCCAATCTGGCCAATTACAGACCCATCAGTCTACTCTTGATCATCAGCAAAGTGATGGATAGTATTGTTGACAGAGGCACTAACGTTCAGTTTGGGCCAGGCCACTCAGCTCCAGATCTCATTACAGCTTTGTTCTAAACATGAACAAACTAACTGAATTCCAGAGGTAGCAATTGACCAAGCATGGCATCAAAAAGTCCTTGTAAAATTGAAGTCAATGGAATCAGGGAAAAACACTCCATTGGCTAGTCATACCTGGCACAAAGGAAGATGGTTTTGACTGTTTGAGGTCAATCATCTCAGTCTCAGAACAATGCTGCAGGGCTGTTTGGGATAGTGTCCGAGATTCAACTACTTCTAGAAGCTTCTATGACCTTTACTCCACCATAATGGCAGAAGTAGGAATATTGGATGTTTACAGTGTTCAGTCCCATTCATAATTCCTCAGATACTGAAGCAGCCCTTGTCCATATGCAGCAAGATCCAAATTTCATTCAGGCTTGGATAGATAAATCGCAAGCAACATTTGTACCACATTAGCAGCAGGCAATGACTAAATCCAAAAGAAAGGTTCTGACCATCTTCCCTTGACGTTCAAAGGTATTACCATCACTGAAAGTCCACCAAACTGCTTGAAGGTTAACAGTGACCAGAAACTTAATTAAACTAGCCACATAAATACTGAAACTACAAGAACAGGTTATAGGCCAAGAATTCTGTGGTGTTCACCAACTCCCCAAAGCCTGGCCACCATGTACATACAAGGTATAAGTTCAAATGTCTGGATGACTGTAATTTCAACACCACATTGTGTCAAATCCACGTTATAATTATGCTGCTTTTCTTTGAGACTTTTCCCTGCCTGGCTGATGTTGTTTAACAACAAAGTTGAAAAAATAATTACTTTTTTGTTTAAGAACTTCCATTGCACTAAGGCAGCATCAGGCTAATTCACAGCCAACAATCTTCTCAGAAAATCCTGCTGATACATTGACCACTGTGATAGACTCTAGCACAGCAGCTGAAACAATGCAAAACATTCTTTAAAAATTAATATTTTAAATCAAACAACCCACCATATTCTGAAAAAGTTAATTTGCCCTAGCTCCCAACATTAAAGTATATAAAAATTCCAGGATCCGGATTCATAGCTTCACCAATGGCCAGTAGTTCCGCAAGTCATCTCCGTGCATTTCAATGAAATCCCATAATTAGTTTTTGATATGTATTGTTTGCCTCCATTACTGGCCATCTTCACTGGCAGAGCAACAACACTCGAGGAGGTTGACACCATGCAGGACAATGCAGCCCACTTGACTATCAGCTTCAATATTCCTTCCTCCACCACTGCATGCAGTAACAGCAGCATGCACCATCTGCACGATGCACTGCAGCAACTCAACTCTGCTATTTCCACAACACTTTTCAAACCCACATCTACAGGCACATTGGAACACCACCGTCTGTAACTTTCCCTCCAAGTCATACACCATGCTGTTGCTGGGTCAAAACCCTAGAAAGCTCCCCTAACCGCAACGTGGGAGCTCACCACCTCTCCCAAGGGCAATCGGAGAAGGACAATAAATGCTGACCCAGCCAGTGATGTTCTCATCGAATTATTTTGTTTAGATCAGCTACCAGAAGGAAAGATGTCCCAGGTCGTTAACACAAGCATAGAACAACAGAAATAATCAGCACATCAACATAAACAGAAACCCATAGACTCATTATAACACACACCCCCACCTTTAGCAGCATCAAACAACACAGCATCCAAATGTGCCTACATACCCATAGCAGATTGGCACAGTGGTCAGCACTGCTGCTCAGAGTGCCAGAGACCCATGTTCGATTCTCGGTTTGGGTCACCGTTTGTGTGAAGTTTGCCCATTCTTCTCATGTCTGCGTGGGTTTCCTCCGGGTACTCCGGTTTCCTCCCACACCTAAAGATGTGCGGGTTAGGTTGATTGGCCATGCTAAATTGACACTAGTTACAGTGGATTAGAAGGGTAAATATTTGGGGTTATGGGGACAGGATGGGTTTGTTGTCTGTGTAGGTTCGATGGGTCAAATGGCTTCCTTTTGTACTGTAGGGATTCTATGCCTGTCTCCCCTGGCCCTGTAGGTAAACATCTAACCCAATTCTGTTTTGCAGGGGTGATGACAATACTGACAAGGCAGGTATTGCCCCTCCTTAACTATGCAGACAGCAGCAAGAGTTAACCATGTAAAATGGAACTGGAAAGATTTGTAGGATAGACTGAGTGAGAACGACAGGTTTCCTTCCATCAAGGACATTAGAGAACCATTTATTTTTGCAACAATCCAGCAGCTTTCATAGTAATTTGCTTTCAAGAGCTCTCAGACAATTAATTCATGGTGGCATCTGATCACTCAGTTACTGGGCTGTTATTCTAGAAACATAACAGCTAGGCCACTGATCCCAAAACATTACCAAACTACAAGAACAGGGAAGGCCCCAGGGTACCTCTGGTTCATGTCCAGTTAGCTGGCTTCAGTCAACATTTAAAAGGATAATGATGAAATTGGCAAGTGAATAGAGCGATTTCATTCTCAAAAGAGCGGCCAAAGTTCCTAATCTTGGTTGCTATCAGGTACGTTTGCTCAAAAATTCACCTGTTGAGGTCAGACTTAGGGTGTCATGTACTCCAAGACAAAATACACACGGTCAAAGTCTACGAGTGGACTAGCATTCCTTCAAGAGGAAATTACATGATGAAAATGATGAAAACCCCATTGCACAATCATCTCCAAACAGCATTCCACAGCATGAAAATACTTAACTGCATTCAAAAATGGGTTAGAAAAAGCTTTTAAAACATTTGAAAGTTGGAAACACTGCTTGAAAGGACACAGGAACAGAAAAGAATGAAATAAATATTTGAAAGGAAAAGATTTGCAGAGATATAGGGAAAATGTGGGGCAGTGGGTCTAATTGGATAGCTCTGTCAAAGTGTCAGCACCAGCACAATGAACAAATGGTATCCTTCTTTGTTGTATTATTCTATGACTCTTAAGCATTTGTACAAATTCCTGCTGAATGAATCCCCCTTCACATGAGCCACGTTATTCAGCCAGAAAACATGTGATAACTGTGCAACTGGAAAAACCAATGCCAAACATACTCATCTGGGCTCGGCTTCACAAAGGTCTACAGTCAGCTACAGTTCAGGATTCGGATAACCCAATCAAAACAATTACAGTACTTCAAAATACCAACCAGAAGTGGGAGGGGCATGATCAGGAAATGGCAAGTCTAAGCTATTTGCCAGCTGGCCTAGCAGAGCACATCTAAGCTAACATTTAGCAGTGTGCCACTGAGAGACCAAGATGGCAGTTATACAACACTGGTTGGTTAAACAACACAACTCCACTTTCTCCAAAAGAATGGGGATCCTCAACCTGTACTCAGTTAGTTTATCCCAGCTTAGGGAGGCACCCTGGGCATCAGTGTCTATGTCTCTCTCTCTCTCTCCCCCGCCCCCCCAACCCCATTGGAACGATCTATTGGAATGAAGAAAATACAAAATTACACAATACCTAAGCATTAAAAGGTGCAAGAATCAGAAAGAGTAATATTGCACTGCAAATGACTCAACGCACATGAGTTAAGTGGCACACACCAGGACAGAATATACTTGTACCTCACCACACAAAGCCAGCAGGAAGAACATTCTTTTATATTCACTTTTCAAAATGGTAACCTGCATACCATTTCTGATTTGTTGCAGCTCCTATTTACATTATTATATGATTGCAACCAGCTCCTTCATCTTACATATTTTACACCGTTACTGAGGGAGATTTAAACCCAAGCCTTGTCTTGTGTTCTAGCATCAAGGATTTTAAGCAACTATCCACATTACAAAATTCAGCATCAATCTATGTCTAAAAAGTTCAAATTACATAATTATGCAGGGCATGTTAATAAGGAGGTAAACAATTTACACTAATAAAGCAAAGGTATTAAAACCTTCAGGCAGGAGGGAGGCAAGGGCAGCAGGAACAGATGTGTTTCAAGCAAGTTTCTGAAAATGAAACGTAGCAAGGAAGAGGCTTTAAAATAGAAGCTGCAACATGGAGGCTATAAACAGCTGAAACACAATCTGACTGGGAACATAAACTAAACCAGAGCTGGATGTCTGATGCAGATGGGCAAGGAGGGGCATGTGCCTGTAGGCAGTTACAGAGAACTGGAAGAGTAAAGCCATGCTGGGGCTTCTAACTGAAGCTAATGCGTCAAGTGATGAAGAGTTGACAAAAGTAAAGCTATATTACAGATAACTATAATCTCCAAAACAACATAGAAGTGTTGGTGAAGTGGCAGTAAAGAACGGAAATATCCTAAGATGAATTGAGAGACCTTGGCGTACAGGTACACAGGTCCCAACTGGCAGCAGTTCAAGTAGACAAAGTTGTAATGAAGACAACAAAGAACAATAAAGAACAACACAGCACGGGAAACAGGCCCTTCAGCCCAACAAGCCTGCGGCGAAGAAAGCCTATGGTATGTTAGCCTTTATAGGAAGGGGTATAGAATATAAGAGCTGGAGTCTAATGTTGCAGTTGTACAGAACGTTGGTTAGGCCACATTTGGAGTACTGCGTCCAGTTCTGGTCGCCTTACTACCGGAAGGACGTGGAGACTCTGGAGAGAGTGCAGAGGAGGTTTACCAGGATGTTGCCTGGTATGGAAGGACTGGGGTATGAAGAAAGATTGAAGAAATTGGGGCTCTTTTCTCTTGAAAGACACCGACTGAGGGGGGATCTAATAGAGGTATATTAGATTATGAAGGGTATAAATAGAGTGAACAGAGGTAAGCTATTTCCTATGATAGAGACACGTAGAACAAGGGGCCATGGACTTAAGGTGAGGGGGGAGAGGTACAACATAGATATTAGAGGGATGTTTTTCATACAGAGGGTAGTGGGGGTATGGAATGCTCTGCCAAGTAAGGTGGTGGAGGCAAACACGCTAGAGTCCTTTAAGAGTAACTTAGACAGGCACATGACTGAGTTGGAGATGGGTGGATATAGGAGATCCTTTTAAATAAGGGTTATTAGCATTGGGGCGTCCCTGGTAATGTAAATGGGTATAGTATGATAATAATGTTTTTTCTCTTTTCATTCACAGGTTTTAAGTCAGTCCACCTCGTGTCCGAGGGGCATACACACGATGGGTCGTACTGGGGCTGCTCTTGGTTGTTCGAGATTGGCCTAGTGCTTCATGTCGTTAGTGTGCCCCTAAACTGGACAAGATACTGGGCAAGACGACAGCTCAGTGACTATCACTGATTGCTGTGCAGACACATGGAGTTGGGCCAGTGTCTGTGGGAGTTTGCGCATTCTCTCCGTGCTTGCGTGGGTTTTCTCCGGGTGCTCCGGTTTCCTCCCACACCCCAAAGATGTGCTGTTAGGCTGATTGGCAGGAATAAATTGTCCCTAAATCAGTTTCCCTCAATCTGGATGGCCATGAAACATTAGACAGGGGTCGTGGGTAGAGAGGTGGACTGGTGGTGTTGAGATGGCGGCACGGGCTCGTTGGGCCGAAGGGCCTGTTTCCCGGGCTGATTTTGTTCTTTGTTCTTTGAGTGCCCTCTTTTACCTATGACTTTTGTCTTCGCCTATTGGACTCCACAATAAAGGAACCATAACCAGATTGAGGGACGTATGGAATGCTCTCCTTCATAGGATATAAAAGTAATGATGTAATGCTGGAATTGCATAAAACACTAAAAAGGCCACAACTGGAGTTTTGTGTGTAGTTCTGGTCACCATATTACAGAAGGATGCAATTGCTCTAGAGTGCAGGAGAGATTTACAAAAATGCTGCCAGGACTAGAAAAGAGAGATTGGATAACTGGAGGTTATTTTCTTTGGAACAAAGAACTCTTCACGACTGACTTGATTGAGGTGTACAAAATTATGAGGGAAGGGATAGAGTGGACACCTTAAAATTATTTCTCTCAGCAGAAAATTCTAGAACTAGGGAATGCAGATTCAAGATAAGTGGCAGGAGATGCAGAGGGGACATAAAGAAGAACTTTTTATGGAGAGGGTAGTGGATATTTGGAATTCGCTGCCAGAATGTGTGTTGGAGGCAGGGACCCGAAGTGCCTTTAAGAAGTACCTGGATCTGCATTTTAAGTGCTGTAAACTAGAGGATTATAGACCAGGTGCAGGAAGGTGGGATTAAAAAGGGCACATGGGTGTCCTCAGGCTGGCATGGATCAAATGGCCTCCTTCTGTGCTGTAACTTTCCTGTGGTTCTAAGTCAGAACTAGCAGAGGATGATTGATCATGATCAGTGACAGTCACTACCCAGATCAAACCGGGACTTAGCAGGGTTATGTTACAAGATAGTTCCATAAATTTGCGTTTGTTCCATTTACAAAACCGAAGAGTGAGCTGATGGAACTATTTAAAATATGAAAAGGATTTGACAGAGTGAGTGAAGAGAAACTATGTCCTGTGGTGGGGAAATTAAATTAAGAGCAAGGAGGTGAAGGTTTAAAATTTGAACTCGAATATTTCAGTATGAGATCACAAAGCATGTTCCCATATGGAATGGAAATCTGGAATTCTCTTCCTTCAAATAGTGTCAATTGAAATGTTTAAGATTCTGATTCATAGATGTTTGTACTAATGAATGTGGAGTAACAACAGATAAATAGAGTCGCGCACAGATTAGTTATGAACTAAGTGAATGACAGCAAAGTCCTGAATGTCTTTTTTCATTTCCTCATGTTCCTATCGGATTAACAGAACAATCCAAACTGCTGCCCAAATTGGGATTAAGCTAACACAAGCAAAACTATTTCAGCTTCACCAACAAAATGTTTAGTCCTGTAATTTACTGTCACAGCCCATGCAAATCAAAAGAAAACAGACTCAAAACTGGAGGTCAAATGCTCATGGAATACTGTCACCAAGGAAATAAACCCTTGGTAACCCCCTTTTTGCATATCAAGCATTTTGAGTCATAGTACAAACAATGATCTAATTTACATTGTGTGTCACTCAGAAACTGGACCAAACAAACAGGTTGGCCTAAATCCACAGCACTTCTAGGAACTAGTGACAGCATACAGAAATTAAAACACTTTGTGGCAGACATCCAGGTTTTTGTTTCGAAAAGTCTCAGGCTTCACTGTGTCAAAAAACTAAACATAGGTACAAAGTCGCCTGGAACTTCAACAACATACAGGACATACATTATGCTCTGTTCCAATACAGGCCATGATGTGGACAGACAATATACACAAACCCTATTCTCCAAAATCCACAGTTTTTCACAGCCACCAGCACCAAATTCTCATTTTGAGTTCCTGTAGCCATGGTGTGGAGATGCCGGCATTAGACTGGAATAAGCACTAAGTCTCACAACACCAGGTTAAAGTCCAACTGGTTTATTTGGTAGCATTCCTGAAGAAGCAAGATTCCAAAAGTTTGTGATACAAAATAAATTTGTTGGATTTTAACATGACAATAAGACTTCTTAAAGTGAGCTAAAGCAGAACGCAACACAATACGTATACAGGGAGTATAGTGAAGATGTAGTGTAAGAGAACATATTTGGAAGTACAGGAGAAACTAGAGGGTGAAATTCAGAACAGAATTAGCCATCAATAAAATAGCTGGATTTCAGCAGACAGCAGGTAAGAGGAATGCATCAGCTCTCAGACAATATATAGCTTAATGGAAACAGGAGAAATAGGCAAGAGCAAAAAGGTAAACTACAATACTTACTTCTGACTTCCCAGGAAATGAAGATTTGTGGATTAGATAAAGAGGGGAAACAAACTTCCTGAGAGATGTGAGACATTAAATGAGATAGCGAAGCCAAGAATAAAAACAGCTGAAGGGCAAATAAGGGTGCGACAAGCTGGTGGATGATTGCGATTTGTAAGATTTAAAAGAAAAATGGAAGAACTGCGGTCTTGAAAAATTGAACACATGATTTAATTGTGCCCTAATAACATGACAGATGCAAATGCAAAAATTCAACCACTGCAGTGCAAGATGAATGGATATGGTGTGCGATTTGAAGGCTGTTGATGAATGGAAGATGAATAAGGCTGAGTGATTAGTGGAGGAAGTCATTAATATGAAGAAACAACGTGGGAAATAGGTCAGAGTCCTGAGAAATGGAAACTGATGGAATGCGTGGAGGAACCATTAACTGCAGTACTGGTGCACTGATGCTGAGAAAAATACCAGATACTCATAAACGTAAGCTTTGGTGGAAAGCTATTTGATGGTAACAAGTTTTGAAATGCATAAAGAGCCCAAGATGTGCAAGGAAGTCAACAAATAATTCATCTGACAAGAAAGCAGCTTCGAACAGCAAAGTACAGACAGGAAGATAGCTAGTGATGCCAAGATCTGTATAGGTGTTTGTGGATTTCAGCCAAATTCCCAAGGTAAAAGATAATCAGGGGAACAATTCTCATCTTTACTTCTACACTGTCATCTCAGAAGTTTCCTATGATTCTATCCTTACTCTATTGCTCACCCTAATCGTTTTGCTCCTTGGCAATACCATTCTGCACACTTGGACTTGACTTCCAGACATGCAATAATATTCAGCTTTATTTCTCCCGCCATTCCTGTCAATCCCAACACAGCCCTTTGTTGTCAAAGACTCCTGCCCCCAACACCAGTCTTGACAAGACACAATGTCTTCTGGGAAAATGCTGGGAAGACTGAAGATACCACCTCCATACAATGAACCTGTGCCTTCACCACCAGCTCTAATCCCTGCCAAAGTCACTATCACAATGACTGCTTATATCTTGTGCCTCTTGTTACCTGCTGCTGAAATCTCATCATGCCTTTCTTACCTTCAGACTAGAATATTTCAATGCCCCCTAACCAGCCTCAAATTCGCCATAAATTTGACCAAATAAAACTCGGTCTCCCATGTCTTACCCCTGACAGGACTTATTTGTCCATAAAACTCACTGTAACTGACTCTGATTACTGGTTTCCTAATATCTCAAGTTTAAAAATCTGATCCCTCCCTTTTTCTGTATCTAACCTCCTCAGCATACAACTCTCACCCTGAATTCTTTGTTCCTGAATGCAACCGTATGCGTTCTCTTCCCACATCTCTGGCAACTGTCACTTTAGTCACACAAGCCCCATGGGTTGCAATTCCCTCCCTAAACCCTTCTGTCCAAACACCTCTTTCTTCTCCTTTTAAACACACAAAATTTAACTTTTTCAGCACCCTTCCTAATCTCTACATTTTTATTCTTCTTAGAACTCTGGGACCTTTCACCAACATTGCCAAGATCTCTGACCTTCCTTTCATCATTAAGTCGGATATTGAGATGTTTATTGATGGCTGGTGATTGTCCAGTAACCAGAACAATTTGTGACTCCTTAGATAATGAAGTAATCCAAGTCCACATACAGCGTGATGTAGGTAATATTCAAGCTTGAAATAATATCAAAAAATTTGCATCACACAAATGCCAGGCAATGACCTCAAAAAGCAGAGAAAACAACTATCTCAACATTCAATAGCATTACCATTGCTGAGTTTTCCATTGTCACCGCATTAGAGGTTACCATGACCAGAAACTGAAATGGACCATACGTAAAGGAGCTACAAGAGCAGATCAGTGACTGGGAATTCTGTGAGCAACTCAACTCCTGACTTCTCAAAGCCTATGCTACAAGGCACAAGTAGGAGTGTGATAGAATACTCACCACCTGTCTGGATGAGGACAACTCCAACAACACTCAATAAGTTTGATACCATCCAAGACAATGCAAACTGCTTGATTAGCACCCCATCCATCACTTTAAACCTTCCCTTCCTTTATGAGTGATACAATGGCAGCAGTGTGCTAATCTACAAGATACACTGGAACAACTCATCAATATTCCTATGACAGTACTCCAAACCTATAACCTCTACCACCAAGGATAAGGGCAGCAGACACCCCTGCAAGTCACATGCCATCCTGATTTGGAAATTATATCACCGTTCCTTCACTCTCACTGGGTTAAAATCCTGAAATCCCCACAACTAACAGCACTATGAGCGTACCTACACTGCGAGTGTACCTACACCACATGAACTGCAACTGTTCAATCAGGCAGTTCACATTAAGGATATTTAGAGATGGGCAACAAATGTTTGCCTAGCCAACGATGCTTGCATCGCAGGAACACATTTAAAAGAAAATCAATGGAAGTTGAAAAAATAATTCACACAATTGCAGAAATTGAGGAACATCAAATTGACGGGGTTGGGGGGGGGGTTACATTTTCCTTCATAACAGGAATATCTGCAAGGAAAGATGGAACTGCAGTAATGAAAAAACAAAGGACAGTAAGGTACGAACAAAGAATGAAAGTTCCAGGCCTATCACTGTAGTATTTAAAGTGTTACTGGCCCAAAAGATCACAGAATTGTACATATAATTTAGGTAGCTCAAATTCTGCAACCCTCTACACTAGTTTTAAAAACCTCACAGCTGAACACATTGACAAAGCTCACTACGTACACAGGGTGACTTAATCACCAGTGTGATTCAGCTAACTGCACTCATCTGTGGTACTTCAAGGTGGCATTAAAAATTAAGCTGGTTCTATGCACAAAGACACTGCAAAGTATTTTTTGAAAAGCTTTCAAAAACATATTTAGTCTACTAATAAATGCACCCCAATATAAATGGATATAGTTCATCTTGATTTTAAAGGTTATTGACACAACTGGCTGAAACAACCTTTAAAATTAAAAAAAAGCTTTAAAGCAAGTTTTAAAAATAAATCAGTTTAAAGACCTGTTCATTCACACCTTTTTCCAGGGCAGATTTTGTACCTAGTGATAATACAACTTGTTTAAGCAGAAAAATGGGGGGGGGGGCCACAGGGTGCTGCAGCAAACATTTCAAACAAAGGGGGACAATGTCACAATGTTGGTTGGTGACTGTGGCCAAATCTACACCACTCAAACTCCAGTTTGAGAGTTGAGGGCTTCATGGCGATTTACAACAAGGCACATGAGGACCCAACCAGACTTGCCTTAGGGAGTGTGTGTATCTCTCCTTCATCAAGAGCAGCGTTTATCAACAAACTTGCCTCCTCTGCTCCTGACTACTGGGACAAAATGCTAAACCCAGGTTTTAATAAGATCTGAATGTAAAAGAATTACAAGCACAGTTTTGGGAGCGGGGGAGGGCAGTTTCTCCAATCTTTGTACCTCAATCCACACCAACGTTGTTTGGGAAGGGGGGCGAGGAAACAGAAGGAGCAAGGTCTATGCTTTCAGTTTACCTTCTGGTTTTGCCGTTGGTGCAGCCGGTGGGGAGGGAGGATTATTAAGTAAAAAAGGTGTGTTAATAGGGAAAGAAGCTTCTGCTGCTGTGGACTAGGGAGGAGAGAGCAGTGTCACCTTGTCTGGAGCTGGGGGCTATACTGGATAAGAGTCACAATGTGGAGATGCCGGCGTTGGACGGGGGTAAACACAGTAAGAAGTCTGACAACACCAGGTTTACGTCCAACCGATTTATTTGATAGTAAACTCGCAAGCTTTCGGGGTTTGCCCCTTCGTCAGGTGAATAGAGTGTTCTGGCTCCACTCTCCAGACGAAGGGGCAAACCCCGAAAGCTTGCGAGTTTACTATCAAATAAATCGGTTGGACGTAAACCTGGTGTTGTCAGACTTCTTACTATATTGGATAAACCAGGACACGGTGGCCTTGGGGGGGGGGGGGCGGTGAAGGAAAGGAAAATCAGTTGTCTGGGATCTTGCTGTGAGCCAGTGACAGTACAGGAGAGAGGAGGGGGGGAATGGCCTGGGGAGGAGGTGGCAGTTCAAGGGACAGCCACCTTGCCGCCTTCCCCGCCGCCTCGGCGCTGTCACCAGGGTTCCTGTCCCCGGGCCCGGCCCCGGGGCGGGGGCCGAGCGGCCCAGCCTGCCCCCATTTGAATCCCCCGAGGCCCCGGCTCCTATCCCTCACTGACCCAGCCCCATGCCCAGCTTGGGGCTCTTCAATCTCTCCTACCTGCTGTGCTGTGAGCGGGGACATGGCCGCTCTCTCTCTCTCTCTCTCACTCACTCTCAGTAACCGTCACCAACGCTGCGCTCGCCCCACTCTAGCGCCATTAGCCGCTGCTGCGCACGCGCGAGCCGCCGCTGCCCTCGCGAGAGGAGACACGGAGCTCCCGCCCCTCCAGCAACGACCCGAGACGCAGCAGGGCCCGCCCCCTGGCAACCCGGGCCCGCCCCCTGGCAACCTGAACCCGAACCCGAACCCCTGGCAACCCGAAGCCGCCCCCTAACGACCCGAACCCGCCTTCTGACCACTCTTGGAATTAAAGCTTGGCTGATACAAAAGTGAATGAATTATGGAGGCTTTCAAACAAGCAGAGGGCCAAGAGAGTCAAAAATTCACCCCTCGGCCTCTCTACACCCATGGGAGTGGCCTGGTAGGCTCTGAGTGTGAGTGCATATCTGATTCATGCCCGGAGCAAACCAGTTTGCCACCCCTCTCCAGTGGCATGAACCACAGAAAGGGTGTGAAATTTTTGAACAGTAAAGGATTTAAGGGTTAGGGTGAATGGACGGGTAAGTGGAGCTGAGTTGGCGAAAAGATCAGCCATGATCTTGTTGAGTGGCGGGAGAAGATACTCCTTACTCTGCTCCTAGTTCTCATGTTCTTATGAACCCCCTCACAGCCACCTGTATGCTCTTCGTGCCTGCCCATTGAGTTGGCACTGGGGATGGTGTTGCCAACATCCAGACACTCAGGTACATAGCTTGCTGGGTGGTAGTGAGGCGCCCAGGATGAATAACCTTACAGACTGTCTCTCACTCTTTCCTTTTTGCCCCCGCCAGAGCAACAGTGGATTTTGATTTAAAGCCAGCAGAGCTGGCAGTTATACTCCTGGCTGATAAGGGAGATGGCCGCCCATGATAAGGACAACCTGGGCTAGGCACCGCAGCAGGAGGACAGTGGGCTGCTGATTGGGGTCTCAGCTGCCCATCGGCCCAAGGGGATGAGGGGCAGAGGACAGTGGAGACAGAGAACTAGATCCTCGTGGACTTGGCACCTCATGGGGCAGGAGGACATCCGGCGAAGATAGCAGCTGCCCTAAACCTTTATGTCCTCTCATGGCTTGAGTGCTGACCTGCGTGGCATCTCTCAGTCCTCTGCACATACGTGCACCTGTGAGGTGACAGGTGCCCTGTTTGCCCCAGCAGGCCACTACATACACTTTGACCTGGGCCAGGCCCAACAGAAGGCCTGGAATACAGGCTTCGTCACCACCATTGGGATGGGGGGAGGGTTCAGTTGTATGGAGAATTAGAAAATCAAAGTTAAAGGAGATGGTAGAAGTGCAGATTAATGATTAGGACTTACAACTAGTTAAAGGAGCTGAGGGCTCAGGAGAGGTTAGTAAAGTTTCCAGACCATGTAATAGAATAGACAGTATAGAAGGTGTCAGGAATCTAAACCTCAGGCAGAGCAAAAAAGTTGATAAGTATGAGAAGGGAAGTGGTCAATTTAAGTGTTGTATCTAAATCTGCGCAGTACATGTAACAAGCGACATGAACTTGTTGTGCACATTGAAATTGGCCAGTACAATGTTGTGGGCATCACAGAGATGTGGCTGCAAGGGGATCAGGGACTGGGATCTAAATATCCAAGGATATGTGTCCTACCGAAAGGACAGACAGATGGGCAAAGGTGGCAGGAATACATTGTTAGTAAGGAATGAAGTTAAATATACAGCAAAAAGTAATGTAGGATCTGAAGGCATAGAATCCCTGTGGGTAGAGTTGAGGAATCACAAAGGTAAAAAGACCCTGATGGGAGTTATATACAGGCTCCCTAGCAGTAGTTGGGATGTGGGGCAGAAAATAAATCTGGAGATAGAAAAGGCATATAAAAAAGGCAATAATCATGGCGGACTTCAATATGCAGGTGGGCTGGGAAAATCAGATAGGTAGTTGATCCCAAGAAAACAAATTTATGGAATGTCTAAGAGATAGTTTTTTGGAGCAGCTTGTGACAGAGCCTACTAGGGAACAGGCACTTCTTGATTTGGTGATGTCTAATGAGGCAGACTTGATTAGGGAACTTAAGGTGAAGGAACCATTAGGGAGCAGTGACCACAATATGATAGAATTTACCCTGCAGTTTGAGAGGGAGAAGCTGAAATCAGATTAATGGTATTACAATTAAGTAAAGGTAACTACAAAGACATGAGGAAGGAGCTGGCCACAGTTGATTGGAAAGGGAGCCTAGCAGGAAAGACTGTGGACCAGCAATGGTAGGAGTTTTTGGGAGTTATTTGGGATCATGCATACCACCCTCTCCTCCCCATGTTCCTGAATTCATCATTAGTAAATTCTCCTCCATCATATGTTGTAAAATTGGCTGGTGCTCTCAGCTCCGTTCCTGTCCACCTTTCTCTTTTCAATAATTACTTTGTTGATTTTCTAAAAATTATCAATGACAGACTAAATCTAATCACTATGTCTCCAAAATGAGGAAGAACAATTATTTTTCTTTATTCCATACTTAGAGGCCCTTAGTTATGGTTCCATTAGTGTCTCTCACCAATCAAATAATGCTACTGTGCTCGCAATGGCGTTCTCCTGTACCTTTTACAAACATCACATTTTTCACAAATATATTCAACAAATCTGTTTTATTCCTCATCCAGTATCCATGTATCCCTGAACAGAATCGTCAACTTATGGCCACAAATTGCATGCATTGTTGATGCAATTTGGTAATAATTTGCTTCTTCTCCTTTGAGTTCCTATCCCAGCTTCCATTTGTATCTCTTTGACAGTGTCTAGAGATGATAAGCTCTAAAGGAGTACAACAATGTCATTATTGTGTAAATTGCAAATCTACAGATCCACCAAAAAACATTGCTTTATAAGTGCTTCCTATCTAACTTCATTTGGGCCTTTTTCATTGAAAGTTTTCTTAACATTAATGGTGTTGCACTCAATACCATATCAGTACAGATAAAGTGATTCACACCTGCTATTTTACATGGAAGCACTATTATTTTTAGTGATTTCAACATGTTTTCATCATGTTATGTTTTGGGGTTTTATCCTCTTCTACAGCAAAGAGCAAAAGAACAAAAACATTGTGGATTACTTAATCAACAAGTCAAAGTTTATTGAGATAAGTGTTGCTTCATCATAGTCTAAGATGGAAGAGAAATAGAACCCTGTAAATGTTTCTGGTGATATCACAGTGCGTTGTGACTAATCACACAGAGATTTATCGTTTCACAATATATGACACATCACCAAACCTGAAACAAGTCAAACTGTCATATTTTTTACTTCAGTCTTCCTTACTTAAAGGACCCATGAAACATTTTGGCCAAAGGATATACATCCACAATCTAGAACTGCTCAATTAAATGAATCTACAACTAGGATACTCATTACCGAATAAAGCTTCTGCTGACCAATACAATTCCTCCAAATGAGTGAGTATCGTCAAGCTGCTTTGCCTACATAGATCTGTGTAGTGGAAGTCAATTCAATAACAACTTTTGAAAGGCCATGGGATAAATATCTGAAGGGGGAAAAGTTTGCAGGACTGAGGGGAAAGAGAAGGAAAGCAGGATCAATTGGCTAACTCTTTCAAAGAGCAAGCAGACCCGATGGGCTGAATCGCCTCTGTCTGTGCTGTAACATTCTTTAAGTAGATCACAGTGTTGGAAACGATTAGGTGGTGTGATCGGGTAGACAGGGCAAAATGAATACCACTGGTGGGTGAATCCAGAACAAGGGGGCACAATCTTAAAATTAGAGCATAGCTCTTCAGGGCTGACGTCAGGAAGCACTTCACTCAAAGGAAATCTAGAACTCTTCTCCCCACACCTCCCACCAAACAAAATATCTGGCTTGGATCGCAGAAGGAAGGGTGGAGAGCCAATTGAAAATGTGAAGACTGATATTTACAGACTATAGTAAGACAATACTATATGAAGCATTGACCAGCTCAGCTTTGATTGAACAGTTTGAGGGGCTGAGTGACCTCCTCCTATTCCTATGAAGCATCCAGGATGAAAAAGCAAGAACTCAAACTGAGCTTGGCACTGTTTACTGGTTAAAAGATCAGTGTCTCACAGTTTCCCCCACAGCACTTTTGCAAAGGTAATTTAATCCAGCACCTAAATTTAGCACCAGCTGAATATGGGAAGCTTCTGACATGTCTGGGAACATAGTGTGAAGCAGCTGTCTAATGTTGAGTCAGCTATTCACAGTTGCCCCCTCCCTTTCTCCCTCGCTCTCTTTTTTACCCTCCCAATTTCAAAACGGCATGAGAAGACATTAGACATTCACTCCTTAGGTGATAAGAATTTAAATGAAGACGAGGAGCAAAGCGATCTGGACATGGAGATACATAAATCACTAAAAGTAACAAGGCAGGTTAATAAGGCCACAAAAATAATGTACGAAGATATGCCTCTGTAAGGACAGGGGAGGAATTATGTTAAACTTGTACAGAACCTTGGTTAGACCACACTTGGAGTACTGTGAGCAGTTCTGGTCTCTATATTATAAACAGGATGTTGAGACACTGGCAAAGGTGCAAAAAATATTTTACAAGGGTGATACCAGACGTGAGAGGGCATGGCGGTCTGGAAAGATTAAATAGGCTGAGGTTCTGTTACCAGGAACAAGAATGTCTGAATAACTTGACAAAGATCGTTAAAATTATAAAAAGTTTGTTAGGGTAAGCATGGAGAAACTGTTTCCAGGGGACTGCAAAACTAGGGCCATAAATATGAAGTGCTCACAAATAAATCCAACAGGAAGCATGTTTCCTTCTGATGATCTTGTTCTGATGAAAGGTCACCCCACCCTGAAATTTTAGCTCTGTTTCTCTCCACAGATGCTGCCTGCAAATCTGCTGAGCTTTTCCAGCATTTTTTGTTTCTATTTCAGATTTCCAGCATTGGTAGGATTTTGCTTTGATGCTTCAGCTGACCTTGGCTAAACTTCTAGTGGAAGAACCAAGAATAAGGAAAGAAAAAGATTTGCATTTGTGTAGCGTCTTTCATGCCCTCAGCATATCCCAAAACATTTTACTGCTAATGAAGTACTTTTGAAGTGTAGTGATTTTTATAATGATGGAAATGCAGCACATAATTTGATCCTCTGTGAGATTTGCAGTAACATCTTCTTCAGTGAAGACAATGCAAAGTGCTCAATAGGTACCTCAGCCTTTTGCTCTCCCTCTACAAGAAGGTGGATGTAGGAACTCCATACTTACCTGGCACTTACTGGGGTACGATTACACAAAAACAAAAATGCACACACCCACTCACACACTCATTCACGCATATTCACTCTCACACACTCATGTTCACTCACACACACTCAAATTCACATGTACTCACACTCAATCACACACACAGTCGTAAGGACGTATATTTGCGGTTACCAACATACTCAAATACATAATCCCACACACACATAAACTCAGGCATATTCAAATACATCCAAACTTGCATGTACTGAAACAGATATCCTCAGGGATATAGCCACAGACACACATTCTGACAGACACACACACTCACACACACACACACACATCTCATGCAGTCTTGCAACCACTTGCCATCCTGATTTGGAAATATATTTCTGTTCCTTCACTATCAGTGAGTCAAAATCCTGGAACTCTCTCTCTCTCTAAAAGCACCATGGGTGTACCTACACTACATGGACTGTAGATTCAAGAAGGCAGCTCGCCACCACCTTCTCAAGGGAATCCCTAGTGGGCAATAAGTATTGACTCTGCCAGCGAAGTCCACATCCCATGAACGAAGAATCTAAACTCCCCACGCTCAGAGACTTAAGCGCACATATTCACACTTAAACCCACAATATTTTGTCACACTGTCAGCAGCTGGAGCATTAGTCAGATCCAATGCTTATAATGGGTTTGAGTTTCTGTTGGTTTCCATTCGTTTTCTGCCCAGGTTCCAGCAGAATCATCTGAACCAGCGCAAAAGATTGGGGAATTTTAAATGTAAGTGAGTTATACCCACCATCTTATTAATGCATTTATTCTGAGATCTTTTCTGTTGGTTCGATATTCACTTTTATGAATCAACTCTGACAACACGAAACTTACCATGACTCTGGCACACAGGCACATTATAAACATTTTTCCATAATAAAACTTACTACACTATAGGTTACTCAGACACTGACCTGAGTATTCCAATGCAACTACCATTGTATCCTTTTTTTTAATGCTCATTTTCAAAGGTTTTAGATCAGGTCACTTGAAGGTGGAGGAGAGGATATTCTAATTAAAAATCCTCACTCTTTGCAAGTGTTCTTGTGACACGGTGGGTATCATCCCTGCCTTTGAGTCAGGGTCCAATTCCCACTCCAGAATGTGCATTCATAATGTGACCAAACATGCTGGGTATCAACTTGTGAATCCTCCCAATACACATCAATGATGAGCCGAGGAAATTCATGGTCAGCCATGTGATGGAAAAGAAAATTGAGCCTCTACCATCACTATTCATAGTTCCAGACTACAAAATGCATGGAAACGTGTGTTACCATAGCAACTTGGGCTCTTTAGATGACTACTGTCAATCTGACTGGGGCCAACAATGTGAAGTTTGATCCCTGTTCTGGATGGGGTAGATTTCGGAGTTGCCTCTTTTCCCTACCTATTTTGGAGACTGTAGTATTGTGGAGTGAAGGAAGAAGTTTTTTTGCAAATAAGCCCCTTTTCATAGTGTTAATGTTGTAACCAATATTGTCACCACTTTTAAATGCATCAAAGGAATACGTTTATATGAGGATAAAATGCATTCTTTCATACTGTCTATTTGCATGGACTCAGAAGATTTTACTATTGTAATTATTCAAATTAACTCGAGTGGAACATGAACTGTTATCTGAAACTATGCAATTTGGAGCCCATGTTGTGTGCAATTTCCTGACTATGCCCATAGTGGAATCTCTATCCCAATCTCTTTATCATAGAACCTTTACAGTGCAGGGGAAAGCTATTCGGACCATTGAGTCTGTATTGACTCTCCAAAAGAGTATCCCAGCCAGACCCTCCCGTCCACCCTGTCCTCATATCCCCACGCATTTACCATGGCTAATCCACCTAACTTACACATCATTGGACTGTAGGGGAAATTTAGCATGGCGAGTTCACCTAACCTGCACATCTTTAGACTGTGAGAGAAAACCAGAGCACCCAGAGGAAACTCACGCAGACATGGGGAGGGCATGCAAACTCCACACAAACAATCACCTAAGGCTAAAATCGAACCCAGGTCCCTGACGCTATGAAGCAGCAATGCTAACCAATGCCACTCTTTGGCCCAGGTTGCTGCCATGTCTGAGAGCCTCTCCATCATGGTAAAATAGCAGAATTGCCCAGAAATCGCAAGCCCTGTCCCTCCTGAACACGGCACATTTTTGCCAGGGGCAGGAATGGAGTGATTCACGTTTCATGCATGCACAGTTTAAGGGGGTGCAGCTGCCACTTAAATCATCAGCTGCCTTTGAAGTGGGATTTTGATACCTAGGAATGTGAAACCCGAAATAAAAGTAGAAAATGCTGGAAAATCACAGCAGGTCTAGCATCATCTGTGCGGAGAGAAATTGAGTGAACACTTCAAGGTGAAGAACTTCCAGCTCTGAAGAAGAGTCATTCAGACTCAAAACATTAGCTCTGTTCCTCTCTCCAGCAATTGAGGCAGAATTCCAGCATCTGCAGTAATTTGCTTTTATTTCAGTGTGAAACCCAAAGTGAGCAGAGTAGACTAGATTTGAATTTTGTGGATTCCTTTGGTTAGCCAGGGAAACCTTTTGGTAAGGCAAGGTACCACTTTGGAAATGGTGACAGCACTTATTATTGGGAAGTAAGGTGCCCTTTGCTGGAGGTCAGGTGCCCTTTGGGGGAATTAAGGTGCCTTTGGAATTGTTAAAATAGGCATAAAAAGTGCATAAATTCATTAACTGTCAACTGATGAACTGTCAACAAAACTGTCAAAATCAGCTGTCAAGACTATTAACGTGTTTAGAAGTCCTACCATTTAAATCATGAAAAAATGTCTGTAGTATTAAAAATAAATTTGCTCACTCTTTCACTCAGTCTGCTGACATACACCTGAGGATTTCCATTACTGGATTAGCACAACATGACCGATTTCACAACCATCCATTATCACAGTACTGTGCCCGCCATTTTATAGTTTTAACAAAAGTTACAAGTGGTTGCAAACTCTTTGAAAGGTGACTCTGAATTCCAGTACCTGTTGGTATTAGGGATTGTGGACTTGAATGAACAGTTTGATGTCAAAAAGCTTTACATAGTTGAAGGAATGTAACAGTAATAAATGTTTTTGTTATGAATAAACGTTTTTCAATGTATTGAGGTTTGCAATAGACACTTAGAACTTTACGTTATAAAACTTTACTCCATCCTAGTGTGGGTCCTGAGGTTTGTCAACAGTGGATACCAGGTGAATTGGCATGGTTGGTATAAGGGCAAAGGATGGTGACTGTGTCATGAGTTGGCACTAAGTTGGCATTGGGATTGTAAAGGGCCGTGTGGAATGGGTACAGGGGCCATAAGTGGCATGGATGAGGTATGGGGATTGTGGGCATAGAGAGTTTGTGGGGTGAAAGGTGAAAACTGGACACATTCCACCCAGACTGCCTCCATACACTCAAGCCTCCTCAGTTCTTCCGGCGTCAACTACCCCAACTTCTAATTGAGCCCCCCCCACTCCTAAATCCAACATACAGGCAGCTGTAAATTGGGATCACCAAGCATGGAATCCTCCCCATCTCTACTCATCTAAATCATGTACAAAATGTGGGGACGATCTTACCATCTCACCCCACTGGCCGATGACCAGCCTGTAAGATGACAAGAGAGCCGAGAAATTAGGTTCAGTTGCACCCAAGAAGTGCTCTCTTTTTGCAATCTTACCAGCACTTGATATCTGGCAAGATCAGCCCTTTCCAGTCTTTAAATTCAATGATAGTGGTGCCTGAGGAACTGGACCAACTGGGATGGGGCATGAACATGCGGGCCAATGGGGGTGGGGTGCTGTACACTCTGCAAACATGATTGAGGGGAATGGGGGCACAATGTGTGTTCTGCAACTTTAATCTGGGAACATATGGTGCGCTCTTCAATAAACAATTAGCCTGTCTGCCCACGGAGGGATGGGGAATGAGGGTGATCGAGCAGTCTTTCCAGGGTGAGAATTAGCTGCAGAGCACTACGACTGGGGGAGGGCTGCAATCAGCCATGAAAGCCAGCAGTAACTAGGGGAAACAGTGACACAGTCACAGACATATCTCTCTACTCACAGAACACAGAGATCTGCACGTTTGCAATTACGCCCTCTGCTGCAAGCTGCCAGCTTTTGGTGAACTTAGGCCCCGTCCCCTCCCTTGCTGCTGGGATACAGATCTTGTATTTTCTTTTGCAAAGTGAGTAAAGATTATATTTTGAACCCACTCTAAAAAAAAATTGTGATTCTTTCCCATTTTCACTTCCATTCAGCACTTAGAATTTTTTGGTAAGATTGGTCTCTTTGTGTTGGAAAGTGTTATTAAGAAAAAGGAGCAATTTCTTGTAACAATCTGTGGCCTCTATCTTTAAGGACGTTGAGATGTGACCCCTACCAGAGAGTATGGGCCATGTTACCGGATCACTGCCCGTTTGTGGACTCCTTATGTTTACCTCACCAGTGAGTGGGGTCAGTGGTGTGACACCTTACCCCACCTCCCCAACCTCCCAACGCAGTGCCCCAGGTAACTGAGTAACTCCGCTTCTCCCCGCACCCCCGCCCCGCCTCAAAATTGACTTTAAAAAGACCTAAACATCAAACCATCTCAAGGAGTTTTACACAAGGATCAGGAGACAGAGCCAGATGAAGGAACGTCAGCACCAATTGTGGGAGTGCCAGGCCTCTACTTGCCAGGAGTCAGAGAGGGAGAACTATTTTCTTGGGAGGCAGCCTTCCAATTGGTCACCTGCTTGTATTAGGAAACCTAAGGTAGTTTCAAGGGATTTATATTTTTATGGGTAGACCATGGGGCAGCGTGGTTCAGAAATCAGGGCTTGAGTCAGTCACTCAGGACTCGCTCAGTTTTGAATTACCAGCGTCAAGTTTTTAAAAAATTTTGATCGACCCCAGAGCAGCCGTCGAAGAAATTCTGAGCAAAGATTCAGAGTGCAAACTTGGAAACAACCCTGTTATGTGAGTTAGAAACTAGTGAGGAGGTAGGAGGAGAGAGAGGGCGGGTGTTAAAGTGGATGTGCTCAGTGTGGTCATTCAGCCAAGGCCAGTTTCCCATCACCAGAAACCCTTTATTGGAAACCAAAGGAAGAGCCGCATCCTCAATTACAGCAAACAAGTCTGAACCCAGGGACCTATGACAACAGTACTTGTTAGAGCGACTGTTTAACCTCCTGATGCTCACTTCCCATTGGGTGAACCTTCACTCCCTCAGTAATGGGAACTTGCACTCCACAAAGCCCATGGGGAGATCTATCGATGATTTCCCCCATGCCCTTCCTGACCATCGTAACACACGGATTGATAGCGCAGTGATTGTGGTGTCTGCCTCTTCAAGACACAACAGCACAAGACGGACACCAGGCTTGATGGACCAAAGGGAACAAACAGCGAGTGATCACCCCAGAGGGTGGAGTCCTTTCTCGGGCAGAATACATTGAGCAGCCATGTAGCCAACATGTAAAGGCTGGAGCTTTGCTCCAGGCAGCCTAGGGCTGTAATCCCCTGTACCTGATTTCTATTCATCGATAAATACATTTTGTTTCTAACCAAGCCTGAAGTGTCTTGACATTAGCAGAGGAGTGCCGTTCTATTACAGATAGAATGGGACAAGTTGTGCACTTTACAGTAGATAGTTTTCAGTCTTTCACATTTTTTATCAATGACTTGAATAAAAGAATAGTGAGCTGTGTATCTAAGTTTACCGGAAAACACTATGTTAGGAGGAGCAGCAAGTAGTGTGGATGGAACCAGCAAGTTACAAAGCGCCACAGTCAGATGGAACGAGTGGGAAAAACATTAGGTCCATGAAAGACCAATTGGAATATATCCTAAATGGTGAGAAACTAGGAATTGTGGAGCAATAGAGATTGAGGAGCTCGTGTACACAAAGAACAAAGAACAAAATCAGCCCGGGAAACAGGCCCTTCAGCCCAACGAGCCCGCACTGCCATCTCAACACCACCAGTCCCCCTCTCCCCCCACGACCCCTGTCTAATGTTTTATGATGTGGGTATGCCGGTGTTGGACATTGGGCATTGCTGCGACTGCCTCAATACTCAATGCTGACAACTGCCAGTTTCCAGATGCAATTTTACAACTCATCCGCTTTATCCTGGACCACAATGTCTTCACCTTCAACAACCAGTTTTTCATCCAGACACATGAAACAGCCATGGGGACCAAATCTGTACCTCAATATGCCAACATCTTCATGCACAGGTTCGAACAAGACTTCTTCACTGCACAGAATCTTCAACCGATGCTGTACACTAGATACATCGATGACATTTTCTTCCTTTGGCCTCATGGTGAACAATCACTGAAACAACTATATGATGATATCAACAAATTCCACCCCACCATCAGACTCACCATGGACTATTCCCCAGAATCAGTTGCATTCTTGGACACACGCATCTCCACTAAGGACGGTCACCTCAGCACCTCACTGTACCGCAAGCCCACAGACAATCTCACAATGCTCCACTTCTCCAGTTTCCACCCTAAACATGTTAAAGAAGCCATTCCCTATGGACAAGCCCTCCGTATACACAGGATTTGCTCAGATGAGGAGGATCGTGACAGACACCTCCAGACCCTGAAAGATGCCCTCATAAGAACAGGATATGGTGCTCGACTCATAGATCGGCAGTTCCGATGCGCCACAGCGAAAAACCGCACCGATCTCCTCAGAAGGCAAACACGGGACACAGTGGACAGAGTACCCTTCGTCGTCCAGTACTTCCCCGGAGCGGAGAAGCTACGACATCTTCTCCGGAGTCTTCAACATATCATTGATGAAGACGAACATCTTGCCAGGGCTATCCCCACACCCCCACTTCTTGCTTTCAGACAACCACACAACCTCAAACAGACCATTGTTCGCAGCAAACTACCCAGCCTTCAGGAGAACAGTGACCACAATACCACACAACCCTGCCACAGCAACCTCTGCAAGACATGCCGGATCATCGACATGGATACCATCATCACACGTGAGAATACCATCCACCAGGTACATGGTAAATACTCTTGCAACTTGGCCAACATTGTCTACCTGATACGTTGCAAGAAAGGATGTCCCGAAGCATGGTACATTGGGGAGACCATGCAGACGCTACGACAACGGATGAATGAACATCGCTCGACAGTCACCAGGCAAGACTGTTCCCTTCCTGTTGGCAAACACTTCAGTGGTCACGGGCATTCAGCCTCTGACCTTCGGGTAAGCATTCTCCAAGGCGGCCTTCACGACACACGACAGCGCAGAGTCGCTGAGCAGAGACTGATAGCCAAGTTCCGCACACATGAGGACGGTCTCAACAGGGATCTTGGGTTCATGTCGCACTATCTGTAACCCCCGTGACTTGCCTGGGTTTGCAAAACCTCACTTACAGTACTGTCTGGAGACAATCTCTTTAAACTGTGATCAGTGCTCCTTCCACTCACATTATCAGCCACTTCAGGTCTTGAACAGCAGGTTAGGTGTAAGGATTCGCATTCTAATCAGTAATCTCTAAACTGTCTGTGCTTTATATGCTCTGTCTGAGGCCAGAACTCTCCATTCACCTGACAAAGGGGCTAACCCCGAAAGCTAGTGAGTATATTATCAAATAAATAGGTTGGACTAAAGCCTGGTGTTGTCAGACTTTTCACTAATGTTTTATGGCCATCCAGACTGAGGGAAGCTGAGGAAAGTTAGTGGACAGGTACAGGCAGGAAGTAATCAAAAAGGTTAGGGGAACATTGGCCTCTATCAAGGTTATCAATTATCATGGGGCTAAATTGGGTAAATGGAGTTAAGGTACAGATCGGCCATGATATATTTGCTGGACCAGTAATCCAGAATCCTGCTCTAATGTGTCCATAAATGAATATCCCACAGCAGTTTGAGAATTTGAATTTAGATTTCAAGAAATAAAATGATTGTGAATTGTAAGGCTTGTGCAGTATAGACCTGATGGATTAAATATCCTGTAAAATTTTATCTAATGTAAAAGTCATCATGAAGCTGTTATTAAAAACTGAGCTATTTAATAAACATCCTTCAGGAAGGGAATCAGCTGTTCTTACCCTGTCCGGCATATATGTGTCTCCAATCCCACTCGAATGTGGTTGATTCTTGTGATAAGTAATATCTAAAGAGATCCCGTTCACCTCAGCCCCAAGCAGGATGAACATTGATTGTTGTCACCACGACAAAGGAGGCCGGTCACCGGGGCAACAAGAAATAAAATGCTTACAGAACAGAAGGTGGCCATTCAGCCCATTGTTGATTCAAGCCCCATTCCAGAAACTGGAGAGTATAGTCCAGATCAACATGATGCTACATGACTGAAGGAGTACTGCATTCATTTGGGTGATGTGTTAAAATGAGATCCTGTCTGCCCATGCTGATAGACACAAAAAATCTCCCTGGCATTTTTCTTTCAAAGAAAGAGCAGAGTAATTCTCCATCTCCCGGGTGATATTGATCCATTGTCCAACATCATGAAAACCATGGTCATGATCACAATGCAGCTTGTGGGATCTTGCTGTGCACAGCTTTTGCTCCTACATTTGCTGGATAAAGAGAAAGCCAGCCATTGAAAGTGCTGAAATTCTCAAACTAAAAGCAAAAAGGAGAAATGACATGTTTATTTTTCATCTGCAGACTATCCTGCAGAGGTTTTGTACTGGAGCCTAGGTCTCAAACATAAATATAACTGTCCTCCACACAGGTATTCAAAGCAGGAGTAGGCTTTTCGGCCCCTCAAAACTGCTCTGTCATTCAATAAGATCATGATCCCCAACTGCCTAGCCTCGATTCACCTCATTGCTTATCAAGAATTTATTTAGCTCTGCCTTAAAGATATTCAAAGACTCTGCTTCCAATGCCTTTTGAGGAAGAAACTCGCGACCCACCATTTCCAAATCCAACATCCAGGCAGCCATAAGTTGGGATCACCAAGCATGGAATTCTCCCATCTCTACTCATCGAAATCATGTACAAAATGTGGGGACGATCTTACCATCTCACCCCGCTGGCCAATGACCAGCTGGTAAGATCACCAGAGAGCCAAGAAATTAGGTTCAGTTGCACCAAAGTGCTCTCTTTTTTTGCAATCTTACCAGCACTTGATATCTGGCAAGATCAGCCCTTTCCAGTCTTTAAATTCTATGATAGTGGGGCCTGAGGAACTGGAACAACTGGGATGGGGCATGAACATGCGGGCCAATGGGAGTGGGGTGCCATACGGTCTGCAAACATGATTGAGGGGAATGGGGGCACAATGTGTGTTCTGCAACTTTAATCTGGGAACATATGGTGTGCTCTGCCAACAATTACCCTGTCTGTCCACGGAGGGATGGGGGGTGAGGGTAATTGAACAGTCCTTCCAGGGTGGGAATTAGCTGCAGAGCACTACGACTGGGGGAGGGCTGCAATCAGCCATGAAAGCCAGCAATAACTAGGGGAAACAGTGACACAGTCACAGACACATCTCTCTACTCACAGAACACAGAGATCTGCACGTTCGCATTTACGCCCTCTGCTGCAAGCTGCCAGCTTTTGGTGAACTTAGGCCCCATCCCCTCCCTTGCTGCTGGGATACAGATCTTGTATTTTTTTTACAAAGTGAATAAAGATTATATTTTGAACCCACTCTAAAAAAAAATTGTGCTTCTTTCCCATTTTCACTTCCATTCAGCACTTAAGAATTTTTTGGTAAGATCATCCTCTTTGTGTTAGGAAATGTTATTAAGTTTAAAGGAGCAATGTCTTGTAACAATCTGTGGCCTCTATTTTTAAGGATGTTGAGATGTGACCCCTACCAGAGACTATGGGCCATGTTCCTGGATCACTGCCCATTTGTGGGCTCCTCATGTTTACCTCACCAGTCATTGGGGTCAGTGATGTGACACCTTACCCCACCCCCCTGACCTCCTATCCCAGTGCCCCCGATAACTGAGTAACCCACTCCCCAGCCTCAAAACTGACTTTAAAAAGACAGTGGGAGTGCCAGGACTCAACTTGCCGGGAGTCAGAGAGGGAGAACTATTTTCCTGGGAGGCAGCCTCCCAATTGGTCACCTGCTTGTATTAGGAAACCAAAGGTAGTTTCAGGAATTTATGTTTGTATGGTTAAACATTAGAAGTAAGGTATAGTTTTTGGTAGGTGTACGGGTGCTCCTTGAGCTCAGCGGCCAGCCATGGGGTGGGAACAAAGCAAGGGGATGGGGTAAAAGGATGTCCTGGGAATATGTATTACATGTTCATATAGGTTGTGCAAAGTTGACTCTCTGAAGGGAGTGCTCCTCAATTTCTGGTTGCTCTTCAGCCACATGCTCCTGACCTTTGGCCGTTGGATGTGTGGGAAGTGGGAAATGGGCAGACCAGAGGATCTACTCTTGGGTGTACTCCTGGGTCAGGCCAAGGTTCAGGCAGCAGCTGTCGAGGGGTTTGTCTGGTCTGACTGTCTACCCCACTTCCAGAACTGCATTGTCACAGGGGAAGTGGGAGAAGTGCATTTGTCACTCCCTCACTCCTGTAAGCAACAATTTACATAATCTGATTTTGCATGCAGAGTATTATCAGCTCACTCTTGTGCCACTATTTGTGGGATCTTGCTATGCCTGCTGCATTTCCCTGCATTCCCACAGTGCTGATACCTTTAAACACTTCAATGGTTCTCCTGAGACAGGGAGACCCTCCAGGTTCCATTCTCTTCAGCTTCCAAGATGGTGGATCCCTCACCAAGCAGACCATGGGGCAGTGTGGTTCAGTTTGGAGTTTCCAGCTTCAAGTTTTTTAAAATTTTGATCAACACCAGAGCGGCCGTCGAAGAAATTCTGAGCAAAGATTCAGAGTGCAAACTTGGAAACAACCCTGTTATGTGAGTTAGAAACTAGTGAGGAGGTAGGAGGAGAGAGAGGGCGGGTGTTAAAGTGGATGTGCTCAGTGTGGTCATTCAGCCAAGGCCAGTTTCCCATCACCAGAAACCCTTTATTGGAAACCAAAGGAAGAGCCGCATCCTCAATTACAGCAAACAAGTCTGAACCCAGGGACCTATGACAACAGTACTAGTTAGAGCAACTGTTTAACCTCCTGATGCTCACTTCCCATTGGGTGAACCTTCACTCCCTCAGTAATGGGAACTTGCACTCCACAAAGCCCATGGGGAGATCT
This sequence comes from Carcharhinus amblyrhynchos, assembly GCF_965287045.1. Classification (NCBI taxonomy): domain Eukaryota; kingdom Metazoa; phylum Chordata; class Chondrichthyes; order Carcharhiniformes; family Carcharhinidae; genus Carcharhinus; species Carcharhinus amblyrhynchos. The sequence continues at coordinate 83,302,343 of NC_137332.1, read as the reverse complement.
ATCGATGATTTCCCCCATGCCCTTCCTGACCATCGTAACACACGGATTGATAGCGCGGTGATTGTGGTGTCTGCCTCTTCAAGACACAACAGCACAAGACGGACACCAGGCTTGAGGGACCAAAGGGAACCAACAGCGAGAGATCACCCCAGAGGGTGGAGTCCTCTCTCGGGCAGAATACATTGAGCAGCCATGTAGCCAACATGTAAAGGCTGGAGCTTTGCTCCAGGCAGCCTAGGGCTGTAATCCCCTGTACCTGATTTCTATTCATCGATAAATACATTTTGTTTCTAACCAAGCCTGAAGTGTCTTGACATTAGCAGAGGAGTGCCGTTCTATTACAGATAGAATGGGACAAGTTGTGCACTTTAGAGTAGGTGGTTCTCAGTCTTTCACATTTTTTATCAATGACTTGAATAAAAGAATAGTGAGCTGTGTATCCAAGTTTACCGGAAAACGCTATGTTAGGAGGAGCAGCAAGTAGTGTGGATGGAACCAGCAAGTTACAAAGCGCCACAGTCAGATGGAACGAGTGGGAAAAACATTAGGTCCATGAAAGACCAATTGGAATATATCCTAAATGGTGAGAAACTAGGAATTGTGGAGCAATAGAGATTGAGGAGCTCGTGTACACAAATGAGAAAAGTTAGTGGACAGGTACGGGCAGGAAGTAATCAAAAAGGTTAGGGGAACATTGGCCTCTATCAAGGTTATCAATTATCATGGGGCTAAATTGGGTAAATGGAGTTAAGGTACAGATCAGCCATGATCTATTTGCTGGACCAGTAATCCAGAATCCTGCACTAACGTGTCCATAAATGAATATCCCACAGCAGTTTGAGAATTTGAATTTAGATTTCAAGGAATAAAATGATTGTGAATTGTAAGGCTTGTGCAGTATAGAACTGATGGATTAAATATCCTGTAAAATTTTATCTAATGTAAAAGTCATCATGAAGCTGTTATTAAAAACTGAGCTATTTAATAAACATCCTTCAGGAAGGGAATCAGCTGTTCTTACCCTGTCCGGCATATATGTGTCTCCAATCCCACTCGAATGTGGTTGATTCTTGTGATAACTAATATCTAAAGAGATCCCGTTCACCTCAGCCCCAAGCAGGATGAACATTGATTGTTGTCACCACGACAAAGGAGGCCCGTCACCGGGGCAACAAGAAATAAAATGCTTACAGAACAGAAGGTGGCCATTCAGCCCATTGTTGATTCAAGCCCCATTCCAGAAACTGGAGAGAATAATCCAGACCAACATGATGCTACATGACTGAAGGGGTAGTGCATACATTTGGGTGATGTGTTAAATAAAAGCCCTGTCTGCCCATGCTGATAGACACAAAAAATCTCCCTGGCATTTTTCTTTCAAAGGAAGAGCAGAGTAATTCTCCATCTCCCAGGTGATATTGATCCATCATCCAACATCACGAAAACTATGGTCATGATCACAATGCAGCTTGTGGGATCTGGCACTGTCCAGCTTTTGCTCCTACGTTTGCTGGATAAAGAGAAAGCCAGACATTGAAAGTGCTGAAATTCTCAAACTAAAAGCAAAAAGGAGAAATGACATGTTTATTTTTCATCTGCAGACTATCCTGCAGAGGTTTTGTACTGGAGCCTTTGTTATGCACACAGGTATTCAAAGCAGGAGCAGGCCATTCAGCCCTTCAAGCCTGCTTTGTCATCAGTAAGATCATGATCCTCAACTGCCTACCCTCGATAACTTTTCACCCCAATGTTTATCAAGAATTTATTTAGCTCTGCCTTAAAGGTGTTCAAGGACTCTGCTTCCACTGCCCTTTGAGGAAGAGACTCATGACCCTCAGAGAAAAAACATTTCTCCTCAAGCCTGTCTTAAATAGGCACCCCCTGATTTTTAAACAATGGCCGCTATTCTGGATTCTCCCTCAAGAGATAACATTCTCTGCACATCAACCCTGTTAATACCCATCAAATGCTTAATGTGCTGATTGGCCCTTAGCTCTCAGCGAATGCGTCAAAATCAGATTATCTGGTCATTGTTACACTGCTATTTGTGGATCTTTCTGTTTCCAGGTTTGGCTGCCACATTTCGTACATTTGTAACAGTGGCTATACTTCATTGGCTGTAAAGCTCTTAGGGATACCTCGGTGGTTGGGAAAGGTAATATATAAATGCAAGACTTTTAGAGAGTGTTTTAAATGTGGAACCTACTGCAACAGGGATTAGTTGAGGTGAATTATATTAATGCTTGAGGGGTCTTATAGCTCAGTGGGCAGTGTCTCTAATTCTGGACCAAAAGCCCTGGGTTCAAGTCCCACTCCAGGACTTGATGACCATGGAATTCATAACGCAATCAAACAGGTTGATTATCAGCTTGTTAATCCTCTCAACATGCCTAATGGCAGGGAGTAAGAGCCATACTATACAGAAGACCACAGCAAACCATGGCAATAGTTCAGCAAGCATAAGTCTGCACCAATAAAAACACTAGAATTAGAAGCAGGAATTAGGAACTCCCCCATTCTATAAGTGCATGGTTGATCTGACTATAAACTCAGTCCCACATCCCAGCCTATCCCACTAACTTTTCACTCCCTGGTTAATCCATTGGAAACCCATGGGGGTGAAAGGTTATTAAGGCTAGTTAGGTTATTGAGGGTGAGCCCTCTTCAGGAATGGTACCTGGAGGAGGAGGATATAGGTTCTTTTGAGGGAGGCTGGAGGAGAAGGGAATAAAAGGCTATGTAGATCTGGTTAGATGAAGCAAAATCATCAAAGAGAAGACTTCTGTGCAGCATAAACAATAGCACAGATCAGATGGGCTAAAGGGTCAGATGCTCTGCTTCAATGTAAAGATACTGCCTGGACTGGGTGTTTTGGCAGGTGAAAGCGAGGGAAGTGAAATTCATATCAGTGCCACCAGGTGGAGCACCATCATGGTTCCTGTGGCACTATTCTCAATACACCGGGTTTCCCAAACCTTTCCAGCCACAGAACCCTTTTGACTTCCCAAGAAGGCTGACAGAATCCCGAAGAAACATTCCTCTTAGGCTAAATAATTATAACACAAAAATAATTGGTTTTACTGAACAATACAAAGATATAAAAACAGTTAAAAGGCTTGTCTACTTCTTTTGTGCATACATTCATTATAATTAAAAACTGCTCTTAGTCAACAAATGGATTCATAGAATCCCCACAGAGCAGACAGGGGCCATTCAGCCCACTGAGGCCCCACAACCCCACGTATTTACCCTGCTAATCCCCAAGACACTAAGGGCCAATTTATCATAGCCAATCAGCCTATCTCTAATCTGTGGGAAAAAACCAGAGCATTTGGAGGTAACCCACACAGACACGGGGAGAACATGCAAACATACAGTTACTCAAGGCCGGAATTGAACATGGAACCCTGGTGCTGTGAGGCAGCAGTTCTAACCACTGTGCTGCTGTCCAGGATATCCTCCGTCTCCAGGTGGGACAGGATGTCTGCCAGAGGAGGTGCAAAGGAGGAGGTGCAAAGGTGTGGCAGAGGAGGTCAACATAAAGAATGTAGCTCCAAGGACAATAGATTTGGTGCAGCCAGAACTTCAACAATCACACACAAGTTGTCGAGGTGGGTAAGTTCATCACCAGCTACCATATCCCAACAATTGGCCTCGTCTACTGCTCAAATCACTGCATCCCCACCAGCCACCGACCAACAATCTCTAACAATCAGCACACAACCCATCATTTCATTTGTTTTATCTCTGCCTATCACACTGAGTCCACCCCAAACTCACAGGTTACACTCACACACGCACACACACTAACAAACATACGCACAGATAGATACCAGCTATGACCTCTCAGCCCTCATGGATCCTTCTTTCTTGCAGAAGAAGGTAACACAAATCAAAGCAAATAAGAAAGATCTGAAGCAGGATAGTTGCTGATGGGTCTCTTCATCCTCACAGCTGACAATGTGTTGACCATCATGGGAAGGGGCACCACTGAGGTCATGACCACTGGCTGCAGTGATTGATGAGTAGATACGTAATCTTCCTCCTCTCATTTTCCAGCGTCTCTTCTGACTGAGCAGCTGCACAACCTGACCCTTGACCCTTTCTCATTTCAGGTACCCAATCAGTAGAAGTAGAGGCAGACAGTTCCAATAAACAGACAAATCACTTGATTGGACATTTGCTCGCAGACACCAACTCAGAGATTCAAACTGTGCATAGAGGCTGCAATGGAAGACATTCTTTGGTGGTAAGACACCAGGTACAAGTTCACAAGGCCAGAGAGCCACAAATCAGAGTGTGGATGACATTTTACAAGACAGCAAAGTTTCACACAAGCTCACACGATGATTTCAATGGGCCAGGTGACAGAATGGATGCATAGAACTAAATACTTAATGAACTCAAAAGCCTATGTACAATGTCAAGGAGATGGTGGCATAGTGATAATGCCATAGGACTAGTAATTCAGGAAGCCATGCTAATCCTCTGGGGACCCTGGGACCATGGGTTCAAATCCCACAATGGCAGCTGGTGGAATTTGAATTCAATTAATAAAAACATTCTGGAATTGTAATCTAGTCTACGGTGACCAAGAAACCATCATCGATTGATGTAAAAACCCTTCTAGTTCATTCATGTCCCTTTAGTGAAGGAAATCTGTCACCCTTCCTTCTCTGGTTTGGCCTACGTGTGACTCCAGACCCACAGCAATGTGGTTGACTCTTAATTTCCCCCTGAAATGATCAAGCAAGCCACTCAGTTCAAGAGCAATCAGGATGGGCAACAAATGCTGGCCTTGACAGCCATGACCCTATCCCTAGAAAGAAGATACTTAAAATGGGAGCATAGAGGAGTACAAGTTAGCTCAGCACCTTGAGAAGAGCTTGGAGCCCATGTCTTCCAACATGGGGACCATTTCCCATTTGTACAAATGCATTTTCTACATACATTCAATGACAAGGACACATCTTGAGAATGTCTACAATATTACCAGTCCCTTGGTGTACTGTGGAGGAAAGGCCTTAGGCAATGACCTTCCCACATTGCGTTTCTGCAGCAGCTGGCCCAAGCTTTACTGCATCTCTCAACATGTAGTCCTGGATCTTGGAATTTACCAGTCTGCAGTACTCAGTCGAGGATAATTCAACAAATTTTGAGTAGAGCAAACAGTGTTTTACGCTGAGTTGATGATCCTCCAGCAGCAGAAGTTGTGGTGTTTGTCTCGATGTGTGTCCCTGGGAACAGGCCTTACAGCAGAGAGTCATGCATCATGGATCTGCTCGGGATGAACGTTCGTACATTCCAGAAGGATGTGCACAATGATCTCTTACCCAGGGTGGCCGTTTCAGGGACAGTGTGTGGTGACTCAGAGATTTTACACAAATATGAAGGAGCTGACAGGGAGCACCCTTCTCACCATCAGCCAGTTGGTTCCAGCAGGATGTCAGCTGTAGTTGGCAGCTGGAACATCATCCATTATATCCTGGTTGATGTTCTGCCTGCATGCCCATACAAACCCCTTGACAACATCAGAAGTATGCATGCACATGTCAAAATTCATTTTTGAGTCTTATTATTTATTGGGTAAACTGGGGCTCTTCTCCTTAGAAAGACAGAGATTAAGGGGGGATCTGATAGAGGTGTATAAAATAATGAAGGGTATAGACAGAGTCAACAGTGGCAGGCTTTTTCCTAGATTGGAGACAAATATCACGAGGGGTCACGAGCTAAGGGTGAGGGGGGAGAAGTATAATTTGGATACTAGAGGGAGGTTTTTCACACAGAGGGTCGTGGGGGTATGGAATGCACTACCAAGTAAGGTGGTGGAGGCAGGCACGCTAGACTTGTTTAAGGTTTACTTAGATAGGCACATGAGTGACACAGGGATGGAGGGTTATAGGCAACGGTTTTAAAAAGGGTCAGAGCCTTGGGGCGTTCCTGGAAATCTAATGCTGCATGTTAATGTTTTGTCTCTTTTAATCCGCAGGTGTGTCGGTCCACCTTGTTGTCTAATGAGGGGCATGCACACGATGGGTCGTGCGTGGGCTGCTCTTGGATGTTTCGAGAGTGGCCTAGAACTTCGCGTCGTTGTGTGTGCTTAAAACTGGACCAGCAGATGGGCACCACAACAGCTCAGTGACTATCGCTGCTAGCTGTGCAGATACATGGATTTGGGCCAGTGTCTGTGGGAGTTTGCGCATTCTCCCTGTGGTTGCGTGGGTTTCCTCCGGGTGCTCCGGTTTCCTCCCATGCCCCAAAGATGTGTTCTTAGGCTGACTGGTGTAACAAATTGACCCTACACTATTCTCTCCTGAATCTGGTTACAATAGGGGTAAAATACGCATACACACGGGTCAAGGTAGGTGTAGGAAAATGCTTTGTTAAGATGGCGGCGTGGGCTCGTTGGGCCGAAGGGCCTGTTTCCTGTGCTGGGTTGTTCTTTGTTCTTTGTTCTATTAACTATCCGAGAAAGAGATGCTACAGGATCCAATCCAGCCCTCACTGAAGTGAGAATTGTGGGAAACCTGAAGCTAAATAAATAATCAGTCCTGGAAGCAAATCTATCTAATGGCAGTGTACCACACTTGAGCCCCTTCTCCCTGGCAAAGGTGAAGGTGTTTCACTAAAGATTGTGATCCATGGGGAGATCTTAAGATGGAGATTGTCAAGGTCCCAAACCTGTTTTTGATGTCTAATGGACACTACAATGTCAAAAGCCTTGGGAAAAAAGTTTAAACAAGGTCTTGTCTGCCATCCTCCTCCTCTCTTGAACAGTCCTCTGACACTATTTAAAAGGCAAAGGTGTTTCCTGTTGGCCCGGCCAACATTGTCACAAACAAAAGAAGACGATCTAGTCAATCACCTTGGCCAGAATTTTATGTCCTCTGCCTGGATGGGTTCAGAAATGGCGGCGTGGAACATGAAATTGCATAGGCAGGATTCCTTCTGGGTTCCAGTCCGCCCTGACTTGCTATTGACTTATGCTGATGAGTAGGGCCTTGGATGGGAAGCCCACGCTTGCACCAACTAATGGTCACTTATGGGCTGTTTTCTGCCTAGCATCAATGGCAGCTCGGGGCTGGGGAGGGGGGGAGGGGGTGCATGGGGAGGGGGCACAAATATAATTTGATCTGAGGGCTGAATGGGATGGGGCTTCCCTCAGAGTTCGCTTCTAACTGGGGCACCCTCCCCTAGGCTCGTTGACCTACACTCATTCCTTCCTCCTGGGCCTTTCTGGAGACCCTGATCATGTATGTAGCCAGGCATTCCATACCTTCCCATCCTGGGACCCCTGCCACTTACTTTGCCTTCCGGCTCCCAGGACTTAGTGCCAAGCAACTCTCGGCAGTGCCCCTTAGCTCCCTACTGATGGCAATTTGATTTACCGGCAGCTCTCCAGGTCAGGACTTGCTCCTGAGTGAGGTATCCCTGCCAATCACATTGATGCTTCTTGTCCAAGGCCCCACCTTGGAAAATCACCACCGGGTCAGGGCAGGTGAGAGCCTGGAGAGAATCCCGTCCGTGTAGGTTCACTCTCTGGCCTCTGCCTCAGAACCCACTGGGGAAGAGGGGGTAAATTCTGGCCAAGGTGATTGGCCAGATCATTAACTTTTGGGCGTTGTATGGCCATGGGCTTTTGGAATCAGAGGGAATTTGTTTCCTGCCAACTCAACGGGAAAATTCAGGCGTTTGGTGCTGTCTGTGGGATCCTACTGTGCATAAGTTGCATCTTGGGAAAAATGGATCAGACATTGTTAATGAACAATGTCAACTCGTATTGTGGGGAAGGTGAATGAGACCGGGGAATGATCTAGTCATCCCAGATTATCCTGGAATTACCTGGCATAGAAGATTAGCCTCCCAGACAACCATGGGAAGAAGATAAACAATTTGCAGCACTTTCTGCTTGAGAAGCAGCTGATTGTGCCACAAGCAGCACAGTAGAATTATTGAATCATAGAGTGGCACAGCAGAGAAGGAGGCCATTCGTCTCACTGTGCCTGTGACAGCTCATCAAACATTTGTCAAATTTCCTTTTGAAAGTTATTGTTGAATCAGCCTCCACCCACTTTTCAGGCAGCACACCCCAGATCACAATAACACAGCGAATTAAAACATAAATTTACTCATGTCAACTTTGCTTTTTCTGCTTAATTATCTATCCTTCCTGCCACTGGAAAAGTTTGTCCTCATTTACTCATAAAACCCCTTAGGATTTTGAGTATCTCTTACTAAATCTCCTTTTCACCTTCTCTGCTGTAAGGAGAGCAACCCCAACTTCTCCTGTCTCTCCACATCCCTGCTTCCAGTCTAGTATTACACTCAGATGAGGGATGGGCCGAATGGCTCCCCTCTTTTTCCCTCTCCTCATTTGACCGCAACAGGTTATTTTGAAAATGACATAATTGCCAATTTAGTGAATAGTTGAGTGTTTACCCACTGTGATCATAAAAGAACCAGACGGGTTTTAAAAGAGATTAACTTCATTATATTTAAACCAATCAAAGTAAAATATTAAAATACACTCCAGATTTCACACCACACACACACACACACACACACACACACACACACACACAGCAGCATGGATGTCCCTAGCTGTCTACAGTCAGAAAACAGGGTTCAAAGTTTCCAAGGTGGATTGGAGAGAGAGAGAGGGAGGAAACAATGAACTCGGGCCACCTCTCGTCAGTATCTCAGCTGCTTGTCCTCTTATTGCAGAGAAAGCAGGAGTTTAAACGCACAAAAGTGGGCTACTCACATGGCCATCACCCAATGATTCAAATGTGATCATGATTAGCGTATTCCCCCGTGTAACTTTTAATCAGTTCATGTCTGGGGACCCTCTCTTTCTCAGTGTCCCATTGTTCAAGTGATTAGTTTTTCCCACTGCAACTTGATGAGTTCATGTCTGGGAACTCCCGGTTGACTCTGCCAGGTGGTTGCCTTGATGCCTTGCTAATGGGGACAGGACATGTAGCTCATTCATATTCTCTTGAGGCCATTGCCCAATCCATAGCTTTGAAAACATGAACAGTAATCAGTGTGGAACCTTCTGGAACTGAGTTTCCTTTTAAAAATGGATCTTAAAACATAGCAAAAGGTAGCTGCCAAGAACCAGCTGATTTGGTCACTGGATTCAAACTACCACACTGTCTCGAAAGGACATAAGGATGCATTCTCCACTAAGAAGCATTGCCACTCATCTCCTGAAACCACACAAGAAGTGTTCCTTGACTTGAATGGGTGATTCTGAAATGAAGATGGTGGTTTTCTCAAACCCCCAGAGTGAATGGCTGCAAGCAATACCCAAGGTAATGGCAAACCCACTGAAACCCAACACTCCAATTGGAAAAGGGAAATGTGAGGCAGCCATGTTGCTCTCCCTTTTAATCTTCAAGTGCAATTGGCAAGATACAAAAAGGGCAGAAATAGCAGCAACAGAAAGGGCTACAACATATATGCCTTAAGGTCTAGAGACTGCAACATCATAAGACCTCCAAGCCTGTTTCTTTTCAAGTCCACTGATACAGAAAACTGATCTGCTGGTAATATAAAAATAGTTGACTTCATGACCTGCAGAAAGCCCATCTCTTCAGAGATTCCTGCAGTAACACTGGTACTCAATGTCAGGCTTTCAATTCAAGGATGTGGAGGCTTTGGAGAGGGTTCAAAAAAGATTTACCAGGGTGTTGCCTGGTATGGAGGGCATTAGGTATGAGGAGAGGTTGGAGAAACTTGGTTTGTTTTCACTGGAACAACAGAGGTTGAGGGGTGACCTGATGGAAGTCTACAAGATTATGAGAGAAAGTGCATAGTCAGAAGCTTTTTCCCAGGGTGGAAGAGTCAATTACCAGGGGGCACAGGTTTGAGGTGTGAGGGGCAAGGTTTAAAGGAGATGTACGAGGCAGATTTTTTTACACAGAAGGCGATGGGTGCATGGGACTTGTTACTGGGGGAAGTAGTGAAAGCAGATACAATAGTGACTTTTAAGGGGCGTCTTGACGAATACATGAATAGAATGGGAATCGAGGGATATGGTCCCCGGAAGGGTAGGGGGTTTTACTTAAGTTGGGTAGCATCGATGGTGCAGCCTTGGGGAGCCGAAGAGCCTGCTCTTGCACTGTAATTTTCTTTGTTCTTTGTTCTAACTACATTTCTGGAATGAGGAAAAACCTCACCAGGCCTGCACCGTGTGTTTTCCAAGTTGACCTCGTCTGCCTGTACCTTCTAAAAGTGCACTATTCTCTTTACCTGTACTTTCCTAGAGTCTGTATGGGTATATGAGAAGGTGAATGAATGACGTGCTGATAGATATCAAGGTGAATATATGAATAATAATCCTCTTTATTTAAAGCCACAAACGCTTGCTGCTGGCCGTTCAAATTTTCACATGCTCAGGGATTAAGAAACAAACAACACTCCCTTTTCAAATACACATTGATGACAAATGAAACAAGGGTTTCAGTTCTCTTTTATCCCTGTGTAACAGTCTCTGATTTGCTCTTGTAGTCACAGTATTTCTGTAGCTAGGCCAGTTCAGTTTCTGGTCAATGGAACCATTGGGCTATTGATAGTGGTGGATTCAGCAATGGTAATGCTATTGAATGTCAAGAGGTTAGAGTCTCTCTTGGTGGAGATGGTCATTGCCTGGCACTTGGGTGCCGCAAATATTTTTTGCTACTTATTAGCCTAAGACTTGATATTGTTCACAAGTTCATAAGATATAGGAGCAGAATTCAACCATTCGGCCCATCATGTCCACTTTGCCATTCGATCATGGCTGATATTCTCCTCATCCCCATTTTCCTGCCTTCTCCCCATGACCCTTCAACCCATTACCAGTTAAAAATCTGTCTAATCCCTCCTTAAATTTACTGACTGTTCCAGCATCCATTGCACTTTGGGGCAGCAAACTCCAGAGATTCACAACCCTTTGTAAGAAGTAGTTTCTCCTCAATTCTGTTTTAAATTTGCTACCCCTTATCCTAAGACTATGACCTCTTGTCCCAGAAAGCCCCACCAGGAGAAGCATCCACTCCACATCTACTTTATCCGTACCTTTTATCATCTTGTATACCTCGATTTGATCTCCCCTCATTCTTCTAAATTCCAGAGGCCTAAACTGTTCAATCTCTCTTCATGCAACAAACCCTTCATCTCTGGAATCAAGGTCTAGATCTTGCTATATTTGGGCATGGACTGCTTCAGTATCTATGGAGATGTGAATGTTTCTGAACAGTGTGCAGTTATCAGCGAATATCCCCACTTCTGATCTTACAGAGTCATACAACACAGAAAAGGCCCTTTGGCCCATCGATTCTGCATTGACAATAATTACCACTAAAGGCATGCTAATCCCATTTCCTGCGCTTGTTCCATATCGTTCAATGTAATGATATTTCAAGTGATCATCCAAATATTTTTTAAAGGTTGTAAAGTTTCCGGCCTCCACTACCTTCCCAGGCAGTGCGTCCCAGATTCCCACTACCCTCTACATGAAATCTGTTTTCCCTCAAATTCTTTCTGGAATCTCCTGCCACTCACCCTAAAACCATGGCCCCTTGTGATTGACTCCACAAACCAGGGGGACAGCTGCTCCCTGCTCACCCTATCCATACTCCTCAAAATCTTGTACACCTCAGTCATGCCTCCCCTCAGCCTTCTCTGTTCTAAAGAAAACAATCCAAGCCTATCCAGTCTCTCCTTATAGCTCAAATGCTCCATCCTAGGCAAAATCCTGGTAAACCTCCTCGCTTCCCTTTCTAGTGCTATCACATCCTTCCTATAGTGAGATGACCAGAACTGCACACAGTACTCCAGCTGCGGCCTGACCAACACTCTGTACAACTCCAGCATTTTCTCCTTGCTGTTATACTCTATACAACGACTGATGAAAGCAAGTGTCCCATATGTCTTCTTGACAATTCTATTCAAGTGCTTTGCCGCCTTCAAGGATCTTTGAATAAGTATCCAAGATCCATCTGTTCTTCTGAGCTTCCCAATCTCCCACCATTCATTGAATATTCCCCAATCTTGTTTCTTCTTCCACAGTGCATCACCTCACATCAATCAGGGTTAAATACCATTATCATGTTGCTGATTGTGGGAGCTTGCTGAGTGCTAACTGGCTGCCGCATTAGCTACATCACAACAGTGGTGACACTTTGTACTTCATTGGCCGTAAAGCTCTTTGAGACATCTTCTGCTTGTGAAAAGCCCTACATAAATGCAATTTTTTTTGTTTATGGGGAGGAGGAAGTGGCCAGCATTGACAGGGGAGGAGAAGAATATCAAGGGCAGCAGGAATATTTAGGGGTGGTTGAGGGAAGGAGAGGAAGCACTCAGGAGTACATAGAACACAGAACACTACAGCACAAACAGGCCCTTCGGCCCACAATTTGTGCCGATCATATCCATACCTACCAGGGCTATCTATAACTCTCAATCCCATTAAATCCCATGTACTCGTCCAGAAGTCTCTTAAAAGACCCCAACAAGTTTGCCTCTAACACCGCCAATGGCAGCCGATTCCACTCAGTCACCACTCTCTGAGTGAAAAACTTAGCCCTGACATCCACTCTGTGCCTACTCTCCAGCACCTTAAACCTGTGTCCTCTCGTAATGGCCATTTCAGCCTTGGGAAATAGCCTCTGAGAATCCACCCTATCTATACCTCTCAACATCTTATAAACCTCTATCAAGTTGCCTCTCAACCTTCGTCTCTCCAGGGAGAAAAGACCTAGCTCCCTCAACCTATCCTCATAAGGCATGCCACCCAATCCAGGCAACATCCTTGTAAATCTCCTCTGGACCCTCTCAATAGCCTCCACATCCTTTCTGTAGTGAGGCGACCAGAACTGCGCACAGTACTCCAACTGGGGTCTGACAAGGGTCTTATAAAGTTGCAGCATTACCTCCCGTAAGTAAGTAAGGCAAGGGGAGAGGGAATTTGAAGTGTCAAGAGAAGGAAAGGGGGAATAGGAGTGTCAAGGAATGTGTCAGGGGTGATTGGAGTTCTGGGTGAATAGGAGAAGGTAATGTAAGTGTCAAAGGAAACAAAGGTGGCACAGTGGTTAGCACTGCTGCCTCACAATGCCAGGGACCTGGATTCACAATACCGACCTTGGGTAACTGTCTGCGTGGAGTTTGCACATTCTCCCTGTGTCTGTGTGGATTTCTCTGGGTGTTACGGTTTCCTCCCACAGTCCAAAGATGGGCGGGTTAGATGCCATGCTAAATTGCCCCTTGGTGTCAGAGGGGCTATTCAGATAAATGCATGGATTATGGGGATCGGGCGTGGATGGGCTTGCTGTTGGTGCAGATGTGATGGGCCGAATGGCCTCCTTCTATACTGTAGATACTCTATGAAATATGAAATAGTATGTAATGGTGTGTAAAGGAAAGGGGAGAGGTAATTAGGAGTGGCATTAAATAAAGAGGAGAAAAGGGTAGGGGTAATGGGTGTGTGAGGGGGAAGAAGATAGTGGTGTGTGTCAAGGGAAAAAGAGGACGTCATGGGAGTGTGTGAATTGGGAGCACAGAGAGAAAGATATGGGACTGACAGTGGCGAGGGAGGAGGAAGGGGAAGTATTAAATATCAAAGAAAGTGGAAGGAAATGGGGCAGGATCTAGAGGATTAGGGCAGCAACAATACAGTTGTATTCTCTGGTGCCAGGCAGAAATTAGAAATGCCAACTTTCAGAGGTAGATTTAAGTGCTTAGCGCAGGCTGAACACACAAACAATTGCTTCTGCCTCACAAAAATAAATTGGGAGACAGGGTGGAAAAAATTTCCATTGGAAAATCAGACTTTTTTTTCATAAGCTTCCAGTCAATTAATTATTATTAACATCATCCAAGAAGAAAACTGAGAATGAGCCTCGAAACAGTGGCCAGGAGATTTGTGACTCTGTGCAGACATTTTGAGGAAGGATTTGAGGACAGCACACAGCACCACAGGGACCTGGCATGGCTGGCCTGTTATTGTCAGCACTCTGCCATGTCTGAGCTCATCACACTCGCAGAAAAAGTTACCCATTCCTAAAAGTTACAGAAATTATTTTGGGGAGTTAAAAAAAGGGATTTTTTTTTGTTTCCAAATCTTGCTTTCCAGTGGTTGATTGTCTAAAAGTATTCTGGAAATACCAGCCCCACACAAACAGAAGGACCTCTGTGCTGTACAGCAGAGGGAAAGATGTCAGGGCATTATGCAGACAGGAAAAGGCAAGTTGAATAGTTTTTGCACAAATTCTGAGAGGGGAGGATTTGCAAGGAGGTTTCCTGCCCACCTTGCTACATCTTGTATAAGATGTCCCTACTCATTGGCTCTCCCTTTCTCTCTCTCCTGTGCCATCTTGTTTAACATGGGCACTGGAGAGAGCGAGAGAGAGAGAGAGAGAGGGATGGGGAAAGACTGCCAGCCCCTGGGAGCAGCTATTGCGCAGACGCCGCCCGCCGCGATGGCCGCCGGGAGTAGTAGTTCGGGGACGGCCGGTTGCGCTGGGAGGAGGGGGGCGGGAAGACTACAGACCCCGGCGGCCCCTGCGGCTGGTTCTCCACCGCCCACCTCCTCCCCCTCTTGTGTGTGTGTGTGTGTGTATACCCTCACTGCAAGGATCGGCAGCAATGAAGGAAGACAGGAATTAACATCCAGCAGGAAAGAAACGGAGGAGCTGGCACAAGAGGGTAAGTGTAATGAGGGCACCCCAGGGTGGGGGGAGAGGGGGAAGGCTGGGGGTGGGGTGGTGTTGTGGTGTGGGGAGGCTGGGTGCTGGGTACAAGTGCCAGCTCCAGCAGGAATTACAATGTCTCACAGACTGGATACCTTTTATATACCTGCACCAGGGTGAGGTACATTATATTCACTCACCAAGAGGCAGACAGAGGGGGAGAGAGGAGACTAGTGTCCCACTCCCAAATCAAACTTCACAACTTCTCACAGCTCTCCCTCCTCCCAAACATACAGGTGTTTCCATCATTTGCTTCATGACAGGCCTCTCCTGTATACTTTCTTTCCATTTGTTATTTCCAGTATCTTAGTCCCAATTTTTTTTATTCCCCAACATTTTCCACAATTGAAACAGCAGTTTTATTACATGTCTTGTTCCATTAAATTGTCATAGAATCATAGAATCCCTACAGTATAAAAGTAGGCCATTTGGCCCATCAAGTCTGTACTGATCACAATCCAGGCCCTATTCCTGCAACCCCGCATAACTTACCCTGACACTAGGGGTAATTTAGCACGGCCAATCAACCTAAGCTGCACATCCTTGGACTGTGGGAACAAATCGGAACACCCAGAGGAAACCTATGCAGACATGGGGAGAATGTGCAAACTCCACACAGACAGTGACCCAAGGCCAGAATTGAACCTGGGTCCCTGGCGCTGTAAGGCAGAAATGCTAACCACGGTGCCGTCCCACTTGGGATGTGCTTCATGCACATTTCTTTTTGTAAACCCAGGATTTTGTTTTGTTCTTTCATGGGGTATGGGTGTCACAGGGTAGGTCGGCATTTGTTGTCAATCTTGAATTTCCCCTGAATGGATGGTGGTGAGTCTGCTCCTGAACTCCTCCAATCCATGTGGTGTAGGTGCACCTACAGTACTGTTAGGGAGCGAGTTCCAGGATTTTGACCCAGCAACAGTGAAGGAACAGAGATATATTTCCAAATCAAGATGGTGGTGACTTGGAGGGGAACTTCCAGATGGTGGTGTCCCATGTGTTTGCTTGCTCTTGTCCTTCTAGAAGGTAGGGTTTGGGAGATGGTTTGGAAGATGCTGCTGAAGGAGAATTCCTTCAGTGCATCCTGTAGATGGTACACACGGCTGCCGCTGTGTGACAGTGATGGAGCAAGTGAATGTTTGTGATTGGAGTGCCAATCAAACAGGTTGCTTTGTCCTGGATTTGTTTCACTTCTTGTGTTTTTAGAGTTGCACCCATCCAGGCCATTGAGGAGTATTCCATCAGACTCCCCACTTGTGCCTTGTAAATGGTGAACAGGCTTTGGGGAGTCAGAAGGTGAGTTACACACTGCAGGATTCCTACCCACTAACTTGATCGTGCACTATTTATATGGCTAATCCAGTTTGGTTTCTGGTCAATAGTAATCCCCAAGTTGTTAATAGTGGGGGATTCAGTGATGATAATGGCATTGAATAACAAGGGGCAATGGTGAGATTCAGTGTTGTTGGAGATGGTCATTGCCAGCAAGTAGATAAACTCTAATAGAGCTCTTTGGCCGAGTGGTAATACCCTCACCTTGTGTGATTGTTTTGGTAATAAATGCATGACCTGTTGCTGCTGCTAGTTGAATTAAAACTTGCAGTGGATGACACTTAAAACCATCCCCCTAGCACGCATGCATTCACCACCCTAACAATGACTATAACACCTGCGTCCTCTCCTTTCCTTCTCTATGTACGGTACGCTTTGTCTGTACAGCATGCAAAAAACAATACTTTTTACTGTAAACTAATACATGTGACAAATTAAATCAAATCAAAAACATATATACAGTCACTCTCCATGCAGTCACTGCTCATGTATAATACATATCATATAATATATAGAGATTAATGTCCTTTAGAAAAGGAAATCTGCTGTCCTTACCTTGTCTGGCCCTGGGCGGCACGGTAGCACAGTGGTTAGCACTGCTGCTTCACAGCTCCAGGGGCCTTGGTTCAGTTTCCGGCTTGGGTCGCTGTCTGTGTGGAATTTGCACATTCTCCTCGTGCCTGCGTGGGTTTCCTCCGGGTGCTCCGGTTTCCTCCCACAGTCTAACCCATGTGCGGGTTAGGTTGATTGGCCATGCTAAAAATTGCCCCTTAGAGTCGTGAGATGCATAGATTAGAGGGATTAGCGGGTAAATATGTAGGGATATGGGGGCAGGGCCTAGGTGGGTTATGGTCAGTGCAGACTCAATGGGCCAAATGGCCTCCTTTTGCACTGTAGGGCTTCTGTGATTTCTATGATTTTTACATCTGACCTCTCATCCACAGCACTTTGGTTAACTCTTAACTGCTGTCTGAAGCAAACCACTCAGTTCAAAGGCAATTAGGGATGAGCAACAAATGCTGGCCCTGCCAGCGAAACCCAGTCTGTAGAGATAAGAGATTGACTGCTGTCGTTATTGTTGTTGCACGTGAATGATACATTGGGGGAAGCGAACCAGGTGTAACTTGGACCATTACATCTAGAGGTTTCTATGTTACTGAAAGTCACATCTACTCCAGACATGGAAAAGTTGGGGCCAAGTACATGAGTCACTGTTTTGGGTATTTTATGAAGATTCTGCTCAGAACATTAATGGGCAAATGTCTTTCTCAAAGTGGGGGATGTTAGGGTGTCCAGTCCAACATTTTGTTGATATAATTGCTTACGTAGCCTTGCCTTCCTTTTCTCACTGATCTACATAAGCCCAGGTCTAACTTCAATTTTAAAATTCTCAACCTTGTTTTCAACTCCCTGCATGACTTCACACCTCTCATTTGTCATAATCTCCTCCACCCAACATTCCTCAGATCTCTGCCCTCCTGCAATTTTGGCCTCTTGAATATTGCTGGTTATAATTGCTCCACCACTGGCATCCGTGCCTTCAGCTGCTGAGGCCCTGAGCTCTAGAATTCCCTCCCTAAACCTCTCTACCTCTCTCTCTCTCTCCCCTAAACCACCTCCATGAGCCTAGCTTTAGATTCCCTGTCCTGCCAAGCCCTTGATGTGGCTTGGCACCAGACTTTGTTTGCTAACCCTCCTGGGAAAGGCCTTGAGACATTTTACTGCATGGTGGCGCAGTGATTAACACTGCTGTCTTACAGCGCCAGGAATCCGGGTTTGATTCCTGGCTTGGATCATTGTCTGTGCAGAGTCTGCATGTTCTCCCTGTGTCTGCATGGGTTTCTTCCGAGTGCCCTGGTTTCCCCTCTCAGTCCAAAGATGTGCTGGTTAGGTGCATTGGCCCTTAGTGTCAGGTGGTTAATTATATGGGGTTATGGGGATAAGATTTGGGTAGGATTCGGGTGCAGACTTGAAGGGCCAAATTGCCTCCTTTTATACTGTAGGGATTCTGTGATTCTAAAGAAAACATTTAAATGCAAGGTGTTGTTGTATTTGAGTCACAGTCACTTTGTGCCTTTCCAGCTCAGATAGCACATTGGTTTTACAAAGGAAGTCTACCTGAATATTATACCCAGCCTACAGAGCACCCAATACTGGCATAGCCTGTTGAGAATCTGAGAGAGAGATTGAGTGCCTAGTTCACTGTGAGGACCTTTTTTTGCAGGAAGATTCTCAGTCAGCTTTTGTCCCTAACCTTTCACCTTATAAAATCTTTGATTCCAAACAAAAGTATTTAGTATTGATTTAAAGCCTCTGTGGACAAGGCTGCCATTCTGTGCATGGTTTAAGATTAATGCCCTTGAGCTGCAACTTTCCACAAAGTTCTGATGGTTGACAAAGTCTGTGAGCTACTCTATGATGAGAGACTGAGTAAAGTGGGCTTATATTCTCCAGAGTTTATAAGAATGAGGGGGGTTAGACAGGGCGGACACTGAGAGATTGTTTCTGCTGGTTGGGGAATCCAAAACACGGGGCTACAATCTCGGGATAAGGGGCCGATCATTTAGGACTGAGAGCGGGAGAAATTTCTTCACTTAAAGGGTGAATTTTTGGAATTCTCTACCCCTGGAGTATTGTAGATGCTCCATCGGTGAATATATTTCAGGCTGGGGTAGACAGATTTTTGGTGTCCCAAGAAATCATGGGATCTGGGAAGCGGGTGGAAAAATGGAGTTGAAGCTTGAGATCAGCCATGATCTTTTAAATAGTGCAGCAAACCTGATGGGCCAAATGGGCTACTCCTGTTCCTATTCCTTGTGTGTTCTTATGCACTCTTGCTTAGGCTTACTGGTGGGGCATTTGAAGGGGAGGAGGTGAGGGGAATGTCACATTTTGTGCTTATGGCTCACTATCTGGAAATGCTCGCTAATTTGTTACCTCTGTTTCAGAACTTTCTCACTGTGTCTGCAGTGCCCTCCCTGCCTCCCTCACCTATGAGATTTCAAAAGGTGTGACTGCAGAAGAATAGCTCAACCTTCTTTCTCCTTCTGCTACCCTTTTGCAATGGCTCAGAAGGTCAGGGTTAGGTCAGGTCCCACCAGAAACTTAAGCACAACCTTCAGGCTGAGACTCCCGCTGAGGGAGTGTTGCACTGTCAGAGGTGCTGTCTTTCAAATGAGCCAAACTGATGTCTGTCCTCTCAGCGTGTAAAAGATCCCATGGCACTATTAGAAGAAGAGCAGGCGAATTCTTCAAGTGTACTGGTCAATCAACATCACTAAAATATCTTTTTATCTGGGCATTATCGCTTTGCATTTTGTCTGACCTTCCTGTGGACAGAGCGACTGCCACATTTCCTTCATTACTTCACTCGTACTTTGTTGGTTGTGAAGGACTCTGGGATACAATATAAATGCAAGTCTCTTTGACAATGATCTTGCTTTTTAAGTTCAGCCACAAATCCCTGACCTTCGCTCTTGGTTGCACATTGAATATTATTAACTTGTGCCTATTGTAATCCCAGTGTTGATGAATATGCGTATGTTCATTTAACCCTGAATAAACTGCAAATGCTTGTCTCTCTGTCCAAAACCTGATCCTTGATATGAACATAGATCTGCAGTCTCTGTTAATATTATTGCAAAATTAAACATTCTAACACAACCCTATCCTGTCCTTTGTTGGGTCCACCCCATGTTCATAAACCTGCTTCAGTGTATGCACTCTTGACTGACAGTATCTTTGTTTCCGAACTGTCCTCCAATGGATCAAAGATGGTTTTGTGCCATTCTATTTTCAGAGGTAGTTTTTTGTGTTTTTTTTGTCTTGTAACTCCTCTTCTTGGTGTCGACTTGTAATCTTGATGATTCCTTCTCCATTCTGGACTCATCAACTCATCCGACCTGAATGGACCTCACATATCACCTCAATGACTGGAACTGCCCCCAAGAAGTTCAATCCTCTGTCCCATGCCAAGCACTTTGTTTTAAACTCAGCCCTTTGTACAAAGTTCAGGTTTTCCCAAATCTATTTGAGGACGCTGATTATCTTGTCTCCTTGCACATGGAACTCAATGTGAGATTGAAAAATGAACTGTTTCTCTCTCTGTCTCTCCCTTTCTTGCTTACTAAGGACATCATATTTCCACAACATATTTCCATTAGTGTTGGCACTGGTTTATCTTTCTTTCAATCCTCAACTCCAACTTACTGACCTCCTCACTTTTCCTTCTACCTATATCCTCACTGTGTTGAAATCAGGACTGGTCACACAGTCTGCTTTTTATAACGTGTCATTTTGTTAACCAGTGAAACTCTGCCTCACTCCATCTCCTTTTTGACAGTCTCCAGAAACTCAACTCGGGCAACCAGATCAGTTCCTTAGTCAGAGGCTGAATGGGAATTTAATCTGGACATGGACTGCTTCAGTATCTGAGGAGTTGCGAACGGTGCTGGACATTGTGCAGTCATCAACAAACATCCCCACTTCTGACTTTATAGTGGAGGGAAGGTCACTAATGAAGCAGCCTTAACAAAGGGTCAGCTGAACTCAAAACATCAGCTCTTTGCTTTCCTCACAGATACTGCCAGACCTGCTGAGATTTTCCAGCATTTTCTCCTTTGGTTTCAGATTCCGCAGTAGTTTGCTTTTATCCAGCTGAAGATGGTTGTGCCTAGAACATTCCCCTGAAGACCCGCTGCAGTGATGTTCTGGGACCGAAATGATTGATCTCCAACCAGCACAACCATCTTCCTTTGTGCCAGGTGTGACTCCAGCCAGCAGAGAGTTTTTCCCGTGATTCTCATTGACTGCTGTATTGCGAGGGCTCCGTGATGCCACACTTGGTCAAATGCTGCCTTGATGTCAAGAGCAGTCATTCTCACCTCACCTCTGGAGTTCAGCTCTTTTGTCTATGTTTAAACCAAGGCTGTAATGAGGTCAAGAGCTGAGTGACCCTGGCAGAACACAAACTGAGTGTCAGTGAGCAGGTTATTGCTCAATAAGAGCTATTTGATAGAACTGTTAATGACCCCTTCCATCACTTTGCTGATGATCGAGAATAGACTGATGGGACGGTGATTGGCTGGATTGAATTTGCCCTGCTTTTTGTGTACAGGACATACCTGGTCAATTTATGAACGCACAAACAAAGAAGTAGGCCATTAAGCCTCGTGAGCCTGCTCTGCCATTTAGTAAGATCTTGGCTGATCTGATAGTAACCTCAAATCTGCATTCCACCCTACCACCACTACCGCTGCCACACACGCATGCACACCACCACCACCACCCCCCGCCGCCAACTTAACTGGAAGCTATCCGCTCTGCCATAAAAATATTCAAAGAGTCTGCTTTCCACCAGCTGTTCAGGAAGACTTCTGATTCTCTGAGAGAAAATATGTTACCTCATCTCTATTTTAAATAGCTGACCCTTTATTTGTAAACAGCGACTCCTAGTTCTAAATTCTTCAACAAGATCAAACATCCTCCCCACATCCACCATATTGAGACCCCTCAGAATGTTGAACTGTCAGAAAATGCTGGAAAATTGGTGTAGGCCTGACAGCAGAGAGAACAGAGTAAATCATAAAATCCCTACAGTACAAAGGAAGCCATTTAGCCATCGAACCTATACCAACCACAATCCCATCCAGGCCCTATTCCCAAAACCCTCATTTACCCTGCTGGTCCCCCTGACACGAGGGTCAATTTAGTTTGGCCAATCAACCTAATCGTCTTTGAAGTGTGGGGGGAAACCAGAGCACCCAGAGAAAATCCACACAGACACAGGGAGAAAGTGCAAACTCCACACAGTGACCCGAGGCTGGAATTGAATTCGGGGCCTTACTTTGCATGTAACACTGTGCTGTACTCGTCTTGGAAGTGTTTATTTTCCTACTTGTTACCCTTAACAAACTCAAGATTCACAAAGTAAATATTGAACTAAATGGGAAGTGGAATTTGGATGGAACACCTGCTAGATCCTGAGGGGAAATGGTGAAAATTGTGTTGTTATTGTGAAATCAGCTCTTGGCCCAATTAGACTTCCTCCCCTGTTGTGCGAAAACTTTCAACATTGTCGCGTGAACCGAGGCTACAAAGTATCCCAAAGGATGTATTGCATTGCCAGGTTTCATACAGCTGCTGAAAGGTAGCAAAAGGGAAAATGCTGGAAAATCTCAGAGGGTCTGGCAACATCTGTAAGGAGAGAAAAGAGTTGACGTTTTGAGTCCAAATGACCCTTTGTCAAAGCTAAAAGGCATAGAAGATAGGTATTTATAATGCAGGGTGAGGGAATGAAAGATGAGTTATTGCCACAGAAACCAGGGGAAAAGACTAATAATGGCTGTCCACAGGGAGAATAAAAGGTGTGAATGGCCAAACGGCAGAGAAGCTAAATTGTGAGGATAAGCTGTGACGGATTGTGTGTGTGTGTGTGTGTTGGAAGTACAACTTGGAAAAGGGGAAGGAAAGGTAAGGGAAGGGGGATAAAGTCAGGGGAAAGAGTGAGGAGGGAAGAAAAATGAAGAAATACAATAAAGAAGTAAAAGGTAGAAAACAGTAAAAAAATTAATTAAAATAGAATGAAAACAAAGGGGTCAAGGTAGCGTAGAAGAGCAAATTATCTGAAGTTGCTGAATTTGATGCTGGGACCAGAAAGTTGTAAAGTGCCTAGCTGGAAGATGAGATGCTGTTCCTCCAGATGGTGTTGTTCTTCACTGGAACATTGCAGCAAGCCAAGGACAGACATGTGGACATGGGAGCAGGAGCGTGTGTTAAAATGGCAAGCAACCAGAAGGTCAGGGTTGTGATTGCTTTGCTGAGCACCTTCTGTCAGTGCGCAATCACCCAGTCTACGCTTGGTCTCTCCAATATAGAGGAGATGACATTGGGAACAGTGTATGCAATGCACCATATTGAAAGAGGTGCAAGCAAAATGCTGCTTAACCTGGAATGAATGTTTTGGACCTTGGATGATAAGCTTAGAAGATGTAAAGGGACAGGGGTTACACCTTCTGCGATTGCATGGGAAGGTGCCATGAGTGATGGGAGAGGTGTTGAATATAGTGGAGGAGTGAACTAGGTTGGCCTGGGGAGAATGGTCTCTGTGGAATGCTGACAGAGGGAGTGAAGGGAAGATGTGTTTGGTGGTGGCATAACGCTGGAGTTGGCTAAAATGGCTCCTGGGTAGCTGTCTCTGAGTTTGTAATGCAGAGGAGGTTACACACTGGAAAGGGGAATGATATTATAAAACAGTCTGTCCAATGTATGTTCTCCCCCGTGTCTGCATGGATTCCCTCCAGGTGCTCCTGTTTCTTCCCACAGTCCAAAGATGCGCAGGTTAGGTTGATTAGCAATGCTAAATTGTCCCTCAGTGTCAGGGGGATTAGTAGGGTAAATATGTGGGGTTACAGGGATAGGACCTGGGTGGCATTGTTGTTGGGGCAGGCTGACTGGGCCAAATGGCCTCCTTCAGCACTGTCGATTCTATGAAAATACAAGAGCTTGATTGTGACACAATTTATCACAGAACTTGCAAGAAGTATGCGGCCACACATAGAATTGCTACATTACATACTGCCCCTCACATGCAAAATCCTGCCACCCTCGGCCTGCCCCTAGTGCCCTCGGGGAGGGGGCACCCCTCCCCCTGCTCCCTCTGGGGTCACGCCCCCCCCATTCTCTTGGGGGGCACCACCCCTTCGCTCCCTCGGGGGGGGGGCCTCCGTGCGCATCCACTCTTGACCACTCACACTTCTGCCAATATCACATGCGCACATTCTCTTCCACACATATATACTTCTTGGCACAGAAAGAACACACGTTCTTACACCCACATAGGCATATGCACACACTTAAACTCTTGCACATGGTCATTACCTGACATTTGTGTGGCATGAAATAACATTTGCACTACAACAGCCAGGTTGTGCCCATCTCTAACAAGGGTAAATCTAATTGTTAGAATGGGGAAATACTGTCTGTGCTGGGGACTACAGAGGCAGGCAGGATTTAGAACCAGTTGGAGATGGAAGAATACAGTAGGAGGCAGGAAAAAGAGAGCAGTGCGAATGTCAAAGCCAATGCAAACGAAATGGTTTAATGGCCATTTTCTGTGATTCCAATTTGATCACCATAGTTAGAAGCACAACACTTGCGTACAACTATGGGTCAGATCTCCCAGCCCCAATACTGGGAATTTGGAGAGCCATTATTGTCCAGATGTTTCCGCTCTGCCCATGACGATTCCTGCAAGTGTTGGAGCTGGAAAATGCCACCCTATATCTTCTGTAAAGCAGTCATTGTATGAGTGGTGCTTGGACCTGTATTTTTTAAACACATTATTATTTGACTATTCTTTCTCCTTTGGGCAGCATGGTGGCACAGTGATTAGCCTTGCTGCCTCGCAGCACCAGGGACCTGAGTTCAATTCCCAGCCTTGCGTTTGTGTGGAGTCTGAATATTCTCCTGTGTCTCTGTTTATTTCCTCTGGATTCCTCCCACAGTCCAAAAGCAGTGCTGGTTAGGTGCATTAGCCATGCTAAATTCTCCCTCAGTGTACCCAAACAGGTGCCAGAGTTTGCGACTGGGGGTTTTCACAGTGACTTCATTGCGGTGTTCATGTAAGCCTACTTGCAACCAATAAATAAACTTTAAAACTCAACCAATAAATAAACTTTAAAACTAGGCAATGATCAATTTTTTTCTGAATCACAGGGCTTTACCACGATTACAATCATTTTTTGAACAGGGACAAGCAGGTGGTGGGGGTAAAGCCATCACAGGCAGTTTCCTCCCCAGATGGTCAACTTTCAAATGGGAAGGAACAACCCTTAATCCAAAAGAGAGAGTGGGAGGGCTGAAAGGGTGATTTCTCAAAAGGTTTTGAGCGGGAGATGGCTAGGTTCCTGATTCTGTTGGAGATGTGAAGTCGGTGGGGGAGAAATGGGGGTGTGGGGGGGGTGGTGGTGGTGGTGCGTGTACAGTATTAAACCAGCAAATGGGAATGATTCCCCTGGTTAAACCTCCACCCTCAGAAAACAGAAACAAATCTTTGAGGCAGATTTGGAGTTCATTGACAGTCTACATTTGTATAGTGCCTGTTAGTGTGGTAAAACATCCCAATGGGCTTCACAGGATGGTACCCAAACAGATAGCAACGCTGAAGGCAGCTAGTCAAAAGCTTGGTCAAAACGGAGCATCTTTAAAGGAAAACAGATTGAGAGGCAGAGAGGTTCAGTAAAGGAGTGCCAGGGCTTAGGGCCCAGACTTGACCACTAATAGCAGAGTGATTAAAAAGAATCAGGGTTGGAGAATTATTCAAAATTAGAGGAGTGTAGGTATCTCGGAGGCTGGAGGGGAGTGGATATACAGAGTAAAACTCCCTCCACACTGTCCCCGTCAAACACTCCCAGGACTGGTGCAGCACAGGGTTAGATACAGAGTAAACCTCCCTTTACACGGCCCCCATCAAACATTCTCATTCTAATCAGTAATCTCTAAACTGTCTGTGCTTTATATGCTCTGTCTGAGGCCAGAACTCTCCATTCACCTGACGAAGGGGCTAACCCCGAAAGCTTGTGAGTCTATTATCAAATAAATCAGTTGGACTAAAACCTGGTTTTGTCAGACTTTTTACTGTGTTTACACCAGTCCAACGCCGGCATACCCACATCATGCCCGTCAAACACTCCAAGGACAGGTACAGCACGGGGTTAGATGCAGAGTAATGTTTTTCTACACTGTACTGTACCGGTCCTGGGAGTGTTTGATAGGACAATAGAGAGGGAATTTTACTCTGTATCATGAAACAGTCCCAGGAAAGGTATAGCACGGGCTTAGATAGAAAGTAAAACTCCCTCTACAGCGTCCCCAGTAGTTTTCAAATACTCCCAGGGCAGGTACAGCATGGTGTGAGACGCAGAATTATACTCAACCATAGAGTAGGGATATGTCAACCTCATGGCCTGACATATCCCTACACTACTGCTATCATAAAGCCAAGGGATCAAACCTCGTTCATTGAAGAATGCAGGAGGACATGCCAGGAGCAACACCAGGCAAAGCTAAAAATGAGGTGTTAACCTGGTAAAGCTACAACACAGGACTGTGTGCCGAATAGCAGAAGCAACAAACGACAGACAAAACTAAACCATTCTTCAACCAATGGATCTGACCTAAGCTCTGCAGTCCGACCACATCCAGCTGTGAATGGTGGTGGATAATGAAACAACTGGCTGCAGGGGGAGTCTCCACAAATATCCCCATCCTCAATGATTGAGGAGCCCATCCGTGCAAACAATAAGCCTGAAGCATTCACAAAAATCTTCAGCCAGAAGTGGCGAGTGGATGATCCATCTTGGCCTTCTCCGGAAATCCCCAGCATCACAGTTCCAGTCTTCAGTCATTTCAATTCACTCCACGTGATATGAAGAAACAGCCGAAGACACTGGATACTGCAAAGACTATGGGCCCTGACAATATTCTGGCAATAGTACTGAAGACTTGTGCTCCAGAACTTGCTGCATCCCTAGCCAAGCTTTTCCAGTGCAGCTACAACACTGACATCTACCCAGGTATGTCCTGTACACAAATTGCAGGACAAATCCGATCCACCAATTACCACCCCATCAATCAACTCTCGGACATCAGTAAATCGATGGAAGGGGTCATCAACAGCGTTATCAAGTCGTATTTAAGAACAAAGAACTTACTCGGCAATAACCTGCTCAGTGATGCTCAATTTGCCAGGGGTACTCAACTCCTGACCTCATTACAGCCTTGGTTCAAACATGGACAAAAGAGCTGAATTCCAGAGGTGAGGTAAGAGTGACAGCCCTTGACATCAAGGCAGTGTGTAACTGAGTAAAGCATCATAGAGCCATCGCAAAACTGGAGTCAATGGGAATCAAGGGGGAACTCTCCGCTGGTTGGAGTCACACCAGCACAAAGGAAAATGTTTGTGGTGGTTGGAGCTTAATCATCTCAGCTCCAGGACATCTTTGCAGGAGTTCCTCAGGGTGGTGTCCTAGGCGCAGCCATCTTCAGTTGCTTTATCAATAACCTTCCCTCCATCATAAGGTCGGAAGTGGGAATGTTCACTGATGACTGCACAATGCTCAGCATTTGGGACTCCTCAGATACTGGAATATTCCATGTCTAAATGCAGCGAGACCCGGACAATATTCAGGCTTGGGCTGACAAATGACAGGTAATATCTATGCCATTCAATTGCCGGGCAATGGCCATTTCCAACAAGAGGGAATCTAACCACTGCTCCTTGACATTAAATTTCATTGCCGTAGCTGAATCCCCCACTATCAACAACCTGGGGCGGGGGGTACCATTGACCAGAGAATGAATTGGAGTAGCCATAGAAATACTGTGGCTACCAGAGCAGGTCAGAGATTGGGAATCCTGCGGTGAGTGATTCACCTCCTGACTCCCCAAAGTTTGTTCACCATCAACAAGACACAAGTCAGGAGTGTAATGGAATACTGTCCACTTGCCTGATAAGTGCAGCTCCAACAACACTCTAGACGCTCAACACCATGCAGGGCAAAGCAGCCCACTTGATTTGCACCCCATCCACAAATACTGAATCCGTCCATCACTGATGCACAATTTTAGCAGTGTGTACCATCTACAAGGTGCCCTGCAGGAACTCACCAAGGTTTCTTAGACAGCACCTTTCAAATCCATGACCACTACCACCTAGAAGGACAAGGGCAACAGATACCTGGAAACACCACCACCTGGAGATTCCCCCTCCAAACCACACACCATCCTGACTTGGAAATATATCATTACTCCTTCACTGTCGCTGGGTCAGAATTCTGGCACTTCCTCCTGTGGGTGTATCAATACCATATTGGACTGCAGCAGGTCAAGAAGACAGCTCAAAGGCAACTAGTGATGGGCAATAAATGCTGGCTTAGCCAGTGACACCGCATCCCAGAATGGCCTCAGAATGAGGAAATTGTGAATGTTTAAGATGTTGGACATGCCGGATATTCCATGCTGAAGGTAACGAATTCAGAGCATGATGAGGAGGAAGTTCTGTCCCTGTTCCTGGTGAAGATACAAAGCTGTGCTGCTCTGTTTAATGTTAATGCAGTCAGTATAACCGTGTCAGACTCTGTTCAGTACAGACAGAATGAATACTGTAGGACTACTTTACCTGATTGGTGTAGCATGTGGGAAAAGGCGTGATGGTTTTTCAGAGAAATAATTAGACATTCATTTACCGTCATCTCAGTTGAGGCCCTCATTTGTTGAGGCCCGCATTTGATCACCCTTCCCAACCCGTCAATGAGCTCCACAGGGAGATAACTTAGTGATTCCCCATGGATCTCATAGGGTTATCACAGCATTACATGACTTCCACATACGTAAACTTTGGTTGCACAGTTCAAACTGTTGCCAAGTCCAACCGGGTTCACCAGAGAATCATACGCCACAGAGGAAGTTTGTTCAGCCAATCTTGTCAATACTGGCTTTTTGGAAAAGCTAACCACTCTGTCCCAAGTCCTGCTCCTTCCTCAATAGTTATTGATTAAGATGGAACCTTTTTCATTTTACCTGCTTGTCACAATGTTTCCAGAGTGTGGGATTCATCCTGTGCTGGGTCATCCATCAGCCACCAGTAGAAACTCTGCTCACTCTCTCCCTCCAGTGGTGGAAAGCAGACTGTGCAGCTGCATGACAATTGGATATTTTCGCTGATGTGGGTATGCCAGCGTTGGACTGGGCTGGGCACAGTAAGAAATCTCACAACACTAGGTTGAAGTCCAGCAGGTTTATTTGATAGCAGGAGCTTTTGGAGCGCTGCTCCTTCATCAGGTGAGTCTGATAAAGGGGCAGCGCTTTGAAAGCTCTGGTTACCAAATAAACCAGTTGGACTTTAACTTAATGTGGTGTGACTTCTTATTAGACAGGAATCTGAGACCAACTCCTCCCCAGTAGTGACCAAAGATGCTTTTTCTGTGTCCTGACACCACAAATACTGCAGACTCAGGATACAAACTACAGTATTACATAGTGCTCTGCATTGAAATATCAGCTTCCCCTCACACTCTTATCCACTTTCACTTTGTTTGTGACACCAGCAGATGTCCCTCAAAAACTGGGAGTGAGTTACAGACTGGAATCTAATTGAGCAATTTGGATGGTTTACATACTGCCGTCTCCCAGTCATGAACCCGGGTTTAATTCTGGCCTCGGGTCACGGTCTGTGTGGAGTTTGCGCATTCTCCCTGTATCTACGTGGGTTTCCTCTGGCTGTCCTGTCGTGGGCTCGGTGAGGGGGTGGGGGGTGGGGGGGGGGGCAGCAGGGTGGGGCGGGGGGACGGTGGGGCGGGGGGGGGGGGTGGTGCAGGGTGCCGACCTGTTGTGGGCTCGGTGCAGGGGGGGGGTGTGCTGCCCTGTCGTGGGCTCAGTGTGTGGGGGGGTGCAGGGTGCCGTCCTGTTGTGGGGTGGCGGGGGGGGCTGCGGTGCACCACCCTGCCGTGGGCTTGGTGCAGGGGGGTGTGCCGCCCTGCTGTGGGCTCGGTGCTTGTTGAGTGGGGGGGGGGGGGGGGGGGTGCTGCGTTATCACGCGAGGATTAATATGGATTTCACTTTTGCTACTTTGTAGGTTTTGAAGTCGTCCTCCCGACAATGGCTCAAACACTGCAGCTGGAGATTCCCAACTTTGGGAATACGGTGCTGGAATGCCTGAATGAGCAGCGGTTGCAGGGTCTGTACTGCGACACCTCGATTGTGGTGAAGGGGCAGACGTTCAAGGCTCACCGAGCAGTGCTGGCTGCCAACAGCTCTTACTTCCGGGATCTCTTCGCTGGGACCTCGCGGGCAGCCTTTGAGCTGCCGGCAGCCGTGCAGCCGCAGAGCTTCCAGAACATTCTCAACTTCTGCTACACGGGGAGGCTGTGTATGAAGGCGGGTGAGCAGTTCATGCTGATGTACACGGCGGGTTTCCTGCAGATACAGCGCATCGTGGAGAGAGGCACCGAGCTCCTGTCGAAGGTCAGCTCCCCCCGGTGTGACTCTCAAGGGCTGAGC
The DNA here is from genome assembly GCF_965287045.1 of Carcharhinus amblyrhynchos. NCBI lineage: Eukaryota > Metazoa > Chordata > Chondrichthyes > Carcharhiniformes > Carcharhinidae > Carcharhinus > Carcharhinus amblyrhynchos. The sequence goes on along the minus strand of NC_137332.1, from coordinate 83,272,221 downwards.
GCCGAAGACCCCAGCTGGGAGCCTCAGAGCCCAGCTGCGCCCCTCCCCCTCCCCCTCGCCTCCCGCGTCAAAGTAGAGCAGAGCGAGGCGGGCCTCGGCCGTGCCAGACGTGCCCCTGAGGGCCCAACCCTGGGCGGTGCCAAGTCAGCCCGCCTGGCCCTTGAGGGAGCCAGCGGGCAGGCTTGCCCGGTCAGCGTACCCCGCGATATTGCCAGTCCCGGAGCCAGCAGTGTGCACCCCAGTGACAGCCCCTTCTCCTGCCAGAACGAGGAGGAGGAGGAGGAGGCAGAGGAGGAGAGCCTGGAAGACATGACGGAAGAGCAGTACGTCCAGATGTGCAGCATGTACAACATCATGAGTGTCCCACATGTTGGTAAGTTGCAGGAATTCCTAGTCTCAGCTAAGTACAGTCCGTAGGCAGGAGTCTCCCATCTCACCCACGGTGGGCGAGAAAACGGGGTCAACTGAAAATGTTCAGACTTAGCTTGATCGGATTTTCTTACACAAGGCGATTGAGCGTGAGGGAGGAAGCTGGAGAAATGGAGTTAAGGTGCTGATCAGCCAAGATTTGGTTGTTTGGTGAGGGGCTGAATGGCCTCCTCCTGTCCCTGTGCATAATCAGAGTCTGAAAGTGATTACCTCATTGCCTTGCTGGTTTTAGAATGATCAGCCTGCGATTTCAGTGAGGATATGTATCTTATCTGGCTGTGGTCAGGGGGGTTTTTAATAAATGAATATCTTTTGAAACAGTGCCGTGCTCAGTGCCCTGAATCTCAGTTAAAGAGAGGGAGGGACAAGGCAAATGACCTTGGATTAAACTCCAACCAGCTTTTCTATCTCTGAATTGTAACACCAGAAGGAGTTTGGGCACAGTGAGTAAATCAGCAGCAAGACTATCAGCAGTGGAAAGATTTATTCAGTCAATTTAACAGATTATACTTCCCTCTTGCAGCTATGGACAACAGGGAGCAGGAGGAGCCAGACAGGGTTTGTTTTGTTAACTTCCTTTTCTGACAATTTAAATTCTTGTAATTCCCTTTGGACTTCTGTCCCCTGTTAGGACTTCTTATCGGATCCAGGGGACAGCATATTTGAATCTGTTTACTCTCTGCTGCGCAAGAATGCAGGAAATAGGACCAGGACTTGACCATTTGGCCCATCGAACTTGCTCCACCATTCAGTGCAATCATGGCTGACCTTGGCCTTCAACTCCATTTTCCTGCCCATTCCCCGTATCCCTGAATTCCCGAACAGACCAAAGATCTGTCATTCCCAGCCTGAAATATATTCAACGATGGAGCATCCACAACCCTCTGGGCTAGGGAATTCCAAAGATTCACAATGCTTTGAGTGAGGAAATTTCTCTTCATCTCAGTCCTAAATGACCTGCCCCTTATCCTGACACTGTGCCCCTATGTTTTAGATTCCCCGACCAGCAGAAACAGTCACGCCATGTCCACCCTATTAAACCCCTTCAGAATCTTGCATGTTTCAATGAGGTCACTTCACAGTGGCACAGTGGTTAGCACTGCCGTCTCACAGCGCCAGGGACCCACGTTCGATTCCCTGTCTCCACACTGTCTCTTTGGAGTTTGTACTTTCTGCCCATGTCTACGTGTGTTTCCTCCTGCAGTCCTAAAAATGTGCTGGTTAGGTGCATTGGCCGTGCTAAATTCTCCCTCAGTGTACCAAGCAGGTACCAGAGTGTGGTGACTGGGGGATTTTCACAGTAACTTCATTGGCGTGTTAATATAAGCCTACTTGTGATGCTAATAAGTAAACTTTAATTCTTTGAAACTCCAAAGAAGCTCATCCCAAATTGCTCAGTTTTGCATCAACCTCTTCATCCCACGAACCAGTCTAATGAGCCACCGAACATAGTTTTGTTCTTATTTCTTAAAGCGTGAAGAGTTAATTAATTTCACTCTATGCCAGTTCAGTATATGCCAGTTCAATTAATAGTAATTTAATATACACAAGTTCATTAAATACTAGTTCTAATCAGACTGGTATATTTTTGTGCAGTTAGAACAATTATGCAAGCCAAGGTTACAAATGTTCAATTTAATTCTAAACTATAGTGTTTACATTTTTACAGAAATGTGTTAAAGCAACCGAATTTGAATACATTGGTTGATTCTTTCACATAGTATGGTTGTGAGGCATGCTTTTCTCTCAGTGCTGTGTCACACATCCGCCCACCCACCCAAAACATCCTGTTTGAAAGTGCATGTTAATGGGATACTAACGTCAGCCTGTCATGCTTGACTAACCCAAAGGTTCTCCCTGAAGGCTGGTCACCAGCGTGCTGTTAATGCTGTGTGACTGCAAGATACGTCCCTTCGCTCCTACAGGAGGGTCTACTGGAGGTGAAAGAGAGAATGGGGTACTGTGGAGCATCACTGAAAGGTATAAGTACCATAAGTTCAGAAGCTTCAGCAAGGCAGAAGTAGCGCTGCCTGGGCCCTGGGGGTAGGTTGACTGGCTCAGTCCTTGGGGGGAGGTTGACTGGCTCAGTCCTTGGGGGGAGGTTGACTGGCTCAGTCCTTGGGGGGAGGTTGACTGGCTCAGTCCTTGGGGGGAGGTTGACTGGCTCAGGCATAGGGGAGGAAGCTGTGTCTGACTGGGCCTGGGGAGGCTGTGTTGGGTCCCAAAGATTCATGAATCTATATCCAGCTGGTTTGACTTCAGCTGAAAGTGAAAGTCCTGTGGAGGGATTGTAGCCACTGTTTCCTTGGTTGATGTATATATACACTGACTGATGAAGATTCTGTTGTAAACTCCCAGAGCTGTCTTTGCTTGTTGCCAGCCTGCGGTAATGAAGACACAGATTCAAGGAGAGAGGGAATTCACAACACAGGAGGTGTCCCTAGCAGCTTCCTGCTTGTTTTACCATGTGTGGTATTTGGATTTAATTGTATAGAAGGAACCGTTGATCCCACTGGTTTGCTCTCATCATCTTCTTTGAGGCACATTGGCTATTTTATTAATGAGGGAACCACTTGGTATACAGACTGGGCAGTTCTCAGTCCTGGCTCTAATCCATTTGCCTTTGGCTAGTTTGAGCTTTTTTTTAACCTTTTCTATGTTGTTTTGCCCTTTCAGCCACCCCAGAGAGGGTGGAAGCTCTGCCTGATCATGTGGATGGTCGGTCCAGGATGAGGATTCGACATGACCTGGCGGTCTTGCCCGCTGACCTGATTAACCAAATTGGTCATCGCTGTCATCCCAAGCTGTACGTGGAGGGTGACCCATCGGAGAAACTCGAGCTGGTGACAGGTGAGAGCGCAAACCAAAGTACTGTCCAGCAATCAGCACAGGCCCACAGTGTACACCGTGTCAAACCCTAATAACCCAGACAGGACCGGGTTAAACTATCCCAGTCATTTTGGTGCGGGTGGGGTTGAGTTTGAATGTGAGTTTTGAACTGCTTTGTTGAGCAGGAGGGGACTTTTTTTTTTTGCAGGGGTTAGGGTATCAAATGCCCAATGAGATTAATGTGTGATGATGCACATCATGAGACAGAAATGGGTTTGGGAGGGGAAGAAGTATCAGCCAGCTTTCCTACTCCTGATGCAAAGTGCTGGAGTCTGTGTGCATGTGGGAACGTCAAGTTGCACTTTGCAGTTACAGCAGCAAGTTGTGTTTATATGTTGTTACAATCGCCCTGGAGATCAATAACTTTTCAGCAAGGTGAATACTCCCAAACAAATGCATGGACATAACCAAAGGCAAGGTTTCACATTTTAAGCCTTTTACAGTAGCACACAACGTAAAGTCAACATAATTCAAATATTAACTCAGGCAAATCATACATTAGTTTAACAAATAGGTAAATTTCTTTAACTTGGGTAATATCAAAGGGAAAGTCCAAAAGCTTCTCCCAGCCCTCTGGCTGAGATCAATTAGCCCTCCATGTATGGGGTCAAGTTGTCCAATGTCCTTTGCCAATCACTCCACTCACACTTGGTAAGGGGCTGCTCGTCCCTTACCAAGGCTGATGCATCCCACGTGGGTGGGATCTGATACTTATGCTGTACCTGTAGAACGTCTGATTATCACCAGCAATGTACACCTCAATGAATCTTCCTCTCCCTCAGGTCACGACCATCCAGAATTCCAGAGATTCTGGTATCCGGCCGTCTTAAATGCTCGGGTGAAACTGTTCTTCCCGAGACTTTCACTTCTGCTGTCCATCACCGTCTACAGAACAGAGATGATTTGTTCCTTGGAGGGTTCGAATTCCATCCTTCCCTGCTTCTTATCAACAGTTGTTTCTCTGATCTGTGAGCTTCTGTGAGAGGTGTTTAAAAGCTGCAATTTTTAGGTGGATTGGCCATGCTAAATTGTCATTTAGTGTCAGGAGGACTAGCAGATTAAATGCGTGGGGTTATGGGGCTATGGGGATAGGGACTGGGTAATAATGGAGCAATGAAAATTGGGGATAGTGAAGAGTCAGTAATGGGGGAAAACAGAGTCTTTGGTGGTTGAAGGGTTGGTGGAGATTACCAAGATAGGGACAGGAGAGGTATCTTGAAATTTGGAAACGGGTGAGTGCTTTATAGTTCACATGTTGGGAGCCAGTGTCAGTCAGCAAGCGCAGGGGTGATGGGCGAATGGGACTTAATGCCATTTAAGACATGGGTAACAGAGTTTCATGTGACCTCGAGTTTACAGATTGTTGAAAGTACGAAAGCAGCCAGTGGTTCATTGGAATAGTCAGGGTCTAGAGGTTAGAAAAGTATGAGCGAGGGTTTCAGCAGGGCTAAACTGTGACAGAAGTAGAATTAGCTGATGGTACAGGGTTAGTGACAGCCTTAGTGATGGCACAAATGTAAGGTTGGAAGTTGATCTTGGGATTGAATATGACAGTGAGATTGCGAAAGTGGTTTAATCTCAGGAAGAGGAATCTAGTTGGTAGGTAGGGAATGGGGCTTTTAGTGTGATTTTTAAAAAACAAGAACTTTCATTTCCATCTTCCCAATATTCAATTGGAAGGAATTTCTGCTCCTACAGCACTAGATGTAAGAGAAGCAGTCTAATAATTTTGAAGTGTTAAGAGAGGAAGAGATGAGGTTGAGCTGGGTGTTACAGGAACATGTGGTGACTAATGCTGTTTTCAAGCAATGCCATACAGTTGAGTGAAATTAGAGTGATTGTCCTAAGAGTTGGCTTGGAGATGAGTCAGTGGATAGTTACTCCACCTTGTGTGGACCTTCAGGAAGATCACTGTTGACCAACGGTTGCTGCTGCTGTTGAACCTGCAGGTACGAGCGTGTACATCACAAGAGCTCAGCTGATGAATTGTCATATCTGTGCGGGGACCAGACACAAGGTTTTGCTGCGGAGATTGCTGGCTGCATTCTTTGATCGGTGAGTTTAAACTTGGCAGTTGTCACTTGGGTCTGTGAAGTTCACTTGGTCCAGCAGTGTTACCACAACAAAACACTTGCTGAACTGTGTCAGTGTTTACAAAACATTTGTGTCTCCATGATGGGCTTGCCATCTCTGCATGGGGCAATGCCTGGAGGTTTCATCACACGATTCAGCGCCACACACCCACCGTTGATCCATCCTCCAGGGACACGGTCTTCCTGCAGGACAGGGATCATAATCTTTGTTATCCAATTGGATTAATATTGACCATTACTGAAAAAGTATGTCTGCATCTCTTTAGAACTAAGTAATGAAAAAACAGATTTTTAATTTCCTGATGATTTTTCTTCGGGGATTTTCAAATTACTGCATTGTCTTGGAAGTTAAATTTCAAATTTCAGAGATTCCTAGAGACAGTCTAGCACAATTGGCAACTTGATTCTGCAAAGTATAACTTTCCAAACCAATTATCGATTCAGGGACATCGTGACAAACTGATCTTTTTTTCACACCGTGTAGGATTTGGAAGTCTTTAGCGTATGATATGAATTCAGCTCTTTTGTCCATGTTTGAACCAAGGCTGTAATGAGGTCAGGAGCTGAGTAACCCTGGTGAAACCCAAATTGAACATCAGTGAACAAGTTATTGCTGAGTAAGTGCCATTTGATAGCACTGTTGATGACCCCCTTCCATCGCTTTACCTGATGTTTAAGAGTAGACTGAGTTGAATTTGTAAAGTAAGAAGTCTCACAACACCAGGTTAAAGTCCAACAGGTTTATTTGGTAGCAAAAGCCACAAGCTTTTGGAACACTGCCCCTTCATCAGGTGAGCGGGAATTGTGTTCACAGACAGGCATACATAGACAGAAACTCAATTTACAAGATAATGGTTGGAGCACGAGTCTTTACAGGTAATCAAGTCTTAAAGGTACAGACAACGTGAGTGGAGAGAGGGTTAAGCACAGGTTAAAGAGATGTATATTGTCTCCAGCCAGGACAGTTAGTGAGATTTTGCAAGCCCAGGCAAGTCGGGGGAGATTACAGATAGTGTGACATGAACCCTAGATCCCAGTTGAGGCCGTCCTCGTGTGGAACTTGGCTATCAGTTTCTGCTCAGCAATTCTGCATTGTCGTGTGTTGTGAAGGCTGCCTCGGAGAACGCTTAGCCGAAGAGCAGAGGCCGAATGCCTGTAACTGCTGAGGTGTTCCCCAACAGGAAGAGAACACTCCTGCCTGGTGACTGTCGAGCAGTGTTCATTTATCCGTTGTAGCATCTGTATGGTCTCCCCAATGTAACATGCCTCGGGACATCCTTTCCTGTGGCGTATCAGGTAGACAACGCTGGCTAAGTTGCAAGAGTATGTACCATGTACCTGGTGAATGGTGTTCTCACGCGAGATGATGGCATCCGTGTCGATGATCCGGCACATCTTGCAGAGGTTGCTGTGGCAGGGTTGTGTGGTGTTGTGGTCACTGTTCTCTTGAAGGCTGGGTACTTCCCCGGAGTGGAGAAGCTACGACATCTTCTCCGAGTTTTCAATATGTCATTGATGAAGACGAACATCTCACCAAGGCTGTCCCTATACCTCCACGTCTTGCCTCCAAACAACTGCACAACCTCAAACAGACTATTGTCTGCAGCAAACTACCCAGCTTGCAACTCATGCAAGCCAACATTGCCTACCTGATACGCTGCAGGAAAGGATGCCCCGAGGCATGGTACACTGGGGAGACCATGCTGACGCTATGACAATGGATGACTGAATACTGCTCAATAATCACCAGGTGTGAGTGTTCTCTTCCTGTTGGGGAACACCTCAGCAGTCATGGGCATTCAGTCTCTGATCTTTGGGTAAACGTTCTCCAAGGTGGCCTTCACGACACTTGACGACGCAGAATCGCTGAGCAGAAACTGATAGACAAGTTCTGCACACATGAGGATGGCCTCACCCCGATCTTGGGTTCATGTCACACTATCTGTAACTCCCATGACTTGCCTGGGTTGCAAAATCTCACTAACTGTCCAGGCTGGAGACAATACATATCTCTTTAGCCTGTGTTTAACCCACTCTCCACTCACATTGTCTGTACCTTTAAGACTTGATTATCTGTAAAGCCTCGTATTCCAACTATTATTTTGTAAATTGAGTTTGAGTCTATATATGCCCTGTTTGCGAACACAACTCCCACTCATCTGATGAAGAGGCAATGTTCCGAAAGCTTGTGGCTTTTGCTACGAAATAAACCTGTTGGACTTTAACCTGGTGTTGTGAGACTTCTTAATGTGCTTACCCCAGTCCAACGCTGGCATCTCCACATCCTGTGTAAAGGACAGACCTGGGCAATTTTCCACATTGCCGGGTAGATGCCCCAGTCGTGTATCTGTACTGGAACAGCTTGGTTAGGTCAACAGCTCGTTCTGAAGCACAAGCCATCAGTACTATTTCCAGAATTTTGTCAGGACCTATAGTCTTTGCAGTATCCAGTGCCCTCAGCCTTTTCTTGATATCACATGGAGTGAATTGAATTGGCTGGAGACTGACATCTGTGATGCTGGGGACCTCTGGAGGAGGCCAAGATAGATCTTCCGCATGGTATTCTGGCCAAAGATTGCTGCAAATGCTTCAACCTTATCTTGTGCACCAATGTGCTGGGCTCCTCCATCATAGAGGATGGGGATATTTGTGGAACCTCCAGTAAGTCATTTAATTGTCCACCACCATTCACAGCTGGATATGAAGGACTACAGAGCTTTGATCTGATCCATTGGTTATGGGATGGTTTAGCTCAGTCTATCATTTGCTGCTTCTGCTCTTTGGCACACAGTCCTGTGTTGTAGCTTCACCAGGTTAACTCCTCATTTTTCAGTATATTTGCTGTTGCTCCTGGCATGCCGTCCTGCACTCTTCATTGAACCAGGGTTGATCCCCTGGCTTGGGGTAATGGTAGAGTGGGGGATATGCTGGGCCATGAGGTTACAGATTGTGGTTGAGTACAATTCTGCTGCTGCTGCTGATGGCCCACAGTAGCTCATGGATGCCCAGTCTCAAGATGCTCAACCTGTTCTGAACTCATCCCATTTTACATGGTGGGCGTGCCACACAATATGATTGAGGGTGTTCCTGTGTGAAGATCGCTCATACCAGTACTATCGTGGTCAGATGTATCAGTGACAGGTTGATATAGAGTGGGAGCAGGGGGAGAAGGACAGATGGTAACATAGAAACCCTCAGTGCAGGAGGAGGCCATTCGGCCAATCAATCCCACTCAGGCCCTATCCCCACTTAGTTATCCCTAATCCCTATAACCTATTCACATCTCAGGACACTAAGAGTTAATTTAGAATGTCCAGTTAACCTAACCTGCACATTTTTGGGCTGTGGGAGAAAACTCACACAGGCATGGGAGAACGTGCAAACTTCACATAGACAGTGACCAAGTCTGGAATTGAACCCAGGTCCCTGGAGCTGTGAGGCAGCAGTGCTGACCACTGTGCCACCCCACGACTCACTGGCAGAACAAGGAAGTTGATGGAGGTGTCTGGGACATTGGCTGTAAGAAACGGCTCAGTGAGTGTAAGTATGTCTGTGGACAGCTCTCCAAAACTGACACAAGCTCTCAGTTATGAGTAAGAAGGGCTTTGCAGGGCTGATGTGCCTTTGTCCTTCCTAGTGCTGAGATAAACACCAGTTGGTGTGACTGGTTTCATTCTTATTTGATGTCCTGTGGCAGTTTGATTGCTTGTCCATTTTAGAGGGCAGTTAAGAGTCAATTACATTGCTATGGGATTGAAGTCACATCAGCACATTAATTGGGGCCTCTGGGTTGTTAGTCTGGTAATGTTACCACTGTGCTACCCTTCTTGTACTGCTTATTTGTGCCCATCACAGAAGCTAACTCCAAGGCTACATGAAGGATAGTCACTGGAAACCATCAGCTAGTTTTGTAAAGATGTGTCTGTGAATGTCGCTCACTTGTTTTGACTGCCTAATCTTCTGGATCCACTAGGAATACTCTGGCTAACAGCTGCGGCACTGGAATCCGTTCTTCACTCTGCGATCCCAGTCGGAAACCACTGGATAGCAGGATACTCAACGCCATTAAAGGTAAACAGGGCAGTGCTGTGTTTATGGAGAGGTGTTAATGGTGAAAAGGGCAGTGAGGAGAGGAACGGGCATTGAGTTGTCCAGAGAGGCAGAAACGGGTACAGTGAATGGGCTGAAGGGCTTTACGATGGGTGTGGGCTTGAGACACTCAGAGGCACGGACACTGATATCATAGCTGGAGGGTGTGAGGAGGGAGTCAGAGAGGTAGGAAGGGGCCAGACTGAATGAGGACAAGGGGTTTAAATTTGATGCCTGAGTCGAGGGAGGGGGGAGTGGTTTAGTCAGTCAGTCAGTAGGCGGAAGGATAATGGGGGGAGCCACATTACACCCTGGACAGTGAGAACAGCTGAATGTATCAGCCTCAGGAACCGCTGAAAGAGAGATGTCAAAGTAATGTTAGTGTTTCTGTCCCTAATCCAAGGGCCCATCACCACCCAGTGGAACCTTGACTGCCCAAGAGACCATTAATAGTCCTGCTCTGGTCACAGCCCCATGGGCTTGATCTCCACGAAGGCGCACGTGTGGAGATGTTGAATATGACTTGTCAGGTTTGGCTGTGATGCACTCTGCAGTCAAATAGCCACAGTCACATTCCCTATTGGATTTCTTGGTGACTATCTTATATTGGTGGCCTCTAGTTCTCCCCCACGAGGGGAAATAATCTCTCTTCATCCCCTCTATCAAAACTTTTCAGAATTTTAAAGATCTCTGTTAGATCACCCCTCAGTCTTCTTTTCACGAGAAAACAGACCCAACCTGTCAATCCCTTCCTGATTTCATACCCACACATTTCTGGTATCAGTCTGGTACATTTTCTCTGCACTCTCTTCACTGTTTCTATATCCTTTTTATAACATGGTGACCTGAACCACAGACAGTGTCTAATTGTGCGCTTAACAAAAGTTCAATACAGGTTTAGTATAACTCCCCTTCTTTTCAATTCTATCCTTCTAGAAATAAACCCTTATTCTTAGTTTGATCTTTTTCAGGCCTTGTTAATCTGTGACGCACCTTCTGGTCATTGATATATTTATATTCTGAGATCTCTTTGTTCCTCTACCCCACAGACACTGGCACCTTCCAAATTATCAGTGACCTCACTATTCTTCCCATCAAAATGAACTATGTCACATTTATCTGCGTTGATCTGCCAAAGTATTTGCCCATTCTGCAACTTAAGGGCCTTTTGAAACCCCAGATAAATTACATCTACTGCATTACCAATGTCTACTCTCTCTCTCTTCTCTTTCAGATCTTCAAAATATTCAATGAGCAAGATTTTCCCCATGTGAAATCAATATTGATTTCATTATTATATTTCTCATTTCTAAATATTCTCTCCTTTAGTCATGATTTCTTTATTTCTCCCACCTATTGTATTAAGCTAACTGACATATAATTACCTGGACAAATTTTGCCCCCCTTCTTAATCAGAATGCCATTATCTATCTGTTAGTCCCCTGGTACAACACCTTCATCTAATGAATTTTTAAATGCGAGTAATAATGTCTTTCCTATCTCTTCCCATGGAATTGTTAAACATATGTGAATACAGTCCATCTGCACCAGGAGTTTCACACTCTTTGAATTTGTTAGTTTATTCAGTACATCTGCTATTTCCTTTAAAATCATTTACCTTATTGTTTATCACATCTTTCAATTGCTATTTTCTTTTATGTGCTTTGATAATTTTATACATAGTTCCTCTTTGCCTTCCTAATTGTTTTTTGACTTCTCTCCTAATCTTTTTGTATTCTCACTTATCCCACACTCCAATCCTGTTTCTCTACTTAATGTCTGCTGCTTCCCAAGCCCTTAGTTCTTTCCATATGTCCATATTAATCCTCGGAGTCTCATTAGTGTTTAATGTTTAGTAATCCTTAAGCGCTTCAATTTGTGTCAACTTCAGTGTGTCTGCAGGTGCTTGGGATTCCTCCCACAGTCCAAAGATGTACAGGTTAGGTGGATTGAAAATGTTAAATTACCCCTTAGTGTCCCAAGATGTGCAGGTTAGGCGGATTAGCCACGGTAAATTCACGGGTTTTAGGGATGGAGTGAGGGAGGGCCTGGGTGGGAAGCTCTTTTGGAGAGTTGGTGCAGACTCAGTGGGCTGACTGGCCCCCTTCTGCATCGTATGGCTTCTATCGTCTTTGATTTATAGGAACCATCTGATAAGGTTCCACGTAACAAGTAGCAAATCTCATGGTATTGAAAGCCAAGTATTGACCTGGCTGGGAGATTGCTTGTTTAGATGGGAGAAGATGGGGATATAATGGAAATGGAAGGGATTGACTAGTGGTGACCCACCAGGATTTGTACCAAGACCTCTACTGTACACTGTGATTACTAATGATTTGGATATCACTTTACAGAGTCGCAGCTCCACATTTTTGCTGATGTACCAAAGACTGGTGGATTAATACGTAGTGTAGATAATAGCATAAAACTACAAAGCAGACAACAATAGATAAGACTATAAGACATAGGAGCAGAATTAGGCCACTCAGCCCATTGAGTCTGTTCCGCCATTCAATCATGGCTGATATTTTTCTCATCCCCATTCTCCTGCCTTTTCCCCAATACCCCAGACCCCTTTATTAATTAAGAATCTATCTATCTCTATCTTAAAGACACTCAATGACCTGGCCTTCACAGCCTTCTTCGGCAAAGAGTTCCACAGATTCACCACTCTCTGGCTGAAGAAATCCTTCCTCATCTCTGTTTTAAAGGATCATCCCATTAGCCTCAGGTTGTGCCCTCTGGTTCTGGTTTCTCCTACTAGTCAAAACATCTTCTCTACGTCCACTCTATCCAGGCCTCTCAATTTCCTGTAAGCCCACTCTCTTAACCTGTGGTACAGGGAGGCGTTCAAGTGGGGGGAGAAAAAGGAAATGTACTTGTAATTGGGGATGGTACAGTTAGAGGCATTGACACTGTTCTCTGTGATCAGGATCAAGAATCCTGAAGGCTATGTTGCCTGCCTGCTGTTCAAGTTAGGGATATCTCATCTGGGCTGCAGGGGAACTTAGAGTGGGAGTGTAAAGACCCAGTTATCGTGGTCCACAAAGGTAACAATGACATAGATAGAACAGGAGCAAATGTTCTGCTAAGGGAGTATGAACACCTAGGAGCTAAATTAAAAAGCAGAACCAAAAAGGTAATAATCCAGAGATGATTACCTAAGCGGTAATTACGAGCTAATTGGCACAGGGTCAAGATTAAGGAGGTAAATGCGTGGCTCAAAGATTGGTGGGGGAGGAATGGGTTTGAATTCATGGGATTTGGCACCAGTATTGGGGAAGACTTGTTCTGATGGGGCAGTCTTCATCTGAATCATGCTGGGACCAGAATTCTGTAGATAGGGCTTTAAACTAAATAATGGGGGAGACGCTTCAGTTGTCTGGAAAATTAGAAAATCAAAGTTAAAGGAGAGGGTAGCAGTGCAGGTTAATGGAATTGAAGGCTCAGGAGAGGTTAGTAAAGTTTCCAGACAACATAATAGAACAGAGAGTGTAGAAGGTGGCAGGAATCTAACCTCAGGCAGAGCTGCACAATAGAAATTCATTCCACGCAGGAGGAAACATGCTAAGGGGAGGGCAAGGCATCCATGGCTGGCGAGAGAAGTCAAGGACAGCATAAAAGCAAAAGAAAAAGCGTGCAAAGTTGCAAGAATTAATGGGAAGCCAAAGGATTGGGAAGCCTTTAAAAGTGAGCGGAGGACAACTAAAAATGCAATAAGGGGGGAGAAGATGAAATATGAGTGTAAGCTAGCTAGTAATATAAAAAGAAGATAGGAAGAGTTTTTTTTTCAATATATAAAAGGTAGGAGAGAGGCAAAAATTGACATTGGACCACTGGAAAATGAGGCTGGAGAAATAATAATAGGAAACAAAGAAACAGCAGAGGAACTGAATAGTTACTTTGCATCAGTCTTCACGGTGGAAGACACCAGTGAGACACCAGAGCTCCAGGAGAGTCAGGGGACACAGTTGAGTGCAGTGGCTATCACCAAGGAGAAGGTTCTGGGGAAACTTAAAGGTCTGAAGGTGGATAAATTACCTGAACCTGATGGACTGCATCCCAGAATTCTAAAAGAGATAGCTGAGGAAATTGTGGAGGCATTGGTGGTAATCTTTTAAGAATTACTGGAAGCAGGGAGGCTCCCAAAGGACTGGAAAGTAGCTAATGTAACACCGCTGTTTAAGAAGGGAGGAAGGCAGCAGAAGGGAAATTATAGGCCTGTTAGCCTGACTTTGATCATTGGCAAGATTTTAGAATTCATTATTAAAGATGAGATCATGGAGTACTTGGAAATGCATGATAAAGTAGGACTGAGTCAGCACAGCTTTGTCAAGGGGAGGTCATGTCTGACAAATCTGTCAGAGTTCTTTCAGGAGGTAACATGAGAGTTAGATAAAGGAGAACCAGTGGACATGATTTATCAGATTTCCAGACGGCCTCAAGCCCCCTAACATCCATGCTTTTCTCAACAGTAAATACTGATGAGAAATATTAGGATCTCACTCATCTCTTGTGGATCCACACATAGATGACCATGTTGATCCTTAAGAGGCCCTACTGTCTCTGTTACTCTTTTGCCCTTTATATATTTGTAGAATTTCTTTGGATTCTCCTTTGCCTGATGTGCCAAAACAATCTTGTGTCCCCTTTTTGCCCTCCTGATTTCTCTCTTAGCTCTACTCCCACACCCCCTATACTCTTCAAGGCATCCCAACTGCCTATGCATGTTATGTGCCTCCTCCTCCTCCTTGACCAGAGCCTCAATATCCTGAGTCATCTGGGATTCCCTACTTCTACCAGCCTTGTCTTTCACTTTAAGAAGAATGTGCTTATCCTGAATCTTAGTTAGCACGCTTTCAAAAGTCTCCCATTTACCCGATGTTTCTGTCTGATACCATCAAAATTGGCCTTAGGAGTTCCATGTACACAGATCTCTAAAATGGAGTAGGCAGGTGTTAAAACATAATCAAAAAGACTAAAGGAATGTTCAACTTTATGCCAAGGTGGATGGAATCTTTTTCCAAAAGAGAAAATGCTGGAAACTGTCAGCATGTCTGGCTGCATCTATAAAGCTTTGATTAAGGGTCATCTGGACTCAACACCAGCTCTTTTCTTTGTTTACAGATGCTACCAGACCTGCTGAGATTTTCCAGCATTTTCTCTTTTGGTTTCAGATTCCAGCATCTGCAATAATTTGCTTCTATCTAGAATTTCTTTTTGTTCATTCATGGGACATGAACATCGCTGGTTGGTCAGCATTTATTGCCCATCCTTAGTTGTCCTTGAAATTATGTTGATGAGCTGTCTTCTTGAATTGCTGCAGCACAAGTGCTGTGGGTTGACCCACAATGCCATTAGGGAGGTAATTCCAGGATTTTGACCCAGCAACTATGAAGGAATGGTGATATATTTCCAAATCAGGATGGTGAGTGTTTAGAAGGGAACTTGCAGGTGGTGGTGTTCCCATGTATCTGCTGCCCTTGTCCTTCTAGATGGAAGTGGTCGTGGGTTTGGAAAGTGCTGTCTAAGGATCTTTGGTGAATGTAAAGGGAGGAAGCTCTGCTTATTATACTGTGTACAGGTCTGGGGTCCACAGCTTAGGAAGGGTACGTTGGCCTTGGGAATAATGCAGTGCCAGTCCAGAATGTTATCAAGGGCTAGAGTAAGTTAGAGTAATGATAATTAGATGATTTTTAAAGAAGTTACAACAAAACTTGTATTCCCTGGGAGTGATTTGACTGAAGTTTTTGGATTTTGAAAGGCATAAATAGATGATTAGAATGGTTTTTCACTGGTAGGGGAGTGGAGGACAGGCGGCCATTTGGGCGAGAGGTTAGGAAACACTCTTTCCACACAGGAGGGTATAAGTCTGGAGCACGCTGTCACAAAAACAGTGGGTGATAGATCTATTAATTTTAAACCTGAGACCCATGCATTTTTGCCAGTCAGGATGTAAAAGAATATGAAGTCAAGGCAGGTTATTGAATTTAAGATGCAGATCAACCATGATTGCATGGAATGGGCAGAACAGGCTTAAGGGGCTGAATGGCCTCCTCCTTTGTAGATCACCTTCTCATCTATATACAAGCCTAACCCATGCGAGCTGGCTTCCTAAATTAACCCATTAAACAGACTACCATTCTGGTGAATCTACATGCTAGCCCCACTAAGAAGTGGTATAAAGGAGGGAGTGGATGATGGAAAGCTGGATCATTCCAGAGTTCAGTTGAAAAGAACAGTACTTGAGAACCGTGACTAGGACTGACCTTTCCTGTGTGTGAGAGGCTAATGCAGAAGTAGTGTTATGATCTCAGTCAATGTTATAACTGGAAGGGAAGATACCAGAATGGAACCCTGCCTCAAAGGACTGTAAACTTTTAATCAAACACAGAAGAAGAAAGTCACAGGACCACTAATTATTTTAACAACAAGAAAAAGTAATTTATTAAACATGAAAAATGGATTATAATACAAGACTCCTTCACTCCTCCTCTAACTTAACCAATAACACGGTTTTAAGTTTAACATAGATGACAAAGTACATTTGAAGCCACAATGGACTTGTTAGCGCACACACTTAATGTTTGTGGATTTGTCCTCAGAATTCCCCCAGATGATTATCATTTGGGAGTTTCCAAAATCCACTCCCAACATATTCCACGCCACATTTTCCAAAGGATTCATTTGACCAGAGCTTTCGCTCCACTTTTAGCAGTAAACCCATGCCAGGAGTTTGGATTAATCCTTTCAGGTTTTGACTGTTACACCAATTCTGATATCCAGTCAATACTTTATAATTTGTTTCATTTCAAACTTTAGGATTACTTGTAGAAAACCTTTCTCTAGTATCCTCACCAATCAATGTCTTCTCAGCCTTTTCTGGTATCCCTGAACAGAATCCTTTTCTATTTTTCTTCTTTTCTATAATTTTTTTCTATTTTCTATAGTTTCTTCTTTGTTCCCTTTAAGTCCACACCTTCTGGAAACCTTTTTTTTAATTTCTTTAGCTCCTTAACTTGTTGACCTTTAGATCTTTGGCACTGGTTATCTGAACCGTTACTACATTGTAGGATTTTTCTTACAGCAAAGCTAAAAAAGCTAGTTCCTCTTTAGTTTCCCCTAGCAGAGCTGAGAGAGTTGTTTATTGCTTCATGCTCTTTCTACAACTGCTTCTCGCTTTCAACTGAAACTAAAAAAAGAAACTGTTTGATTAACCTTAAGGAACCCCAAGTTGCTAAGCAATGATATTTATTCTTAATGCCGTAGCGCTTTCTGTCACAATCAAATCTCAGCTAGGACTGAAACTATCCTCCACACAAACACTTTTGTTCAGCATGAAATCTAACTATAGGTTTTTTTCCCTCTGGCACAGAAATATTAAATAAAACCTACCTAAACTAGACCTAACTAAACCTAATGTTTGCCCACGCAAGTATAAATCTGTTAAAACGATCTTTGCTTTCCAACAGCAGATGGAATAGAATTATTATGTAAGAAGCTGAGACTTTACTCTATCCCCAAAGAATGTTTCATGCTTGATGGTGGTGTTAGAATAACTAACAGTTGTAGGGTTTGGATAGTGAACACAGGGCAAAAACTGATAGATTAGCCAGTGACCAGAGGGCACAGACTTATTAGCATTGGTGAAAGAACAGAGAGGACAAGAGGAGAACTTTTATAACATAGCAAGGGTTATGATCTGAAATGCACTGCCTGAAAGCAGATTCAAAAATAACCTCCCAAAGGCAATTGGGTAAGCACCTGAACAGGAACAATTTAAAGGGCTGTGGGGTAAGGGCAGAGGTGTGGGACTAATTGGAGAGCTCTGAGATACAATGTGAATGGCCTCCTCTTATGCTGTCTGGGCCAGCTCCTTGCTTAAACACTGTTCCTTTTGTGAGACATCTCCTCTGTTAGCTGGGGCTGAGTGCGTAGAATTCTGACTTCTGAGTCAAGCCTCGCAGAGACCCAAGCAAATAATCCAGGCCGACACACTCCCTGCACTGTACTGAGGGAGTGCTACATTGCTGCAGGTGCCGCCTGTCTCCCAGGTGAGACATTAAACTGAGGTCTCTGTGCCCACTCAGATGGGTATAAGAGATTTCATGGCACTACATGGGAAGTTCCCATCGGTGCATCTGCACAATATTTGTCCCTTAACCCATACTATTAAAAACGGATTATCTGGTCATGACCTCATTGATGATTGTGGGAGCTTGCTGTGCATAAATAGCCTGCCACATTCCAATAGCAGGCCCACGTTAAATGTTTTGTTGACGGTACTGCGTGTTGGGACATGCTGAGATTGTGAAAGGTGCGAGATAAATGCAAGCTTTTGTCTTCTCTTTTGCAGTTTACTGTCAGAACTTTGCTCCAAATTTCAAGGAGAGCGAGATGAACGCCATCGCTGCGGACATGTGCACCAACGCCAGGAGGGTGGTCCGCAAACACTGGATCCCCAAGCTCAAACTGATGCTGGCTGAGGGAGACGGTGTTTATCGCTCGGTCATTACTGATGGAGCAACGGGGGCTTTGCCAGATGGGAGCCAAGAAATGGAGCTGCCAGGCGCCGGGCAGAGGCCTGATACCAATGGGATGAGGCCTGGTGCTTCTGGCCACCGTTACGAGACGGGTTTCCCAGAGGGTCTGGAAGACACTGGGAGCGGTATCATGGAGGCTCCAAACTAGTGGAGCCCAACAGTCATTCCCAGAAAAGGACACAATGCTGCGTAGGGGGTCAGTCATGTGGTGGGGCTTAGTGCTTGGGGATTGTTAGCGGTGACTCTATCTGGAAATTAGATAGGCAGTGTGTACTGGGCAAGGGCAAGGAGGGCATCACTGCACTGTGCCCGAAGCTTAACCCTCTCACTGCTGGATACCCTCATAATGCTTTGGATAAATTGCAACTGGGGTGGGATTGTCATGAATGTAAATTAAGAAAGACTTGCATTTCTATAGCGCCTTTCACCTCAAGACATCCCAAAGAGCTTCAGCCAATGAAGTATGTTTGAAATGTCGTCACTGTTGTAGGAAACGTAGCAGCCAGTTTGCACACAGCAAGATCCCACATACAGCATTGTGATAATGACCAGATAATGTTTCTGTGATGGTGATTGAGGGTTAGAAGTTGGCCGGGACACAGGGAGAACACCCTGCTCTTCTCATGGTGCAAAGAGATATTCTACATTCGCTTGAGAAGAGATACAGGTAATAATTCATCTGAAAGAGGGTACGCCTGACAGTGAAGCATTCCCTCAGTATTGACACTCTGACAGTGCAGCACTCCCCTCAGTACTGGCCTGCTAACAGTGCAGTACTCCCTCAGTACTGTTCTGGAGTGTCAGCCTGGGTTATGTGACCAAGTCTCTGAAGTGAGATGCACTCCCACAATATTGCAATCTGAGGCATGTGGTACTCACTGAGATTTGGCTGATACGTTAATGGACTTGACGATGCTGTAAAGGACAAGGCTGCAGATCTCTCATCACTAATGCCTGATAACTCGAAGTGTGTTGTGAGTAAATCACCAGAAATGCATAGTAATGTTTCCCCAGCCATATCCTGCATTTCCAATATTGCATACGTTAAATTACATTGAATTTACTGTGTAAAATTCAGGCCATTCTTCCCATATTCACCTGCTATCTCCATCAATATATCCTTTTCCTTTTTCCTTGATGAGCTTACCCACCTTCCCCTTAAGCACACCAACACCACACTGATGATTGGCACAGGTTTGGAGGGCCGAAGGGCCTGTTCTTGTGCTGTATTTTTCTTTGTTCTGTTTGCCTCAACCACTTGCTGTGATAGTGAGTTCTCACCACTGTCTGAGTACAGATGCTTCCCCTGAGCTGTTTATTGAATTTACTGGTACTTATCTCATTACTTCTGATGTACAGATATTGTGTCAACTCGCATGTAACTATTGTTTGGGTGTTTTTGTACATGCTTCCATTGTAGCTCCCCCAAACCAGTGGAGATCTACAAATGAAATAACAGATTGTACTTTTTTTTGTGGTGGGGGACAGCGTAACTATGAAGCAAGACTGTGCAGTGACTCTCGTAAATCAAAACAACAGAACAGCTGGGGAGAGTACTGTGGGATGTGCCCACCAAACCCCGGTCCTGTCTGTCTATTCAGCTGGGTGATGAAGAGAGGTTGGGTAGACTTGAGTTATTTCCCTTGGAGCAGAAAGGGCGGAGGGGTGACCTGATCAAGGTGTACAAAATGATGAGAGACATGGACAGAGTGGATAAGGAGCAGCTCCAGAGAATGGTGATAGTCTGGAATGCGCTGACTGGGAGGATGGTTCCCTCATATCCTTTAAAAAGTACCTAAATGAGCACTTCGCACATCATAACATTCAGGGCTGTGGGCCAAGTGCTGGCAGGTGGGGTTAGGTGGGAGTTCAGGTGTTTATCATGCATTGGTGCAGACTCGAGCTGAAGGGCCTATTTCTGCACTGTGTTATTCTATGATAGTGCTGTGGTACCATTTGAGAAACAGCAGGGATTTTGCGGTGGAGGCATTCATAGAACCCAAGCAAAACTTCATTTAAAGTGTTGCTGTTGTGGGATCTTGCTTGTACAAAGCAGCTCCCATTTTCACTTGTGTGATTGCAGTCAGTCAAAGAAGTAATTCATTGTCAGGCACTTTTGAGATGTTTGAGGGATGTAATAAAATGCCTTATAAATGCAAGTTTCTGTCTTTTCAAATGAGCAGGTATGTAATGCCTTCTAAAATTCATTTTGCTTGGCGATCTTCACTGTAAACAAACAACCTTGTGATAATTTATGGCCTGGTCATTGGGTCTTGTCTAGTTTCTCTCTGGTGCCATTGGCAAGTTTCCTGGCCCGACCCTTTCTTCCTGTCTAAAATACTAACAATTAAATATGTTGCTCACAAAACATATGTAATCCAAACCAGCACCATGGCTACTCCAGGTAAAATGGTGGTGGTGGTGGGATGGGGAGAGGAAGAACTTTAATATTGGCAGCAGGAGTAGACCTGGCAGAGGTGGGAAACATGTTGGCTTGTTTGGCAGAACATGTTGGAATGAATGGAGACGATGCCCAATCAGTGAAGGTGGAATGCTGCACTACTTCAGGGGGCTCCTAGCTTACACCACAGGTATGACTGGACATTGAAACAT
The DNA here is from genome assembly GCF_965287045.1 of Carcharhinus amblyrhynchos. Lineage (NCBI taxonomy): Eukaryota > Metazoa > Chordata > Chondrichthyes > Carcharhiniformes > Carcharhinidae > Carcharhinus > Carcharhinus amblyrhynchos. The sequence goes on along the minus strand of NC_137332.1, from coordinate 83,251,565 downwards.
ACCCCGCCTTGCTGTGTGAAATGTTTCTGGGACGTGCGTTGCACGTAGACTTGACACATTTTGGGCTTGGGGGTGAGAAACTGCCTCTGTTGCAATTCAGAATGGTTTTCACTCCTTGTTTATGTGGATGGGCCGTCAGCAGTGAAAACCTGTGTTTTTGACAATTTGGATTGTGAAGTGTATTTTGAACTCCGGTTTCTGATGAACGCAGACAATTTTGAGCTTTAGTGTTTGGAAGCCCTTTCCTTTATTGGAAGATTGACTGTGAGACATGCTTCGTGAGTTCTCCCTTTTCTACAGCTGCGCGTGGGTGTTCAAATCACTCTGATGGACACATTCAATCTCACATCCCTTTTCCAGTGGCCTTATTGACAGAATGGGACAGCAGCCCATTTATTCCTGGTATGGAATAACCCGCTAATTGTTAGTGCGACTCTCTCATGGTGCTGCAGTTAATGTTTGTGTATGTATGATTTTAAACAAGTAACATGTATAAATACAAATGTAACACAGCAGTTCCATACAGCCTGGTGCTTCACACTTTAAGCTTTAGCCAAGCATTGGTGTTTCATGGTGTTGCCCTGTGGCAACGCGGTAGCTTCCTCCTATGGATCATTCTGGATGTGCTGTGGGAGCAAGTTATAAGGTGCAGGATGCTTTTGCATCTCAGTATTGCCACCCCCCCCTCAAATCACCACTGAAACACAACCCAGAAACTGGGCCAAGCAAACAATTCGTGCTCATTGTGCCTTATTGCAGTTGAGCAGGGATGCGGGTGAGACTTTGGTTAACTGTTCCCTACAAGGAAAACAGACTGAGTGCCTGAGCTTGTGAGGCTCAACTGCATTGAGTTTATAGGATTTTTAAATCCATTTTTGGGATGTGGTTCTTCACTGGCAACATTTCTATTTATTACCCAACCCTGATCACCCTGACTGAGTCACAGAGAGTCAACCAATTGTTGTTGGTCTGGAGTCGCGTATAGATCTTTCTGAGGGATGAGGAAGTCATTTACTTAGAAACTTGATGAGACTACACCTGGTGTATTCAGCGGAGTTTTCGCTTCCTTATTACAAGATAATGTGACAGTGAGTGCAACTAAGTTTTATTAGACTGAGGATGGTGAGTAAAACATTTTGGAGAGAGAGGTGATCTTAATGAAACATACAAGAATGTTAAAGGATATGATGAGGCAAATGTAGAGTTCCTATTTCCATCCGGGCTGAAGAGTCAAGAGATGGGGGTAAGACACCAGACATTTAGGATTGAAATGAAGTGAAAATTCTTCACGCGAGGTTATGAATTTTTTTGGCATTCTCTACCCAAGAAAGCTGCATATGCTCCATTATTGAATGTATTTGAAACAGAGATTGCAAAGCTTTTGGTCACAAAGGGATAGGAGGAAAAGTGGAGTTGATCTTATTGAATGGCAGAGCAGGATCTGCCTACACCAGTTCCTGTTTCTTATGTCAACTACATTGGGTAAGGATGGCCTGTTTTCTCAGGGCATTAGGGAGCTGACTGTTTTTGCAACAGTCCAACAGTGGTCACTCTTACTGATTTCAGTCATTCAGACTTCTAAAAACATTCCAATTTCCAAAATACTACAGGGGCATTTGAACCCTCATTCACTGGGTGATTAGTCTACGCTCTGGCTTACTAGTCCAATAACTACTACTTACAATACCACACCAGATTTGAATACCACAAAATCAATTGAATGTCGGCTGAAGAAGATACATTGCTGACTAATAAAATGCTCACCACACTGTTACGTCTACCTACAGCATGATTTGGTCAATTCAAATAGTCAGGCTTGCTTATATGTAGCGCCTTTTCTGACTCGGGGCAACCAAAATACCAATCGAATACATTTTTGAAGTGTGGTCACTATTGCAACTTAGAGAGATAGCGGTGAGTACACAAAAAAGCAATGTGATCATCTAGATATGGTGGAGTTTTTTTTTCAAAAATATTCTTTCACACAATATAAGCATCACTGCTTAGACCAACATTTATTGCCCATCCCTAGTTACTGTCAAGAAGATGGAGGTGAACCATTTCTTGAACCACTGCAGTCCATGTGGTGTGAGTACCCCTGTTAGGGAGGGAGTTCCAAGATTTTGATCTAGCGATAGTGAAAGAACAGCGATATATTTCCAAGTCAGGGTGGTGAATGGCCAGGAAGGGAACTGATGTTCCCATGTATTTACTATCCTTGTCTTTCTAGATGGTAAAGGCTACGGGTTTGGAAGGTGCTGTCTAAAGAGCCTTGGTGAGCTTCTGCAGTGTATCTTGTAGCTGATACAAACTGTTGCCACTGTGTTAGTAGTGGAGGGAGTGAATGTTTAAAGTGGTAGATGGGGTGCCAATCAAATGGGCTGCTTTGTGCTGGGTGGTTTTGAGCTTCTTGAGTTGTTGGGAGCTGCACTCATCCAGGCAAGTATGCCCATTCATGTTCTTGAATTGTGCCTTGTTGATGGTGGACAGGCTATGGGGAGCCAGGAGGTGTTACTTGCCACAGAATTTTCAGCCTTTGACCTGATCTTGTAACCATAGTATTTCTATGGCAAGCTCAGTTCAGTGGTGGATTCAGCAATGGTAATGCCAGTGAATATCAAAGAGAGATATTTTAGTTGGAGATGATACTTTTGTGCCTAAAATGTTACTTGCCATTTATCAACCCAAGCCTGAATATTATCCAGATTTTGCTGCATATTGGCATGGATTGCTTCAGTATCTAAATATGGTGCTGAACATTTGTGCAGTCATTAGCAAACAACCCCCTTATGATGAAGGGCAGGTCATTGATGAAGCAGCTGAAGATGGTTGGGCCGCGGACACTACCTTTAGGAACTCCTGTTGTGATATCCTGGACCTGACTGCCAATCACCACACCACCACCTTCCTATGTGTCAGGAATGACTCCAACCAGCAGAGAATTTTCCTCAATTCCTATTGGCCCTAGTTTTGCTGGGATTCATTGAGGCCACACTTAGGCAAATGCTGTCTTGATGCCACAGGCAGTCACTCTGGAGTTTAGCTCTTTTGTCCATGTTTGAACCAAGGCTACAATGAAGTCAGGAGCTGAATGATCTTGGCAGAGCCAAAATGTGTCAGTGAACAGGTTATTGCTGAGTAGATGCTGTTTGATCGCAATGTTAATGACCCCTACCATCACTTTACTGATGATCAAGAATAGGTGGCTGTGATGGTAATTTTTTTGGATTCAATTTGTCCTGTTTCTTGCGTACAGATATAGCAGGGCAATTTTCCACATTGCTAATGTTGTAGCTTACTGTAACAACTTGGTTAGGAGTGGGTAAGTTCTAGAGCACAATATTCAGTATTATTGCTGGAATATGGTCAGGGCATTAGTCTTTGCGGTATCAGTGGCTTCAGCCATTTCTTGATAGCAAGAAGCAGCCCTTCTGGTTGAGGCTGCCATATCTTATGCATGGATGTGCTGCACTCCTGCATCAGGGGGTGTGGACATTTGTGGAGCCTCCTCCTCCAGTGAGTTGTTTAATTGTCCACCACCATTCTGGGTTAGATGGGGGCAGGACTGCAGAGCTCAGATCTGATCAATTTATTGTGGGATGTGTATTATTTGCTGTTTGGCACAGTCAATGCAGAGGACGCCCAGGGCAATTTGCTCCCACCTCTCTCTTGCTGGTGCAACAAGACACATGCATGGACATTGGTGGTTGTGTCTGAGACATTATCCGTAAAGTATGATTCCATGTATGTGACTGTGTCAGGTTGTTCCTCAACTGGTCTGTCAGACACCACTCCCAATTTTGGTACAAGCTCCATCTCTAAGGAAGACTTACAAACAAGGGAGGTCAGTCATTCAGTCCCCTCAAATCTGCATCTGACCCTACTCCCCAATAACTTATCACCCCCTTGCTTACCAAGAAGCTATCAAGTTCTGCCTTAAAAATATTCAAAGGCTCTGCTTCCACTGACTTTTCAGGATGAGAGTTCCAAAAACTTAACACTCTGATTACAGAAATTTCACGATCTCTATTTGAAATAGCTGACCCCTTACTGTTAAACAGTGACCCCAAGTTCAAGGTTCTTCCACAAGAGAAAACATCCTCTCCGCATCCACCCTGTCTATATCTCTCACGCTCTTAAATGTTTCAATCATACCATTCTCTTCTAAACTCCAGGAAATACAAGTCTAACCTGATTAACTTTTCCTCATAAGACAACTCATTCATTCCATGGATTACTTTAGTAAACCATCTCTGAATTGCTTCCAATGCATTTACACCTTTTCTGAAACAAGGTAATATTGTACACAGTACTTAGGGGATCAGTTTTGTTCAGTTGGCTGGAAGGCTAATGGCTAGTTTGTGATGTAAAGCGATGCCAACAGCATGGGTTCAATTCCTGTAGTGATAGTTATTAATTAAGGCTCTGCTTTCACAACCTTGCCCCTCATCTAAAGTGCAGTGATCCTCCAATTAAATCATCACCAATCACCATATCTAATCATCTGGGCCCATGCAAACACGTATAAGGGAATAGTTTGCTAGGCCATTTCTGAGTTAACCATGTTCCTGTAGATCTGGAGTCACATGTAGGCCAGCCCAGGTAAGGACAGGAGATTTCCTTCCCTTAGGTACATTAGTGAACCAAATAGGTTTTTAATGACAATCGGCAATGGTTTCATCATCACCGTTACTGAGACCAGCATTTAATTTCAGTTTTAACTGAATTTAAATTCCATCAGCTGCCATGGCGGGATTTGAACCTTTTGACCCCAGAGCATTAGTCTAGGGCTCTGGATTTGACTTCACCACCACCGTCCCTAAAGGCCCGGCCACAAGCAATAAGTTGCCAGTTCTTCCCCATTCTATTTTACCTGAAAGGGCAGCTGATGCTGTGGGTTAATGTCTGATTTAAAAGAGAACGCCTCTGACAGTGCAGTACTCTGTCAGTACTGCACAGGGAGCAGCAGCATTTGTTGTGTGTTTAAATCTCTGGAAAGGGACTTGGAAGGTGCTCACAACTGCGTGAAGACTAACTTGGAAACTGAGGTAATAACTTATTTACTGCCAGCAACATATCAGCTATGAAGAGCGGCTGGATAGAATCACTACGGTGTAGGAGGAGGCCATTCAGCCCATCGAGTCTGCACAAATCTCCATCACAGCATCTTACCCAGGTCCACCCCAACCCTATCCATAACACCATAAGACACAGGAGTAGACTTAGGCCACTTGACCCATCAAGTCTGCTCTGCCATTCCATCATGGCTAATTTTTTTTCTCATCCCCAATCTCCTGCCTTTTTCCTATAACCCCTGATCCCCTTATTAATCAAGAACCTATTTATTTCTGTCTTAAAGACACTCAATGACCTGGCCTCCACAGCCTTCTGCAGCAAACAGTTCTACATATTCACCACTGGCTGAAGAAATTCCTCCTTATCTCTGTTCTAAAGGATCATCCCTTTAGTCTGAGGTTGTCCCCTCTGGCTCTAGTTTTTCCTACTAGTGGAAATATCCTCTCCACGTCCACTCTAAATAGGCCTCACAGTATCCTGTAAGTTTCAATAAAAGCCCCCCCTCATTCTTCAAAACTCTAAAGACTCAGAGTCCTCAACTGTTCCTCATATGACAAGCTCTTCATTCCAGAGATCATCCTTGTGAACCTCCTCTGGACCCTTTCCAAGATCAGCACATTCTTCCTTATATTCAGGGCCCAAAACTGCCCACAATCCTCCAGATGGGTGCCTTTGACAGCTTCAAAAGTATATCCCTGCTCCTGTATTCTAGCCCTCTCAACATGAATGCTAACAACACTGCGTTTGCCTTCCTAACTGTCAGCTGAACCTGCACGTAACCTTAAGATAATCTTGAACAAGAACTCCCAAGTCCCTTTGTGCTTCTGATTTCCTCATTTAGAAAATAGTCTATGCCTCCATCCCTCCTTCCAAAGTGCATAACCAAACACTTTTCCACATTGTATTCCATCTGCCACTTCTTTGCCCACTCCCTTAGCCTGTCCAAGTCCTTCTGCAGAAACCGCCCCCCCCCCTCACTTTCTCAATACTACCTGTCCCTCTACAGATCTTTGTATCATCTGCAAACTTACTAACAGTGCCTTCAGTTCCTTCTTTCAAATCATTAGTGTATATTGTGAAAAGTTGTAGTTCCAGCACTGACCCCTGAGGCACACCACTAGGCATCGGCTGCCATCCTGAAAAAGACCCCTTTTATCCCCACCCTCTGCCTTCTGCTAATCAGCCAATCCTCTATCCATGCCAGGATCTTTCCCTTAACACTATGGGCTCTTAATTTATTTAAGTCTCCTAGGCAGCACTTGTCAAAGGCCTTCTGGAAATCTAATTAAATCACATCCACTGGTTCTCCTTTAACTAACTTTCTCATTATCCCTGCAACCCCATATATTTACCCTCTATTCCCCTAACCTACACATCTCTGGACTGTGGGAGGAAACTGGAAAACCCAGAGGAAACCCATGCAGAGATACAGGGAGAACGTGCACTGTCATAAGGCCAGAATTGAACTTGGGTCCCTGGCGCTGAGAGGCAGAACTGCTAACCAGTGTGCCACCATGCTGCCCACTTGGGTATTCTTAGGACAGTAAAGGCTGAGGGGGGATCTCATTAAGTTGTACAAAATTGAGGGATATTTATAGGGTAACCAGGAAGAAACACTCCCTTTAAAGAGGAACAGATATGTAAGCAGATTTCAGCAAGATGTAAAAGTAAAGGATTGTTGTGGTGGGAAATTTTAACTTTTCCTATATTGACTGGGACTCACTTAGTGCTAGGGGCATGGATGGGGCAGAGTTTGTAAGGAGCATCCAGGAAGTCTTCTTGAAACAGTATGTAGATAACCCAACTAGGGAAGGGGCAATATTGGACCTGGTACTGGGGAATGAGCCTGGCCAGTGGTTGATGTTTCAGTAGGAAAGCAGTTCTGGAACAGTGACTGCAATTCAGCAAGTTTTAAGGTAGTGATAGATAAAGAAAAGTGTAGTCCTCCCGTTAAGGTGCTAAACGGGGGGAAGGCTAATTACAACAGTATTAGGCGGGAACTGAAGAATGTAGATTAAGGGCAGATGTCTGAAGGAAAATCAACATCTGGCATGTGAATAGCTTTCAGGTATAAGTTGACAGGACCGGCACTTTCCTGTAAGGATGAAGGAAAAGTATCGCAAGTTGTGGGAACCTTGGATAACGAGAGATATTTTGAGCCTAGTCAAAGAAAAAAAGGAAGCATTTGTCAAAGCTAAGAGGCTGGAAACACACAAAGCAAGTGTGGAATATAAGGGAAATAGAAAGAAGCTTAAGCAAGGAGTGAGAAAAAAAAATCATTGGCCAGTAGGATTAAGGAAAATCCCAAGTCTTTTTACATACGCATAAAGAACAAGAAGGTAGCCAGGCAGAGGGTTGGCCCACTCAAGGACAGGGGAGGGAATCTATGTATGGAGCCAGAAGAAATGAGCGAGGTATTAAATGAGTACTTTGCGTCAGTATTCACCAAAGAGAAGGACTTAGTGGATGATGAATCTGGGAAAGGGTGTGTGGATAATTTGAGTCATGTTGAGATCAAGAAGGTGGTGGTATTGGGGTTCTTGAGAAACATAAGGTAGACAAGTACCCAAGGGCTGATGGCACATACCCTAAAATACTGAGAGAGGCAAGGAAGGAAATTGCTGGGGCCTTGAGAGAAATCTTTGTATCCTCACTGGCTGCAGGGGATTTGGGTGCTGGGTTCGGGTTTGAGTGCTGGTTTGGCTGGATAGACTGGGACTTTTCTCTCTGGAGTGTAGAAGGCTGAGGGGTGAACTTATAGAGGTCTATAAAATAATGAGAGGCACAGATCGGTCAAATAGCCAATATCTTTTCCCAAAGGTAGGGGAGTCTAAAACTAGAGGCTATAGGTTTAAGATGAGAGGAGGGAGATGCAAAAGTGTCCAGAAGGGCAATTTTTTTCACACAGATGGTTGAGTGTGTCTGGAACAAGCTGCCAGATGTAGCAGTAAAGGCGGGTACAATTTTGTTGTTTAAAAGCTTTTAGCTAGTTACTTGGGTAAGATGGTTATAGAGGTATATGGGCCAAATGCGGACAATTGGGATTAGCTTAGGGGTTAAAAAAAAGGGCAGCATGGACAAGTTGGGCCTTAGGGCCTGTTTCCACGCTGTAGATCTCTATGATTCTTTTACTCCGCAGGTGTGTCGGTCCACCTTGTTGTCTAACAAGGGGCATGCATGCAGTGGGTCGTGCGTGGGCTGCTCTTGGATGTTTCGAGAGTAGCCTAGTACTTTGCGTCGTTTGTGTATGCTTAAAACTGGACCAACAGATGGGCACCACAACAGCTCAGTGACTATCACTGTTAGCTGTGCAGATACATGGATTTGGGCCAGTGTCTGTGGGAATTTGCGCATTCTCCCTGTGGTTGCATGGGTTTCCTCTGGGTGCTCCGGTTTCCTCCCACACCCCAAAGATGTGCTCTTAGGCTGATTGGTGTAACAAATTGTCCCTAAATTATCCTCCCCTTAATCTGGTTTCCAATGGGGGTACCATGGGGGTAACATGGGTCAAGGGTGGAGGAGGAAAAACACGTTGTTAAGTTGGTGGCGTGGGCTCGTTGGGCCGAAGGGCCTGTTTCCCGTGCTGTGTTGTTCTTTGATCTTTGTTCTTCTTTGACTTTATGATTGGAGAATAGCCAATGTTGTTCCTTTGTTTAAGAAGGGTAGCAAGAATAATCCAGGTAATTACAGGTCGGTGAGCATCATGTCAGTGGTAGGGAAATTATTGGAGAGGATTCTTCAAGGCTGGATTTCCTCCCACTTGAAAATAAGTGGACGTATTAGCGAGAGGCAATATGGTTTTGTGAAGAGGAGGTCGTGTCTCACGAACTTGATCAAGTTTTTCGAGGAAGTGATGAAGATGATTGATGAGCGTAGGGCAGTGGATGTTGTCTACATGGACTTCAGAAAGGCCTTTGACAAGGTCCCTCATGGCAGACTGGTGCAGAAGGTGAAGTCGCATGAGATCAGAGATGAGCTGGCAAGGTGGACACAGAAGTGACTCGGTCATAGAAGACAGAGGTTAGCAGTGGAAGGATGTGTTCCTGAATGGAGGGCTGTAACAAGTGGCATTCCTCAGGCATCAGTGCTGGGACCTCTGTTGTTTACAATATATATAAATAATTTGGAGGAAAACGTAACAGATTAGTAAGTTTGCAGACAACACAAAGGTTGGCGGATTTGCAGATAGTGATGAGGACTATCAGAGGATACGGCAGGATATAGGTTGGTTGGTGGCTTGGGTGGAGAGATAGCAGATGAAGTTTAATCCAGACAAATGTGAGATAATGCATTTTGGAAGGTCTAATATGAATAGGAAATATACAGTAAATGGCAGAACCCTGAAGAATATTGATAGGCACAGGGATCTGGGTGTACAGGTACACAGGTCACTGAAAGTGACAACGTAGGTGGAGAAGATAGTCAAGAAGGCATATGGCATGATTGCCTTCATCGGCCAGGGTATTGAGTTTAAAAATTGGCAAGTCATGTTGCAGCTTTATACAACCTTAAGCCGCACTTGAAATATAGTATTCAATTCTGGTTGCCACACTGCCAGAAAGATGTGGAGAGTTTGGAGGGGGTACAGAAAAGATTTACCAGTATGTTGCCTGGCATGGAGGGCATTAGCTATGAGGAGAGGTTGGAGAAACTTGGTTTTCTTCTCACTGGAACGACAGATTGAAGGGCGACCTGATAGAAATCTACAAGATCATGAGAGGCATGGACAGAATGCAGAGTAAGGAGCTTCTTCCCAGGGTGGAAGAGTCAATTACTAGGGGCATAAGTTTAATGCTCGAGGGACAAGGTTTAAAAGAGATGTACGAGGCAATTTTTTTTTACAGATGGTGATGGGTGACTGGAACTTGCTGTCGGGGGAGGTAGTGGAAGCAGATATGATAGTGACTTAAGGGGTGTCTGGACAAATACATGAATAGGATGGGAGTGGAGGGATATGGTCCCCAGAAGGGTAGGGGGTTTTAGTTCAGTCAGGCAGCAGGCTTGGAGGGCTGAAGGGCCTGCTCCTGTGCTGTAATTTTCTTTGTTCTTAGTTGAGGAGTCAATAATCCAGGGGCATAGATTTAAGGTAAATGGGCAGAAGATTTAGAAGGGATTTGAGAAAAAAAATTTCACCCACAGGATGTTGGGAATCTGGAACTCACTGCCTGAAAGAGTGGCAGAGGTGGGAGCCCTCACAACATTTAAGTATTTATTTGAGCACTTAAAACACCATAACATACAAGACTATGGACCAAGTACTGGAAAATTGAATTAGAATAGATTGGTGCCTGATGGTGGAGCAGGCTTGAGGGGCTGAACTGCCTGCCCCCTCTCCTGGTTTTTATGTTTGTATAAGTTTCTAATTAAATGCAGGTAGTTCTATCAACCTACTGGTGTCTCTTAGTTGTACTGGCTAGTGTGATCTGAAGTTTATTAAATGCAAGATGGCAGGTACTGATTACAAAGTCTGCTTGGCACATTTAGCACATGCATCAGTATTTAATTGAATGATGCCAGATGATAATTCCAGGTAATAATTGTTTTTAAAGTTCTTTTAATCCAGACTGTAAATGTAAATTGAATTAGAATAGATTGGTGCCCGACGGTAGATGTGGGAACCCTCACAGCATTTAAGTAGTATTTAGATGAGCACTTGAAATGCTGTAACATACATGACTATGGACCAAGTGCTGCAAAACTGAATTAGAATAGATTGGTGCCTGATGGTGCAGTGCAGGTATGATAGGCCAAAAGATGTCTTTGTGTGCTGTAAAACTCTATGACTCTGTCAGAACCATTTACAACCTGGATTAAAAGAACTTTAAAAACGATTATTACCTGGAATGATCATCTGGCATCACTCAATTAAATACTGGTGCATGTACTAAATGTGCCAAGCAGACTTTGTAATCGGTACCTGTCATAAAGTCTTTAATAAACTTCAGGTCACACCAGCCAGTACAACTAAGGGTTCACCAATAAGCTGATAGAACTACCTGCATTTAATTAGAAACTTTCATAAACATAAGAACTAGGAGTTGGTGGGGGGGGGGGCGGGGTGCGGGAGGGCAATTCAGCCCCTTGAGCCTGCTCCACCAATCAATTCAATCATGGCTGATTTTATCTATGTCCGAATTCCACCTTCATCCCTTATTAAAATCTATCTCCACTGCACTCTAGGATAGAGAATTTCACAGATTCACCACCCTTTGCATGAAAAATTCCTCCTCATTTTTGTTTCAATCCATCACCCCTTAGTTTAAAACCACATCCTCTTGTTCTAGAATGTCAACAAGGGGAAACATCCACTACATGTCAACCCTACCAATTCCCTTTAACATCTTATATATCTCAATTACATTTCCGTCTCATTCTAAACTCTGGCAAAGATGGGCCTAAACTGCTTGATCTCTCTTTGTAAGACAAGTCTTTCATCCCTGGCATCAATCTAGTGAACCTTCTCCAAACTGCTTCTGATGCATCTACATCCTTCCTCAAGTAAAGGGACCAAAACAGTGCACAGTACTCCAGATGCAGTCTCGTTAATGCCCTGTACAATTGAAACAGCACTTTCCTACTTTTATACTGTTAGCAATAAATATCAAAATTCCATTTGAATTTCTCATTACCTGCTGTACCTGCATACTAACTTTCTGTGATTCATGCACGAGGACACCCAGATCTTTCTGCACTGAAGCATTTTGGAGCTTTTCTCCACTTAGATAAGTTGCCTTTTTATTCCTCCAACCAAACAGATAACTTCCACTTTTCCATGTTAAATTCCATCCGCCAAATTTTGGCCCATTCACTTAAGAAATTTACAATTGGATATGGATTGGTTATTTCCTCATTGCAACTTGCTTTCCCACCTAGTTTAGTGCCATCTGCAATTTTTTAAAATTAATTTATGGAATGTGGGCATTACTGGCTGCGTTGGCATTTATTGCTTATCCGCAAGGACATTTAAGAATGGGTCTAGAGTCACATGTAAGCCAGACCTCGTAAGGATGGCAGATTTCCTTCCTTAAAGATCATTAGTGAACCAGATGGGTTTTTATGACAGTCAGAAATGGTTTCATGGTCATCATCAAGTCATCATAAACTTTCAGTTCCAGATTTTTATTGAATTCAAATTTCTGCTGTGGGGTCCCCTTGGATTAGTGGTCCAGTAACAATACCAATACACCATTGCCTGCCCTGCAGCCAAGCCATTAAAATAGATTGTAAACAGCTGGGGCCTGTAGCACAGCACAAATTACATCTTGCCAATCAGTAAAAGACTCTTTTATTCTCACTCTGTGCTTTCTGTTGGCTGCCATTCCTCTATCCAAGCTAATATATTACCCCTGGCCCCATGGGATTTTACCCTGTGTATTAAACTTTTGTGCGGCACCTTATCAAATGCCTTTTGGAAGTCCAGATACACTACATCTACAGGATCCCCATAGTAACAACACATTACTTGTATCATCAAATAACTATAATTACATCTGCAGCAGATAAACCACTCTTTACATTTACCACACTTTAAATATCTTAGACATGCCAATCAAGATTAATACCCTCCTCCCACTGTAATGGAGACAGAATGACCTCATTATAAAGTGTGAAATTTGATCAGGATTTGTGTAAGCACCCCAGAAATCCCAGATCAAAACCATACTCTACACTGAAATTTACAAATATTTAATATTTCAATACATCTAATTTTTAAAACTACTGATGGAAATCAATGTCTTGTTGTAACCACTGATCAGTATAAACTCAATCCTTACAAACTGCACAACTTTGTAATGCCAAAAAGCAACTATTCCAAATAGCTGCTTTACAACAACTCAACATCAATTAACAAAATTATTGGGACAAGTTAATTCAGAAACATCATAACTCTGGTGGAATATGCATTAAATAAAAGGAATGTGGAGAACTACAGCCAACAACCTTATTTTCAAAGAAGACTGATTACACAGACAATGGAGAAGAAATCTCAGCTCAGGCCAAAGTGTCCTGTTTGAAAATTTTCAAACATCCAACTTTTTTTTAAGAGTTCCAGATTTCTACCGTCCTTTATGAGCAAAAGTGGAAATTGAAAATTACATTGCAAATAGAATTTTGGCATTTATTGCTAAAGGAACAGAGTATAAAAGTAGACAAGTGTTGCTGCAACTGTACAAGACATTAGTGAGACTGCACCTGGAGTATTGTGCACAATTTTGGTCCCCTTACTTGAGGAGGGATGTAGTTGCATTGGAGACAGTTAGGTTCACCAGATTGATTCCAGATATGAGATTATTTTATGAAGACAGATTGAGCAGTTTAAGCCTAAAATCTCTAGAGTTTAGAAGAATGAGAGGAGATCTAATTGAGGTATATAAGATAAAGGAGATTGACAAAGTAGATGTAGAGAGGATGTTCCCTCTTATAGGGTAAGCTAGAACAAGAAGTCATAGTTTCAGGATGAGGTAGGAGATTTAAATCCAAGATTAGAACATAAGAACATAAGAAATAGGAGCAGGAGTAGGCCATCTAGCCCTTCGAGCCTGCCCCGCCATTCAATAAGATCATGGCTGATCTGTCGTGGCTCAGTTCCACATTCCCGCACTCTCCCCATAACCCTTAATCCCCTTGCTTATCAAAAACCCATCAACCCGCGTCTTAAAAATATTTAGCGAGGCAGCCTCCACCACCTCAACGGGCAGAGAATTCCAGAGATTCACCACCCTTTGAGTGAAGAAGTTCCTCCTCAACTCCGTTCTAAACCGCACCCCCTTTATCTTGAGGCTGTGCCCCCTAGTCCTACTGTCCTTTCTGAGCGGGAAGAGTCTCTCCACCTCTATCCTATCCATCCCATTCATCATCTTATACGTCTCAATGAGATCTCCCCTCATTCTTCTAAATTCTAACGAGTACAAGCCTAGTTTATTCAGCCTCTCCTCATAGCTCAACCCCCTCAACTCCGGTATCAGCCTAGTAAACCTCCTCTGCACTCCCTCCAAGGCCAAAATATCTTTGCGCAGGTGCGGCGCCCAAAACTGCACACAGTACTCCAGCTGCGGCCTCACCAATGCCCTATACAGCTGCAGCAAGACCTCCCTACTTTTATATTCAATCCCCCTCGCTATGAAGGCCAGCATCCCATTCACCTTCCTGACCACCTGCTGCACCTGCAAGCTGGGTTTTTGCGACTCATGCACAAGGACCCCGAGGTCCCTCTGCACCGTCGCCTGCTGCAGTTTTTCGCCACGTAAGTAATAGTCCTTCCTACCATTATTCCTACCAAAGTGGACCACCTCACACTTGCCAACATTAAATTCCATTTGCCATTTCCTGGCCCATTCGCCCAGACTATCTAGATCCTTCTGCAGACTCTCCACACCCTCCGCACAATTTGCCGTTCCCCCAATCTTGGTGTCATCAGCAAATTTCGACACCCTACACTCGGTTCCCTCCTCCAGATCATCTATGTAAATGGTAAAAAGCTGAGGCCCCAGCACCGACCCCTGGGGCACTCCACTAGTCACCATCCGCCAATCCGAATAGCACCCGTTGACCCCCACTCTCTGCCTCCTATTTGACAACCAATCCTCTATCCACGCTAACACCCTACCCCCAACTCCATGTCCCTCGACCTTCTGCAATAACCTCTTGTGAGGTTCTTTGTCAAACTCCTTCTGAAAATCTAGAAAGACCACATCCACCGGCTCTCCTCTATCCACTGCCCTAGACACATCCTCATAGAACTCCAGTAAATTTGTCAGACACGACTTCCCTTTAATGAAACCGTGCTGCGTCTGCTCTATCAAGCAATTCCCTTCAAGATGCCTCGCAATTTCCTCCTTAATGACAGATTCTAACATTTTACCTACCACAGACGTTAAACTAACCGGCCTATAATTCCCCACCTTTTGCCTGGCACCCTTCTTAAACAATGGCGTAACATTAGCCGTTTTCCAATCATCCGGCACTTCCCCAGAATCCAGCGACGTCTGGAAAAAAACCACCAAGGCATCCACTATCACCTCCGCCATTTCTTTCAGAACCCTCGGATGCATTCCATCCGGTCCTGGGGACTTGTCCACAATCAGCCCCTCCAGTCTGTCGAGCACCGCCTCTCTAGTAACAGTAACGTCATTAAGACCCTCCAGTCCTACCACCTTTCCATCGCTAACACCCGGCAAATTATTCACGTCCTCCTCCGTGAAGACAGAAACAAAAAAGTTATTCAATACCTTAGCCATATCCCCATCCCCTACCACTAGGTCCCCTTTCTCATCCTCTAAAGGACCAAAGTTCACCCTAGCCAGCCTCTTCCTTTTTATATATTTATAAAAACTCTTGCTATCCTTTTTTATATTAAGCGCTAGCCCAGCTTCATAGTTTCTCCTACCCTTCTTTATCAACTTCTTTGTCAATCTTTGTTGACGTTTAAACCTCTCCCAATCCTCTTCTCGCCCACTACTCTTAGCTACTCTGAATTCCTCCGCTTTTAATTTTACACTTTCCTTCACCTCCTTCGTTATCCACGGCTTATTACCTCTCCTCCTACGGTCCTTTTTGACCATCGGAATAAATTTCCGCTGAGCACCAAGAAAGATCTCCTTAAAGGTCCTCCACTGCTCCTCAGCAGACCCTCCCTCCAACGCGCTCCCCCAGTCCACATTTGCCAATTCTTCTCTCATCCTACCGTACTCCCCTCTATTCAAACAAAGTACGCGTGTCCGGGAACTCACTTTCTCCTCCTCCATCTGCACCAGAAACTCCACCATACAATGATCACTCTCCCCAAGAGGATCCTTCACCGCAAGGTCCCTAATTCTACCCACCTCATTACATAGCACCAGATCCAAGATAGCTCGCTCCCTCGTCGGCTCCAACACACACTGTTCCAGGAAACTATCCCAGCAGCATTCCAAGAACTCCTCCTCGAGCCCACCGCGTCCAACATGGGTCGACCAATCAATATGCAGATTGAAATCCCCCATAACTGCGGCCGCCCCATTCCTGCACGCCACACTTATTTGCGCGTTAACAGCCCGCCTCACCTCCAGATCATGATTCGGGGGCCTATAGACGACACCCACCAGCGTCTTCCTCCCTTTGCTGTTCCTAATCTCTACCCACAACGATTCCACGTTCTGCTCCCTGGCTCCAATATCATCCCTTGCTACCACCGTGATGCTATCCTTAATCAGCAGAGCTACGCCCCCCACTTTTCCCTCCTGCCTATCCTTCCTAAACACTTGATAGCCCTGTACATTCAGCTCCCAGTCTCTGTCACCCTGCAGCCACCTGTAATGAAGGAACAACTTCTTTCAAAAGGTCATGAAACTGTGGAATCCATTACCCCAGAGTGTAGTGGATGCTGGGTCATTGAGTAAATTTGAGGAGCTGAAAATATTAATTAGTAATAAATTGAAGGGTTATGGAGAATGGATAGGAAATTTGAGTCGACACCAAGATGAGACCAGCCATGATTGTACTTCTACTCCTACTTTTTATGTTCTTATTTAAGTGTCTTCTGTTCTGGACTGTCCCAGCAGACAAGGCAATTTCCATCTACTATATCAATTTAAACATCATAAACACCTCAATCAGATCACCCCCTAATTTGCTATATTCAAGGGAATAGAAGTCTGGTCTAAGCAATCTAAATTCATAACTTAATCCATTTGCACTGGCATTATTCTGGTGAATGTGTATTGCACCCCCTCAAATATATCCTTCCTGAGGCTCAGAACTTAATGAAGTATTCCAGAGAGGACTGAAACAGAGTTTAGTTTTAAAGTCAATGTAACATCCACCCTATTGTACTCCAGCTCTCCAACTTTCCATTCATTTTTAAACAATTTCTTTGATCAAAATCCAGTGGAGGTTGAAGGTAAGGTTGCCAACTGTAATTAAATATATGCACATGACTTACCTTTGTGCTCCAGCCACGTGTTGGCTAACACATTCATCCTTGTGATGTACTGCCTTACTGAGCCAATTAGAAAGTAAAAAGATTTATTACCCAACTAGATGTTGTGTGACTATCGGCCAAACATCCATTTTCAATATTGTTATACCCGCTAAAGAGAAATGTGCAAAGAAATTTTTAGAAATATATCTTTAGTGTCCTGATGATTTTTCTCCAGGGTCAAATAAACTGTGCTGGAGATTGATCTTCAATCCATGGAGACTGCAGGAGAATCCTGAACTGCTCCAGCTAGGATTATCGAGGCTCCAGGACAATCCTGGAGTCTCAATAATCCTAGCTGGAACAGTTCAAGTAGAACAGAATCAGAAGGCACAAGGTTAAATTAAATGATTAGTGATGCCAGGGAATTGATATATAATCCCTTTGCAAAAGTTGAGATGTGCTGAAATGGAAATGTTCTCATGAGAAGTTGAGTAGGCTGAGGCTAACTTAGAAGAACGAGAGGCAGTCTTTCTGGGACATAGAGGATTCTCAGGGGGCTTGACAGAGTAGATACTGAAGTTGTTTCCCCTTGTTGGAGAGTCTAGGACAACAGGGCATAATCTCTGAATGAGGGGTCACCCATTTAGAATCCATGAAATCCCTACAGTGCAGAAAGAGGCCATCTGCTCATCGAATCTGCACTGACTCTCTGAAAGAGCATCTCATCCAGGCCTACCCCTCTGTCCCATAACCCTGTACATTTACCATGGCTAATCCCCCTAACCTACCCATTTTGGAAACTATGGGGCAATTTAGCAAGGCCAATCCACCTAACCTGCACATCTTTGGACTGTGGGAACACCTGGAAGAAACCCATGCAGATAAGGGGAGAATATACAAATTCCAAACAGTCACCCAAGGTGAGATTGAATCCGGGTCTCTGGTGCTGAGGGAGCAGTGCTAACCACTGTGTCACCATGCCGTTTGAAGACAGAGGAGGAATTTCTTCTCTCAGAAGATAGTGAACCTGTGGAATTGTTTATTGCAGAGGGCTGTGGTGGTTGGGTTAAGTATGTTCGTGTCTGAGATGGATTTTTAATCAGTAATAAATCAAGGGTTAAGGGGTTAAAGCTGAAAAGTGAAGTTGAAGATCATATCTCATTGAATGGTGGAGCAGAGTCAAGGGGCTGAATGGTCTACTTCTGCTCCTATGACTTATGGTCTTCACTTATGTTTTCTCTTACGTGTGCTCATCTCACCTGCAATGTTCTCTGATTGTGCCTCAAAACATGGCCACACTTTGGTTGTGTTTTTGTACCTGGCGAGCCATAACTACTCAATATCACAACACTGCTTACCATTTCTGTAACTGACCTTTGTTGAGATTCGGATATAAATGTGAATGGTTGATGATGACTCTTTTGCAACACCAGTGGGGAAAGGCATGTGACATCAGGTCAATTATTCCAATTCCGAATGCAGGAGTAAAATTTTATTTCAGAACTAACGGGTAACAATTTGTGGTAGTAAAAATCCCGTTCAGCAGAATAAGATGCAGAGACGGTACAATATAAAATTTCACAAGTGTTAACATCGAAATCAGAACAAAATCTTCCCCTCATTGTCACCAGCACATCTCTGAGACTGAGAGAAAGTTGGGATCAGAGACACAGTCATCCCAAGGTAACATTAACCGGTTAAAGAGTAACTGAATAAATACAGATGGCATCAGGACAATTCTATTGAAACTAAAGACTATCAGAAATAGTACTAGGAATGTCAGAATGCTGTGATATATAAAATCAATCATGATCATCCCTATTTCTTGAAGAACATTTTTATAACATTCTAACTTTGAGGAACTGAACATTCAACGCTTCATACGTTGACCATCTCCCCAATTTGGGACTTGATTAGTTGGGGGAAGGTGAATGGCACTTTCCAATATTTGTTATTAGAAATGAAACAAGCCAAAAGCATTGTATCCTGACAGCTTGCATTAGCTTGCTAATTATTTACAAATCAAAAGAAAATTACAATCACTCCTGACTTTTAGAGGATTAAAATGTTGTACAAGAAAATACAGGTGACGAAGAGAAACAACTTCATTTCCTAGAAAGGATGGGAGTGGTTTGAAAAACCCACATATAGATCATCTAAAAACAAACTAACAAGAACAAATTTTACACCAATCTTTGTACATTAGAGGTAATACTGATTGCTGATCATTGATACTTTGTACAAACAAACACTGATTACAGCTGTACGATAGAAACCTTCACTAGTACAGGTTTATTTTTGATTGTAACCTCTTGAATTTTCTGGTGGGTTGTATTAAAAAATTGGCAAAAACAAAAGAAAAACTTGTCTGTTTAAGTGGACCACAGGAAGGTGAAAGGCAGTGCTGGCAAGATACACGCACTCGTGGCAATGGGAAAAGCTTTTCAAAGGGAACATATGCAATATACAACTCCAAGTTAGGCAGATGCACCAGTTAATGATATGGGAAAAGATTGGCATGAGGAAATATGTCATCACTTTACACTGGTCAAATCATGCTATGGCTACTCTTATAGTCCAACCATAGAAACTATCAGAGCGCTAAAAGGTTAAGGTGGAAACTTGAGAGGATGAACCTAAGTGGATTCTGGAGCAAAGTAGAGAGAGATTCCATCCTCGATTATCCTTTTACTCTACTTCCCTCCAACAGCACTCTGGAATCTATGTTATACGTCTAGCAACCCAATGCTGCAGTCATGATGTGCAGGCAGATTCATGCTGAATAGCTGTCTAAGAACCTCAGTGGTGGGGATACATGCTTAAGGTTAGATGACTTCCCTCAACAAGATAGACGGAACAGGAACTAATGGAAGGGATGAGCAAATCAAATGTCCTGCAATTTTTGTTTGGTCACTGGGAACGGGTTATCAACTTTGGCAAGTAAACTTGATTATTTAGATTTGCCACATCATCCTTACGGAATTTATTACATCAAATCCACGTTAGCTTGTCAAAAGAGCCATTTTAAATCAAACCTAACCATTGAAATTTGAAGATTATAGGATTCTCTTCAGGATAAAAATTCTACAGAATAGCCTTTATGGGGTTCCAATTGCCATAGAGTAAGGTCAGACCTGGTATTGCTGCCTTGTGGTGTACAACCCTAAGGGTATCAACTATCCCCAGTGCCTTGGCCAGTGAGTACCAGTGCATATTTGAGCACAAGGGCTTCTGATTGCCCATACTCACACATGGAGCTCCAACAGGACTTTCTGGATTAACCAGATTTCAAAAGCTGAGTCTTTTCCTCTTCCTAAGGCTTAGGCATTGAGGCCAACTATATGCCCCCTACTCCAGACCAAGAACTCAATTTGGAGACTATACTGTCCAATATCCTCAGCAACACTGCTTTCTGCAAAAAAAAACTATTGGTGCATGTGAGAGATTACATTCCAGATATAAATCTGGGTTTGCAACATTGCCATTATATAATTTTTTTTAAACACTTGACATTTTAAGGAAAAGTTAGCTAAATACAAGAGAGAAAGTAGGATTAGCGGAAGAATGATGATGGTGGCTCATTTGGATTCTGTTGAAAGTTGTCTATCAGCACTCTGACCTTTGGGATTTGGTTTTTCATAAAGATCTCAAGTTCCCTTTTATTGCAAATCACATTCCTTTCAACAGGTTAACAATAAAGTCAATATCTGATATAAAACTAAACCATGTAGAACAACTGGTTCCTGTGCTTGATTCTCAGTCTGCTGGTTGGTAACTGCAGGTAACAATTGGCATTAGACCATTCTTCACACTGTTAGTTTAGATAGCGACTGAAGTAGTTACATGGTACCAGAGTCCAGTCTAATCCTGTTCTCTCACACAAGCATGTTTGAGTGAGGAGCAGTAACCCTTTGTGGGTCTGCAGAACAGAAAACTTGCTCAGGAAATCCCACCATAGAAACAGACAGAGTGATGGGGAATTAATTGAAGCGGTATTACTGGGTTCACCTTAATTAGTGTAGGTGTTGGCATGTTCACAAGTCAGCTACAACTAGGGACTGACATTAGTACTAAAGTACTTTAGTATAATTACAGTAAAATAACATTTGCATAAAGAAGTTCAGGATAGCCAAAAGAAAATGAGGAAGGAGTTGTACATTTCAAGTGTTCCCCACTAAAAGAAAAATAAACAAAGGGGCTTATAAAACCAACAATGCCAGGATTGTGGTGTGTACAGAAATACAACTCAAGATCACCAGAAACCATCTGAATACAGTGGAGAAACCAATCACCATTTTTACAAGCTATTCTATTAAAGGGAAGTGGAGAAATTGCATCCTTCTCCAAGATAAACACTTAAACCACAGAAATCTATTCACCATCTATCTTCCACAGACATCAATTATCACAATGTGCATCATCAACAGGGCACGCCACAGACTACAAAGACCGCATGACAAGCTTTGCTTTTACATTATGGAATTGCAAGCAACTAGTCAGCAATAGTGAGGGGAGCAGGAAAAGAGAGCACCAATATAGGACGAATCACATTCCATATTCACTTTGTTCAATTAACAGGACTCAAAAGCATCATACTATCAACAGTGCTGTTGGCAGGGAAAAGCTACTGTACAAGTCAAACATGGAATAGTGTCCTTCAAAAAACAGATGAAATAGCCAAGGACACAAGTATATATATATATATTTGTTAAAATGCACTAAAATGTACTGCTGCATTTTTTAATAATCTATTCGTCATCTGGGCTCTGAATTTTGTTCTGTGGATGCTTGTAACTATCTGTGTGGTGGACACACTGGGATTATCTTACAGGGACTGGCAGTAAGTGCTAAGAGGAAATTTCAACACTCACTGAGTTTAAAAATTGTGTGTGCAGGAAAAGGAGCAAGGTGATCCAGATCTGAAATGATATAGCAATGATCACTAATTGAATTAAGATCCCCCTATCCCTGTACCAGCCCTGGGAGGCATCCTATAATTGGACTTCTGTGTCTGTGCTTAATGATTTTACCCGCTAATACAACCATATACTTTTGAAAATATTTCAGTTTTGTATCTGCAAGGTTACTGAATGTTGTTACTGATTTCTCTTTTAAAAAGTTACGGATCAGTGAATGGAGGCTGTGCTTTTAAAAAAAAGGATTGTATCCCTTTAATGATTGACTTTACTCCTACCAAGATGATCACAATCACCCTGTGCTGTTTAATCCCACGTGAATTATTAGTGCATTAGGAGCTGGGAATTCCAGAAAGGGAAGGACACAATTAAATTAATGTGGTGAGAATATTCAACATGATGTAATTTAGCAAGTGCTGTGATAATGTGAAATTTCCCTTTACTAAACCACTTTAAGAGAACTGTTCAAGCAGAGTTCCAAGCATTTTGGTAAAGCCTACATAGAAATTCAGGCAACTCTCCTGGAGTAAGCCGGTAGTTAGATAATGTGAGGTGTTTTTAGATGGATTTATTTTAGTGTGTGAAGAGAATCGTGGGTGTTTGGTGGTCCCAATTAGTCACTCCAGGGTTACTAACCTCACTATAGGAGGGGGGCAATAAGACGTTGGGATACAGGAACATATGAGCAGAGTGGTTTGAGGCTTTTAGTTAACATGTGATCCAGGACTGCTAAAAGCTTGCACAAAAAAGAAGCAAGTTAGGTGGGACAAAAATGGAAATCGTGCATTTACGCAGAAAATCCCAAAGTGACATCCCAAAGTGATTTTCAGCCAATGAAGCAGTTTTGAAACGTACTTAATGCTATAATTTGTAGGAAACAACTAATCTTGCTGAGCATCAATAAATATTTACACCATCAACTTACGTATATTAGTATAATAATAAGCTTCTTAAAGACCACCATCTAACCCAATTTAGTGAAAATTTGACCATTAGGACCATGTTCTAACTGATGATCATCTTGTCATTTTATTAACCGAAACTCAAGAGTTATTGACTTTCACTGGTCATGTGACAATTTTCTCCATTTAAAGAATAGCATAAGGATGTCAGCTTTCGAGCACTGTATTCATAAAACACTGTGGTCACTCATTTTGACCCCTAGGATCATAAGTAATGATTAATCAGTTCAGATGGTGGCTCAAGGGTGCAATGCCAAATCATAAGATAGAAACATGACCATATTACTTTCTAAACTCTCTATTAAAATGCAAATACTATAGATTAAATTACCATAGTGATGCAAATCAACCATGATGGCAGCATGTTTGGTTTGCTGACTTTTGACCTGTGCTGTTGGAGTGGCACTTATAGCTCCTATTAACATGGATCAGATCTATAGAAACCTATTCTACTCAACCTCAGAACTAAACCAGTGCCAGACAATGCATCGAGGAATCTTGCAACCTAATTGAAAATATTACAAATAAGCAAAAAGAATGTGGAAATATTTAGATCTAGGAAGCACTAGTTACGACTCAAAGGCAACAACCTGCAGGAACATTCTCAATTAAAAAAAAACTTAAAACTAGTCTGTACTCCTTCTCAAGATAGCTACAAGAGTATTATCCCCAGTGCAGGTTCTAACCCAATACTGACTGACCTGTACATTAATTTGGATAGTAGACCAGAGCATGTGTGTTTGTGTGTGTGTGTAGTGTCATCACTAAGTTGGTTATTAATTTAATTGTGTTGGGGGGAGTGGTTGGGCAGGACAATGATTAGGTATTTAGGAAAATAACAGCTGCAATTATACAGGGGAAGGCGAGACAAAGGAAGTGATTCAGAGAGTGGGGGTAAAGCAAACACATCATTAACCATTTTTCATATTTAAGATCCCATTCCCTTTTACAGAGCTTTATGGAGATGCACTTGCAAATTTTGAGGCCAGTGTCAGCAGCATTGGTGAGGTGCAATTGAATGATGTGGTTTAATTCCAATCTCCGAAGGACCCCCACCACCCCTTCCTTTCTTCAAATTCTCAAACCTTCCATGCCAGTCTAATACTAGATTGTGGGTGCCTGGGCACTCTGAACCAGTGCTCAGTAGTATCCTGGCTGAAGTTGTCCTCTTAATTCTCAGTGTGACTACCTTTTTTCCTTTGTTAACATGCAGCTGTATATTTAGAGCCCAGATGTTAAATGATTACACAGCTCTTCATTCTTCTGCTCATCCTGTGTTTAAGGAATCTAAACACTACATTTTAAATAAATATAAACTAAAGAGAGAAAAAAAAACAGGGGTATCAGCTGTCTTCTCAGGTTACAGTGCTGCTGGTAGCTACAGCTGTCCCATCGCAGTATAGCTGTAAGTAACTTTGAAATGCATGTTTTTTTGCTGATGGGAAATCCTTAAAGATAAAGGCAACAGATTGAAGTTGAAAATAATAATTGAGATACTGCTACATTGGTGCAGTCTAGGAACATATCGCTCTGGTGTTAGCAATAGCTACAAGCAAAAATTATCCTAACTCCACAACTAAAGCTCTACAATTTGTTTGTCAACAGAGACAGACACAGAAAAAGCAGATTTTCGTTTAGGACATTTGCATCTGGTGAAGCGAAAGCAATGTTTAGAGCATAGGTGACAAAGAACAAAAGCAAAAGTCAGGCGTCCCAATAGAGAGTGATAACATTAGTAGAGGTGAAAGATGTGGGCCACTATTGGGAAAATCACTGACCCTGCTTTTTGCAAGGCTCAAGTCTTCTGTAATCTGTGCAGCACCATATAGCAGCATGAATACCCAAGACTACAGTTGGAACTAAAGCTGGCTTCAGAATATTTACAGATGAGACTTGCTGTTTTATTAGTAACTTTTTTTTTGCAGTTTTTGAGAACCAGCTCAACTCCTGAGACACTGATTTAATGCAGTATAAATGGTCCAGCTATCAGAGACTAATGAGTGAGCACCTTTAAGGTTAAAAAGGTCCAGTAGCTTAGCAGCCAGGGTCTTCTGGATAAGACAACTAGACTCTAATGCCACTTTGCACAGCCGAGCCAAATTCATGTTTCTGCTCTTCATTCTACACTCCAGGGTTGGGGGAACGAGGATGGAAATGATGTTGTACTGAGCCCAGGCTCTTCCCAAGAGAGACAAAGGGTCAGAACCCCAGATTGCATACCTCCCAGAACTGGCTTAGCAGTATCAGGAACTGAAGTGCTGTGCCAGGTTCATCCCTAGTGTCTGAGGATGTGGTGCTTGTTGGTAAGGTGAAAAGGCATTTGTGGGGAAGGAGTACGGCCAGTTTAGCAGACTTTCTAAAGCCAAGTCCATTTAAAACCAGACAAGTGAATCAGAATAGAACACCAAGAGGGAGTGATCAATACGACTGCACCAGTAATAAAGCTGAGCTTTCGTCATTTGGGTTTTCAAATTGGTTATAACTGTGTTAGTTCTGTCACATAACTGGAGTTAAGGATGTATTAATTACAGTACAGGTGAATTAGGACAAGCTGACTGCTCAGGAGGTTATGATCCTTTGCAGCTCAGCAAGGCTTAGTACCATACAAGTGAATTAAGTTTTTCATGCACCAAATAGCAGCTCAAAAATGCTCACTGTGGATGTTTGGTAGAAGATTAACAAAGGTATATTTTTGGGACCAAGAGTGGATGCACAAGGTCTCCAAACTTGCATCTTGTTTTCACAATAACATCCAGTTTCATTTATTTAACATTAGGTAAACGATTTTGCAGGGTTAATTTTTGAGTTAGGTTATTAAGCAGGTTGGCACTTAACCAACTGAAAATAATGACTTTGTGAAAACACCAAATTATCTGTATGGACCAGATCATATCTTTGCATTGTGTGATCATTTAGGTTTTAGCCTTAAATCTCTATCTCCCAAGATAATTTGCCACTGTTTTGGGTGGAATGGAATGATCACAATTGTGGACAGCTTTGATAATGCTTGTGCTTCTCTGCTGCTATCCAATGCCAAAAAAGGGAGAACTGCTATCCTGCAGCTGTCCAAATTTATTATTTGCACTCTTAATTTCAGACAGAGTTACTGCATTCTTAGGTCCTTCGGCAGGAAAGTGTGGTGAATGGTACTGACGTTACTTATGAAATCACATCAAGCCAGGCGTCCCTTGCTTTCGTTTCTACTTGCACTCCAGGACTGGTCAATGGAGTTTTTTTTTGGAGGGGCATGGTTTAGGGTGTAAGTTTCGTCCAAGTCCAACTGATTTAGAAACCAATGAGCCAAAGAGGGAGACATGGCAGATTTTTTTTGAAAAGGGGACAACTTTATATCAATAATTGAAGCGACTTACCTTCTAGTGCTGATGTCACAGCTTCAAGGCTCCCTCTGTCTGTGCTCCAACCCTGCCATATTGCAGTAGGAACATTTGGTGGTCACAGAATCAAGCTTCTCTAAGTAATTTCACATCTTTATAAAGAGTCGTTAGAATCGTCAAACACAATGTCAGTTCATAGATTTCTCCCTTTCCCTGGAGTAGAATGTTCCAGCTTGTGGCCTACTTAATAGTGACCATTCTCTCAGTTGATCAGAAATATGATATACTGACTATGGGCTGACAGTTGATGAGAGGTAGCTCATGAAATAGAGCACAGCCGTCTAAAGAATAGGCAAAACCAGTGACTCAATCAAACAATATGCCCATCTCAAAGGTAATTAGGAATGGGCAAGTTTTTGGTTATAGAGGGGTATGTGTAATAGAATAGGCCAGTTACTAATTACAGAGGAGTGTGTTTAGAATGGATCAGTCACCGGTTACAGAGGGGTGTTTTTAGAATAGATCAGTCACTGGTTACAGAGGGATGTGTTTAGAATGGGCCAGTCACTGGTTACAGAGGGATGTGTTTAGAATGGATCAGTCACTGGTTACAGAGGATGTGTGTTTTAGAATGGGCCAGTCACAGGTTCTAAAGAGGGGTGAAGTCATTTAGAATGGGCCAGTTGCAGGCTCTAGAGAGGGGTGTGTTTTAAAATGGTCCTATCACTGGTTATAGAAAGATGAGTAGTTCAGAATGGACTAGTTGTACCTCTGTCCAAGAACAGAAGTCATCAATGCTCATGGATTTGATTCTCATTTTGTTGAAGTCTGAATGAATTTATTTAGGTTTCCGGTTTTCTACACACAACAAAGCTTTGTAGATTGAGCCTGCCCTCCACAGTGACTTCAAGCAATGCTGTGGTACTATCCCCTTCAACTGTATGAAGTATAATTATTCCCATCCTGAAGGATTATGTGTCTTTGTATATTAACAACAAAAAGGAGACTGATCCTACACTTGGTCTCCTTGTTCAAAGCTTCCAACAATGAAAGCTTCCAACAAGCAAGGTGATGAATTTAGGTTTTGGGTGGCTGTGCAAAGCAGGCACTGGAATGCTCCATGTCCCTCAATCAAAAATTATCCAGTCTCTGTGAGGAACTAATAAAGAAGGGAGAGGGATGAGACATGAGTTCAGTAACCTTCAAATATCAACAGCTCTTCTGCTGCTCCCCATTATTACCTTCACCATTACAGTATGCTACCCACAGATCTAGGATTTTGTAACTAGCGAGTCTGCAAAGGTTTCCTGGCTTTTATTTGTACCTGTGGGTGGAAGGAGACCGGAAGGGTACACTGTATAGATTGGGCCTGTCAGAAATTCAGCAAACCATAGCCCCAATTCAGAAAAGAAAAAATACCATGCTTGTTTAGATTTTTTTAGTGAAAGCTAATCATTCTGTGTCACAATTCAATTTAGCAAATTGAGCCCCAGATTAAAATAAAGGAAGGAAAGATACAAAATTGCTCCCCGAAAGATATTTGGCAATCTAGGCTTGCGGTTCACTTTTTGTACTTACATTTAAGTTTAGGTTGAGCCTCATTCATAAGTTGGTTACGATGCTGGATTGAACCCAAACAGAGATCAAATAATGCCCATTCATACTGCATTAATTCTGAACTTTTGAATGGCTTCACCAAACCTCAACTCCATTGTTGGTCACAGAGCACTGTATTTGTCATAATGGTTGCCTAACACAGCAACATAAATAATGCTAGAGCGCATACATATCTTTCCCTGGCTAGCTTTCTCAAGGTAATATAAGCTCCCTTCTAGCTCTGCTTCTTAGCATCACATACAGGACTTACTCTACATACATTTGCCCTATTGCTAAGCAGTACAAAGCTTCATCCAGCATTCATGTGAGGCTGGATTTACCAATCTGACTGGCTGCTTTAGTCTGCACAATTGCCCCTTATTGTTGAGTCTTCCCCCACAATATAAAGAAGTCAGATTCAACAATAACAGGAACTCACTCCATTATGGAAGTGCTTTCAATGGAAGCAGTCCCAGGATATAAAAAGAAGTTCCCAATGCTTACACTGTGGAACTGCCTGAATCTGGTTTGTTGAGCTACCATGTTCACAGACACGTTCAAATTCAGCCTAGTGACATGGTATCCCTTTTCTTCCCCCTTCCTCTGTAGGTATCACAATATGACTTAATCACATCCATTTTCCGTACACTTTATTAACAGAAGGCAACAGGAATGTGAAAATTTTGTATAAAACAAGCTATTGCTGCAAACCGAAACATGGGTGAATGTTGTGAATTTCTGCCAGTGAGATTTGGAAAGGGTTTTTTTAAAGCCGTTATTTTGTTTATGAATGATTCATTCACCAAAAACTTTGATCATATCCAATGCTCACGCATTTGCTTCAACTTACAGTTCCAAATGATTGTGCTAAGTTATACTCTGTTGTGAAGGCAGTCCTGCATCCAAGCATGCCAAACTCATGGATCCTTTACAATGAAGTCTTCCCCTACCCATGTGACATCTGTAACAAAGTTTGTTCTACGAGGCTCAGCCATGAGATGTAGAGTTCTTCTGACACAGAGCCAGAACTTACCTTGATCGCCTTTGTGTACGTCCAGGATCACAGGTTCTTTGTTACAATGGAGCCCTCTTAAGACTATCAGAAGAGAATCATTATTATACTTTCTGAATGTCCCAATCCAGCTAAATCAACTACATTTAAAAAAATCCCTGTAAAGATTAGATAAATGGAATGAATTCAGAACGTGACATGAGCGATTAATGAACAATTCCCAACTTCACTATTACTAATTTTCACAGTGACATACATTAATAGCAAATTCTGAACCCTGAAATGTGCAGCCAATCATTGGCACAATGGTCATAACCCACTGCATTGAAATCTCTCCACTGATCTAGGTTTTGGCCAACTGAATTGCATCTTAAGATGGCTCCACTGAAACATCCGCCCACGGGGCTAAGGGTCACATGCTGCCATGAATCTAAGTTACTGGAGAAACTCATTGTGGCACTCTCTCCAGGAAGTGAGAAGGGCAGCTCTTACAACGATAGCACTGATGGTTCCTGGGAAAATCTTCACTGCACCAATCAACATTCCAGCTCCTATGACAGGTTGGGCATGTAGCAAGAAAGCAGCGGGATCCAGCAGTGGTATCAGAAAATGAACAACAAGATTGACAGATTAAACTGATGCACTGAGGGAATCCATCATTTGACATTCAAACTTTGGCCAAAAACTTTATTCATGCGAATTTCCAACTAAATTTCTGGGGTATGTAAATTGTTAAATTTCACAAAAAGAAGAATTTGAAATGAAGAATAATTTCTTTGCAACAGTCCTTGATACCACTGGCTGTAAATATGGGCCAGAATTTTCTGGTCTTGTATGGCCCAGTGAGAACAGAGAATTTGACATTCAGTCAAATCTCCATTCACTGCAGCAGGACCAGAGAATCCCAGCCGCATGTGAGGTTAGAGAATTCTGGCCATGATTTATAAATAATACAAACATATTTTGTGGTATCTGCAAAGTTTTTTGTTAAGCTAGCCTGTCATAGGTAACTTGTACCAGTGGAATGTAGCTTGGTGGTCTGTGTTGGATGCAGGACTTCTGCATTTGACAATTCTGCAGGAAGAGCACTTCAAAGAAAGCTTTGAAGTGCTCTTAATAAAGATGCTTAGCTTTCTTGCAAGAGGAAAGCTAACCACTGACCGAAACACAAAAATAAAGTTCAACGAACATTGACACTAAGTTCTGCATCAACAGACAGGACACAAGTTTCTTTCATAAATAATATGAACATTTCCAATTGGAACAGAACAAATGCATATCAAAATGAATTTTTTAAACACCATAACTTCACGTAGGAAGTACAATTAAGTGCACTTTCCCTGCAAGTGCAACCAGGGCCATGAGCCAGTCAGAAAGACTTGAAGAAACCAGTTTAAACCAGCCCTAGCTATACTGAGCCTGAGAGAGAGAAAAAAAGTACAAGACAAAACAAAAAGAAAATTGGTATTTTCCAGCACAGAGTTTGTTCTGTTTGATTTGATCCTTGTGGATATGTTTTGCTGTCAGTTGTAAAATTGTTCGTTACAACACTTATTTTTAAATCGGTTTAAATTAATATATTAAAACAAAGGGGAAAAAATGGAATCGAGTCTATTGCCACGCACAGTGGCAGATTGTGTTCAGTGCCTGGTAGAACTGGAACGTGTGAAGGACAGTGACTGCTTGGTGTTGACTTTCATGTGTACGCTTCATCATCTGTGTCTTCGATTAACACGGCCGCATCACGGGGCCTCACTCTGGGGGTGAGAAACAGGTCAATGTAAGAATTAAAGACCAGAATTCATAGCATCAATCAAATCACTTTCGTACCTACACCTTGCTCTCCTGAAATCTCTGCTCTCTCATGGAATTACAGGGAATTTATGGCACAGAAACAGCCCATTCAGCCCATGTGAACTATGTCAATGTCTATCCTCCACGCGAGCTTCCCTTTCAGTTCACCCTGTCAGTACATCTTCCTAATCCTTTCTCTCTTACTTACTTAGCTAGTTTTCTCTTAAATGCATCCTATTTGATTTTACTATTCCATGAGCTTGTGAGTTCCACATTTGAACTACTCTCTGGGTAACTAGGTTTATTCTGAATTTCCTATTGAATTTACCAGTGACCATCTTACATTTAATTGCTCTTAGTTTTGAACTTTCTTACAAGTGGAAACAATTTCTGTGTACCTACCCTATCAAGTCCCTTCCTAATTTTATAACCTTGATTTGGTGGCTTCCTAAAGGAAATGGGACCCTACCTGTTTAGTCTTTCCTGGTAGTTATTTATTTCCAGTTCTTGTATCATCCTTGCAAATCTTCTTTGCATCCTCTCTAATGTTCCTGTATCCTTTTTTGTAGTAGAGAAGACCAGACCTGACATGGTGTTCTGAAGTGCATCTAAATAAGGTTCTTTATAAATTTAACTTGACTTCTCAGCTTTTGATTTCTACTTCTCTAGTCTTGAACCACAGTGCTTTGTTTGGGCTTTTTACAACTTTGGTTTGACTTTTGCCAGGGGTTCAGCGAACTTGGCTGCCCATTTGTGCCTTGCCAACAGAAAACTTCCTCATCTGTGAAATGACACACCCAAGCTATGCAGTCGAGGTATTTAGGATGTTAGAAGTAGATGCAGGCAATCAAATGCTTGTGATAGGGAAGGGCACAGGCTTAAAATTCGTGTCAGGCCACCAAGAGTGAAAACACAAAACTGTTAAAATCTGAAACTCTTTCCCCCAAAAGGCTGTGGATGCTAGAAGTCAATTAAAATTTAGAAGACTAAGATAGACATATTTTTGTTAGGTTACAATCTTAAGGATTATGGTGCAAAAGCAGGCAAATGGAGATGAGGTACAGATTTTCCATGATCTAATTCAGGAGTGTCAAAAATATGGCTTGGAATACAGTTGTTTCCTGCAGCAAACTGAGCTAATATTGTTGTGAATTGAACCTAAAAACCCTGGAATTTAGGGGATGTCAGGTGATCTCATTCAAACAAGTATATTTCTTAAAGAGATTGACAGTGCAGATACTGGAAGGGTGTTTCTCCTGGCCAGGTAGTGCATCTTGTAGATGGAACACACTGCTGCTACTGTATGTCAATGGTTAAGGGAGTGAATGTTTGCAGATGGAGTGCCAATCAAGCAGGCTATTTTGTCCTGGATGGTGTCAAGCATCTTGACTGTTGGAGCTACACTCATCCAGACAAGAGAGTATTCCATCACAATCCTGAATTGGTTCACAGGTTCTGGTGAGTCAAGAGGCAAGTTACTGAATTCCTAGCCTCTTACCTGCTCTTGTAGCCACAGCATTTGTATGGCAAGTTCAGTTCAGATTATGGTCAATGTTAACCCCCAGGATGTTTATAGTGGGGGATTCAGTGACAGTAATGTCACAGAATGTTGAGGTGCGATGTTTAGATTCTGTCTTGTTGGAGAAGGTCATTGTCTGACACGTGTTATGCAGGCAGAGGTCAATCGTTCAAGGGAACTGAGAGATATGGGGATAGTCCAGGCAAGGAAACTGAGGTAGAAGATCAGCCATAAATGTCAGAACAGGCTCAAAGAGCCAAATGGTCTTCTTCTATTTTTCACATCCTCCCGAGTGCTGCTTGTAAATGCTGTGTAGGACTACAGCTGACTGAAACCTGCAGATTTTGCAAAAGGCAAACAATAAAAGATTGTGACTACAGGTAGATGAATGGATGTGGAAGAAGAGGAAGGAGGCCAAAGATTCTCACTGAGCTCCAGAAACATCTTATGCTCCAATAAATGGGGGAATGAGATACAGGAGGGTAAAGTATGGGTTGGCAGCAGTGAGGTGGAGCTGGGAACAGCACTCTTGCTTTTCCATGGTCTATATAAGGAAGTTTAAAAATAAACTTCCATTATTTTTTCAGCAGCTACTGGTTAGGCTGTATAGCTGGAAAAACTGGTAGCTTAACAGTGCATGCTCCAGCATGTCCTTGATATGTGCTGTAGACGAGTTTTGAAATAGATGCAAGGTCCTTCTTTTCATGTTTGAAGTGACCAATGCTGATCACAGGCAACCATCAAGGGTCAGTAAGATGGCAGCCATGTATTTGTTGAACATTAGATTCAGGGTATACATTGTACATGTTCTTTCCCCGAAGACAAACACCTACACCTGGTGTGTCTAAATAGCTGTTACTGAACGTGACCCTCACTGAGTGCTGGGAGATTAAATCAGGTCTGCCATGTATATGGAGTGTGACTGAATTGAATGATGGACCGGGCTCAAGGGGCTCCTGTTCCAAATGAGCAAGTACCACAGGCAAATGGTACTAATGGGAGATTTGCAGAGCACAAGACCCTACTAGTATCACATACTAGTAGGAAGATGATTTCAGATTATCTACAGCATTTAAACTGCACGAAAAGCAATTTAATTGCTTGATTGTTTTAGTTTTCAGATCAATGCCATTTAAAAAGTCTATTTGAATTGGGTACAATGGAAAATACTCTTCTTCTGAGTTGAGACAGTAAATATAAATCCAGTAGTGTGTTAAAACTGCCAGTGGACTTAGAGAATCAGGTTCTCATTTCAGCCTTAGTCTCGCAGGGAAATTTACACTTTCACATATGATACCATTTAGATAAGGGACATTCCTGCACCTGAAGGGCTCTCATTCACAAATACAACAGTCATCAAAACAAATGGTTTCATTAAGAGAACTGCTTTTCCCTTCCATTTCCATTGGTCTCCTGAGGATGCTTAGTGCCTTGCTCACCCTCACTGGCAATCATATTAGGAGGTAAACTAGTGTAAAATGTACATCAAAGTGAGCAATTGGCAGGATGTTTGAATGAAATGGTATCACTGATCCTGATCTCTCTCGTTGTTCACAAATCCTCGAGCTTTAGGAGGAAACAACCCTGGATAGCAATCAACAGTGGGAACTCTATTCTCTCTTTACTAATCTGGGAGTGTTGTGGCCAGCTTTAGAATTCTTATTGCCAGCTCTATGCACACACGAGAATCTGCATTCCACATTCAGACTAATACTCCCCAGAGAAGTGTGAAGGAAGTAAATCATGGATCTTACAAATTTCAACATACAATTTTGTTTTTTCAAAACAATAAATAAAGAGAACTTTAAAAAGTACCCCTCTGAATAAATCATATAAACTCTGGAAAAAAATGATTATGCAGAACAGACTGCCACTGCAGTGCAGATTCGCACCATATGGTGCCAGTATGTTCCCTCCAAATTGCACTAAAGAAAGAACTCACATTTACATAACATTTTTCACATTGTCATTCAAAGCCCTTGACAGCTAATATGTACTTCAGAAATGCAGTGTAAATATACCTCAAAGCAACTTAAGGCAGGAAAGAGGGAATAGATTGGAAGGAAGGGATGGTGCAATCAGTGAGAACAACAACTTGTATTTACATAGTGCTTTTAACTTGATAAAATATCCCAATGTGCATCACAGGGGCATTAAAAAACAACTTGACATGAGCTACATAAAAAGAAATTGGACGCATGACCAGAAAGTTTACCAAAGAGCTAAGTTTTAAGGCCAGAGAAGTGGAGATGTAGGGAGGGAACGCCATAGTTTAGGGCCTAGTCAGCCAAGGCCATGACCGCCCTCAGTGCATAATTAGAACAGAGCATGTTCAAAAAGCCCAGAATTAGAGGAGCACAGATATCTTGGGAAGTTTTTGGGGGCTGGAGGGGATTATAGAGCTGGGGAGGAGTGAGGCATTGGAGAGATTTAAAAACAAGGATGAGAATGTTAAAATCAACGTATTATGTAACTGGAGACAGTGTAGATCAGTGAGCACCGAGGCGATGGATGACTGGAATTTGGTGCGAGTTAGGACACAGGCAATTGAGTTTTGGATGACCTTAAGTCTACCGAGTGTAAAACATGGAAGGCTGACGAGTAGAAACATAGAAACTAGAAGCAGGAGTAGACCATTTGGTGCTTCAAGCCTGCTCTGCCATTTATTCTGATCATGGCTGATCATCGAATTCAATATCCTCATCTCCCCTTCTCCCCATATCTCTTGATTCCTCTAGCTCCAAGAGTTACATCTAATTTCTTCTTGAAATCAGACAATGTTTTGGCCTGAACTACATTCTGTGATAGTGAATTTCACACATTCACCACCCTCTGGATGTTAAGGAACTTGGGGATTAAACACTGATGTCTTGAGGAGTGTACATATTACAGAGGTGGTGGTGCTGGAAGTCTTAAAGCGCATCAAGGTAGATAAATCTACGGGACCTGATGAGATATATCCCAGGACGTTGTGGGAGGCGAGGGAGGAAATTACGGGTCCCCTAGCTGAGATATCTGAATCATCGATAGTCACGGGTGAGATGCCTGAAGATTGGAGAGTGGTAAATGTTGTGCCTTTGTTTAAAAAGGGCCGCAGGGAAAAGCCTGGGAACTACAGGCCAGTGAGCCTCACATCTGTGGTGGGTAAATTGTTGGAAGGTATTTTGAGAGACAGGATCTGCAGGCATTTAGAGATGCAAGGACTGATTAAGGACAGTCAGCATGGCTTTTTGAGTGAAAAATCATGTCTCGCAAATTTAATTGAGTTTTTTGAAGGGGTAACCAAGAAGGTAGATGAGGGCAGTGCAGTTGATGTTGTCTACATGGATTTCAGCAAGGCCTTTGACAAGGTACCGCATGGTAGGTTGTTGCATAAAGTTAAATCTCATGGGATCCAGGGTGAGGTATCTAAATGGATACAAAATTGGCTTCTTGGCAGAAACCAGAGGGTGGTTGTAGAGAATTGTTTTTCAAACTGGGGGCCTGTGACCAGCGGTGTGCCTCAGCAATCTGTGCTGGGCCCACTGTTATTTGTCATTTATATTAATGATTTGGATGAGAATATAGGAGGCATGGTTAGTAAATTTGCAGATGTCACCAAGATTGGTGGCATGGTGGACAGTGAGGAAGACAATTATCTCCAATTGCAATGGGATCTTGATCAATTGGGCCAGTGGGCTGACAAATGGCAGATGGAGTTTAATTTAGACAAATGCATTTTGGTAGATTCAACCAGGGCAGGGCTTACTCAGTTAATGTTAGGGCACTGGAAAGAGTTACAGACCAAATAGATCTAGGGGTACATGTTCATAGTTCCTTGAAAGTGGAGTCAGAGGTGGACAGTGGTGAAGAAGGCATTCGGCATGCTTGGTTTCATCAGTCAGAACATTGAATACAGGAGTTGGGACATCTTGTTGAAGTTGTACAAAACATTGGTAAGGACACATTTGGAATACTGTATGCAATTCTGGTCACCCTATTATAGGAAGGATATTATTAAATTAGAAAGAATGCAGAAAAGATTTACTAAGATGCTACCGGGACTCGATGGATTGAGCTATAAGGAGTGGCTGAATAGACTGGGACTTTTTTCTCTGGACAGTAGGAGACTGAGGGGTGAACTTATAGAGGTCTACAAAATAATGAGGGACATAGACAAGGTAGGTAGTCAATATCTTTTCCCAAAGGTAAGGGAGTCTAAAACTAGAAGGCATAGGTTTAGTGCAAGAGGATAGAGATACAAAAGTGTCCAGAGAGGCAATTTTTTCACACAGAGGGCAGTGAGTGTCTGGAACAAGCTGCCAGAAGTAGTAGTAGAGGCGGGTACAATTTTATCTTTTAAAAAGCATTTAGATAGTTACATGGGTACGATGGGTATGGGCCAAACGCAGGCAACTGGGATTAGTTTAGGGATTAAAAAAAGGGCAGCATGGACAAGTTGGGCCGAAGGGCCTGTTTCCATGCTGTAAACCCCTATGGCTCTGGCTGAAGGAATTTCTCCTCCCCTCAGTTCTAAAAGGTTTACCCCTTATCCACAAAGTATGACCCCTAGTTTTGGACTCCCCCACCATTAGGAACATTTTTTCTGAATCTACCTTGTCTAACCCCGTTAGAATTTTAAAAGTTTCTATGAGATCCCTTTTCACTCTTCTGAACTCCAGTGAATATAATCCTAACCGACTTAGTCCCTCCTCATATGACAGACCTACCATCCCAGATATCAGCCTGGTAAACCTTCGCTGTACCTCCTCTATAGCAAGGACATCCTTCCTCAAATAAGGACACCAAAACTGCACAAAATAGTCAAGGTGCGACTGCACCAATGCCTGTACAATTGCAGCAAAGCATCCCTATCCTTATACTCAATATATGAAGTCCAACGTACCATTGCCTTCTTTGCTGCCTGCTATAACTGTGCACTTACTTTCAGCATCTGATGCACAAGGACTTCAAGGTCTCGCTGAGTATCCACCTCTTTCAATTTACACCCATTCAAGTAGCAATCTGTTTTCCTATTATCATTACCAAAGCAGATAGCCTCACATTATCCACATTATGCTGCATCTGCCGTGCACATGCCCACACACAAAGCCTGTCCAAATCACACTGAAGCATCTTTGCATTGCGTTGGAATATCATGTTTACAGGCTTCGAACTGCTGCTTCACAGCGTCAGGGACCCGGGTTCGATTCCCGGCTTGGGTCACTGTCAGTGCAGAGTCTCCATGTTCTCCCTGTGTCCATGCGGGTTTCCTCCAGGTGCTCCGGTTTCATCCCACAGTCCGAAAGACGTGCTGGTTAGGTGCACTGGCCATGCTAAATTGTCCCTCAGTGTACCCGAACAGGTATCAGAGTGTGGCGGCTAGGGGATTTTCACAGTAACTTCATTACAGTGTTAATATAAGTTTATTGTGACACTAATAAACTTCAAACAAAGAGGACTTCAGATGTTGAAAAGTTGAAGCAAATGTGGAAATAGGTGGTCTTATGGATTGATGGTATGAATATTTGATTAATAGTTCTTCTCAGGATCAAATATCAAGATTATGAGCAATCTGATTCAGACAATAACCAAGGAGAAGGAAAGTGTTGGTGTCAAGGGATTGAGTTTCAAGTGCAGTGGGAAAAGATGGTGGAAGAGGAAATTCCTGCTAATCCAGTGTTAAACCAGTAGTTTGACAATTTTGACAATGGAGAGGTCAAGAGGGGCAGTGGTGAGGTTGAGCCAGTTGTCGTACATTTGAAAGCTAATGCTGGGTTTTCAGATGTTACTGTTGAGTTGCAGCCTGTACTGTAGATGAGAAATAGAAGGAGCCAAGGATTGATTCCTGGGGGACACTGGTGTGGGAGCAGGAAGAAAAGCAACTGCAACTGATACTCTTTTTCTGGTTAGATGAAGAAGAGTGGAACCAGGCAAGTGAAGGTCCACTCAGCTGCACGACGATGGAACAGAGTTAGAGGAGGATGGTGTGGTGAAAGGCTCCAGACAGATCAAAAAAGAGGGATAAGTTGCCTTTGTCACAGTTACATAGGGTATCATTTGTGACTTTGCTGAGAGCTGTTTTGGTACTTTGACAGGGGGGACTCAATTGATTGGAAGAACTCAAATATAAAGACAAACATGTATTTGGGAGGTGACTGCACATTAAAGGGCTTGAGAGAAAAGACAGTTGGAGATAGGGCTAACGTTCACAAGGATGGAGGATAATCATGGGGTGTTTTTTGAGAGAGGTGAAGACAGCAGATTTGCAGGACAAGCCATGAACAGAGTGCTACTTACAGTATCGGCTAACAAGGAGGAGCTGGGTGGTCAACCGTTTAGTGGGAATAGTTGGAGGGAGCGGGAGGTGAGTTTGGAGAGGGTATGAGCAGAGATAGGAGAGAAAGAAAGGATGCAAGTTCAGGGCTAGGAAAGGGATGGATCCTTAGAAGAGGACTTCCAGCTTGGTTGGCCAAGGGGATGCAAGGAAGTGGCAGAGGCAGCTGACCAGATGATCTCAATTTTTCATGACAGAGAAGTCATTGGACAGGATTTTCTGGCCACACTCACCCCAAGGCGAGGGAAATTCCCACCCAAGGTCAACAGAAATTGCACGGTCCACCCCTGCCTGCTGTGATTCCAGTAGTGCACAGGACAGGAAAATTTCAACCCTTGAGTTTTAAAGCAAATATTTAGGAGAAAGAAAGCAGAGGATCATAGTAAGGAGTACCGCAGGCAAAGACACAGTACTTTGAAAAGTGACAATAACAAGGAGTAACCTGGAGTCAGAATGTGGAAATGGCCAGCTGAACAAGGCCACAAAGATTTCAAATTAAATGAATGAAGTTCATTTACTGCGAGTCTGGGAAGCTGAAGGGCTTGGGAAGGACAGAGCTGACGGGAGTGCAGTAAGGTTGAAGATATGGGACATGTTGTTGCACAGAAATATGATTTGTGCAGCCAGATGAAGTAGCTATGGAGAAGTCAAAGACTTAGTCTCCAGGGCTATCAATTTTCCATCCTTACACTGACAGCCCCCATCAGATGGAATGGGATGGTAGTCTCCCTTCAATTGTGCACCATCCCGTCCAACTGCTGCTTTCCTGTCTCTTGATTTCCCACCCTCTCCTAATCTTCAAACATTGCAATGATAAAGAAAGTTCCTTTATCATAGTGCATGCTATCTGGGAGGCAAGCTATTTGTGAATGGAGTACAGTGTATTTCACTGCAGCCAGGGACAGCACCTTTTGGGAAGTGGGATTAAACCTAAAAGGCGATCATGGGGCTAGTGTGATTTCAGTTCTCCCTGAGACATGACCAAAATTTGTCAGCAGCACTAACAAAGATTATTTGCAAGTTATTGCTGTGTACAAACGGTTTGCTGCATCTTCTATGTCACAACAGTGATTGCTTTAATTGGCTGGAAAACACTAGCTGAGGTAGAGAAAGGTGCAGAACAACTAAGTTAATTTGTTGTTTAGCATGTTCTGTAAAAGTGTTATTCTTTCCCTTCCGAGTTCTCTCGGTGCTGCAGTTACTGTGCAACCTGAGAGTGAATCCCTTGAAATCAATACGTACAATGTTTTACGCAGAGAGATGCTATAAGTGCGTTTCCACACTCTGCTTTTTTGGCGATTTCGC
Source organism: Carcharhinus amblyrhynchos (assembly GCF_965287045.1). NCBI lineage: Eukaryota > Metazoa > Chordata > Chondrichthyes > Carcharhiniformes > Carcharhinidae > Carcharhinus > Carcharhinus amblyrhynchos. The sequence goes on along the minus strand of NC_137332.1, from coordinate 83,211,835 downwards.
ACTCCATCCTCAAGGTCCATCATCTGCTCCAGCACAGTCTGGTCATCGGCATTGAGGGGTGCCACCGAGATATCACGTACGGCACGGAATTCACCACAGTTGTTCAGGTGTTCGTTCTCCAGACGGAAGAAATTCCACACAAACCGGCTGTAGTGAAACACAATTCAGTATTAGTGAGCAGCAGTGTGGTGATGGCAACCACAAAATGCAAAGTACTATGAAGTGACTCATGTGTTTGCTCAAATGTTTGAGCCAAGTCTTAAATGCAGCTAGCTGCAGAGACTAAAATCCTTAAAAATTGTCCATAAGCTGGCTCACTCTACTCTATTATCATAGAAACCCTATAGTACAGAAAGAGGCCATTCAGCCCATCGAGTCTGCACCGACCACAATCCCACCCAGTCCCTATCCCCATATCCCTACATATTTACATCCCCACTAATCCCTCTAACCTACGTATCTCAGGACACTAAGGGCAATTTTAACATGGCCAATCAACCTAACCAGAACATCTTTGGACTGTGGGAGGAAACCGGAGCACCCGGAGGAAACTCATGCAGACACGAGGAGAATGTGCAAACTCCACACAGATAGTGACCCAAGCCAGGAATTGAACCCAGATCCCTGGAGCTGTGAAGCAGCCGTGCTAACCACTGTGCTACCATGCCACCCTATTGTGATAACTCAGCAGAGGAGAAATGTTTTAGCTTGCAGTATACACCAACCTGTTCATAAACAGTTCGACATTATACTGGTTGCTGTTGCAAGCCAATCTAAGGGTGCGAGCACTTAGTGTACTTATGAGTTTTAACAAATTCTGGCTTCCTTTTAACACAAAATGTCTGCTAGCAGCTTTATTCTCCAGGCCTTTTTTGCTTATTCTTCAGGGACTGGGCACAATGCTTTTTATTTTTACATTAAGAAGTTTTTTTTGTAATATATTGGGAGATTGAGTGTACTCCATCCACCAGTGGAACCCAACCTTGCTTTGTCTGTTCCCATTTCTGCATTCTTCTTCCAAAGCTATTGTCTACAAAAACATCAAAATCACGTAACTGGTCATCACCTTCAACATCAACATCGTAAATGCTCACTTCCAGGATCTCCATTGCCATTAGGGCTTTCCCATCATGTCCTCATAATTTTTCTTTCCACTACATCCTTCTCAAGGCCTCAATTCTCCTTTTTACTCCTGACTATTTTTCTTCCCAGCTCCCCCTTAACTACCAACACAAATTTCCAACTCTACCCAAGAGCACTGAATCCTTGTTGACAAGACTGGGTTTTCAATGCCCTCATTACCAGAGTCCTGATGGTTTCTCAGCCACAAAACAGCCCCAATAAAACAGCCACCTCATGCACGGTCTATCTATGGTAAACTAGCATGTACATATTGAGATATTTGACAATTCCTGGCACATCTGACCAAGGAAGATTGAAACACGGGTAGGCAATTAAGTCCCTTGAACTTGATCTGCAATTCAGTGAAGTTATGGTTGATCTGTGATCTAACTCCATCTTCCTGTCTCTGTCTGTTATCCCTTAATATCTTTGGTTTACAAATATAAATCAAACCCACTTCTAAAACGAATTGATCTAGTATCAAATCATCCAAAACCTTCTGAAGTCCAGGGAACACATCTCCAGTTTGTGTCATCTCTCCTCATGATTTAACCTACATATTACTCTAATAAATCTATGCTGTATTCCCCTCCCACAATTATTCAGTGTTCCACATGTGTGTAACAAAGGCTGTGTATAACTGAAGCACAATGTCTACCCTCTTGTATTCAAGTACTCTAGATATAAAGACCAGCATTCCATTAGCCTTTTTGATCAGTTCCTTGGGCTCTATTGTTTCTTTTCTTTTGCCATCTGTAAAGTACTCTGTTCTATTCTTTTTAGATCCAAAGTGAATGGCCTCACATTTGACTTTATTGAAATCAATTGGTCCCAGTCATTTAATCTGTAATATTGCTTTGTAATTCTGTGTTTCCATCTATGTTGTTTACAATGCTGCCTATCTTTGTGTCATCAAAAAAATTGGATATGTGGCTTTTTAATATTGGATACATGACTTTTTAATCCAAACATTTAAGTTGTTAATTAAGACGATGAATAGTTGAGGTCCCAACACATATCCTTACAGGACACTAGTCACAGCTTGCTAATTAATGCGTTATTCCAATCTCCTGCTGCTGAGTCAATTTCCTTATCAGTTTATTAATTTGGCTTCAATTCCATGAGCATCAATTTTTGTTAATAGTCTCTACTGAGGGATTTATCAAATTCCATCTGGAATTCCATATAAATATCATCCATGGGCATTGCATGTTCACTCCTTTAGACACCTCTTCAAAATAAGCTCAATCAGATTCCTCCCTTTGTGAATCATGTTGTCTCTTCTTGATCAGCTGCAAGTTTTCAAGGTATTCCTTAATTGTAGACTCTAGTAATTTCCTGATTCCAGATATTATTCTAACGGGTCTATAATTCCCTGACTTTACCTGAGAAAGCTTTGGAAGATTACATAGTCAGAGCATCTGCAGTATTCTCAACTATTTCCTTTAACATCCTAGGACGGAAACTATATGGTCCTAGGGATTTATTACTCACTAGTGTCATTTTTAAAATTATTGTTATTTTGTTTAAGTTAATCTTGGTGAGTTTTCATCCCTAACTCAATATTAGTTTCATTGGAATGGCCAGTTGACATCTTCCTCCACTGTAAGTAATGATGCAAAGTATTCAACATGACCAGCATTCCCTTTTCTTTGACAAAATTCACCAATATCAGTTTTTGAAGGGACCACATTGCTCCTGACCGCACTTTAATAACCTAATAGTAAAATCGTTTTAATTCTGATATTGCTTGCAAGTTTCTCTTCATACACCCTTTCTGCAGTTCTTCAAATAAGTTTGGTCATCTATAGTTCCCTTTGCATCTTCCCCAGTTGCCAGGTTGTGGTTTTAAAAAAAGTGCATGATCTACCTTTTCATTTTATATTGCTCTTAGCTCTTTAGTTGCTCATGGCTGCTTTTGACAAGTAAATCTCTTGCTGGTTCTGCATCATATTATTTTTTTAAAACCCCTCCCATTAATCCGTCATTTTAACAATTAACAGATTTTCCTAGTTTACAGTGGACAGTCTATGTCTCATTCCATTGAAGCCAGCCGTATCTAAATCTAGAATCTTCGTAGCTGTTTTGAGTTTTTTTTCAAACATTTCATTGATTGCATTATGTTTGCTGTTAGATAAACCTTTTTGCAGTTAGGCTATTAAATAAATCTGGTTCACGGCCTGTCCGTGTTGGCTCTGGGATATAATGCTGCATGAAACTACCTCAGACAGGATCCTCACTGTGCTGCCAAACCATTTTGTAGGACAAGAACACAAGAACTCTGCTCCATCTGAAGCTGCCTACTCTAACCCACCTACTCTTGCTCTCCATCCTTACTTCTGACATTCAACTCCGACATCTCATGGATTTGGTGGGTTTTAAAAATCTGCTTTGGATGCAAAATTCTAGAATAGTTGCAAAAGAAAAAAGGCTTTCTACTCTCACATAATATCCTTAATCTGGCACCCTTCCAGGCTGCAGCAGGCTAGGGATCACCCTGTTCTACACTGAATTTAATCAATATTATCGCTATTGTCCATATCACTTCCACACCTAACCGAGCATCAATTTATTCATCACAAGGTTTTAAATTATGTTACCGGAAGACTTCCAATGGGGCCAGCACAGTGGAAATTATGTCTCCTGCTGAAGCAAAAGTGCTCATTGAGGTGATGGAAATCTGCACAGTCCAAGCAAATCGCAGGATGACATCCTCTACTATGGCACAGTAGTAATAACTCTGTAAATAAAAGAAAAATATCAATTCCTCAGTACACTTTCAGGTTGTAATGGGATATAAGTGCAAGTCTGAACAAACCAATTTCCTTTCCTTTTCTTCCAAGCTTGAGTAAACCAGTAGCAGAGAGCTTACTCATAGTCCTCTCAAAATGTTTCTTAATAACCAACAAAAACTTCCATTTTAGCAGCTTTGATATATTAAAACATTCCAAAGCATTTCCATTGAAGCATTGTCAAAACAAATGTGATATTAAACAACATAAACTGATGTTATGATAGAAAGATTGGCTAAAGAGGTATGGTTAAAGGAGCATATAAAGGAAGAGTGGCAGGTGGAGAGGTTTACGTAGACAATTCCAGAGCTTCGGGCCTTCACAACTCAAAATATGACCACCAATGGTGGGACAAAGGAAGCTGGCAACAAGGTGTGACAGCAATACATTCAACAATCTTGTACTTATTATGTAATAATAACTACAACTGAGAATTTGATCGACATCAAAGATGTTGCATTGAAAATTTTGCCTCTCAATCTATATATCATGAAGGCTATTACTACATCCAACCTGGTGTTGGCTTCAGGAAACTTCAACCAAGCTTGAATCTGGGGTGATTCATATACAGAAATTCTTCACTAAGTCATCCCACTTAGTCATTTCACTTTAATGTTTAGTCTCTAGGGCCCTGTTATTGATTCATGCCACTATTTTTACATTTATGTTGTCTGAACTCTGACTGTACCCACCCTACGGTCATGTACTAATGCCATAGGCACCAGAATCCCAAGCTGCTGGGAGACTGAGCCTTGAGATCCAGGAACTGGATTCAAGAGCAGGGACAGAAAGCTGCTGGCCACTGATCATGTGATGAACTGAGAATAATCTAGGAGAGAGGGAGAATCAAGGGCTTCAAGCTACTTCTCACCTCTCCCTGCCCCCCACCCCCACAAAACACCCGCAGAGAGTGGGAAAGGAGAGACACAGACATACATGCAGAGTGAAAAAAGAGAGGAATTAAGTATTACAAAGAGGAGGCAGGAAAGTGGGCTTAATGAGTGTTAGCAGCCATGGTCTTACTAAATGGCGGAGCAGGCTCAAAAGGCTGAATGGCCTACTACAGTTCCAGTTCTTATGGAGCGAGGTAAAAGCAGAGTGGGAAAGAAAAGCAAACAAAAAGTTAAGCAAGTTTCAGGAGTGCTCTGGGTGAGACACAGAAGCTGTAATGTTCAGGTCTTTTTTGGGTGATTTTGTGTTATCTAATTTAAATGTATATAGTATTTCTTTTATATTCAGTGATTTATTTCATATTCTAGCTAGGATGCGCAGTGCTGCATGTATGGTACAGTATTTCAACTTGTACATTGCTTTTTTACAGGCAAGAAATGTATGAAGGAACCTAACTCCAGCTTTAACATTAATTTCTATAGGAACCCATGAGATGTGAACTACAGGAATGCCACCACAACTACGCTTACTGTATTATGAAGCAATGTTTGGTAAACTGAAGCTAATATCAACATCTTGCAATAATATAATGCCCTTAATGCAGTAAGACATTACAAGAGGCAACTGATCAAAATTTCACACCAAACTACCAATGTTCCCTCTAATTATTTTGTTTTGAGAGGATATGCAGACACGGTAAATTAGAAAAATCAATTTATGCTTGGCTTGTGCAAGGTCTTCTGGGTTGTTGCACAGTTGCGCAGTTTAGAATTAACATTGCAAGCTATGCAAGAAGATAGGTCAGGTGATCAAAAGCATGATCAAGCAGGCAGATTTTAAGGAACACCATAATCTGAGAGCAGAGGTAGAGAGGAGGAGCAGATTAAGGGAGGAATTGTAGTTCCTGGTGCCTAAGCAGCTAAGACACAGCCACCAATGGCAGAGCGATGAAAATTGGGTTTGCGCAAGAGACCAGATTGAAGATAGTAAAGTTTCATAATGCTGCCGGAGAGGTACCTGGTTATGGGCTCTGAAAGAGATCTGGAGGTTCAACACAATCATACCTCAATGGTTGTATTATGGTCTAATGGAAGACATGACTTTGCCTTGTTCTTTCTAAAGATGACCTCGCACACTGTGTGGATAACAACAGAGCAGAGGGAGGTCGGGAAAAGTGAAAGGGCTACTGTTGTCGGTGCTTTCAGAGTGTGCACACTGGCAGATAGTGTGGGGGAACATTGATGCGCAAAATATGCATGAGGGAAAAAACGGTCTTTCAACTGGTTCCAGGTAGATATTCTGACGAGAGACTGGGAAATGGATGACAATCCATAAGTGTTACACAGCTTAGGGTCGAAATTGCAGCCCAGGGATGGGTGTCTCATTCCTATGAGGGCACAATATATATTAAGCAGAAGTGGTCCAGCTTCTTAATTGCAGGCAATATGAGGGCATAATACAGAACTTTGAAATGAGAATTTGTGCGCTAAAACACTATGTCTAGTCAGTAATGAGTTACGGATGTGAAGCTTAGAGCATTAGGAAAGAAAATCAAGAGCTTCGAAATGTGGTGCATAAGAATGATCCTAAGGATAAGTTGGCTGGTGAAAATGATTAATGAAGATGTACTGAATGAGACAGATAAAGCAAGAGAATTCCAAATAAAATCAAAAGAAAATAAACGGAGTTCTTCAGACACATTATCCATGTAGAAGGGCTGGAGTGTCTAATTACCACTGGAAGGATTAAGTTAAGAGCACAGTAAACAGTGGAAAGGCGAAACACATCTCAACTGTGGAAAGTCTCTGTTCCAACATTAAAGTGCCAATATTTGCCTAAAGATAATGTCCTTGACTTCTGCTGATCTGTTCCCCGGTTTTCTCTCCACCTTCAAGGCACGGACTCCTGTCAAGATACAAAAGCTAACCTTTGGCAACTGTGATGCCAGGAAGGAGGAGAGCATCAGACAACTTACTCATCATGTGGAGGTGTATCACAGCCAAAAATACCCTCCTGTGTATACAGGTACACTTCCCACTAAGAGTCGCCCATATTAATTTGGATCTTGATAAATGTTTGGAAATACCTAGCTACATATTAGTCTGTACACCATGTTCCACAATATTGTTGGCCCAGGTTTCTACTAACCCAGAAGCCAGAATGAGCAATGCTTGGAATGGTTCAAACACATACTTTCTGAGGGTACACAATCTCCTCACGCAGGAAGGTATTCTCTCCAGCATTTTTGTCAAAGAGACCCCAGTCCATCTTCAGGTCCCAGGTGAGAGTGTAACAGGAGCTGACCAACAAACAAGCGATCCACAGGTAGAGAAACACCACTGCGTCGTCATGTTTCTGTTCTAAAAGACAAACATAAGCAACACCATTATCTTCTGTCATATGGACATAGCCTTTACATTCAACTCATGTGAGTCATAAAAGAAGGTACACTGTGGAGTTCCCCAGGAGCTGCACCACAGTTTTCCTGATCTATATTACTGACATAGACTGGGGTGAGCAGGGCACAATTTCAATATCTGTAAATGACATAAAACTTGGAAGTACTGTGAACAGTAAAGATGCTACTAAGAGCACAAAAACATGCTAGTGCAATGGGTGATCACATGATACATGAAATTCAATGCAGAAAATTGATGCGTTTGTGTCAGAAACCATTTAAAAAAAAGTTTATGGGATGTGGACATCACAGGCTAGGCCACCATTTATTGCCATCCCTAAATGCCCTTGAGAATTTGGTACTGAGCTGCCTTCTTGAATCACTGCAGCCCATGTGATGTAGGTACACCCACAGTGGTGGTAGGGAGCGTTCAGGATTTTGAACCAGCGACAGTGAAGGAACATTGATATATTTATAGATTAGGATGATGTGTGGCTTGGAGGGGAACTTGCAAGTGGTGGTGTCCCTATGTATTTGTTACCCTAGTCCTTCTAGATGGCAGCACAGAACATAGAACATAGGACCCTACAGTGCAGAAACAGGCCCTTCAGCCCATCAAGTCAGCACCAACCACAATTCCACCCAGGCACTACCCCCATATCTCTACACATTTACCTGCTAATCTCTCTAATCTACGCATCCCAGGACACTAAAGGAAAATTTTGGCATGGCGAATCAACCTAACTCGCACATCTTTGGACTGGGAGAGGAAACCGGAGCACCCGGAGGAAACCCACGCAGACACGAGGAGAACGTGCAAACTCTACACAGACAGTGACCCGAGCTGGGAATCGAACCCAGGTCCTTGGAGCTGTGAAGCAGCAATGCTAACCACTGTGCTACTGTGCCGCCCGTGCCGTGCAGCAGCTATGGGATTGGGAAGTTCCAGAGAAGGAGGCTTGATGATTTCTGCAGTTCATTTTGCAGCTGGTACACATTGCTGCCATTATGCATTGATGGTGAAGGGAGTGAATGTTGAAGGTGGTGGATCGGGTGCTGATCAAGTGCGCTGCTTTGTCTGGATCTTTTTGAGTGTTACTGTTGGAGCTGCACTCATCCAGGGAAGTGGAGAGTATTCCATCACACTCCCGCCTTGTGCCTTGTAGATGATGGACAGGCTTTGGGGAATCAGGAAGTGAGTTACTAGCTGCAAGATCCCTTGACTCTGACCTGTTGTTGTGGTCACAGTATCTACATAGCTAGTCCAGTTCACTTTCTGGTCAATAGTAACCCCATAATGTTGCTAGTGGGGGATTCAATGATGGTTATGCCATTGAATGTCAAAGGACAATGGTTAGATTTTGGTTTATTTGAAGATAGTCATTGCCTGGCACTAGTGCAGCACAAATGTTACTTACTCCTTGTCAACCCAAACCCGAAAATCGTCCACATTTTGCCACATTTGGACATGTATCTGAGGAGTTGCATTATGATACTGAACTTTGTGGAATTGTCAGTGAACATCTCAACCTCTGACCTTACAATGGAAGAAAAATCATTGAAGAAGCAGCTGAAGGGAGTTAGGCCTAGGAACTCCTACAATAAAAATGAAGGATAAAGGGGATGCAGGAGCAGAGGAATCTCAAACTGTTGAAGGTGGCTGGGCAGGTTGACAAGCGGTTAGAAAAGCATATGGTATCCTGTACTTTATACGCAGAAGCATAGAGTATAAAAAGCAAGGAAGTTATAGTGACCCTTTGCAAAGCATCGGTTTGGTCACAACAGGAGCACAGCGTCCAATTAGGGAGACTTTTTAAAAATGAGCAATTTGCCTAATATGAGCTTGAAATACTTAATAGGCAAGTTTGTTTTTTCTGGAAACTCCTCAATGTTTTGTTTCTCTAGGAACCAGCAAGAGGAACAATAAGAGAAATAGTTGAATCCAACGGCACCTAGCCCAAAAAGGGGGCCATGGAAAATGAGACCTAATGGGAGGAAAAACAGAAACATAGGACAAAACTGCCTTTGACTTTTCATTCAATTTTGCTTGATTGAATGCTGGAATGTAAGCTAATTAGTGCATGAAAGTGGAATTGAACTTAGTGAATCACTTCATAGTTCAAGTTTCATAAGAAATAAGAACACTGCAACTGAACTGCCATTATGAAAAGCTTGTTAACAGGTCTTACAAACAGCCCGAGACATAAATAATTGCTGGTGAAAGAAACAGAAATAATGAAACTACTGTGCCAGAGTTGACCAGGGAAACTAGATAAGGAATGGATGAGGTAAGAATGATTTATTAAACACCAATGCAATTTGTATATGCAGCTTCAGCAATCATTCCTCATAAAAAATATAGTATATAAAACCACTTCCAAGTAATTGAACAAAGTTTACTCCCAGAACTAAAATATTGACTTATTTGCACCACAAATTTATGTATTAAAAACAGAAATAATGTTTTGATTCCTTCTTCCAATTCTACGGTTCTATTTGTAAAGAATGAACTTACACCTTTCATAACCTCAGAGAATCCCAGTGTTTCACAGCCAATGAAATGTTTTTTGAAATGTAGGGCCTATTGTAATGCAGGAAATGCAGCAAGCAATTAAAACACAGCCAAGGTCCCACAAACAGCAATAAAAAAAATGACCAGATAATTTTGGTGGTGTTTATTGAGGGATAAAAATTGAAGACTTCTCCTGCTCTTCAGGGGATCATTTACATCCACCTGTGGGGTCAGACAGAACCTCGGTTGAATATCTTATCCAAACAAAAAAAATGACACCATCTGACAGTGAAACACACTCTCAATGCAGCACTGAAGTGTTAGCCTCAATTATGTGCTTAGGTCTTTGGACTGTAATAGGAATACATGACCTCTGACTCGGAAACAAATACACTAAGGGTGACTCAGGTTGACTCTAAATTTCCAGACCTTTGTAGTGACAATTGGAATAACATTTCGTACTTTATCTGGTCAAACACATCACATTTTTTATACTTTTACTGGATATATTTTAAAAGCAAGTTATTGTGTCCTGCACTGTTAATCACTAGTTATGCAAAGTAGATAATATTAAGTCTCAAAAGAGGTTGAAACAATAACATTCGGTGTTTGAAAATGTGAATTTGAATTTGGCACATATTTCAGTGGGTGGAATGTACATCCAGGATGGTATTCCTCATCCAGTAGATCAGCTTGACTGGTTAATCTCTGGATAAGAGTCAGAGACCAAGTTTTTTGGCAAAGAAAGGATGGACAGAAACATACATGGGATGGGTTATCAAACTTTGTAAGGAAGTTAGACGTAAACTCTTTCCTTAAGCTTAAGTTACGTGGTAGGAAAATGCTCTTCAGTAATCAACAGGACAGTGTAGCATGCTTTGTTATTTTCAGTTACGAGAAGCATAAATATAGCTTTGCTCAAATTATTTCAAAATAAACTGACTTGTCAATTTATAATTGGCCTGATCTCACCAAGGTATCTTCCAAGGCAACAGTCTGCCTTGGAAGGTAGCAGTAAAGTGCATGTATTTGATACATACTCACAAGGCATTTATTCAGTCCCAATAATACTATTATGCAACTAGCAATGGGCAACGAAAACAAATTCCTGATGCTAAGATATAGAATATAGAACATTACAGCGCAGTACCGGCCCTCGATGTTGCGCTGACCAGTGGAACGAATCAAAAGACCCTCTTACCTAAACTATTCCAATGTTATCTATATGCCTATCCACTGCCCTTAAAGTTGGTAAGTCCACAACTGCTGCAGGCAGGGCATTCCACGCCCTTACTACCCTCTGAGTAAAGAACCTACCTCTGACATCCGTCCTATAATTACCACCCCTCAATTTAAAGTTAGCCATCACTATCCGAGGAAAAAGGCTCTCACTGTCCACCCTATCTAACCCTCTGATCACCTTGTATGCCTCAATTAGGTCACCTCTTAACCTTCTTCTCTCTAACGAAAATAACCTCAAGTCCTTCCGCCTTTCCTCATAAGACCTTCCTACCATACCAGGCAACATCTTGGTAAACCTCCTCTGCACCCTTTCCAATGCTTCCACATCTTTCTTATAATGCGGTGGCCAGAACTGTATGTAATACTCAAAGTGCAGCTGCACCAGAGTTTTGTACAGTTGCAACATGATCTGACAGCTGCAAAATGCAATCCCTCTACCAATAAAAGCTAACACACCGTACGCCTTCTTAACAACCCGTATCAACCTGGGTGCCAGCTTTCAGGGATCTATGCACATGTACACCAAGATCTCTCTGCTCGTCGACACTACCAAGAGTCCTTTCATTAGCCCTATATTCTGTACTGCTGTTGCTCTTACCAAAGTGAATCACCTCACACTTTTCCGCATTAAACTCCATTTGCCACCTCTCAGCCCAGCTCCGCAGCTTATCTATATCCCTATGCAAACTGTAACATCCATCCTCACTGTCTACAACTCCTCCGACTTTGGTGTCGTCAGCAAATTTACTAACCCACCCTTCTACATCCTCATCTAGGTCATTTATAAAAATGACAAACAGCAGTGACCCCAAAACAGATCCCTGAGGTACACCACTTGTAACTGAACTCCAGGCTGAATATTTCCCATGAACCATCAGCTAGCCAATTCCTGATCCAAACAGCTAAATCACCCTCAATCCCATGCATCTGCATTTTCTGCAGTAGCCTACCATGGGGAACCTTATCAAACGCTTTGCTAAAATCCATGTACACCACGTCAACTGCCTTACCCTTATCCACCTCTTTGGTCACCTTTTCAAAAAACTCGATAAGGTTTGTGAGGCCGACCTACCCTTCACAAAACCGTGTTGACTATCCCTAATCAATTTATTTCTCTCTAGATGATTATAAATCCTATCCCTTATAATTCTTTCCAAAACTTTGCCCACAACAGAAGTAAGGCTCACCGGTCTATAATTCCCAGGATGATCTCTACTCCCCTTCTTAAACAAGGGGACAACATTTGCTCTCCTCCAGTCTTCCGGCACTATACCTGTAGCCAATGACAACATGAAGATCAAAGCCAAAGGCTCTGCGATCTCCTCCCTAGCCTCCCAGAGAATCCTCAGGTAAATCCCATCCGGCCCAGGGGACTTATCTATTTTTATACTCTCAAGAATTGCTAACTCCTCCTCCTTATGTACCTCAATCCCGTCTAGTCTAAAAGCCCGTATCTCAGTATTCTCCTCGACTACATTGACATTTTCCTGCGTGAATACTGATGAAAAGTATTCATTTAGTGCCTCTGCTATCTCTTCAGGCTCCACACACAACTTCCCACTACTGTCCCTGACTGGCCCTAACCAATCTTTTATTCTTGAATCTTGCCCTAACCGATCTTTTATTCTTGTGTGAAATATGGAGTGAAATCTTCCCAGGCAGACTTCTGGCATGCCCTTCTGTCATGACAACCCTTTGCATAGCCCTCCCTGCCCCAACTCCCCCCTTGTATATCACCCTCTGCATGTCATCCCACTGACAATTCCCCCTTGCAGAGTTCACCCCTTCATAAGCCCCCTTTTGTTGTGCAAAGAACAAAGAACAACCCAGCACGGGAAACAGGCCCTTCGGCCCAACGAACCCGCACCGCCATCTTAACAAAGCATTTTCCTACACCTACCTTGCCCCGTGTGTATGCCAATTGTACCCCTATTGTAGCCAGATTCAGGGGAGAATAGTGTAGGGTCAATTTGGTACACCAGTCAGCCTAAGAGCACATCTTTGGGGTGTGGGAGGAAACCGGAGCACCCGGAGGAAACCCATGCAACCACAGGGAGAATGCGCAAACTCCCACAGACACTGGCCCAAATCCATGTATCTGCACAGCTAGCAGTGATAGTCACTGAGCTGTTGTGGTGCCTGTCTGCTGGTCCAGGTTTAAGCACACACAATGACGCGAAGTACTAAGCCACTCTCGAAACATCCAAGAGCAACCCACGCACGACCCACCATGTGCATGCCCCTCGTTTGACAACAAGGTGGACCGACACACCTGTAGATTAAAAGAGACAAAACATTAACATGTGGTATTACATTTCCAGTATCATCCTGAGGCTTTGACCCTTTTTAAAACTGTCTTCTATAACCCTCCATCCCTGTTTCACTCATGTGCCTATCTAAGTAAACCTTAAACAAGTCCAGCGTGCCTGCCTCCACCACCTTACTTGGTAGCGCATTCCATACCCCCATGACCCTCTGTGTGAAAAACCTTCCTCTAGTATCCAAATTGTACTTCTCCCCCCTCACCCTTAGCTCGTGACCTCTCGTGATAGTTGTCTCCAATCTAGGGAAAAGCCTGCCACCGTTGAATCTATCTATACCCTTCATTATTTTATACACCTCTATCAGATCCCCCCTTAATCTCCATCTTTCTAAGGAGAAGAGCCCCAGTTTACCCAATCTTTCCTCATAACCCAGTCCTTCCATACCAGGCAGCATCCTGCTAAACCTCCTCTGTACTCTCTCCAGAGTCTCCACGTCCTTCCGGTAGTAAGGTGACCAAAACTGGACGCAGTACTCCAAATGCGGTCTAACCAACATTCTGTACAACTGAAGCATTAGGCGACAGCTCTTATACTCTATACCCCTTCCTGTAAAGGCTAGCATTCCATAAGCTTTCTTTGCAACCTTCTCCACCTGTGTTTCCACCTTCAGACACTTGTGCACTTGCACTTCCAGGTCCCTCTGCATTTCTATACTCTTAATTGGTCTACCTTCTATCACGTAACTCCTCCCTGCATTATTCCTTCCAAAATGCATCACCTCGCATTTGTCAGGATTAAATTCCATCTGCCATCTGTCTGCCCAGTATACCAACCTATCTATATCCTGCTGTGTCACCTGACAATCTTCCTCGCTATCCGCCAATCCTGCCATCTTGGTGTCATCTGCAAACTTGCTGATCACACCACGTACGCCCCCTTCCAAGTCGTTCATATATATTACGAAGAGAAGAGGTCCCAGTACTGAGCCCTGCGGCACACCACTGGTGACAGGCCTCCTTCCACTACTACTCTCTGTCTCCTGTTGCCTAGCCAGTTTTCAATCCATCTAGATACCTGTCCCTGTATCCCATGTGCCTTAACTTTTTCTACCAGCCTACCGTGAGGGACTTTGTCAAACGCCTTACTAAAATCCATATAGATGACATCAACGGCTCGCCCATCGTCAACCGTTCTTGTCACCTCCTCAAAAAATTCTACCAGATTTGTAAGGCAAGACCTCCCCTGAACAAAGCCATGTTGCGTATCCCTAATCAGATCGCAACGTTCCAAATGCTTATACATCCTATCCCTAAGAATTTTTTCCAATAATTTTCCTACCACTGATGTCAAACTCACTGGCCTATAATTACCAGGGCTATCCCTATTGCCCTTTTTAAACAGCGGTACCACATTAGCTATCCTCCAGTCCTCTGGGACCTCACCTGTGTCCAAAGAAGAGACAAAGATTTGCATCAGAGGCCCAGCAATTTCATCTTTCACCTCCCTAAGCAGCCTGGGATAAATACCATCAGGCCCCAGAGCTTTATCAGTTTTAATGCTACCTAAAAACCCTAACACTTCTTCCCTTGTAACGGATATTTCTTTCAGCTGATCTACAGCTCCCTCCAAGACATTACAAGACACCAAGCCCTTCTCCTTTGTGAATACCGACGCAAAGTATTCATTCAGGATCTCCCCCATTCCCTCAGACTCGATGCATAGCTCCCCTCCTTTGTCCCTAAGAGGACCAATTTTCCCTCTAACCACTCTCTTGTTCCTTATATAAGAGTAAAATGCCTTTGGATTTTCCTTAATCCTATCAGCCAAAGCCATTTCATGCCCCCTTTTTGCCCTTCTAACTCCCCTTTTAAGCTCCCTCCTGCTCTCTCTATATTCCAGCGCTCTCTCCGTTCCCAGTTGTTTAGACCTAACATATGCCGCTCTCTTCTTCCTGACCAAGCCCTCAATATCCCCTGTAATCCACGGCTCTCTAATCCTGCCTTTCCCATCCTTGCACATCCAGGTCACCTTATAGCACCGCCTCCATAGGCCCCACTCCATTAGCACTGCCCCTGGCATGCTTATGGTGCCTAACCAAGACAGCCAGACTGCCACGTGAGCACTGCCCAGCCATACCCTCTGGAGACTTCCATGGCTTATGATCTCCCAGTGTGGCCCTGGTGCCTGGCCGCCCCCTACTAAGGTCACGCCAGCAAGGCAGAAGATTCCAGAAGGTGGGAACTAGCCATGCAGGGGAAGGTAAGTTCTTCTAACTTAGATCAGTTTTATGTAAATGTTCGCCAGCAAAACCGTCCAAGAGGATAAAAAGGCAATTTGCATTTTTTTACCCTCACCTGCTATCTTCCTGGCTCGCCACACTGATTGACCAGCATAGCAAGCCGGTAAGATCACACCTATGCAATCCACCAAAAGGTGATATTTATTGATATAATAGCAGAACTAAGTTATGCATACTAGAAGTTTCAATTCGATGACACAGTGGTTACCACTACAGCCTCACAACACCAGGGACCCGAGTTCAGTACTGGCCTCAGGTCACTGTCTGTGTGGAGTCTGCACGTTCTCCCCGTTTCTTCATGTGCTTCCTCTGGGTGTTCCAGTTTCCTCCCAAATTCCAAAGATATGCTGGTTAGGCTGACTGACCAGGATAAATTGTCCCTTTGTATCAGCAGGACTAGCAAGGTAAATATGTGGGGTTATGGGAATAGCGCCTGGGTGGGATTGTTGTCAGTGGGACTTGCGCAAGGATATACTGGCCTTGGAAGGAGTGCAGAGGAGGTTCACTAGGCTGATACCGGAGATGAGGGGGTTGGACTATGAAGAGAGACTAAATAGACTGGGTCTGTACTCGGAGTTTAGAAGGATAAGGGGGGATCTTATAGAGACGTATAAGATAATGTAAGGGATGGATAGGGTAGAAGTAGAGAGATTCTTCCCGCTTAGAAAGGATAGCAGGACTAGAGGGCACAGCCTCAAGATAAAGGGGGGAGGCAGTTTAGATCGGAGTTGAGGAGGAACTTCTTCACTCAAAGGGTAGTGAATCTCTGGAATTCTCTGCCCGTTGAAGTGGTGGAGGCTACCTTGCTAAATATATTTAAGTCATGGGTAGATAGGTTTTTGACAGACAAGGGAATTAAGGGTTATGGGGAGAAAGCAGGAAAGTGGAACTGATCCACTTCAGATCAGCCATGATCTTATTGAATGGCGGGGCAGGCTCAAAGGGCTAGATGGCCTACTCCGGCTCCTATTTCTTATGTTCTTATGTCAGTGCAGCTCAATGGGCCGATTGGCCTCCTTCTGCACTGCAGGGCTTCTATGAATTCCAGTCCTCTATTGAGTCAGCTGATCGCAGCTGTGAAGGGGAAATAATGATGATGGTTTATTGTAACAATTTATTAGAGAAAGAATGGGTATGACTTACTAAGGTATTCTGTTTTTAAGGGTTAAATGATTGCATCAGAAGGGGCTAGGGCATCTATGTAATTTACTAAAGGGACTTCTAGCAGGAATTGATGAATATATGGTTGTATTACGAAAGACTTTAAGTAATTTTCTGCACTTGGTGAAAGACACCAGCCAGTTAACATGCTGACGTGATCAAGACAGTAGCACTACTAGCTGGATGCTTACGTAGTTAAACAGCCTAGTATCAGTAAACTTTGGACGCCTTCACGGCTGGATATTTACCTGGTTAAACAGCCTAGTTTCAGTAAACCGCAGATGTCTGCAGGGCCAATATCAATAGCCTGAGTATCTGCTGATCTTTGTAATCCTCAAACACCTGATTTAGCAAACCAGTTCAAAAGAACAAGGCCAAGCCTGGTAGCAACAGACACTGGAAAAAAGATTAAGATTAATCTGTGGGAAATTTGGGGGGAAGTTGTGGGGGTGGGGGGAGGAAACAGATAATGCCTGGGATAGTAGACATTCTACAATCAAAGATATTAAACAAACAATGTTGGAATCTAAGCAATGTACTGCTTATACACTTCTCAATGTACAAATGACCTCATACGAAAAAGGCATATGGGACACCCGTCTTTATCAATCGAGGCATAGATTACAAAAGCAGGGAAGTCATGTTGGAGTTGTAAAGAACTCTGGGAGGCCACAGCTAGAGTAGTCTGTGTGCAATTCTGGTTGCCATTATTATCTGAAGGATGTGGTTGCACTGGAGGGGGTGCAGAGGAGATTCACCAGGATGCTGCCTGGGATAGAACATTCAAGTTATGGATAGAGGTTGTGTAGGCTTGGGTTGTTTTCATTGGAGCAGAGAAGATTGAGGGGCAACCTGACTGAGGTGTACAAGATCATAAGAGACATGGTCAAAGTGGATAAGAAGCGACAATTCCCCTCAGTTGAAAGTCAGTCACAAAGGAACCTGGTCCAGGTGGGATGTGACGATAAACTTTTTTTTAACCCAGAGGATGG
Organism: Carcharhinus amblyrhynchos; assembly: GCF_965287045.1. NCBI lineage: Eukaryota > Metazoa > Chordata > Chondrichthyes > Carcharhiniformes > Carcharhinidae > Carcharhinus > Carcharhinus amblyrhynchos. The sequence continues at coordinate 83,194,162 of NC_137332.1, read as the reverse complement.
TGATGGTCTGGAATGTGCTGTCTTGGAGAGTGGTAGAGGCAGGTTGCCTCACATCCTTTAAAAAGTATCTGGATGAGCACTTGACACATCATAACATTCAGAGCAATGGCTTCTAATGTGCGATCTTGATGGGCTGAAGGGCCTCTTCTGCACTGTACAATTCTATGATAGAGGGAAGGATGAAGCAATTGAGTATGATTCAGCCTAGGCCTCTACTCCGAAGAACTACTGCGGCGTTGCCCTGGGACTGAGATGATTGACCAACAACCACAACCATCTTCCTTTATTCTAGTTAGGATTTTAACCAGTGGAGAGTTTCCCTTAATTGCCAATTACTTCAATTTTGTTAGGGCTCTTTGAGGCCACACTCAGTTAAATTCTGCCGTGATGTCAAGGGCAGTTGCTCTCACCTTATGACTTGAGTTCAGCTCTTCTGTCCATGCTCGGATCAAGACTGTAATGAAGTAAAGAGCTGAGTGGCCCTGACAGAAGCCAAACTGAACATCAGTGAGCAGGTGTAAGTGCCTTTTGACTGTCATCACTTTGTTGATGATCAAGAGTAGAATCCAGGGTGATAATTTGTAATCAAATGCTATAAACGAAAAGTAGTGGTTCAAACAGAAGGTCCATTACGATCTTGGGGAACTAGGATTGGCAATAATGCCGAATTTGCCATAGAGAGGAAAATGAAATTAAAAAAAAATTATTTTGAAATTACCTTCACAACAGCCAGCAAAGGGCAGCTTCAAGCAAGGTTTAGTTTAAGCTAAAGACTGTTCAGAAAATATTTTCTTGTCGTTGTATGTATATATCTATTTGAAAGATGAAGCCATCTTGTAAAACAGAACCTAACAACAAATCAAAAGGCTAAAAACTGTTCCTATGTTGAGATAGAGAAAGAGCAATACTTAAATTTTAAAACAATGACACAAAATAAGCCATTGTGATGAATCATTTAGATGTTGAGGTAGAATTAACAGAGCAATAAAGGCAGGGGAGAAGGGGGAGAAGACAAATGATAGCTGAAAGAAAAGAAAACTGGGTGAAGTTTGGTGAAATCAATGTAGTGAAACATTTGTATTATTGCAACCAGTTAATTCAATAACGTAAGTTCTTGAGATGGAACAAAACAATAGGTTATAAGCACGTGTACAAAATATCCTGAAAGAAATTTCCAGAAGGTGCTTGATAAGCGAGGGAAGCAAAATAATGATTGGGGAAGGTATAATCTAGATGGAAAGATGGTAGGACAGGAGGGTCTCAATGACATTATTGTTACTAGAGAGGCAGTGCTTGACAGACTGGAGGGACTGATTGTGGACAAGTCCCCAGGACCGGATGGAATGCATCCAAGGGTTCTGAAGGAAATGGTGGAGGTGATAGTGGATGCCTTGGTGGTTATTTTCCAAACGTCGCTGGATTCCGGGGAAGTGCCGGAAGATTGGAAAATGGCTAATGTTACGCCGTTGTTTAAGAAGGGTGGCAGGCAAAAGGCAGGGGATTATAGGCCGGTTAGTTTAACGTCTATTGTAGGTAAAATGTTAGAATCCGTCATCAAGGAGGAAATAGCGAGGCATCTTGAGGGGAATTGCTTGATAGAGCAGACGCAGCATGGTTTCGTTAAGGGGAAGTTGTGTCTGACAAATTTATTGGATTCTATGAGGATGTGTCTAGGGCGGTGGATAGAGGAGAGCCGGTGGATGTGGTCTTTCTGGATTTTCAGAAGGCGTTTGACAAGGTACCTCACAAGAGGTTATTGCAGAAGGTAAGGGGGCATGGAGTTGGGGGTAGGGTGTTAGCATGGATAGGGGATTGGCTGTCAAATAGGAGGCAGAGAGTGGGGGTTAATGGGTGCTATTCAGATTGGTGGTTGGTGACTAGTGGAGTGACCCAGGGGTCGGTACTGGGGCCTCAGCTATTTACCATTTATATAGATGATCTGGAGGAGGGAACCGAGTGTCTGGTGTCGAAATTTGCTGATGACACCAAGATTGGTGGAACGGCAAATTGCGCGGAGGGTGTGGAGAGTCTGCAGAAGGATCTAGATAGGCTGGGCAAATGGGCCAGGAACTGGCAAATGGAATTTAATGTTGGCAAGTGCGAGGTGGTCCACTTTGGTAGGAATAATGATAGGAAGGACTATTACTTATGTGGCGAAAAACTGCAGCAGGCGACGGTGCAGAGGGACCTCGGGGTCCTTGTGCATGGGTCGCAAAAACCCAGCCTGCAGGTGCAGCAGGTGGTCAGGAAGGCTAATGGGATGCTGGCCTTCATAGCGAGGGGGATTGAATATAAAAGTAGGGAGGTCTTGCTGCAGCTGTATAGGGCACTGGTGAGGCTGCAGCTGGAGTACTGTGTGCAGTTTTGGTCGCCGCACTAACGCAAGGATATTTTGGCCTTGGAGGGAGTGCAGAGGAGGTTTACTAGGCTGATGCCAGAGTTGAGGGGGTTGAGCTATGAGGAGAGGCTGAATAAACTAGGCTTGTACTCGTTAGAGTTTAGAAGAATGAGGGGAGATCTCATTGAGACATATAAGATGATGAATGGGATGGATAGGATAGAGGTGGAGAGACTCTTCCCGCTCAGAAAGGACAGTAGGACTAGGGGGCACAGCCTCAAGATAAAGGGGGGGGCGGTTTAAAACGGAGTTGAGGAGGAACGTCTTCACTCAAAGGGTGGTGAATCTCTGGAATTCTCTGCCCGTTGAAGTGGTGGAGGCTGCCTCGCTAAATATTTCTAAGACGCGGGTTGATGGGTTTTTGATAAGCGAGGGGATTAAGGGTTATGGGGAGAGGGCGGGAAAGTGGAACTGAGCCACGACAGATCAGCCATGATCTTACTGAATGGTGGGGCAGGCTCGAAGGGCTAGATGGCCTACTCCTGCTCCTATTTCTTATGTTCTTATGTCATAACTGGTTCATCTCTGAATCAGAAAACTAAATTGCACAGGATGATTCAATACTGACCAGGTGGTCCAGCTTCATCGTCATAACTATTTTTAATAGCATTATTAATTTAAGTAGAAATTAACATCACCATCAGGTACAATTCATAAACTACATGAGAAACCGTTTTTTTAAACCAGCAGAACGTACTGGGGAGTCACGATTGTGCTGCATCTAATTTTCTGCCCATTAATATTAATGGTGGACAACGTACCAATTATTTCCTGATATCAAGGTTCTTCTTTGGCAGCACAGAAGAAATTTGCACCGTACTCCTCAAAACTAAATTTTGAATTGAGTTACATCATTTAAAGCTGAACCAAACTAAGCTGAAAAATGCATTGTTAACTTAAGTGTGTTATTAGGTAGAGCCTAGTTTGTTACTTAGCCCACTTTTTGCACGCGTTATATCAAAATGGAATACACTTGTCAACCTGACTTGCATTATACTAATGTTACTACATTGTTAAACCTAGTTAAGTTATACTCAGATGGAGTCTGCTTCATTCTCCTGAACCTGGTGTAATCAAGTTCAGTAAGTGGTGTGGATTATTCCAAAATGGAGTCTGCAACACTAACCTGAGTGTGTTATACAAAGCTAACCCCAACTGTGCATGGAATTTGGATTTCAACCTTAGTAAGCGGTTTGGTTTACCAAACAGGTGTACAATTCTTTGACCACAGCATTAACAGTAACTTGCTACAGTGCCTTTAAGCTAGTAAAATATCCATGGCTCTTTACAACAGCATAAATGCTGAACCAAAGGAGATGTTAGGACAAGTAACCTAATATTTGGTTAGGTTTTAAACAGCATCTTACTGAGGACAGAGAGGCCAGAATATTTGGGACCTCATCATTAAATCTGCCCCATCAGAAAAACTACACCACACTGGACATCAACTATTAAGTCAGTGTCTTGCAGTTGATGCATCAAATTTGACATAGTGGATGGCGTTCTTGCTCAAGTCCCACAACAAAGACTTTCTGGTCCTGACGCTAGTGCACTACTGAAGGAGTGCTGCATTGTTTTGAATGACACATTAAACCAGGCCCAGTTTGCTCTCTCAGGTGGAAGTACAGGTTTCTGTGAGGCTATTCAAAGAACGGCAGGGCGGTTTTCCTGCTTTCCATGATTCATTTCTGTTGGAATGAACTTGCCAAATGCAACTGGCCTAAACCGTGACATTCACAGCATTTTGAAATGCGAATACCAACATCTCTGAGACTGATTAAATGAACCAAATCAAGAGCACTGGATTATGGCATTGATGATATACCCAAAGTATCAAGTGACCCCCCTATTGCTAAAAAGAATCAAACAATGGGAAAAAGTGCATCTTTTCATTCATGAAAATAACATAGGACTGTAGACAACTAGAAATGTCCATCGTTGTTCATCTGGCCAATCAGTTTCTATAGATAATATCTTTGGAAAGATACAGTTTAATTCGGGATAGTCAGCACGGTTTCGTGAGGGGTAAGTCCTGCCTCATAAATCTGATTGAATTCTTTGAGGAGGTAACTAAGTGTGTGGATGAAGGTAGACCAGTTGATGTCATATACATGGATTTTAGTAAGGCGTTTGATAAGGTTCCCCATGGTAGGCTCATGAAGATAAGGATGTCTGGGATAGAAGGAAATTTGGCCGACTGGATAAGTAACTGGCTGTATCATAGAAGGTGGTGCTGGAAAATTTTCAGACTGGAGGCCAATTACCAGTCGTGTACCACAGGGGTCAGTGCTGGATCCTCTGCTATTTGTGATTTTTATCAATGACTTGGAAGAGGGGTTTGAAGGGTGGGTCAGTAAATTTGCTGACGATACCAAGATTGGTGGAGTAGCAGATGAGGTGGAGGGCTTTTGCAGGCTGCAAAGAAACATTGATAGGATGCAGAGCAGGGCTGAAAAGTGGCAGACAGAGTTTAACCCTGATAAGTGTTAGGTGATTCATTTTGGTAGGACAAACTTGAATGCAGATTACAGCGTCAACAGCAGGGTTCTGAGGAATGTGGAGGAACAGAGAGATCTTGGGGTTTATATCCACAGATCTCTGAAGGTTGCCACTCAAGTGGATAGAGCCGTGAAGAAGGCTTACAGTATGTTAGCATTTATTAACAGGGGGTTTGAGTTTAAGAGCAGTGGGGTTATGCTGCAACTATATCAGATGTTGGTGAGACCACGTTTGGAATACTGTGTTCAGTTCTGGTCACCTCACTATAAGAAGGACGTGGAAGCATTGGAGAGAGTGCACAGGAGATTTACCAGGATGCTGCCTGGTTTGGAGGGTAGGTCTTATGAGGAAAGGTTGAGGGAGCTGGGGCTTTTCTCTTTGGAGCACAGGAGGATGAGAGGTGACTTAATAGAGGTTTATAAGATGATGAGAGGGATCGATAGAGTGGACGTGCAGAGACTATTTCCTCGGGTGGATGTAGCTGTTGCTAGGGGGCATAACTTTAAGGTTCATGGTGGGAGATATTGGAGAGACGTCCGAGGTAGACTGTTTACCCAGAGAGTGGTTGGCGTGTGGAATAGACTGCTTACTGTGATAGTGAAATCGGACACTTTAGGAACTTTCAAGTGGTTATTGGATAGGCACATGGAGCACACCAAAATGATAGAGAGGGGATAGCTTGATCTTGGGATTGGACATAGCTCGGCACAACGTTGAGGGCCGAAGGGCCTGTACTGTGCTGTCATGTTCTATGTTCTATCTCATGACACTGCTCATATCATGTACCAAATATAAGAACATAAGAAATAGGAGCAGGAGTAGGCCATCTGGCCCTTCGAGCCTGCCCCGCCATTCAGTAAGATCATGGCTGATCTGTCGTGGCTCAGTTCCACTTTCCCGCCCTCTCCCCATAACCCTTAATCCCCTCTCTTATCAAAAACCCATCAACCCACGTCTTAAAAATATTTAGCGAGGTAGCCTCCACCACTTCAACGGGCAGAGAATTCCAGAGATTCACCACCCTTTGAGTGAAGAAGTTCCTCCTCAACTCCGTTCTAAACCGCTCCCCCTTTATCTTGAGGCTGTGCCCCCTAGTCCTACTGTCCTTTCTGAGCGGGAAGAGACTCTCCACCTCTATCCTATCCATCCCATTCATCATCTTATATGTCTCAATGAGATCTCCCCTCATTCTTCTAAACTCTAACGAGTACAAGCCTAGTTTATTCAGCCTCTCCTCATAGCTCAATCCCCTCAACTCCGGCATCAGCCTAGTAAACCTCCTCTGCACTCCCTCCAAGGCCAAAATATCCTTGCGTAAGTACGGCGCCCAAAACTGCACACAGTACTCCAGCTGCGGCCTCACCAATGCCCTATACAGCCGCAGCAAGACCTCCCTACTTTTATATTCAATCCCCCTCGCTATGAAGGCCAGCATTCCATTCACCTTCCTGACCACCTGCTGCACCTGCAAGCTGGGTTTTTGCGACTCATGCACAAGGACCCCGAGGTCCCTCTGCACTGTCGCCTGCTGCAGTTTTTCTCCACGTAAGTAATAATCCTTCCTACCATTATTCCTACCAAAGTGGACCACCTCGCACTTGCCAACATTATCTTTCCAGGTACATATCTTTCCAGGTACTCAACCAAGTCTCTTAGCTGATGTTGTTTGGGCTGTTCTTCTTCGATTCATAGCCCTCTTTGTAAATATATGAAATGAGTGAAATACTATTAGCCAATTCCAGAGATTTAGATGGCAACTGCAGAAAACAACTGACATAGCAGTATCTTTCCATGTTGAATCTGTTGAAGGATAGTTCAAGGGTTGGTAATCCCTCTGATATCTCAACAAAGTGATTCAGGAAAAGATGCGGACAACAAAAGGTGTACTCACCTAAATCACAAGGACACATCTTCCAGCCAGAGCTGCTGGATAGCATTCAGGAGTGGAAAATTTGGTTGACTTCTAATTCCCTGTCCAAGAGTTCAACTGTAGTGCCCCTAACTGCTGCTATGACAGTGTTTGCAGTAAGATGTTGTTGCAAGTGAACACAAAGCCCCACTGTCCAATGCAAATATCAATACATTGCTGCAGCTTTGGAAGGAGTTGCCATTTACTATAAACAACTTTGGGTGGACCTTCTGCTAGTTTAAGTTGGAGCAGGTAAGGCCACCAGAGAGCAAATTCATGTCAAGTGAAAGAAACACTTACACTGATAATGTTTTACCCTCTTTTTACTTAAATTTCTAGAAATCAACATATTTTTCTTCCGAACAATGCATTTCCAAAAGCTATGATTGATTGACTATGCATAAGCAAAATTTTAAATTCTAAATGTTCATTGAGGCAGATGCCTGGTAATGGTAATGAGCCTTTGTATTTGTCACCTCATCTCATATTATTAGCCTTGTTCTACCTTGAGATAGGAATTTAAATCCCATGTCCTACTTTTCTAATAAAACAATTCTAAGAACTTGGGCTTCACTAGCATAACCAACATTCATTCTCCATCCGTAGTTGTCCTGAGCAGGTAGTGGTGGGCCTTCTTTTTGCATGAGGTTTGATACAACCGAGTAGTTAGGTAGGCCACTTCGAAGGGCAGCTAAATGATAAAGTTTAAAATACAGTGCGGCCTGTTATAATGGCTGGGGTTCATAAAATGTTATCGCGAAAGAAGTGGGGTCGTGCTAAATCGGGGTTCAAGAAAATCAGCATTCAAACTGATTAAGCAGAAATGGAGGAGAACAAAAGCATCTTTCACTGTAATTGTGATTTGTGACAGAATCACTGATTGTACCCTAAGCAGAAGCTCTATCTCACTACTCTTGTATTCATTTACTACAAAATAGATACAGTGCGGCCCCGTTATAAGAAAGAGCAGAAAAAAGGTCCAATGATTCATAGCATTATATCCAAATTCACGCTAAATTGGGGCACGTAAAATCGGGGTTCCACTGAATATTATTTTTAATATTTTAACTCACATTCTTGGAATTTGTAGCCCAGGATTACTGGTTTCATAACCTAATCATCAGACTAACATGCCCACTTATCTTAGTTTTACAACTATGATGTTATAAGACCTTGGCAACCTGTCTCGGCACAACGTCCAAGCTTGAACCACCTAACCTGTTGTGCATCCCTATTCCCATCTCCTGAATGCTCCATTAGCTGTGGCAGAACTATAATTAATAACAAGCATTATTAGTAATTAACTATGGATTATAATTATTGTAAAAAGAAAACTTTCCAGAAACATTGCAGAAGTAACTGTAAGACACTTTGGTCTGACTCATCCTTTAAATTCCTTGTTGGCACTATTAGTTAGACTGATGCCCGAACTTTTCAGCTTGAGGTTTTTTTCTAACCTGCTGCAAGTTTAAGCTTATAAAATTTCTGGACCTTGATACAAGTGGAACCACAAAACCAATGAGAATTGAATGAGAAATAAACTGAAGAATGACTGAGGAGGAGGGCAAAATTAAGTCAAACGAGCTATGTAAAGAGAAACATGGAAAGGGAACAAAATATTGGACTGAAAGAGAAAAAAGAGAATGAAAGAAAAACTACGAGCATAATGCAACAATTTAAAATTGGATATTTTTAAAAAATCTCCAGCAGCAATTTACAACCCGCAGAAATAAGATTGAACGGATTAACTGATCCTCATTCCAAGCTAGAGTGTTTGATTGGCAGCACATTAGCAATCATCATATTGTTAAAAAATAAATACGCTCACATAACAACCTTTGACGTGGGAGCAGTATGGTCTGGGGACGTGCAGAGCTCTATCAAGATGTTGCCTGGGATGGAGTATTTGAGCTATAAGGAGAGACTGGATAGGTTTGGATTGTTTTCTTTAGAGCAGAGAAGGTTGAGGGGGGCATAGCATCCCTATAGTATAGTACGGCCCATCAAAGTTGTACCAAACACAATCTCACCCAGGCCCTACTCCCGTAATCCTCATTTACCTTGCTAATCCCTCTGACATTAGGGTCAATTTAGCATGGCCAATCAACCTAACCCGCACACCTTAAAACTGTGTAAGGAAACCAGCGCAACCAGAGGAATCACACGCAGAAACAGGGAGAAAGTGCAAACTCCACACAGACAATGATCTTAGTTCTGGTCACCCTATTATAGAAAGGGTATTATTAAACTAGAAAGAGTGCAGAAAAGATTTACTAGGATGCTACCAGGACTTGATAGTTTGAGTTATAAGGAGAGGCTGGATAGACTGGGACTTTTTTCTCTGGAGCGTAGGAGGCTGAGGGGTGATCTTATAGAGGTCTATAAAATAATGAGGAGCATAGATAAGGTACATAGTCAATATCTTTTCTCAAAGGTATGGGAGTCTAAAGCTAGAGGGCATAGATTTAAGGTGAGAGGGGAGAAATATGAAAGTGTCCAGAGAGGTAATTTTTTCACACAGAGGGTGGTGAGTGTCTGGAACAAGCTGCCAGAGGTAGTAGTAGAGGGGGGTACAATTTTGTCTTTCAAAAAGCATTTAGATAGTTACGGGGGTATGATGGGTATAGAGGACAATGGGCCAAATGCGGGCAACTGGGATTAGTTTAGGGGTTTAAAAAAAAGGGCCGCAAGGACAAGTTTGGCCAAAGGGCCTATTTCCATGCTGTAAACCTCGAAGACTCCATGATGTGAGGCTGGAACTGAACCGGGTCCCTGGTGTTGTGAGGTACTGTGCTACTGTGCCTCCAGACATGACTGAGGTGAATAGGATTCCTGACCTACCCTGCATGAATAAAGATGAACACATTGTGGAAATGTGTAGATAAGTAGTGCGACTGATGCAAATGCTTGTGGTAGTACAAGATGTATCCTGGTGTATTGGCTGTTTAAAGTGAAATTTACATTTTCATTTGCCTGTTAACGAGTATAATTTCCATTCGTTCCAATGTTAAAGTAAAAGTTACAGAAGTGAGTGTGTTAGAAATTTCTTCATTTGTGGGTCATTATTTGTGACACTAATAAACTTTAAACTTTATGGGGACTGTGACATTCTTAATGACTGGACTTAATTTTCTGGTGAGTTTAATGATAAAATAACATGGAAATTCTTAATAATTGGGAGACAAATAATGAAGCAGCAAAAGCCAACCAGCAAGTTTGAGAGATTCACAACTCGTGTTGCATCTCAATCATCTGAACTTGTTGACCAGTTTGTGTGCTAACAACAGTAAGCCTTAGTCACATGCACTATTTTTCCAGTAAGATCCAGCCCATTATTGCCATCTGTTACTGGACAATGTGGCTTGCTAGAGGCAAGATGATGAAAGACTTATTGGTTACTTTATTCAAGTCAGCATTAAGTACTGTTCTGACAGATATGACAAAATCTGTTTAACCACTTTAACCACTGGAAGTGTTCAAGTTCCACAAATGCTAATGGATGATGACAGATCAGCGCCTGGACTGGGACATATTCACGCTACTTTCTACGAACCATTCTAGTTGAATAAGTGTTACTCGATCAATGGCAATTGGCTTGAAAATATGGCCCATTAGGGAAATGTAATGCACCAGGTTTTGAGACAATGGAACAAACTGACATGTCACGCAATACCACATTCAGAACCATCACTTCCTTTTCTTTTATCAAGGCAAGTTCCGACAGATCGAATCATAGCTATTTATAATTTTCAACTCACCAGGATAGATGCAGGAATAAGAGCTTGTTAAGTTGAAATTTAATTAGATAATGTTGCATGTGTGCTCTTTGCTGTTTACAACAGCAGTAGACGTGAAATGTTTAGTTCTCAGTACAGGTCATAAACTTTACATGTCAAGAGGGAGAGAAGTAGAACTAGGAGTTTATCCCTCTTTTTGTCATCTAACAAATTCTATCCTCCACCCATCACAAACCTTCTCTCACATCCCATTCTTTCCAAGGGTCTGTACTTGGTTATAAATAATTAAATCTCTCACTTCCTCCAGCTCTAATGCAAGGTCACCAACCTGAAACATTACTCCTGATTCACTCTTCACAAATGCTGCCTTGCCTCCTGAGTATTTATTTCCAGGGTTTTCTTCTTTTATTTCACATTTCCAGCATTTGAAATATTTTGCCTTTGTTCAAGAATTAGAAAATCTGACTGAGAGTGCAATGTGGGAGGGGAAGACACAACATATATTAAAAAAATCAAGGGGAAAGGGAATGAGTCACATGGCTAATGTTATTCCATTATTCAAAAAGGAAAATTCACAACACCAGGTTAAAGTCCAACAAATTAATTTGGAATCATGAGCTTTCAGAGTACTGTTCCTTCGTCAGAGTGGAGAGTGGCAATCATAATTTTGGTGGGTGGAATAAAGAGACCATCTATTCCTGAGTATCTTCCTTTAGTATGTTTTTTCTGCTGTTTAGCAAGGATGCAGTCCTGTGTTTTGGATTCACCAGGTTGGCACCTCATTTATAGGTATGCCTGGTGGGGCTTTGTTATACCCGGATTGGCTTATTAGTAATGATAGAGTGAGGGATATAGTAGACCATGAGTTTACAGATTATGCTTGAGTACAATTCTGTTGCTCATGGCCCACAGCATCTCATGGATGCCCAAACTTGGAGCTGCTAGCTACATCTGTTCTGAACATATTCCATTTAGCACAGTGGTAGTGTGACAACATGTTGCAGCATGTCCTCAACATGAAGCTGTAACTTAGTTTCCACAAGGACTGTGCGGTGCCTATTCCTATCAATTTTTGTGTATATATTTCTTACAATGTTACCATTACATTGTGGAACATGTTCATTCAGGGATAAAGCAAGATTTTGATTAAGATCGTCATTTACAAAATAAGTTCATCAAGAAACACTGAACGAAGATAGTAAACAAATATCCCTCCAACAGAATATTAACTTACTTACCTACATTATTTATAATTAATCATTTGTCAATGTTTCATTCCACAAAATCTATGCACTAAATTGGATAGTGGGCAAATTGATTTTTTTAAGATGCACTCAACAGATGTTTGTTTTGGTTTGGAAACTCTCACAATTTCCAGAAATTTCTATAAATTTAATCAGTCAACCATTGTTTGTGTGTGAATTCATTATGTAAGGTATTGATAAATCGTTTATCATTAGGAAATGAAATGGTTGGACTTTAACGACAATCCGAGATCCCATTCTCCTCTTTTCTTTTTCTGCATCCAAGTGCTGGGAGAGAATGGTAATTCCTCAGTTGAACTAAAATGTCCTACGTTGATTTTTTTTTTAATATCTAAAATATTCCACCTTAGGGTTCATCCTTGTATAGTTAATGGTATTGGGCAAATACGTATTGGGTGCTTGCTAATTATTATTTCCAACAGACTCCTGACTGTTTCAAGTTGTTCTTTCTCACTATGTTTAGAACAATATTTTCCACTTTCTCTCCGACTCTCCTAAAGCTGCTGACTCTCACTGGAGTACAATTCCATGGACCACAGTTCCCTCCTCTCCTGAAGGTGCTGACTTTCCTTGGAGTACAGTTCCATGTACCTCAGTCTTCCTCCTCTCCTGAAGGGGCTGATTCTCACTGCGATACAGTTCCATGGACCTCATTCAGTGTGGGTTCAGTTTTAGAGTTACCAGGCTGCAATTCTTTATGTGTGACCGAAGACAGCAAACATATATAGCTTATTTAATTGTGAGAGGTGCTGAGGTTTGCATCAAATCTGGTCCCAATCTATTCCTGACCCAATATTCATGCACACACATTCCAGCAGGATAAAGCAATGAAGAGTGGGAAGCTTTGTTGAATACTAATCTTCCTGGACTTGTTCTGTCATATCTTCCGTGGCTCAGATCAGTTAAATTAGCAGGAAGCAAAAACAGGTCATGAGAACTTAGCATTATGCTACATGGTCCAATTTCTCACTTGGGGGAGGGACTTGCTAAAATAGAATTCCAATGCTGTAAATAAAAGGCACATCTTTCATCAGTGGTCCATGGAACTGTACAGCAGTGAGAATCAGCAACTTCCCACTGGGAGGAAGGGAGTGGGGTGCATGGAATTGTACCCCAGTGAGACTCTCTTTAGGAGAGTCGGAGAGAAAGTGCAAAGTATTGTTCTGAACATAATGAGAAAGAACAACTTGAAACAGTCAAGAGCCTGTTGGAAATAATAAGTAGCAAGTACCCAATATTTATTTGCCCAATACCATTGACTAAAGAAGGATGAACACTAAGGTGGAATATTTTAGATACAAAAATGAACTCAACATGGGACATCTTTGTTCATCTGAGGAATTACCATCCTCTCTTAGCACCCAGAAGCAGAAAAAAAAATCAACTTACCTACTATCCAAGGGTATTGCTCTACCCTTATGCTGAAACTAGATGTTGTAAAGTACTTCTGACATTCAGCTAAATCCAGGGGTGATCCCTAAAGGATAAAACATTTATAAAGCAAATAATGCACATCAAACATGTGCTCAGGAGGGTTTAAAAATTATTTTTTATTCAGCCAGAATGTGAGGAGACAGCAGCAGAAATTCAAACATAGTGGTTTAGATCAGCCCGAGGCGAGAGCTATCCCTGGCATGGGTACTGCAATTCGTCACTATCTCTGAAGGTAGTGGTTCAGGCAGCATTCAGTGGCAGAGAGAAGTTGAAATTCTAGACAAATTTGGAGCAGACAGCAATGTTGACTGAACGTTGACATTGAATTGTTAGGGATGAGAACAGAGGAAGAGGTGGATTGCAAACACACACTTTTATTTTGTAAAACATGCACTAAAGGAGGTGCATTTTTAAATAAGAATGAACATGCCTGGCTTGAATTGAGTAAGAGATCCTCAGTCTGCACATACAACTAGAAATGAGGCTTATGTGTGGGTTTGTGTCTATCGACTGCTCTTTGATGGCAATCGCTCCATAAATATCTTGTCGTAATGAACCTTCCTAACAACTGGTGTAATTACAGCAGGCTGATGAATCTGTGAGTCAGAAGGTTGTGTGTTGAAGTTCCACACCAAAGACTTGAGCATAAAATCTAGGGTGACAGTCCAGTGCAGTACTGAGGGAGCACTGCACTACTGGAAACCAAAAGAGAAAATACTGGAAAATCTCAGCAGATCTGGTAGCACCTGTCAAAGCTTTGCCATGAGGTTGTCTGGACTCGGGGCGTCAGCTCTTTTCTCTCCTTGCAGGTACTGCCAGGTCTGCTGAGATTTTCCAGCATTTTCTCTTTTGCTTTCAGATTCCAGCATCTGCAGTACTCATCCTTCAGATGAAATCCTGAACTGCAACCTGCCTGCTCTCATGTGGGATTTAAAGATCCCATGGCATTACATGGATGGTCTGGATACTCTCTTGGGCAATAATATTCCTCAATTAGCAATAGTAAAAACAAAATCTGGTTATTATCACATTGCTGTTTCTGGGAGTTAAGGTATTTAAGGTCCATTAATTGGTTATCATATTTCCTTCAACACAACAATACTTCAAACCATTATTCCTACAAAACTCATCTCCAAACTCTGTGGCCCGGGTCTCAGCTCTTCCCTCTGCAACAGGATCCTGAACTTCCTAACCCATTGATCACAATCAGTAAGGATACACCTCCTCCATAATCATCCTCAACACTGGTGCCCCATAAGGCTGTGTTCTCACCCCCCTACTATACTCCTTATACACCATACTGTGTGGCTGGGTCCCCCTCCAACTCGACTTTCAAATTTGCTGATGACACCACCATGGTGGATCAGATCTCAAACAAAGATGAGACAGAGTACAGGCATGAGATAGAGAATCTGGTGAACTGGTGCGACAACAATAATCTCTCCTTCAATGTCAACAAAATGAATGAGATTTTCATCAACTTCAGGAAGTGTACTGATGAATATGCCTCTGTCTACATCAATGGCAATGAAGTAGAAATGGTTGAAAAATTCAAATTTTTAGATGTCCAGAACACCAACAACCTGTCCTGGTCCCTCCATATCAACACTATAGTTATGGAAGCCCACCAACCCCTCTAATTTCGCTAAAGACAAAGGAAATTTGGCATGTCAGCTATGACTCTCACCAAATTTTACAGATCTACCAAAGAAAGCATTCTTTCTGGTTGTATCACAGCTTGGTAAGGCTCCTGCTCTGCCCAAGATCGCAAGAAACTACAAAAGGTTGCGAATGTAGCCCAATCCATCACGCAAACCAGCATCCCAGCCACTGATTCTGTCTAAACTTGCTACTGCCTTGGAAAAGCAGCCAGTATAATTCAGGACTCCACACACTCTGGACATTTTCTCTTCCACCTTCTTCCATTGGGAAAGAGATACAAAAGTCTGAAGTCACATACCAACTGACTCAAGAACAGCTTCTTCCCTACTGCCATCAGACTTTTGAATGGACCTACCTTGCATTAAGTTGATCTTTCGCTGCACCCTAGCTATGACTGTAACACTACATTCTGCACTCTCTCCTTTCCTTCTCTATGAATGGTATGCTTTGTCTGTATAGCACACAAGAAACAAAATGTTTCACTTTATACTAATACATGTGACAATAATAAATCAAATCAAAGCAAAGGCTACATGTCAAAAGTACTTTAATGGTTAAAACGCCATTTGGGAAATCTTGAAGTTGTAAGAGGCATGATATAAAATTTAAGATTTTATTTCTTAATAGTAAGGATCTTCCTTCAATTAGCTTATAATTACATTACTAGCTTTCATGTCCGATCAAATGAGCCTCAGCTTTGACCCTCAGCGACAGAGCAGAAATCGGACACAGTCTCTTCCATGTTTATGGCTGTTACTACTGCTGCAGCAAGACATTTACACAAGGAACGGTAAAACCATCAGCAGTACACCCAGCTTTTGGTGCTTTCTTTTATTTAGTAATTTTCTTCCTCCATTTTATCTCATCACTATTCAGAGCAGGTTTTTAGAGCTGTTATCGCCACAGGCAAGCAATTACAACTCAATCATAGATGACTTGTCCTCGTGCCCCTGCACACTGCCAGCATTAGGGAAAAAAAACAAGAGCATTGGTATTCTGCCCTGCCATGCATTCCATTTATTACACAAAAGCTCATAAAATCATTCCATCTTTACTGCAGGGCACTTCACAGCTACACAGCTCGCTTGAATGATAATTTCCATTGCTTGTCAATCAAATAAATAACACCAAATGATTTATGCACCAGTGGCTTCTGTGCACCAGTTGAGATTTGTATTTCTTTGAGCATCTAGATTATATTTTTTATCTAAAATTGCAAATGTTAATTATAGCAAATAAGCAAGTTTTTTCAGTTTTCATATTCTATGTTGTGTAGGATCCCAGAGGCAAATAAGATGGCTTAATTTTTTTTTGATTAAAATGGTGGGTTTTAATGTGCTAATTTTGGAATATTCAGCATTTAGATTTCACCTAGGATAATCTTCCCAGAGATCTAGCAACAATAGGTACTTGTATTATTGCAAAGAAAACTAATACTTTCATTGTTCTTATTGCATCTTTGAACATCTAGGAAATGCTCTACATAGAAACACAGTGACTATTTAGCAAAGACTTCCATTTATTCAGCGGCTTTCATGGCCACCAGACGTTTCAAAGCACTTTTTAACCAATGAAGCACATTTGAAGTGTACACACTGCTGTAATGTAGAAAATGTGGCAATCAATTTGTGCACAACAAAATTCCACAAACAGCAATGATAATGCTAATGACCAGATTTTTAAAAATGATTGCTCTTAGAATCATAGAAATCATAGAAACCCTACAGTACAGGAGGAGGTCATTTGGCCCATTGAGTCTGCACCAATCACAATCCCACCCAGCCCCCACCCCCATGTTCCTACATATTTACCCACTAATCCCTCTAACCTACACATCTTCAATATATATCTATGAGGTCTCTTATGTCCACTCAAATAAGGTCTTTACATCTCATTTGGAAAATGGCACTTCCAACAGTTTGGCACTCCCTAAACAGTGTAATGGAAATGGTAGCCTTAACTCCACAACATTTTAACTCAAAGGTGATAGTACTACGCACTGAGCCATAGCCAGTAGGCTAACATTTAATTGGAAGGAATGTTAGAAATCTGAAAATGCGAGGTAATTTCAGAAGTACAAACAGGTCAACCAACAAGAGAAAAGATGGATTATGATGTTACTGAATTTGTACTCTTCATCATTTGGACAGTCAGCACATGCCTCAAAATATCAAAACCTGCCTTTTCTCTTCACAGATACTGACTGGCTTGCTTTTTATTTCCAGCATTTTCTGCTTCTACCAAATGGAAGTTTTAAGTTACTTTAGCTCTTTGTGTGTACAGTGTGCTTTAGCGGGTTCAAAACAGCTAATTTGTCAGAAAGTGAAAATATAACACTAATTTCTACTTGTACCTACTGCATCCCATCAAGTGATTGAAGCTTCCCCATTAAACCATGGATGTTAAGGAATTTGGGGAAATAACTAGTGATGACTTGAAAGTGTACATATAACCAAAGAGAAGGTGCTGGAAGTCTTAAGGCGCATCAAGGTAGATAAATCCCCAGGATCCGATGAAGTGTATCCCAGGACACTGTGAGAAGCTAGGGAGGAAATTGCGGATTTCCTAGCAGAAATATTTGTATCACCGATGGTCACAGGTGAAGTGTCTGAAGATTGGAGGGTGCCAAATGTTGTGCCTTTGTTTCAAAAGGACTGCAGGGAAAAGCCTGGAAACTACAAGCTGGTGAGCCTCACATCTGTGGTGGGTAAATTGTTGGAAGGTATTTTGAGAGACAGGATCTACAGGCATTTAGAGACACAAGGACTGATTTAGGGATAGTCAGCATTGCTTTGTGAGTGGAAAATCATGTCTCACAAATTTGATTGAATTCTTTGAAGGTAGATGTGGGCAGTGCAGCTGATATTGTCTACATGGACTTTAGCAAGGCTTTTGACAAGGTACCACATGGTAGGTTATTGCATAAGCTTAAATCTCAAGGGATCCAGGGTGAGGCATCTAAATGGATACAAAATTGGCTGGATGACAGAAGACAGAGGGTGATTGTTTTTCAAACTGGAAACCTGTGACCAGCAGTGTGCCTCAGGAATCAGTGCAGGATCCACTGTTATCTGTCATTTATATTAATATATAGGAGGCATGATTAGTAAGCTTGGAGATGATACCAAGATTGATGGCATAATTGACAGTGAAGAAGGTTATGTCGGATTGTAATGGCATCTTGATCAATGGGTCAGTGGGCTGACGAATGGCAGATGGAGTTTAATTTAGATAAATGTGAGGTGATGCACTTTGGTAGATTCAGCCAGAGCAGGACTTACTTAGTTAATGGTAGGGGACAGTTGGGGAGACTCACAGAACAAAGAGATCTAGGGGTACAGGTTCATAGCCCCTTGAAAATGGAATATAGGTGGACAGTGTGGTGAAGAAAACATTCAGCATGCTTGGTTTCATCAGTCAGAACACTGAATACAAGAGTTGGGATGTCTTGTTGAAGTTGTACAAGACATTGGTAAGGCCACACTTGAAATACTGCGTACAGTTCTGGTCACCCTATTATAGAAAGGATATTATTAAATTAGAAACAGTGCAGAAAAGATTTACTAGGATGCTACCGGCATTTGGTGGTTTGAGTTATAAGGAGAGGCTGGACAGAATGGAAATTTTTTTCTCTGGAGCATTGGAGGCTGATGGGTAATCTTATAGAGGTCTATAAAATAATGAGGGCGTAAATCAGCTAGATAGTCAATATCTTATCACAATGTAGGGTAGTCTAAAACTAGAGGATACAGGTTAAGGTGAAAGGGGAGAGATACAAAAGGATCCAGAGGGGCAATTTTTTCACAGTGGGTGGTGAGTTTCTGGAACAAGCTGCCAGAAGTAGTAGTAGAGGTGGGTACAATTTTGTCTTTTAAAAAGCATTTAGACAGTTACATAGATAAGATGGGTATAGAGGGACATGGGTCAAATGTGGGCAACTGGGACTAGCTTAGGGATTTAAAAAAGGGCAACATGGACAAGATGGGCCATGACTCTAAGACAGCAAATTTCACCAACTTTACACTGCACATCCCACAGCTGCTTCCTGTATAAATTGGATGCTAGAAATTTAGGATCTACTCACTGATATATAAGTGAACCTGAGGGCTTTATGTTTAACAGCCCTTTAATAGCACTACCTAATCATACTTGACCATAATAGAGGGGATGTAATAATAGAACTTGTATTTTGAATTGGATAGAATGCTTTTGTGTATAGTTTTCTCCAATCTTTACAAACTGGACTTATAAACATTTGGTGGTGAGGCCAAATGCAAATTGTTGCACTGTTTTATTTTACAAACAGCAAGCGAACATAGGAAGCAGCAGCATCAGTGTTAGTATGGTTCAGTTAGTAGCACAATAGCCTTTGAAGCACAAGGCTCTGGGGGCAAGTCCAACTGGGCTTGAGCACAAAAATGAAGGCTCCATAACTGAGGAGCAGAGGAGTTATCTTTGGTGTCCTGATCCTCAATTAACATAAAGAAAGATTACCTGGTCTTATCATTGCTGTTTGTCAAGTGTAAACTGGGTGCCACATTTCTTGCATTACAACAGCGGCAATACTTCAGAAAAGTATTTTATTGGCTGTAAAGCACTATATCAATGCAAGCTTTTTCCTCTTTTAAGTTCTACTTAGCGCTTTCTTCAATCAAATAGAATCAAAAATTGCACAAGTCATCCTGCCTTTCTTGGTGGTCATCAACAGTGCCATCAGGAGGCAGTTGCTCAGCAATAAACTCTCTGCTGGTACAAAAGAAGATGGTTGTAGTGATTGAAGGTCAATCATCTCAGCTCCAGGACATCACTGCAGGAGTTCTCAGGGTAGTGTCCTAGGCCCAATTATTTTTAGCTGCTTGATGCACAATGTTGAGCACCATTTGCTACTCCTCAGATACTGGAGCAGTCCATATCCAAATACATCAAGGCCTGAACAATATCCAGGCTTGGGCTAGCTGAACCAAGCCTGGATATTCACACTACACGTCAGGCAATGACCATATCCAACAAAAGAGGATCTAATCATCGTCCTTTGACTAGAAATCGAACTGGAGTAGCTATATAAGTACTGCAGCTACAACAGCAGGTCAGAGGCTAAGAATCCTGTGGTAAATAACTCACTTCCTGACTCCCCAAAGCCTGTCCACCATTGACAAGATACCTGTTAGGATTGTGAAGGAATACTCTCCACTTGCCTGGCTGAGTGTAGCTCCAACAAGAAATTCGACACCATCAAGGACAAAATAGCCTGTTCGATTGGTACCTTTTCCACAAACATTTAATCCCTCTGCCACTGTCGGACAGTAACAGGCATGTGTACTATTTACAAGGTGCAGAAACTCACCAATGCTCCACTGGTAGCACCTTCAATCACATGGTTGGTACCATCCAGAAGGACAAAGGCAGCAGATAACTGGGAACATCACCACCTGGAGATTCCCCTCCAAGTAATTCCCCTGATTTGGGAATATTTCACAACTCCTTCACTGTTGCTGGGTCAAAATCCTGGAACTCCCTCCCTATCAGGGCTCTAGATGGAGTTACACTACACAGACTGCAGCAAGTCAAGAAGGCAACTCATCATCACCTTCTCAAGCGCAACTAGTGATGACGAACAAATACTGGCCAAGCCAGTGATGCCCATATCCTGTAAGTGAATAATAAAAAAAGCTGGTTTTTGACATGACCTCTCTCTCTCTAGACAACTATCTCCTTCATGATAGCATTGGAAAGAGATAGGATCAGGCAGGCTAGGAAGGTGTTTGTCTGGAGTAAGGGGAAATATGAAGACATCAGGCAGATAATTGGATGAATAAACTGGAAGGAGGCGTTCTTGGGGAAAAGTACAGAAGGAAGGTGGCGGATATTCAAGGAACGTTTGACTGGAGCTCTGCACGATAACGTTCCAATGAGACAAGGAGGTTTTGGTAGGGCGCGGGAACTGTGGTGCACGAAGGTTGTGGTGAACATAGTCAGGAAGAAAGGAAAGGTGTATAAAAGGTTCAGAGAGCTAGGAGATGTTAAGGATCTAGAGGAGTACAAGGCTTGTAGAAAGGAGCTTAAAAAGGAAATTAGGAGAGCCAGAAGGGGTCATGAAAAGGCCTTGGCAGGTAAGATTAAGGAAAATCCCAAGGCCTTCCACAAATATGTGAAAAGTAAAAGGATGAGAAAAGAAGGGATAGGACCTATAAAAGGTGAAGGGGGAAAAGTCTGTGTGGAACCGGAAGAAATGGCAGAGGTGCTTAATGAGTACTTTGCCTCGGTATTCACGGTGGAAAGTGATCTGGGAGGTTGTACTACAGGTTTGCGGCAGTCTGAAAAGATTGAGCATGTGGATGTTAAGGAAGAGGATGTGTTAGAACTTTTAAACTCTATCAAGATAGACAATTCGCCTGGACCGGATCGGATGTACCCCAGGTTACTGTGGGAGGTGAGGGAAGTGATTGCAGAGCCCCTGGCGATGATCTTTGCGTCGTCGATGGAGATGGGAGAGGTTCCGGAGGATTGCGGATGTGGTTCCTATTTTCAAGAAAGGGAACAGGGATAGCCTGGGAAATTACCGACCGGTGAGTCTGACCTCGGTGGTTGGTAAGTTGATGGAGAGGCTTCTGAGGGACAAGAGTTATGTGCATTTGGAGAAGTTTAGAATGATCAGAAATAGTCAACATGGTTTTGTCAAGGGCAGATCGTGCCTTACGAGCCTAGTTGAGTTCTTTAAGAATGTGACTGAACACATTGATGAAGGAAGAGCGGTAGACGTGGTTTACATGGACTTCAGCAAGGCGTTTGATAAGGTCCCCCATGCAAGACTTCTTGAGAAGGTGAAAGGGCATGGGATCCAGGGGGCTTTGGCCTTGTGGATCCAGAACTGGCTTGCCTGCAGAAGGCAGAGAGTGGTTGTGGATGGGTCTTTTTCTGCATGGAGTTCAGTCACCAGTGGAGTGCCCCAGGGGCACTAGGTTCTAGGACCCTTGCTGTTTGTCATTTTCATAAACGACCTGGATGAGGAAATGGAGGCATGAGTTAGTAAGTTCGCAGACAATACGAAGGTTGGTGGTGTTGTGGATGGTCTGGAGGGATGTCAGAAGTTGCAGCGGGACACAGATAGAATGCAAGACTGGGTGGAGAAGTGGCAGATGAACTTCAACGCAGATAAATGTGTAGTGGTCCATTTTGGCAGGACCAATGGGATGAAGGAATACAATATCAAGGGTAGGAGTCTTAGCTGTGTTAAAGAGCAGAGGGATCTTGGGTCCGGGTCCATAGGACTCTTAAATCGGCCTCGCAGGTGGAGGATGTGGTCAAGAAGGTGTACGGTGTACTGGCCTTCATTAATCAAGGGATTGAGTTTAGGAGTCGGGAGGTAATGCTGCAACTTTATAAGACCCTTGTCAGGCCCCACTTGGAGTACTGTGTGCAGTTCTGGTCGCCTCACTATAGGAAGGACGTGGAAGCTATTGAAAGGGTGCAGAGCAGATTTACAAGGATGTTGCCTGGATTGGGAGGCATGCCTTATGAAGATAGGTTGAGGGAGCTGGGACTCTTCTCCCTGGAGAGACAAAGGTTGAGAGGCGACCTGATGGAGGTTTATAAGATGTTGAGAGGAATAGATAGGGTGGATTCTCACAGGCTATTTCCCCGGGCTGAAATGGTCGCTACGAGAGGACACAGATTTAAGGTGCAGGGACGCAAGTACAGAGGAGATGTTAGGGGTAAGTTTTTACTCAGAGGATGGTGAGTGAATGGAATCGGCTGCCGTCGGTGGTGGTGGAGGCGAACTCGCTGGGGTCTTTTAAAAGACTTTTGGATGAGTATATAGGATCTAATGGGATTGGGGGTTATAGATAGGTCTATGGCTTAGTAGGTATAGAAGTGATCGGCACAACTTGTGGGCCGAAGGGCCTGTTTGTGCTGTAGCGTTCTATGTTCTGTGTCCTACAACTTCTAATTGCAGGGCCTGACTGACTTCTTTGTTTTTAGCTTCCAGTTCTGGGCCCAGTTTTACACCTCTCAGCCTTCTGATTAAAAACCTGCCTGTCTCTGTATCATGTCCTTTCCATTAATTCTAACCCCTGGAAGTTTGGGAGGTTGAGGGTTGTCCCTGCATTTCCCCATAAAAACAGTCATCATTCAAGCTTTCAATCAAACGGACTACCCCTTCTCCCAGGGATATATTCTCCCTGTGAAACTTTCTATATGACTAGAATCATCCTAACCACTGTGGGCATGAATGCCTGTCAGTCCCCCACAATGAGATGGACAGCTGTTTAACTTTCCTAGCTAATGAACTCAAGATAAGTCATAAGTCATAAGAAATAGGAGCAGGAGTAGGCCAACTAGCCCTTCGAGCCTGCATGGCTGATCTGTTGTGGCTCAGTTCCACATTCCCGCCCTCTCCCCATAACCCTTAATCCCCTCTCTTATCAAAAACCCATCAACCCGCTTCTTAAAAATATTTAGTGAGGCAGCCTCCACCACTTCAACTGGCAGAGAATTCCAGAGATTCACCACCCTTTGAGTGAAGAAGTTCCTCCTCAACTCCGTTCTAAACCGCGCCCCCCCCCAATAGATCCTCATGCAATCAGTCTGAAACAGACTTACAACAATCCTCCAGGCCGATACGTCGAGTTTGATCATCTTGTGCAGCGAATTCAGCATTTCAACGCATAGGTGTGTCTACGCGTATAATTATTTTCTTATTTTATCTCATGAATTCCCAATGTGCACATGCACGCGCACACACACTCCCCTGTAGGCTTGGGGTTATAGGTTTAAGAATCACCCAATGCACCAATTTATGGCCACATCAACACTCGATAAGAATGAAACTATACAATACGAATCTGCAAATCAGGATGGGGAGATTGGGCCAGTTCAGTCCTTCCCTATACTTAAGTTACTGTAGAAAATTGGTCAAGAAAAATAAATCAAAGTATTGAGTATAAGAGTTGGAATGTAATGGTGAGGTTGTATAAGACATTGATGAGGCTGAAATTTGAGTATTGTGTGCAGTTTTGAATGCAAGCAGGCTTTTTCCACTGAGGCTAGGGGAGAAAAAAAACTAGAGGACATGGGTTAAGAGTGAAGGAGGAAAAGTTTAAAGGGAATATTGGGGGGCGGGGGGAGGTTTTCTCGCACAGTGGTGGGAGTGTGGAATGAGCTGCCAGATGAAGTGGTAAATGCGGGCTCATTTTTGTCATTTAAGAAAAACTTGGACAGGTACATGGATGAGAGGAGTGTGGAGGGATATGGTCCAGGTGCAGGTCAGTGGGACTAGGCAAAAAAATGGTTCAGCACAGCCAAGAAGGGCCAAAAAGCCTGTTTCTGTGCTGCAATGTTCTATGGTTCTTAGAATATTATCCTTGTTTTGGAATTTGTGAGAATTGAACAGTTGAAACCATTGCCTTTCAAAAGGAGCAGGGGCTCTGTCTCTCCATTCAGGCAAACACAAATTACCCCACTTTATATTCATGCTCACCTTTCAACTGAAGACGAGCATATGAAGGGAATCAGACCATTGACAAATCTGCCATTTCTCTCCTTTTGTATGCCACAGCATCCTGTGAGTACTTGTTCCATTTTTAAGCATACAGTTTCTTTGCTTTCTATTGATGTCAAAGCACTTTCCACCTTTTTTTTAGCATGTTGCTTTACTTTTTATATTGCTACTTGTTTAGGTTGCATTCTAGTACCATGCATCAGCCTGTTAGTTACATAACCAAATCTGACTCTTCCCACTGGTGGTGGATTCCCAGTCACTGCTGTTGCCATTATGTGGGATTAACATTGCACCAACATCTCTTACAATTCCGGTCTTGTGCGACAGTTACCCCAGTTTAAACCTGCTTGAATTACTAATACAAGCAATGGGGAGAGAACGAGCCTGAAAATGCAGTGTGTTAGCACCTCCTGACATGATCAAGGTGGACACAGTAAGAAGTCTAACAACACCAGGTTTAAGTCCAACAGATTTATTTGATAGTAAACTCAGAAACTTTTGGGGTTTGCCCCTTCTTCAAGGTGGACCATGTTATTTAAGCTGTTTGTTCTTTATTCTTCTATGGGATGTGGAGTCATTTGTTGCCCATCCCTAATTTCCCTTGAATGGAGTGGCTTGCTAGACCAATCCAGAGGGCACTTGGGAGTCAATCACCTAAACTATGGGCCTGGAGTCACATGTAGGCCAGACTAGGTAAAGACATCAGATTTCCTTACCTAAA
This sequence comes from Carcharhinus amblyrhynchos, assembly GCF_965287045.1. Lineage (NCBI taxonomy): Eukaryota > Metazoa > Chordata > Chondrichthyes > Carcharhiniformes > Carcharhinidae > Carcharhinus > Carcharhinus amblyrhynchos. The sequence goes on along the minus strand of NC_137332.1, from coordinate 83,169,038 downwards.
GTGAACTAGATGAGTTTTTACAACAACGGTGATAGATTCATGGTCACCAGAGCTTTATATTCCAAACTTATTAAATTAATTTAAATTCTGCCAACTGCCACGGTGGGATTTGAACTAGTGTCCCCAGGTCATTACACTGGGCTTCTGGATTACTAATCCAATGACATTAGCACTAAATTCCTATCACCTGCAAAATGTCACTTGCATCAGCAGAAATGGTGTATGATTATTAATAACAGGGTGTTTATGGCTGTTGAATCCAATGCAGCTCCTCATGATTCTGTCATCAATAGCATAACTGATGGCTGAGGATATACACCAGCTATCAGACTGGCTTCAATTGAGATATAGTGGATTGCGTAAGTTTTTTACTAGAACTATATGTGGTAGGCTATGTTACTACAGTGACAGCATTGTAGAGTGGTAAGAGCACCGACACTGGGATTACAGATAAACATGCCTACTACATCCTGATAAAGAACGTAAATTCCAGCTGTCAATACAACACAAAAATGCTCGTCATCAGTCTGAAAACAAGATGGATGCATGATACACGCTGTAGGGTCACTGGCTCAATGAGAATCTATGGACTCCTCTTCCAGGGTTACACTGAGTTTACAGGCAATGTTTGATTTAAAACTTACACGTCGGCAGATTGACACGTTGTACAAGGTGCATACAATCTCTGTAAGCAGCATTCTGGTTTGTTAGGTGGTATCTAATTTTCCAGTGAATCATTTCAAGTATATAAAGAGTATAGTGTCCTAAAGTTAACTGACTCCAGCACAAAAAAACACCACTTCTCCATTTCTGAAATGGGGCCTTCTTACTTATGCTAAAACAGCTACTCATGAGGGCTGATATTACACTCATCATTCTCATGTCAGCAGGTCACCAATGATCTTTCATCTGAGGATATGCACTGGAATTCAACATAATTTTTAATAAACAGGATGCAGGTAGCCTAGTATAAGATGCTAAGTTTGACATCTGGTGTGTGTGTTGAATTAGCTGATGCCAAATCTTTAAAAGGTGTATAAATGGAAAATGATTTTAAATGTGAAGATGGAAGAGGAGGGTCATAGATAAAAGTAAATTCAAGATAGATGGTAAAGCTATTTGTGAAGGCAAGGAGAGCTCTGAAATATCCAAAGAAACTTTTAGCTTCTATAACGAGGAATGTTAAGGTCTTTCTGATGGGACAATGATAAGATGGACCAAATGACCTATCCAGCTATGAGACTTTATTATCTCAAATTTTTCTTGGCTAAGGAAGAAAAAATGTCCCAGGTTTCCTTTTCCTATCCAGCAGCATGCCACTGGAAAGCACTTTGTGTGGACCTTGTTCGAGATTAGGTGGGGCTCGGTCGCGATGACCAGTGGCACTTGCCAATGTTTATTTCTTCACCATGCTTAAAGATCCTGATTCAGTATCAGTTTCAACAGAATCATATCAATGCAGGGGTTGGTCCCTTCATTAGGGAAGGATATTAGGAGAAGCTGAATACAGATCACTGATTGTCAGGGAAGCACTACACTCTATTCATAGGGTGTGTATTTCTGCACTACTTCTAGAAAATAACCTGCCTACTTTAACAACTTTCGTGTAGATGAATGAAATGCAGCAGAAAAGCTTTTATCTTTACAAGACTCTTCATTTAACAAAACATCCCGTGGTACAAAATTGGAGCTACTATAGACAGCCTACAGGGGAATTGGCTGAAAGTGCAGTCAAATAGGTATGTTTTGGAAAAGATTTTGAAGACAAGTGATAGGACATGTAAGACTCAAGTTTTAGAATGCAAGGGGATGTGGCTGAAGGTTCCATCATCACAGTTTCCACCAATAGCGATGGATCAGGTAGAGGGAAAACATGATAGAAAAGCTCAAAAATAGAAGGCATAAGCTGTGACAGTGTTGGGGAAGATCACAAAGGTAGGACAGCACAAGACAAGGAATGAATTGAAGATGAGAAGGATTTTTAAGTCCACATATGGTGGCAGATGAGGCTGATGATGACATGCAAGCAGTGTGCTAGATAGAACATAGGATGCATCACAACTCCATATAGTTCTACTAATGTGATTTGGGTGATTGGTGGAGGGGGTTAAGCAAAACAACAAGTAGATAGGGCCATAATAAATTATAAATCAGTTCGGTGATATGACTCTTGCCTTTTTTTTAAGGACAACTAGAGACAAGAGGTGCTTAATTTAAACTGATCTGACTCCAGGAGAATCAATGATGAATATCACTGGAGATGAATGTCTTTGGTGGGGCATTAAACTGAGAATGTCTACCTCCTCAGATAGATAAAGTGAAGCAGGGATATTCTCCTCGTGGCCTGGCCAAGGATCACCTATCAACTGTAACCAGCAAAAGTAAATGAAACAGAAAAGTAGATGAACAGATGATTTTGGTAAGACTATACTATCGGATGAATATTGAGGCAATAGAATGTGTACAATGCTGATTCATTAGTATGCTGTTTAATATAAGCAAAATATAAATAAGAACACTTGAAAAATTGAGACAGCATTTGTTAGTGGAGGTTTTAGGGCAATGTATAGTGTGTGTATTACTATGATGATAATTGTTGCAATACTTTTTTATGTTTAAGAGGAATGTTTTAAAATTCTGTTTTTTTTGACAGGCAGACAATATGTCTGGCAGGACTGCAGCTCAGATGCTAGGAGAGCAGGATAATTATTCATTTTAGCCATGTACTATTTACTTAGAAGAGCTAGTGGATTTTTGTTTATAGATGAAGATTTCCCCTGGGGTTTTGATTAGATCATATAATAATATGGTTTATGGGAGAAGCTAGGCAGAGAAAACGGCTTTCAGTTCTAGCTGGGGTTTATTTAAAGACAGAGGTCTGTAAGCTGCTCTGAAACTCAATCTCACTCTGAAAGCTTCAAGACTGACTACACCTCCTTATAGCAAGTATATTTATGGTTGCTAACTGTATTTAAAGTGGGATTTTAAGGCTAAGAGAATATTGCTTATTTGGAACTCAAATAGTGATAAGTTAGAAATTAAAGTTGTTTCCTTTTTTTTAGCTATCGTTCAATGTTAAGAATTAAATTGCTTCAGTGTTATGAAATAAAGCTTGTTTTTATTATAAAAGATTTGTCAGCAGAATTACTCCTTGAATGAAGCACCCTATCCTCACATTTATGCTAAAATAGAAAAACTGTTGCGGTCTAATCTGGCTTCCTGATGTAAATTAGGACCCTGGTGTGGTTGCTAACACTACTACAAAATAATAGAATAAGTTAAATAGGAATATGCCTTGTTCTGCTATTAATGCATTCTTACTAGGCTGATACCGGAGTTGAGGGGGTTGAGCCATGAGGAGAGGCTGAATAAACTAGGCTTGTACTCGTTAGAGTTTAGAAGAATGAGAGGAGATCTCATTGAGACATATAAGATGATGAATGGGATGGATAGGATAGAGGTAGAGAGACTCCTCCCGCTCAGAAAGGACAGTAGGACTAGGGGGCACAGCCTCAAGATAAAGGGGGGGCGGTTTAGAACGGAGTTGAGGAGGAACTTCTTCACTCAAAGGGTGGTGAATCTCTGGAATTCTCTGCCCATTGAAGTGATGGAGGCTGCCTCGCTAAATATTTTTAAGACGCGGGTTGATGGGTTTTTGATAAGAGAGGGGATTAAGGGTTATGGGGAGAGGGCGGGAATGTGGAACTGAGCCACGACAGATCAGCCATGATCTTACTGAATGGCGGGGCAGGCTCGAAGGGCTAGATGGCCTACTCCTGCTCCTATTTCTTATGTTCTGAGTTACCTTTCATCATTGTTTTCACTTTATTTAGTCTTTAACATTACCATCAACACTCCCTTTGACTTGTGTCCAATGACATCTTTGGCAATCTCTCCTGCGCTTCTACTCATCCCTGACCTACTCTGCTCCACCTTCTCTGACCTAAACGAGGAATATACATAGCAATGGTATACTGAATAATGCCAAAATAATGCATTATGTACTGAATGGCATGGTGGTTAGCACTGCTGCCTCATAACTCCAGGGACCTGAATTCAATTCCTGGCTTGGGTCACTGTCTGTGTGGAGTTTACATGTTCTCCCCATGTCTGTGTGGATTTCCACCAGGTGTTCTGTTTTCCTCCCACAGTCCAAAGATATGCGGGTTACATTAATTGGCCATGTTAAATTGCCCCTTAGTGTCCTGAGATGCGTAGGTTAAAGGGGATTAGTGGAGTAAAAATGTGGGGTTACGGGGATAGGGCCTGGGTGGGATTGTTGTCGGTGCAGTCTCGATGGGTTTGAATGGCCTTGTTCTGCATTGTATGTTTCCTTCTGTTACACCACAAGGAATTTATAGGTTTGATAGTATTAAAATGTATGCTATCCTTTCCCTTTTGTCCTTTCACACTCCTCCCTACCATTAGAAAGATTCAGGCCCCTTTCAAGAGCAGTTTTGCAACTTTACCAATGTGTAGTGCCACATACTTTTAAGACTAAGGTAGCAAGGAACAGAGATTAAAAATACCTTAAATAATTGAGAACCTTATCCTCACTCTCCTCCCTCCTTTCCTAAACTCACTGTCCTTGCTGGGTTAGGAATTATTTCAGATTCTAAATCAAGGGGAATAGCTATAAAGGGTAATGAATGGGAGGAAAGACCATTGCCAGGCGTCCAAATTAATGAACAATTTCTAGTTTGTTGAAAGGGACAGCTTCACAAAATATGAGTAATAAGTACTTAAGCTATTACCATTGGATCTTGAGGGTTGAAACTTGTTGGGTTGATTTGCCTTATTCTTATTTGATATTACCTGTACAGCTCTCATGTCAGTACTATTGGTGACAGTAATTTTTCAGGGTATAATTAGAGCCAGAAGAACTCCCGAATGTTTTAGACAAAATCTTGTCCAGTCTTTTCAGAGTCTTGGATGAAGTAATTGCTATCTGAAAACACTCCCAAGTTACCTATTTAATCTTGCATCAGGGCAGATGTAGGAAGGCCTTGAATTGCATGAATACATTTGACCCATTACGAAGTTATCGAAGTGGGGGAAGGGGCACAAAAGCATACAAATAATTTTCACACACACAAATCACAAAAACTGCACATAATTTGATCTTTTGTGCAGTGTTTTACTTGCATCAGATCAAGAACAGTTTTATACGCAATTTGCATGCACTAGCAGTCCCTGATACTAGGGCTGAAGATCACTGCAACCTCTAGATCTCCTACCACATCTCTCCCCCATAGAATCCCCTTAATCCCACATTCCTCTCAATCCCTCTGTCTCCCCACTTGCTCCCTCAATCCCCTGTCTCCTCACCTGCCACCCCCTCAATGCCCTGTCTCCTCAACTGTCCCCTCTTGGTTTTAAATGTATTTTGTATAACTTCAGTGAGAGGGCGTAGGAGAGGTGTACAAGATGTTTAATTATTTGTAAAAGGTGGACCTTCACACAGCACACAGAATTATCTGAGCTGCAGCTACAGATCAATGTTACAAAAGGAAAGATAGTTTTACAAAGCTACCTCAGTTCCCGTCTCCTCACCTGCCCACACCGTCCCCCACTCTCAGTCCCCTGTCTTCTCACCTGTCCGGCTCTCAGTCCCCATCTCCTCACCTGCCCAGCTCTCAGTCCCCTATCTCCTCAGTCCCCTGTCTCCTTACTGCCCCTCGCACCTGCCAACCCCCCTCCCCCTCCCCACCCTCTCCCCGGGCCCCTCACCTGCCTGGCTCTTCCTCTTCGTTCCCTGACTCCTCACCTGCCTGGCTCCCAGTCCCCTATCTCCTCACCTGCACCCCCATTCAGTCCTGCCTCCTCACTGCCCCTCGTGCTCCGCATCCCCCCCCTCCCCACCCCCCTACCTTCCAGTCCCCTCACCTGCCTGGCTCTCAGTCCACTTTCTCCTCACCCCCTCTCCCCCAGTCCCATCTCCTCGGCTCTCAGTCTCCCCTGTCTCCTCACCTGCTCCCCACCAATTCCTCTGTCTCCTCACCTCCCCCTTTCAATCCCTTGTCTCCTCACCCCCCCCCCCCCTCAGTTCCCTAAGGTGGTGAGTTGCTTTTTTGAACTGCTGCCATCCCCAAGTGTAGGTACATCCACAGTGCAGTTAGGGTTGGAGTTCCAGGATTTTAACCCAGCAGTGAAGAAACAGCGATATGTTTCCAAGTTATGATGAGTGACTTAGAAGGAAATTTTCGGTATTCCCATGTATCTGCTGCCCTTGTCCTTCAAGGTGGTAGTGGTCGTGGATTTGGCAAGTGCAGTCCAAGGAGCCTTGGTGAATTCCTGCAGCACATTTTTTGGATGATACACACTGCTGCCACTGTTCATCAGTGGTAGGGGGATTGAATGATTATGAATGGAGTGCAATCAAGTGGGCTGCTTTGTCCTGGATGGAGTCAAGCTTCTTCAACATTGGAGCTGCACTTATTCAGACAAGTAGAGGGTATTCCATCACACTCCTGATTTGTAACTTGTAGATGATGGCGAGGTTTTGAGGAGTCAGTTGAGTTTCACATTGCAAGATTCCTAGCTTCTGACCTGCTCTTGTAGCCACAGTATTTACATAACTAGTGCAATTGTGTCTTCACCCAACATCTGTACAATTATGAGGATGCCAACTGATCTTTGTATCTTTAGCCCAATGGGACTGCGATTATTTGTAACATCCGCAGTATTTTAATACAGGTCAGTAAACCAGGGATGAACTATGTGCCCTTGTGACCAGTCTGGCTGGAGATCCTCATGGAACCGCTAGGGGGCTGAGTGTGCACGATTTGTGTCATTCTCATGATATTTTCTGATTATCTTGGATTATATTTGGCATAACAAGCCTTTGAAAGGAATTAGGACATGGCCAGTTCCTTAATACTAGGTTTTCCTGTTCGTAAATTTGCTGATGACACAAAGATGAGTGGAAAAGCAAATTGTGCGGAGGGTGTGGAAAGTCTGCAAAGGGATCTGGATAGGCTGAGCGAGTGGGCGAGGACCTGGCAGATGGAGTATAATGTTAGCAAGTGTGAGGTTATCCACTTTGGCAGAAATAATAGTAGGAGGGATTACTATTTAAAGGGCGAAAAGCTGCAGCATGCTACGGTGCAGAGGGACCTGGGGGTCCTTGTGCATGAGTCGCAAAAACCCAGTCTGCAGGTGCAGCAGGTGATCAAGAAGGCAAATGGAATGCTGGCCTTTATAGCGAGGGGGTTAGAATATAAAAGCAGGGAGGTCTTGCTGCAACTGTACAGGGCACTGGTGAGGCCGCAGCTGGAGTACTGTGTGCAGTTTTGGTTGCCGCACTTGCGCAAGGATATTTTGGTCTTGGAGGGAGTGCAGAGGAGGTTCACCAGGCTGATACTGGAGATCAGGGGGTTGGACTATGAAGAGAGACTAAATAGAGTGGGTCTGTACTTGTTGGAGTTTAGAAGGCTGAGGGGGGATCATACGGGGATGTATAAGATAATGAAAGGGATGGATAGGGTAGAGGTAGAGAGGTTCTTCCCGCTCAGAAAGGATAGCAGGACTAGAGGGCACAGCCTCAAGATAAGGGGGAGGGGTCAGTTTAGAACGGAGTTGAGGAGGAACTTCTTCACTCAAAGGGTGGTGAATCTCTGGAATTCTCTGCCCGTTGAAGTGGTGGAGGCTACCTCGCTAAATATATTTAAGTCACGGGTAGATAGGTTTTTGACAGACAAGGGAATTAAGGGTTATGGGGAGAAAGCGGGAAAGTGAAACTGATCCACTTCAGATCAGCCATGATCTGATTGAATGGCGGGGCAGGCTCGAAGGGCTAGATGGCCTACTCCTGCTCCTATTTCTTATGTTCTTATGTAAATTGATGGAAACGTATCCTTTCTGCACATATTGTACAATACCTTTCTCCCAAAGTGGTAAAAAATTGCCCAGTTGCCGCCCCAGTTAGATTACAGTATTGGTGACAATCTCCTATAGGAAAGTAGATAAATATTGCTTCTGATAAGAGAGTACCCATTCTGACACATTCCCACAGGTCACCCTTTAGCTTTGATTTCACTATGTAGCAATGGTGACTTTTTTTTCCTCATTCTACACTTTTTGTTTGACAGGCTGATTGCTTTGCCATGACCTGCATGTGGGATTGTAACTTTAAGTCCATCTATTACAAGTTCTTGCTTATTGGCTCTTTATGTATCCTGAATTTTAATCATTTGTAGCCATGGCTTCAGCTGGCTAGGTAGTCCACTCTAGAACGCCCTCCCCAAACCTCTATGTCTCTGTCTTTCTGGCCCTTCTTTCTTTTAAGGCGCATCTTAAAACTTGCCTCTTCAGCCAAGCTTTTGGGCACCTCGAGGGCCCAAAATTGCCCTCCCTAACTGCAATGTGGGTGTACCTTCACCTCATGGACTGCAGTTATTCAAAAAGACAGCTCACTACCACTTTCTCCAGGACAACGAGGGTTGGGCAATAAATGCTGGCTGAGACAGTGATGCCCACATCCCATGAATTAATTTTTAAAAAGCTGTTTTCTTGTTTCTTGTATTGGTTAGAAGCAGAGTTGGAACCAAATAATAACACATTGTGATCATTTACTTGAAAAACCAGCTTGTGTGTTTTCAGAGTGCTGTTAATGCTTAGGGAGATATGTTTTGAAGTTAGCATATAATCTTGCTTAGCAGTTGCTGCTGTGGGTCGAAGGGTGACACTGAATTTGTACTAAATGATTTTGTTAGAACCTGCAAGCAGAGGTCAGTCACCTGCTGTGAAGGGAAGGAAAATCAGTGGAACAAATCACTTTCTGTTTCACTATCTTCGGATCTAATTACAGAGCAGCTTTGAATGAAGTTTAGCAGCCAGTTCACAGTAGTAAGCAACCAAGAAACATAAGAACATAAGAACCAGGAGCAAGAACTACGCCACCTGGCCCCTCGAGCCTGCTGCGTCATTCAATAAGATCATGGTTGATCTTTCTGTGGACTCAGCTCCACCTACCCACCCAGTCACCATAACCCTTAATTCCTTTACTGTTCAAAAATTTATCTATCCTTGTTTTAAAAACATTCAATGAGGTAGCCTCAACTGCTTCACTGGGCAGGAATTCGACAGATTCACAATCCTTTGTGTAAAGAAACTCCTCCTCAACTCAGTCCTAAATCTGCTTCGCCTTATTTTGAGGCTATGCCCCCCATTTCTAGTTTCACTCGTCAGTGAAAACAACTTCCCTGCTACTATCTTATCTACTCCCTTCATAATCTTATACGTTTCTATAAGATCTCCCCTCATTCTTCTGCATTCCAATGAGTATACCCCCAGAGTACTCAGTCTCTCCTCATAAACCAACCTTCTCAACTCTGGAATCAACCTAGTGAATCTCTTCTGCACCCCCTCCAGTGCCAGTATATCCTTTCTCAAGTAAGGAGACCAAAACTGTACACAATACTCCAGGTGTGGCCTCACCAGCACCTTATACAGCTGCAACATAATCTTGCTGTTTTTAAACTCCATCCCACTAGCAATGAAGGACAAAATTCCATTTGCCTTCTTAATTATCTGCTGCACCTCCAAACCAAGCCCTTGAGATTCCTGCACAGAGATACCCAGGTCCCTCTGCACAGCAGCATGCTGCAATTTTTACCATTTAAATAATAGTCCATTTTGCTGTTATTCCTACCAAAATGGATGAACATGGGAGAACATACCTTAAAAAGATGGACAGTAGTTTTGGGTGGTACAGTGTTTAGCGCTGCTGCCTCATAGCGCCAGGGACCTAGGTTCAATTTTTGCCTCAAGTCACTGTCTGTGTGGTGTTTACACTTTCCCCCCAGTGCCTGCGTGTGTTTCCTCAGGGTGCCCTGGTTCCCTCCCACAGTCCAAAGATGTGCGGGTTTGGTTGATTGGCCATGCTAAATTGACACTAGTATCAGGGGGATTAGCAGGGTAAATGTGCGGGGTTACAGAAATAGGGCCTGGTGGGATTGTGGTTGGTACATAATCGATGAGCCGAATGGCCTCCTTCTGTTCTGTAGGGGTTCCATGAAGTTGGAGTTATTCCCTTAAAGAAGGCTGAGAAGAGATTTGATAAGGGTTTTCAGAATCATTAGGAGACTAGGCAGAGCAGATAGAGAAAAACTATTCCCATTGAACATCCCATTCAAAAGGGAATTTAAAATGCATCAGAAGAGAAAAATTTGTAGCGCTACAAGGAAAATGAAGGGAAGTGTGACTTGTTGATTTACCCTCGCAGAGAGCCAGCACAGACGCAACATGCTAACTGGACTCATTCTGTGCTATGATTTTATGAAAAGAGCAAACATTAATTGAATTTAGGAATGCAAATACCACAACTACTCAAGAATAATCGATAAAATTACAAGAAAAAACCCACACTGTTCAAATCCCACACAGCTTAGGTCAAGGCTGCATTCTCAATTTCTGAAGTACCAGTCATATGATTTTCCACTGAATTGTTGCAGCTTTCTTCCTGCTTAAGTCACACTGTTAATGTCAGGAGGTCATTTACTTATATGGAGCATCATAGTTGGAAGCTTTCATGTCAATGAAGGACAAAGTAGAGAAAGAATCTCTATTTTCTGTTTCCCTAGTCCTGTGACACAGGCACAAACTGCAGAAGCTGCACTGCTGCCATGACTGAGATCAGTTATCTCATTGCAGACTACATTTTAAATCATAAACCTTCATGGTATGTATGAAGAGTCTCACAGTTCAGAAGTAATGGATAAATTTGGACTATACATTGTACAAATCTTCTTGCATCATCATCCTGAAAACTTGTTTACAGTGCCATCTTCAAGAGCAGAACATTGCAATACTTACATTCAATTCCATTTTTATCAATGATGCAGACACAAAACACGCCTGGAATCCATTACGTATGTGCAACAGGCCTTGTCTATGTTCACATGGTTGGCTGCACATGATAGATCAAAACTGGATGTGACAATAATCCCTTCACTTACATTGTGGATTGCTTCTTTACATCAATTGAAATGTTGTTGTGCCCATCAATGCAATGAATTAAGTCATTATTGCAATCAGTGCCAGGATCAAATATTCTCATGTCACTTATTTTAAAGCCAAATATAGCAAAAAACTTAATTTATATTATGCCGATATATTTTAAATTCCTTGTACACTAACGTAAATTTTACAGCATTCCACACATCCATCCATTTATGTGACTCCTTGTGAATTAGTACTGTGTTGCCCAATGAAAACTGAGTTCAGACCGTCCTAAGTCAATTTTGTAACATAGACGAGATTTTCATCCTGTTATTAAAATCATTGCTTGTCTTTTTCAAGGAATATAAGGACAGAATCCCAGGTGTGATCTCAAAATACTGGTAATCTCATAATCCTGTGTAAGGGAAATGGAATTTGTCTTGTTCAGTCACTTTGGCCCTGCATCTAAAGTCTCTACTGTCACCAAAACGATGAGGTTATTTGAACAAGCAAATGGAAATCAACTGTCAAATTAGCTTGAAAATGATGATGAAAAATCCTCTTCCCTAATTATGCACAGAAAAGAGCAAGACCTTGAGAAAACGGTCTGAACCTTTCCAGTCCTGCACAGATGAATGTAATGCCTTTTCAAATTAAACACACCTATGACAAGATTAAATGAAGCAATTAAATGAGATCAGCTACATTTACTACACGTGTGGGTTCATGTTTGCTGCTAATGGAGGACACTCATGAAGAACTGATTGACAGCATTTTGATTTCTACAAATGAGGATACTGCAATGCATAAACAATAAAGCCATAAACAATTCTTCAAGCAAGGAGGCTGCAATCAGCATCAAAAGAGTTTGTTGTCTCATTTTTGCATTCTTTTTTTAATTTTCACTCCTCTTGAAGCTACTGATTCACGGCACTTTTAGCACACAAGGAGACCTTTCAACTCATCATACGTAGATTGCTTCTTTAAATTCTTTATTAATTCCTTTTTAAATTATCTTATAGTCTCTGCATAATAGCAACTCGTGATAAAACATTCCCTGTTCTGGGGTGGCATGGTGACACAGTGGTTAGCACTGTTGTCTCACAGCTCCAGTGATCCACATTCGATTCCTGGCTTGGGTCATCCTGTTGTGTGGAGTTTGCACGTTCTCCCTGTGTCTGCGTGGGTTTCCTGAGGGGGCGCTCTGTTTTCCTCCCACAGTCCAAAGATAGGTGGGTTAGGTTGATTGGCTACATTAAAACGCCCATAATGTCTCAGGATGTTCAGGTTAGAGGGATTAGCGGGGTAGATATGTGGGGTTGTGGGGACAGGGCCTGGGGTGGGATTGTTGTCAGGCTGAATGGCCTCCTTCAGCACTGTAGAGTTTCTATGACTTCTTTCTATGATTTCTAATCATTAATTTTAACAACAAAGGCGGGCATTAAGTATGCTGGCTATTTCAGACTGTTCTGCGCACAGAAACATAGAAAGGTTACAGCACAGAGGGAGGCTACTTAGCCTATCTTGTCCATGCCAGTCTAAGGACAGCCAGGTGCTCTTTCTGATTCCTCCTTCGTGCACCCGGCCCATAGTCCTGTAGCTTACAAATCCAGGTACTGAAAAAAAAATTTAGGGTCTCCGTCTCCACCACCAACTTGGGCAGCGAATTCCAGACACCCACTGTCTCTGCATAAACAAGTTCTTCCACAAGTCTCCCCTACACCTCTCTCACTTGTCTTGAATTTATGTCCTCTGATTGTAGAATATTTTGGCAAGGGAAACAATCTTATCCTGTCCACTCCATCTGTTCCCCTCATAATTCTGTACACCTTAATCAAGTCATCCCTCAACCTTCTTTGTTCCAGGGAAAATAGCCCCAACCTATCCAATCTCTCCTCGTAATAAACTTTTCTAGACCTGGCAACATTCCTGCAATCCTCCTCTGCAATTTCTCCACAGCAATTATGTTCTTCCTGTAATGTGAAGATCACAACTGTACAAAACTACAGTTGTGGCCTTCCCAGTGTTTTATACTATTCCAACATCATATCCTTACTTTTATTTTCTATATCTCTGCCAATGAAGGACCGCATTCCATAGGCTTCCTTTACAACCCTGTCTACTGAACTGCTGCCTTTAGGGACTTGTATACTCTACCCCTCTAAGTATATTCCTATCTAATATATACTCCCTAAATATATGACCTCACACTTCTCTATGTTAAAACACATCTGCCACTTTACCACCGACTCCACTAAACTATAGACATCAGTTTGGAGATTACAGCCATCCTCTATAGTATCAACTACTTGGCCAACCTTCCTGTCACCTGCAAATTTCCCAATCATGCCGCCCATGTTCATGTTCAAATCATTAATATATAACACAAACAGTAAGGATCCCAACACCGAATCCTGTGGACCAAAGAACAAAGAAAAATACAGCACAAGAACAGGGCCTTCGGCCCTCCAAGCCTGTGTCAATCATGATGTCTGTCTAAATTAAAACCGGATGCACTTAACGGAGTTAGTATCCTTCCATTCTCAAACTATTCATGTATTTGTCTGGTTGCCCCTTAAATGCCGCAATCATACTTGCTCCCACCACCTCCCCGAGTAGTGCATTCCAGACATTCACCACCCTGTGTAAAAAAAACTTGCCTCACGCATCTCCTCTAAACTTTTCCCCAAGCACCCTAAATCTATGTCCCCTAGTACTTAACTTTTCTACCCCAGGATAGAGTATTTGACTATCCACTCTGTCCATACCACTCATAGTCTTGCAGATTTCTATCAAGTCACCCCTCAACCTCGTTCCAGTGAGAACAAACTGAGTTTATCCAACCTCTCCTCATAGCTAATATGGTCCTCCAGACCAGGCAACATCCTGATAAACTTCTTCTGTAACCTCTCCAAAGCATCCACATCCTTCTGATAGTGTGATCAACAGAATTGTACACAATATTCTAAATGAGGCCTAACTAAGGTTCTGCATAGCTGCAGCATGACTGGCCCATTTTTATACTCAGTGCCCCGACCAATGAAGGCAAGCATGCTGCATGCCTTCTTGACTACTTTATCCAACGGCATTGCCAGTTTCAGTGATCGGTGGATATGTATGCCAGATCTCTCAGCCTGTCAATACTCCTAAGGGCTCTACCATTTACTGTATAATTCCATACGTGTTGGACCTTTCAAAATGCATCACACTTTGTCCAGATTAAACGTCATCTGCCATTTCTCCACCCATGTCTCCAACCGGTCCATATCTTGCTGTATCCACTGACAATCCTCTTCACCTTCCGCAACCCTACCAATTTTTGTGTCATCTGTGAACTTACTAACCAGGCCAGCTATATTTTCCTCCAAATCATTTATATGCACTACGGACAACAAAGGTCCCAGAACTGATCCCTGCAGAACTCGCCAGTCACAGCCTTCTATTCAGAAAAGCACCCCTCTACTGCTACCCTCTGTCTTCTATGACCAAGCCAGTTCTGCATCCATATTGCCAGCTCTCCTCTGATTCAGTGTGACTTCACCTTTCGTACCAGTCTACCATGAGGTACCTTTTCAAAGGCTTTACTGAAGTCCACATATACAACACCCATTGCCTTTCTCTCGTCTACCACCTTTGTCACTTCCTCGAAAAACTCGATCAAGTTAGTGAGGCATGACCTTGAAGCAACTTTCCATTCACAAGAGTATCCATTAACCATTACCGTTTGCTTCCCAATACTAAGCTAACTTTTGATCCAGTTTGTCACATTACGCTGAATCCCATGGGATTTTACTTTTTCCACCAATTTGTCGTGTGGAACTTTGTCAAGCACCTTGCTAAATTCTGTGTACCCAACATCCATTGTACTACCTGAATCAAACCTTCTTGTTACCTCCTCAAATAATTCAATCAAATTTGACAGGCAAACTTGTTAACAAATCCATGCTGACCATCCCTGACTAGTCCATGCTTTTCTACGTGACAGTTAATCCCATCTCTCAGGATTGATTCTACTAATTTGCCCACTACCGATGTAGGATTAATTGGCCTATAATTGTTGGTATTTCCCCGATTTCTTTATAAACAACGGAATTACGTTTGCATTTCTCCAATCCCTCCCCTGTATCTAGTGAGGATTAGAAAATCATCCTCAGAGCATTTGCTATTTCCTCCCTGACCTCCTTCAGCAGCCTCGGAAACAATCCATTGCCACAGACGTTGCTTGATCTGCTGAGTATTTCCAGCATTTTTATTATTTTGTTTTTGCCTTTTCTTCTCTATGTTTGTCAACATCTTAATTTTTAAGTTTGCGTCCTTATTTTCAAATGTTTTCAAGACCTGGCCCCTTCCTATCTCTGTAACACTATCCAGACTTAAAATCCACCAAGATATCTGAGCTCTTCCAATTCTGGCATCGTGTGTGTTTGTGTGTGTGCGTGTGCACGTATATATTATACACACACACACACACACATCCCTCCCTTACACAATCCTCAGTATATCTAATGATTGACCTCTGGAGACATAACCATAACACAAAACATTTTGGTTCTTAAGTGAACTGTTAATTTGTTTTTTATGCCAGGACATCGCATGGTATGATTTCACCTCACGAATTTATTTCAAAGCTAGTTCACTTTGATGGAATCAAAAGTCACCCATTTGTGCTTTTTTAGTCCTTCATGAGTCCTGACTGCCACTGGCAAGACCAGCATTTGTGGCCCATCCAAATTGTCCTCAAGCAGTTGGTGGTAAACCATCTTCTTGAACTGCTATAGTCCAAGTGATGTAAGTAAATCCATAAAGATGTTAGGGAGAGAGTCCTAAGGATTTTGAACCAATGACAATGAAGGAAGTGTGATATTCCAAGTTAGGATGGTGAGTAGCTTGGAGTAGAACTTGCAGGTGGTGATGCTTGTATGTATCTACTGCCCTTATCTTTCTAGGTGGTAGAGGTCATAGGTTCAGAAGGTGCTGTAGAAGGCAGCTTGACGTGCTACTACATTACATCTTGTAGATTGCACACACTGCTGTCAGCGTGCATCAATAGTGGAGAAATGTTTCATGCGGTGGATGAGGTGCTGATCAAATGGCTGCTTTGTTCTGGATGGGGTTGAGCTTTTTGAATTTTGGAACTGCAGTCATACAGGCAAATATATGGTATTTCATCCTGACTTGGGCTTTGTCAATGGTGGACAGGCTTTGAAGAGTTAGAAGGTGCATTGCTTGTTAAGGAATTCTCAGCCTCTGATCTGTTCTTGTTGATGCAAGTTTTCTGCATGAAATAACCTGAATTCTATCCCTGTTTTGTTTGATCTCACTGCTTAAAAATCTGCAAAGGCTAAATACTGTAGCAGAGATCTAAAATATAAACAGAAAACACTGGAAACACTCAACAGGTCTGACAGCTTCTGTGACAAGAGAAAACACAATTAACGTTTCCATTTATTATCTATCATCAGGATTGGAAGAAGTTTATTTACCAGTTTATTAGCAAGCAAACAGCCTGAGTAAAACTGTTAAATCCGTAACTAGTTTCACTTGAGATGAAAGAGCATCGACCTGAAATCTTAACTCTGTTCTCTCTGCACAAATGCTGCCTGGCCAACTGAGTATTTCCAGCGTTTTCTGCATATATTTCTTGTTCAACTCTTGTTCACAGACTACAGCATGGCGTATGTCGCAAGTGATACAATGGCACACTGGTACAAAAGGTGCAATGATCTGAGTGTAGGGCTGAAGCATATTG
Organism: Carcharhinus amblyrhynchos; assembly: GCF_965287045.1. Classification (NCBI taxonomy): domain Eukaryota; kingdom Metazoa; phylum Chordata; class Chondrichthyes; order Carcharhiniformes; family Carcharhinidae; genus Carcharhinus; species Carcharhinus amblyrhynchos. The sequence goes on along the minus strand of NC_137332.1, from coordinate 83,152,348 downwards.
CTAGGGTACAAATTTAATTGAACCCAAAAATACTCGTTAAAACATTAATTTTCCCATTTTTATCAAACATTTTTGAATTCAGATAATAGATGGAGATGATGATTTGAGATTTTCTATAAATCTAAAACATGATCTGTAAAACTGGCACACAAGAACAAACTTGTAATGTTTTTGCAGCTGCACTAATAAGAAATTCTTATTAGCCCTGTGACTTCTAGTGGTTTATTATACATTTACACAATCCCTTTATTCTGATCTCAGGGGGACAAACCATAAGAGAAACCTACATACATCAGAACTGCCCACAGGCACTAAATGCTTTTCATCACATTGAAAGTGGATTTCAGAGACTGCGAAGGGAAATGAGAGAAACAGCAGATTAAAGATAGATCTGTTCACATCATACTATGAAGAAGGCAATATCTGAGGAACAATAACATTAGTTACCACTTTCCCTTACTGAATCACATTTATCATCACATTTTTTAAAATCATGGTCCTTGAACCAATCAGATTTCAAATTATCAGTGCATAGGGTAGGGAGAGCAATTTGCTTCTCATTGTCTTACCTTTGTGTGTACTGTAAAGAGCAGCAAAGGTCACCACAAAGAAGGTGGTGGAATACTTCCCGGCATTGACCAGATGAGGGAATGCTCGCTTGGTGTCTCGGTAGCGGCGCAGGCACTGGGTGAAACGCACCCAAGCAGGCAGACACTGGATGATGGCTCTTACTCCATAGGAGTAGCTGTGGCACACCTGATCGCCTGTAACGAGCAAAAAGGAAATAAAATCAGCAACTGCATAAACATCAGGTCTCAAAATCTTTCATTGTCCCCCTTTTGGTCTGCCCATCCTCTTTAGTCTGTTTGCAAATTAGCCATTCTCCCCATTTATATTTTGACCAAGATGCCAATATAACAGCAATAGATGGTCAGGTTAAACAAAAACGTTTTAAATCTGCACTGACTAATCTTTCCTACCACAAAGATCAACAATGCCTTGCTGCAGAAGCCAATCTCAACAACGAGTTGCTATAACTACATAATGCTTGAACTCAAGCTATGCGACCGATCTTAATTGTATTTGTTTAACAAAATAAGGAACACTTGCACAAATACTTGTAACTTGGACGGGTTCATGGATGAGAGGGGTATGGAGGGATATGGTTCAAGTGCAGGTCAGTGGGACTAGGCAAAAAATGGTTCGGCACAGACAAGAAGGGCCAAAAGGCCTGTTTCTGAGCTGTAATTTTCTATGGCTCTAATTTTCTAAATGGAAAGCTAACCAAACTGGAGAAGAACCTGATAATACTTTCCTCACACCAAATAGGCAAGTCTTCCAGTTACAACCAGCCACTTGTGCCAGTTGAAGGAGACTGTCCCATAGTTTATGCTTTTGTTCAACACTGTATAACTGTCATATCAAGAGATAATCAAGTATGGTGTAATCATGTTGTTGATTCATTTTTCTGTATCATCTGTGTCACTAAATCATAAAGGGATCTGAATAGGTTTCCAATTGAAAGCACTTAAGCTACAATAGGAGAAAGCAACAAATGAGACAAAAAAGATACAAGAGGATTTTAAACCTAGAGGAAAAGAATACCATAACCCACCCAAAGATGCTGTTACACTGGGTGCAGTTCCATGGGCACACACGATCCTCTGATACCTTTCTCAAAGTGGTCATTCTCCATGTTAGTTTGACCTTATGGATGTCAAAACATTAACATCTGGTGCATTCATCATTTTTCAAAATGGCACAGTTTGTAACCCACACAGAGTCCAACTTGACTGCACAATGTGTGTAGCTCACTTCCCTCAGACCCAGGGACCAACATAAAAAAATCCTAATGAGCACATAATATATATTTCAAGTGGATAACGCAAATGGATAGCTAATGCTTACATCCAAAATCAATTTTGAGCATTCCTCATAATAGACAGTTGAAGATCTTCTAGTCACATTCTGAAATCTGGCCACATATGCAATTATATAAATTCCCCTGGCTCCCACAATTCTGAACAGATTATGTTTAACAGTAATAAAATATACCAAGCATGAAATAACTGTGTGTTGATGACAGATGCATTTTGTATCGATTGAACCAAGTTAAACCTTCCCTTGCAATTTACAAACCCTTCCATTGGAAATCTTAATAGAATTATTGGAAGCACTGGCTCAGAATTGTTTTTGAATCACTGCTGAGATGAATTAAGCAACTAAAGCTGCATTTTTCTTAAGCTTCCTTGCATCATCCCTTTGCCAGCACAGAGGATTGACTGCTACTTAACAGAAGGCAAATGTTTGTAGTTCTGAATCATATGGATCAGCACCAATGCTCCGTCTAATCTGCATGGCAACCCAAAAGTTGGCTCCTTTTGGTCACCGTGCATGCAAGATTGTACAAAAAAATTTAAAGAGCCCACACTTTGAAATTAATAGACTGGGTACAATAAAAAAAATGGGGAATGTTGGTGAACATGCCCGCCAATCGGCAATTCCTTCTGTTTCAACAGGCACACATCTACCATGTTTCAAATAATGTGTCACCTAATGCCTTGAACATAAGAACTAGGAGCAGGAGTAGGCCATCTGACCACTTGAGCCTGCTCCGCCATTCAATAAGATCATGGCTGATCTTTTTGTGGACTGAGCTCCACTTACCCACCCACTCACCATAACCCATAATTCCTTTACCGTTCAAATATTATCTATCCTTGCCTTAAAAACATTCAATGAGATAGTCTCAACTGCTTCACTGGGCAGGGAATTCCACAGATTCACAACTCTTTGTGTGAAGAAGTTCCTCCTCAACTCAGTCCTAAATCTGCTTCCCCTTATTTTGAGGCTATGCCCTCTAGTTCTGGTTTTACCTGTCAGTGGAAACAAGTTCCCTGCTTCTATCTTATCTATTCCCTTCATAATCTTATATGTTTCCATCAGATCTCCTGTCATTCTTCTGTATTCCAATGAGTATAGCCCGAGTCTACTCAATCTCTCCTCATAAACCAACCCTCTCAACTCTGGAATCAACCTAGTGAATCTCTTCTGCACCCCCTCCAGTGCCAGTATATCCTTTCTCAAGTAAGGAGACCAAAACTCCAGTACTCCAAGTGTGGTCTCACTAGCACCTTATACAGCTGCAACATAATCTTGCTGTTCTTAAACTCCATCCCTCTAGCAATGAAGGACAAAATTCCATTTGCCTTCTTAATTATCCACTGCATCTGCAAGCCAACTCCTTGAGATTCCTGCACAAGGACACCCAGGTCCCTCTGCACAGCAGCATGCTACAATTTTTTACCATTTAAATAATAGTCCATTTTGCTGTTATTCCTACCAAAATGGATGACCTCACATTTACCAATCTGCCAGGCTCTCGCCCACTCACTCAGATTATCACTTAGATTATTCCCTTTGCAAACTTTCAGCGTCCTCTGCACACTTTGCTCTTTCACCCATCTTCGTGTCAGCTGCAAATTTTCACACACTACACTTGATCCCCAACTCCAAATCATCTATGTAAATCATAAACAATTGCGATCCCAACACTGATCCCTGAGGCACACCACTAGTCACTGATCGCCAACCAAAAAACACCTATTTACCTGTACTCTTTGCTTTCTGTTAGTTAACCAATCCTCTATCCATGCTAATACATTACCCGTAACACTGTGCACCTTTATCTTATGTAGCAGTCTTTGGTGCAGCACCTTGTCAAATGCCTTCTGGAAATCCAGATACACCACATCCACAGGTTCCCCATCGTCCACCGCACAAGTAATGTTCTCAAAGAATTCCACCAAATTAGTCAAACATGATCTGCCCTTCATGAACCCATGCTGCGTCTTACCAATGGGACAAGTTATATCCAGATTTCTTCCTTGATGATAGATTCAAGTATTTTCCCTACTACAGAAATTAAGCTAACTGGCCTATAGTTACCTGCCTTTCACCTACCTCCTTTTTTAAACAGTGGCTTTTTGAAGACTTTGGGATGGAAAAGATTTCCTTCCCTTCTCTCCTGAAAACAATCATGCTGGGGTATAGTTGTATGGGTACTTGTAGCCATCTGATACTTTAGCCAAATAGTCATGCTTGATGAATGAGTAGGAAGTAAGCTATTCCACTATGTATCTCAAAGCAAAGTTTATTTTTGTACTTGTTCAACAAATTGTGCATTTAACTAAGCGGCAAACAACAGTGGGAATTCTGGTTGCTTCTTGACTTCAATCAGATCAGCCACAGTGACCTAAAGAGCTGGGGCACCTGGTCGATTGGGGAGATACCTAACCCATCAGAAATGAAAAGGTCATTTTATTGGGAAATTCAGTGGCTTCCAAAAGGATTATTTAGTACTGGAATCTAGAATGATTGCTCGCATGTACTTAATCAATTGCACTTTATTTTAGAAGCAGTTTGAATGTTGAGTGTAATTAAATCTTTGTATTTATGTTGTAGGCATTTGCAGATGAAAAGATGTTTGGAATGCTCAGTGAAAAACTTTGATCTCCTGCAGCTGGTAAGTGAAGCTTTATTTAAAAAGAAAAACTGACCTGGGATAGCTCCATGAGTCAGATCAGCGAACTCAGGAATCAATGCCAGGAATCACAAGGAACTCAGTTGGTTTCAGTAGGTAAAACCAAATCACATTGTATACTTGACTACTCAGAAGTAGGTCATTAAGCTCCTCAAGTCTGTTCTGTTATTCACTAAGATATTAGTTGATCTTTAGTTTGATTCCATTTATTTCATTTTGCTCCATACCTCTCAATACCTTTACCTAATAATAAATATGTTGATTTTAATCTTGAAAATTTAAATTGACCTAATACCCACAGCCTTTTGGGTGAGACAGTTCCATATTCCTGCTATCCTCTAGGTATTTCCTAATTTCAATCCTGAACATCTTAGTTCAAATTGTAAGACTTTGGCTCTTCATTCTGGATTTCTCCACCAGAATAGTTCCTCTGTTTCTATTCTACTGAACCCTTCTCATTTTAAACACCTCAATCAGATTACCACTCAAACGTGTAAACACAAGGGAATACAACACATTTGTGTAACCTGTACTTATAATTTAATCCTTTAAGCTAAGGTAGAATTCTGAAGAATGTGCACTCACTTCCTCCAAGGCCAATATATCCCTCATGAGATTCAGAATTGAACACGCCAAACTGTTAGCTTTTACCAGCTATTTGTTTTAGATGCAGAAACCATACTGATTTAGAGCCCCACTGTGCCTTTACATTACCTGGAGTATTGAGAAGACCCTCACTCAAGCCCCAGTTCAGTTCAAAGCTATAAAAGCAGATCATGTACTCCAGGTCCATCAGGATCGTAGCCAGGCTGTTCAACTGGTCGGCCAGCCAAAAATCTGCAAACTCTACCTTGTGGAATGGAGCTGTGAAAACTCTGAACTATGGAAACAAAAGGAAAAAAGATATCAGCAACAGTTTGCAGGGACTGTCCCACTCCCCTTTCCCTTCATATGCTATGCTACTCCTTCAGATAGCAATACCTTGGTCACTATGCTGCCACTTGTTGGATCTGTGGACATCCTATGACTGTCAAGCAATCATAAATGTTTTGTGTGCAGCAACGACAAAAATATCAAATAAAAAATATGCTAGTAGAACGGACAACAGAGACATGTAGTTAACTAGGTGAGAATGTTACCCAGGAAGTATCTGTGAAGGTTATTTTTCCTGAAATTAAGAAAATCCCATTCTGAGAACATTTGGGTGTTTTCAGAGAAAGGAATATAGAGACTGCCAGCTTTTTGTAAATAACAAGTGTTTCAAATGATTGAAAATCATTTTTCAATATGCCACAGGTGGAATTGTTCACTCATTGGTACTCTCGTTTCTCTTGATCCTATAAATATTTTAGTGTCACAAACTGATATTGTACTAGGGAAACTTGGGCACAGCGTCCTTTCAAACCTGGGGTCTGGGTTTAAATTCAGTCCTACTAGAAGATTTTATCACTCTGCTGGCTCCAAGTTTGGATATTTCCAACTTGAAATTGGCGTATCACCCTTACATGGATGACTAGTGTGTGAAACTGAATTGCCACAACACAGAAAAATGCTATGCCAAAGCTACAGGTTTTGGTAGGTTAAGTGGAATAAAATGGATGATGATATAATCTGCAGATCCCTTGTGGAGTCTGCTTTGAAGGGTTGTATTGTCCCAGGACCAAGATAACATTCATTTTTTCAAAAACTATTTTCACTCTCAGCTGCTGAAGTAATTGACTTGCTGATGGACACTGTCCCATAGATTCCCATTATCCTATTTAACTTTGTCCCGGTACCCATTATTCTTCCACGATGTTTGATACCGAGTGTCAGCAGAGGAATCCTGCCCTCCACTTTTAAGCAAATCTGCAATGGGGAATCTGGTCATCTCCAGAATTGCAAAGCTTCTACTACAGTCACAGTTGAGAGCAGGTAACTAAGCACTGACCACAGAACAAAGCTGAGTAATGTTTGGTTACATGATCCAGCAACTCATTAGATGAGTCATTGAGCTATTGGTGGCATGGAGAACAGATAGCTTCTTAAATGTCTCTTTCTGGTAATTGTAGCTGGTTTGCGATTCAGTTTAAAAAGCCAAAATCTATTTGAAGCTTTTAATTGAAGATCATTTACTTAGAGTTCTAAAAATAGACAACTTAACAATTCACACGAAAACACACTATTTTAAGAACTAAAATGATGTCACGTCAGTGAAAGCATCACTTCATATCTCCCTACCGGATCTTCCTCTGTGGTTGAAACTGTGGCATGGATTTGTCTATGAGCTCTGGTGAACCTACTTTTATGAATCAATGGAGACATGGATTCTGTTAAACCATGGCAAAACTGCTGTCACTTTAGTATGGGTATACCCCATGATTTCTCAGTCTCTTTCGCACTGTTGTGGAAATCCAAGAATACTTCTGAAGCAAGACTGTTTCCTGAAACTTAAGATTTTTCTGATTTTCTGGATGGCTACTTCAGACTTCACACCTTCTCCCAACACAGAGCTGTTTAAGGATGACTTCCCCACACATTGCCAACACAATTCAGCTCAACATCTTTCCATAACTGTTCTTTTTTCCTTTCATCTTTAATTCCATTGCCCTCAACAGACAATTGAATTTACCATCTTTAAAATACAAATATCTTCCATGATATTCCTAATGCCTCTTCTTTCAGGTCAAAGAAAACGTAATAACCTTCCCTAGTTTACTTCGAAAACTGTAAAAGCCTTTCACTCTCCTTTAAAATTTAACAGCTGAAAAAAACAGGTCCCTATCTATCTCCTAATACTACTTTCTAAATTTTGTTCATTTATTTAGAAATTTACTTCATCTTGGTTTTGTTAAAAATGCATGCATTTAGCACCTCTACTCCTTTTCATCTCTCAACTCTCTGAATGGAGAGTTGTCTCAATTAACTTTTTCCCAGCTTTTGAATGTCTTATACTTCTTTACAGGAAAACAAAACATGCCCCCAAAATATCTGAAAAATAACATCCATCTTTTGCGTGTGTAGAAGGTAGCAAAGCTGAAAATACAAGACATCATACAACGGCATATACTTCATTACTGTAGGACAATATAGGGTTACTAGAACTTTGTAACAATAGATTAACAGGAAATACACTAACAGATTCCATAATGTATGTTCAAGAACAGCTTCCTCACTGCTGCCATCAGACTTTTGAATGGACCTACCTTGCATTAAGTTAATTTTTTTTACACTGTAACATTATATTCTGTATCCTCACTTTTCCTTCTCCCCAATGTACTCTATAAATGGTATGCTTTGTCTACATCGTACGCAAGAAACAATACTTTTCACTGTATATCAATCCATGTGATAATAATAAATCAAAGATTAGCTACCATGTTCAATTAAACTGCAGACCTTGAAATGGAATGTTTTAACTGAATACTACAAATAGTGACAGTGAGGTGGTGAATATACTTGGTTGCAATGAATAATCATTAACTGATAAGTGCATTACTTTATGAATTATAGAATGTTCCCTGCTTCATTTTTACACAAAATCGACCTGCACATGCATTCAAGAGGCGGAGGGAGTGGCCCCCCTTTGCTGACAGTATGTGCACATGCACACTGGGATTTCGTATCAGAGCTGACCCTAATGTCAAGTTAATTCTGTGAACTACGGCTACTTGGTGGCGTATCCTAATGGCGATTCTTCAGCATAAGAGGTGACAAAACATAGGAGAGATTTAAAGCAAAATGATGGCTCTTTGGAACTGCTATTCAGCGACTACTGTGGAACAGCAGTAGCGGAAAAATAACATTACTTCTAACACTACAAGGGTAGCTCAATTGTTTAGATGTTTTTTCCTCTCCATAATTTATCACCGGTTAAATACATTATTGAAGCACGTAGAAATGCTCAACAGCTTTTGCAGAATTTGTATTCTTTTAAAAAGGTACAGTGCATTCAATTCATGCAATTACTAGCCTGTCAATCATCTGCCATTGTTTGTAAATGTGCATTATTACACTCTATTAGAAATTCTGCACCCAGCCAGCTGCCACAGTGGCCTTTCAGAAAACTAATCACAAAAACGCACTCAATTCCTTTCATTCCCTCTCAGCACATTCTCTTCACACAGCATCTACAAGAACAATCTTGTGTAAATGTATTACAGATTATTGACACCTACAGATCCTGATCAAAATGGATGATCACATAGATAGCAATGCAATTTTTCAGGCTTAAAGTGCAAACTTTGGGAACTAAGGCCAGGGTTAATGCATGGGTCACTTACTCTTACCCATCCAAAGATATACAGGTTAGATTGATTGGCTATGCTCAATTGCCCTTTAGCATCAAGGATATCAGCAAGGTAAGTATTTGGGCTTACGGAGATAGGGCCTGGGTAGGATAGTTGTCAGTGCAGGCGCAATGGGCCAAATGGCCTCTTTCTGCTTTGTAGGGATCCTATGACTGTCTAGAATCTCCGGAGATTGAAGACTTATTTCATGGACATTCCTGTGGGCAAATAACCTGGGAGTTAAAAATCATTGGAGCTTTGGAAAAATGTTTTCTTTCATTTTCTTTGAACACTTTCATTTTTTAGTTATAAAAATATTGAAGATGAGGAATGAAAGCTATTTGACTGGAATAGAAGCAGATAGGAGGTTACATCAAGTAACCTGCAGGAGAGACTGTGTCAGGTTTTAATAACCTGTAGTTTAAAGTAGAAGTTGAAGCGACAGATATGGGAAGTGGGCAACACATCACTGTTCATGATGATAAAAACCAACGCCATGAGCTGGTATAATCCCTCAGGCATGAGGTCAATCACCATCATCAGTGATACAACTACTTCATGCTCATGAGATCAGTAAAAAGTCTGACAACACCAGGTTTTAGTCCAACCGATTTATTTGATAATAGACTCACAAGCTTTCAGGGTTAGCCCCTTCGTCATGAATGGAGAGTTCTGGCCTCAGACAGAGCATATAAAGCACAGACAGTTTAGAGATTATTGTCTCCAGACAGCACAGTGCTGTCTGGAGACAATACACATCTCTTTAACCTGTGATCAATGCTCCTTCCACACACATTGTCAGCCACGTTAGGACTTGAACAGCAGGTTAGGTGTAAAGATTCGCATTCTAATCAGTAATTTCTAAACTGTTTGTGCTTTATATGCTCTGTCCGAGGCCAGAACTCTCCATTCACCTGACGAAGAGGGAAACCTCGAAAGCGTGTGAGTTTACTATCAAATAAATCGGTTGGACTAAAACCTGGTGTTGTCAGACTTTTTACTGTGTTTACCCCAGTCCAACGCCGGCACATCCACATCATGACTACTATTGGCCTCACAGTGCCAGGGACCCAGGTTCTAGTGTGGAGTTTGCATATTCTCCCCACGTCTGCGTGAGTTTCCTCCGGGTGCTCTTGTTTCCGCCTGCAGTGTGAAAGATGTGCTAGTTATGTGCATTGACCATGCTAAATTCACCCTCAGTGTACCTGAACAGGTGCTGGAGTGTGGCGACTGGGAGATTTTCACAGCAATTTAACTGCAGTGTTAATGTAAGCCTACTTGTGACACTAGTAAATAAACTAAAAAAGTAAGGAAGAGGGAAATGGAGTAGGAGAGGTAAAAAGGAGGGGGAACAGGAATGGAGGGAGAGGAGGGGTAACAAGGTGGAATAGAAGAGCAAGGAATAGAACAGCTGGGAGGAAAAGAGCAAGCATGGGAGTAAAAGAGGAACCTGAGAGAATCATAGAATCCCAACAGTGCAGAAAATGACCATTCGGCCCATCGCATCTGCACCAACTCTCCAACAGAGCACCCCACTTAAGCCTATCCCTGTAGCCCCATGTATTTGCCCTGTTAATCTCCCTACTGTACATATCTTAGGACACTAAGGGGTGATTTATCATGACCTATCCACCTAACCTACACATCTTTGGGCTGTGGGAGGAAACCAGAGTACTCGCTGGAAACCCTCGGAGATACAGGGAGAATGTGCAAACTCCACACAGTCACCGAAGGCCAAAAATGAACCTGTGTCCCTGGTGCTGTGAGGCAGCAGTATTAATAATTGTGCTGCCCTTAAGAAAGGGTTGGAAGAGTGAATTGGGCCAGATAAGTACGGAAATAAGAGAAACAATAGGGAAAAAAAAGCAAGAAAAAGAAATGGACAGAGGGGAAAACACGGCGGAAAGAGTGAAAACTAGGAGGGAACGAATGGAGAGAGAAAATATGAAAGAGTAGAAGTTGGGAGAGTCAATACTGAGAATTGTTAAAGACAGGAACACGACCAATCTCATTCCCTATTGACTCCCCCTAAACAAACAAACATACACAAGGGTGGCATGGTAGCACAGTGGTTAGCACTGCTGCTTCACAGTTCCAGGGATCTGGGTTTGATTCCTGGCTCTGGTCACTGTCTGTGTGGAGTTTACACATTCTCCTCATGTCTGCATAGGTTTCCGCTGGGAGCTCCAGTTTCCTCCCACAGTCCAAAGATGTGCAGATTAGGTTGATTGGCCATGCTAAAATTGCCCCTTAATGTCTTGAGATGCTAGGTTACGGGGATTAGTGAGTAAAATATGTGGGGATTTGGCAGTAGGGCATAGGTGGAATTGTGGCTGGTGCAGACTCGATGGGCTGAATGGCCTCTTTCTGCGCTGTAGAGTTTCTATATAAAAAACACACAACACACCTTACTGACTCCTCCTACACACATGTACACACACACACTCCTGTTTTATTTTCTTAGGGTGCAGTACACACTGTGGACGAACTTGGTCTGCATTCATTTTGAATGCACACTACCTCAGGCAATTCTAATTCCATTAAATTTAAAACATCTCCAATTAGTTAAGAAAATTAAATTATAATTGCAAAGATTGTTTATATATTCATAACATGCATTGGAAGAAACAATTACAATATTGAAGATTTCCCCAGGGATGCATATACCAGCCTCACCCTTTGACATAACAACACTGTCAAAAAAAAAATCCATTGTATGAGCTGTGCGCTATTATAGTGGTCATTTAATAGATCTGCTGTGCCTGTAAAACAGTGGTTACACCCAGCTACAACTACTCTTCAGTTCATTTCAAGTAACTCCAGTAGCAGCCAGATTCTACCCTGCACAGCTCATCTGCTGTTGAAACCCTCATTCATGCCTTTGTTAATCTCTAGTCTTGTCTACTCCAAAACACTCCAGGCCAACTTTGCATGTTCAATCACCAGAAACTCAAGCTCATCCCAAACTCTGTAGAAATGCACCATAAAAAGCATTCTTTCTGGTTGTATCACAGCTTGGTATGCCTCCTGCTCTGCCCAAAACCGCAAGGAGCTACAAAAGATCGTGGATGTAACCCAATCCATCACACAAATCATCCTCCCACCCATTGACTCTGTCTACACTTCCCGCTGCCTCAGCAAAGCAGCCAGCATAAATAAGGACCCCATGCACCCCAGGCATTTTCTCTTCCATCTTCTGCTTTCAGGAAAAAGATACAAAAGCCTGAGGTCATGTACGGCTCTTGCAGGCTGCAAAGAGACATTGATAGGGTGCAGAGCTGGGCCAAAAAGTGGCAGATGGCGTTTAACCTGATAAGTGTGAGGTGATTCATTTTGGTAGGACAAACTTGAATGCAGATTACAGGGTCAACGGCAGAGTTCTGACGAATGTGGAGGAACGTGGAGAAACAGAGAGATCTTGGGGTTCATATCCACAGATCTCTGAAGGTTGCCATTCAAGTGGATAGAGCCGTGAAGAAGGCATATAGTGTGTTAGCGTTTATTAACAGGGGGTTTGAGTTTAAGAGCCATGGGGTTATGCTGCAACTATACCGGACATTGGTGAGACCACATTTGGAATATTGTGTTCAGTTCTGGTCACCTCACCATAAGAAGGATGTGGAAGCATTGGAGAGAGTGCAGAGGAGAATTATTAGGATGCTGCCTGGTTTGGAGAATAGGTCTTATGAGGAAAGGTTGAGGGAGCTGGGGCTTTTCTCTTTGGAGCTCAGGAGGATGAGAGGTGACTTAATAGAGGTTTATAAGATGATGAGAGGGATTGATAGAGTGGACGTGCAGAGACTATTTCCTCAGGTGGATGTAGCTGTTACTAGGGGGCATAATAATAAGGTTCATGGTGGGAGATATAGGAGGGATGTCCGAAGTAGATTCTTTACTCAGAGAGTGGTTGGCGTGTGGAATAGACTGCCTGCTGTGATAGTGGAGTCGGATACTTCAGGAACTTTCAAGTGGTTATTGGATAGGCACATGGAGCACACCAGACTTATAGGTAGTGGGCTAGCTTGATCTTGGGATTGGACATAGCTCGGTACAACATTGAGGGCTGAAGGGCCTGTACTGTGCTGTAATGTTCTATGTTTCTATGTACCAACCAACTCAAGAACAGCTTCTTCCCTGCTGCCGTCAGGCTTTTGAATGGACTTACCTTGCATTAAGTTGATCTTTCTCTACACCCTAGCTATGACTGTAACACTACATTCTGCACTCTCTCGTTACCTTCTCTATGAATGATATGCTCTGTCTGTATAGCACACAAGAAACAATACTTTTCACTATGTTAACACATGTGACAATAATAAATCAAATCAAATCAAACTCTGCTGCCCATGTCCTAACTTGCACCAAATTCTGTTTGCCCAACATTTCTAGTGTTTGCTGATCTGCACTGGATTTCAGTTAAGCAACACTTGATTTTAAAATTTGTATCTTTGTTTTCTGGCCTCCTCTTCTCTCTATCTCTGTAGTCTTCTCTAGCCCTACAACCCTCTGAGCTATCTGTGCCATACAATTCTGGCCGCTTGAGCATTCCCAATTTCAGCTACCAAGGCTCTAAGGTTCTTTCCCTACATTTCTCCGTCTCTGTACATCTCGTTCCTCCTTTAAGGCACTCTTTAAAACCTATCCCATTGAACAAGCTTTTGGTCATTTGTCCCGATTCTTCCTTATGTGGTTCAGCATCAGATTTGGTTTGATAGTGTTTCTGTGAAGAAAGTTTTGCTACATTAAAGACACTTTCCAAATACAAATTGTGTTCTTAATTTTGATTGGACTATAGTTATACCGGCTGCTTAGGGCACACTGCTGCATAATAACAGATAATTTCACTTCAAACCACTTTTTGTTTATAAACGTCAACTCAGTGTTACCATTAACTGTCCATTGCAATAATTTTCCTTTTAAGCACTTGACTGCTATACCATTATTGCAACAGGCAAAATAAATGTAACATTACAATTTTCCACTGTACTACAGAGGCACATCTGATAATTGTGTTCTGCACAGTTTTTGCAGTAATCACTAGCTCTGTTTTTTGATCTCCAAATTAGTGGATGCTACTCCTCCACAAAAGGCAAATTCCCTGCAATCCCAGCCTAATGGTACAGATAACATGAATTTCTTCACATTTGCTAATTTCCAATATCTGACCCATTTGGTGAGCTTGGTGTGGTTGTGTTTGAGGCTGGATGGAAATCCCATCTCCTACACATAACACTGTTCACATTGATTAGATTCATTCTTGTTAGAAATAACAAAAAACAGTACTTTGTCTGGGTTGAGTTCAGTAAGGTTTAGAACAATGTCAAGTACTTTTTAACTCTTAGAATAAATTGACAAATATGATGATCCGCTTGCGCTCATTGTTGAAGATTCTGTAGGGGATCTTTGGCTGGTTAGTGCTGAAGAATGTAAACTCCTGGTGACTATTTTCTGCTTTATCTTTCTTTTCCTTTTCTTCCCTTTCAACTGGCGCTACGGGACTTGGTCCTTCACTTGAATTACTCAATAATAAAGAACAGTGCCAAAAATCTGTGTTGAGAATAAAATCTAATGGTTGTACAGATTCCATCAACCTTTCAATCCCATGCATTTACACGCACCCAGTCAATGTGAAAAAGCAGCAATGAAATAATATTGCTCATTTAAAAGAGTAGAACACTACTGCATGCATTCTCATCATTATGATTAGTACATTAACCATGTAGAAGTTGCAACTTTGGGAGCCACAACAGAGTTAAAAAAAAGTGGTTGAGCAAAAGGACTTTTAATAAAGGGAAGCTTTAGTATTCCTCTATTAGTGAGGGGCCCATACAAACAGCACATCAATAGTTTTGCTATATTAGTGCTATAGTGATATTAGATGCTTGATTTGATTAAATCCACTCTTCCTCCCCAAAGAATCCTCACTCGTTATCATAGAAACTGCTAACTTGTCCCTCTGAAATAAATAAATCTGTTTGTCTGAATGGAGTATGCAACTATAAATATTGGCAGCTCCAAGTACTGAAATCCACAGCAGTGCCAAGTTGTTACATGCACCCAGCAAACTAAATTACCAGCAATATTGCTTCACTAATCAACCTGAGTTATTGTTGCTGAGGATTGAAAAATAATGTGTTATATGTCAAATGTAAGAACGTCATGTCAGATACAGCTGCAAGAATAAAACTCCCTTTACTGTGACTCCCAATGCAGAGCGATGCTAATAGCAAGGGTTCAATTCCTGTACCGGCTGAGGTTATTCATGAAGGCCCCGCCTTCTCAACCTTGTCTGAAGTGTGGTGATCATCAGGTTAAAATCACCACCAGCCAGCTCTCTCTCTCAAAAGGGAGGGCAGCCTATAGTCATCTGGGAATATGGTGACTTTATTTTTTTAAATTTCTTGTGGTCTGCAAATTTGCCAAATCTTTGCAGTTTCGTGTTTCGCTTCAGAAGGAATTCTTCAAATGCAGACAATAAACATAACAAAGCCTACTCCAACTTATAAATCAAAGAAAGGGTTTAATAAAGAAACTTCATTATTCCAGACTTGGGGTCTCGGTCTGGGCCAATCCATGTTCCCCACAATTCCCGACAGGTTCTTATTTATAGTGAGTCAGCTGACCATCACATAATTCTGTAACTGGTTCCATGATTTACTGGGGTCAGCTGACCCCTACAGCTTGTTACATTGGTCACATTATATTCAATACAAAGTTGTCACCGGTTATATTCTAACATTGTTCAGTGTCGCAGAAAAATTAAGATGGTGCTAATGCTGTAGCATTATAAAAATCTCCCCTTTTTGGCCCATTTTTTGCCACTCCCAGGAGATTATGCCTGTGGTAACCATGAAGGTAAGAAGAATTTAGTAGTTGGAAAAATGCTTGAATCCGTCATCAAAGAAGAAATAGCGAGGCACCTAGAAAAGAATGGTTTGATAGAGCAGATGCAGCACGGATTCGTTAAGGGGAAGTCGTGTTTGACGAATTTATTGGATTTCTATGAGGCTGTGACTAGTGCAGCAGACAGAGGGGAACAGAGGTGGATGTGGTGTTACTCGATTTTCAAAAGGCATTTGATAAGGTGCCGCACAAAAGGTTGCTTCAGAAGGTTAGGGGGCATGGAGTTGGGAGTAAGGTGTTAGCGTGGATAGAGGATTGGTTGTCTAATAGGAGGCAGAGAGTTGGTATCAATGGGTGCTAATCTGATTGGCGGTTGGTGACTAGTGGAGTGCCGCAGGGATCGGTGCTGGGGCCTCAGCTATTTAACATTTATATAGATGATCTGGAGGAGGGGGCTGAGTGTAGGGTGACGAAATTTGCTGATGACACAAAGATGAGTGGAAAAGCAAATTGTGTGGAGGGTGTAGAAAGTCTACAGTGGGATCTGGATAGGCTGAGCAAGTGGGCGAGGACCTGGCAGATGGAGTACAATGTTAGCAAGTGTGAGGTTATCCACTTTGGCAGAAATAATAGTAGGAGGGCTTACTATTTAAAGGGCGAAAAGCTGCAGCATGCTACGGTGCAGAGGGACCTGGGGGTCCTTGTGCACGAGTCGCAAAAACCCAGTCTGCAGGTGCAGCAGGTGATCAAGAAGGCAAATGGAATGCTGGCCTTTATAGCGAAGGGAGTAGGGAGGTCTTGCTGCAACTGTACAGGGCACTGGTGAGGCCGCAGCTGGAGTACTGTGTGCAGTTTTGGTCGTCGCACTTGCGCAAGGATATTTTGGCCTTGGAGGGAGTGCAGAGGAGGTTCACTAGGCTGATACCGAAGATGAGGGGGTTGGACTATGAAGAGAGATTAAATAGAGTGGGTCTGAGCTCGTTGAAGTTTAGAAGGATGAGGGGGGATCTTATAAAGACGTACAAGATAATGAAAGGAATGGATAGGGTAGAGGTAGAGATTCTTCCCGCTCAGAAAGGACAGCAGAACTAGAGGGCACAGCCTCAAGAGAAGGGGGGGTGCAGTTTAGAACGGAGTTGAGGAGGAACTTCTTCGCTCAAAGGGTGGTGAATCTCTGGAATTCTCTGCCCGTTGAAGTGGTGGAGGCTACCTTACTAAATATATTTAAGTCATGGGTAGATAGGTTTTTGACAGACAAGGGAATTAAGGGTTATGGGGAGAAAGCGGGAAAGTGGAACTGATCCACTTCAGATCAGCCATGATCTTATTGAATGGCAGGGCAGGCTCAAAGGGCTAGATGGCCTACTCCTGCTCCTATTTCTTATGTTCTTATGTAATTTAGTCATGTTGATCCTGGCCTCAAGTGAAGGACAGGAATGATGAACCAACTTTTCCTGTTCATCATTTTGGTACGTTATTAGTTAAGAAATGCTACGTTTCTGGTGTAGCTCACCTCTAGATAAAGCAAAATATGCAATGCACCCATAACCGTGTACATTCATCCTTTTCAGTCAACAGTCTAATTCCCTTCTGAATGCTTCACTTGAACCTACCTCCACTATGCCCTCAGGCAGTTGCATTCCAGACCCTAACCACTCACTGTGTCAAAAATGTTCTCTTCATTTCAATTTGCTCCTTTTACTTTAAATCTGTGTGCCCTCTTGTTGTTGATCCTCTCACCCCACCACAATGGGCCATCAGTCCTTTGTACTTAATATTACTACAGCTTGTTGCAATCTCTCTCAGTTACAGTTTAATATCTAACATGTGCTCCTTCTCTCTAACACATTGTCTCTTTAGTTCTATGGAGAATCAAAAAGATTTGAAACATTAACTCTGTTTTCTCTCCGTACAGATGCTGTCAGACCTACTAAGTTCTTCCAACATTCTCTATTCTTGTTTCAAATGCTAGCATCCACAATATTTTGCATATTTTAGGGTTTAATTCACTGCCATTTCTTTCCAGGACAACCTTTACCTGGACCTCACCCTCTGGCCTCTTACCTGCTCTTGATCTTTTCACTGAGAATTGTTGGCGTGACATCAGTTATCTCAATTTTTCTGTCCCCTCTCACTCACTCCAACCTGTTTCTGTCTGAACTTATTACACTGTGATCAAATCTGCTGACAAGGGTGGTACTGTTGTTGTCTGGCATGCTATCTCTAGAGATTGCATGTTGTCTGGCATGCTATCACTCTGAGATTGAGTGTCAATTCTCAGACACCTCCTCCTACCTCTCTCTGAACCATGACTCCAGCACCGAACATCAAGCTATGGTTTCTAAGACGGTCACTGACTTCATCACCTCTGGAGACTTTTCCCCCATAGCCTCCAACCTCTGTGAATTTTGAGGAGGAGGTAGAATCAGACCATATGGGGTTGGGAGACTGAGGTTGGAGGCTATGGGGGGGAAGATCTCCAGAGGTGATCCTCCAAAGGTGACCCCATATGGTCTGATTCTACCTCCTTCTCAAAATTCACAAACAATGATGCCCTGGTTGGCCCATCATATTAGTCTAATCCTGCTCCACGGAAATCATTTCCTCCCATCTTGACTCCATCCTCTCTCTTGTCCACTCTTCCCACCCACACTCATGATTCCTCTGATGCCCTCCATTTTCAGGCCCCATCAGCTTTCTCTTCACTCTTGATGTCCAATCACTCTACACTTCCACTCCCACTAGAAGAGTCTGAAGGCCTTCTGCTTCTTCCTTGAGTGGAGGCCTGAACAAACCCCCGCCCATCCACCACTACTGACCTCCAACTGGCTGAACTTGTTCGGTCAGTAAATAAAATTTCCTTTAACTAGTTTTGCATCTTGCAAATGAAAGGAGTGCTTATGGGTACCCATATAGGCTCCAATTATGCCTATCCATTTGTGGGTTATGTGGAACACTCCTTGTCCCTGTCCTAATTAGGCTCATTCTTATAGGTCTATCCATTACATCAATGACTGCATTGGTGCTGCTTCATATTCTTATCTGGACCTGAAAAACATGTAATGTTTGCTTTCAATTTCTACCTCTCTTTTGTCTTTACATGGTACATCTCTGACACTTCCCTTCCCAGCACCCGGAGGAACACACACAGACACAGAGAAAATGTGTAATTCCACAGTCACCCAAGGCCGGACCTGATGCTACCAGGAAATACATGTTCCCTTCACCACCACATCCTTCCCAAGAGCATTCTGCAAATGCAGAAGGTGCATCACCTGCCCTTTTACCTCCTCCCTCTTCACCATTCAATGTCCCTTTCAGGTTAAGCAGCATTTCAGTTGCATCTCCTACTATTGTATTCATTGTCCCCCATTGTGGTCTCCTCTACATTGGGGAGATTAAACGCAGACTGGGTGACTGCACTGTGGAACTCAGTGACACCAACCTTCCTTATTCTCATGCCCACATTCTGTCCTCACCCTGCTGCAATGCTCCAGTGAAACTTAAAGCAAGCTGGAGGAGCAGCATCTCATCTTCTAATTAGGCCTCAGGAATCAACACTGAGTGCAACAACTTCAGACTGTGATCTTTCTCTTTCATCTTAAACCCCTTTTAAAAAAATCCCATACATCTATTGACTCAATGCAAAAACCTCCCACTCTCTTCCACACCAGGTCATCTGTTTTTTGCTAAGGTTTCTACATCTTGTTACAATCTTTCACAACTACAGTTTAATATTTAACACATTCTTCTTTAGTTCTGATGAAGAGTCAAAAGGACTCAAAATGTTAAGAGTGTTCTCTCTCCCTACAGATGCTACCAGACCTGCTGAGTTTTTCCAGTATTTCTTGTTCTTGTTTCTGATTCCATTTTGCTTGTTCCCCTGCCTACTCTGTCCAGCCCCCTCATGATTTTAAATACCTCTAGCAATTCTCCACTAAAGAAAACAGTCCTAACTTCTCTAATCTGTCTTCATAACTAAAGGTCTTCATCCCTGGAATCACTGCTGTGTGATATCCAGAACTGAATGCAATACTCTAGCTGAGACCAAACCAGTGACTTGTGCAAATTCAACACAACCTTCTTATTCTAGTACTCTATGTCCCTATTAATAAAACCCAAGATACTGTATGGTTTATGAACTTCTCTCAACCTGTTCTGCCACCTTCAATGATTTATGCACATATACACACACATAAATATTGTTAAATAACTCTTTCACAGTGACAAATTTTCAAACCATATTCTGCTTACGACAAATGACAATCCTTCATTTACCAAGTTCACCAATAACATGTGGTTTTGAATAGATTGTCCAGTTTCTAAAAGTGGTCAAGCTGTACAGACAATTCAGTACTTTACTTTCACTATAAAAATATATTAATTCAGATAAAAATATGAATAAGCTGTAAGGAAAAAAAAAGCCTCCTAACTTACCAGAAGCTTTAACAGCCAGAACCTAGACTTGTAGTAGCAGGTTTTTGTGGGATTGATCAGAAACAGAAACATGAACCCATATAGTATGAGCGGGTTGACCTGCATTGGAATTATGTTGTATGACCCATACAAACTGATGAAAAGACTCAAACCCCAAAGGACACCTAGGAAACCAGCAATCTGTAAAAAGATAAATAGTTTTACCTATGTTGTATAGACAAACACACTTGTACATCAATAAGCCAGTTCCCCTCTACTATGCACTTGAAAATATGATGCAATTAACATCTAATCCACTTTGATTCCATTGTGTACATGGACTAGACGCCAGCAGGGCTGTGGCGAAAGGACTAAATAGCCCTCATGAAAAGAAAATTGTCTTGAATGGAACTTTACCAGATACATACGATGTAATGATCTAAGTTTAACAGAGTGTCCTGAACAAGGATACATAGATTTTGCCTTGGATGAGTAAAGGTGAATGCATGAACTTTTCTCCCCCTTTAGTTTTTGCATCTTCCAGATGTTTGCACCATTAGTGCAAGGCAACAGCTCAGTGACTATCACTGTTTGCTGTGCAGACACATGGATTTGGGCTAGTGTCTGTGGGAGTTTGCGCATTCTCCCCGTGCTTGCGTGGGTTTTCTCCGGGTGCTCCAGTTTCCTCCCACACCCCAAAGATGTGCTATTAGGCTGATTGGCAGTAATAAATTGTCCCTAAATTAGTTTCCCTCAATGTGGATGGCCATAAAACAATAGATAATGGGTGGAGGGGGGGACTGGTAGTGTTAAATTGGCGGCGCGGGCTTGATGGGCCGAAGGGCCTGTTTTTGTTCTTTGTTGTATTGTTTAATTGTTTGGATAATCATTGGTGGGCCTAACCATCTTCAGATGTGAATATATGTGTAGCACCGACATTTCCCAAATTTACAACATGGTAAAAGAAATCACAATCTGAAAATGGGAAATCTATTACCCAATAACCCTGAATAAGTATGTCCTTGATTATGCTGCTCAATGTTTATGATTTTTTTGTGCACCTACATTTTAAGGCAGGAACTTGAGCTCCAAAGTGCCTTCTATCAGGTTTAGTGAAAAAATAGATTCCTAATATGGGTGATGAAGGTAATAATTTAGAATTACTTTGTTCCTGGTCTATCTGTATTTCCAGGCCAAGAGGGTAATTAGTTCTCTCAAAAGTGTGATTTCTCATCTAATTTTTCTTTAGCCCTGTTTTTTTTAAAATCGTGCTTCAACTTTTTTCCAAATGTCATTTATACTCGATAAAAAGAAAAGTGGTCATGGTTACAAGCAATTCCACTTGCATTGAATTATTTTGTCATGGCAGCAAGGGTCACAGTTCCCAGACCCCACTTGTGGTCCTTATCTCCAAGCCATCCTCTATAGCTGCAGCAGGTTCTTTCAATTTGATGGGTGCCAGGATGCATGGATATTCTCCAAGAAAGAAACAAGGACCATAATGTTCCGAGACCTAAATATTAATTGAATTTAAACCCCAACCTCATGATAATCAGGCGTTCTTCTTTCCTGTACATGGAAGCTCTTGACACCTGCCACACAGAATTTATAAGATAGAGAAGACAGCAACTTAGTGTAACATGGGAGTGAATGTTCTGTTTTCCTGTGGAAAAAATGTCCTGCTGGAGGATAAGGCCGTGATAGCATTTATTGAAGTGTAAGACTATAAAGAAGGCAAAAAAGATCACCGTTCTTTACAGAGGATGGCTTGGAGATGAGGACCACAAGTGGGGTCTGGGAACTGTGAACCTTGCTGCTATGACAAAATAATTCAATGCAAGTGGAGTTGTTTGTAACCATGATGGGGCCCCATGCCAAACAAAGGCAACTGTTGAATGCCTCTTTGGCAGCAGGACAAGACCATGTGAAGCTTGGATAACTTTAATCCTTGACAGTGCGTTCAAGCTCTGGCATTACGTGAAGTGCTGTTGAATGATACTTTTCTAAGGTGGTCTTGTGCCCACTGGGGTTCTGTGAAAACAGTACTGTTTGAAATAAAGCCCAGAAGGAACGCATTAGATCATATGAAAATGTGAAAAACACTCTGAATAGACTACACAGACAACAAATGAAATATCCAATACAGACAGTGCACAGACACTCAGTGTCAAGGCACACATTTAAGAGAAAAATTTCCCCATTAGAAGCTGAATCTAGATTGATTGAGGATGGTTTTTCGGGGCTGACCCAAACTCATTGTCTACGAAAGTATGTGTAGCTATGATTAATACAAATAAGTAAGGTGAAATCAGTTTTAAACATGGGGGTATAAAATGTGATCATTGTAAGCATTGTAATTGTTGGCTAGGAGTACTGAGCAATTAAATTGGACCTAATGAATGAACAGATTAAGAAAACATCAAATCACTATGAAAGTTGATACTTGTGGTAGGCCTGTCATTTGAAATGACTAACCTCAAAGAGATGCTGATGAGACAAATTACTCCTGGGGTTCAGTTCAAATATTAGCACATGGTTAACTCCAGCCTGCCGCCAACCATATGTGTTGATGCCGAGCAGAAAGAGAAATTCAATCAGAAGGAATCCACCACGATAAATACGCACCAAAGGCCAAATGTTCCCATCCTTTGATTTAGCTGGAAAATGGAACAAAAAAATGTGAAAAGCAGCTGAGCTGCTAGGTAGACACTAATTACCTAGATGGAACCTGAGCTTTTCACATGACGACACAAGGACCATGCTGACAAATGTATTTTGACGCGTCACCCTCTGATCCACTTTCTCCAGCATCTAAAATTCAGTTATTTCTCCACATCACCATCTTATCAGACACTGCTTTGGTGATGAGTCGGCCTAAATGGATAGAGCAGGGGCAGGAATGGTTGCTGCAGGTCCCGGGGTTCAAATGTTTTAGTCGGAGTAGAGAAGGAGGTAGAAGGGGGGGGAGGGGTAGCATTATTGGTCAGGGACTGTATCACAGTGTCAGAGAGGACGTTTGATGAGGACTTGTCTGTTGAGGTAGTATGGGCAGAGATTAGAAATAGGAGTGGAGAGGTCACCCTGTTTGGAGTCTTTTATAGACCTCCTAAAAGTTCTAGAGAGGTTGAGGAAAGGATTGCGGAGACGATCCTGGTTAGGAGTGAAAGTAATAGGGTAATTGTTATGGGGGATTTTAACTTTACTAATATTGATTGGAATTGTTATAGCTCTAGCTCGTTAGAGGGGTCAGTTTTTGTACAAAGCGTGCAGGAAAGTTTTTTGACTCAGTATGTAGATAGGCCAACTAGAGGTGAGGCTATATTGGATTTGGTGCTGGGAAATGAGCCAGACCAGGTGCTAGACTTGGAAGTTGGTGTGCATTTTGGTGATAGTGACCACAATTCGGTTACGTTCACCTTAGTGATGGAAAGGGATTGGCATGAACCTCGGGCCAGTGGTTTTAGCTGGGGGAAGGGTAATTATGAGGCTATTAGGAGAGAATTAGGAAGCATAGGGTGGACTAGGAGATTACAGGGACTGGGAACGTCCGAAATGTGGAGTTTTTTCAAGGAGCAGCTACTGCGAGTCCGTGATAGGTATGTCCCTGTCAGGCAAGGAGGAATTGGTAGGGCTAGGGAACCGTGGTGCACCAAAAAAGTTGACTCGTTGGTTAAAAGGGAAAAGGAGGCTTATGTTCGGATGCGACGTGAGGGCTCGGGTAGTGCACTAGAAAACTTTAGATTGGCTAGGAGGGAGTTGAAGAGTGAGCTAAGAAGGGCTAAAAGAGGACATGAGAAGACTTTGGCTGATAGGGTTAAGGAGAATCCTAAGGCGTTCTATAGGTATGTCAAGAACAGAAGGTTGGTTAGGGCAAGATTAGGGCCAGTTATAGACAGCAGAGGGAAGTTATGTGTGGAACCGGAGGAGATTGGAGAGGCATTGAACCAATATTTCTCTTCGGTGTTCACGCAGGGGGACATGGATATAGCTGAGGAGGACACTGGGTTGCAGGGGAGTAGAATTGACAGTGTTACAGTTGATAAGGAGGATGTGCT
Source organism: Carcharhinus amblyrhynchos (assembly GCF_965287045.1). Taxonomy (NCBI): domain Eukaryota; kingdom Metazoa; phylum Chordata; class Chondrichthyes; order Carcharhiniformes; family Carcharhinidae; genus Carcharhinus; species Carcharhinus amblyrhynchos. The sequence goes on along the minus strand of NC_137332.1, from coordinate 83,128,223 downwards.
GGATATTCTGGAGGGTCTGAAAATAGATAAGTCCCCTGGTCCGGATGGGATTTACCCCAGGATTCTCTGGGAGGCAAGAGAAGTGATTGCAGAGCCTCTGGCTCTGATCTTCACGTCGTCGTTGGCCTCTGGTATAGTACCGGAAGATTGGAGGTTAGCGAATGTTGTCCCATTGTTTAAGAAGGGGAACAGAGACTTCCCCGGGAATTATAGACCGGTGAGTCTCACTTCTATTGTGGGCAATGTTTTAGAAAAAATTATTAGGGATAGGATTTATAGTTATTTGGAGAGTAATGAAAGATTGGAGATAGTCAGCATGGTTTTGTGGCGGGTAGGTCGTGCCTTACTAACCTTATTGAGTTTTTTGAGAAAGTGACCAAAGAGGTGGATGGGGGTAAGGCAGTGGACGTGGTGTATATGGATTTTAGTAAGGCGTTTGATAAGGTTCACCATGGTAGGCTTCTGCAGAAAATGCAGATGTATGGGATTGGGGGTGATCTAGGGAATTGGATCAGGAATTGGCTAGCGGATAGGAGACAGAGGGTGGTGGTTGATGGTAAATATTCATCATGGAGTTCGGTTACGAGTGGTGTGCCTCAGGGATCTGTTTTGGGGCCACTGCTGTTTGTAATTTTTATTAATGATCTGGATGAGGGTATAGTTGGGTGGATTAGTAAATTTGCTGATGACACCAAAGTCGGAGGTGTGGTAGATAGTGAGGAAGGGTGTCATAGTTTGCAGGAAGACTTAGACAGGTTGCAGAGCTGGGCCGAGAGGTGGCAGATGGAGTTTAATGCGGAGAAGTGTGAGGTAATTCACTTTGGTAGGAATATCAGATGTGTCGAGTATAGGGCTAACAGGAGGACTTTGAATAGTGTAGATGAGCAGAGGGATCTAGGTGTATGTGTACATAGATCCCTGAAAGTTGGGAATCAAGTAGATAAGGTTGTTAAGAAGGCATACGGTGTCTTGGCGTTTATTGGTAGGGGGATTGAATTCAGGAGTCGCAGCATAATGTTGCAACTGTACACAACTCTGGTGCGGCCGCACTTGGAGTACTGTGTGCAGTTCTGGTCCCCACATTACAGGAAGGATGTGGAGGCTTTGGAGAGGGTGCAGAGGAGGTTTACCAGGATGTTGCCTGGTATGGAGGGGAGGTCCTATGAGGAGAGGCTGAGGGATTTGGGGTTGTTTTCGCTAGAAAGAAGGCGGCTAAGAGGGGATCTTATTGAAACATATAAGATGATTAGAGGTTTAGATAGGGTGGATAGTGATAGCCTTTTTCCTCTGATGGAGAAATCTAGCACGAGGGGGCATGGCTTTAAATTAAGGGGGGGTAGTTATAGGACGGATGTCAGGGGTAGGTTCTTTACCCAGAGGGTGGTGAGGGATTGGAATGCCCTGCCTGCTGCAGTTGTAAATGCGCCTAGTTTGGGGGCGTTTAAGAGATCCGTGGATAGGTTTATGGACGAAAAGGGATTGGTTTAGGTTAGTGGGTCATTGTTTTGTAACTGGTCGGCGCAACATCGTGGGCCGAAGGGCCTGTTCTGCGCTGTAATGTTCTATGTTCTAAATACAGCAAGGTCTTCACTTAGTCCAGCTTACACATCCTGAGTGCGCAGAATCAATGTTTCTCTCAGTAGAACTGCTGAATCACTATGTCTCAATTGCCTGCAAGTCCTTTAATTTGGCTTTGATCACTTTTTTTAACCTTGGAAGGCATGGTTATTTCAAATCTTCTGCAAATCAACAACAATTTGCATTTAAAGAGCTCATAGCAAAATGCCCATTGGTTCATTGGAACAGTGTCAACAAAATTTGAAATTCAGCCACTTCAGGCATTAGATCAAGTGGCCAAAAGTTTAGTCAAACAGGTAGGTTTTAAGGACTGTCTTAAAGGGGACCACAGTAGAAAGGCTTAGGAGAGGAAATTCAGAGCTTAGGTTGAACTCTGAAAATCAAGTGCAGGAGGGCATAACTGGAGAAGTTTAGAGGTTGGAGGGCTAGAGGAGGTTACAGAGATAGAAAGGGGCTAATTCAGCCAACAAGCTATTGTGCCTCACCTTTGATTACTTGATTCCTTTAACAAATACCCTTGGCTTATATTCTAACCTCAGGTAGAATTCCAACATTCAAAGCCTTGCTGAAACTGCTTCAAAGAAATTTGGATTCTACTTTACACAAAACATTATTTTCCCCTCAAAAACAATGAGGTTTCTGATAATTTGTACACAATGTGAATACTGTTCTCCTGTTTGGGGAGTCTGTGCTTTTATACTTTTCCTGGGCAAGACAATAAAAAGAAAGATTGGTACCTGATACTGAAAACAGAATACAGTGACCTGCTTAGTGCTTATCAATTCAACAACTCAATGTTGACTATTGTGACAAATCACAACGGCTGACAGTTGGAAATAGTTAGCTCAGTTAGGGATTTAAAATCAAATGGTGGACAATTGGAACAAAAACAGAAAATGCTGGAAAATCTTAGCAGGTCTGACAAATCTGTGGAGAGAAAATGAGGTTACGTGTTGAGTTAGGATGACCCTTTGTCAGGGCAAATTTTCCAGCATTTTCTGTTTTTGTTTCAGATTCCAGCATCCGCAGTATTTTGTCTTTATCTTAATGGATTATTGGATGTAGCTTACTTCTATTTTAAGCACATTGAATAGAACAACAAAAGAACCTAGCACGCTGGGTTCACTGTCAAAGAGTAAAAGAAGGAGCATCCCTTATTGTCAATTTGAAAGAGCGAAGAGACTAGCTTTTACCAGAAAAGAAGTACCTGACAGGTAATTTTAGAGAGATATTCAAGGTAATAAATGGTATAGACAGGGTAAATTTATAAAATTGATTATAATTAACCTGAATTAGATAGTAAGGGTAGTCAGACAAAAGTAGTAAATGATAATGCTAGAGTTGATATCACAACATAATTCCAGATGGAGAGAATATCTAATACTTGAATTGAGCTTCCAGGCAGAGCAGTGGTGATAAAGCCTCTAGAACTGTTTAATACACTATTGCAGGCAACAATGAGGTGAGTGTAAAGTCTTTTAGGATGGATGAATTAGGATCAGCCAAAAGGTGTTTCTCATCTGTGCACATTTTTTGATCTCACATTTAATGAAAAATGCCAGCAGCAGAAATTTCCTTCCCTCAACAACGTATCAAAGCATCGTATCTGTAGGAGACAGAGTTGCGGGAACTTGCAAGGAAAACTGTGCCACTGATTACTATCAGTTTCTACACATTTCTGTTATTCGTCCCAAATAAAGTCAAAAAATGTATTTTGTTCCTCTTTTTTTAATCTGTGTACTTGGGAAACTTCCTCTTTCTTCCTCCCCCTGTCCAACAATACTTCCCCACATGACATCAAAAACATGGAGTAATGTGGCACAGTGCAATACCACAGCCAAAATCCTTCATTCATCAGACCCTAATATGGGACATGGACCTAGTCACAGTAATGTTTGCACGTTGTGTGAGAATTGTCCTAGAACATCTGCTCATTCTTTTATTTTTAAGGCAGATTCAATTTTATTTCTTGTCAGTGTGCTCCAAGAGTCTTCCGCTGGGCAATTCAAAATCTGCATATAGGCTGTATAAACAATAAACTTTTCAATGTAGGCTGCAGCTGTGATTTATTACTAAGATTAGCCAACAATATTAGGGCAGGCCAAGGCAGTAAAAACTAATTGCAGGCTATTCAACCAAAGAAGCCAAACCTGGAACTGAATCACTGATTGGCAATCACAAATGAGAATACTGGTTAGTTCTCCCCTCCCTAGCTCAGTGGCCCTGAGGGCAACTTTATCTCCTCCACCAACTAATGTCTTGGCTGGGAACAGCTGATTCAGCACAGATGAAGTAATTCATCCTGGGATCTTTTTCATCTGTGTGACTCAGTATGGTTATTTTTACCTTGCTTCTGGTTTGTGGGGTCATGATGTAAAAATTATACACCACAGATTAGTCTTCTGATCTGCAAAACTGTCTTTTGGGAGGGCATAAAGATACAAAAGCCACAATATAAAGAGAGGATGCATACTACTGACTCACTGCACTGCGTGAGAGCCTGGGCACTATAATCTTGTTGGTTACCCGGTAAGGTTCATGTAATGACAGCACAGCAGAAGCTGCACCTCCGCAATTTGCTAGCTACCCTGTGTTCCTGTTAGTGATATACTTAGACAGTATTTTCTGCAGGAGAAGCAAGACTGACGTTAATGTGAATAAAATCATGACAATGATCCCCAGTTTAAAATTAGCGAACGCGGTCATCCTGATACCTTTTTCTTGAAGCTCTGGGAATGCAAGAGCATCACTATTAGCAATTAGGACAGCACGGTGCCAGGTATACGGGTTCGATTCCCAGCTTGGGCCACTGTCTGCACATTCTCTCTGTGGATTTACTCCGGATGCTCCAGTTTCCTCCCACAGTCCAAAGATATGCTGGTTAAGTGCACTGGCCATGCTAAATTCTCCCTCAGTGTACCTGAACAGGTGCCGGAGTGTGGCGCCTAGGGGATTTTCACAGTAACTTCATTGCGATGTTGATGTAATTCTCCTTGTGACACTAACAAATAAACTTTAAATAAACTTAAACTGAAGAAGTCATACAGACTCGAAAGGCTAACTCTATTTCCTCTCTCAACAGATGCTGTCAGGTCTGCTGAGTTTTCTAATGTTTTCTGTTTTTGTTATAATCAGCTTGACTCCATTACAAGCAGAACTGGGAACTTGAAATGGAACAAGAAATATGGGAAGTATAGCACACTGAAATCTTCTTAAACTGCATGACTTCAAATCATTACTGAACAGTATGTTATTATTGCTCACATTATTCGCTAGTTACTTCTGGACAGAAATTTTGCACATATTTAAAAATAATGGGGGACTGGATAAAAAGATACTGAGCTGTGCAAACCATAATTTCCTTTTTGTGTGTGCTGAGTTAGCTGGTCTCAACCCGCCATTACAATTGTTCTCAGTACTGTGGAGCTATGGCCAGGATAAATCATGGGGGGTTCTCACTCCTGATTCCAAACCAGTCATCCTTGCTGGGGAATTTGAGAATGTGTATGTCAAGTGAGGGCAGGTTAACGTTCAGCTGTATTAACATTCCCACAGTTGAATACTCAAAGACTGAGGTACCAGAAGGTGGCCAGCGCCAACACGAACTACCCCCCCAGAATGAAATGGCACCTGTATGGAAACCCAAGGAAAAACTGGTTGGAACTTGAAAGCAAATGGGAAAAAAACTTTGGTATGACTATATTAGGCAGGTCCCCAGAATATTATCCCCTATGAATTTATCAGACATATCCCTGAAGCAAGGTTGGTGGAGGGGTTGAATACCCATTCTGGTAGCACACCAATGTGAGAAATAACAGTATGCGGCATCATCACTTCAAAAAGGCTAGAAAATTTAAACAGACAGACTCACAAACCCAAATCCTTTTGAACACAGGTGACCTTTATGTACATGCTCCTGACACTTACCGACGAGTATCAGAGCAGCAAGTAGTACAACAAAAATTCCAAAGTACATTCCCACCCTGAATATGGTCCACGCAGGAGCTGGCTGTAAGAAAAGAAAGAAACAATGGAGCCACTAAGATATAGTAAAACACACAGGAACAATAACTCTTGTTAAAAGTATGAAACAACTCCAAATGTTCCTAAACAGTAATAATTCACATGCCTAAACTCCTTATACAAATCCCTGCTGAGCTTTAAGAATGCAAGGCACATTTTATTCAAATGATTTAACTAAAACAATGGGGTGAAATAACTTTGTTCTTTGCTGTAATTCTGGCATATTTGCGACATCCATGGTGACGTACCAACCAAACTTTGGAAGACAATGAAACACGTCGGGGAAGGTTTAAACTAGTTTGGCAGGGGAATGGGACCCAAAGCAGTATGGAGATAGAACAGAAGTTTGGGGACAGCACAGAAGTTAAAGAGAGCCCATTAAGTAGTAAAGGCAGTGTCAGTAATGCTAGTACCAGACAGATCAGGCAAAAGCAAGACAGAGAGCAAGGGAAGTTCATATTAAACTGCATTTATTTCAATGCAAGAGGCCTGACGGGCACGACAGATGAACTCAGGGCGTGGATGCATACGTGGGACTGGGATATTAAAGCAATGACTGAAACATGGCTAAGGGAGGGACTGGACTGGACTGGCAGCTCAATGTTCCAGGGTACAGATACTATTGGAAACATAGAACGAGGTAAAAGAGGAGGGGGTGTTGCACTTTTGATTAGGGAAATCATCATGGCCGAACTGAGAGGGGATATATCCGAGGTTCGGCCACTGAGTCTATGTGGGTAGAACTAAGTAATAAGAAGAGGGAAATCGCTTTGATAGGGTTGTAATATAGACCCTCGAATAGTCAGCAGGAAATTGAGGAGCAAAAGGGTAAGGAGATTACAGATAGCTCCAAGAAAAATTGGGTGGTAATAGTCGGAGATTTTAACTTTCCCAACATTGACCGAGACAGCCATAGTATTACAGGATTGGATGGAGAGCAATTTGTTGAATGTATTGAGGAGGAATTTGTCATTCAGTATGTGGATTGCTCGACTAGGGAGGGGGCAAAACTGTGACCTCCACTTAGGAAATAAGAAAGGGCAGGTGACAGAAGTGGTAGTGAGGGATCATGTTGGGATCTGTGACCATAATTCTATTAGTTTTAAGATAGCTATGAAGAATGATAGGTCTGGCCCAAAAGTTAAAATTCTAAATTGGGGCAAAGGCAATTTTGATGGTATCAGGCACGAACTTTCAGAAGTTAAGTGGGGGAGTCTGTGGGAAGGCAAAGGGACGTCTGGTAAATGGCAGGCTTTCAAAAGTGTGTTAATCAGGGTTCAGGATCAGCACATTCCTTTTAGAGCGAAGGGCAAGGCTGGCAGAAGTCGGGAACCCTGGATGAGTCAGGATATTGAGGCCCTGGTCAAGAGAACAAAGAGACACATGACATGCATTGGCAGCTAGGATCAAGTGATCCCTTGAAGAGTATAGGGGGTATAGGAGTAGAGTTAAGGCTCCATGTTTCATACTGGGCAATCAGGAGGGCAAAAAGGTGACATGAAATTATATTGGCAGATAAGGCAAAGGAGAATCCAAAGAGCTTCTACAAATACATGCAGGGCAAAAGAGTAACAAGGAAGAGTGTAGGGCCTCTTAAGGATCAATAAGGTCATCTACGTGTGGATTCCCAAGGAATGGGCAAGATCCTAAATGAATATTTCTCATCCGTATTTACTGTTGAGAAAAGCATGGATGTTAGGAAACTTGGGGGAATAAACAGTGATGTTTTGAGGAGTGTACATATTACAGAGAAAGAGATGCTGGAAGTCTTAAAGTGCATCGAGGTAGATAAGTTCCTGGGACCTGACAAAGTATATCCCAACATTGTGGGAGGCTAGGGAGGAAATTGCAGGTCCCCTAGCCAAGATATTTGAATCATTGATAGTCACGGGTGTGGGTGCCTGAAGACTGGAGAGTGGCAAATGTTGTGCCTTTGTTTAAAAAGGGCTGCAGGGAAAAGCCTGGGAACTTCAGGCCAGTGAACCTCACATCTGTAATGGGTAAGTTGTTGGAAGGTACTTTGAAGACAGGATCTACAGGTATTTTGAGAGGCAAGGACTGATTAGGGACAGTCTGCATGGCCTTGTGAGTGGAAAATCATGTCTCACAAATTTGATTAGAGTTTTTTGAAGGGGTAACAAAGGCAGTGCAGTTGATGTTGTCTCCATGGACTTCAGCAAGGCCTTTGACAAGGTACCGCATGGTAGGTTGTTGCATAAGGTTAAATCTCATGGGATCCAGGGTGAGATATCTAAATGGATACAAAATTAGCTTCATGCCAGAAGCCACAGGGTGGAAGCCTGTGATCAGCAGTGTGCCTCAGGGATCAATGCTGGGTGTACTGTTATTTGTCATTTATATTAATGATTTGGATGAGAATATAGGCGGCATGGTTATTACAGGAATTGGGACATCTTGTTTGAAGTTGTACAAGACATTGGTAAGGCCACACTTGGAATATTGTGTACAGTTCTGGTCACGCTATTATAGAAAGAATATTATTAAACTAGAAAGACAGTACTAGGATGCTACCTGGACTTGATGGTTTGAGTTATAAGGACAGGCTGGATAGACTGGGACCTTTTTCTCTGGAGTATAGAAGGCTGAGGGATGATCTTATAGACGTCTATAAAATAATGAGGGGCACAGATCAGCTTGATAGTCAATATCTTTTCCCAAAGGTAGGGAAGTCGAAAAGGTTTAAGATGAGAGGAGAAAGATACAGAAGAGTCCAGAGGGACAGTTTTTTCACACAGAAGGTGGTGAATGTCTGGAACAAGCTGCCAAAGATAGTAGTACAGGCGCGTACAATTTTGTCTTTTAAAAAGCATTTAGACAGTTACATGGGTAAGATGAGTACAGAGGGATAATGGGCCAAATGCAGGCAATTGGGATTAGTTTAGTGGCAAGGACAAGTTGGCCGAAGGGCCTGCTTCCATGCTGTAAACCTCTATGACTCTTATGTTTTGTCACTGTATTAGAAATGTGTGCCAAAGTGTTGTGAAGTTATAAGAAATGTTTTCCTGGATCTTTTCAAAGGTACCAATACCTGCAAGAACAAAATGGAAACCTATGGAGCTCCAAGCAGCATTTTTACACATGAAAGCTCCTGCTTTTAAAAATCCATTCATAAAATGTGGGGGTCATTGGATAGGGAAGGTTTATAACCCATCTTTAATCAGGTGGTGGTGGTGAGTTGCCTTCTGGAAATGCTGCAGTCCATGTAGTATTGGTACACTCAGTGTTGTTAGCAAGGGCTTTGCAGGATTTTGACCCAGTGACAGAAGGAACAGTGAAATATTTCAGTGACCAAAGTGAATGTTTGGGAACGGGAGCCAATCAAGCGAGTTATTTTGTTGTGGATGGTGTCAATCTTCTTGAGTTGTCAGAGCTACACTCATCCAGGGAAATGAGTATTCCATCACACTCCTGACTTATGCCTTGTAGATGATGGATAGACCTTGCAAAGTCAGGGGCTGAGTTACTCGCCACAGGATTCCTAGCCTCTGATCTGCTCTTACAGCCGCAATATTTATATGGTTAATCCAATTCAGTTGCTACTCATTGTTACTCCCAGAATTTTGGTTGGGTTGTGGGGGAATTTTGTGATGTTAATGCCATTAAATGTCAAGGGACGATGGTTAAATTTTCTCTTGTTGGAGATGGTCATTGCTTGGCACTTGAGGCGTGAATGTTACTTGCCATTCGTCAGCCCAAACCTGTATATTGTCCAGGTTTTGCTGCATTTGGACATGGACTGGTCATCTGGAGAGTCATGAATGGTGCTGAACATTGTGCAATCATCAGCGAACATTCCCACTTCTGACCTTATGATGGATGAAAGGTCATTGATGAAGATAGCTGGGCTTAGGACACAATTCTGAGAAACTCCTGCAGTGATGTCCTGGGACTGACTTGATTGACCTCCAACAACCACAAACATCTTCCTTTATGCTAGATATGTCTCCAACCAGCACTGTATTCCACTTGATTCACAGTTACTCCAGTTGTGCTAGCACACCTTGATGTCATATTTGTCAAATGCTGCCTTGCTGTCAAAAGCAGTCACTCTCACCTCTGGAATTCAGTTCTGTTGTCCATGTTTGAACAAAGGCTCTAAGGTCAGGAGCTTGGTGACTCTGGCAGAACCCAAACTGATTGCTTGTGAGAAAGTTATTGTGCTGCTTGATAGCACAGTTGATGATCCCTTCTATCACTTTACTGACGTTTGAGAGTAGACTGCTGGGGCAGATTGGATTTATCCTGTTTTTCTGTACAGGACATACTGGGCAATTTTCCACATAGCTGGGTAAATGCCAGTGTTGTAGCTGCATTAGAACAACTTGGCTAGTGAAACAGCAAGTTCTGGAGCACAAGTCTTCAGGACTACTGATAGAATATTGTCAGGACCTTTGCAGTGCTTCCAGCTGTTTTTTGATATCACATGGAATGAATCAAATTGGCTGAACACTCGCATTTGTGCTGCTGGGGACCTCAAGGGGTTGCCAAAATGGACCATTCAATCAGCACTTCTGACTGAAGATTGTTGAAGTGCTTCAGCCTTATCTTTTGCACTGATGTGCTGGGCTCCTCCATCATTGAGGATGGGGATATTTGTGCAGCCTCCTCTTCCAGTGAGTTGTTTAATTGTTCACTACCATTCACAACTGGATATGGCAGGACTGCAGAGCTTAGATCTCATTCATTGTTGTGGGATGGTTTAGCTTTGTCTATAACTTGCTATTTGGCACACAGTCCTGTGTTGGAGCTTCACCAGGTTAACACCTCATTCTTAGGTATGCCTGGTGCTGCAGCTGGCATTTCTAACTTCCTAGACTCTTCACTGAACCAGGGTGGATCCATGACTTGGTGGTAACGATAGAGTGGGTGATTTACCAGGCCATGAAGTCGCAGGTTGTGGTCAAGTACACTTCTACTGCTAATGGCCCACACTATTTCTTGGTTGCACAGTCTTCAGTTGCTAGATCTGTTCAAAATCTATCCCATTTAGCACAATGGTAATGCTACACAACATGATGGAGAGTATTCTTAATGTGAAGTTAGGACTACGTCTCCATAAGGACTGTGCAGTGGTCACTCCTTCCTTGGCTGAGGGGTCAATCATGAGGGGTAATAGTTTTAAAGTAAAGAGCAGGGGATTCAGAGGGGATTTAAGAAAAAATGTTTTCACTCAGAGGGGTGTGGGAATCCGGAGTGCACTTCTTGGGAAAGTAGTCAAGGCCGGAAATCTTGCAACCTTTAAAAAAATGTTTGGATGAGCACTTGAAATATCATAATATTCAAGGATAAGGGACAAGTGTAGGAAAATAGGATTAACATGTCTTTTGTGGTAGATATCGTCGCCGCAGATTCGATGGGTCAAAGAACCTTTTCTGCACTGTATGTCTGTATGATACTGTCATGGACAGATGCATCTGCTACAGTCAGGTTGGTGAGGATGAGGTAAAGTATGTTTTTCCCTCACCACCTGTCACAGACCCAGTTTTTTAGAACCTGGCCAGCTCAGTCTGTTATAATGCTACCTTGGTGATGGTCGCTGAAGTCCCCATTCAGAATACATTCTGCACCCTTGCCACCCTCACTGGTGTTCGACACAGACTATTGATTCATCAGCTGAGGGGGGAGGGGACATTTTTAGCAATCAACAGGAGGTTTCCTTGCCCATGTTTGACCTGATGCCATGAGACTTCAAGGGGTCCAGAGTCAACTCTCAGGGCAACTCTCTCCTAAACGTAAGCCACCTGTGGGATAGAACATAATGTGGTGATCCTGGTGTTGGACTGAGGTAAGCACAGTAAGAAGTCTCAGAACACCAGGTTAAAGTCCAACAGATTTATTTGATAACACAAGCCACATGCTTTCAGAATGCTGCTCCTTCATCAGGTGAATGGGAGTTCTGTTCACAAACAGGGCATATAAAGACATAATCTCAATCTACAAAATAATAGTTGGAATGCGAGTCTTTAGAGGTAATCAAGTCTTAAAGATACAGACAATGTGAACGGAGAGAGGACAGGTTACAGAGATGTGTATTGTCTCCAGCCAGAACAGTTAGAGAGATTTTGCAAGCCCAAGCAAGTCATGGGGCTTACAGATTGTGTGACATGTACCCAAGATCTCAGCTGAGGCCATCCTCATGTGTGTGGAATTTGGCTATCAGTTTCTGCTCAGCGATTCTGCGTTGTCATGTGTCAAGGCGGCTGCCTTGGAGAATGCTTACACGACGATCAGAGGCTGAATGCCCATGACTGCTGAAGTGTTCCCCAATAGGAAGAGAACACTCACGCCTGGTGATTGTCGAGCGGTGTTCATTCATCTGTTGTCGTAGTGTCTGATGGTCTCCCCAGTGTACCATGCCTCGAGATTTCCTTTCCTGCAGTGTATCAGGCAGACAATGTTGGCTATGTCACAAGAGTATGTACTGTGTACCTGGTGGATGGTATTCTCACATGAGATGATGGCATCCATGTTGATGATCCGGCTGGTCTTGCAGAGGTTGCTGTGCCAGGGTTGTGTGGTGTCTGGTCACTGTTCTCCTGAAGGCTGGGTAGTTTGCTGCGGACAATGGTCTGTTTGAGTTATGTGGTTCTTTGAAGGCAAGAAGTGGGGGTGGCATGTTGAAGGCTCCGGAGAAAATGTCGTAGTTTCTCTGCTCTGGAGACCCTGTGCAAGAACCTCTCCAGTACGTCATGGGCATCCTGAAACCCACTGTACAAAGGACCCCCTGCTTTTGACGTGACAAATACAGAAACTCAGCACACATGGAGCAATTGAACCAGGAGCACTCCTTGCCACAATGGATGTCTCAGCACTCTACACAAGCATCCTTTATAACGATGGCATTGCTGCAACTGCCTCAGTACTCAACATTAACAACTGCCAATCTCCACATGCAATTTTACAACTCATCCACTTCATCCTGGACCACAATGTCATCACCTTCAACAACCAGTTCTTCATCCAGACACACGGAACAGCCATGGGGACCAAATTCACACCTCAATATGCACAGGCTCGAACAAGACCTCTTCATTACACAGGAACTTCAACCGATGCTATACACTAGATACATCGATGACATTTTCTTCCTTTGGACTCATGGTGAACAATCACTGAAACAACTATATGATGACCTCAACAAGTTCAGTCCCACCATCAGACTCACCATGGACTACTCTCAGAATCGGCTGCATTCTTGTACACACGCATCTCCATCAAGGATGGTCACCTCAGCATTGCACTGTATTACAAGCCCATGGATAACTTCACAATGTTCCCATTTCTCCAGCATCCACTCGAAACACGATAAAGAAGCCATCCTCTACGGACAAACCCTCTGTATATACAGGATTTGCTAAGATGAGGAGGATTGCAACAGACACCTCCAGACGCTGGAAGATGCCCTTATAAGAACAGGATATGGCACTCGATTCATCGATCGACAGTTCTGACGTGCCACAGTGAAATACCGCACCGACCTCCTCAGAAGACACGGGACATGGCGGAGAGAGTACCCTTCATCGTCCAGTACTTCCCTGGAGCGGAGAAGCTACGACATCTTCTCCGGAACCTTCAACATGTCATTGATGAAGACGAACATCTCGCCATGGCCATCCCCACACCCGACTTCTTGCCTTCAAACAACCGGCATGGTAGCACAGTGGTTAGCACTGCTGCTTCACAGCTGCAGGGAGCTGGGTTCGATTGCCGGCTTAGATCACTGTGTGGAGTTCGCACATTCTCCTCGAATCTGCGTGGGTTTCCACTGGGTGCTCTGGTTTCCTCCCACAGTCCAAAGATGTGCAGGTTAGGTTGATTGGCCATGCTTAAAATTGCCCCTTAGTGTCCTGAGATGTGTAGGTTAGAGGGATTAGTGGGTAAAACATGGAGGGATAATGGGGTTAAGGCCTGGCTGGGATTGTGGTTGGTGCAGACTTGATGGGCCGAACGACCTCTTTCTGCGTTGTAGGGTTTCTACTTCTCTTTCTTTTAACCGCACAACCTCAAACAGATCATTGTCCGCAGCAAACTACCCAGCCTTCAGGAGAACAGTGACCACACCACACAACCCTGCCACAGTAACCTCTGCAAGATGTGCCGGATCATCGACACGGATGCCATCATCTCATGTGAGAACACCATCCACCAGGTACACGGTACATACACTTGCAACTTGGCCAACGTTGTCTACCTGACACGCTGCAGGAAAGGATGTCCCGAGGCAATGTACACTGGGAAGGCCATGCAGATGCTACGACAACAGATGAATGAACACCGCTCAACAATCTACAGGCAGGAATGCTTTCTTCCTGTTGGGGAACACTTCAGCAGTCACAGGCATTCAGCCTCTGATCTTTGGGTAAGTGTTCTCCAAGGTGGCCTTCATAACACTCGATGCAGAATCGCTAAGCAGAAACTAATAGCCAAGTTCCACACACATGAGGATGGCCTCAACCAGGATCTTGGGTTCATGTCACACTATCTGTAACCCCCACAACTTTCCTGGGCTCGCAAAATCTCTCTAACTGTCCTGGCTGGAGACAATACACATCTCTTTCACCTGTGCTTAACCTTCTCTCCACTCATACTGTCGCTACCTTTAAGACTTGATTACCTGTAAAGACTCACATTTCAACCATTATTTTGTAAATTTAGTTTATGTCTTTATATGCCCTGTTTGTGAACAGACCTCCCACTCACCTGATGCAGGAGCAGCGCTTTGAAAGCTTGTGCTATCGAATAGAACATACCCAGGGATGGTGATGGTGAGGTCTAGGAGATTATCTGCAAGATATGATTCTCTGAGTATGATTATGGCCAAGCTCTTGATTGACTAGTCTGTGGAAAAGCTTTTGGCACAAACCCCCAAATGTTAGTAAAGGTCAATAGGGCTGAGTTTACTATTGTCATTTCCGATACCTGGGCCACTGCCAGATGTTCTACTTTGTTTCATTCCTCATTGGCTTTCTCGATGTTTGATACAACTGAGTATCATTTAAGAGTAAATCTGGAGTACATGTAGGCCAGACCAGGTAAGGATGGCAGATTTCCTTCTCTGAAGGACATTAGTGAAGCAGATGGGCTTTCACAAAATCAACAACTGGACAAATCCAATCCAGCCAATTACTGTTCCATCATTAGACTTTTAATTGCAGATTTTAATTGATTGAATTCAAATTCTGCCATGGTGGGATTTAAACCCAGGTCCCCAAAGTATTACCCTCGGTCCCTCCTCCTCTGCTGCAAACTTGTACAGCAAGCTGAAGCTGCCTTCACTTGATCACGCAGTTGAATCATCAACATCTCTCAATTTATGAGGCTGACTCATTTGGATCCACATGTAGTATTACAGCACCAATCTGTATTGAATTTACCCTCAAAGGGATTTGAATCGAGTACCAAAATGGGTTTAGTGAACAATTATATCGGCAGTAATAAATATCGGCAGGGAAACACAAAATTGGTTATTCCATGAATTATACCTGTGTCTAAGAAGTAAAAGACCAGTGCATACCTACTGGTTAAAGGATCCATTGTGAGGGGAGTTTGAGTAATCTCAACCCAATTCCAAATGGGTAGAGTCATGGCTCAAAACTTTCCATAATTGGCAATCTCACTCAGATTATAGCTGGTATGGAAAATGTAAAACATCTTACTGAGTTAATCAGGGGTACTCTCCAGATGTGAGGTGCCTGAGGCACAATGTAAGGGACAGTAGAGGGAGCTTTATTTTGTGGCTATCTGTACTTTACCTGACCTGGGTGTGTTCAATAATAACAGTATATACCTGAAATTGAAATTGTGCCATTTACCAGCAAAGGAAAAAAGTTTGCATTTGTATAGCACTTTTCATATCAAGATGTCAGAGCCAACCAAGGACTTGTGAAGTGCAGTCGTTGTTGTGTATGCATACATACCTGATTGTGTGCAAATAGCAGGTTGCTCTCTCCCCAGGCAAAAGTGAGATAAGCAATCATTTAATTCATTTTGGTTGTGTTAGTTGAGGGGTAAATGCTGGTCAAGGGATAAACATTGGCCATATCACTCAGAAAACATCCCTGCTCCTTTTCTCCACAAAACTGAACTCAGCCAAAATTCTAAGATAAAAGCAAAATAATGTGGATGCTGGAATCATGATGTAGAGATGCCGGTGTTGGACTGGGGTAAACACAGTAAGGAGTCTCACAACACCAGGTTAAAGTCCAACCCGTTTATTTGATAGTAAATCCACAAGCTTTTGGGGTTTGCCCCTTCGTCAGGTGAATGGAGTGTTCTGGTCTCAGTTCTGGAATCATCAGGGCTCTGACAAAGGGTCATCCAGACTCGAAACGTTGGCTCTAGTCTTTCACCACAGATGTCATCAAATCTTCAGAGATTTTCCAGCATTTTCTGTTTTTGTTTCATTCAAAATTCTGTTGCCTTAATCCCCTGACTCATGCCAACACCCATCACCCCTGTGGTCACTGACCTACATGAGTTTGTAGTTTGCCTGAAATTCAACAATGTCATCCTAATGTTCAAATTACTTCCTCCCTATCTCTGTTACTTTCACCAGCCCTCCAAAATCTCAGTTTTCCTCCAATATGGGCCCTATTGTGCAGCCCCAAGTTCTATCTTCAGCTGCCCACACCCTCAGCCCTCGAATTCCAGAGAATAGAATCCCTATCGTGCAGAAGGTGGCCATTCAGCCTCCCTTCGCCTTATCCAGGTAACCTCACATACTTTGCATGGCCACTCCACTTAGCCAACACATATTTGGACACTAAGGGGCAAATTAGCAAGGCCAATCCACCTAACTTGCACATCTTTATACTGTGGGAGGAAACCCACGGAGAAATGGGGAGAAAGCACAAACTCCACACAGTCACCCAAGGCCGGAATTGAACCTGGCACTGTGAGGCAGCAGTACTAACCACTATGCTACAATGCATCTCCTCACTAATCCTCTCCGTCTCACTGATTTCTGTAAGATGCTCCTTAAAATCTACCTTTTTGAGAGAGCTTTTGATCACCTATCCTTATGTGGCTCAGAATGTAATTTTATCTACTAAAATTCCCGTGAAGCACGTTGTAATGTTTTACTACATTAAAGACACTATACAAAAGCAAATTGTAGTTGCACTATGGGATATTTTGTGCCTCAAGGAGGCAGATAAGGCCTCAGTTTAATAACTCATCTGAGAGATTCACCTGTGAAAATGATGCACTGCCTCAGTGCTGCATTACTTCTCAGTTTACAGTAAACCTCAGGTCCTGGGAGGGGGCATAAATCTGCAACCTACTGACTCAGGTATGTATGCCATCACTGGGCCAAGCAGATGCATCTTTCACCATGAGCACACAAAAAAAATCATTGAAAAAACCCAACTATTTAATATGCATACCATGTGAACTGACTACATCCTTAATATCACATCTCATGGCAAGAAACAATGAAAAATGAAAGCTACCTCAACTTGAAATGTAATACAACCAGGACTAACCTGAGCAGCTCCAAGGGGTGGTACTCGCAACCTCTTCATGGCTTTCTGTCTGTCACCTCCTTCCAATTCTGCGGTAACAAGAGCCTATGGAGAAAGAAGCAGATCAGGACAAGTCTCACCGGACCACATCAAATAAAAGCTGTAAATAATTGGTCGCCAAGCCTGAAGTAACTATTTCCTAACTGATACGTAATCATTACATTTCTTTTTGCAATGGTCACATTTATTGCCCAAAATTGCCAATAGCAGCTATTTCGCAAATGAATGGACATGAGTCGGTCACTAGCAGCAGGACCTGAATCAGATGCCAACATAGGTCTTTTTTGGAAAAGTGCTGCCTAACAACTGTGTGAGGCGGGGGAGGGACTCACAACTGAGCTTGCCCTGTCCACAGCTGAAATTACGGTCAATTTTTTGCTGCAATTCTGCAAATCGCTTCATCTATTCAACATCATTTCACAATCCGCCATGGTAAGTTTTGAACCTTTGGCCTCTAGGTTGCTGATCTACTATTACAACCACTACACAACTGTATTAATTTAATGTGAAGTTGTACTGCTTATGAATTTGATGAACTAAATAAAATAGTAATGTATTTTAAATTATGAGAGTCAGGTGGACTGAAATACAATTAGATAAAATAAATTAACATCCTGAACACTGGGTGTGTTTCCCTTAGAGCAGAGAAGAGTTAATAAATGTTCAAAATTATGGTTGGTTATAATAGAGAAATAGCAACCAGAGGAAACAGGTTATATAATAGGCAAAAAAATTCAGTGGAGGGCTTTTTCTTTGTACACGAAGCAAGTTGTTATGATCTGTAATGCATTGTTTGAAAGGGTTGTGGAGGTAGATTCACTAGTAAATTTGCAACAGGAAATGGGTAGATACTTTAATGGGAAAATATTGTCAGAAATGGGGAGGGGGAAATCAAAATGTTGATACAAACACAAAAGGTTGAAACATCTTTTTCTGTGCTGCATGCTTCTATAAATATTGAATACATAGCAAGCTGGACTTCAGAATGTGTACAATGGGCAGGTAGGGCATACTGTGCTCTGTAGGTTCCAGCCAATGTTTGCACTCCTAGTGGCTATCACAGTGACACACGTAATGATTTCCCTCCCTCTCACAAAGAATAGTGCACAGAAAGAGACCATTAAACCTGTTGCATCCATGCTGGCTCTCTGCAAGAACAACTCAGCTAATCCTATTCCGCCTCCCTTTTCCTGGAGCCCAGCAATTTTTCTCTCTTCAGATGCATATCCCATTCCCTTTTGAATCTGTCTCCACCACCATTTTAGGTAGTAGATTCCACATTTTAACTACTCACTGTGTAAAAAAGTTATTTGTCTTGTTGCTATTTGTTCTTTTGCCATTGTATTGCTGTCCTCTGCTTCTCAATCGTTATGGCCATGAGAATAGTTTATTTCTATACTCCTCAATCCCTAATTTTGAATACCTCAATGGAATCCCCTCTTGATCTTCTCATCTCCAACAGCATCCCAGCAACTCCAATCTGAAGTCCCTCATCCCTGGAATACTTCTGTAAATATTTTCTGTATCCTCTCGCAAGCCTTCACATTCCTCCAGAAGTATAGTTCATAAAATTGGACACAATGCTCAAGTGGAGGCCAAAACATTGTTTTATAATGATTCATATCTGCCTTTCTATGACTCTTTTTAAGATCCCATATGTCTCTTTAACCACTGTCCAATCACCTTGAATGATCTATACACATATAACCGTAGGCCTTTCTTTCCGGTACCCAACTTAGAATTGTACTCTTTGTCTTCTTCATTCTTCTTACCAAAATGAATCTCTTCACACAACTCTGCGCAGTGATCCTAATACTGACACCTGTGGAATCTCACTGTGTATAGTCCTCTAGTCAGAAAAATAGTCATTCACCACTACCCTCTGTTTTGTGTCACTATCCTAACTTAGTATCCATGTCATCACTGTTCCTTTTATTCCATGGTCTTCAACTTTGATAGTAAGTCTAGTATGTAGCACTTTGTTAAATGCCTTTTGCCTTGTACACCATATCAACCGCATTACGCTCATCAAGAGCTCAATCAAGTTAGTTGAACACATTTGGCCTTTAACGGATCTATGCTAACTTCCCTTAATTAAATCACATATCCAAGCGATTGTTAATTTGGCCCCAGATTGTTTCTAAAAACATTCCAACTAGTGAGGTTAGGCTGGCTGGCTTGTAGTTACTGGTTTCTTTTTAAATGTTTTTTTTTGAACAAGGGGATAACATTTGTGAGTCTCCAGTTCTCTGGCACCACCCCTGCATCTAAGAATGACTGGAAAATTAGGACCAGTTCCTCTGCAATTTCCCTAATTCCTTCAACATACTCAGATGCATCCCATCCAGTCCAAGTTTTACATTTAGTCAGTCTTTCCAATACTTCCACTTGATCAATTTTTAGCCCATCTAGTATCTCAACTGTCCTCTCTTTCAGTATGATTTTGGCTGCATCTTCTTCCTTAGTAAAGATAGACGCAAGGTATTGATTTAGTATCTCATCATTTCCTGTGTGCATGAATAGATCTTTTTTTGTCCCTAATTGGCCCACCCCACCTTTTTACTATTTATATGCCTATAGAAGACATTGGATTCCCTCCCTTTGTACAATTACCATTGATTCTATGTTAGGAGAATTGAAGTCCCCATTTTCATTATACATTTGTTTTTGCACATTTTTGTGATTTTCCTGCAAATCTGCTTCTCCATGTCTTTTCCATTAGTGGATGACCTATGAAATACGCCCAGAATTTGATCAAAAGACATAATACAACCTGTGGACAGAGCACTTTAAGATTATTGATTATAAGATTACTGGGCCTTCATTTTACCATACTGTGCTCTTACCTCTGTTTCACTGATCAGCTGGGTGATTTTCTTGCAGGTGTAGAATGGAGCCACCTCTACATGTGCCACTCTCCAGTCAGCACCACGACTTGTCTCCAGCATCTTATCATGCTTCTTCAGAATCTTTCTAAAACCGGTGAAATTCAGATTCTGAAAAAGTAAAACAGAGGGCATTTTATATTAGTCAGTTTGATTTTTTTCTACAGGTCTCATGTGGGCGCTCTCCAGTACTTGTGTGTCTGTGTTGTTATAGGGTTCCTTTCTGTTTCACTTCTTAGTACACAGTGCTTTCTCACAAAGCTCCTCCCAAACCAACTTTGCTCCCAATGCCCTCTACTGTACCCACAGCGTAGTCTTTTTGTAAGTGCTTTTCCAAGGACATTTTTTAGACTGCAAGTAGTGAAGTAGTACCATAGACTCAACCGTGAAATTAATAGATCTTATTAGGTAAGGACATCAAGAAGTGACAAGCAAATTAAATAGAGTTAAGGTGCAAATCGGCCATGGGTTAACTGAACGGTAGAACAGGTTTGAGGGACTGAAGGTCTCTGCCAATTCCTATGATTCTTCCTGATTGGTGGCATCATCAACAGCATACCTACAAGCACAGTTGGTTGAGATGGTTGAGTTGGTTGTGGCTCAGACAGTGAAAGGTCTAAACGTTGAGGGAAGGCTAACATTCATGTACATTGTGGTACAACAGCCAATGCACAAAAGCAATGCAGCATCCAACTGGTGTTGAGCTTGAAGTAGTCATTACAGGGTTTGTTAGCGTAATGGCTGTGCTATTAGTAACCCTGAGGTCTGGACTAATAATGCAGAGACAGGACTTTAAATTCCATAATAGCAATTTACAAAATTAAATCCAGTTAATTAAGTAAATCCAAAACTTAAAAAAAGCTAATGACCATGGAATTATCAGTCTGTCATTAAAAACCCAATGAGTCCATTCATGTCCTTTAGGGAAAAAATTTGCTACAGTCACTGTCTGGCTCCAAACCAGACAAACTTGAGCAAACTGGCTGATTCTTAACTGCCCTCTGAAATGGCTTAGCAAGTCACTCAGTTGTATAAAATCTCTACAAGAGTGCCTAGGTAACATCATTATTGATTCAACTTTCTGAATTTTGAAGGACACGGGTCTGATTGGACTTGTAGCAAATGATGACAGGACCAACTTGAATGAAGACTCAATTTAAGGAGAGATCCAACTTGATCTGCTTCTTACCAAGCTACCTGCCATAGCTGCATCGATCCATGATAGCATTGATGGAAGTGACTATTATATTCCTTGTGGAGGCAAAGCCCCCTTCTGAGGCTATCTTCCAAGATGTTGTGTAGTACTCCCACCATATAACTGGGCAGAATTAGAACAGATTGAGGAGCTCAAAACTGGGCATTTAGGTGCTGTGGTGCAGCAGCAGAACTGATTCCACCACAATTTGTTATAGTTAGACATCCACCAAGCCAGGGAAACAACCCTTACTCAATGAAGAATGTAGAAGATTATGCCAAGAGCAGCATAAGGCATAAATAAAAATGAGATGCCAACTTCATGCAGTTATAGAAAACTACATGTGCGCTAAACAGTGGAGATAAAATTCTATAAAAGAGCTAAGCAGTTCACAATCAACAGATCTGTGTCCGCCATATTCAGTAATGAATGTCAGTGGTTCCAGGAACACTATGCTGAATGTTGGTGGAGTCCAGAACACAAATGTGAGGCAAGGTTACAGTGGCCATGAGCATGTTCAGCCAAGAGTGTTGAGTGGATGATCCATTCTGACCTACTCCTGGGACTGCCATCATCATAGATGGTATTCAGCCATTTTGATATGCTCCATGTTATAGAAACTTCTGCATACAGCAAAGGCTCGGTTCGAGGACATCATTGCAGGAGTTTCTCGGTCAGTGTCCTTCCCTCAACTACCTTCACGGATGACTTCCCCATCATCATAAGATCAGAGGTGGGAATGCTTGTTGCTGATTGTTTAGTCTCTTCACAATTTCTCAGCTAATCGTACAATCCATGCCATAAGACTCTGATAACTTCCAAGGTGGGCTGAAATATAGCATTAATATCACACAAGCAACAGGCATTGGCCAGCTCAAGGAAGAAACAGTCTAACCAGCTGTCCATATTGTTCAACGGCACTACCATTATCAAGGGCGGTTAGCGATGGGCAGTACATGTTGGCTCAGCCAGTGATGCCCAAATCCCATAAATTAATTTTTAACAAAGTTACAGTTAATTTATTAGTCACAAGTAGGCTTAAAAATCTCTCAACATTCTGATAGGGTTGGCAGGTGAACATTGTCCAAAAACTTAACTGGACCATCCATGTATATACTGTGGCTACAACAGCAAATCAGAGTTTCAGCAATCTGTGGCAAGTGACTTAACTCCTGCCTACCGAAAACCTTTCAGCTAGCTACAAGGCTCCAATCACAAATGTGAAGCAATACTTGCCTCGCTGAGTGCAGCTCCAAAAAGACTCAAGCAGTTCAGTACCATCCAAGATAAAGCTGCTCATTTGATCAGCAGCTCACTTAAAACACTGACTCCCTCTACTAATGGTGCAAGAATCCTGCAATGTGCACTTACTGTCATAACTTTCCCAAGCATCTGAAACAGTAGCTTCCAAATCCTCAACCCCTACTACCTAGAAGGGCAAGGGTAGCAGGTGCATTGGAACACCACGCTCCAAGGTCTTCTCTAAGCTCTATGCCATCCTAACTTGGAAATACTTTACTGCTCCTTCATCAATACTTGTCAAAATTCTGGACCTCTCTATTTAAAAGCAGCGTGGCTGTACCCCCACTACATGAGCTATAGTGTCTCACCACCATTTTCTCAAGAGCTATTAGAGATGGCCAATAAATGTTTGCCATGCTGGTAGCACCCACATTCTGTGAATGAATAAAAAAATTGACGTGTCCAAGACTTGAAAGTACACAGACTGCTGAAAGTAACAACAGCAAGTTGAAACTGCAATTTTTCTTTCCGAAAATGGTTAAAACTTAACTGTGTTACTGAACACAGAACACTACAGCACAAACAGGCCCTTCGGCCCACAAGTTGCACCGATCATATCCCTACCTACCAGGCCTACCTATAACCCTCAATCCCATTAAATCCCATGTACTCATCCAGAAGTCTCTTAAAAGACCCCAACGAGTTCGCGTATGGAGACCCAAGCTGCAATTGAGACCCTGAGACCTTTAAACACAGTTAACATTTTTTTTTCATCCATTAGTGAATATAAGCAAATATTGTGAATGCCAAATATTGGGGAAGGGTTCCTCCAATTCTTTACAAAAAATGGACTTTTAGCAGAAAATTCACCCTGCTCAAAATTAATTGCCTACACTTTTGACAGCATTTAGAATATTAGTAAAGAATCTAAAGGGAAAAGTAATTTTTATTCATAATATTCTCCAAAAGATTTGTCTGGAAATATCTATACACAGGTACAGTTGTTACCTTTTAAATAAAGCATTATAAGATTGCAAGGAGAGGAAGGTGATTCATACCATCTTAATCCATCCTTCCAGAGACAGTCTATCTTCACATTGCAGCATCCATTTAGCTTTTATGTAAATCTAAGGTTACACTTCCATTAATCTATCTGAAAATAACTTCCTGATATCAGTCTAAATTTAACCTCACCTTTTGTCCCACAATTGCAATGCATTTTGAAGTAATTTCTCAAACTTACTTACCTGGCCCACATAATTCTTCCAGACCTCTCTACAAAATGGCCTATCAGTTATCTTCTTTTCAAGCTGAAAGGCACAAGTTTATCCAATCTTTCTTTGCAAATCAGACCTTTGACGTAGCAATCAGCCTTGTGATTCTTCTATGTACTGTCTGTCTCAATGGCTCACTTGTATCTCAGTGACCAGAATTAGTCACAGTGCTTGGGGTGCAACTTGACTCATACATTGTATAGTTTGATTAAGCCATTTTAGACGTTTACTTGACTGTTTGGCAATTTCGTAGAATCATCAAGTGAGACAAAATAGTAGACTGCCATTTGGCCCACTTTCCTTGTGCTGGACCATTAAAAGAGCATTCAAGTTAGTTCCACTCCCTTAAACTTCCCCAATAGCTCCACCAATTATTTTCCATCAACCATTTATTTAATTCCTTTACAAGAGTAACCATTGAATTTGTTTTTAATATCTTCTCAGGCAGCTTATTCCAGAACATTCTCGAACTCACTGGGTAAAATTTCATCTCAGGGCTAAAGTGTGGTTAACATTGTTGATTTTGTTAACAGGTGATCTGCATTGGGAGGACACCTTGCACAAATTGGAATTAAATTTTAAAGCAGAGTTCATACTTTGCTTAACACATTTTGTCATTTTGGGCTACCCTTCCCCGATTCAATTTTGTCTTATAGATCTGCTGCTCAATGAATTTGCTCTGGAGACGCCACTGACATGGAAGGGCCACACCATGACTGAGCTACTTTCCTTGAATGGCAACAGTGCAGCAGTTCTGAGAAAAGGAAATCCCAAAAAGGGAGCAAGTCTTCTTCCCCACCAAAAAAGATAATTGTATACTTCCATATAGCCACTACTCCACACAGAATTTCACTCCTTTGAATGCCCTATTTTCCTAGTAATTACTTTTTGATGACTGATATTAACAAGAATCTCTGCAGGAATTAAGCTGCTACTGGCATTCAAAGCACTGATGGCAATGTTACTGCAGGATTCATCAAATTGCTAGTAAAGTCACTTTGATTTACAGAAACATTCCTGGAATTGACAATGTTTTTCAAAACTTGCTGTGATTTGCTATTTACAGTGGAAGTGTCAATGTCTGGAATGGAATCTGGACTCCCACACTAGCATTCTGGAGTTAAACATCAGCATGAGGACAGATTTGGCCCTACTGGACCAGTCAGAAAGATTAAAAAATAGGACAGTTGATTGTCAGTGGTAGATGTTTAAAGAGATAGTCAATTTCTCCCAACTAAAATACATTCCAGAGAAGAAGAAAGATTGTAAAAGGGGAAAGAAGCAACCACGGTGAAGCAAGGAACTTAAAGATAACAAAGACAAAAACTAAGGCATAAAAGTACTGCAAAGGCCAGTGGCAGGCTGGAAATTGGGAAACTTAAAGATCGACAAAGGGTTACTAAAAAGTATGAAAGAAAACTAGCACAAAGTATAAAAAATAGCTAAAACTTCTATAATTATATAAAAGGGAAGAGAGTAGCTAAAGTGAATGTTGGACCCTTGCAAGATGAGGCTAGAAAGTTAATAATGGGAAACACAGAAATGGTGGAGATACTAAATTAGTATTTTGCCTCAGTTTTCACAGTGGATGACATTAGTACCATCCCAATTGTAACAAGAAATGCAGAGGCAATAGAAAGGGAGGAACTTAGAACAATCATCATCAATTGGGAAAAAGCACTGAGCAAACTATTGGGATTGAAAGCAGTTAAGTCCTCAGGACCTGATGGAAGTGACAACAGAGATAGTGGATCCACTGGTTATAATATTCCAAAATTCCCTGGATGCTGGAAATGTTCCAGTGGAATGGAAAAATGCTTATATAATGCTCTTATTCAAAAAGGGAGAGGGACAGAAAGTAGGAAATTATAGACCAATTAGTTTACCATCTGTTGTTGGGAAATTGTTAGAATCCGTTATTAAGGAAACAACAACAGGACATTTGGAAAGTCAAAACGCAATCCATCAGAGTCAGCATGGTTTTATGAAGGGCAAATCATGTTTGACTAATTTACTAGAATTCTTTAAAGATATAACAAGCAAAGTGAATAATGGGGTCCTGTTGATGTAGTGTATCTGGACTTCCAGAAGGCATTTGAAAAACATTTGTCGCACTAAATGATAGTACACAAGGTAAGGTCATAATGGGGTGGGGGTAATTTATTAACTTGGATAAACTTGGAGGACTAGCTAACTAACAGAAGGCAGAGAATCAGGATAAATGGGTCTTTTCCCGGTTGGCAAAATGTAACTAGTGGAATGTCACACAGTTCAGTCCTCAGGCTCTAACTATTTACAAACTATATTAAAGCCTCGGATGCAGGGATAGAAGGTACCACAGCCAAATTTGCAGACGACACTAAAACAGGTGGAAGTTGAGATAAAGAAATAAGCAATTTATAAATGGATATGGATAGGTTAGGTGAGTGGGCCAAAACCTGGCAGATGGACTTGACAGATGGAAAAGTGAGAGGTTATCCATTTTGGTTGGAAAAATAGAAAGGCAACTTATTATCTTAATGGAGGGAAACTTCAGAATGCTTTGGTGCAAAGGGATCTGGATGTCCTCATGCATGAATCACAGAAAACTAGTATGTAGGTATGTCAGGTACTAAGGAAGGCAAATTAATTTTTGGTATTTATTGCTAAAGATATAGAGTATAAAAGTAGGAACATGTTGCTGCAACTTTACAAGGCATTAATGAGACCGCACTGAAGTACGTACTCAGTTATGGTCCCCTACTTGAGGAGGGATGTAGTTGCATTATAGGCAATTCAGAGGAGGTTCACCAGATTGATTTCAGAGATGAGGCATTTGTTTTATGAAGCAAGATTGAGCAGTTAAACTTATACTCTCTACAGTTTAGAAGAATGAAGAGAGATTTAATTGAGGTATGTAAGATACTAAAGGGGAATGATAGGATAAACGTAGAGAGGATGTTCTCTCTTGTGGGACAATCTAGAATGAGGGGTCATAGCTTTAGGATAAGGGATAGCAGATTTAAAACAGAGATGAGGAGAAATTACTTCTCTCAAAAAGTCGTTAATCTATGAAATTCACTACTTCAGAGTGCGGTGGATGCCGGGACATGATTAAGGAGATAGACAGATTATGAAATAATAATGGGTTGAAAGGTTAACCCTTTATGGCACAGCAGGCTCAAGGGACTGAATTGCCTATTCCTGCTCCTAGTTCTTATGTTAGCTTATTTTTAAAATGTGGTGCCCAGAATTTGACACAATACTCAAACTGAGGCCCAAGCAATGTTTCATAAAGGGTTAGCACAACCTTTTGTACATTATGACCATAAAGTGATGAATCTCATATTTTAACAGCCTGATCGACTCATACCATTCCTTTAAAGATTTGTGTGAACAAATATCTGACACGTCCTTTAAAATTGTTTAAATTTAGTTTATATTCCTCATTTTTTTCTTCTAAAATGCATCATTTCATACTTTGTCACACCAAATTTCATCTGCCATGTGTCTGCTCAAAGAGATTTAATACTCAGGTATTTAGCACTTAAAAATACACAAGATACTAAAAAGCAGTCCTAATAAAGCAAACAATTTCAAAACAAAGAGAATGTTATTAAATGAGCTCAGTTTAACAAGATTTCTAGATGAACCAACATCAATAATGGTATCACAATGCATTGCTGTAGCTGTGAGGCCAAATGGGAGTCTTCGAATAAAGACTGCTCGAGACTGCATCTAGAAGACCACGTAAATGTATAGTCATTGCATATGAGAAAAATAATAACTGCAGGAGGAAGGATGTTTAGGTTACACAATTCGGGGATGCAGTAAGCTGGATGCAGCAAGGTGTTTTGTCTTGATTGCAACATAAAAGAATCAAAACAGAATTATAAAATGAAACAGCCAAAACCCAAAAACAATAAGTTATTTATGCCTCGGAAGCATTTTTCAATCAACAATGTTAGGTCTTTTAATCTGAAACACTCCTGGTTAGAAAAGTCATTGTCCTGGAACACTGAACAAACTGATAGACAAAAAGGACTTTTTACATCTAAGAACATAACAATAAGAATTAGGAGCAGGAGGAGGCCATCTAGCCCTTCAAGCCTGCCCTGCCATTCAGTCAGATCATGGCTGATCTGAAGTGGATCAGTCCCACTTTCCCACTTTCTCCCCATAACCTTTAATTCCCTTGTCTATCAGAAACCTATCTACCCATGACTTAAATATATTCGGCGAGGTAGCCTCTACCACTTCAACGGCAGAGAATTCCAGAGATTCACCACCCTTTGAGTGAAGAAGTTCCTCCTCAACTCTGATCTAAACTGCTCACCCCCCCGCCTTACTTTGAAACTGCGCCGTCTAGTCCTGCTATCCTTTCTAAGCGGGAAGAATCTCTCTACCTCTACCCTATCCATCCCCTTCATTATCTTATACGTCTCTATAAGATCCCCCCTCCGCCTTCTAAACTCCAACGAGTACAGACCCAGTCTATTCAGTCTGTCTTCATAGGCTAACCCCCTCATCTCCGGTATCAGCCTAGTGAACCTCCTCTGCACTCCCTCCAAGGCCAAAATATCCTTGCGCAAGTGCGGCGACCAAAACTG
The DNA here is from genome assembly GCF_965287045.1 of Carcharhinus amblyrhynchos. Classification (NCBI taxonomy): domain Eukaryota; kingdom Metazoa; phylum Chordata; class Chondrichthyes; order Carcharhiniformes; family Carcharhinidae; genus Carcharhinus; species Carcharhinus amblyrhynchos. Next base: position 83,099,894 of record NC_137332.1, on the reverse strand, counting down.
CACACAGTACTCCAGCTGCGACCTCATCAGTACCCTGTACAGTTGCAGCAAGACCTCCCTGCTTTTATATTCTATCCCCCTCGCGATAAAGGCCAACATTCCATTCGCTTTCTTGATCACCTGCTGCACCTGCAGACTGGGTTTTTGCGACTCATGCACAAGGACCCCCAGGTCCCTCTGCATCGTAGCATGCTGCAGCTTTTCGCCTTTTAAATAATAATCCCTCCTACTATTATTTCTACCAAAGGGGATAACCTCACACTTGCTAACATTATACTCCATCTGCCAGGTCCTCGCCCACTTGCTCAGCCTATCCAGATCTCTCTGCAGACTTTCCACATCCTCCATGCAATTTGTTTTTCCACTCATCTTTGTGTCATCAGCAAATTTCGTTACCCTACACTCAGACCCCTGCTCCAGATCATCTATGTAAATGGTAAACAATTGAGGCCCCAGCACCGATCCCTGCGGCACTCCACTCGTCACCAACTGCCAACCAGAATAGCACCCATTGATTCCAACTCTCTGCTTCCTATTAGACAACTAATCCTCTATCCATGCTAACACCTTACCCCCAACTCTGTGCACCCTAGCCTTTTGCAGCAACCTTTTGTGAGGAACCTTATCAAATGCCTTTTGGAAATCTAAAAACACTACATCCACCGGTTCCCTCTGTCTACCGCACTAGTCACATCCTCATAGAAATCCAATAAATTTGTTAAACATGAATCTGTGCACTAAATGCTCATACCTTTTCAGCATAGTTTTTGGAAAGATTAGAAGATGAACAGGATACACAAGAAAAAAGAATGAAGCAAAGCAATTAGGTTAGGAGATCATTCAGCCCTTCTTACTTGCAATGAATTAAGGTCCACCTTTAAGGGGCTGACAACACTCATGGCCACTTCTCACTGTCTACTTATTCCATTGTATTAGCTCAGTAGAAGAGTGAGGATAGATGCAGGAATGAAGAGAGAAATGGATCACATTATGATGTCTTGATGTTTGAAGAAAGCAGACTTGTAATTCTATCACTATCTTTATTATCCTGGAGACAGTAGCAACCTGGGCAGAATAAAACGGTGTCAGGTATATGGGTTGCCATCTCTTGTTGGATGTATTCCTGATGGTTGGGCGAATGGGCCAGGAACTGGCAAATGGAATTTAATGTTGGCAAGTGCGAGGTGGTCCACTTTGGTAGGAATAATGGCAGGAAGGATTATTACTTACGTGGCGAAAAACTGCAGCAGGCGATGGTGCAGAGGGACCTCGGGGTCCTTGTGCATGAGTCGCAAAAACCCAGCCTGCAGGTGCAGCAGGTGGTCAGGAAGGCTAATGGGATGCTGGCCTTCATAGCGAGGGGGATTGAATATAAAAGTAGGGAGGTCTTGCTGCGGCTGTATAGGGCATTGGTGAGACCACAGCTGGAGTACTGTGTGCAGTTTTGGGTGCCGTACTTACGCAAGGATATTTTGGCCTTGGAGGGAGTGCAGAGGAGGTTTACTAGGCTGATGCCGGAGTTGAAGGGGTTGAGCTTTGAGGAGAGGCTGAATAAAGTAGGCTTGTACTCGTTAGAGTTTAGAAGAATGAGGGGAGATCTCATTGAGACATATAAGATGATGAATGGGATGGATAGGATAGAGGTGGAGAGACTCTTCCCGCTCAGAAAGGACAGTAGGACTAGGGGGCACAGCCTCAAGATAAAGGGGGGGCGATTTAGAACGGAGTTGAGGAAGAACTTCTTCACTCAAAGGGTGGCGAATCTCTGGAATTCTCTGTCCGTTGAAGTGGTGGAGGCTACCTCGCTAAATATTTTTAAGACGTGGGTTGATGGGTTTTTGATAAGAGAGGGGATTAAGGGTTATGGGGAGAGGGCGGGAATGTGGAACTGAACCACGACAGTTCAGCCATGATCTTATTGAGTGGCGGGGCAGGCTCGAAAGGCTAGATGGCCTACTCCTGCTCCTATTTCTTATGTTCTTATGTTCTATGTTTTCACACATGGATCTCCAGCCATCCTACCCGTTCAAACAGCCTTTTATCCTATCTTCAACATTCTTATAACTAATGAACTAATGAATAAAGAAAGTGAAAATAATCAATGTTATTAACACTCCTTTGATTTTCTTCCTGATTTGCTTGCAGCAATGTTCAGGAGACTAGTCTTTAATTTCTGGAGATTCCAGGGCAATCTAGGAAGATTGGCAACATTATGGGATTTTTAAAATTCGTTTATGGGATGTGGGTGTTGGCTAGCCAGCATTTTATAGTTGCATCCCTAGTTGCCCTTGAGAAGTTGGTGGTGAGTTGTCTACTTGAGTCACTGCAGTCTATGTGCTGTAGGTACACCCACAGTGCTGTCAGGGACGGTGTTTCAGAATTTTGCCCCAGCAACAGTGAAGGAAGATGATATATTTCCATGTCAGGATGGTGAGTGACTTGGAAGGGTGCATCCAAGTGGTGGTATTCACATAAATCTACTGCCTTGTCCTTCTAGATGTTAATGATCGTGGGTTTGGAAGGTGCTACCTAAGAAACCTTGGTGAGATCCCACAGTGCACCTTGTACATAATACACACTGCTGCCACTGTTCGTCGGTGGTGGAGGGATTGACTATTTATGGAAGGGTTAGCAATCAAGCAGATTGTTTTGCCCTGGATAGAGTTAAGCTTCTTGAGTGTTGTTGGAGCCGCACTCATCCAGATAAGTGGAGAGTATTCCATCATACTCCTGATTTGTGCCTTGTACAGGCTTGGGAGATTCAGGAGGTGAATTACTACCACAGGATTACTAGCCTCTGGCTTGATCTTATAGCCACAGTATTTATATGGCTGGTCCAGTTCAGTTTCTGATCAGTGGTATCCCCCAGGATGTTGATAGTGGGATCAGCGGTAGTAATGCCATTGAATGTCAAGGATTGATGGTTAGATCCTCTCTTGTGGGGTTGGTCATTGCTTGGCATTTGTGTGGCATTAATGTTATTTGCCACTTGGCAGGCAAAGCCTGGATATTGTCCAGGCCTTGCTGCATTTCGACATGGACACTTCAGTATCTGAGGAGTCATGAATGATTTTGAACACTGTGCAGTCACCAGCGAACATCCCCCCCCTTCTGAGCTTACAATGGAAGGAAGGTCATTGATGAAGCAGCTGAATAACTGTCATCCATTGTGCCAGGTACGACTTCAACCAGTGGAGAGTTTAAACTAATTGAGGGGCTGGGGGGACACAGTGGTGCAGGGGTGGGAGAAATTACAAAATCTAAAGCAAAGGAGAGGTTACGGGTGCAGGAAAATGTTGAGGATGTCCCAATAATAAAAGGAGTAGGGGGCACGAGAGAGGTTAGTAGCATTTCTACAAATAAGGTCCAGATAAAAGCTGGGATAAAGACACTTCACCTGAATGCACGAAGCATTCGGAACAAAGTGAATGAGCTGATGGCACAGATCAGCACAAATGGATATGATCTAGTGGCCATTACAGGAACGTGGTTGCAAGGTGACAGGGACCGGGTATCAAGTGTTTAGGAAGGATAGACAGGAGGATAAAGGGGGTGGGGTAGCTCTGCTAATTAAGGGTAATATCGGGGCGGTAATAAGGGAAGATATGGGCTCCTAAGAGCAAAACGTGGAATCGTTGTGGGTGGAGATAAAGAATAGCAAGGGGAGGAAGACACTGGTGGGTGTGGTGTATAGGCCCCTAAATAATAACTTTGAGGTGAGGCAGGCTATAAACAAGCAAATAAATGATGCGTGCAGAAACGGAACAGCGGTAATTATGGGGGATTTTAATCTGCATATTGATTGGATGACTCAAGTCGGATGCGGTGGGCTTGAGGAAGAGTTCTTGGAATGCTGTCGGGATAGTTTCCTTGAACAGTATGTGTTGGAACCTACGAGGGAGCGAGCTATCTTAGATCTGGTGTTGTGTTATGAGGCAGGTCGAATTAGGGCTCTTCTTGTGAGGTATCCTCTTGGGACGAGTGATCATAGTATGGTTGAATTTTTGATGCAGATGGAGGATGAGAAAATAGGGTCCCAAACCTGTTTCCTCTGTTTGAACAGAGGGGAGTACGATAGGATGAGAGCGGAATTGGCGAATGTAGATTGGGGGCGCAGATTGGTAGGTAGGACGGCTGAGGAACAGTGGAGGATTTTTAAGGAGATCTTTTTTGGTACTCAGCAGCAATATATTCTGATGGTAAAGAAGGGCTGTAGGAGAAGGGATAACCAGCCGTGATTATCTAAGGAAATCAAGGAGAGTATTAAATTAAAAGCTGATGCGTTCAGAGTGGCTAAAAATAGTGGGCGATTAGAAGATTGGGAAAGATTTAAAAATCAACAAAGAATGACTAAGAAGGTGATAAAGAAAGGAAAGATAGAGTATGAAGCTAAAGTAGCACTAAATATGAAAAAAGGACAGTAAAAGTTTTTACAAATATATAAAGAAGAGGAGGCTGGCTAGAGTGAATGTTGGACCCTTGGAGGATGAGAGGGGGGGATTTAGCGGTGGGTGATGAGGAAGTGGCTGAGGCTTTAAATAAGTTTTTTGCCTCAGTCTTCAAGGAGGAGGACACGACTAGTTTGCCAGATATTAAAGATAGAAGAATGGTGGGAGTTGAGGGCCTAAATGCGATTACTGTCACTAGAGAGGTAGTGCTTGATAGGCTAATGGGACTGAAGGTGGACAAGTCCCCAGGACCAGATGGAATGCATCCCAGGCTTCTGAAAGAAATGGCAGAGGTGATAGTGGATGCCTTAGTAATTATTTATCAAAATTCGCTGGACTCCGGGGAAGTGCCGGAAGATTGGAAAAAGGCTAATGTTACGCCGCTGTTTAAAAAAGGTAGCAGACAGAAGGCAGGGTTATAGGCCGGTTAGTTTAATGTCTGTAGTTGGAAAAATGCTAGAATCCGTCATCAAAGAAGAAATAGCGAGGCACCTAGAAAAGAATGGTTTGATCGAGCAGACGCAGCACGGATTCGTTAAGGGGAAGTTGTGTTTGACGAATTTATTGGATTTCTATGAGGTTGTGACTTGGGCGGTAGATAGGGGGGAACCGGTGGATGTGTTATTTTTAGATTTCCAAAAGGCATTTGATGAGATGCCTCATAAAAGGTTGCTACAGAAGGTTAGGGTGCATGGAGTTGGGGGCAAGGTGTTAGCGTGGATAGAGGATTGGCTGTCTAATAGGAAGCAGAGAGTTGGTATCAATGGGTGCTATTCTGGTTGGCAATTGGTGACTAGTGAAGTGCTGCAGGGATCGGTGCTGGGGCCTCAACTGTTTACCATATACATAGGCGATCTGGAGGAGGGGGCTGAGTGTAGGGTGACAAAATTTGCTGATGACACGAAGATGAGTGGAAAAGTAAATTGCGTGGAGGGTGTGGAAAGTCTGCAGAGGGATCTGGGTAGGCTAAGCGAGTGGGCGAGGACCTGGCAGATGGAGTATAATGTTAGCAAGTGTGAGGTTATCCACTTTGGCAGAAATAATAGTAAGAGGGATAATTATTTAAAAGGCGAAAAGCTGCAACATGCTACAGTGCAGAGGGACCTGGGGGTCCTTGTGCACGAGTCGCAAAAACCCAGTCTGCAGGTGCAGCAGGTGATCAAGAAGGCGAATGGAATGCTGGCCTTTATAGCGAGGGGGATAGAATATAAAAGTAGGAAGGTCTTGCTGCAACTGTGCAGGGTACTGGTGAGGCCGCAGCTGGAGTACTGTGTGCAGTTTTGGTCGCCGCACTTGTGCAAGGATATATTGGCCTTGGAGGGAGTGCAGAGAAGGTTCACTAGGCTGATGCCAGAGATGAGGGGGTTGGCCTATGAAGAGAGACTAAATAGACTGGGTCTGTACTCGTTGGAGTTTAGAAGGATAGGGGGGGATCTTATAGAGACGTATAAGATAATGAAGGGGGTGGATAGGGTAGAAGTAGAGAGATTCTTCCCGCTCAGAAAGGATAGTAGGGTTAGAGGGCACAGCCTCAAGATAAGAGAGGGTGCAGTTTAGATCAGAGTTGAGGAGGAACTTCTTCACTCAAAGGGTGGTGAATCTCTGGAATTCTCTGCCCGTTGAAGTGGTGGAGGCTACCTCGCTAAATATATTTAAGTCATGGGTAGATAGGTTTTTGATAGACGGGGGAATTTAGGGTTATGGGGAGAAAGTGGGAAAGTGGAACTGATCCACTTCAGATCAGCCATGATCTTATTGAATGGTGGGGCTGGCTCGAGGGGCTAGATGGCCTACTCCTGCTCCTATTTCTTATGTTCTTATGAGTTTCCCACCCCTGATTCCCAGTGACTCCAGTTTTGCTAGAGAATCAACATCAGAGAGTGGCACTAGTCGAGATTTAAAGAAAAATAATAGAGACTTGGCCTAGGATTAGATAAACTAACAAGAGGAAAGACTATGTACATAATAAACAGAAACATACTGTAATAGTTCATTGAATCACAAAATCCCTATAGTGCAGAAGGAGGCCATTTGGGTCATTGAGGCTGCACCGACAACAATCCCACCCAGGCCCTATCCCCACAATCCCAGGTATTTACCCTGCTAATCCCCCAACACTAATGGACAATTTAGCATGACCAATCAACCTAATTTGCTCATCTTTGGGCTGTGGGAGGAAACCCACGCAGACATGGGGAGAATGTGCAAACTCCACACAGACAGTGACCTGAGGCTGGAATTTAACCCAGGACCTTGGTACTGTGAGGCAGCAGTGCCAACCCCTGTGCCACCATGCCGAATGATAGAAGAAATTGAATTTACAAGCACTGCAGTAAATGCAATAAGGATGCATTGAGATGAGAGCAAAATGAAGTGCTTTTACCTATGAGAAAAGATGGAATGTTCTGCAGTTGTGCGGCTGCCTTTTCTCAAGAGAAATTTAGAAATGCCGCAGCAGATACATTTTGGATTATGAAAGCATTTCATTGCCGAGGTGCAGAGAAAATGTATCCATTTGTGCAGGAGCCCAAAAGTAAGGGCAAGCCTTACAAATGGAGGCAGGACTGTTTCTACTAGAAATCTGACTCGGGGGAGAACTGACTGAAGTTCAGATATTCAAGGAGTTGAGCCCTTAATTGATTTGGAAATGGCTGAGTGTGGAAGCAAGTCAGATGAAGGATTCATTCAGATACTGCACAGCAGCTGGTTGACCTGAGGAGTTTGTGCCAAACCCTGCCATTGCATCACAAGAAAGCGAAGTGTGACAGGGGAGTTGAAGGACTTCTAGCCATGAGGAGGAAGAAAGAGATCCTCAGCCTGGAGGGTGGCAGGAGAAGGCCACTTTGTCATGCAGAAAGAATACCTCTTTGCTCAGTGTCATCTTTATCTGCCTCCAATTTCTTTCATCTCTCTTACCTCCTGCTCCTTCCCCACTGAGCTGTCCCCTTCCAGGGCTTCAGTGTGCTCAAGGTCCATACTAATCTGGAGGGCCATGTTATGGAGAGTGCAACAGACTACCACAGTGACCGAGAATATTGCACAGCATCACCCAACTGATTCAGGTACCAGGCCCAGTGCACTCTGAACTGTAATGCCCCACCAGTTGTGAATTTGGCATGTTGAATCATCTTGGTGAAAGAGCATCTGTCAACTGCTTGATTCACTGGTGCACAGCCATTTTCAGATTGCATTAAAAAAAGTAATGATGTCTATGGCCATCCACCCGGGCAGTTGCACATTCATTCTCAGTCATCTACAGGCCTCTGACTGTAGATCCTGTACTCAATGCAGTGTCCCCTTCAGCCTTCTAGTGCCCTTAGCTGTTCCTCGTCGCCAATGATTTTGATACAGGAGAGTGCTGAAACTATTTCCAAGTTGCAGCCCTCCTGCTGCTAAGATGGAGTCCGCAAGGTGCCAGGAGGATGATGACCCTCTGAACTAGCAAAGTTCTTAATTCTGACACCTCCCTTGACCTGCGATGGGCAGCTGCAATCTCTTGAAAAGCCCCTTCACATATGATCAGCCATTAATTACACTGATCCAATAAGGTTGTCTCTGAGATGATTGTCTGAAATCTCTCTGGTGCTAAAATCATCACTGGCTCAGCTCCCATTCAGCTCAGCAGGATGCAGTAAAAACATTGCAAAAATAAGATGTCCCTACTCACCGCACATAAGACATTGCCATTTCAAGTACTATCTTCATGGAAACTATGCCATGGCTTTGAGTCCACATGAAATTGCATAATGGTCAAATCAGGACTCGCGATAAAGCTGTTAAAAAACGAGAACTACACTTAGGAGCTGAAGGGAAGTTACTCCGAGATCATGCCATGCCCCGAACTGGATGGTTATAGAATGTGCATTGTGAATCCCTGAAATGCACCTAGGTGGTGGTAGCAGTGGGAACAAGGTTGTATGATTACACCTAAACATTCAGAAACTGTGCGCTCCTTGAAGTCGTAAAGAAACACAAGCGTTTTAGTTAAAATTCAGTTGCCACATTGCTACAATCCTGATACACAGTTTCTGCAAATATCAAGTAAAATCATGCAGCTTATGGGAAAGTCAGGACAGCAGAGGAGACTAAAAAATGCAAATTTCAAGATTAGTAAATAATAAATAGCCCTTAATGATTAACTTTCTGTCCGATCAGATGAGTTTATTTCACTGATGAAACACAAAACTATCTGGAGAGAATCAAACAGCAGCAGCAATTTCCATTGCCTTAGGCTCAGTATAGCTCTCCTTTCAAAAGCAACCTTTCATAATGAGCAAGCGTTCAGGGAGGTCTTCTCCCTTCCTTTTCTGCAGCCACTGACTTTGGAAGCACTAAAACCTGCAGCTCTGCCACCACCACGCCCTAATGGAGGAATCAGAAGCAGAGAATCCTAAAGCAATACAAAAACAAGTATCTGCAGGAGTAGGAACTGATGTCAAATAACGAGGAAATACAACAGTGACCTTACATCAGACTCTATCCTTTTTTAAGGTCTGGCATCATTATTGATCTTTATTTTCCTGTAATTTATTGTTTGGTCCATAATTGTCCTTCATTTCGCATTGAGTGGCAATAATGGAATTGCCTGCAAGCAGCACTGCATAAATCCCTGTCCTCCGCAATCATTCCAATTGATGGGAATTTATTCAGACCACAGATCGGCAGAGCTGAAGTCTCGCATTATTCACACACATCACCATCTTGGGTCAATACTATAGGGTAACTGTCACTGTCAAATATTCATTTCTGCAGTCACAACAGATCATCAGCAACAAGCATCAGCTAAGAATGATAAAGAGTCACAGAAGCAAGATTACAGTTGATTTTAATTCTGAGCAACAAACTGAAAACTATGTTACAAACAGAATTTGTTAGTTCTTTCAGTCCATAATCAGGATGTTTGTAATGTTTTGAATTTACTCACCCTCAGAGTATTTTTCCTAATTTAAAATAAATTCCAGCAGCCCTTTTTTGGGTGATTTTAAAAGTAAATCAGGTTATTTACCACACACACTATCACACATATAAAGATGAAATACAGAAAGCTATAATCATAAAAGTGGAATTTATAAATCAGTCTCCATGTCGATGGAGGCCTGTTGTATCTTAATTAATACTTTAGGTGGAACAAACATTTTTTAGAAAGAAAGGATTTACATGAAGCTACAAAGTCTTTTTTGGATGAATAGCCAGGAGATAAGTCCACCTGAGAACCTAGAAACTGGAACAAATATTTTGACCACCTAGAAGACTTTAGCTGTTTCAGATATTTCTCTCCTGGATTTGCTTTATTCAGTCCTTGAAGGTTAGTTTTAAACTGCAGTCCTTGCAAATTAGTTTCAATTCTGGGGTTCAGGCCACCAGATTACAATGGAATTTGACATGGTCATTCACTCAGTATCTCTGCCCAACTTGAGCTCAAATATTCTCCTTTGTTCAATATGGGATTTGTAGACCAACAGTCTAGAGATCCCATATTCCTCGTACGCTAATTCAGCCTTAAACAATGGAAAATGTTTATTATTAGTGTCGCAAGTAGGCTTAACATTAACACAAGTTATTGTGAAAATCCCCTAGTTGCCACATTTTGGCACCAGTTCAGGTACACTGAGGGATAATTTAGCATGGCCAATGCATCTAACCAGCACATCCTTCAGACTGTGGGAAGAAACCGGAGAACCCAGAGGAAACTCACGCAGACACGGGGAGAACATGCAGACTCTGCACAGACAGTGACCCAAGCCGGGATTTGTATCCCGGTCGCTGGCACTGAGAGACAGCAGTGCTAACCGCTCTGCCACTGTGCCACACTGCATGTAAACTTCACGTGTGACTGCAAAGTACCCTTAGTTCATAGAACTGTAGTATACCAATGCAGAGGCCATTCAGCCAATCAAGTCTGCACTGACTCTCCAAAAGAACATACCACCTAGGCCCTTCCCTACGAGCTAATCCTGTAACCCTGACATTTACCACTGCCTATCCACCTAACCTGTACATCTTTGGACTGTGGAAGGAAACTCTCGCAGGCACGAGGAGAATATGCAAACTTCACACTGTCACCCAAGACAGAGCGGGAAGGGGACAGAGAGAGAGGCAATGGCCGAGAGCAGAGAGGGGGAACAGCGAGCACCAGCTGACTGAGTTTTAAAAAATTGTTCAGATCCATTTTTAACTAAATATTAGCCACATAATCAAATAATTTCCCAATTTAAATTTCCATAGTCACATATAAATTTCCACCAACTTAACATGTTTTGGGCCAATTTTACAAATATGATCTTAGGGTCCATAATATCCACTATCCTCATGTTTGTGCTGAGCTTGGCAAATACTTCATAAATACATAACCATTTTACAGCTAAAGGAAACTAACAGGTCTGAAATTGTGATCTGAATGAACCTTCATCTTTCCTGTGGTTACTTATTTTTATAAGACATCTAACCAGACTCCCAATAGTGTAAAGGTATGGTTTGACTTTGGTGTCATATATGTTTGATTGATGTTTTGTTTTGAGCTTGCACATAACCACAGGTAGTTCACTATAAAATGAAAAAAACATCAATCTGGGTTTTCCTTGCTGGTCACTATTGTGGAAACCTGAGCTCACGTGCGAATATCAAGTGCTGTTGTGGTTTAGTAAGCAGGTCCTGCACAGGTAAATAGCCCAATGCCATTCTAATTGGAACTGATTTCTCCCTAGAAACATGTTGTAAGTCAAGACCATTGCCCCCATTTCCTATCACAAACTTCCTTTGCTAGCCAATGGCTTTAACCAGCTCCCTGGCCAAAGTGAAGCTGAATTAGACATTCAAAACCTAGTTGCCCTACTTGATTCTGAGCTGAGCTTCTGACTCCATATCCTCTCCATCATCATGGCCTCCTGCTTTCACTATCCATCACCCATTTCATTCCTATCTCAGCTCATCCATTGTTAAAACTATTATTCATGTCTTTGTTATTTCTAGACTCAGCTACTGCAGTGCTCTCCTGAGCAGTCTCCTACTTTGTTTCTTTCAAATACTTTGAGCTTATCCAAATCTCGGCTGCCCACATCCTAAGTGATGCTAAATTCACCCATCATCCCTGTGCTCACTGCCCTACATTAGCTCCCAGATTGGAAACACGTCAATTTTAAAATTCTCATCCTTGTTTTCAACTCCCTTCATGACCACTCTCCTGATCATCTATACAAAAGCCTCTATTCCTAAAACTCTTTCAAGAGCTGATTTCTCCAACTCTGGCCTCTTGCCCATCTCCAATTTTCATTCTCTACACTGGTGGCCTGCCTATACCCCAAGCTCTTGAGCTCCCTTCCTAAACTTTTCTGTTCCACTACTTCTTCCTTCTAGACATTGCTTGAAACCTATTTCTTTGACCAAGGTATTGGTTACCTCTCCAAGTATCTTGTGTTTTGGAGCCAAATATTGTTGGATAACATTTGTGAAGTACCTCGGGACAATTTAGTATAGTAAAAACACTAAAAGATGGAAGTTGTTACTGCTGTAAGAATTACTAATCAATGAACTCTATGGATATTATGGAGATACTGAAAGCATTCCACAAACTATAAAATCTCAAAGAACTGTGTGGATTATACACATCTAGGCCCTTTTAAAAACATTTTTCATATACCAGAGCAAAAAAACATGCTATTCATTCCCTTAACTGACAGATTGCATGTCAAATTGCGTGGAGGGTGTGGCAAGTCTGCAGAGAGATCTGGATAGGCTGAGCGATTGGGCGAGGACCTGACAGATGGAGTATAATGTTAGCAAGTGTGACGTTATCCACTTTGGTAGAAATAATAGTAGGAGGGATTATTATTTAAAAGGTGAAAAGCTGCAACATGCTACGGTACAGAGGGACCTGGGGGTCCTTGTGCACGAGTCGCAAAAACCCAGTCTGCAGGTGCAGCAGGTGATCAAAAAGGCAAATGGAATGTTGGCCTTTATAGCGAGGGGGATAGAATATAAAAGTAGGGAGGTCTTGCTGCAACTGTACAGGGTACTGGTGAGGCCGCAGCTGGAGTACTCTGTGCGGTTTTGGTCGCCGCACTTGCACAAGGATATATTGGCCTTGGAGGGAATGCAGAGGAAGTTCACTAGGCTGATACCAGAGATGAGGGGGTTGGCCTATGAAGAGAGACTAAATAGACTGGGTCTGTACTCAGAGTTTAGAAGGATGAGGGGGGATCTTATAGAGACGTATAAGATAATGAAGGGGATGGATAGGGTAGAGGTAGAGGGATTCTTCCCGCTTAGAAAGGATGGCAGGACTAGAGGGCACAGCCTCAAGATAAGGGGGGTGGCAGTTTAGATAGGAGTTGAGGAGGAACTTCTTCACTCAAAGGGTGGTGAATCTCTGGAATTCTCTGCCCGTTGAAGTGGTGGAGGCTATCTCGCTAAATATACTTACGTCACGGGGAGAAAGGTTTCTGATAGACAGGGGAATTAAGGGTTATGGGGAGAAAGCGGGAAAGTGGAACTGATCCACTTCAGATCAGCCATGATCTTACTGAATGGCGGGGCAGGCTCGAAGGGCTAGATGGCATACTCCTGCTCCTATTTCTTATGTTCTTTTGGTCTTATGTAAACGCTGAAACCATTGCAGCACTGACATTTTTGAAATAATTTTTTTTGAATGAAGATGTTGTTGTTGCCAACATGGCACAATAATATGTGCGCTGCTAAAGTACACAGCCTGCTGGCCTGTTCAGCAGCATGTCAACATCACAGAATGCAACTGCATTGTGTAGGTATAATTCCACAGATATAATTCAGCAACTCATGAGGCCACTAGCAAAATGCAAAATACTTTCCATCACTGATAAAACTGCCATTTGATGTTAGCTTTGATGCCTAGGACCGCAGGCAAACACAGGTGGCATCTGGACTGAGGCTGCACAAAGTCAGATTACAATGCTAGGACGCAGTCAACAAATTAGCACAGAATATCGACTAGTATGTTGATACTGGTTTGGTGATCAATGTCTCTGTGCACACTTGTGATCTATTTGTTCAGAGACTGTTCTTCAGAAGATAGCAGGTACAGATTCTGGACAATTAACATATTGTTGAAGCAATCAAAATGTTCACTCAGGACTCAACACATTGTAAAATTCTTATTTAAAGCAAGAAGGGATGCATTTTGGAAAACCAGCTTTTAAAATATAGCTGTAAAAGTAATTGTTTAGTAAGTATAGTAGCAAATGAACACAGGTTTCAACAGTGTTACATGATAAAACCTAACTTCTGGTCAATATTATGTCAGTTTCACAAGCACAGGGTCACAGTTTTCTGATTCCCTCAACATTCATCTCTATAACACTGTCCTAGCTACGACTCAAATGCTGCTCCTCAGCCCTAATATGCATTCATTGCTCCTCTAAATTTACACCTCTCATGCTGCCCAAACAGATGAAATGAATTATATGAACCACGAACAGGAAAAGGCAATTTAGCCTGCCAGGCCTGCTCTGCCATTTAATACAATCATAGCTGATCTCATCTTGGCCTCAACTCCACTTATACTGCCCGTTCACCATAGCCTTTCAAACCCTGAGTAACAAAAAATCTGTCCACCTCTTCTTTAAATTTACTCAAAGTCCCAGCATCCACCACACTCTGGGGTGGTTAATTACACAGATTAATGAATCTTGAAACTCACTAAAAATACACTTCGGGTATGGGTCAACGTTTTTGGCAAAAATGCAAATCTAGATACTGATTTTTTTTAAAAAAAGGATCCAGTTAACGTAGGGAGATAGGGCAAATTGACCTTTTTTAAAGTTTTAGTAGGTTGTTTGATTTTGAATGCTGTTGATTGTTTTTGCGGTCTCAGCTGCTTTGGTGGAATCTGTCACAGCTGTCAAAACATGAGCAGAGTTTTCAGAGCAGATTGTTGAATGTGGATTGGCCTCCTCTGAGCTGGAAACTATTAACAAGACTTTTTTTTTCAGCTTTGTAGTTTCACAGCATCAATCAGGCAGGGAAAAGCCTCAAAGGAGAAAAGTGTAATTGTTTTAATGTTAACACAGCTTGGTGGAGGTATGTGCACTGAGTGCCCTCTTGGAGGCACGTAAGAGTTATAGATAATGCAATGGGAAAAACTGTGACAAATGGATTGTCATATAGGTGTATGTGAGGTCACCCAGCTTGGACCTAACAGAGTACTTTCTAAATGATGAAAAACTAGAAAAGGTAGAGATCCAAAGTGAGTTTGGGTGCGTGATCCAATTATGTAGATCATTAAAATGTCATGAATAGGTATCAAAAAATAATCAGAATGACTCATGGAATGTGTCAGGTATGCAATCTTCATATCTGAAAAATTACAGCACAAGTGGATAGATGGTACAGCTCTAGTTAGACTATACCTGAACAATTATGAGCAACACAAATATGGAAGGTTGTACTGGTCTTGAAGGGACAGCAGCATAGATTTTTTAAAATGATATCTGACTCCAAGGGTTAAATTACAAAGAGATTAAAAAAGCCAGACTGTATTCTCTGGATTTCAGGAGATTAAACAAGGCATAAGTCAAGAATTTGATGAAATGATCTCCACTTGCCTGGAGTGGTGCAGCTCCAACAACACTCAAGAAACTCAACATTATCTAGGACAAAGCAGCCATTTGATTGGTTTCCATTCTCTACCTTAACGTTCACTTCGTCCACCACTAATGCACTGTAGCGGCAGTGTGTACCATCTACAAGATGCACTAAAGCAATTCATCAAGGCTTCTATGAGAGCATTTTTCAAACTCATGACCTATATTGCTTAGAAGGTCAAGGGCAGTAGATGCATGGGAACACCACCACCTAAGGATTCCCCTCCAAACAACTCACCATCCTGAAATATAACACCATTTCTTAACTGTCACTGAGTCAAAATCCTGGAACTCCTTCCTTAACAGTGCTGTGAGTGTACCTACACCAAATGGACAACAGTGGTTCAAGATTGCTCACCAATGCCATCTATTTGAGGGTAACTGGGAATGGACATAAATAGTGGCCTAGCCAGCAATACACACATCCCATAAAAGGATAAAATTAGAAGTCTAAAAATTAAAGCCAGAGCATTCTGTAGTGAAGTTATTAAACAATTCTGCATGCAAAGGGCAGTGAAAGTTTTGATCTGTCTTCTGAAAAAGGCAATTGACATTAGCGTTAATTGGATCCACACCAGGTGAAGTTAAAATGAAGACACAGTGGCTTTCTTTGCTGGGAGATTTTATTTAAAACCATTAGTGGTCCGAATACCCAGCAACCTACCCCATGAGAACCAAAAACAGAGGTGCTGAAAGACAAAGAGGCAGTGAACATCTGCTGGAGATAACATTTCGAGGACCTCCTCAACCAAGATACAGCCTTCAACATAAGTGCCCTCAACGCTATCCTGCAATATGCTACCCGTCACCACCTCAGCACAATACCAGCTTGCTGAGAGGTTCAAAAAGCCATCCCCCAACAGCCGAAAAACAACAAAGCCTCTGGCACAGATGGAATCCTGTTAAAGTATTAAAATGTGGCAGAGAGGCATTCTTGAAAAGAATCCATCATCCTTGTCTGGAAGAGAGCAAGCCAGGAGATCTCAGAGACGCCTTAATCATGACCATTTTCAAGAAAAGAGACAGGATCGACTATGGAAATTACAGGGGAACTTCTCTACTCTTGACTACAGAAAAGGTCATCACAAGAATCCTCCTCAACTGCCTCCTCCCAGTGACTGGAGATCTCCTCCCTGAGTCTCAGGCAGCTCCACTCATCAAGAGGCACAATGGACGTGATCTTCAGTGTGCAACAAATCCAGGAAAAGTGCAGGAAGCAATATCAATCTCTGTACACGGCCTTCTTCTATCTCACAAAGGCATTCACGGTGGGCTCGAGGAGGAGTTCTTGGAATGCTGCCGGGATAGTTTCCTTGAACAGTGTGTGTTGGAGCCGACGAGTGAGCGAGCTTTCTTGAATCTGGTGTTATGTAATGAGGCGGGTAGAATTAGGGACCTTGCGGTGAAGGATCCTCTTGGGGAGAGTGATCAGTGTATGGTGGAGTTTCTGGTGCAGATGGAGGAGGAGAAAGTGGGTTCCCAGACACACGTCCTTTGTTTGAACAGAGGGGAGTGAGAGAGGGGATTAAGGGTTATGGGGCGAGGGCGGGAATGTGGAACTGAGCCACGACAGATCAGCCATGATCTTATTGAATGGCGGGGCAGGCTCGAAGGGCTAGATGGCCTACTCCTGCTCCTATTTCTTATGTTCTTATTCAACTTTGTCAACCATGAGGAATTGTGAAACAGCCTCCTCAAATTCGGCTGCCACAAAAATCAACACTATTGCTCACAATCAACAATTCTCACAGCCCAGTGTCACAACTATCCCCATTTATAGGTGTTCCAATATCTTTCATCTGTTTAACCATATAATTGTGATTAAACTGTAACAATGTAATTCTCAATAATATTAACAATTACGTCAATGTTTATTTTAAAACTGAGTTTGATTGATTTTTTTGAAATAGGATATTAAGTATAATGCAACCAATCAGTAAGATCAAGTTGAATGGCAGAACAAGTTTGTGAGAATGAAGGTCTACGCTTGTTCCTACATTCTGGCCTTGTGAAAATACAAAATAAACCTGTCACTCATGCAGTTCTAAACGTGCCATTTTTCCCTAGCCAAGAGGTCACCTTCCATCAGTATGCGGGCAACGCCAATTTTGTAAAAGACCTTGCTCCAGAGCAGAGAGTTTTCTACAGCTGAAATGATGTCAATATACAGATAGAAGCTGAGCTCATGCCTCCAAAAATGTACCATGGTTAATTCTCATCTGCTCACTATCAGAATTCCAGTCAAAATAAAAGTTGCAGTTATATATATAGTTGAGACTGGAGACAACAGGTTCTTTTACAATCAAGTCATTTCACTGTCTGCAGGATTGGTAGGTGTTTCTTACCTGGTAGTTCTGGAGTAAGATCAGGCTGAGGTAGAACTCGCTGAAGGCTAACTTCAGGTCACGAATGTTCCTATGATGCACACGTTCCTTATGGGAAAGGGGGAACACGGTCCTCCGTTGGCGCAAGTTGGAAACTGTGCTGCGGTCCATCTGCACTTCAAGTGTTGACTGTAGCTCATTCTGAAGTGTGGCGAACCTGCGCTGAGCCTCGGCAAGCTTTTCTATAAGGCAAACAAATAATTGCATCACAGACATCCTTCCTCAAACCTGAATTGTCTTCCCAAGATTTGTCCTTCAGTTCCTGAGTCTCTTCTTCCTCATGATCACTATTTATGAACTCAACCACACAGTAGTTACTCTTGCTTCAGAGGCCATTATCTGTAAATAGCCATGGGTGATCCCAGAATCAATTCACAATGAATAAAGGAAAGGGTTCATGCCCTAATAATATCTGATGAAATGAGTGAAAAGTACTCATCTCATTGTTGGCTGTTGAGAACAGGGCCTAATATTCTCTGCAATCAGGCTCACCTGCCAGTACTCATCACTGAATTTGCATTTAAGCAATGGTGAGTTGGGAAAGGCGAAACTGACTATCAATCTGTGGAATCAAGGGAAAAGGGAGAAAATGAGAAGGGGAGATGGAAAACAAAATGGTTTGGTTGGAAAGTAATGGTCAAGCAACTTGCTCATTCTGCAGCAACAAACATGGGCAACCGATAGCTACTGTTACCTACTCAATGAAGGAAAAGATAATGTTAGGAACTTATGTTAGACAACTCTTGTCTTGAGTATCTGAAATGCATATTCATTCTCTCTTTTCACGCAAGGTTTAAGAATAGATGAACCAATTAAGTCTATGAATTCTGCCTGTTTCATAGAGGTACCTTCCAGAACCCTCAATTGCTATTCTTCAGAAGTTAATTTGTCAGATTAAGTTGCCTCCTTGACAGCTACAATCAGAATTCAATAACCTTGTGCTGTCCATTTTTCCCTCCTAGCTTCCTAAAATGCTCTTATATAATCCCTTGACCCAACATTGGCATTTTCACCAATTTGCCCAAGACAGACGGTCAATTCCTTCCCAATCTTGAGATTTAAATATTTTCAAAACACTATTCATTAAAATGCTACACCTATCTTCCTTAAAATCATTTCATATCTCACTGCTTCGTTCTATTCCTTTTCAAGAACAGTATTATTGTGTGCTATTATTTACTAAACAGAGTATCGCATGGTACTCCAGATGGGATCTGACTTACTCAGCAAAAATCAAAGCTAATGCTAAACATAAGCAAATTTTTGGCTAAGCTTTCACTAAATTATAGCACTTTAGGGAAGATGTCAAGGACACAGAGAGTTTACAATAGATTTGCTAAGAATGAAACCAGGGGAAAGAGACTTTTGTTTTGAGTAGAAACAAACACCCTTTAAAATGAAGAAATTAAAGAGATCTGATTGAAATGTTAAAAATTGAGGGACATTGATGAGGTAAATTAGTAAAAATATTATTTCCATATTAGACGAAATAGGATAAATTAGAGCAAAAACAAAGAGAGAAGTTGGAAGACTTTTTAATGCAGAGTGAACGCAAGCAATGAATGTTTGCTTTAGAACACGAAGTAAGAAATGGTGGAGCAATTAAAATTGGGGCTGTTCTAGACAGCCGAATTGGAGGAGTGCTGAAATCCTGCACGATTGTGGGGATAAAGAGATGGGTGATACAAGGCCATGGACAGATTAAAAAACAAGGGTGAGAATTTTAAAATTGCAACATTATTTGTCTGGGAGCCACCGTAGATCAGCAAATGCAGGTGTGATAAGGGAGCAGGATGAGTTAAGACATAGGCAGCATAGCTTTGGAGGACCCCAATACTATCCCTGACAAGCCAGGGATGTGTTGGAATAGTTGAGTCCTGAAATAACAAAAGTACGAATGAGGGTGTCAGTATTAGATAAATGAGATGGGCTGAGGGATGGAGTCAGTAGATAAGGAACAGGGATTGTGGACTGAAATCATTGACTGCCACCTTCCCAAAATTTAATTGAAGAAAGTTTCTGTTCATCCAGCACTACCATAAAGATTAAACATAAAATGTCCAGTGCAATGGCTTTAAATACAATATCTCAACCAAAGATGTCATACAGCTGATCTTTTCTTGAAAAAAAATGCATATCTTGCTAAATTATCAAGGCAGCAACATAGCTGCTGCAGCATACCACTGTTAAATGACAAGTACAATAACAATTTCTGTAGTAATTATAAATTAAGGCCTTCACTGCATAAATTCCACATTGGTTATTACAACAGAGGATGTCCATAAGTGAGTGCTGAGGCAGGGACTGCAAGAACATTTAAAGATGATCTGAGCAAGGACTTAAAGGAAGAAAATAAAAGGAAACAGGGAAATAGGACAATATAGAAAACCAACTGAAGAACTAACACAATAGTGCAATTTCTATGATTTTCTCAGAGATAGTAGACACCATGATTAGGCTCTTCAAAGCCTTTAAAACATTTATGATACATTCTAATTCTTCTCCATCACTTGTTGGAGCCACAAATGGAAACAGTACCATTTTGCCCTCACTATATTACTATTTCACAGCTTTCAACTTCATAACTATTAGCTTAGCTATCTTAGAATTTGCATCACTTAACTAATATATGAGTTATTAAAGGTTGATCACGCATTCTGACATTTCTCTCTACGTACTCAATTATTTAAACTTAATCAATTTAGTTTACAGGTTTTTGAAAACCAAACTATTACAAAAAAGCAAGAAAATTGTTTAATAATAGAATTAAGAATTTTCTCAGCTGACTGCAACATAGAGCAGCTTATTTGGATTTCCAAGTAGTCCCACTGGTTTAGAAATCTATTTTGGACACCATTTACGTGGATTCAATTTGCAATACCTTGAAAACTTGGGGCCTTTTTGAGGGAATATTTCAGTTAGTGAAGATTAATTCTTCCGGCTAATATTTTGGAATTAGACAAAATCAATATTGAACGCAACTGAAACATTGGAACAGGAGTTCACAACTAATGAACTAAGATCAGAAACAAATACATCAATTAAATGCACTAAAACCAGCTTTATGATGAAGGATGCAGTTTCAATTGCAATGCCTTTCATGGCAAAATAGACTACCAACACACACCATTAAGCACATAGATGAGATATTAGTGAGTGGTCAGTGCCCTGAACAGCTAAACTGGAGACAGCACACACGATGACAGTGAAAAACGTAAGTTTGAATAAATTTCCATTACAGTAAATACAGTTCAACCAAACTATAAATCTGAGGAGGTCAGTAACTGATTAAATATTAAACACTGTTTGCTTTTTCCTTTCTGTTACAGGAACTGTTTACAATAATGGGATCTGTTCGTGGGAAGCTCTGATAAATAGAAAATTAATTTAAATGTTCAACATTTCATTGACGAATGTCAAGAGATATATCACCACTAGGCTGAACACCTGCTAATCTAGTAAAGAAAGGGAGCAGTACAAACATTGATATTACAATTTAATATCAATGCCCAAAAAATAATAATGACACTGATTATCAAGGGTAAGTTTTGGAGCATCTGTATGAAAGTAATCATACATGTCAACACGGCTTTAGGAGACAATGAATGTCGATTGATGAATATATAAGATTCTTGAGGAAGTCTCTTCTAAGATGGATATTAAACGCAATCAACCAATATGGAATAATTTGATATTTAAAAAGCCTGTGATAAAATTGATTAGGAATTAAGCAATTCTCTCGATGCTGCACTGAGATAGCTGAAGGTGAAGCAGAAAGAGATCTGGTGAGTAATAGGTATGGTCAATTAATTAATAGGTCAATTGACTGTAGAGCAGTAATAAAGACAACAAACAGAATATTGAGTTATTTGGCTGTCAGATGATTACAAATCAAGAAGTAATCTAAAACCATTTGGTAGTCTGACCGAACTGAACTTTGAAGACTGCATTCAGTTTTGGCAACTAAGACACAGGAAATTATTCAAGTGCTAACAGAAGAGTTACAAGGCATCAATGAGGAATATGTGGAAACAATAATAAAAATGGGCCCCGTTGGAAATGAAAGAAGTCAAACTTATCTAAGTAGACAATGACCCAGTTACAATTAATTCAGAGAACTATTTCATATCACATTAAGATATTAAAGTGAGATGCATAAGTAAATTTAAAATAGATGTCAGGAAGAACCTATTTATACAATGACCGCTTGGAATTGCCTTCTGGGCATGGTAGAAAACTTTAAGACTCATTCAAGACACCAGCAGATGACAAAGTATAGATAAGCCAAGAGGGACAGAATAGATTTCCCTCAGTTATACTTACTTGTGGTCTCAAGAGTTTTAATGCTCAAAATTCAGTTTACAAGCAGAGTGATGCTCCAGTTATGCATAGAATTATATATAGTTAGATATGAGCAATAAAGCTAGTATAATGAGGGATTCAATTATATTTTGAATCATAAAAGGAAAGCCTGAATGACTTATAGATGTCATTTGAAACCAGAGGCTAAAATTGCAGTGTTATTTCTCACTACCACCCATCTATTATGTTTTTAGATATATTGTGTCAATTATAGCTTTATGAGTTACCTATTTACTAAGAATGCCCTCAGGAGAAATTAGATGCAAAGTCAATATGAAGCACTTAAAAGGGAAACAAACACTTGGAAAATACAGAGATGAAGGGACATGGAGAAAAACGCAGGGAACAGATTTTAAAAAATAGAGCCGTTATATTTAGCAAAGGAAGACTAATAGCTGTATGGCTTGTTCCATTTCCTCTGCTTCTCCTGGGCTCCAGAACAAACAAGAATTTCTTGACTTCTGATGCCAGGGAGGGAATTAAGAGAAAGTACCCAGGGGTGAAATAAAAATACAGAGTTTGGCATCACAATCTGCATTGGGAAAAATGATAATAAATGGCTGAGAATAATAAGGTTGAAATTTACTAGTTGGCTTGAGGTGAGGCTATGCTCCTATATTTGGGATAACATTATGTTTAAAATGTTCCAAACATTTTTGTTCAAGTTTCACCTGCCTGGAAACTAACGCAGTATGTTGAGTTTATGAACAGTCTGGTTCTGGCTGAGAAGAGGAATGTGAGAAGAGGAAACAGTGTGGCAATGGAATTTATGACAGGATCATGCCTTTAGTTTTATCAATTAGAGGCTATTTTGGTTCATCCAAGACCAGATGTTAGCTGATCAGCGTGAGAGCACAGAGACAGTGACAAGGTTGAAAGAGATGTGAAGAGGTGTAGCTGAGTGTCACTAATATATGGGAGCCGATCCCATATCTTTGGCAATACATAGAATGGGGAAGAGGAGGAAGCTATTTGGAACTCCAGAGGTAATGCCTTGTGTGTTGGAAAGAGAAGCCATTTCTGAAGATGCCACAGCAGTGATTGGATAGTTAAGAGCAAAACAACCAAGGGTTGCCCCACTGAGCTGAGCAACAGATGTGGGCTGTACTGTAGCAAACTGTGTCAGTCCATGCATAGTGTGATTGCTCCTTGCTTGAAATTAAAGATCCAAGATCCTATGAAGAAGATAACAAAAGAAAATGCACTCTAGTTACAGTAGTTTACGATGTCATTTTAAGACTTTGGGTCACTTCACTGTTGCAGCAAGGGTGGGAACCATGAAGGTTCAAACAGGGAGTTGTGGGTAAAATTTGGGAAGCAATATTTAACGATTGGATAGAAAGAGAGATTGGGGATGGATTGTAAGGACAGTGAAGAGTGAATTTTTTGAGGCATGAGATAGTTATGACTTTGAAAGTTGAAGTTCAAGCAAGGGATAAA
The DNA here is from genome assembly GCF_965287045.1 of Carcharhinus amblyrhynchos. Classification (NCBI taxonomy): domain Eukaryota; kingdom Metazoa; phylum Chordata; class Chondrichthyes; order Carcharhiniformes; family Carcharhinidae; genus Carcharhinus; species Carcharhinus amblyrhynchos. The sequence continues at coordinate 83,076,647 of NC_137332.1, read as the reverse complement.
TCTGTTACTCTGCAAAGGCCAACATTTTGCACCTGCAGGTGCAGGCAGGGCAGATAGGTACAAGAATGGCCATCCAGTTACAGTCGACTCACTGTCAGCTATTTTTGAAGGAGATTGGCAGCACAGTAGCAAAATGGTTAGCACTGCTGCCTCACAGTGCCAGAGACCCAGGTTTGATTCCAGCCTTGGTTGACTGTATATTTGCATGTTCTCCCCATGTCTGTGTCATTTTCCTCCAAGTTCTCTGGTTTCCTCCCACAATCCAAAAATGTGCATGTTAGATAGTTTGGCCATGATAAACTGCCCCTTAGTGTCCCTAGATGTGTAAGTTAGGGGATTGGTGGGATAAACGTGTGGGGTGGTGTCCTCCGTAAATTGCTCTGTCGGAGGGCTGGTATAGACTCAATGGGCCAAATGGCCTCCTTCTGCACTATAGGGATTTTATGACTGGACCAAGGCACACTTTTTTAAAAACTGAAATTCAAGAGAATGTAACAAACAATATAGTCTTGCTTGGAAAATAAACTGGTCATTGTACTCAAAGTACAAAACGTTTAATTTAGCAGGGTAAAATGATGAAGTAGGCAACAATCTTTGAAGGATTTACATCTTTGAATATTTAAATGTAAAAACTTTTTAAATTAAATCAGCATAAATACTACTTAAATAAATTCAAACCTATCACATCCAGCCACAAGCAGTTTAGTGCTGCCAGGAAAATTAATAACTAAACATGCAGATACTGTCATTTATGAAAGATGCAATCAGTTTAACAGTATGCACTGCTTTACTGAAGAAACCCTGGGCAGCGGTCTTATGAGCCAAAATATTCCCTCTATATCTGCCACTCTACAGTTGATACACAAGCAAATTCCACAATCCTTTGCTGCCAATGAAGGCTGGGAGAGTCCGTCAAAGCTGGGGTTACCTATTTTAGCCTCAACTTTCCCCACCTTGAAAAGGTGAGTGTTCTGCACGGTGAGAGGTGACAGCTTTGGATAAGTCATTAAACCAAGGACCCATCTATTGTTGTGTGATTATAAAGTATCCCATTTAAAGAAAAGTAGAAGTGTTTTCAATCTCCTGGCCAAAGTTTTTACCTCAACCAATATACATAAAACAGTTTAATTGCTCACGTCTCTTGTTACTGTTTGTGATCTTTGCTACCTAGAAATTGGTTGTCAAATTTCGCTATGGCAATGATCACATTTTAGAAGTACTTTTATATGTATTTCAAAAGTATTGAAGCTGTGAAATATGTTAGATAGAAATAACTTGTTCTCATCACTTAGGCTATCAATCACCACAGGTTTGTAAAACTTTAGCCAATTTCTGACTCTCAATATTCATCAATTCCAATCAATATTTCACAACAAATAAAGAACACAAATAAGCAAGCACGATGTCAATGGGCTTGATACAAGTCATGGAAAAGCTGATGGCCAGGACTTTTGCTTGTTCAATAATTAAGATACATAGCAATGTTCTGAAAAGTGATTGTAAAGAAACAACATTGCATTGAAACTTAAGTGAAATTCTATCATATTATGGTCACTATTTCTCAAAGGCTCCTTTATTAATTAAAGGATATTAATTAGTCCTTTCTCATTAATTTTCCACAATTCCATTGCTTCTAATTGCAACAATCATATAACATGCATCTTACTAATCCTTGTTCAATAAATTGCCACAGCTGGGCAGATAGCCCAGCACTTTCCTTACAGACATCAGATTGCAACCCCAGGATTAGAATTTTAAATTACCTGGGTAAATTCTGGATTAGGTTATCTGAAAAGTATAATTGAAATTGGTCACCCATTCCAACACTATAGTTAAGAAAACCCACCAATGCCTCTACTTCCTCAGAAGACTAAGGAAATTTGGCATTTAAGCTATAACTCTCACTAACCTTCACAGATGCACCACAGAAAACATTCTTTCTGGTTGTGTCACAGCCTGGTATGGCTTCTGCTCTGCCCAAGATCACAAGAAACTACAAAAGGTCATGAATGTAGCCCAAACCATCACGCAAACCAGTCTCCCATTCATTGACTCTGTCTACACTTCCCTCTGCCTCAGCAAAGCAGCCAGCATAATTAAGGACCCCATGCACCCCAAACATTCTCTCTTCCAATTTCTTCCTTTGGGGAAAAAGATACAAAAGTCTGAGGTCATGTACCAACCTACTCGAGAACAGCTTCTTTCCTGCTGCTGTCAGATTTTTGAATGGTCTTACCCTGCATTAAGTTGATCTTTCTCTACATCCTAGTTATGATTGTAACACTACATTCTGCACTCTCTCATTTCCTTCTCTATGAACGGTATGTTTTATTCTGTATAGCACGCAAGAAACAATACTTTTCACTATATGTAAATACATGTGACAATAATAAATCAAACAAACCAAATCAACCATCCTTCCTTTTAAGAACATAAGAACATAAGAAATAGGAGCAGGAGTAGGCCATCTAGCCCTTCGAGCCTGCCCCGCCATTCAATAAGATCATGGCTGATCTGTCGTGGCTCAGTTCCACTTTCCCGCCCTCTCCCCATAACCCTTAATCCCCTCTCTTATCAAGAACCCATCAACCCGCTTCTTAAAAATATTTAGCGAGGCAGCCTCCACCACTTCAAGGGGCAGAGAATTCCAGAGATTCACCACCCTTTGAGTGAAGAAGTTCCTCCTCAACTCCGTTCTAAACCGCCTCCCCCTTATCTTGAGGCTGTGCCCCCTAGTCCTACTGTCTTTTTTGAGCGGGAAGAGTCTCTCCACCTCTATCCTATCCATCCCATTCATCATCTTATACGTCTCAATGAGATCTCCCCTCATTCTTCTAAACTCTAACGAGTACAAGCCTAGTTTATTCAGCGTCTCCTCATAGCTCAATCCCCTCAACTCCGGTATCAGCCTAGTAAACCTCCTCTGCACTCCCTCCAGGGCTAAAATATCCTTGCGCAGGTGCGGCGCCCAAAACTGCACACAGTTTCAGATAGCAATATAACTCCCTCTCGAATGCTTCAACTGAATGCCTTCATCACACTTTCAGGCAGGGCTTTCCAGATCCAAATCACTCACTATATGAAAAATGTTTTCCTCAAGTCTAACAACAAGGCGCAGCAAATTGATGGGAGTAATTTATAGGCCACCAAACTGTAGTGGTAGTATTGGGACACAGTATAAATCAGGAAATTGGAGATGCACGTGATGTAGATCATACAGTAAAGGGCAACTTCAATTTACACAGACTTGGTTAACTAAATAAGTGCTAATGCTATGGAAGATTAATTTCTGGAGTGCCTACAAGATAGGTTTCTGGAGCGTTACGTTGAGCAGCTAACTAGGGATCTGGCTACTTTGGATTTAGTGCTGTGTAATGAGAAAATGCTAATTAATAACCGTGCTTTGTAAAGGAGACTTTGAGAAATAGTGACCACAATATGATAGAATTTCACTTTTAAGTTTGAATGCAATTTAATTCACTCTGAAACTTGGGTCTTAAGTCTGAAGAAAGGATATTTATAAAGGTATAAGGGCAAGTTGGCTATGGTGGAAAACAAGATGAAAAGATTTGTTGGTAGAAGAGCAATGGCTAGTATTTAAAGAAATATGAAGGGTAAGCGAAATCAACCAAAGTTAAAGATTGCATTAGATCAATTTGGCCTTTATAAATCAGAGTATCGAATATAAAAGTTGGAGCGTTATGGCAAGGTTATATAAGGCATTGGTGAGGCTGAATTTAGAGTATTGTGTACAGTTTTGGTCACCTAGTTACAGGAAGGATGTAAATAAGGTTGAAAGAGTGCAGAGAAGGTTCACGAGAATGTTGCCGGGACTTGAGAAGCTGAGTTACAGAGACAGATTGAACAGGTTAGGACTTTATTCCCTGGAGTTTAGAAGGTTGAGGGGAAATTTGATAGAGGTGTATAAGATTTTGATGGGCATAGATAGAGTGAATGCAAGCAGGCTTTTTCTACTGAGGCTAGGGGAGAAAAAAAACCAGAGGGCATGGGGTAACGGTGAAAGGAGAAAAGTTTAAAGGGAATATTAGGCGGGGCTTCTTCACGCCGAGTGTGGTGGGAGTGTGGAATGAGCTGCTGGATAAAGTGGTAAACGCTGGGTCACTTTTAACATTTAAGAAAAACTTGGACGAGTTCATGGATGAGAGGGGTGTGGAGGGATATGGTTCAAGTGCAAGTCAGTGGGACTAGGCAAAAAATGGTTCGGCATAGACAAGAAGGGCCAAAAGGCCTGTTTCTGAGCTTTCATTTTTGATAGTTTCAAAGGAAATAGCTTATAATGATGTCAGAAAAAGTGGTAAGCTTGAGGAATGGGAGCAAAGGACTCAGGAAAGGAGGACTAAGAAACTGATTAAGAAAGGGAAAAAGAAAATACAAAACCAAACTAGTGCAGAATATAAAGGCAAACTGCCGATCTTCTTTAGGTTTGTGGGAGGCCCAATAAATGTGGGAACAAGAGAATTTATAATGGAGAACAAGGAAATGGCACAGAAACTAAATAGTTACTTTGAGTCCATCTTCACAGAAGGATATATAACTCCCCCAGAAATCCAGACAACTAAGGGACTTGTGAAGCCAAGGAATAAAACTAAATTAATATTAATGAAGAGGTTGTATCTGAAAAGAGATTTATGTTTAAAGTTGATAAATCCTCTGGACCAGATGAGCTTCATCACAGAGAATTAAAGGAGGCGGTTATAGAGATAATGATTGCAATGGTCATCATCTTTCAAAATTGTACAGGTTCATGTGAACTGGAAAGTAGCAAAGGTAACCCCACTATTTTGGAAGGGAGGAAGAGTGAAATCTCTCTCCTACAAGGAAAACAGTCCCATTCTTTCCAACCTACATAATTTGAAGTTCCTCATCCTTGGAACTATTTTCATTCATTTTTTTCTGCACTCTCTCTAATGCCTTCACATCTTCCCTAAAAAGTGATGCCCAGAACTGGGCACAATACTACAGCTGAGGCCAAATAGTATTCTATGCAAGTTTAATAATAACCTCTTTGCTTTGAAACTTTGTGCTCCCATTGATACAGCCAAAGATACTGAATGCATTTGGGGTCGTGCAGTGGTTAGCACTGCTGCCTCACAGTGCCAGGGATCTGGTTCAATTTCCGGCTTGGGTCATTGTTTGTGTGGAATTTGTACATTCTTCCCATGTCTACGTGGGTTTCCTCCAGGTGCTCCAGTTTTTGCCCACAGTGGAAAGATGTGCAGTTTTGTGGATTGGCCATGTTAACTTGCCCCTTAGTGTCAGGGGACTAGCTAGGGTAAATGTATGGGGTTATGGGGATGGGGCCTGGGTGAGATCGTGGTTGGTGCAGACACGGTGGGCTAAATAGCCTCCTTCTGCACTATATGATTCTATGATTCTATGATTAATTAACCCAAGTCTCAACCTGTCCTTTCACCTTCAATTGCCTAGATTATTAAAAGAGGGACACGGATGATATATGCCTAAGTGTATGCATCATTTTGAGAACTCACACTTTCTTGTGTGTATAGGTCTGTGTAGAAAACCTGTTCATGTCTATCCTTTAAAGTCAGTCCAAAAGGTTTAAAACACACTAAAAAATTACATTGTACAACTGTAGTATTGTGCCCAGTTCTGGGCACCACATTTTAGAAAATATGTGAAGGCATTAGAGAGAGTGAAGAAAAGATGAATGAAAATAGTTCCAAGGATGAGGAACTTCAATTATGTAGATTGGAAAGATTGGGACTGCTTTCCTTGTAGAAGAGAGATTCCATTCTCACTCTTCCTCCCTTCCAAAACAGTGGGGTTACCTTTGCTACTTTCCAGTTCACATGAACCTATAGAATTTTGAAAGATAATCACCAATGCAATCATTATCTCTGTAACTGCCTCCCTTAATCCTCTGGGATGAAGCTCATCTGGTGCAGGGGATTTATCGACTTTAAACCTAAAGATATTTTCTGATACAACTTTATTAATACCAATTTATTTTAATTCCTCAGCTTCACAAGTCCCTTAGTTGTCTGGATTTCTGGGACAGTTATTGCAGGAATGGGTATTTACATTGCATTTATATTTCAGATATTGTGTAAGTAAAGGTTTACTCTTCCTTTTGGTTTAAGCTCACCAGAAAACCCTTTTCATGCCTATCCTTTAAAGTCAATCCAAAAGGTTTAAAACACACTAAAAATTTACACTGTACTGCAAACAACCAAAAGGCGAGGGATAAGAGGAAAAGTTATCCCGAAACATCTCTCTCCGGCTGTAACAAATAGGGCAGACGCTTCGAGGGAGCACACACCAACAGTAAACTTTCAATCAGTCATCCGAACAATTAAATAACAGGTAAAGATAAAATGGTAATGGCACAATTTACTTCCTATTTGAATTAGTGTCAAAATAGTGTGCATGAAGAATATGATTGCCCATCTTTCCCACCACAATTATATTTCACCACTAAATTATAATGATTTCCCCTTAAAAGCATCCCATCAATCAAAAATCCTTTGCTCACACCTAACATTAAAGTTAATCACCCAACTGCAGGACAGATGTTCATTACTGAATCTCTCCTGAAGCAGACAACTTGAGTGAAATATAAGCATTTATGAATGGCTTTGGCACAAGCTACATCTTGCCCAGTCCTTTTTCAGGGACAGCAGCCAAAGTTTCAAGCAACAAAGACATCAAATGAGACAATGTTGAATCTAGCAGATCTAATTGTTGGGAATTTACTATTTCCAGAAACAAAAATAGCTGTTGGGGCTAATATAAGGGTCAGTTTGAAACATCCATCTCTCATTTAATTTCAAGAGTTTCAGGTATATAACATGGGCAGAAATTAATTTCTGTCCAAAGGCTACTAAAAATGTGACTCTTAATGGTTATAACATTACCTTATCCTGGGTACCAAAATAACTTCTTTTATAATTTTATTTTGGAAGCAAACAAGCACAAAGTATATTAATTCACCAAGGAAAGGCAGTATGTCAAACCCGTAAGAGGGGAAAACTACATACCAGACCACTCACTCAGCTAGAAAGACAAGTTATTATACTGAAAAATTAGAACAGCAGCAGGCCTCAATAAAAATGCAGGTATAAGCTGGCTTTCTTTACTCTGTTCCAGTTAGGGGAACAACAACCCTACAATAATCTAAAAGCATAATACTGCTGATGCTGGAAATCTGACATCAAAACAGAAAATCTGATATCAAAACAGAAAATCTATGGACAGAGTTAACATTTCAAATCTGCTTGGCTTTTTTTTCAGAGCTACACCCTACTGTGAAACATCTGCTTCCCACACAAGTTCCCCTTGTGGCCTAAGTATGGGCGGGAAGCATGCACCTTCATGACAAATTAAAAAAATAGTTCTGAGCTGCAACTTCGCTGAGGATGGAACTGGATTCGGAAAGATCAAATCAAATTCACTTAGGAGCCTCATTAGACATTCTCTCCATTTATAGTCTTTTCTCAGGTGAGGGAATAAATATTTGAAAAGTGCTGTAACATACTTTATAATTACCTGTGACTTTGGTTGAATGTTTAATATGAAAGATGACATCATCTATAGTATAGGACTCCTTTAATTCAGTCTACATGACCTAGGTGAACTTCCTTGAGTTCATGTACAGAAATGGGATCTCTGCCAATCTTCCAGAGATAAGAACATAAGAACATAAGAAATAGGAGCAGGAGTAGGCCATCTAGCCCTTCGAGCCTGCCCCGCCATTCAATAAGATCATGGCTGATCTGTCGTGGCTCAGTTCCACATTCCCGCCCTCTCCCCATAACCCTTAATCCCCTCTCTTATCAAAAACCCATCAACCTGCTTCTTAAAAATATTTAGCGAGGCAGCCTCCACCACTTCAAGGGGCAGAGAATTCCAGAGATTCACCACCCTTTGAGTGAAGAAGTTCCTCCTCAACTCCGTTCTAAACCGCCCCCCCCCCCCCTTTATCTTGAGGCTGTGCCCCCTAGTCCTACTGTCTTTTTTGAGCGGGAAGAGTCTCTCCACCTCTATCCTATCCATCCCATTCATCATCTTATACGTCTCAATGAGATCTCCCCTCATTCTTCTAAACTCCAACGAGTACAAGCCTAGTTTATTCAGCCTCTCCTCATAGCTCAACGCCCTCAACTCCGGTATCAGCCTAGTAAACCTCCTCTGCACTCCCTCCAAGGCCAAAATATCTTTGCGCAGGTGCGGCGCCCAAAACTGCACACAGTTGGAGAGGCTCTAAGAACATTCACCCCTTCCACTCTCAAGTCCTGGACTGGGGTTTGAACCTACTGGCTCAGAGGTGAACGTGCTACCACCGGATCAAACTGATTGAATCTTTTCATCTATGCTGCTCATTTCTTATTAACTACAAGTACTTCAGGCCTATAAAGCAGTCACTTTTCCCTTCCAAAACTGTTCCTTTATCAATGAAATGGACAAAATCCATCGGAAGTTAAATCATAAGTTAAAACAGTCCCTATCCAGTTTGAATTTGTGACAGAAAACATGTAAACTAAAACAATGATAAACCATGTTGCACTTGATGACCCCCTAAATGCTTGGCAGGTGAAAGAACATATAGTAAAGCCAGTATGAACCATTTGAGGCTGAGTAGAATTTCAGAATCAAACTTTTATCTGAAATACACCTTGGTAGTGAGTTACTTTATTTATTTGTTTATTCATTGTGTTGCATATCTCAAACACAAATTTTTCTCAATCATTTGTCAATTCTGAGATTTTTTTTCCATTTGCCACATGAAGGAAGATTTCAAATTTCAATTTGCATTTCCATTCCTCAAGAAACACTTTGCATTATCACAAGAGTAGGTTTAGGATTAAAACTATGATTCCATTTGCAAGCATGATTAGAAAATTATTCATTGCATGGGCATTACTTATCCCTGAGATAGCAAGAGGGGGATTTTTACAAACTGCACATGGAAACTTGCTGCCTACATTATCAATATGTTGATGGGTGTGCTGCATTTAACAAGGAAATTGGCAGGAAGAATGCACTTGGCAAAGAACTGAAAATGAGCAGCCACAGGCTAAATGTCTCAGGTTTCTGGTGCTAACACTCCAATGCGTTCCTCAAATATTATTGTCATAATCACAAGCTGGTTGCATATTACCAAATGCCAGCATCAACTAATTCTAAAGATTTACAGTTATCCAGCAGTTTAACACTCACTGTCTAGACATATTAAGAAAAGCTTCATTTGGGTGACGGCCAACTGTCAGGGAGATAGAAAAGTTGACATATTTCCTTCCAGTCAGTTACAAAGGCTTATTTTGCAGGACTTGATTGTCACTGGTTCATTTGAGAAAAACTCAACACTAATGGATTAGCATCAAGATTATACATAGTCTGAAGAAGCCGTGAATACATTCATAAAACATCCAGTGGGTTCTTAAACACGTGGAACATTTTGTGCAAAACGTTTACAAACTATTTTTACACATCCATGTTTACATGAAACATTTGTAATTCATTTCGTCAGGTAGAGCAAGGCTTTTTGCTATAGGTCTGATTCAGCTATTGATATCCTTGAGCCGAAACTGTTCAAAAGTCCATTGACTTTGGCAGAAACGGAAAATCCCACCAGTGGGAGGGGCAGTAAATTTTCACCCCTTGTTTTTGCAACCCGGTCATTATACTGAAAATTATATGTCTATACAATGAATGCAGAATGATGAAGCAAATTTTAAAATATGGAAGCTGGCAGTAAGAAATAAATGATTAAATATGGTCAGTTAAAGCTGAAATACTCCGATAATGCCACTTATGTTGATTAATTTTTTAAGTCAGTGTTCAGAGTCAGCTTTCCCAACGGTATCACAGCAATAACTGCAAATTAACACACAAATGTTTCATAATCCATTTCAAACTAAACCCTTCAGAAGAGGAAGCTGAAAACATGACATCAGAGAGCTTTCCACAGTCAATATTTATGACCAACAGCCAGAAGAAACTGATGGTTCAGTGGGATTGCAGTCCGTGGTGGTCCAGGTTCAGTCCCTGATCTAGATGACTGTAGTGGCCATGTTTGACTTTGGTTAATAACAGCACAGGAGAAGGCTATTCAATCCCATTGTGCCAGTGCTGGCTCTTCGAAAGATGTAGCTAATTGGTCCCACTCCTCTGTTCTTGGTCCAAAGCTCTGAAAAATTTCCCCCCTTGAAATATTTATCCAATATCCTTTTAATAATTATTACTGAATCTGATTCCATTATCTTTCAGTTACCTGGCCAAAGAAAGAGACAGAAAGGTTAGCCAGCAAATTCCCTCAAGACATCCATCCAGTAACCTTATTAGAAGTGTATGTTGATATAAGAAATACTTGGCCGACACTGATCATTTCCTGTTTTAATGCAGCAATAGAGGCATGTTTAAAGATGATGTCTTTGTGATGAGATTTTTAACCAAGGCCCCATCAAAGTGAATTCAAATGATGAGCATGGGCTTCTTTTAACCTTCTGGCCAACTTTCATCCCTCAACTACCATCAAACCAGATTAATCTGTCATTCACCTCATTGTTCACCACCACCAATTTTATCAGCACCAATTGGCTGCTACACTTTCCAGCTGTGACTGCACTTCAAATATTGCTTTGTTTTCATATTCTCTTTGGGTATATGATGAGAAATTTCTAGTCCAAGTTAGGGATGTGACAGATTCCACAGCACTTGTCACTGTATAATGATAGATACATGTAGGAATAGCATCTACATGCTGTATAAATTTAAAGCAAATGAGAGTCAATTTTATGATGGTTGATTGTTATCACTTATTCTGGCTATCAGGAATGTCCTTAGTGCTTGATGTTCAAGTTGATTCAATATTCAAATTGAGGCAGAAAAGTCTTATTTTGGATGTACAAACATTCTGAAAATCAATTTGAAAGATTGCAAATAAGTTAAGCGATGAAGATAATTTAAAACAAATCTACACTGTCTGACTGCACTGAATTTGATAGAAACTTCAGGAAAATCTTAAACCCTAGCAATGGGACAAAGTGCACACTGGATATGAGAATGGGCATTTGATTCATTGTGCTAAAGTTAGAAAGTGACTTGTCTACAATAGACAGAAGAGTGTAATATCAAGAGGCTTGGCCATTTAGTGCTATCAGTGAATAAGAACTGTCATGTTCTGTCTGTGAATTATTTGTTAGTATCATGTGAATAATCAGGATAACTCAATTCTGAGTCTCACAAATTGTGGTAGCGTTTTAATGTTTCTGTCTTCTGAAAAACTTGGTGTAAAGCAAGTGTGCAGAGGATGGCAGCCACCTGGAATTCCTGAACTTTTAGATGCAATATTTCCAAGAATAAGAGGTTTGGGTCACAGCAGATGAGAAATTCATTTACAAGGAGCACAGCAAAACCCTCGAAAGAGAACATGGCTTATTTGAACATCCTAAACCTTTCCCATAAGAGCATCTAAACTTTGTGTAACTCTGTGCCAAATAGTTTCTCAGCACAAAGAACCTTAGGGAGGCACTGTACAATTTTAATTGTTACCTAAAGCAGACTGGCGCCTGTGAAATTCTAATTCTTTATGACTGGCTCTCTTAATCATAGTACTCCAAACACCTTCATTAGCTAATGCACAGGTTAGCACTAATTGAAATGCAAAACAATAAAGATGCCAAATTCACTAAGGAGACCATATTTTAAATTGTCGCTTCCCAGATGATGGCCTTAATGAATAAAGCAAAGATATTCTGGTTTTGCCATAGGCTGTGCAATCCATGTGTTGAGAGTTGGTGATACCTTTCGAATTCTGGTTATTTCTGCTTCTCTCTTCACAAATGCTGTTAGTCCTGTTACATATTTCCTGCATTTTATTTCAGATTTCCAGCATCCCCAGTATTTTGCTTATAAAAAGAGTAATATATTTCATAAAACTAGTCCTCCTTTCAAACAAGCAGCGTGCTAAATGTGGCACATTTAAATGTTTTCTTCCTTGTGATTTATCAGACTACGTCCTCTGCTAAAGACGCCACTGACTGCACCATAATCTTACTGGCAGTACAGACAAATCACTTTCAACTATCCAGTGTAGCAAATAGTGAAAAAATTCTCCTCCCTCTCAAGTTTCCAAATGGAGAATGAAAGATGGATCTTCTACAGGAACCAAACAAGGTTTACTAAAGTAAAATGTATATTTAATTTCGCAGCGTTCCAGCCATAGTAAGCGTTTGGAACTTAGCCAATGTAAATTAATCTGCTTCTTATAGTTCCAAAAAAACCACGAAGCCTTTGATTAGATGTGAATGATAGAAATAACTTGAGAGATTTTAACTTGGTACAGGGACTATATACAAGTGTGTTCTTTATTCTGCCATTCATAATCACTGCATCTGGACAAATGCACTGTCTCTTTACTACAAACATTATAACTCATTTTCCCTTTTATTCCATGACATTTGTCATTGAGTGTTAACTGCCCTTTACCCTACCCCAGACCATTCCTTTGGCTTACACTTTCACCCTTCCAATGGCATAAAACTTATCATATTTCGATTTTCCTTCAGTTCTCAAGAGTCATATTCGATCTGAAATATTAATTTTTTTTCTTCTTTCCACAGGCGCTACCAGACCTGTTGAGTATTGGTTCTTATTTCAGATTCTAGTATCTGCAGTATTTAGCTTTTACACAAGAACAGTGAAATTGTTTCATAGTTGAAAGTCCTCAAGTTCATGAGTTGACTAAAAATACAATCCATATTAAATCAATTCTTGAAGTTTGATTTTATCTAATACATTTTTAAAAGCGTATGCTAAGCATTGTTGCCTTTATAAAACGTGATAAGTATTTAATTTGCTATATGGCACTGTTTCTACCTAATGTGTAAATAACACAAACAATCATTTCAGCCTGTGTACAAGCATGTTATTTATGAGGAAAAAAGAATTAAGGAATGGAACTTATTGGATAGCCCTTTCAAAGAGCAGCCAAAGACATGATGGGCTGAACAGCTTCCTTCTGTGTTGCATATACATGATTCGATAACACAGTGACACTGTGTTATTTCCTAACTTGATACTCAACTAATACTGAAAAGTACATTGCACATAGTGCTGTCCACCTTTATTAGAGTGACTTGAAAAAATCAGGCAGATGCATTTGAATCTAGCAGTGAGACTTGGCCATATTTTGCAACTCTCAAAATCATGAAAAGCTTTCAAGCTATTGAAAGGTTAGCATATTTATCTCTCCACCGACCTTCTCCCCCACCACACCACCTAACATGAAGGTATAAAAATCAATTGCATTTCTCTCAGTAGCCGTGAATAAATGATAACCAAAGTATCTCTTGTGTTTCCAGAAAACAACTGATGTAATGTTTGTTAAAATGCATCATCAGTCCCAGAGGCGGTCCTGGAGTAGAAGTGTAATTATTACTTACAGTACACTGGTGACCATTGGTGAGATTAGTGTAAACAGCTGCAGAATTTTCTTCATTACACCTCCTGGCGGTTAGCAATGTCATACAGATAAAGCCATCTGGTTGCATTGGTTTGCTTTATTTAAAATTAAATTAAAAACAGACATTTTGAAGCATGCCCATCAACACTCTGCTGAACATTAATTGCTTATGGTTCCAGTGCAGACTCAGATCTTGGAGAAGTCAGCTGTACGGAGTTCTACAGTTGTACCATTAATTTACACAAATGACCTATGTACTGCAAATACGTGGTCTGAATTTTGTGGTGATTTCTTAATAAACACCCAAAATATACTAAATTATATACGAATACAGAGCAGTTGGAAAAGGTGTGCAAGAGCTGCGTTCTTGCTGTAGGCAAGCACCTGACTACCAATCCCCTGAAAGACACTGCTATGTTACCATACTGGAGGCCAAACTGCAGAAGACCAGGGTTTATGTGATCCCCCTGTTCATTTTTATAACTCAAACAGGCAGAACTTTAGAAACAACATTTTCATGCACCATCAACATATAGCATTTATATGTAAATTTCACAGAAACTTGGAGTAGAAGTAGGCAATTCAGCCCTTCGAGCTTGCTCCACCATTCCTTTAGGATCATGGCTGATCAGCCAACTCAATAGCCTGATCCTGCCTTTCCTCCTTACCCTTTGAACCCTTTCATACAATTCTAATGCTTTGGTTTCAACTGCTTTTTGTGGTAGAGAATTCCACAGGCCCACCACACTGGGTGAAGAAAAGGTTTACCCCGTAACCTTACACTATGACCCCAGTTCTGGACACCTCCTCCACCATCTAGCCTGTCTAGTCCTGTTAGAATTTTATAGGTTTCTTGATGATCCCTCCTCATTCTTCTGAACTCCAGTGAATATAAACCTAACCAATCAATCCCTCCTCATACGTCAGTTCCGCCATCCCAGGAATCAATCTGGTAAATCTTTGCTGTGCTCCCTCTATAGCAAGAGCATCCTTCCTCAGATAAGGAGATTAAAACTGCACACAATATCCCAGGTGTGGCCTCACCAAAGCTCTGTATAATTGGTGCAAGACATCCCTGCTCCTGTATTTGAATCCTCTCACTATGAAGGACAACATATGCTTATCTTCAGCAACTGGTGTACCAGGACACCCAGGTCTCATTGTACATTTCCCCCTTTTAATTTATAGACATTCAAATAATAATCTACCTTCCTGTTTTTGCTACTGAAGTGGATAACTTTGCATTTATCCACATTATGCTGCATTTGCCCATTTACCCAGCTTGCCCAAATTAGTCTCATGAACCACCATGTAGATTGTTCAGGATGACCATATGTATAAAAAAAAGTAGTTTATCTACTCTCTGCTGAATGCAATTTTCAACTGTGGGTAAAATCTGGAAAATCCCCTTCCAATTAAAATAGTCCAGGTAATTTTTCTGGCCTTGAATTACCTGACACACCTACCCTAAAGTTAAAAGTGAAAGTTGATTTATTATTGTCAAAAATAGGCATAGATTAACACTGCAATGAAGTTACTGTGAAAATCCCCTAGCCGCCATACTCTGGTATCTGTTTGGGTACTCAGAGGGAGAATCTAGCGTAGCCAATCCACCTAACCAGCACATCTTTTGACTGTGGGAGGAAACTGGAGCACCTAAAGGAAAACCATGCAGACATGGGGAGAATGTGCAGACTCCACACAGACAGTGACCAAAGCCGGGAATTGGTCCCTGGCGTGTGAGGCAGCAGTGCTAACCACTATGCCACAGTGCCACCCTATCTGCCCCAAACAAAATCAGGTCCAACATTCACTTGAAGGAATTCAGTAAGTCAACTGCATTGCATTAGATGGTTTTAGATTGTTCTAGGGGCCCATTATTCCCTGTGGAAAGAGACTCTCAACATCTAACCAAGTTCTGGTCTTATACAACTTAAGATCATGTGCCCTGCTCTATCTAGTTGGAACAAACTGTCAACAAAATGTATTCCCTTCATTATTCTATAAATCTCAAACAGATCACGCCAAAATTCATCCTTCTTAAAAGTGCAGAATCCCAAATCTTTTAATCTATCTTGATAAGTAAGATGCTTTATACTGGGAACAGTTCTAGAAGACCTCCCGTGCACCCTTTCAACCACCATGCCAGGAGATCAAAATGGATGCAGCATTGATCAATTTCTTCCACAAGGGCAAGACATTTTTATATTCAACATACCCTGACAGACTATTTTCTCTAGCTATCACTCCATGGCATTGCTCATAAACCTTTAGAGATTTATGCACTTAGATCAGGCCTGTCCAACTCTTTCACTCCAGAACCACATTTGGATATTTTTCCCCCACTCACAATCCAACCGTTGCCATTGCTTGTTTCCTCGCGCTCTGCCCGCTATTACTCAGCTCTTTGGGCTTAAAACATAGAACATAACAGCGCAGAACAGGCCCTTCGGCCCACGATGTTGCGCTGACCAATTAAGAGAAAAGCAATGACCCTCTAACCTAAACCAATCCCTTTCCATCCATAACCCTATCCACGGACCTCTTAAACACCTCCAAACTAGGCGCATCTACAACTGCAGCAGGCAGGGCATTCCATTCCCCCACCACCCTCTGGGCTTGGCCACCATCTGTTGCTCAATTCCCTGGGATCTGGTCTTCACTGCTCTCGTCCACCAACTTCAGCATACTGTTCACTGCTCTGCCAATCAGAGACTGCTTTTCTCTCTCATTTGCCACTGATAGTTTGACTAACGAGCCTACCAGCAGCAAACGTGGAACAGAAGCAGCCTGTGATTGGAGAAGCAGAATCTTACATTAAAATTAACTGATTCACAGAAATTTTGAAAACTGTAAGCATCCAGCTCCCAGGCCATACTCTGAATAAGCCTGCACTAAACCTTTCTCCATTTCTTTATCAATATTTTTCTAATGCTTTTCCAGAAGGGTTTACCGATATTGAGCATCTGTACCGCCCATATACATAACACTGCACTTATCCAAATTAAACATAATTTACCAAGCATGATCCTAATTTCACAACTCATTAAGATCCATCTTCACCTGTACTGTCTACAGTCTTGATTGTGCACTAATACCAGATCACTAATAAATAAATTTTAAACTTTAAATTAAACAGAAACAGCCCAATCCTGTTCCCAGTGGGACTCCATTGATGATCAATCTTCAAACAGATCTAAATCCATCTACAACTATGCTATGTCCATGCCCTATCAGTCAGATTTCAACCAGCTCAATATATTACCTGTAACAACAGAGATTTTAACCTTGGAGGGAATTTGTAACGTACTGTATCTTACTGAAAACCTTTTATAAATCTAAGTAGATAACAGGCTTCTCTCTCTGGAATCAGAAAAATACGCCAACTGAATTTGTTTTTTTCTGTTTGGTTTCTGGTAAGGACTTCTTAATGTGCATTTTAAACTTTAAACTGCCTCTCAGCAGCTCAAGCATTCCAATGGATGGCTTCCAGCAATCATACAATGTTATTTTTCATCTTTAAAGGGTCAATTTCACGGCTGCTTTAACTTACCACTGAAAATTATATGTAATGACTGATAATTAAAATCAGGCAATAGGAGTTCGCTGCGAAGATTTTGGTGTTGGCAATGCAACTGACTTAGGCAAACCATTGCTTGAGCCAGGCAAACAGTCCCTGAAAGCACCAAACCAGTCACACTGGAGAGAGAGACATAGCTGTGCATGCCTGATTTCTTGCTTGGTCTATTTTTTGGAAGTTGTGAGGGTTGGAAAAGAAGAGTAAAAAGGGAGAGTATGTTGTAATGAATCCAGCATTGAAGTTAGACAGAACTTGTAGTAAAATTGATCTGCATGTGGCACTAATATTGCGAGAATTACAGCTCTGATTCTCAACTACCATATTACACTGTTTGGAGGACCCCCTCTCACAGCCAGCCACCGCCTCTCAAATTAAGAATGATAGTGAATCCAAATCACAGACTCCTTTAAGAAACAGCAAAAGAAATGATTTTGAAAAGACAAGATCTAACTATAGTCCTTCTCTGGTTGCTTCACAGAAAATAAAACCCAAGAGAATTGCACGCGTTTTTCTCTCTCTATAGAATCCAGAAGACAAACATTTCTTCTAACTGAACCATTAAATCTTTCCGATTATACAAAGTTATACAGATCTTCTGACACATCATTCACAATTCTGTTTGCCATATTTTTACCCTCCTTTCCTAACCCTGGCATCTTTTTAATAGTCTTCCCCCCTCCTTTCTGAAAAACTGGTTTCTTTTTATGTTTTTCAATTCCACAGATGCAGCTTCCTGTCTGGTATTGTGAACAAGTAACCATTTCTTAAGCGTCAGAATAAGAAAATGGCTGCTGGCAGGCTAATTTGCCTGTAAGTTGTATCATTGTTGAGCCTCACTGGATGCCCAAATGCATAAGTGGATAATGGAACTACAAGTAAGATTTCCTCTCCCGAGTCCAAAGATGCTGAGACTGAAACAAACATTGTTGCCAGGGATTAGATGTTGGGATCAGTTTATTCAGCAAAAGCTGAGAATGAAACATTGGATTTTCTGAAGAACAGCTAGATTTGACTCGAAACATTGGGGGGAAGATTACCAAAAAAATTCTTTAAAATTGAAAATGAGAGTATTCCACACTGGTCTTTTAGGCGAGCTTGGCAATGAAATCTTCCCACACTCATCAGCTTTTCTGACAGCTGGGAGCTTTGCACCAGTAGGGGCAAAATGAGCTGGGGAGGTCAGCTGCAAAGTGCTCGGGCACCAATGTGTTATGCACCCTGATCTCCTACTGAATTGCGAAACTTTCTCTCCTTCCCCCGCCCCCCTCATTGACAGCATTGCCTGACTCCACACCAACATGGATCACCGGTATCAGGACCCTCCCAATGAGTCTCAGACATCCCCTCCCCCAGTCCCTGCAGAGCCTCCCTCCCACTGACCACCCACCATGCAGAGCAGCCTCCTCCCGACCACCCACCTTGCGGAGCTATCCCCTGCATCAGCCACTGCCCCCCCCCCCCCACCCCGTTCCTCCCCCACATTATCATGCATAACCCCAACCATCTTAATCCCACCCCCACAGATCCCACACCCTTGGTATTGTTTCTGGCACATTTATAGTGCCCAATCATACCTGGGTAGGGTGCCAGGTGGGCACTACCTGATGGGCACAGCCCCAGACCACCCTGCAACTTCAATAGCCTCCGATCCTCCCCACACGGCCATGGCACCTAGTCCCCATTATTAGAGAAAGATTCTGGGAGGCCAGAAAAGGCTGTACTCGGAGCAAGTATGTTTTATGTTAATAGGCTTTGCACCCTGGCTGAGCATGAAACTGTTCTCGCTGGCAAAATAGGACTGGGAGAATATGAAACCGATTCTCCCCGCTATCTTTCTGGCTTGCCACACTGATTGACTAGTGCGGCGAGCTGGTAAGATTGTGCCCATTAACTCTGTCTCTCTCTCTACAGATGCTGTCAGACGTGTGAACATTTCCAGCACTTTCTGTTTTTACTTTAGATTTTTAGAATCAACAGTATTTTTGATTTTACTTATTTAAATTTTCTGGCCTGTGATCAGTACACCAACAGGTGAAATCTAACTCTTCTATTTCTACTTATTACTTCAACCTCCTTAAAGTGCTTCTGCGCTGTACCAATATCCTATCAAGAAAATGACAATTATATCTCTGATGCATTGATCTAGTATAGTGTATTTGCAAATAAAACAAAGTTGAAGTACAGGGGATAAAAGGTACAGCAGCACCACAGATACGAAGTTAGAGAGAGACAGGAAACAATAGTGATGAACGGCTGTGGTTTCAGACCGGAGGAAAGTGCATAGTTGTATTGTCTTCATATATAGCAATGACTTAGATTTGGGTGCGTAGGGCCCAAATTTCAAAATTTGCAGATGACACAAATATTGGAACAATTGTGAAATGGAAATTTGTGTGATGAGGTACATTTTGGTATGAAGAATGAGGGAAGATTCACAGTGCAATTCTATTGGGGATGCAGGAACAGAGATACCTGTGAAATCTGAGGGTGTATGTGAACAAATCTCTGAAGGTGGCAGAGCAGTTTGAGAAAATGGTTAAGAAGAAAATGGAATCCTGCATTAAATGAAGAGGGGTATATAGTACAAAAGCAGCAAACATTTATAAAATTCTGGGCACTGCATTTAAGAATGGATATGAAGGATTTAGACAGGGTGCAATAAAAATTTACAAGAATGGTTTCAGGAATAAGTAGCATCCATTATGCGGATAAGTTGCAGAAAATGTGATTGCCCTACTTAGAAAGAGAAGGTTCAGAGGAGATTTGATAGAGATTTTCAAAACCAAAGGTTCTAAACAAGAATAGATTTGGAGAAGCTGTTCTCATTGTTGGCGACATTAAGAACCAGAAGAATTCAAGTGATTTGCAAAAGAACCAATGATGACATGAGGAGCAATTTATTTATTCAATGAATGGCTATGCACTCACTGTGGTCGAGGAAGATTCAATCATGGCTTTCAAACCATGAATTGGAGAAGTACCTGAGAAAAAAGAAATCGTGGGGCAACAGACAAAAGGCATGGTCATGGGAGTGACTGGGTTTCTCTTACAGACAGGTAGCATGGACACAACAGGTTGAATGGCCTCCTTCTCTGATGTAACCATTCTATAATAAATGCTAAAATAGATATATTTGCTGCAATGTCTTTTTTAGTACGTTATGATCATGTTCGGGGGAAATAGATAATAAAGGTTGAGGTTTTAATATACATTGTGAGGTTTAAGAACGAACAAGAACAGGAAAGGATTACAGATTTCTTTGCTGCAAAAGTCAGCATCGAGCACATTCTAGCAGCATTTGTCATTTGTAAGACTTAAAAGACACTATATGTATTGTCAGATCAAAGTTTAAACATTGTTTGTGTAGGTGTGAAAGGATGGTATAAAGACGCGCAGTTTTCTGTAAACGCCAAAGTTTGGATCAGCTAATTGCTGAGCCAACTCTCTTTGCATATGTATGAAGAAACAATCATAACCTGCTAGAGAACAAAGTATTAGGTCACAGTGAGAATAAAGCATCCATTTTCATCTTCACACACGATGAGTAAAATTTAAACTTTGAAAAAGTGTGAAATCATGTTTAATTCCCAGTTTTAACACAGTTTGAATCAAGGTAGGCTGAAAAAATTGGGGGATGCAGGAACATAGATATCAGAGAGATTTGGAGGTGTATATGAACAAATCTCTGAAGGTAACAGAACAGGTTGTGAAAATGCTTAAAAAGAAAATGGAATCCTGCATTAAATAAAGAGGGGTACATAATACAAAAGCAGGAAATTTATGGCAAACTTTTGCAAAACTTTGGGCACTGCATTTAAGGAAGGCTATGATGATTATATGAGTAGACAGCTTGTTCCAATTAAATAGGTTAGGGAAAACCAAGAGGTCACATTTTTAAGTTGTGCAAGACTAGGTGCAGATTAGGTGGCCTTTTTCCCTGTGGGACTGCTGTCAGTTTGAGGGGAGGGTGCTGACATGCAGAATTTTTCTCCTAACATGCATCCCACACAGGTGGAGATTACCTTATTCAAAAGGTAAGTAACTGCAAGGAATTATCAGGGGCAGGGTGATCTCTGAGATAGTTTTGAACATGATGTGGAGATGCCGGCGTTGGACTGGGGTAAACACAGTAAGGAGTCTCACAACACCAGGTTGAAGTCCAACAGGTTTATTTGGTAGCAAAAGCCCATAGCTTTGAGAACGCTGGTCCTTCGTCAAAAAGAGCAGCGCTCCGAAAACTAGTGGCGTTTGCTACCAAATAAACCTGTTGGACTTTAACCTGGTGTTTAACCTGGCTTCTTACTAGTTTTGAACACCCAACAGAAGGAATTTCCCAGATTTTCCTCCAGAATTTGTCTGGAATTTTATCACATTTGCTTGCCTCGCCAAGGAGAGCATACTGTTTCAGGTGGGGTGGAAATTTTATATTAATTTGATAAACAAGTTATCACAACTGTGTGGGACAAACAGGACAAATGGAGGATCTTCTCTTATTTTCTTCATTGTCTATACATCCATAACCCTAGATTCACAACAATCCTTCCACGTAACTCACATCAGGGTGGATATGGAGGGAAACAGCAGATTTTTGTGTTACAAAAGCAACAATATTTAATTACATGTATATTTGTTCCTAATTTTTACAAACAAGTGTAAAATCTTGAACAAAAAGTACTCTACTTTGACTGTCCTTCTTTATCAAGCATTACCTGAATAGAATGTGTTAATTTTGGCAAGTTCCTTTTCGCAACACTGGAAGAATTTCTCTTCGAACTTGGCAAAGTATCGCTTTACTGTATCTTCATCTGTGACTGTGAAAGAAAAAAGTTTTATTTTAGTTAAAGTTTATCTGTGCATATTTCACATTCTGGTCTATTGTTTCGCTCAGGTTGAGTTGCAGCTGTAGGTGAACTGAGATATCTTATGTTTATTGGAGTTGACTCTTGGCTCCCAAGTATGACTTGGGGATGTAAAATAATAATTCTTCGTGTCTCAAGTCAGATATCAGTATTTCACATGCATTTCTTCAATTTCTCTAAAGGTAAGCTAAATGAATACCTGGAGAGAGCAGACTGGAGCCAAATCATCAAACTGCTTTATTTCTCATCAGATGAGCAACAACATTTATGTTGACATCTAAGTTACTCACCTGAACCACATTCTAATCACTCCAAGTGAAGGCATTCCCCCTTATCCCCTATTTGCATTCATTAGTAACTATACGATAATAGACAATGAACCAAAGATCAGCCTTCGAGCAGAGTACATATGACCTGTTCCTGTATTTAAAACCCTGCGTTTGGGACTTTCCCCAAACTGGAAACGTAAGAACACAAGAACTAGGAGTAGGAGTAGGCCATCTGGCCGCTCAAGCCTGCTCTGCCATTCAATAAGATCATGGTTGATCTTTTTGTGGATTCAGCTCCACTTACTCGCCCACTCACCCTTAATTCCTTTACTGTTCAAAAATTTATCTATCCTTGCCTTAAAAACATTCAATGAGGTAGCCTCAACTGCTTCATTGGGCAGGGAATTCCACAGATTCACAACTTTTGTGTTAAGAAGTTCCTCCTCAACTCTGTCCTAAACCTGCTTGTCCGTAATTTAGGCTATGCCCCCTGGTTCTAGTTTCACCTGCCAATGGAAACAACTTCCCTGCTTCTATCTTATCGACTTCCTTCATAATCTTATATGCTTCTATAAGATCTCCCCTCATTCTTCTGAATTCCAATGAGTATAGCCCCAGTCTACACAGTCTCTCCTCATAAGCCAACCCTCTCAACTCTGGAATCAACCTAGTGAATCTCCTCTGCACCCCCTCCAGTGCCAGTATAACCCTTCTCAAGTAAGGAGACCAAAACTGTACACAGTACTTCAAGTGTGGCCTCACCAGCACCTGATACAGCTACAACATAATCTTGCTGTTTTTAAACTCCATCCCTCTAGCAATGAAGGACAAAATTCCATTTGCCTTCTTAATTACCGGCTGCATCAGCAAACCAACTCCTGGAGATTCTTGCACAAGGACACCCAGGTCCCTCTGCACAGCAGCATGCTACAATTTTTTACCATTTAAATAATAGTCCATTTTGCTGTTATTCCTACCAAAATGGATGACCTCACATTTACCAACACTGTAATCCATCTGCCAGACCTTTGTCCACTCACTTCGACTATCTATATCCCTTTTCAGACTTTCAGCGTCCTCTGCACATTTTGCTATGCCACCCATCTTAGTGTCATCTGCAAATTTTGACACAATACACTTAGTCCCCAGCTCCAAATCATCTATGTAAATTGTAAACAATTACAGTCCCAACACTGATCTTTGAGGCACACCACCACTCACTGATCGCCAACCAGAAAAACACCCATTTACCCCCAACTCTTTGCTTTCTGTTAGTTAACCGATCCTCTATCCATGCTAATACATTACTCATAATACTTTAACCGTAGCAGTCTTTGGTGTGGCATCTTGTCAAATGCCTTCTGGAAATCCAGATGCATCACATTCACAGGTTTCCCATTGTCCACTGCACATGTAATATTCTCAAAGAATTCCACCAGATTAGTCAAACATGATCTTCTCTTCATGAACCCATGCTGCGTCTTGCCAATGGGACAATTTATATCCTGATGTCTCGCTGTTTCTTCCTTGATGATAGTTTCAAGCATTTTCCCTACTACAGAAGTTAAGCTAACCAGGCTATAGCTACCTGCCTTTTGTCTACCTCCTTTTTTAAACAGTGGCACCACATTTGCTGTTTTCCAATCTGCCGGAACAACCCCAGAATCCAGCGAATTTTGGTAAATTACCACTCGTGCATTTGCTATTTCTCCCATCATCTCTTTTAGTACCCTGGGATGCATTCCATTAGGACCAAGAAACTTGTCTACCTTTAGCCCCATTAACTTGCCCAACACTGCCTCTTTCGTGATAATGATAGTTTCTAGGTTCTCACCTGCCACAGCCTTCCTGTCATCAATTTTCGGCATGTTATTTGTGTCTTCTATTGTGAAGACCGACAAAATACTTGTTCGATGCCTCAGCCATTTTCTCATTTCCCAGTTATGCCACCTCCTTCCTCATCCTCTAAAGGACCAATGTTTACTTAGGCACTCTTTTTCATTTTATATATTAGTAGAAACTTTTGCTACCTGTTTTTAATATTCTGAACTAGTTTACGCTCATAATCCATCTTACTTTTCTTTATAGCATTTTTTGTGGCTTTCTGCTGATCTTTAAAGATTTCCCAGTCCTCTAGATTCCCAATAATCTGTGCCACTTCGTATGCATTTTCTTTCAAATTGATACTCTCCTTTATTTCCTTAGCTATCCATGGCTGATTATCTCTTTTTCTACAGTCCTTCCTCATTACTGTTATATACTTTTACTGAGCACTGTGAAAGATCGCTTTGAAAGTCCTCCACTGTTCCTCAATTGTCCCACCATAAAGTTTTTGCTTCCAGTCTACCATAGCCAACTCCTCCCTCATCCCTTTGTAGTCTCCTTTGTTTAAGCAGAGGACACTGGTATTGGATTTTACCTTCTCACGCTCCATCTGTATTTTAAATTCATCCATACTGTGATCGCTTCTTCTGAGAGGATCCCTAACTGTAAGATCATTAATTATTCCCGTCTTATTACACAGGATCAGATCTAGGATAGTTTGCTCCCTTGTCGGTTCCATTACATACTGTTCAAAGAAGCTATTGCGGATACATTCTATGAACTCATCCTCAAGGCTGCCTTGACCGACCTGGTTTGACCAATTGATATGTAGATTAAAATCCCCAATGATAATTGCTGTACTATTTTTACATGCATCAGTTATTTCTTTGTTTATTTCTCGCCCCACCATGATGTCATTATTTGGTGGCCTAATTTCCACCCAAATGGATTCAACGTTTTTTTTCCACAGAACCTATATCATCTCTCACTACCGCCCTGATGTTATCTTTAAATATCAGAGCTACATCACCTTCCTTACTTTCTGTTTCCCTTACAAAGTGTTCCTCCGAACAGTTTGATACCCCTGGATATTCAACTCCCAATTGTGACCATCCTGCAACCACGTTGCTGTAATGGCCACCAAATCATACTCGTTCGCAATGATTTGTGCTGTCAAGTCACTTACCAACATGCACTGCACACCTCCCATTACCAATCAATTCATAAGTTTAAAGACAGATAAGCCTCCTATTTTCTAAAGAAAATGCCCCAACATGAAAAAACTTTCCCTTCTTTTCACTCACCCTCACTGCTTTTACGGTCCTTTTCATATTATATGAAGTACTCTAATATGTGGCCTGAACTGTGTGCTTTACAAGTTTAATACTTTTGAATTCTATACCCACAGAAATCATTCACAGGACTTTGTTACTATTTTAATTGCTTTGTTAACTTACAGTGCTGCTTCTAATGATTTGTTCAGTGGTAAGCCTTTGCTGTTCTACCCCAGTCACTCTCATATTTTCTGTGGAGTTAGTTTGCTTATACTCTTCATAGTGCAATACCTCACATTTACCCATGTTGACGTTCATTTGTTACTTAACTATCCAGTCTGTAAGCTTTGAGCCTGAGAGGCTGAGACACATGCAGTCACCAGTCTAGAAGAGACAGGCATTGCCTGTCCCTCAATCACTTAATTGTGGGTTTCTTAAACAGGAAGGGAACATAAATGATTGGTCAATTTGAAAGTGTTAAGCCATGTTATACTCCTCCCCTCATTTGAAGTAGTATTAAATGAAGTTGGATAACACCCTTTAGGATGCCCAAGAGATATCAACTACAGGTCAGCATACAGTGTATATGCTTATGACAGTGTTCCTTTTCAAAGAGTTGTTACCATCATAAATTTTACCAGATCCATACAGTGTGTGCATTCACATTTCGCCAATCACACATCCATGCCAACCATGCTAGCCAACTGCTAGTTCGAAATGAAACTTAACAACATTAGCAAGAGTAATGTAAACAGGAAACAATGGATATCATCCATTGAATTCATCTAGCCAATAAGATAACCCAATGTGAGCATGCTAGCTTTCCATTCCTTAAGAAGATTTGCTTTCAAATTTCTGAAATGCCTGTTTGTGTTGACTCATTGGATGTGCAGTGAATAGAGTTACCCAACACAATATCTCTATTATAGATTTTGCCGCCTAATTTTTATTCCACATTCTAAGTCAGATTTAACCAATGATGTTTGTCGCAACCTGTCGTTATAATCCAATGGGAGGCAACCTCACTTGGCTAATGAGTAGGCTCACCTTCATCTCAGTGGGCTGCAGACTGAAATCAGTTATATTCACTAACTCTTACCCTTGAACAAGATCAAATATATTTAATTCACGTTGAATATTTCACAACAACTTATACAAAATGCTTAATCATTCATATATTAATAGAATTATGCTCTGACCCAAACTTTGAATTCCCCTCTGGCCACAGGGGAGGTCCCAGTGGACTGGAGAACAGCTAATGTGGTTCCACTATTTAAGAAGAGTTGTAGAAATAAGCCAGGGAACTACAGACAAGTGAGTCTCACATCAGTGGTGGGGAAACTATTGGAGAAAATTCTGAAGGAGAGAATCTATCTCCACTTGCAGAGGCAAGATTCACAAGCATAGTCAGCGTGGCTTTACCAGAGGGAGGTCACGCCTAACAACTTTGACTAAAGTCTTTGAGGAGATGACCAGGTGTGTAGATGAGGGTATTGCAATCGATGTAGTTTATATGGATTTCAGCAAAGCTTTTGATAAGGTCCCACATGGGAGACTTATAATGAAGGCAAATGCACATGAGATACAGGCTAACTTGATAAGGTGGATTCACAATTGGCTTAGTTGTGGGAGACAGAGGATGATAACAGAAAGCTACTTTAGCGACTGAAAGCCAATGTTCAATGGCAAACCACAGTGACCCATGCTGGGTCCCCTGTTATTTGTCGCTTATATGAACACATAAACTATGTGGGGGAAGGATGAGTATGTTTGCGGATTATACAAAAATTGGCTAATTGATTACGAGCAAGGTTGAGTGTCTTAGGCTACAGGAAGATATAAATGGGATGGTCAAATGGGCAGATAAGTGGCAGGTAGAATTTAACCCTGAAAAGTGAGAGGTATTACACCTTGAAAGGAGTAATTGAAAAGGGAGTAGCATGACACTACAAAGTTCTGAGGAACAAAGTTGTCCATAGATCTCTGAAAGTGGAAGGGCATGTTAGTGGGTTGGTGACAAGAGAATATGGGACACTTGCCTTTATCAAGCAAGAAACTGAAATCAGTAATCTAATTTAAACAAAATCCAGCACTACAGGCGATCAGTAATTTAGCACTGTCACAATTGTACAGCAAAGAACTTACTTTAACAAACTTGTCAACTACATGAAGGAGAACTCTGGACTGACTATTCAGGCAATTAGGCTTTTTGCCAAGTGGTGATCCAAAAAATAAACTGCATGCTAGCTGAAAAATACTTTCCTTAAATTTTTAATTTACAGAAATCTGCCTAGCCAAACTATCACTTTTTTTTAATCATGCATTCACATGCTCTCAAATTCAGATGAAATTGAAATGAAATTTGAATTTGATTCAAATGAAATACAGTCTCTTATTCTTCCAATCTCCAAAGCTAGACACTGTTCTTTAAAAAAGTACCATGCATAGAAATTCAAAATATACAAAAGCATTACTGCACAAGGCCACCTTTACAGCTAGAGACTGCAGAGGAATGACATTTACTTCAACAAATCTGTCAAGCTACAGGAACACAATGAACCAAAATGAATGCAAAATCATTTACCCTCTTCTGGAAGAGATTTATTAACACTCACAATATTAAGTAACTGCAATATACACATATGCTTAAAAATCAATTACAATCCTAGCACACACTTGTATTGTCTTATGGTTAATTGAACAGAATGTTGATTTCCTAACTGGGAGAAATAGATTTACAAGCCACAGGAATACAACGGCCAGAATTCTCCAACCTCACCCGTGGCTGGGATTCTCCAGTCCCACTGCAGTAAATGGAGTTTTGGCTGAGCGCCAAATTCTCTGTTCTTGCTGGCAGTGGTGGTGGGGGAATGAGATCGGAGAATCCCAGCCATCATTATCAAACAAAATCTGGGTCACTGTGTTCATCAAAGAAAAGTAATCATGCAAATCCATCAGCAACTTATGGTGAGGAACAGATATATCTCATGAATTGCAAATCACTGCAGAAAGTTAAGGCTTTCACTATTATTTACTCTAATGTAACATTAATCCCTCAAATCAACAGCACAAAAACAGATTATCTGGTCATTATCACATTGCTGATCATGGGATTTTCCTCAGCACATATTGTTTCCTACAATACAACAGTGATCGCACTTCAAAAAGTACTTCATTGGCTGTAAAGCGTTTGAGATATTAGTGGTCGTATAAAGTGCTACAAAAATGCAAGCCTTTCAAATAAAGTTTATGATCCTACAATCATACTCAACCCTTTTAGCCTAGAAAGGGAACAACTGCAACTCTGCAGTCTCACTGCCACAGTAATGATTAGAGAATTTTGAAATAGAATCATAGAAACCTACAGTGCAGAAAGAGGCCCTTCAGTCCATCGAGTCTGCACCGAACACAATCCCATCCAGGCCCTACCCCCATATCCCTACATATTATACCCACTAATCCCTCTAACCTACGCATCCCTGGACACTAAGGTGCAATTTCTTAGCATGGCCAATCAACCTAACCTGCACATCTTTGGACTGTGGGAGGAAACCGGAGTACCCGGAGGAAACCCAAGCAGACACGAGGAGAATGTGCAAACTCCACACAGACAGTGACCCGAGCTGGCAATCGAACCCAGGACCCTGGAGATGTGAAGCAACAGTGCTAACCATTTACTGCAGTGCTACCGTACTGCCTATGTGAACGCCTTTTTTTTAAAGCAACTTGTTCCTTTTTCCTCTCATTCTCATCTTTCTCTTTCTGTACTCGTGACGCTGATTCACTTATTTCTTTCTCTGTAATTCCCATTTCTTCCCAATGTACAAATACAAATTTACAGGGAGGCAGTGGCAAAGTGGCACTGTCACTAGACTAGTAACCCAGAAACCCAGGGTAATGCTTTGGGGACCTCAGTTCGAATCCCACCACAGCAGATGATGAAATTTGAATTCAACAAAAATCTGGAAATAAAATTCTAATGATCACCATAAAACCATTGTTGACTGTTGTTAAAAACCCATCTGGTTCCTTTAGGGATGGAAATCTGTCGTCCTTACCTGATCTGGCCGACATGTGACTCCAGATCCACAGCAATGTGGTTGTCTTTTAAATGCCCTCAGGAATGAGCAATAATGCTGGCCCAGCCAGCAAACCCACATCCCATGATCGAATATATATTTTTTTTTAAATTTCCTTGGTCCCTTAGTTCATCAGGGTTTCAGCTGCCCCATTGTCTCATTGCACCATTATCAGCTTGCACTTCTAGCAACTTGCAGAGTAAAACTTTTCAGTGGAGGGAGTGAATGAAGAAATTCAGCTCACTGAACACGCTATCATGATGCCACAACTCCAACCAAATCTAGATAATATAGTACAATAAATCAGAACTGTCCAAGCACCTGTGTTACTGACTCAACAAAACTGACAATTCTTAAGCTATCCCAAACAATTACTGAAAAAGGCATCCATTAAATTATGGTTTTAACAAAGCTGTCCAGTCTGTGCTGAGTTAGTGGATCTCAATGGGAAAGCAGTGGGATGACAGACTGCAGCTGGACTTAATATCCTAAATCCTGCCACGGCTCCCACTTGTGATGGTTTTCCGTGGGCCATGCTGGAAAGTGCGTATGCATGGGGGCAGGTGCTTGAGACAGAGCCTGAAGTTCAGACTCCTTCCAAAATCTGAAAACCTACCAACACTAGCTAAATCCATATTTTAAAGAGGTACAAATAAATAGAAAATTCTTAATCTCATACAAAGTTATGGTTATCCATTCAAACAGGCCAGCAGTGCATTACAATGATCAGTAGTGCATTGTAACTAAGATTGAAGATAATGCTTTATTTGACCTGCTGTGAAATGTCTTTCTTTCCATCTGGGATTGGGAAGGGGGTAGAATTTAATTAGATTGTTTGCTAGGATTTTTCCCTGGGGATGTGTGTTCTCATCTCAATTCACTTCAACCCTTCAGCAGTTGCTCAGCCCCTGTAAAGTACGAGAGAAACTGGCGAGAGTTTTATTACAAGAAGGATTCCAAATGTGAGTGATGTAATTACGACTAATAAATTTAAAACTGATTAGGAAAAATCCCTAATATTCTTGTGGGTAAAGATACTGTTTGGCATGGCACTAAATCATGCAGATCATAAAATGTCTGGTTTAATTTCCAGTTTGGGCTGGTCAGTTATTGCTGCACCCTGGACTGCAAGGTCCGAGAGCTAAAACGTAGAAAAATCAGGTCTGTTTTGTACTCCCTCCAGAACCTTGAGCAAGTAATCCAGGCTATCAAACCAGAGCATTATTGAATGAGCGCAGCACTGAGAGACTCTGTTTGGAAAATATATTCTCAGACTGGCACCAAATCAAATAAATGATTATTAACTCCATTTGCTATGTTTTCCCATGATTGTTTGCAACCTTTTCATTCCCTGACAAAAGTGACTACGCTTCAGTAAACAATAGTTGTACAGCATGAAGTTGTTATTTAAATCAGAGGGAGCCTGGAAGCTTGGCGAGAAATCAAGAAATCCTTAGCCACCAAGTATCATTCTCCAGCCTGTGCCCATTGATGCCACTATTATCAAGTAGGTGGAAAAACAGAACTCAGTGACAATCAGAACTCCTTTCATAACATTTGTAAAGATCATACCTAATGTAAAAATTACTTTTTAAAGTCAGGTTTACATTGCTCAACAGGCTTCTGCAGTACATGGGCAATGGAAATTTAAATGTTAGCATGTTCCTTGAGACAGTCATGTGAAAAGTCTCAAGATCCTTGTGAAACAGAAACCTTTCTATTTATATTACAGAGCAGCTTCCAGAGCAAAAATGATAGATTCTCCCTTTTATTTCCAAACACAAACCTCTCCCAGTTCCAGGCTAAGTAGCGACAATCAATTTGGTTTTGTGATGGACAGTCTGATTTTGAAGGTGGCTGCCAGTATTTTTGAACTTACAAAATGGGACAGAAAAACAACTTGTCTAATATGCTGCTTTTAAAAAGGTTAAAAATATTCCAAGGTGATTTCTAGATGTGCAAAGAGATTAAAAAAAATCAAAACTTCTGGATCAAAACAGGAAATGTTAGGGAGGAGAAACTGGCAAAGGTATATCAAGGAAGGAAATTTCAGAGCTTATGGTCTAGGCAGCTGAAGGCACATGCACCAATGGTGGGGTGAAGACGATGGGTGATGCACAGTATGTCAGAATTGGAGGGATGCAGCCTTCTCAATTAATCAAAGGACTGAAAATTTTCAGGTTGTGGTGGACTAGAAACCAACGAAGGTCAGCAAACACAGGAAATGACGCCCGAGCATGAATTGTTGCTGGATAGGAAACATTTTCTAAATCTAGGCTGATGTTCGAGTGCAGTACTGAGGGTGTGATATACTGTCAGAGGTGCTTTAAGAGACAAGACGATAAACTAAAGCCCCATCTCCCTTTTCAGATGGATGCAAAACACCCCACAGCACTATTTCAAATTGCAGGGCAGTTCTACCCAGTGCCCCGGCCAATCCTTGTCACTAAACCAAAATTAAAACAGATTATCTGCTCTCTACCTTAATTGCTGTTTATGGGAACTTGCTGTGCACAAACAGCTACTTGTTTCTCTCTACATCATAATAGTGACTAACACAAAAAGGTTGAATAAGAAGTAGAACAGATATCATCAGACCTCATGTTTTTGGTTTTTATTGTCCAAAAGGAAACATATAAATAAGTCAGGAAAGTTGCACAAAGAAATATCCTTGGAGGATTCCAAAGGTGACAAGGTGGAGGCAGAAGAAGCCAGAGAAATACCCAGTTTTTAGTAACTTAGTTTCAAAACAGTCAACCCTGCTTGTGGTGGTCTGTTTTGTGTTGTACTTGCTCAATGAAGACAAATCAGTTTTTTGCATACATCTTTGGTAAAAAAACAGCTCACCCACCTTTCAACTAGTCAAACAGTGTAGAATCTGTGAAATGGATTCAAACAAGTCAGCAATCAAGAACTAAACCACTTGATCAATCTCTTTTGGTCCAGAAGTTTCGATTTTTTTTTACCTCTTTGCACATCTAGAAATCACCTTGGAATACTTTTAAACTTTTTAAAAGCACCATATTAGACAAGCTGTTTTTCTATCCCGTTTTGGAAGATCAAAAATACTGGCAGCCTCCTTCAAAATCAGACTGTCCATCACAAAACCAAATTGATTGTCACTACTTAGCCTGGAACTGGGAGAGGTTTGTGTTTGTGTATGAAAGACTAATTCATTAAGCAAACTAGTAGGTAGAAAGCACGACTGCTTTCACCGTCCGTGGCAATGATTATCCACAGACAGGTGTTAAAGTGAACTCTGTGAATCTCAGTCTTCTTGCAGAGTAATGCTCCCCACTTACTTCACTGTGCTGCTGCCCCGTTTAGAAATATGGTTGGAGGTACTGCACTAAATTAATTCCAATATATGGCTGTATAGTAACACAGCCATTTGCGCGAGAGACTGTAAGAGTTTTTACAAGTAAAGAAGGAGAATAGTTGAAGCAAACATCTATCCCTTACAGACAATCATGTGGAATGAGTAAATGGCAGAGAAACTCAATTAATATTTTGAGTGGAATTTTCTAAGAAAAATTTTAAGTGCCGAATGAGTGAGAAAATGGGAGGTTTTCTTGCCCATTTTTCCAGCCAGGTGAATGGTGGTAATTTGCAGCATTCTGTGCAATATAGTGGCCCTTAATGTGATTCCTGCCATAGGGGAACGGAGCTTATTCACACTGGGAGCCAGCTACAGACTGCGAGACATGGCGTCCCAATCTCCCAGTATGCACGATTGATGGCCTCCTGCTAACTGCCACCCCCTCAGTCCCAGATCGCCGGCCCCACCTCCTGATTGCTGCCCCAATGACCACCCTCCACTCCTAATGCAGAGATCCCACTTTGCTCTCCTCCTATGGATCTCCACCACCCCTACTCCGACCTCCTCCCACTGCCTCCCCATCTGACTCTGACCTACCAGACCCCGCCCACCCCTCAGGTCCTACTATTTGGCACTACCTGGTGTCCGGTGGTCAGTGCCAGGATGCCAAGCTGCACAAGCAACTGGGCGGTCTTCAATGGCCTCTGGTCCTACTGATGAGGCTATCATATCCCCGTTGGCGGGAACCATCTGTGAACCTCGCCAGTAAGGACATCCACTGGCGAGGTCAGAAAGGTAAGTGAGCCTGGACTATTACGTCCTGGGCTCTCTAATGACATGCATAGCAGCCAGCAATACTGGGAGAGGTGAGAAATCAGACAGGTGCCTGATTTTTTGCCTCTCACTCACATTTCCAACCCCGCTACACTACTCGACCGGCGTAGTGGGGCTCAAAAATCCCACCCACTGTATCCGCCTTCACAGTAGAAGTAACAAATTAGATACCAGAAATAGCAAGTAAGCAAGGAGCTAATAGAGGTAAGGAGTTTAACATCATGAATATTAGTAAAGAAAAAGTATTGGAAAAACTTGCCAACAGATCTCCTGGATTTGACAGCCTACACTTTGGAGTTCTGAAAGACTTAACTGCAGAGATAACGGATGTACTGGTTATGACTTTCCAAAGTTTCCAGTGGATGTAAGCAACTGCAATACCCCTGTTCAAAAAAGGAGGAAAAAAGAAAACAGGAATCTACATGCCAGTTAGCCTGAGATTAACTGTTTAGAAAATATTGGAGTTTATTATTAAGGCTGTCTTAACAATGCACTTTATAATCAGACAGAATCAGCATGGTTTTACAAAGGGGAAATAATGTTTGACAAATCAATTAAAGTTTTTTGAGGATGTAACTAGTATGGTAGATAAAAGGGAATCAGTGGATTTGGTATATTTTGACTTCCAAAAAACATTTGGTAAGGTGTCATCCAAAAAGGTTAATAGGCAAAGTAAGGCACATGACGCTGGGGGTAATACATTAGCATGCTTAGGGGATTCACAGGAAACAGACAGTAGAGGTTAATGGGGCACTGCAAATTGGCAGCCTGCAACTAGTGGAGTGCTATAGGATCAGTGCCAAGACCTCAGCTATTTACAACCTATATGACTGATTTAGACAAAGAGACCTGAGAGTAATATAT
Source organism: Carcharhinus amblyrhynchos (assembly GCF_965287045.1). Classification (NCBI taxonomy): domain Eukaryota; kingdom Metazoa; phylum Chordata; class Chondrichthyes; order Carcharhiniformes; family Carcharhinidae; genus Carcharhinus; species Carcharhinus amblyrhynchos. The sequence continues at coordinate 83,042,301 of NC_137332.1, read as the reverse complement.
CCAAGTTTTCAGACAACTTAAGATGTAAGCTATGAACAGGCCATAAAGAAGCAAAAGGCTGCAAAGAGATATGGACAGGTTAAGTGAGTGGGCGACAGGGTGGCAAATGAAATATAATGTGGAGAAATGTGAGGTAGTAAGAACAAAAAAAGCAGAAAAGGTGTGAAACTTCTAAATATTGATGTTAGGAGACAAGGAACACAAAGTTAACATACAGATACATCAAGCAATTAGGAAGGCAAGTGGTGGGTTGGCTTTTAATGCAAGGGGATCGGAGCACAAGAAAAGAAAGTCTTGCAACAATTGCAATGACGCTACATCTGGAATGCTGTGTGCCGATTGGTCTCCATATCCAAGGAAGGATATACTTACATTGGAAGAAATAAGGTAAAGGTTCATTGGTTTGGTTCCTGAGATAAGAAGTTATTCTATGGTGAGGGATTTAACAAATTGGGTTATAATTTCTGAAGTTTATAAGAATGGAAGATAATGTCATTAAAACACATGAGATCCTGAATGAATAAAAACAGAAAATGCTGGAAAATCTCAGCAGATCTGACAGCATCTGTGGAGAGGGGACAGAGCTAACATTTCAGGTCTGGATGATTCAGGCTCGAGGCATTAGCTCTGTCCCCTCTCCACAGATGCTGTCAGATCCCCGCTGAGATTTTCCAGCATTTTCTATTTTTGTTTCAGATTCCAGCATCCACAGTAATTTGCTTTTATCTTGAGATCCTGAAGGGGTTTCAGAGTAGACAAAGAGGATTGTTTCCACTGGTTGGAGAATCTAGGACATGGAAGTACAGTATAAGGACTGAGATGGGGAGATATTTCTTCGCTCAAGGGGTGTGAAACTTACTGGAGTTCTCTACCGGAGAGTGGTGAATGCTTAATCATTGAACATATTTACGGCTGGGATAGATAGGTTTTTGGTCTCTCAGGAACATGAAAAGCAGATGGGAAAGTGGAGTTAAGGCAGAAGATTAGCCTTGAGCATATTGAATGGTGAAACAGGCTCAAGGGACTATTCCTGCTCCAATTTTATGTTCCTGCGTTCTTAAGTGAAGTATACTCCAGCTGGAAAAAACAAACCAAAACTAAAGCATCAAAAACATCTAACTATAAAGACTCGAGATTGTTTACTACCTTGAATTAAAAATAAGTGTTAAATACAGAAATGTTTAAAACACTTTTAAGCCGTTACTTCATGTTAGAAGTTGCTGTTTCAGAAGTATTGTGATTTCAGTGAAGCCTTTTCTAAACTAGGCTACTGCTCTTCCCTGGGCAAATACAATGTATGCATTCAACCAACTGGTTTGTGACAAAGATGATAAACCAGCTGAAAAAATGGGAAATAAGCAGTTCCTTAGGTGAATAGGTCTTTCTTGGCAAATTTCATTTTACGAACACTGTGAAAGCACTCTGATGAACAATTATCAGCAAAGATATGACTGACATGCCTTTAATATGCAGCGAATAATGTTTCAACCCTCTGAAAGTTCTTTGAAATCCTACCATCTGAACAGCACAGCACTTGAAAGAAAATATTTAAAAATGACAGGAGTCTGCATTAAAAGCATTTTTATCTGTTTAAAACAGTTCCACAAGCAAATACAGCTGAGTTAGCACACTACACTGATTAATTTCTTCAAACATCTCTGAAAAATAGCAGTGTTACTTGATAGCACTGTTAGCAGCACCTTCCACAATTGAGAACAGACTAAAGGGATTGGAATTGGCCAGATTGAATTTGTCGTGTTCTCTGTGTATAGGACATTCCTGGGCAATTTTCTACATAACTAAGTAGATGCCAATGTTGCAGTTGTAATGGAACAGCTCGACTAGGGATACTGCAAGATCTGGAATACAAGTCTTCTATTATCAGAATATTGTCAAAATGTTCATAGCCTTTGCAGCTTTCAATGTCTTCAGCAGTTTCTTGATACCACATGGAATAAAATGAATTGGCTGAACATTGGCATCTGTGATGCTGTGGACCTCAGAAGGCAGCTGAAATGAATCATCCACTCAGCACTTCTGGCTGAAGAGAGCTGCCTAGATGCAAATGCTTCAGCCTTGCATTTATGTGCTAGACTTCACCATCATTGAGAATGGAGACATACGTAAAGCCCCTCCTCCAATTAGTTAGTTGTTTAATTTTCCACCATTGTTTACGACTGGATGTGACAGGACTGCAGAGTTTAGATCAGATTCATCAGGGCAGGATCACTCAGATTTCTCTCGTGCTGCTTCTGCTGTTTGATATGCAACCAGTCCTATGTTGTAGCCTCACCAGATTAATACCTGATTTTTAGGTGTGCCCGGCACTGCTTCTGGCATGCCACGACAGATCAGCCATGATCTTATTGAATGGCGGGGCAGGCTCGAAGGGCTAGTTGGCCTACTCCTGCTCCTATTTCTTATGTTCTTATGTTCTCTTATACTTTTCATTATAGGAGTGTAGTAGTGAGGAGGATGTGCCAGGGTATCAGATTACAGGTTTTCCATTTTTCAAGAGCAATTTCATTAGGCAACTCTGCCCACCTTTTCCCCGTAACCCCGCAATTTGTTTCTCTTCAGGTGTCACCCTTATTGAAAAGCCTCCACCATACACTCAGACAGTGTATTCTAGACCTTAACCACTCACTGTATAAAAAGGTTTTCCTTCTTGTCGCCTCTGACTTACTTGCCAATCACCTTAACTCTGCGCTCTCTGATTCCTGACCCTTTACCAGCGGAAACTATTTCTCTTTATCTAAGCCCCCCATGATTTTGAAATCTCGATCAAATCTATTCTCAAACTTCTCTTCTCTAAGGAAAACAACATTAGGTTTGTTGTTTTATTCCAAGAGTAATTTTACAGAGTGAACACATTTAAATTTGACTGAAACATTATTTAAATGCATGTAATTTTACTTTCCATTTGAAAAAAAATCACTGTTCTGCTGAGCTCCCAATTTCCCCATCCAAACCATCTACCTGATTCTATTGTAAACACGCTCAATTCAATACAACTGTCTGGGTGAAAGAGCAAAGTTGCAACTCCACATTCAGTTCCATTATTGCAGAATCCACCTCAAAACACAATCGAAATAGAATCAGTCACAATACCTCATTATACTGGAAACAGTTCTATAGTATAGAAGGTTTACAAGATTGTTGATTCAAGCAGTACTTGAATCAATCGTCAATTTGGAGTAAAGTAATATAAGCAGGGCAAACAATGATCCTTGCAAAACCAAACGAATAATTCAATTTTGATGGTGTCTCTGATTCAGAATCAATGCAACTAATTCACAGCAAATGTGATTATATTTGGAGTATTTACTAGTGCACAATGAAAATATACATACATTGTATACAAAAGCTACACTGGCAGTTATTGAACTTGCATCACAGGACACTGGCATGTGTTTGCCACCTATGTTCATGGTTCACAATTCATTTATAAATGACTTATAAGTGTATTCAAACATTTATCTGATGCCAGGATCAAAAATTAATTATGCAATAAAACTAATTTAAAATTGCTGCCTGGAGTTGAAAAGTGTTGTGCCTATTTGTTTTGACCTGACTCCATATAGTTTGTATTTCCTGCAGCAGTAGTCACAAAGTTCCTATACCAGGTCAGTGCTATTCAAATTAGAGTCAGAAAGTGAATTCACAAGTTCATAGAGTCATAGAATTCCTATTGTACAGGAGGTGGCTTTTTGGCCCATCGAGCCTGCACCAACAACAATCCCACCCAGGCACTATCCCTGTAACCTCACATGCAAACTGAACCAGAGTTCCTGGTGCTGTAGTCAACAGTGCCACCGTGCTGTCCTAGATTGGTGGAATTTTTCATATTATGCGTCCCCAGATACATTTTTATGTTTTCCTTTCCCAAGTACCTTCCCATGGAAATCATCTGCCCTCCAGTGCCTTATCCAATTGCCAATTCTTCCTTTAATCTGGAGAGTGAAACTTTGGCAGTCTTTGACAGACATCACAGCTGAGTTTAATCCTGTCTATATCCAAAGATCTAACGTGTACTTTTCAATAAGGGGCACTGAGCAGGGTCAGTTTACCAGTCCCCACGTCAGGAGCAGTAATACCAGTTGCATCAACCTTGCTCCAACCCTAACTGAAATCAGATTTTAGAACACACTGTGGATTCATTTATACTATCAACGCGTATGATTCTGAGTGAAATGCACACACAAGTGGCAACATTTCAAAACGATTACCAGTACACTAAATGCTTGAATAAAAGCTCAGAAGAGGAGTCATATGGACTTGAAACATTAACTCTCTTTAGCTCTCCAAATGCTGCTAAGCCTGCTCAGTTTTTCTGTTTTTAAGTTAAATACATGAGATGGGGAGGTCATCGCTCAATGATTTAAGTTTCCAAACTTTGCAGCATTAAATCAGCTCGTCTCCTGTAGATTATTGTGGCTGCCTGTGAAGCAGCATATCACAAAGGGTAACTGTGCCCTCCTCGCACTTTTATCTTTTAAGGTTATTTGTAATGTATTTCTAAATTTTATTTCTTTTACCAAATTGAACATTTATGCTGAGGGTCAGTTATGTGGCCAAACAGGCCACCTAAGATGGTGGTTTGTAAGAGCACGCTGGAATAACTGGACAAGCACTGAAACAGACAGGTTGCAACCTCAAAAGAAATTGGACAGAGATAAACAGGCTGCAGCTGCAAGAGCTGGCATACACAAGTTGTAGGCCATCTCCAGGACAAAGGACACTTTTGGTCAAACTGGGTTGTTTATCAGATATAAAGGTACCTTAGCCCCTTACTTGGGAGGAAGGTATGTGACCTATGTGCCTCCAGCATCTACAGGCATGGCTGTTGCATACAAGATAGGCTGGGCGAATGGGCCAGGAACTGGCAAATGGAATTTAATGTTGGCAAGTGCGAGGTGGTCCACTTTGGTAGGAATAATGGTAGGAAGGATTATTACTTACGTGGCGAAAAACTGCAGCAGGCGACGGTGCAGAGGGACCTTGGGGTCCTTGTGCATGAGTTGCAAAAACCCAGCTTGCAGGTGCAGCAGGTGGTCAGGAAGGCAAATGGGATGCTGGCCTTCATAGCAAGGGGGATTGAATATAAAAGTAGGGAGGTCTTGCTGCGGCTATATAGGGCATTGGTGAGGCCGCAGCTGGAGTACTGTGTGCAGTTTTGGGCGCCATACTTACGCAAGGATATTTTGGCCTTGGAGGGAGTGCAGAGGAGGTTTACTATGCCGGAGTTGAGGGGGTTGAGCTATGAGGAGAGGCTGAATAAACTAGGCTTGTACTCGTTAGAGTTTAGAAGAATGAGGGGAGATCTCATTGTGACATATAAGATGATGAATGGGATGGATAGGATAGAGGTGGAGAGACTCTTCCCGCTCAGAAAGGACAGTAGGACTAGGGGGCACAGCCTCAAGATAAAGGGGGGGGCGATTTAGAACGGAGTTGAGGAAGAACTTCTTCACTCAAAGGGTGGCGAATCTCTGGAATTCTCTGCCCGTTGAAGTGGTGGAGGCTACCTCGCTAAATATTTTTAAGACGTGGGTTGATGGGTTTTTGATAAGAGAGGGGATTAAGGGTTATGGGGAGAGGGCGGGAATGTGGAACTGAACCACGACAGATCAGCCATGATCTTATTGAATGGCGGGGCAGGCTCGAAAGGCTAGATGGCCTACTCCTGCTCCTATTTCTTATGTTCTTATGTTCTTATACAGTAATAAGTCTCATAACACCGGCTTAATGTCCAACAGGTTTATTTGGTAGCACAAGCCACTAGTTTTCAGAGCGCTGTTCCTTCATTAGATGAGTGGGAGTATTCACAAACAGGGCATATGAAGACACAAACTCAATTTACAAAATAATGGTTGGAATGCAAGTCTTTGCAGGTAATCAAGTCTTAAAGGTACAGACACTGAGTGGAGAGAGGGTTAAGCACAGGTTAAAGCGACGTGTATTGTCTTCAGCTAGATGGATACATGTCCATTGGGTACCGTTAGGTACATACCCAGAGATCGGGTGTGGCAGCACTTGATTGGACCTTATCGATCAGGGTGACTAAGTCCTGGTCTATTGATTGGCAATGGCCAAAAAGGGTGCAGTATAAAGGCTGCTGCGCAACAGAAGAATATATCTCTCTCTCTCCCCCAACGAACGACAACAATGGTGACCGTCACCAGCAACAACCAGCCCAAGGAGAGCCACCACATCTAAGGAGGAAGACCAGAGCCAGAGTGTCAGACCAGACCAAAGGACCAGACTACGCAGAGGACTATGGAAATCAACACGCTGATAAAGGCCAATATCTGCCTGGGTACTTGCCAGTCACGCAAGAGCTACGTCAAGGACTGGTATTGGATTTGAACTTTAGTATTCTATAAGATAACTTATTGTTGATTCGTTGGATGATTAATAATAGTGTGTAAATAAAATTATTGTACTAACCAGAAGCCTATCCTATCACATAAGGATTAAAACAGACTTTGTGGCAAGCGCAGCAACAGTTAGAATGTTATGTACAATATATTGTCATCCCAATGATTTACTATCAAGCAATGTTAACAGATGAGAAAAAAAATCAAATTTATAGCACTAAAAATAGATTTACTGCTTCCGTCCAGAAATGTGACTGCAATCTTCAAAGTTAAATGGTTTGGGTAAGTAATTATTGAATTTCCTTGCTTCTGATGAGATGGTGAAAGATGGCTCGGCAGATGAGAAGACCAAAAGCCAAATCTATATCATTGAGTATGCCTTAAAGCCCCAGAAACAGTGCATAAATATTCACTGCCATGAGGCTGGGACGAGGATTCTTTATACTGAAACAGTATGTGTGATAGTGGTTGTTGGATGTAAAACGTTTCTAAGGCTGAGATGCTGCTGAGAATTGCCAAATGCTCAGGAGAACTTGAGGATAAATGGTTTTTACTTGGTCCGTGAGTTTTTTTTATTCATTATATAGAAATAAAAATTAAGATAAAATATTAAAACAAAACCCTCAGATATTGCCCACAGATAAAATTATCGATGGATCACTCATCTCTTACTGGAACTAATTACTCTGCTTAATATTAAAGATAACAAGATTGAATGTCCAGTGGGGATTAAATAAAGACCATCACAAAATTAATAGCCACAGAGATTAAATTCAATATTTTTGAACTGGAAAGCTTGTTATCACAAACTCAATACATTTACTATATATTGCTCCAGTTCAGATTAAATAAATACTTTCATCAGATCACAATTCTCAATCTAACATATTTATACCTGCCATATTATTGGAAGTTACCCTGTAGCATAGATAACCCTCAATAAATGCCTTTAAAGTCATTAAGACCTGCACAAGCCACGATCATCTTCCAACTTGGTTAAAAAAAGTCATGAATAGTAATTTTATAGAGAGGTTCCATGGTACAATAGGAAACATTTGGAATTCAACAGTTCAACATTTCAAAAAGCAGAACACTGGATGCTGGAAATAGAATCGTACAGGTTTACAACATGGAAACAGGTTCTTTGGCCCAACCTGTCTATGCTGCCCAGTTTTTATCATTAAACTAATCCCAATTGCCCACATTTGATCCACATCCCTCTATACCAATCATACCCATGTAACTGTCTAAATGGTTTTTAAAAAACAAAATTGTACCTGCCTCTACTACTACCTCTGACACTCACCATCCTGTGTGTGAAAGCATTGCACCTCTGGAGCCTTTTGTATCTATCCTCTCTTATCTTAAACCCACACCCCCTAGTTTTAGACTCCCCTACCCTTGGGAAAAGATGCTGACTAAAGTCTTATCTATGCCCCTCATTATTTTATAGGTCTCTATAACATCACCCCTAAGCCTCCTACACTCCAAGGTAAAAAAAAGTCCCAGTCTATCCAGCCTCTCCTTATAATTCAAATCATCTCCAGCCTGTAGTTCCCAGGCTTTTCCGTGCAGCCCTTCTTAAACGAAGGCACAACATTTGCCACCCTCCAATCTCCAAGCACGTCCCCTGTTGCTGTCAATGATTCAAATATCTCTGCTAGGGGGCCCACAATTTCCTCTCTAATCTCCCAAAACATTCTAGGATACATTTCACCAGTCCGAAGGATTTATCTTTGATGCGCTTTAAAGCTTCCAGCACCTCCATCTCTGTAATGTGTAGGCTCCTCAATTTCCCCAAGTTCCCTAACATCCATGCTTTTCTCAACATTAAATATTAAGAGAAATATTCATTTAGGAGCACACCCATGTCTTGTGGATCCACACACGGATGACCTTTTTAACCCAAAGAGGACCTATTTTCTCCTTAGTTACTTTTTTGCCCTTTATATATTTGTAGAAGCTCTTTGGATTCTCCTTTACGTTATTTGCCAAAGCAATCTTGTGTCCCCTTTCAGCCCTCCTGATTTCTCTCCAATTCTACTCCTGCACCCTCTACACTCTTCAAAGGATCCACTTGATCCCAGCTGCCTATGCATGTCAAGAACAAAGAACAAAGAACAAAGAACAACACAGCACGGGAAACAGGCCCTTCGGCCCAACGAGCCCGCGCCGCCGTCCCACTGTCTCAGTGACCTATTCATGATTTTAGTCTACGCCTAATGTGCGAGCATCAGGGAGGTCCAATATAGGGACAATTTAGTACCCAATCAATCAGCCTAAAAGCACATCTTTGGGATGTGGGAGGAAACCGGAGTACCCGGAGGAAACCCATGCAACCACGGGGAGAACGTGCAAACTCCCACAGACACAGGCCCAAATCCATGTGTCCGCACAGCAACAGAGATAGTCTCTGAGCTGTCATGTTGCCCTCGAGATGGTCCAGTTTAAGCACACTAACGACATGAAGCAATAGGCAACTCCCGAAGCAACGTCCAAGAGCAGCCCACTACAACCTGCCGCATGCATGCCCCTTGCTGGTCAACAAGGTGGACTTAAATGCCTGTGGAGACAAAAAATTCATTATTAAACAGGCAAAGACTGTAACATCCCTGAGGCAAAAACGTAATCCCAAGCCTACAATGTTTAGTAAGGCCTGCTATATCCCCCTATATGTAGACCGCTCATGTGGCTGTCTAAGTGACTCTTAAACAACCCTAGCGTGCCTGCTTCCACCACCTTACTCGGCAGTGCATTCCACACCCCCACTACCCTTTGCGTGAAAAACTGCCCTCTAATATTTGTCTTATACCTAGCCCCCCTCACCCTAAGCCCGTGACCCCTCGTTCTATCCATTTCTAATAGCGGAAAAAGCTTACCACCATTTACTCTATCTATCCCCTTCATAATCTTATAAACCTCTATTAGATCCCCCCTCAGCCGACGTCTCTCAAGGGAAAACAGCCCAAGTTCGTTCAATCTTTCCTCGTAAGACAGCCCTTCCATACCAGGCAGCATCCTGGTAAATCTCCTCTGCACTCTCTCCAGGATCTCTACATCCTTCCAGTAGTACGGCGACCAGAACTGGACGCAGTACTCCAAGTGAGGCCTAACCAACGTTCTATACAACTGCAACATCAGACTCCTACTCTTATATTCTATACCCCTTCCTATGAAGGCTAACATACCATACGCTTTCCTCATCACATTCTGCACCTGCACCGACACCTTCAGGGACTTGTGCACTTGCACCCCCAGGTCTCTCTGCGTATCTATACTCCGGATAGTTCTACCTTTTATCGTATAACTCCCCTCCACATTATTCCGGCCAAAGTGCATCACCTCGCATTTCTCCGGATTAAAATCCATTTGCCATCTATCTGCCCAATCTACCAGCCTGTCTATGTCCTGTTGCATTGCCAGGCACTGCTCCTCAGTACCCGCCAATCCAACCATCTTAGTGTCATCAGCAAATTTGCTGATCACACCACCTACCCCCTCTTCCAAGTCATTAATATATACCACAAATAGAAGAGGTCCTAGTACCGAGCCCTGCGGCACACCACTGGTGTAGCCTTCCACTACTACCCGCTGTCTCCTCCTCCCAAGCCAGTTCTCCACCCATCTACATACCTGGCCTTGTATCCCATGAGCCTTCACCTTTTCTATCAGCCTACCATGAGGGACCTTGTCAAACGCCTTACTGAAATCCATATAGACGACATCAACGGCTTGTCCTTCGTCAACCGTTTTTGTCACCTCTTCAAAAAATTCCACTAGATTCGTAAGGCACGACCTCCCTGTAACGAAGCCATGCTGCGTATCCCTGATCAGATTGCAGCGCTCCAGATGCTCATACATCCTATCCTTGAGGATCCTCTCCATTAGCTTGCCTATAACTGAAGTCAAGCTCACCGGCCTATAATTCCCTGGGTTATCCCTCTGACCCTTTTTAAACAACGGTACTACATTTGCAATCCGCCAATCCTCTGGGACCTCACCTGTGTCCAAAGAAGAGACAAAGATTTGCGTCAGAGGCCCAGCAATTTCATCCCTCACCTCCCTTAGCAGCCTGGGATAGATGCCATCAGGCCCCGGAGATTTACCCGTCTTTATACTGTCTAAAAGTCCCAACACCTCTTCCCTCGTGATGACTATTTCCCTCAACGGATCCTCAAACTCCTCAAGCACAGCACCAGACATCAGGCCCCTCTCCTGCGTGAATACCGACGCAAAGTATTCATTCAAGATCTCCCCCATTCCCCCAGGCTCCAAGCATAGTTCCCCTCCTCTGTCCCTGAGAGGACCAATCTTCCCTCTAACCATCCTTTTGTTTCTAACATAGGAGTAAAATGCCTTAGGATTTTCTTTAATCCTACCCGCCAAAGCCATTTCGTGGCCCCTTTTTGCCTTTCTGATGCCCCTTTTAAGTTCTCTCCTACATTCTCTGTATTCTTCTAACACTATCTCTGTCCTCAAATGCCTAGATCTAATGTATGCCTCCCTCTTCCTCCTGACCAGGTCCTCAATATCCCTAGTTACCCACGGCTCTCTAATCCTACCCTTCCCATCCTTCCTCTTGACCGGCACGTCGTTCCTGCAAAGATTTTAGTTTTCCCTTGAGAGACTCCCACATACCCAGCGTCGACCTGCCATCAAACAGCTTACCCCAGTCCGTATCTTTAAGATCCTGCCTAATCCGGTTGTATCTAGCCCTACCCCAGTTTAACACCCTCCCCTTAGGACAGGCTTCATCTTTATCCATTAATATCTTAAACCAGACAGAGTTGTGGTCACTGTTAGCCACATGCTCTCCTACTTCAACGTCAACCACCTGCCCAGGCTCATTCCCCAGAACCAAGTCCAGTATAGCCCCCTCTCTGGTCGGGCTATCCACATACTGCTCCAGGGATCCTTCCATTACACACTGTACAAATTCCTCCCCGTCAGCACCCTCTGATCTCGGCACCTTCCAGTCTACCCCGGGGAGATTAAAATCTCCCACTACCACCACCCTATTCTTCCTGCACTTATCTAGAATGTCCCTGCTTATCCCTTCTTCCACAGCCCTCGGGCTGTTGGGCGGTCTGTAGTACACACCCAACATAGTAACATCTCCCTTCCTATTCCTCAACTCCACCCAAAGCGACTCGATTCCTATATCCTCTATACCTCCCTCCCTCTGCACTGCTATGATGCAATCCTTAACTAACAACGCCACTCCCCCACCTCTCAGCGACCCACCCCTATCACGCCTGAAGCACTTATACCCAGGAACATTCAACTGCCAGTCCTGCCCTTCCTTTAACCAAGTCTCTGTCACCGCCACCACTTCCAACTTCCTTTCGAACATTAATGCCTTCAGTTCATCTGTTTTGCCAGTCACACTCCTAGCATTGAAACACATGCACCGAAGACCCTCAGAAACAATCCGATCCTTCTTCCTACCCTCTGGGCTTACCCTATCCCCAATCCCCAATGTCATATGCTTTCTCCTTTTTCTTGACCAGAGTCATCCAGGGGTTCCCTACTTCTACCAACCTTACCCTTCACTCTAAAAGGAATATGCTTACTCTGAACCCTGGTTAACATATCTTTGAAAGCCTCCCACTTACCAGACGTCTCTTTCACTTCCACCAGACTCCCCCAATTAACTTTTGAAAGTTCCTGTCTGACACCATCAAAATTGGCCTTGCCCCAATTTAGAATTTTAACTTTTGGGCCAGACCAATCATTCTCCATAGTTATCTTAAAACTGATGGAATTATGGTCACTGGTCCCAAAGTGATCCCTAACCAACACTTCTGTCACTTGCCCTTCCTTATTTCTCAAGAGGAGGTCAAGTTTTGCCTAAGCTAAAAACAAAAATGCTGCTAATAATCAGCTGAACATCTGTGGGAGAAAAACGGTTCATCTTTCAGATCCATGACCTTTCATCATTTCTTCCTACGTTGGCTCTCTTTTCTCCTCCCCTATTCTAGGCTCTCCCTATCTCTATTTGTGACTTTTCTGACTCTTTGTCACTTTAAAAGTTTCCAGTTTCCCTAACCTTCTCCCTTTTAACTTGGGCATCCAATCTCTTTACACCTCCATCTCCCACCAGGATGGTCTAAGAGCTTTCCACTTCTTCCTTGAGTGGAAGCCCAACCAGTTTCCATCCACCACTGCCATCCCCTCCACAGCTGGCTGCATTTGTTCTTTCATTGAACAAATTCTCCTATAACTCACTTATTTCCTCCAAATTAAAGGTGTTACAAAAGGTCCTAAGCTATGTCTGCCTTTTTGTAATATGTGCCACACATTTCTTGTTCTAATCCTACAAAAACCCCATCCCTCAAATTTTTCCAGTGCATTGATGACTGTACATTTAGTGCTATGTCCTGCTTAGTGTTCAGTGTGAATTGAGAAACTTATGCTTCCAATTTCCAACCTTCTTAGTTTCTCAAGATTCATCCATCCTTGACTTCTCTGTCTCTATTTCTATTAGAAATAGATTATCAACCTCTATTAGGATATCAACTAATATTCATTAGAAATCCTCCAACTCCCACAGCTACCTTGACTACAATTTCGCCTTGTAAGGATTCCATTCCATTCTCCCAGTTTGTCCATCTCTATTGCATCAGTTCTAATGATGCTATCTTCCACAATAGCGTTTCTGTCTTCTTTTCCCTCAGCACAGCTTTGCACCCCACCCTCTCAACTCGGCAGTTGACAGGGCCCTCAACCTTGCCCACACATTCCCTGCACTTCTGCTCTCACCTCTTCCTCTCACTGCCAGAACCTCAGCAGAGGTCTCCCTATCCTCACACCCCACATCTCCAGTGTGATTCCACCATCAAAGATATCTTCCTTTCAACATTCCAAAGGGATTGTTTCTCTGTGATAACCCTGGTCAACTCCTCAGTCATCCTCAGCATTCTCTTCCTACATCACCTTTCCATGCAGAAACACAAGACTAGAATTGCTGTGTCATAATGAGGGGGACTCAGGTTTGATTCCCCGACTTGGGTCACTGTGCAGAATCTGCACATTCTCTTGTGTCTGTACGGGTTTCCTCCCACAAGTCCAAAAGGTGTGCTGATTAGGTGCATTGACCATGCTAAATTCTCCCTCAGTGTATCTGAATTGGTGCCGGAGTGCGGCGTCAAGGAGATTTTCAAAGTTACTTCTTGCAGTGCTAATTGTGACACTAATAAATAAGATTTAAACCTGCCCTTTTACATCCTCCCAAACACTCCTTCCAGATGAAGATGCGATTTACAAGTACTTCTTTCAATCTAGCCAATTGTATTTGCTGTTCACCACGTACTTGCCTCTAAAACCAAACACAGAGTAGGGACTGCTTTGCAGAACACCTTGGTTCACAAGCATACCTCCAAGATTCTGGTACACTATCATTTTAATTCTCCATCAGGCTCTCACACTGACAATTCTGTCTATTTTGCACTGTTCCAGTGAAGCTCAACGTAACCTTCAGGAACAACATCTCATCTGTCAACCAGGCATTTCACAGCCTTCTGGACTCAACACTGAATTCAACAATCTCAGACCATAATCTCTGTTCCAGTTTGTTTTCTTTTCTTTATTTGTTTTGTTTTTGATTCAGTCAGCACACGTAGTTTAGGCACATCTGTTGTTTCTTTTCTTGCCCCATCACCATTTTTTTGGCTTTGGAAAACTATCTTTTCTATCATTTAATCTCTCTTGTCTTTCATCCTACTACAGACCTTCCTTTTGTCCTTCCCCCAATCATCTCCTTGTCAAAAACCATTACATCCCATTACTTACGCTAGTTCTGATGAAAGATAATAGACCCAAAATGTTAATTCCGTTTCTCACCACAGATCTGGCTAAGAATTATTTCTTGTGTATGGATACAAATCTACAGTTGTAGCTATAATGGGTCCTAGGAGATGGTGAAAACTAAACAGAAGTCAACTGGCTCACAACAGACAGTCATTTCAAATTATTTTTGAATGTCTCAATAGATGTAGTTTTCGGATTATTGTATAAATGAAAAAGGACACCACAAGGTGGCACATTCTGTTCAGCACAGGTTCAGCAGATGCCAGTGATAAGGCACCAGAGAAAAGAAGAAAGTCCAATATGCCACAGGAAGTAAACTACATCCCTGTCACATACACATCAAATGATGGTGTTTCACAGTTGTCCTTGCTGGTCACCTAGATCACTCCTATTTGCACTTAGCAAAATGCGACATTCTTTGACCGTGAAAGACTACAGTATTGTAATATGTCAATAAGGACTCCTCTTAATTCAAAACAATTATTAAACAGAGGTATTTTGTATCTCAATGTGCTGGTTTAAAAAATGGGCAATTCAAGTTACTTGGGTATTTGATTTATAATGAATATTAAAACAGCTACACACTTGAAAACTTGAAAAGATGTGTCATATGCCCAATAACACACATCTATAGAACAGTTGTGCTGGACAGCTCCTAGGTCATGCATGCCATTCGAAGCATTAACTGTCATGCATGACCTAGGAGCTGCCATCAGGGAAGCATAAAACATTACCCTCTATTGTACTGGCTCTCCAGAACAGCACACTGCAAAACAGGCCTCTATTTGCATACCATTCTCTTCCACATGCCACTGTCATCAAAACGTTTTCAGATATTTTGATGAAGAAATATAAAAGAAAAATTAGGCTAATGTATTGAACTGAGATTGTCCCAACAGCAGATCTGAACTTACTTCTGAATAGTAAGCCCTTAATCAAACTACTTCTGTATAGCAACCTTTTGAACTTTCTGTACAACTAAGCCAAGTTCATAATGAAAATTCAAAAACTAAAATGCATAACAGAAGCAATGGTTGCTAAAACATGTAGAAGAAATTCAGTTAATCAGAAACCTCACACCCAAAGTGGGCCATTTGACAATAACTTAATCAGAAGTTACACTACCTCGAGACTCCAAGCTCAAAATGTTCAGAATCTGCAATAATGATCTTTAGTCAAGGTCTACAAAATTTAAGAAAGATAGTAAAAGAAAATTTTGTGAATGTCACTCCTTCCATGATCATTTGTCACTCACCTACCCTATCACAGATATCACACAGGCCATTTTATCACCAGTGAAACAGCTGATGCACTATATTCAGGACGTTAAAGCTGGGATTAACATTTATTTTATTTATTCAAGGGATGTGAGCTTTGCTGGCTCGCATCCCTAATAACCCTGGAGAAGGTGGTGGTGAGCTGTCTTTTTGAACTGCTGCAGTCCATGTGGTGTCGATGCACCCACAGTGCTGCTAAATTGGGAGTTCTAGGATTTTGACCCAGTGACAGGGAAGGAACAGCAACATATTTCCAAGTCAGGATGATGAATAGCTGGGAGGGAATTTCCAGGTGGTGGCATTCCCATGGATCTGCTGCCCTTGTCCTTCTAGATGATGATCAGGGGTTTGGAAGTTGCTGTTTAAGGAGCCTTCTGCTTCTCAACCAGCGCTTGTGCATCTTGTGCTTAGATTGGTGTGGAAAGTTCCTTTTACAAGGCTAATTATGCTGAAATATATGTTAGTTCATTGGCCATTTCATATTCTTAAGTGCAATATTCAAATCAGTCATACCATAACTTGATTCTCAGCTAGTGATGCACTCAACTTCTGATGTGTGCTGCTTTCTAGAAAAAAACTGAATATTCTTTAGGTGCATCACTAAACCACACAGACCAGAAGTCCCTGGGTTTGATGCCAGTTGAGATCAAAACATTGGCTTCAGTGCTCCGGGACCAGGCTGAAAAAAAAATCATAGGAACAAAGGAATTAGGGGCAGAAGTATGCAAATTTAGTCCTTCAAGTCTGCTCCACTATTCAATTAGATGGCTGATCTCTCCCTGGTCTCAAACCTCCCCACCTGTTCTCCATATCCCCTTATCCCCTTTTTTTATTAGAAATGTATCTATTTCCTTCTGAAACCATTCAATGATTCAAACTCCAAAGCACTATTGGGCAGTGAGTTCCATAAATTCACCACTCTCTATGAGTAGTTGTTCCTTCTCATCTCAGTTTGGTGAACCTCCTCTGAACAGCCTTCAATGCCACCACATCCTTCCTCAAACAACGAGACCAAATCTGGACACAATATTCCAGATGTCTCACCAAAACCCAATATAATTGCAAGAACACCTCTCTACTTTTATACTCCAGGCCCTTTGCAATAAATGCCAACATCTCATTTGCCTTTTTATTACATGCTGCACCTGTATACTGCTAAAGATACTGCTAAAGCTAGAGTTCTGGAGCAGCAGGGTAACGCATACAGCAAACCCCTGGTTTATGCATCTCACTGTGGTTGCTAGATGTTGCTATCCAATTTACTCCTTAATAATGATAAGCGACAATTGCCAACATACCTCATTATGCTCAGTTTTGTTTATTATATGCCAGCCATACCATATTGTTAGAATTCTTCAAAACTTTGAAATAGAGCTACCACAATCCATTTAATTGTAAAGATAATTACCTTCACAGTTAAAAACAACCAATTTACTCATGTTCACAATTTTCCCAATTGAATGGCAGTTCAACTCTCTGACCAGTCTTTATAGTCAGAAAATTTTAATCACAATACACAAAGGAATTGCAGTATAAATCCTAAAAGAAAGGACCTTTTCTTGCCTTGCATGCACACTTTATTGAAGCATTACTACGGTAAATTTGAAGAAAGAGTTTGATTTGAATCCTGTCAACTATGCAAATATTGGAGGGAATGATGAAAAGCAAAAAACACTCCAAGTGGATAGCAACAGGGCACATGGACAGGTTATAAATTGAATTCTATGATTTAAGGAGAAAGAGGGGAGCTTGTTTTTATTTTATTAGTGTCACTAGAAGGCTTACATTAACAGTGCAATGAAGTTACTGTGAAAATCCTCTAGTCACCACACTCCAGTGTCCGTTCGGTTGCACAGAGGGGGAAATTAGCATGGCCAATGCACCTAACCATCACGTCTTTTGGACTATAGGGGGAAACCCACGCAGACATGGGGAGAATATGCAGACTCCACACAGACAAGAAACCAAGTCCGGAATCAAACCCAGGTCCCTGGCACAGTGCTAACCACTGTGCCACCTTACCACCTCACAGGTTGATTGGGGACATCGTCAAGTCCTTCTTAGTGACAGAGGAACTACACACTGAGTGTCAAACCCAGCAGTTTCTTGAGGTGGTGTACTGGTAGCTAGCCAGGGAGGCATGAGGGGATTCTGTTCTTACCCTGCCAACCAGAGCAGTATTGATCGATGGGCCACAGCTGTAGCCTTTGGCCATTCTGTGGAGGGATGTAACCTGATAGTTAAGACCAGGATTTTGTTTTATTTCAAGCACCTCAAGATGGAGATGTTCTCACAAACCACAGCCTGCAGACTTTAAAAATCAAACTGTCAGTGTTCCGAGTGGTAACTACTGTTTCAGAAATTCAGGGAGCTTCTTGCATTTCCAATTAGGCATTGGGAAAATTCTCATTATTAGAGCATTCAGTACGGTACGGTACCAAATGATACAACATTTACTGCATTAGATCTTTTTTATTATTGTGAGATTTGACCAAGGGCCAATGATCATATGGTTGTATAAGGCATAGACAAAATCATAAAAGATTATAATGGAAGATTTGGAACAGTGCAACTGGCAGTTTTGCCGGGCTGCATGGTTGTCTCATGGAAATGAAACTTTTTTTTGCCGTCTGATGCTGAACCTCTGACACACATACAAACACACAAAACTTACAACTTAAACAGCCTGGCCAACACCAGCCTTAGCTGGTCAGTGGCAGGTAACAGTTGTGCCACAAAATTGTCAGGTAATGAGTATCTCCCATAACAGAAAGCTTAAACATTTTTCAAAAAGACCACAATTATTACACACCCATGCCCATCATCAAAACTTTGATGATCATTACTGACCAGAAACTTAAATGTATCAACCATATCACAATGTGCCTATCACAATATCCTAGAGATGGGGTTCTCGTGATGAACAGCTTCTCCTGACCTTCAACACCTTTCTATCATGTACAAAGTTCAAGTTAAGGAGCAATGCAAATTATTTTACCACTTTACCTAAATGAAGCTGTGTATGTAAATCTGTCTTTCTTCTTTTTATGGACACAATTGAAGTCTGTTGAAAAGGGAAAGGTGGCTTCCAAGCAAAATATACAGCTTTTGCCTACAAAAGTTTTAGTCTTGATCCAGATAATGCAAGTGAGCAAACTTTTTCTTTCAGAGAGCAAGTGCAGACTTGATGGGCCAAATGGCCTCCTTCTGCTTCTGCCTTATAAAGATTCTGTGAAACAGCAATAGCAATATTTGACTGAAATGTAATAAATTTTTTGGATGAAATATTAAAATTAAGTTTTTTTCTGCTTGTTATAATGATTCAGGTATGTTTTAAGATCTCTTGGCATTGTTCAATGAGGACTGGGGAGTTCTGGTCAAATTACCAAGCAAAGCATATACTAGCTGTAGATTCCTCTGATTGCTGCTTGTGAAAATTTGTGATACAGAATGTATGCTCTAGATCGGAACAGCCCTACTCAAATGGTGATTGAGTGAAACCCTTCAAAATACTACCATTTTATAAATACTGAAACATTAGAATCAATAACTTTAGATCGTAACTTTTGCCTCCTGCTGGTTTAGTTTTGTTTTGTCCTCTTGCTGGTTTAGTTTTGACTCGTATTTATCTTTATTCCTTCATGTTGCATTTGGACAACTGCAATGCAACCAATCGCACCAAATTTAGATTTTTTTTACTATACCCCTTACCACCCTCTTTGGTTTTTGTCCGTGAAATCCTTCTTCCATTTAATCTCCCCTGTGCTCCAACCCATCACAGACTGCTCTCACTGCCCCCTCCCTCTTTCCAACTGCCCAAAACCTATTACAGAATATCACCCTTTAAATTGCCCACTTAATGTTGTTTGGTGTTCTTTACTATTTGTTTTTCAGATTTATATTGCAATGCACTTTTTTGCATTGTCATTGCTGTTAGACACATTACGCATCAGCAGTTTGTTTAGTGTTGATTTGACGTCAGGTCCAATGACCCAACCTGCAATTTAATGAAGTAAGCAAGCTAGTTTCTGCAGAAAGAAGGAAGAAAGAATAACCAAGCAAAAAGTTGAAGCCTTCATTTCTTGAGTTTGCAAGCTGATTTCAATTTTGGAGTTTCAGGAGCGCTTGTTCTGGGCAAGGCACAAAAGCCATTTTAAAGTTTGAGAGAGATCAAGGCATTTGCTACTGTACTCAGGTTGTCTCAGGCCTTGGTTGGGTGAAAAATGCAGGGTACACAGTAGTTTTCCTTTAGGAGGATGACTCTGCAATCATCTGAACATCCCTGTTTACCATCTGCTAACGACCACTAGAAATTTAACATGCACGGTTGTTAGATCAGGATGTGATTGGGATGGCTTTTGTGGTAGAAAGGTTTGACTAGAAAAGGCAAAATAGATAGCATCCATACTACTGAGCCAGAAACTCTGGGTTCAAGTCCCACTCCAGGACTTACCAGCCAAGTAAGGTGCACTCATAAAATGCCCAAACAAGTTGAGTATCAACTTATAAATTCTTCCGACACATGCCAATAGAAGGCAATAAGAGTAGGACAGATTTCTGGTCAGCAATGCAATGGAAAGAAATTGGAGAGAGATAGAGTCAATAACAAGGGAACAGACTTTGTAAGAACGCCCAAAGACAACAGTTTGTATATAATATTAGCTGGAGGAAATTTCTGTCAGGTGTCCAACAAGCAGACTCTCAGCTTAGTCTGTGGAAGGGTCAAGATCTCGATATCAGTAGTGGACGTATGGCAACTGACCATGTGTTTTCAAGAAGCAACATATCAATGATAAATGTGAGAGGGGCCAAGGACAGATCTTTGGGGGAAACCAGAGGTAATGGGTTGGGAGCAGGAGGAGAGGCCAATGCCAGTAATTCTTCAACTAGAAAAATGGATCCTAGTGACCAGCAGTCAGAAGATGGCAGGAACATTGGAACCACTCTTTCCTCATATCTTTGAAAAGCTTTTCCCTTCAAGCACGCACTCTCAAAATAAATAGAACTGTTTTTTTACAGATTCGGGAGGATGACTGTTTTGCAGCACTTCAGATTGAAAATGGATTTATCGCACTGGGAACAGCAGATCTACTTGCATGTATCAATTAGTATAATGGTAAATACAAGGTGAAAAAGACCAATTCCATCATTATTCAGTACAGTACCCTCGCCCAATATAGGTCATGGGTTCTTGTCCCAATCCACAGTCCAACATGTGCACAGTGGAAAAACAATCACAAAACACAAAGATCAAAGATCAAAAGACAGCAAGCAAGCTCCTGAACATTTAGCAAATTTTACAACACCACCAGTAGTTCCAGCAGAAATAAAACTTTTATTTTTTTAAATTAACCTTCAGGTGTGATTTTTCATTTTGGCCCTTCATGTGCCAAAGTACTTTTCAAATTCTGAATTCTTTATGAAAATCATTATCATATTTTATCAATTTGAGCAGAGCAAGATTCCACAAACAGCAACGAGATAAAGGACAAAATTATGCGCGCAAATTGTACCACAAAGATGGTGCTCTCAACTGATTGAGAAGTCCATGGATAGAATCTGGGGAATCACAGACTGGAGAACATAATTTACTTTGCTAGGTGGTGGGACGGGCAGGAGGGAGAACAGGCCGGTGGGCCAGGGCAGCCGGCAGAGCGGGGCAGGACAGGATGGGATGGGAAGGCCAGCGGGGCCAGGACCCCAGCAGAGTGGCCGGGAAGGCAATGGATAGGATGGGAGAGGGGCCAATGGGACTGGGGGACCGGGGACAATGGGACGAGGAGAGGGGCCAACAGGATGATAGTTACTGGGCAATATTTTGGGAAATGGCATATTATGTTGGAAATTGTGGACTTGATTTTAGCAGGATGAGTGGAAAAACAATACATTTAAATTGATGTACAGTACAGTACAGGGGGTTTTGAATCACACAAAGTTGCAGGTACAGCAAGTGATTGGGATGGCAACTTGAATGTTGTCATTCATTGGAAGAGGAATGGAATATCAAAGAAGGGACAATTTGCTACAGTTTTATAGGGGATGGGTGACACGGTAGCACAGCGGTTAGCACGGCTACCTCACAGTGCTAGGGACCCAGTTTTAATTTGTGCCCGTCTGTGTGGAGTTTGCACGTTCCGCCAGTGTCTGTGTGGGTTTCCTCTGGGTTCTCCGGTTTCCTCCCACAGTCCTAAGATGTGCAGATTAGGTGAAGTAGCCATTATTAAATGTGCAGGATTTTCAGGATGGGGGTGTTTGGGGTGGGGTTGTTCTGACAGTCAACCCAGTTCGATGGGTCTGATGGCCTCTTTCTGCACTGTAGGGATTCAATTCCATTTTGATAAGACAACATCTGGAATATAGTGTACAATTTTGGTCTCCTTACTTAAGCAAGGATATCATTTTATTACAAGCACTTCAAAGAAGGTCACTCAACTGATTCTTGGGTCGAAGAGAATGTCTTATGGAAAAGATTGTTCAGGCTGGATTTGTATTCATTGGAATTTAGAAGAATGAGAGGAGATCTTATCACAAAATATAAGTTCCTAAGGGGACTTGATAGGGTAGATGCTGAAAGGATGTTTCATTAGAATTAGGTGATACAGTTTAAAAATAAGGGGTCTTCCATTAAAGATGGAGATGAGGAGATTTTTTTCTCTCAAGAGGTTTATTTGTTCTGTGGAACTCTCTTCCCCAGAAGGAATGGAAGCAAAATCATTGAATATCTTGAAGGCTGAGTTGCATAATACAAAAATGGCAAACATGTCAAAGATTATATGCAGTAGACAGGGAAGTAGAATTGAGGTTACAGTCAGATACACCTTGATCTCAACAAACAGCGGGTGGGTAGTGGGAGAGCAGGGAAAGAAGTGAGTGAGATGATCAATACTAATTCTAATTTGCAACAGTCAACTTGTAATGATTGCCACAACTAAGAATCCATTAATGCTGCTATGCTGCCATATATGTTATGGGGAATTATAGAGAAATGGAGAGATAGAGAGAGAGAGAGAGAAAGAAAGAAAGAAAAAGACAGCCAAACTTGCATTTTAAACAGCAATCAGAATGTCACAAAGTGTTTTTATGGATACTCATTCCCTTTCAGAGTGCATACCAATAACAGGTATTCACTTTAAAGCAGTTTTACAATAAGAAAGCTTTCCCAAAAACTACAGCCACCAGCCACAACCTCTACTTCCATTCAGCATGGTTACTGAGCATGCATCAAAAAGCAATTTGGTCAGTTGTTACTGAGCATGTTTCACTATACTATCTGCAGCCATAGATAGGTCACTTTATTTCAACTGGATCTTGAGAAAATGGGTTTTACGTCACAGTTAAGAGACTCATTAGTCTAGCTCTACAATTTTAGACTGTTGCTCAAGTAGCTCCCTTGACGTTGCTGTTCTATTGAGGTCCAAACTTGGACCTTTAGATTGGCACCAACTCTGGCACTCCCACCATGTCTGACATCAGGGCTCAACTTTGAGGTGGACGAAATTTATACTTTGTCCAGGTCTCTGTGTAAAATGGCAGTAAATAGGATTTTGAGAAAAGATTCCACATTCCCTGGCCCTGTCAGAAATCTTACCTCTACAAGTCCCTTGGGGTTCGACTTCCACCCCCTGAGCCCACAGTCAAATAATTTTGGTCCTATCAGTTTGGCAAGCAATTTGATGTGTCACAGCACCCTGTAACCAATCACCCGAGTTTCTACATTTTGGTGCACGTTTGGTGAGTCATTTGTTGCTCATGCATGTGTTTCTCATGTTTTTTAAATAAAAAATACAGAAAAATAATCAAATGTAACAGGTCAGGGACGTGATCCATCTTTGTTACATGCTCTGTCATGGGAAAGTTACTTTAGCACAATATGTTCAGGAGCACATTAGGTGCATTATACAGATATTTTGTTTCACTAATGTTGGTTGAACAGTAAATATTGTGAGAATAAGAAAGATGATTTTCATTTGATTTATTATTGCAACATGTATGAATATACAGTGAAAAGTATTGTTTCTTGTGCGCTATACCGTACATAGAGAAAGAAAGAAGTGCACAGAATGTAGTGCTATAGTCATAGCTAGATTGTAGAGAAAGATCAATTTAATACGAGGTAGGTCCATTCAAACTTGTGGCACCAAGGAAGAAGCTGTTCTTGAGTTGGCTAGTACATGTCCTCAGACTTCTGTACATCTTTCCTGACGGAAGAAGGTGGAAGACAGGATGTCCGAAATGTGTGGGCTGGTTGATTATGCTGGCTGCTTTTCCAAGGCAGTGGGAAGTGTAGATAGAGTCAACGGATGAGAGGCTGGTTTCTGTGATGGACAAGGTTTCATTCCTGATCTTTTTTAGTTTTTTGCAGTCTTGGACAGAGCAGGAGACATACCAAGCTCTGATACGAACAGAAAGAATGCTTTCTATGATGCATCCGTAAAAGCTGATGAAAGTATAGAGGACATGCCAAAATTTCTTAGCTTCCTGAGAGTGTAGGCGCATTGGTGGGCTTTCTTAACTATAGTGTCTGCATGGAGGGAACAGATCAGGTTGTTGATAATCTGGACATCTAGAAACTTGAAGCTCTTGACCATTTCCAGTTCATCTCCATTGATGTTGGTAACGACACGTCCTCCACCACACTTCCTGAAGTTCATGACTATATCCTTTGTCTTACTGACATTGAGAGAAATTGTCATGGCACCAGTTCACCAGATTCTCGATCTCTCTCCTGTACTTCGTCTCTTCATTGTTTGAGATCTGACCTACTATGTGGTGTCATCAGCAAACTTGAAAATCGAGGTGGAGGTGAATTTGGCCATACAGTCATAGGTGTATAAGGAGCATAGTAAGAGGCTGAGGGCGCAACCTTGTGAGGCACTGATGTTGAGGATGATCAGGGAGGAGATATTGTTGCCTATCCTTACTGATTGTGGTCTAGGATCCAGTCACAAAGGGAGGAGCCACAGAGTTTGGAGATGGGTTTCGTACGAATAATGGTGTTGAAGGCTGAACAAATAGGAGTCTGACGTAGGTGCCTCTGTTGCCTAGGATTGAATATAGGGCCAGGGAGGTAACGTCTGCTATGGACCCGTTGTGGTGGAAGGCGAACTGTAGTGGATTGACGCAATCTAGGAGGCCGGAATTGATTTGTGCCATGACTATCCTTTCAAACCACTTCATAATGATGGATGCATGAGCTATTGGATAAGCATCAATAAGGCATGCTGCCTGGCTTTTCTTTGGTACCGGGATGATGGCCATCTTCTTGAAACAGAGGGGGACCTAAGATTGGTGTAGAGAGAGATTAAGGATGTCTGTGAATACCAGACCAACTGGTCCATGCAGAATCTGAGCTCTCGACCAGGTACCCCATCCAGGCCAGTCACTTTGCATGGGTTGATTTTCAAGAAGGTTGTGATGTCTGCGATGGCGACCTCGGATACAGGTTTGAGGCTTCCGGGGTGGAAGGCGTGCTCCCATTAACTTCTTGCTCAAAACAGGCATAGAATGCACTGAGCTGCTTGGGAAGGAGTGCATTAGAGCCAGCAATTTTACATGCCTTCATCTTGTAACCTGTTATGTCTTGCAGGCCTTGCCAAAGTCAGTGGGAATCTGTCTGGCTAGCCTGGGCCTCTAGCTTGGTCCCGGTAATGTCTTTTGGGATCTTTGCTGGATCTCCATGGATCATACCTGTTTCTTGTATAGGTCGGGGCTACCTGACTTGAATGCCTCAGACCTGGACTTCAGCAAACAATGCATATCTCTGTTCATCCATGCCTTCTGGTTGGAAAACACACAGATTTGCTACTTTAGCACAGAGTCTTCTACACACTTGCTAATGAAGTCAGTTACTGTAGTGGCGTACTTGTTCAGGTTGGTCGCAGAGTTTTTAAAATATGGCACCTCCAACAATGCATCAGTCCCTCAGTATTGCAATAACTGCCTGTCATAATTACAAACTCATGTCTCTGGAGTGGAGTTTGAACCCATGGCCTTGTAATTCAGTGGAAGCAAAGCTGCCACTGAATCACAGGTAACATTTTGAAAATAACCCAAGTAAGGATTATGGGCGTCCAATATATATTGTGAAACACAGAGTGAAAGAGGGAGAGAGAGACATATGCATGCAGACAAATAGGACCCAGTTGCATGTTAAAATCTCTTTTCTAACACTAATCAAGTACTAACTTGAGGCTTGTCAAAGTCGAGGAGAAGGAGATTTGAAGAATAAATAAATAATACTATCTGAAACTCTATGTCAGGGAACTCAGACTCCTAACATAACAGCCAAGTTTGTCCAGGAGGATAAATACAAAAGGGATAAGAAAAGGTCATCTGGCTCTTTGAAGCTTATCCCTTGAGTACTTACTTTTAAGAAGCCATTACAGCATTCAGCCAATGAGCGAAAGAAGCAATCTTAAATAAAAACAGAAAATGCTGGAAATACTCACCAAGTCAGGCAGCATCAGTTTTGATGAAAGCTCGTGACCTAAAACATTAACTCTGGTTCTCTCTCCAGCTGAACAGCTGAGTATTTCCAGCATTTTCAGTTTATATACGCTACAATTTAGAGTTGTCAGTCTGATATGCTGTCATCATTGTACAGTTATTTTACAGAACAGTTCAGCTTCATTGAGAAACACTGAAAATCAAATTGCCATCCAGTCAAATTAATGTAAGATGTTGAATTCTATTCGGATGAGTGAGTGTTCACACCCTAATACCTTCAACCTAGACACTGCGCATTTTAACAGCATGCTATTTCTCCAAACTGAAATTTGTCTTCTTGAGCCTTCTAAACAGAACTCACACTGCAGCAAGACAATGAATATGAAACCCAGTGTTCAATTTTATGCAATAGGCCTGGACAGATAAAAGAAAATGCTCTGATTTGGGTTAAAAATTTGCCAAATGTAGATTTCAAAAATTGAGATCCAACAAAATTTACAATGTGATTTTGCAAATAATTCTATTCAAATAAAACAAGAAGTGGAGGAAAGAACACAACATTTAATGCAGTGAGTCTACCAGAGAAAACTCAGATATGACCCCCAGTTTGAGGTGAGATCAGTAACATAGCAAAGCTAAGTTGGTGTGCTACATTACTCTTGGACTGGGAAGGCAAGAGAAAAATAGTTAATGGAATGAGATATAATTGCCTTTCATCCTCATTTAGCTGTCATCCTGATTTAGTGGCAGCACTCTGAATCCATGACATCTGCTGCCCAGAAAAACAAGGGCAGCAGGCACATGGGAACACTAACACCTGCAAATTCCCCTCCAAGTAGCATTCTACCCTGACTTGAAAATAAATCATTGCTCCTTTATCATTGCTGAGTCAATGACTGTCAGTTAGGAGTGACATGGTTCCCCATTGCAACAGGGGAAGAGTAGGGCCAATTAGGGGCCATTTGGCAATCTGTGCATGGACTAGAAGGCATGGGTACAGTCCTCAATGAATACTTTGTGCCAGTCTTTTTAATGGAAAAGGATGCAAGTATAGACATCAGAGAAGAGGACTGTGAAATATTGGAGGAACTTAACAAGGGGATACTAGCAGGTTTAGCAGCATTAGAATTGGATAAATCCATAGGCCTGGATGAGATGTATCCCATGCTGTTGAAGAAGGCAAGGGAGGAGATATCAGGGGCACTGGGAGTAATTTTCAAATCCTTTCTAGTCACAGGTGAGGTGCCAGAGGGCTGCTAACATTGTCCTATTATTAAAAAGGGAGGTAGGGGATTTATAAGTCAGTCTAACCTCAGTGGTGGGGAAAGTTACTAGAAAGAATTCTGAGGGAGAGAATATATCAGCACTTGGATACACACGGATTAATCAGGAATAGTCAACATGGATTTAAGGGTAGGTCATGTTCGACAACCTTAACCAAATTTTTGAGGTGGTAACCAGGTGTGTTGATGTGATCTATATGGACTGCAGCAAGACTTTTGATAAGGTCCCTCATGGCAGGCTGGTGAAGAAAATAAGGCCTATGGGATCCAAGGCAAAGTGACATACTGGATCTAAATATGGCCAAAAGGCAGGAAGCAGAGGGTAGAGGAATGCTTCTGTAATTGGAAGTCTGTTTCAGTGGGGTTCTGCAGGGCTCAGCACTGAGTCCTTGTTGTTGTGGTGCACATTAATGATTTGGACTTAACTGTAGGGGGTATGATCAAGAACTTTGCAGATGACAGAAAAATTGGTAAGGTGGTAAATAGTGAGGACAGCTTAAATTGTAGGCAATATCAATGGACTAGTCAAGTGGGCAGGGCAGTGGCAAATGGAATTCAACCTGGAAAAACGTGAGGTAATGTACTTGGGGAGGGTTTAACAAGGCAAAGGATTACACTAAGAATGGAAAATACTGAAGATCAGAGAGACCTTGGCATGCACATCCAGAGATTCCTGAAGGTGGTAGGGCAGGTAGACAAAATGGTTAAGAATGGATATGGGATATTTGTGCTTATTAGTCAAGGCATAGAACACAAGAGCAGGGAGGTCATGCTGGAATCATACAAACTGCTGGTTAGAACACAACTGGAATAAAGCATGCAGTTCTAGTCACTATGTTATAAGGAGGATGTGACTGCATTAGAAAGGTTACAAAGGAGATTTAGCAGGGTGCTGGAGGGTATGAGCTATGAAGAAAGGTTGGGTAGGATGGAGCTATTTTCGTTTGAGCAGCGAAGATTGAGAGGGGACCTGTTAAAGGTGTATAAAATTATGAGGGGCACAGAGAGGATGGATAGGAAGCCACCTTTTTGAGTAATAGAGGGGTCAACAACTTAGGGGAATAGATTTACGGTAAGAGGTAGAAGGCTAAGAGGAAAGTTGAGAACACACTTTTTCACTTACGGGGTGGTAAGAGTCTGGAACTCTCTGCCTGAAAAGCTGATCGAGTCAGAAGCTCTCATAAAATTTAATAAGTATTTAGATATTCACTTCTTCATCCATAACTTCCTTTGGTTATGGGCCAAGCACTGGAAAATGGGATTTGTGTAGTCAGATCTTTGTCGATTGGCTTGGAAATGATAGACCGAGTGGCCTCCGTCTGTGCTGTAAACATGTTGAAGCTATGACACATTGCTGATTGTAATATGTTGCGATTAGTTGGCTCCTGCAACTCATTAGATAATATGTGCCATATATTTATTAATTAAAGCATGTTTCATCTTTATAGGTTTAGCACATAGTAATTATGGTGATGCAATGGGCACAGCATTGGCTTTGAACACTGAATTGAACGATAAAATTCTTGTTCCCTCATCTTTAATGAGTCAACATCCAGGAACACCAAACTTAGTAGGCACTCCTGCACCGTACGGAATTCGGAGAAAGGGAGGGGCAGCTCAAGTTCTCCATTATCCTGCTGTAAAGTACCTGTGTGACAATCCAGTGAGAATTACATCAGGCCTGTTCGCAATGCCCTCAAAGAACACCACATGGGATGAATAATGAGTTGCAATGAACTACTAGAGGATGGCCTGCATCTGTGACAGTGCACCTCACATCAGTTAATCTTTTCAGGAGGCTGTGGGACAAATAGGAATTATTTTGATGTGGGAAGGAGACCAGCAAGTGGTTTTCAGCTGCCAAATTCCATATGGTGCAGGTGCTCTCACTGTCCAGTTAAGTAGGAGATTCTCTGAATTACTAGGAAATAGGTCACATATAACAAGATGTAAATACCTTGGGAATGTCAGGTTTAATTTATTCCGTTAGGAAATATCCAGAAAATGGCTTAGGGCGGCTCACTGAACAAACCATGCTGCCATAAAAGATTACAAACTCAGTTCCAATTAAATTATACATCAAAAATGCTTACAAGATCAGAGAATGCATAACTAACAGATAATAGGAATAAGTAAATGAGGAAAACAGAATGTCTATTTAATGCAGCCTTCCACTCTTCCAACGGAAAGCTTCAAGAATAAGGATTTTTACATCACAGGAGCACTCAGGTGCAAAGGGCAATGCCGCAGAATTCATTATTGAGTGATTATCGTAGTTATGTCAAAACAGTAATATTTCAGATTAGAAAGCCATAAAAAATTCGCAAGTAATAAACAGATCAAGATCACCAAAAAAAGACTAGGACAAAATGCTCAAGCTCCAGACTTTTAGAGGTTAAGCTTATAATAAATATATTGTAGGAAATAATTTGTAAACTGCTTTACTCAGTTTACTGCAAACCTACTTCAACCAGCCATTACTGGTTAGCTAGCAATACTATATTGAAATACACCTTTTTGTAATTGTCTTTATATTTGGCAAGCTAAGGATAAGCACATGAATACAGTAAAGGAATTTTGATAAACGAATGTTTCTATTATTGGCCATACCTACAATATTGAACCAGCACCAAGTTTTCACATTTAATCTTTTGTAGATATCCACTTATTTGTTCAGGAAAACCAAGTAACACTGCAAGGTTACAGCTATAATAAACACTAACAACCCTCAGAAGATGGTGGTGAGCCCATTTTACCTGCTTAAAATTCCTCTGCTGATGTTTCCAATATTACGTGGAAAATCTCCAGATTTGAACCCAACAGCAATGGAAGGATGGCAGTACATGTTAGAACATAAGAACATAAAAAATAGGAGCAGGAGTAGGCCATCTAGCCCTTCGAGCCTGCCCCGCCATTCAATAAGCTCATGGCTGATCTGAAGTGGATCAGCTCCACTTTCCCACTTTCTCCCCATAGCCCTTAATTCCCTTGTCTATCAGAAACCTATCTACCCGTGACTTAAATATACTTAGCGAGGTAGCCTCCACCACTTCAACGGGCAGAGAATTCCAGAGATTCACCACCCTTTGAGTGAAGAAGTTCCTTCTCAACTCTGATTCTCCCTGTGCTTGCGTGGGTCTTCTCCAGGTGCTCCGGTTTCCTCCCACACCCCAAAGATGTGCTGTTAGGCTGATTGGCAGGAATAAATTGTCCCTAAATCAGTTTCCCTCAATCTGGATGGCCATAAAACATTAGACAGGGGTCGTGGGTGGAGAGGGGGACTGGTGGTGCTGAGATGGCGGCGCGAGCTCGTTGGGCTGAAGGACCTGTTTCCCGGGCTGATTTTGATCTTTGTTCTTTAAACTGCCCCCCCCCCCCACCGCTTATCTTGAGGCTGTGCCCTCTAGTTCTGCTATCCTTTCTAAACAGGAAGAATCTCTCTACCTCTACCCTATCTATCCCCTTCATTATCTTATATGTCTCTATAAGATCCCCCCTTAGCCTTCTAAACTCCAACGAGTACAGACCCAGTCTATTCAGTCTCTCTTCATAGGCTAGTCCCCTCATCTCTGGTATCAGCCTAGTGAACCTTCTCTGCACTCCCTCGAAGGCCAATATATCCTTCCACAAGTGCGGTGACCAAAACTGCACACAGTACTCCAGCTGCAACTTCACCAGTACGCTGTACAGTTGCAGCAAGACCTCCCTGCTTTTATATTCTATCCCCCTCGCTATAAAGGTCAATATTCCATTCGCCTTCTTGATCATCTGCTGCACCTGCAGACTGGGTTTTTGTGATTCGTGCACAAGGACCCGCAGGTCCCTCTGCACCATAGCATGCTGCAGCTTTTTGTCTTTTAA
Organism: Carcharhinus amblyrhynchos; assembly: GCF_965287045.1. Lineage (NCBI taxonomy): Eukaryota > Metazoa > Chordata > Chondrichthyes > Carcharhiniformes > Carcharhinidae > Carcharhinus > Carcharhinus amblyrhynchos. Next base: position 83,011,245 of record NC_137332.1, on the reverse strand, counting down.
ATAATAATCCCTCCTACTATTATTTCTGCCAAAGTGGATAACCTCGCACTTGCTAACATTATACTCCATCTGCCAGGTCCTCGCCCACTCGCTCAGCCTATCCAGATCTCTCTGCAGACTTTCCACACCCTCCACACAATTTGCTTTTCCACTCATCTTCGTGTCATTAGCAAATTTCATCACCCTACACTCAGCCCCCTCCTCCAGATCATCTATGTAAATGGTAAACAGTTGAGGCCCCAGCACCGATCCCCGCGGCACTCCACTGGTCACCAACTAACAACCAGAATAGCACCCATTGATTCCAGCTCTCTGCTTCCTATTAGACAGCCAATCCTCTATCCACGCTAACACCTTACCCCCAATTCCGTGCACCCTAACCTTCTGCAGCAACCTTTTGTGAGGCACCTTATCAAATGCTTTTTGGAAATCTGAAAACATCACATCCACTGGTTCTCCTCTGTCTACTGCACCAGTCACATCCTCACAGAAATCCAATAAATTTGTTAAACACAACTTCCCCTTAACGAATCCGTGCTGCATCTGCTCGTTCAAACCATTCTTTTCTAGGTGCCTCGCTATTTCTTCTTTGATGACAGATTCTAGCATTTTTCTAACTACAGACGTTAAACTAACCGGCCTATAATTCCCTGCCTTTTGTCTGCTACCTTTTTTAAATAGCGGCATAACATTAGCCGTTTTCCGATCTTCCGGCACTTTCCCAAAGTCCAGCAAATTTTGATAAATAATTACTAAGGCATCCGCCTTAGTAAAACATAGAACTGCAGGCCAGTTAGCATGATATGAATCATCAAGAAAATGCTGACTTTACCATTAAGGAAGTCTTGACAATCAAGTTAGAAAATTGTCTGGTCAGACAAAGTTAGCTTAGTTTTACAAAAGGGCAAGTGTGTTTCACAAGTTTATTACTGGTTACATCTTCAAAAAACCTTTCAAGTAGATAAAGGGAAGTCAGTAGATATAGCACATTGGATTTCCAAAAGACATTTGCTAAGGTGTCTCAAAAAATGTTAACATGTAAGATAAAAAGACTCATGAAGTTGGGGGTAACAATATTAGCACAACAGAGCATTGGTTAATAGCCAGGAAGCAAACAGTATGATGAACATCCCATGGATGAACTGGAATACCCACTGCCTGCTGAAGTCCAGGTCTGAGGCATTCAAGTCAGGCGATCCTGACCCATACAAGAAAGCCAGATATGATCTACAGAGATCCATCAAAGATGACAAAAGATAATACTGGATCAAGCTAGAATGCCAGACTAGCCACACAGACTCCCGTCAACTATGACAAGACCTAACAGGCTACAAGATGAAGGTGGTAAAATCGCCAGCACCAATGCACTGCTCCCCAATGAGCTCAATGCATTTTACGCTCATTTTGATCAAGAAGTCAGCGAGAACATGCCCTCCATCTCGGAAGCCTTGTATCCATGGTCACCATTGCCAATGTCCGAGTAGCCTTCTCAAACGTCAACCCACGGAAAGCAACTGGCCTGAATGGGGTACCCAGATAAGCACTCAGGTCCTCCGCAGACCAACTGACAGGGGTATTTGCAGACAGCTTCAACCCCTCTTTACGCTAAACTGAGGTTCCTAACTGTTTTAAGACAATGACCATCATCCCGGTACCAAAGGAAAGCCAGGCAGTGTACCTTAATGACTATCGTCTGGTGGCTCTGACATCCATCGTAATGAAGTGTTTCGAAAGGATAGTCATGGCGCAAATCAATTCCTGCCTGGGTCCTCTACAATTCACCCATCACCACAACAGATCCACATCAGACGCTATCTCCCTGGCCCTACACTCAATGCTGGAATACCTAGATAACAAAGACACTTATGTCAAACTTCTATTCATATACTACAGCTCAGCTTTTAACATCATTACTCCTAGGAGACTCATCTCTAAACTCCATGGCCTGAGGCTCAGCTCCTCCCTTGGCAACTGGATCTTAGGCTTCCTAATCCACAGGCCACAGTTAGTAAGGATAGGCAGTGACACTTCCTCCATGATCATCTTCAACACCATTGCTCCACAATGCCGTGTCTTCAGTCCCTTTCTAAACAAACCTCCCATGCATTGACACTGTTTACACTCCCCGCTGCCTCAGAAAAGCAGCCAACATAATCGAGGACTCCACGCACCCCAGACATACTTTTTTCCACCTTCTTCCATTGGGAAAAAGATACAAAAGTCTGACATCATATACCAACCGACTCAAAAACAGCTTCTTTCCTGCTGCCATCAGACTTTTGAATAGACTTACCTTGCATTAAATTCATCTTTCGCTATACCCTAGCTATGACTCTAACATTACATTCTGCACTCTCTCCTTTCCTTCTCTATGTGCGGTATGCTTTGTCTCTAAAGTGCGTGAGAAACAATACTTTTCACTGTATACAAATACACGTGATAATAATAAATCAAATAAAATCAAGTATGAATAAACAGAATATTTTCAAGTTGGCCAACTGTGAATAGTGAAATGTTGTAAGCATCAGTGCTGGGGCCTCAGCTTTTTACAATCTATATTAATGGTTTGATGAATAAACCAAGAACAATGCATATAGGTTTGCAGATGATACGAAGCTAGATGGGAAGTTGTGAGGAGGAGAGACAAATAAAAGCTGCAAGGAGATATAGACTGGTTAAGTGAAATAAGCAACATGGTGGCAGATAGAGCAGAAAGGCACAAAACTTGTAAACGCTGATGTTCAGAGGACTTTGAGTGTACCCATGCAAGGAATCACAAATCTTGCATACAGGTACAACAAACAATTAGGAAGACAAATGACATATGGCCTTTATTGCAAGGGGATTGGATAAAATAGGTCTTGCTAGAATTGAACAAGGGTTTGGGTGGCCACACCTGATATACTGTGTGTAGCTTTGGCCTCTATATCTAGACAAAAATAGGAGACGATACAGCAAAGGTTCACCAGATTAGTCGATGGATTGAGATGGTGTGTATGCTTTTTCTTTTGCTTTCATGCTCTACTTGACTTCCGTCAGTCATGGATGCCTCGTCCTCCCATTAGCAGGCTTCCTCCTCCTTGGGGTGAATTTCTGTTGCGCCTCCCGAAAACCCCCCAAAAATTCCTGCCATCGCTGTTCCACTGTCTTCCCTGCTAGACTCCCTTTCCAATCAACTCTTGCCAGCTCCTCCCTCATGTCTTTGTAGTTATCTTTATTTAATTGTAATATTGTTACATCTGATTCCAGCTTCTCCCTCTCAAGCTGCAGGATAAACTCTATCATATTGTGATCACTGCTCTCTAAGTGTTCCTTCACCTTAAGTTTCCTAATCAAGTCTGCCTCATTACACACCAAATCCAGAATTGCCTGTTCCCTAGTAGACTCTGTCACAAGTTGCTCCAAAAAACATCTCAAGATATTCCACAAATTCCTTTCCTACCTGATTTTCCCAGTCCACCTGCATATTGAAGTCCCCCATGATTATTGTAATATTGCCTTTTTTATATGCCTTTTCCATGTCCCGATTTATTTTCTGTCCCAAATCCTGACAACTGCTAGAGGGCCTGTACCATAACTCCCATCAGGGTTTTTTTACCTTTGCGATTCCTCAAGTCTACCCACAGAGATTCTATGCCTTCTAATACTATAATCACTTCTTGCTATCACTTTAACTTCATTTCTTACTAACAATGCAACCCCGCCTGCTTTGCTATCTAGCTGATCTATGCCCCTCATTATTTTGTAGATCTCTATAAGATCACCCCCAAGTCTCCTACGCCCCAGGGAAAAAAGTCCCAGTCTAGTGAGAATGGTGTTGAGAAACTTATCAGCCATGTTCGAATGGCGGAGCAGACTTCATGGGCTGAATAAGCTAATTTTGCTCCTATATCTTATGGTTATCCAGTGATGAGAAGCTGAGGAAATTGAGTCTATACTTTCTACAGTTTGAGAATGAGTGGTGATTCTATGAAACATATAAGATTCTGAAGGGCAAACACAGAGGTTGTTTCCTCCTGATTGAGGAATCTAGAACATGGGCACACCAAGGGATAGGGACCAATTATTTAGGAGGACAAAGGAGGAGAATTTTGTTCACTCAAAAGCTTGTGAAACTTACTCCATCACTGAACATGTATAAAAAGGTATGATAGACAGATTTATTGCCGCTCAAACAATTAAGGAATATATGGACCATGTGGAAAAATGAGGCTGAGGCAAAAGATAGATGCAATCATACTGAATGAAGGAGTAAGTTCAAGGGGCCATATGCTCTTCTCCCATGCTTATTTCTAATCTTTTAAGTTCTTAATGATTTGACGCTTTTGGAATTCCCATAACTGGGACTGGCTGTCTAGTGTTATATGATGCAGGTGCCTACTGCTCGTAATCAAGACTATGAATGTCAAAAGGTTATTTGACCACAGGGCCATTAAAGCCTGTCTGGTAAAACAAGGAAATCAGTGTTTCCTAAATAGGGGATAAAGAGCAGATATGGGAGGCAAATCCACAGAGTGGAATAGGTTAAAATTATTCCCTTAATGAATGCAAAACATTAAGGAGTGATTAATAAATCACTTTGTATCCGGAAGACCAAAGGGGGCTAGATTCATACTGTTTTCCAAAGTTTTTAATTAGGTTTACAGCATTTGTTAATTAGAGTTGTCAGATTTTACTGTTACAACATTAGGCTAAGGTTACAGATGGGACACTACAACCAGCTCAGAGCAGACAGAATCAGAATGGTTTCTTGCTCTTCAGACTTATTTGGGGTATCCTGCTGGATATCATACTTCTAGCATATATTGCTGAGGCCAGATTTGAGGTCACTGTGAGAACCCCAATGACAGAATTTTTAAAATTCATTCTGGAGATGAAGGTGTTACTAATAAAGGCAGCCCATCCACAGCTGTGTTGACAACTGAGTGGTTTGCTGAACTACTTCAGAGACAGTTGTGGATGTGAAGCTGGAGTAATATATAGCCAAAATGGGCAAGGATAGCAGGTTTCCTCTCTTCCCTAAAGGACAGAAGTGAATCAGTTGGGTTTACGCAACAATCCAAACAGATTCATAGGCACTTTTACTGACACCAGTTTCCTATTTCCAGAGTTTATGAACAGAATTCAAATTCTCAAAGTTCCATAGTGGGATTTAAACTCTCATTCTCTGGATTATTCACCCAGGCTTCTGGATTATTAGTCCAGTAACATAACCACAACACTACTTTTTTAAATAGAGGTGGTGCCATAGTGGTATACTGTCGGGAAGAAGTTGCCCTGGGAGATCTGAACGTCAACTCTGGGCCCAATGAAATCTCATGGCACCAGGTCAAACATGTACTGTGTACCCTCAGTTGGTGATTCAGTACTCTTCCATGTTGAATGCCACTTGGACAAAGCAATGAGGATGGCAAGGGTGCCTTAGAGTGAACAGAAGTGTTTTCTTTTTAAATTATGGGTGCATGACTAGATTTAATGGCTCAAGCAGATGTTTTATCAACATAGGATGATAACTGGTAAGATAAATAGCTGAAGAAAAGGGGAACAAAAAGGATTCGGAAAAATGGCAGGCTCCTGGGATTAGGATTTAGGACACTCTTGTAAACTGCTTTAGGATGTAGCACTAAATCAACGGCACTGTGCAAACACATGTAGTGGTTGTTGTTGACAATGTATTCCTGAAGATTTCTGCACCAATAAACCCAAAGCAACATGAAACATGTTCAGTCACTGTCTCCTGGGAACTGCATAATAATCACCAACTAACACCGCATTCATTCTGCCTCCCCATACTGAGGAAAGTAAATATTGATGTTGTGCTAAAATACAAACAAAAGCCCTTTTCAATGAATAGAGCTATCCAGAACTTTGAAAGAAGAGATGAGCCTGCATTTTCCTGCGTTGTCATGTATCCAACATGATTAATTGATTCAGTGTACAGGCAATTCCATCTAATGACACACTGAGCTCTCAGGTTAGCTTTTGGCCTTGCCCTTCGTTGACTGCAAAAAACCGAGATTGAGTTTTATTGACTAAAATTTGATCGCCTAGATTTTAACATTCTTATAAATTCTACTGAGAACATAGCTTGAATCCAGCCTGGACAAACAGGATGGAACAGCCCTCTTCGCTTGCTGGCAGCAAGTCTAATGCAAACCGGCAGTGTTCAAACTGACCCTTTCATCAAATTCAACTTTTCTCTGTTTCAGGGACACTTCAGAAATCCTTCCAGATTCTACAAAAACATGGAACTGATTAGTCTGCATTTGCTTTGTTTACACTACGGAAACTGTGATGCCAGCACCCTAACAGACCCACGGGTCACAACTGCGCTGCCCATTGAACCTAGAAACTGCAGGTGCACTGAGACTAAGTGTGCTTGTTCCTAACTTTGAGGCCTTGTGCCAATGACAACAATCTTAAAGATAATACTCCTGGATTTGCTTATGCCAGAATGCACTTTGGAAACAAAGATAAGCATGAACTAAATTCAACATAAAAGTAGCTCAAGATAATTACAAACTTACGATAATTAAAAGGATTAAGCAGAAGCATCAACTTACAGTCTTCGCTACAAGTCTTCCTGCTTTAACTCAGTAATATGTTTGCTTATCAGGATTTTTTTTTTCAATTTACATCACCAATTTCAATTTTATAACAACTGCATTGTGGCCTGGCCGCTGCAGGGAGAACTCTGTGCCAGCTGCGATCACATTCTGATACCAGAACCATTGCAGTCATCACAGGCTGCAGGGAACGAGAGTGAGGCATAAGATCACATAGGCAGGAATGCAGGCAGGGTCAGAAAAGTGTGGGTCTGTAGGGATTCTACCAATTCTTTCCCCTCCACCTTCTTTCCCTCCTTCTCCCCCATCGTCCCTGCCTCCTCTCCCAAATCTCCCCCGCCCCATCCCACATCCTCCCCTGCCCGCTCCCATACCCTCTCCTGTTCCATAGCCAATAAAAGTCAGATATGAGGCAGGGGGCATTGAGGAAATTCTCCACTCCTCCAGCAGCAGTGTCTCATCTATATTCATCTACCTGCTTCAAGAAGACGACCATCATCCCGGAATCAAAGAAATGCCAGGCAGGGTCCCTTAATAATAATGTCTGGTGGCTCTGCGGCATGGTAGCACAGTGGTTAGCACTGTTGCTTCACAGCTTCAGGGACCTGGGTTCGATTCCCGACTCGGGTCACTGTCTGTGTGAAGTTTGCACATTCTTCCCGGGTCTGCGTGGGTTTCCTCCGGGTGCTCTGGTTTCCTCCCACAGTCCAAAGATGTGCAGGTTAGATGGATTAGCCAAGCTAAATTGTCCCTTAGTGTCCCGGGATGTGTAGGTTAGAGGGATTAGCGGGTAAATACAGGGATAGGGCCTGGGTGGGATTGTTATCGGTGCAGACTCGATGGGCCAAATGGCCTCTTTCTGCACTGTAGGGTTTCTATCGTTTCTATCATTATGAATTGCTTCGAAAGGTTAGTCATGGCACAAATCAATTCCTGCCCGCCACACTGCCTGGACCGGCTACGGTTCACCGCAACAGGTCCACACAGATGCCATCTCCCTGGCTCTATACTTAACCCTGGAACACCTACATAACAAAGATGTCTATGTCAGACTCCTATTCATATACTACAACTCAGCCTTTAACACCATCATTCTTACAAGACTCATCTCAAAACTCCGTGGCTGGGGCTTGGCTCCTTCCTCTGCAAATGGATCCTAGACTTCCTATACCACAGACCGCAGTCAGTAAGGATAGGCAGCAACACCTCTTCCACGATCATCCTCAACACCGGTGCTCTGCGAGGCTGTGTCCTCAGCCCTTACTATACTCCTCATACACATTTCATCATATGGCCAAATTCCCCTCCAATTTGATTTTCAAGTTTGTTGATGACACCATCGTTGTGGATCGGATCTCAAACAATGATGAGACACAGTACAGGAAAGAGGTAGAGGATCTGGTGAACTGGTGCGATGACAATAATCTCTCCCTCAAGTCAACAAAACAAAAGGAGATAGTCACCGGTTTCAGGAAGCGTACTGAAGGGCATGTCCCTGTCTACATCAATGGGGATGAAGTAGAAATGGTTGAGAGCTTCAAGTTTTTAGGTGTCCTGATCCACAACCTGACCTGGTTTAATCATAGGTTAAAGAGATGTGTATTGTCTCCAGACAGGGCACTGAGATGTTGCAAGTTCAGGCAAGTCATGGGGTTTACAAATACATGGGAGAGACAATACACATCTCTTTAACCTATGCTTAATGCTATCTCCACTCACATTGCCTGCACCTATAAAACTTGAATAGCAGATTAGCTGTAAAGAGTCACATTCTAATCAGTATTCTGTAAACTGTGTGTGCCTTTATATGCCCTGTTTGTGATCAGAACTCCCCACTCATCTGACGAAGGAACAGCATTCCGAAAGCTAGTGGCATTTACTACCAAATAAACCTGTCGGACTTTAACCTGATGTTGTGAGACTTCTTACTGTGTTTACCCCAGTCCAACGCTGGCATCTCCACATCTGGTCCCTCCATGCAGACACTGTAGTTAAGAAAGCCCACCAAAGCCTCTACTTTCTCAGGAGGCTAAGGAAATTTGGCATATCTACTACAACTCTCACCAACTTTTACAGATGCACCATAGAAAGGATTCTTTCTGGGTTTATCACAGCTTAGTAAGGCTCCTGCTCTGTCCAACACCACAAAAAACCTCAAAGGATCGTGAATGAAGCCCAGTACATCACTCAAACCAGCCTGTCAACCACTGACACTGTCTACACTTCCTGCTGCCTTGGAAAAGCATAATCGGAAGGACTCCGCTCACCCCAGACATGGGCTCTTTCACCTTCTTCTGTCGGGAAAAAGATACAAAAGTCTGAAATTATGTACCAACTGACTCAAAAACAGCTTCTTCCCTGCTGCCATCAGTCTTTTGAATGAACCTACCTCATATTGATATTTATCTACACCTAAGTATGTCTGTAATACTACATTCTCCATTCTCTCCTTACGTTCTCAACATTCGGTATGCTTTGTCTGTATGGTGCACAAGAAACAATACTTTTCACTGCATAGTAATACATGTGACAATAATAAATCAACTCGAATCAAAACATTACAGCCCATGTTTACAGCTGTATGTGTAAACTTGCTGCAAGTCTGTTAGATACAATGAAGATCAGATGCATTGTACAGAGTTGCAACATTATATTTTCAAAAAACAGTGGCACTGAAAGTTACCATATTAATCTGGTGATTAGTAGCAGAGGTATACAATATAACAGACTTTTCTTTGTAAGGGGGCTTTAAAGTCACAAATAAACAATAGAACTAGAGATAAAATGTTCACTGAAAATCAATTGGTTGGATTGCTTTAGGAATCATTTGTTTAGCTACCAGTCTTGTGGATTTAGGAAACCTAATAACAACAGTGTCAATGAATAAAGCTTGTGCAGGATGATTAAATGTATCTTACATTGTGGTATTGAATCACAGGCTATATATAGCTAATGGACCAGCACTAAGTCCAAATAGATTTAAGGTTCTAAGTACAAATCTTCATTTATGATGAGGTATTTGAATTCACACAGGTATAATGAAGATTGTACAACTGGCCCTGGTCTTGGGTCAAGGGAACTGGCAGCAGAGTTGGGAGAAGGGAAAAGAAAAACAACTAGTGTGCTTATTCCTAGTTGCTGTCCAATGATTGCTGGCAAACATTTTGTGTATATGGATGTTCAAAGAGGGCAAGGCAAAGTCTGGCTATAAACAATCTTCCAGCACTCACTGGGCTCACAAAAAAATGTTACTTGGCAGTGGCATCTGAAAGCCTGTTGATGCTTGTGAACCCAAACCACAGCGAGAACCATCACTCTCAGTAAAAGTAAAAGGGAAGGGAAATTAGAAATAGACCTCGGAGATTTGCATTTTTGCATTATGTATTGAAAGGAGAACCATGTATAACCATAATCCATATTAGGAGAGCTTAGTAATGCTACATGCAAAATCTTCACAAGATACTCGCTACTTCTAAACAATTCAATTTCCCTGCATATCCACTGTTTCAATGCTTGTCTAATATTACTTCAGGAAACTTTTCTATCTTCCTTTACTGCTTGATGGGCAGTCAATATCCTTTGCAGCTTAGGACTCTATATTTAGAAAGCTGTAAAAATCAATAATTAGAAAAAAATGGAATTTACTTGGCTGACTTGAAAATGGACTTTTCCTAGGTTTCTTTACTGCCCGCACTAGAATAACTCTGTCAGTCGGACACTTATTGCCAATTGGGATCATAAGCTAGACAGGGTGAACTAGAGCCAAAATGTGTGTTGTACATTAATGTAGAACTGCCTGGGGATTGTGATATCTGTAAAGTAATTCCACTTCTCAGAAAATATTAAAATTAAGCTGACAAAGCAGACACAACAGCTCACAGCCTGCAGCGGAAAGTCCCCAGCGCAGAGAAGTAAAGAGAGGAGAAAACATATGTGAATGTGGATGAAAATGTGCAGACGGATAAAGGCACAGGCACAGCTCATACTCACTATCTGAAAGCGATGTGGCATTTCTCTAAAATGAACAGAGAATGTGGTAAATGTGTGAGGAGAAAAGATCAAATCCCCCAAGAATGACAATCAGCTGTTTTCATTCAGTTTATTGATTTCAGTCAATGTTGTAGGCTTGAGCAATAGTAAGTGCAGAATTTGTGAATATTGCAAAAGGGTTACAGCACCAATCTTATTTAATACACATTACTGACACACAAGATAAGTCAACCACATGTAAGTTCTCTACCAAATGCAACTGACAGTGAAAAGCTTTATACCAACAACTGGAAATTTACTGGAAATTATCATCAAGATCAATATTCTTCAAATGCAAAATTAAATATAGTTTGCTAGTCCAACTGGTGTTGCACCTTGTGCAGAACAGGCATTGCAGCTTTAAACCATACTGTGTATCCAATGGACATTAAAAACAATACCAGGCTTGCTCTAGTTTGCTGTTCATCAAAATCATTTTTTTCTGTCCATTAAAACTTCTCATCAATTATTTGCCAGTCCTGATCAAATGTCAAAGACTGTTGTCTAATGACCAGCTGTTTAACAGCCAGAGGTATTTCCATCTTTGGTCACAATAGCAGGCTACATCATGTATGCAGCGACGACTTCAGAAGAATATTTTCTAAAAGGAATTCCCTCTTGGATTAGTGAGCCAAGACAAAGAAGTAAGGAAGGTTTTATATTTGATCTTTGGCCGATCTGAAATTAGCTAATCTCAGCAGCATTCACTAGGGGAGGCTTCAGAACCCTTAAGCTGCTGAAGTGGGGGTGGAGGGAGTTGTGTGGAGGAGAGAACAGCAAAACCCAAGGATTTTGTTCCTCACTATACAATGACATTGTTGAGTATCTGCTGTTTGTGGATTCTGCATGACAGCTGATTGGTTTTAACTTTGATGGGCTCATATTGTCTAGATCACCATCAACTGTCAAGGATCACATGCAGATAATGGTCATTTGAGAAAGATACTGGAGACTACCCCACATCTCATGGGACCAAATCTCTTAAAGCACCAATTCCTTTAAGGGGAGAGGGAAGACTAGTGTGGGCTACAAATAAAAGTAAGAGAGATTATGGTTAAATGAGTGTGATACAAATTGTTTAGTACACAAACATCTTATTACTTATTTCCCCCCAAACTCTGCAGAATTCTTAAGGTTGTGTCATAGTTCATGAATATTCCAATGCCGATCCAAATGACAGAACAGACAAACACACACACAATGTGGTGTGATGCTCAGATACAAACTCAGAGATTTTTTTTAATTGTATAGTGCACTTCGGATTCATCAAGTGGCCTTGTGTACTGTGTGTTTGGTGGGCGAGGAGAGGGGTGGTCTCTGTAAACCAAAAAGCCTGTGAGCTTTCATTTGCAACTGGATGAAATATGAATCCACTGCACCAGGAGTCAGCTGAGTCGGAAAAGGGGAGGCAAAAATTGTAAATTATAAAACTGTGGAAGAAAGAAATGAAGAGAATATTTAGAAACAAGCTTAAATGTCACGATATATAATCAATTTATTGTTCTTTATACTGCTGTATGAACCAGCCCTGGGTTAGTAAAAAGTTTATAGATTTCAGATAATTATCTGAAGAGAAAGAAAATCACGGCTACTGAGAAGAGGCAGGCGAAGAGACCACTTGAACTGCTTTCGAAGGGATTTTATAGGCTGAATAACCTCCTCCAATCTTGTAACTATTCTATGGCTCAATGAATTTTCTTCTTATTAGTGGGAAACTTGATGCAACAGAAGGACTGCATAAAATACTTCAGGATACAGCACAGACAAGTGTCTGTAAATTTAAATGCAATAGTAATGGCTGAAGGCTGACATAGCTGATATAAAATCACATGAAATTAAGTTTGCGGATGCAAAAATTTGATTTTCCACTGACAGCTGCTATTATTTTCCATTCCCTCTTCTGTCATTCTCCAAGATTGAATTAGTTTGTTTTTATTCCAAACCAATTATAAGGCTGAAATATACAATTCTGCATGAAGCAGAACTATGGAATAATTCATAAAAAGCATTCCAAATGCATTTTTCCCCAATTAGATTTACAAAATATCAGCAGGATGGTTTACTTCACAATCATTATGATTGCTTCATGGCCTCAAGGAGAACAGCAGCAGAGGGTGAGGAGGAACATCAGCCAGGCTTGCTAATCTTGTTCATACTATTTGGTTGGAAAACGCCTCTGTTTCAGTGCTGGATCATTAACAGGAATTAAAAATAAAGTTCTCTAACTAGCTTTAATGAACAATATAAATTTACAAGAAAATACAAGTATTAAGGACACAGAATAAATAACAGCTTCTATTTATTCTAAACACTTTTAATGTAGAAAAACATCCCTCAGTGCTTTAAAGAGGTAGAAGGGAACAAAAGAGAGGCCAGGTGATAACATATGCATGCAGTAATGTGTGGTTTTGAAATTGGTGTGAAGTTCTTGGAGGGTAAAGGATGGGAAACTGATTTGATTTGATTTATTGCCATATGTATTAATATAGAGTGAAAAGTATTTCTTCTTGCATGCTATAGAGACAAAACATACCATTCATAGAGAAGGAAATGAGACAGTGCAGAATGTAGTGTTACAGTCATAGCTAGGGTGTAGGGAAAGATCAACTTAATGCAAGGTAAGTCCATTCAAAAGTCTGACAGCAGCAGGGAAGAACCTGTTCTTGAGTCGTTGGTACATGACCTCGGACTTTTGTATCTTTTTCTTGAAGGAAGAAGGTGGAAGAGAGAAGGTCCAGGGTGCGTGGGTCCTTAATTATGCTGGCTGCTTTACCGAGGCAGTGGGAAGTGTAGACAGAGTCAATGGATGGGAGGCTGGTTTGCATGATGGATTGCGATCTTGGGCAGAGCGGGAGTCCTAACAAGCTGTGACACAACCAGAAAGGATCCTTTCTTTGGTGCATCTGTAAAAGTTGGTGAGTCTCAAAGAGGCGTTGGTGGGTTTTCTTAACTATACTGTCAGCAAGCGGGGGACCAGGACAAGTTGTTGCTGATCTGGGCACCTTAAAACTTGAAGCTCTCAACCATTTCTACTTCGTATCCGTCGATGTAGACAGGGGCATGTTCTCCTTTATGCTTCCTGAAGTCGATGACAATCTCCTTTGTTTTGTTGACATTAAGGGAGAGATTATTGCTGCCACACCAGATTCTCTATCTCATTCCTATACTCTGTCTCGTCATTGTTTGAGATCTGACCCACTACGGCGGTTTCGTCAGCAAACTTGAAAATCAAATTGGAGGGGAATTTGGCTACACAGACATTGGTGTGTAAGGAGTATAGTAGGGGTCTGAGAACAAAGTCTTTTGAGGCACCGGTGTTGAGGATGATTGTGGAAGAGGTGCTGTTGCCTATCCTTATTGATTGTGATCTGTGAGTTAGGAAGTTCAGGATCCAGTCGCAGAGGGAGGTGCCAAGGCCCAGACAAGGAGGCTACTGGAGAAATTTAGTCTGCAGGAAACAAAGATGTGAATGAATGCTTCAAAGGCAGATGGGTTAAGACGGGTGTTGTCACGGAGATTAAAGTAGACAGTCTTTATGATAGAGAACGTTGAGTTAGATGGTCTAACTGAAATCAAACAGCACACTGAAACTGAAAACAGTCTGGTTTAGCCTGAGACATGGGCAGAGGAGAAGAACAGAATTGGTGACAAGAGTTAGCATGAATATTGTGGAAAAGCCAAAGACTACAGTTTTTGTGTTCCTGATGTTTACTTGGAGAAAGAAACAGCTCATCCAAAATTAGATATTGGACAAACAGTCTGACAACATGAGAGGGGTTTGGCAAGAGGTGAAGAAAAAGATGTAATCGGTATGCAAATGAGAGTTGGCCCTATGTCTGCAGATGATGTTACAACGGCAGCATGAAGAACGGGAAAGGGGGATGCTTTGATGATTACAAAGCTGACAGGTTTTCTCCGAACTCGTCGACTATTGCTAAAGAGCCCAGGCAATCCTCCAGACCTAGGCAAAATGAGAGATTGTGGAAATTGAGCATGCAACTGAACTTATTAAGGAATTGCAGCAAAGTGTGGCCATAAATGTGGAAAGTGACAGCATATTTAAGCATCTTGGAGAGGAAGGAGAAGCTGGAGATGGAGTGATTGCTAATGACATCAGATGGATCGATAGAGATGATTTTTTGAGGAGGGGGTTAGTGGCAGTGGTTTTGAAAGAGTGTAACAGCTCCGAAGGTGTACCAGCTAGTGCAGATAGCAGAAAATGAAGTGATTGATTGAATTCAGTGGGAATAGAGTCAAGGGAGGATGTTCATCAGAGAATGAGTGGGGATTAGGGAAGGGAGATGATTACCATTAAATCAGTTTTACGCATGCCACCTTCAGAAAGGTAAAGCTAGAAGATATAGCTCATCACATTGTTTGAAAGATGTTGAAGCCCTTACAAATTGTTTAATTACAGTAATACTTTCCATAATAATCCTAACATGAAGACTGAAAATAGCTCAAATTTCTTTTCGTTATAGAAACAACAATTATCGGATGCATTTATTTTTACAGCTGCCAGCCTACAACATGTGTACAGCCAACTACATAAGTCATCATGTAGAACTGGCCACCACACCCTCCCAAACATAAATTACTCAGATTTTAATTAAATAAAGTTCAATTACAACAGTCTTTCAAATTACATTTCCAATAAAATTATTCAATACTTCTCAAAAAAATTCTCCCTCGCTCACATGACGCAGGGTTTAAGTATATCTCATTAGCTGCTTCCAACTGTTCTTTTAATTTGGATTCCAGAAACACTTCTAAATCTAGGGAAACAGTTTTAACAGCCTATCACCTGGAATTGATTCCCAGAACATAAATTAAAATATAAATGTAGCTTATAGGTGGCACTGAGCTATAAAGATCATGAAGTCCTAACTTTGACTGCGGCAGCATTGCTCCTGATTAACATAACTATATATCAAGGTTGTACTCCAAGTATCTGTGGAGCCATATTGCAGCTCTTCAGGGCCCTACAAATAACTAACTAGGCAACAGTAAGGAGAGAAATAAAAGAAGGCAACTTGCATTTATAACAGCACCTTTAAACATAGTAAAAACCCATGTTGCTTCACAGGAACATAATCAAACAGATTCTGACACCAAGCATCACAATTAGATCCTGGGACAAATAACCAAAGAGACAGGTTTTAAAAAACATCTCAGGCAAGACAGAGGTAAGGAGATAACTGCACTTTATTAACTTACCTTCTACTTCAGCTTTTTCAGCACTGAATGCCAACTTTGATGTTTAATATTTGTGTTGCTTAATTCAAATTATTGGATATTTAAATTTTATAACAAAAAATTGTGAATGATTAGCACACTGTATTAATGTATGTATATTCAGCCCTGCCACTGTACGACTTAGTTAGTTATTTAAACATTCTAGGTTTAATCAATTACAACACAGGCCAGCTGGCAAATGTGGAGGAAAACACATTACTTTCCGCAATTACTTTATTAACTTCACCCTTTCTTTTGTGAACAAAATGGAATAAATGGTCCACAAATTCAAATCTGCCATGTGCATCTCAATAATATAAACAATTGTTGTCAAATAAAAACGACAGATACAAAAGGATAAGCTGTGAATGGTGGGAATCTAAAGTATTAGAAGCTCAGAATTCACAAGGTCTTCAAATCTCTTCTTGCTCTGTATTGCCAACATTCCTTATCCTTGTTATTAAATGAAGACAATAGACAAGGTTGAGGTCCTATTGCTACTTATGCAATTGGTTTGATTTGGAGCAAAAATTGAATTAGGGTGATGTTTCATCAACTGACATTGATTTTCAGGTTTTTTTTCATTACAAACAAAGTAATACATTTAAACATTCAACTTATAATAACAAGGATAAGGAATGTTGGCAATACAAAGCAAGAAGAGATTTGAAGAACTTGTGCATTCTGAACTTCTAATACTTTACATTCCCACCATTCACAGCTTATCCTGGGTAATGAACCAGGCCAAGTGTTAGACTTGTTTGTGGTAGAGCACTTTGGAGATAGTGAACACAATTCAGTGTCTTTCATTATTGCAATGGAGAGGGATAGGGTCACACGGCAGGGCAAGGTTTATAATTGGGGCAGGGGTAACTATGATGCGATTAGGCAAGAATTACAGAGCATAAGATGGGAACAGAAACTGTCAGGTATGGGCACAAACGAAAAGTGGAACTGGTTCAAGGAACAAATACTGCATGTCCTTGATAGGTATGTCCCCGTCAGGCAGGGAGAAAATGGCCGAGCGAGGGAACCATGGTTCACCAAGGAGATTGAATGTCTTGTTAAGAGGAAAAAGGAAGTATATGTAAGGGTGAAAAAACAAGGTTCAGTTGGGTTGCTTGAGGATAGCTAGGAATGAGTTTAAAAAAAGGCTTAGGAGAGGACATGAGAAGTCCTGGGTGGGTCTGATAAAGGAAAACCCCAAGGCTTTTTACTCTTATGTGAGAAAGAAAAGAATGACCAAGGTGAGGTTAGGGCCAGTCAAAGATTGTAGTGGGAACTTGTACATGGAATCAGAAGAGATAGGAGGGCATTGAATGAATACTTTTCTTCAGTGTTCACTAAGGAGAGGGGTCATGTTTTTGAGGATGAGTGTGTGATATCAGCTGAAAGGATGGAGGAGGTAGAGGTTCTGAGGGAGGATGCATTAACAATTTTGAAAAACTGGAGGGTCAATAAGTCCCCTGGGCCAGATGGGATACATCTTATGATACTTTGGGCAGCAAGGGATGAGATTGCAAAGTCTTTAGCTTTGATCTTTGGGTCCTCACTGCCCACCGGGATTGGGCCAGAGGACTGGAGAGTGGCAAATGTTGTTCCTCTCTTCAAGAAAGGAAATAGGACTGACCCCGGTAAGTACAGGCCAGTTAGTCTTACTTCGGTAAGTTAATGGAAAGCGTCCTGACAGATAGGATTTATGACCATTTCGAAAGATGCAACTTAATCCGGGGCAGTCAGTATGGTTTCGTGAGGGGTAAGTCCTGCCTTACAAATTTGGTTAAATTCTTTGAGGAGGTAACTAAGTGCGTAGATGAAGGTAGAGCAGTTGATGTCATATACATGGATTTTAGTAAGACGTTTGATAAGGTTCCCCATGGTAGGCTCATGAAGAAAGTAAGGAGGTGTGGGATAGAAGGAAATTTGGCCGATTGGATAAGTAACTGCCTGTCTCATAGAAGACAGAGGATGATGGTGGAGCGAAAACTTTCAGACTGGAGGCCAGTTACCAGCGGCGTACCACAGGGATCAGTGCTGGGTCCACTGCTATTTGTGATTTTTATCAATGACTTGGAAGACAGGGCTGAAGGGTGGGTTAGTAAATTTGCTGATGACACCAAGATTGGTGGAATAGTGGATGAGATGGAGGGCTCTTGTAGGCTGTAAAGAGACATTAATAGAATGCAAAGCTGTGCAGAAAAGTGGCAGATGGAATTTAACCGTGATAAATGCAAGGTGATTAATTTTGGTAGGACAAACTTGAATGTGGAGTACAGGGTCAACGACAGGGTTCTGAAGAATGTGGAGGAACTGAGAGATCTTGGGGTTCATATCCACAGATCTCTGAAGGTTACCACTCAAGTGGATAAAGCCGTAAAGAAGGGTTATAGCATGTTAGCGTTTATTAATGTGGGGTTTGAGTTTAAGAGCCATGGGGTTCGAGTTTAAGAGCCGTGGAGTTATGCTGTAACTATACAGGACCTTGGTGAGACCACATTTGGAATACTGTGTGTAGTTCTGGTCACATAAGAAGGATGTGGAAGCATTGGAGAGAGTGCAAAGGAGATTTACCAGGATGTTGCCTGGTTTGGAGGAAAGGTTGAGGGGCTGGGGCTTTTCTCTTTAGAGTGAAGGAGAACATAAGAACGTAAGAAATAGGAGCAGGAGTAAGCCATCTAGCCCTTCGAGCCTGCCCCGCCATTCAATAAGATCATGGCTGATCTGAAGTGGATCAGTTCCACCTTCCCGCTTTCTCCCCATAACCCTTAATTCCCCCGACTATCAAAAACCTATCTACCCGTGACTTAAATATATTTAGCGAGGTAGCCTCCACCACTTCAACGGGCAGAGAATTCCAGAGATTCACCACCCTTTGAGTGAAGAAGTTCCCCCTCAACTCTGATCTAAACTGCCCCCCCCCCCCTATTATCTTGAGGCTGTGCCCTCTAGTCCTGCTATCCTTTCTAAGCAGGAAGAATCTCTCTACCTCTACCCTATCCATCCCTTTCATTATCTTATACGTCTCTATAAGATCCCCCCTCAGCCTTCTAAACTCCAACGAGTACAGACCCAGTATATTTAGTCTCTCTTCATAGTCCAACCTCCTCATCTCTGGTATCAGCCGAGTGAACCTCCTCTGCACTCCCTCCAAGGCCAATATATCCTTCTGCAAGTGCGGCGACCAAAACTGCACACAGTACTCCAGCTGCAGCCTTACTAGCACCCTGTACAGTTGCAGCAAGACCTCCCTACTTTTATATTCTATCCCCCTCGCTATAAAGGCCAACATTCCATTCGCCTTCTTGATCATCTGCTGCACCTGCAGACTGGGTTTTTGCGATTCGTGCACAAGGACCCCCAGATTCCTCTGCACCATAGCATGCTGTAGCTTTTCACCTTTTAAATAATAATCCCTCCTACTATTATTTCTGCCAAAGTGGATAACCTCACACTTGCTAACATTATACTCCATCTGCCAGGTCCTCGTCCACTCGCTCAGCCTATCCAGATCTCTCCGCAGACTTTCCACACCCTCCACACAATTTGCTTTTCCACTCATCTTCGTGTCATCAGCAAATTTCGTTAACCTACACTCAGCCCCCTCCTCCAGATCATCTATGTAAATGGTAGACAGTTGAGGCCCCAGCACCGATCCCTGCAGCACTCCACTAGTCACCAATTGCCAACCAGAATAGCACCCATTGATACCAACTCTCTGCTTCCTATTAGACAGCAATCCTCTATCCACGCTAACACCTTACCCCCAACTCCGTGCACCCTAAACTTCTGTAGCAACCTTTTATGAGGCACCTTATCAAACGTCTTTTGGAAATCTAAAAACACCACATCCACCGGTTCCCCTCTGTCTACCGCACTAGTCACATCCTCATAGAAATCCAATAAATTCGTCAAACACGACTTCCCCTTAACGAATCCATGCTGCGTCTACTTGTTCAAACCACTCTTTTCTAGGTGCCTCGTTATTTCTTCTTTGTTGACGGATTCTAGCATTTTACCAACTACAGACGTTAAACTAACCGGCCTATAATTCCCTGCCTTTTGTCTGCTACTTTTTTTAAACAGCTGCGTAACATTAGCCATTTTCCAATCTTCCGGCATTTCCCCGGAGTCCAGCGAATTTTGATAAATAATTACTAAGACATCCACTATCACCTCTGCCATGTCTTTCAGAGCCCTGGGATGCATTCCATCCGGTCCTGGGGACTTGTCCACCTTCAGTCCCATTAGTCTATCGGAGGATGAGAGGCGACTTAATAAAGGTTTATAAGATGATGAGGGGGATAGATTGAGTGGATGTGCAGAGACTATTTCCTTGGGTGGATGTAGCTGTTACTAGGGGGCATAATTTTAAAGGTTCATAGTGGGAGATATAGGAGGGATGTCCAAGGTAGATTCTTTACTCAGAGAGTGGTTGGGGTGTGGAATGGACTGCCTGCTGTGATAGTGGAGTCGGACACTTTAGGAACTTTCAAGCGGTTATTGGATAGGCACATGGAGCACACCAGAATGATAGGGAGTGGGATAGCTTGATCTTGGGTTTGGACATAGCTCGGCGCAACATTGAGGGCCGAAGGGCCTGTACTGTGCTGTACTGTTCTATGTCCTATGCTCTACATCAAAAATATGATCCACCAGTTGTGTTCACAAGCCTAAATGTAGTCTTCAGGTGAAGTAGAGACGGGGGAATTAATAGACTAGGATTTGGCAGATGCAATTCAGTATCCATTTTGAAGTTATTGTTTCAGAGATAGCATAATGCAAGACACAAATTGTTAGAAAGCAAACTGCATCGGCAAAAACATACTTGTCATCCACAATATTAATCTAATGCAGAAGTGTAAAATGACACTGCGTCTATGTTGTTCCAACAATGAAGAGTTTTCTACCTCGTCAGTGGCAAATCACCTACAGAGTACATGGACAGACCATCAATGCTTCTGTACCTTGGTTAGCTCAGTTGGCTGAATGGCTGGTTCATGATGCAGAGCGACGCCAACACGTGGGTTAAATTCCCGTACCAATTGAGGTTATCCATGAATCTCAGATAACCTTTAGGCTAAATCACCACAAGTCAGCTTTCTCTCTCAAAAAGGGGAAAAGCAGCCTACGGTCCCCTGGGGCTTGAGGCTTTCATTTCACCTCTGACTGTAGCCATTAACAAAGATACCACAATGTTAAAAATGCACAAGTTGTGTGCAGTGTTACAGCCAGAAAATAGGTCACAAAGAGCCATGTATGTTGTGGACTTCTCTGTAGGTTTGCTACTTGACTTTTAATTTGATTTGCACCACTTTCTCATGAATACTACTAACACAGAGACTTTGTGCTGCACATTCACAGAAAGCTGGTGCAAGTCTCCAATTTCACAGTGATCATTACTAAATGCGACAACTCAATTCTGGAGAACTTGCTTTAAAATGGCTTAGCACCATCACAATTTTCTGGTTTACAAATATAATTTGTAATAACAGTGGAGGTCTCCCCTTTATTTATCCCTCAACCAATGTCACTAAAATAGATTATTTCATTGCTGGTTATGGGACTTGGTACAAATTGGTGGTCACACTTCTTTCAACAGAACAGTGACTACACTTAAAATACATAATTAGCTTTGGGACAATTGGAGATTGTGAAAAAAGAATTGTAATCACGTATGGATATTGCATCTGCGAAATACAGATCTTTCAGTTTGTCCTCGTAGCCAGTCCTTTCAGCATTTAAGCAAGGCATTTGATTTAACATTTCCTGCCTATTTAACAATAACATACAGACCCTCATTAGGCATAGGGAAATGTACAGACTCTCCCCCAGCACTGGGAAATGTACAGACCCTCCTCCAGCACTGGGAAATGTACAGACGCTGGGAAATGTACAGACCCTGCCCAGGCACAGGGAACCTGCAGACTTTCCCAAGGCATTGGGACGTACACAAACTGCAAAGTTAATAATGTTAAAGTATTACTTCGACACAGAGCAAGAGCAGGCCATTCAGCTCACTGAGCCTCCTCCACCACCATTCAGATGACCATGGCTGACCATCTAGTTCAAAGCCACTTGCTGCACTATCCCCATATCCCTCGATATCATTAGTATCTAGAAATATATCAATTTAGGTGTTGAACATGTCTTATGATTGAGCTTCCACAGCCTTCTGGAGTACAGAATTCCAAAGATTTTGAATGAAAAAAAATCTTAGTCTCAGTTCAAAAATGGCCCTGTCCTTATTCTGAGACTGTCATGGAAAACATTCCACCTACATATACCCTTCATGTACTGTAATAATTTTACAAACATACAAATTAGGAGTAGGCCACTCAGCCCCACAAGCCTGTTCCACCATTCAATAAGTTTATGGCTGATTGTAACTTCAGCTATACATTGCTGCCTACTCCTGATAACGTTTTACCGCCTTGTTTATCAAGATTCTATTAGCTCTATTTTAAAAATATTCAAGGAATCTTCTTCCACTGCCTTTTGAGAAAGACAGTTCCAAAGACTCACAACCCTCAAAGAAAAAAATTCCCATCTCTTGTCTAAAATGAGCAACCACTTAATTTTAAACCAAGAACCAAGTTCTAGATTCTCCCACAAGACGAAGCATCCTCTCCACATCCACCCTGACATGTTTCAATCAAGTCACCCTTACTAAACTCCAATGGAAACATGACCAGCCTGCCCAACCTTTCCTCAACACAGCTTGCCCGTTCCAGGTTTAGTCTAGTAAACACTTCTCTGAATTTCTTCTAAAGCAATTAGATATTTCCTTAAATAAGTAGACCAAAACAGTACTACAGATGTGATCTCATGAGTGCCCGGTACAACTGGAGCATAACCTCCTTACTTTGTAATCAATTCCCTTCACAATAAACAGTAACATTCTATTAGCTTTCCTAATTACTTGTTGTACCTGCATACTAGCATCCACCCAGACCCCTCCAAACCTCAGAGCACTGCAATCTCTCACCATTTAGAAAACGGCTTTTTTTTATCCTTTCTACCAAAATGTATAATTGCATATTTGCCCACATTAAACTTCATTTTCATCTCAATCTTCAAAATGCTAGAAAATACAGGCCAATTGTCCACAACCCAACCATCATAGGGATTAGTCCATTGCAAGTATATTCTTCCTTAGATAAGAGGACCAAAACTATACACAATGCTTCTGATGCAGTCCCACCAAAGGTCCATACAATTGCAGCAAGACATCTTTACTCCAATACTCAAAACCCCTTGCAATGAAGGCCAAAATTTGCCTTCCTCATTGCCTGCTGCACCTACATGTTATCTTTTAGTGACTCATGAAAAGGATGTTAAACTAGGAAGAGTGCAGAAAAGGTTATTAGAATGCTACCGGGACTTGATTAATTGAGTTATAAGGAGAAGCTGGATAGACTGGTTCTTTTTTCTCTGGAGCGTAGGAGGTTGACGGGCGATCTTATAGAGGTCTATAAAATAATGAGGGGCACAGATCAGATAGATAGTCAAAATCTTTTCCCAAAGGCAGGGGGAGTCTAAAACTAGAGGGCATAGGTTTAAGGTGAGAGGGGCAATATTTTTTACACAGAGGATGGTGAATGTCTGGAACAAGCTGCCAGAGGTAGTTGTAGAGGCTACAATTTTGTCTTTTAAAAAGCATTTAGATAGTTACATGTGTACGATGGGTATAGAGGGATATGGGCCAAATGCAGACAATTGGAATTAGCTTAGGGGTTGTAAAAAAAAGGGCATGGACAAGTTGGGCTGAAGGGCCCGTTTCCTCTATGATTCTATGCCAGGTTCTTGCCCATTCACTTAGTCTGCCCAAATCCCCTCGATGTCTCCTTGCACTCCACAATTTATATTCCCACATAATTTTGCATCACCAGTAAATTTAAAGATATAACATTTGGCCCCTACATCCAAATAATTTATCTAGATCAGGAACAGCATGGATCTTTGCAGTAACTCATTAGTAACAGCCTGCCATCCTGAGAATGACATATTTAATCTTACTCTCTTTTTTTTAGCCAATTCTCCACTTGTACTATTATCCCCAATCCTATGTACTCTAATTTTGTTCACTTAACCTCTTGTGTAGGACCTTATCAAAAGCCTTCTGAAAATCCAAATCCACTGGTTCTCGTTAATCTATGCTACAGGTAACATCTTCAAAAAACTCCCAACAGTTCTGTCGACCATGATTTCCCTTTCAAAAATACAAGTTAACTCCGCCCAGTCATATCTTTATTTTACAAGTGTCTAGTTATCACATCCTTTATAATATATTCTAACATTTTCCTTCCTGACATCAAACAGGTCTGTTGTTCTCGGTTTTCTCCCTCCCTCCTTAAGCAGAGGTTGTATATGCTAATTTCCAGTCTGCAAAAATCTTTCTAGAATTTATAGAATTTTGAAAGAGAACCACCAATGCATCCATTATCTCTATAGCCACCTCCTTCAACATTTTGGAAAGTAGTTTATCAGGGCCAATGGATTTATCAGTCTTGAATTCAGTGTTTTTTCAGTACTACCTCTTTATTAATACTAATTTTTTTCAATTCCATATTTCACAAGCCCCTTGGTTCCTAGTACTTCGGGGAGATTTTCAGTATGTACCTCAGTGAAGACAGACACAAAGTAATTATTTAGTTTCTCTGCCTTTTCCTTATCCTCACAGGGAGATTTGCTAGTGCTGCTGGAGAGGTTTTAAAACTAGATTGACAGGGGAATGGGAACCTGAGAAAGAGCTCAGAGTGGAGGGAAGCAAAACTGGCAAACAGGAAATAAAAAGGCAGGAAGGAAAATCAGAAGGCAGATAAAGCAAAGGCAATCATAGAATTCCTACAGTACAGAAAGAGGCCATTCGGCCCATCGAATCTGTGCCAACCACAATCCCACCTAAGCCCTATAACTGCAACCCCAGACATTTACCCTGCTAATTCCCTTGAACTAGAGTCAATTTAGCATGGCCCATCAACCCTAACCCGCACAACTTTGGAGTGTGGGAACAAACCGGAGCACCCGGAGGAAACCCACGCAGACACGGGGGGAAAGTGCAAACTCCACACCAACAATGCCCCGAGGCTGGAATTGAACCTGGGTCCCTGGAGCTGTGAAGCAACAGTGCTAATCACTGTGCCAGCCATGGGATCAAAATGTGGAATAATGTTAAAAAGACAAAGTTAAAGGCAATCTGTCAGAATGCATGCAGCATTCACAATAAGGTGAGTGATTTAAAAGTACAAATAGAGGCAAATGAGTATGATCTAATTATGATTTTGGAGACATGGTCACAAGTTGACTGGGACTGGGAACTCAATATATTTAAGGATATACGTCTTCTAGAGAGGATAGGCAAAATGGAAAAGGAAGTACTACTAACAAGGAATAAGGTCAGTATACTAGTGACAAAGGCTTTTTGATTCATAGTTCAATATGCAGAATCAATCTGGCTAGAGCTAAGAAACTGCAAGGTGCAGCAAACATTGGTGGCAGTTGTTCTTAGATCACCAAACAGTAATGATAGCAACTGTACACATTATAAATCAGCAAATTAGAGCAGGAAATACAGTAATTGGCAATTTCAATTTACATATGGATTGGGTAAAACTAACAAGCACTAACACTGTAAAGGGGCCTTTAGAAAATAGTGAACATAATATGATAGAATTTTTACATTAAGTTTGAAAGTAATATAGTCCATTCGAAAACTATTGTCTTTAGTCTGAACAAAGGAAACTATGAAATACCAGGGGCAAGTTGGCTATGGTGGATTGGGAAAATACATAACAATTTGATGATAAACAGGCAATGGTTCATATTTAAAAAAGTATTACATGGTCTACAACAAATATGCATTCCTCTAAGACACAAGAACCCAATAGGGAAGGTGAATCAACTATGGCTAACAAAAGAAGTTAATGATTGCATTACATCAAAGAAAATGGCTATAAGATTGCCTGACAAAGTGGTAAGCCCAAGGATTGGGAAAGATTTAGAATCCAGCCAAAAAACTGAAGGAGGAAGGCAAACCATAAAAGCTTCCTTAGGTGTGTGAAGAGGAGAAGATTAGCAAGAACAAACTGGGATCTATTACAGGCAGAGACTAAAAGATTTATGGTGGAGAATATGGATGAAGTTGAGGCCTTTTGCAAGGACAGATCATTTAGGGTGAGAGAGAAGATTGGAGCGTATTATAGCACTGGTGAAATAGGAAGTAGGGATATAATCAGAGGGAGGTGAAGGGGAAGAGAGATCCAGAGGGGTGCTGAAACGAAGGGCATCTCATTTACTTCATTGGTGGCATCAATCTTGAGGCTGTCAACAGAGGAGATTGCACGAGGAGTTGACTGCATTAGGCAAACAGGCTCCTACTGTTTTCAGTAGCTGCATAGCTCACATTAACCCCATCAAAGCCACTGACGAAGCTTTGATCAAGTAGCTTGTTTACACATCAAATAAAGCTTTAGAAATGACCTAGCAACATAAATAATTACTCCTTATGTCACGATGAAGATGGGACAGTGAATTGTGAACAGCAGTTTTCACTTGCAATGCCCCGATTGCAAAATATCTGCCACCAATGAATTGTTTAGACAAAATACAAGTAAATTAACTAACACACACTGGCAAGCCCACAAGTACCAAGTTTCCCTTTTAAAAAACAAACTGAGTAATTCAATCTAAAAAAAACCTTTTAACATTGAGAAGTGTGCTTGACACGCAAAACAAAACAATGTAACAGAAGCTGGGCCATTACTACAGCTGTAATGTCAATAATACGTAACAGCAAACCTGCCCACGTTAATAAATACTTACTCAACAAATAACTATTCAATGTCCCATACTCATCACAGCAACTGAAAAGAAATTTTCAATGCTATTCCACTTATTAGTCATAACTGCAAAGACCAACAACATGTGGTAATTATAATTGTGAAACTGGCAATGTAATTTTCTTTTGTGTGCCTCAGGTTTAAGCATTGTATGAAATACCTGAAGCTATTCCAGATTGTCAGGTTAGACAACACAAAGACAGCATCGCTAATGCAGTAAAAAGGAGTTTTACAGCAGCATAATCAAGAAAGAATTAGTAGGAAACTAGAGGATTGGGAAAACTTTAAAGGTCAACAGAAAGCCACGAAAAAAGCTATAAAGAAAAGTAAGATGAATTATGAGAATAAACTAGCTCAGAATATAAAAACAGATAGCAAAAGTTTCTACAAATACATAAAACAAAAAAGGGTTGCTAAAGTAAACATTGATACTTTACAGGAATGAGAAGAGGGATTTAATAACAGGAAATGAGAAAATGGCTGAGGCACTGAACAGATATTTGTGTTGGTCTTCACAGTGGAAGACACAAATAACACGCCAAAAATTGATGACAGGAAGGCTATGGCAGGCGAGGACCTAGAAACTATTATCATAAAAGAGGTAGTGTTGGGCGAGTTAATGGGGCTAAAGATAGACAAGTCTCCTGGTCCTGATGGAATGCATCCCAGGGTACTAAAAGAGATGGTGGAGGAAATAGCAAATGCACTAATGGTAATTTACCAAAATTCACTGAACTCTGGAATGGTTCCTGCAAATTTGAAAACAGCAAATGCGATGCCATTGTTTAAAAAAGGAGATAGACAAAAGGCAGGCAACTATAGGCCAGTTAGTTTAACTTCTGTAGTAGGGAAAATGCTTGAATCTATTATCAGGGAAGAAATAGCGAAACATCTGGATATAAACTGTCCCATTGGTGAGACACAGCATGGGTTCATGAAGGGCAGGTCATGTTTGACTAATTTGGTGGAATTCTTTGAGAGCATTACATGCGCAGTGAACAACAGGGAACCAGTGGATAAGGATTTTCAGAAGGCATTTGACAAGGTGCTGCACCAAAGACTGCTGCATAAGATAAAGGTGCACAGTGTTAAGGATAATGTATTAGCATGGATAGAGGATTGGTTAACTAACAGAAAGCAAAGAGTGGGTAAATGAGTGTATTTTGGTTGGCGATCAGTGACTAGTGGTGTGCCTCAGGAATCAGTGTTGGGACCACAATTGTTTACGATTTCCATAGATGAATTGGAGTTGGGGACCAAGTGTAGTGTGTCAAAATTCACAGATGACACTAAGATGAGCGGCAGAGCAAAGTATGCACAGGATGCTGAAAGTATGCAGAGGACGCTGAAAGTTTGCAAAGGGACATAGATAATCTAAGTGAGTGGGCGAAGGTCTGGCAGATGGAGTACATTGTTGATAAATGTGAGGTCATCCATTTTGGTAGGAACAGACAGTAG
Source organism: Carcharhinus amblyrhynchos (assembly GCF_965287045.1). Lineage (NCBI taxonomy): Eukaryota > Metazoa > Chordata > Chondrichthyes > Carcharhiniformes > Carcharhinidae > Carcharhinus > Carcharhinus amblyrhynchos. The sequence goes on along the minus strand of NC_137332.1, from coordinate 82,983,119 downwards.
TCTCACAACACTAGTCCAACAGGTTTATTTGGTAGCACGAGCTTTCGAAGCGTTGCCCCTTCATCAGGTGACCGAAGAGTTTGGTTCACAACAGGGCACATACAGACACAAAAGCTATTACAAGATAATGGTTGGAATGCAAGTCTTAACAGGTAATCAAGTCTTTACAGGTGCAGACAATGTGAGCAGAGAGAGGGTTAAGCACAGGTTAAAGAGGTGTGAATTGTCCGAGCCAGGACATTAGTGAGATTTTGCAAGCCTAGGCAAGTTGTGTGACATGGACCCAAGATACTGATTGAGGCCATCCTCATTTGTGCGGAACTTGGCTATCAGTTTCTGCTCCGTGATTCTGTGTTGTCATGTGTCGAGAAGACAATTTTGGAGAACGCTTACCCAAAGATCAGAATCTGAATGCCCTTGACTGCTGAAGTGTTCCCCGACAGGAAGGGAACACTCCTGGCTGGTGATTGTCGAGCAGTGTCCATTCATCCTTTTCTGCAGCGTACCAGGTAGACAACGTTGACCAAGTCAAAGAATATGTACCGTGTACCTGGTGGATAGTGTTCTTGCATGAGATTATGGCATCCATGTCGATGATCCGGCAAGTCTTGCAGAGTTTGCTGTGGCAGGGTTGTGTGGTGTCGTGGTCAATGTTCCCCTGAAAGCTGGGTAGTTTACTGCATACAATGGTCTGTTTGAGGTTGCGCTATACATTACATACATTGATGACATTTTCTTCCTTTGAACTCATAGAGAATAATCATTGAAACAACTACATGATGACTTCAACAAGTTCCATCCCACCATCAGATTCGCCATGGACCACTCTCCAGAATCAGTTGCATTCTTGGACTTGCGCATCTCCATCAAGGATAGTCACCTCAGCACTTCACTGTACAGTAAGCCCACCGATAACCTCACGATGTTCCACTTCTCCAGCTTCCACCCCAAACACATTAAAGAAGCCATCCCCTATGGACAAGCCCTCTGTATACACAGGATCTGCTCAAACAAGGATCACAACAGACACCTACAGATGTTGAAAGAGGCCCTCATAAGAACAGAATATGGTGTTCAACTCATCAATTGACAGTTCCTATGCACCACACTGAAGAACAGCATAGACCTCCTCAGAAGACAAACACGGAACACGGCAGACAGAGTACCCTTCGTCGTCTAGTACTTCCCCGGAGCGGAGAAGCTACGACATCTTCTCCGGAACCTTCAACATGTCATTGATGAAGACGAACATCTCGCTAAGGCCATCCCCATATCTCCATTCCTTGCCTTCAAACAGCCACGCAACGTCAAACAGGCCACTGTACGCAGCAAACTACCCAACTATCAGGAGAATAGTGGCCACGACACCACACAACTCGGCCACAGCAACCTTTGCAAGACGTGCCAGATCATTAATATGGGTGCCATTGTCTCACGTGAGAACATCATCTGCCAGGTATATGGTACATATTCTTGTGATTCAGCCAACACTGTGTACCTGATACACCGCAGGAAAGGATGTCCCAAGGCATGGTACATTGGCGAGACATGCAGACACTATGACAATGGATGAATGGACACCGCTCGACAATCACCAGGCAGGGATGTTCCCTTCCTGTCTGGGAACACTTCAGCAGTCACGGCACCCAGGCTCTGATCTTCAGGTAAATGTTCTCCAAGACGCCCTTCACAACACATGAGAATGCAATCGCTGAGCAGAAACTGATAGCCAAGTTTCGCACAAATGAGGACGGCCTCAACCGGGACCTTGGACTCATGTCACACTATCCACGACTTGCAAAATCTCACTAACTGTCTTGGCTGGAGACCATTCACACCTCTTTAACCTGTGCTTAATCCTCTCTCCGCTCATACTGTCTGCACCTGTAAAGACTTGATTACCTGTTAAGATTCGCATTCCAACCATTACCTTATAATTGAGTTTGTATCTATATATGCCCTGTTTGTGAACCAAATTCTTCACTTACCTGATGAAGGGGCAACACTCCAAAAGCTCATGCTACCAAATAAACCTGTTGGGCTTTAACCTGGTGTTATGAGATTACTTATTGTGCCTACCCCAGTCCAATGCTGGCAACTCCACATCATTTTGGTAGGAATAACAGCAAAATGGACTATTATTTAAAGCTAAAAAATTGCAGCATGCTGTGCAGAGGGACCTGGGTGTCCTTGTACAATAATCACAAACCGTTGGTTTGCAGCAGATAATTAAGAAGGCAAATGGAATTTTGTCCTTCATTGCTAGAGGGATGGAGTTTAAAAACAGCAAGGTTATTTTGTAGCTGTATAAGGTGCCATGAGGCCACACCTGGAGCACTGTGCACAGTTTTGGTCTCTTTTCTTGAGAAAGGATATACTGGCACTGGAGGGGATGCCGAGGAGATTCACTAGGTTAATTTCTGAGTTGAGAGGGTTGGCTTATGAGACAGGGGCTATACTCATTGGAATTCAGAAGCATGAGGAGAGATCTTATAGAAACATATAAGATTATGAAGGGGATAGATAAGGTAGAAGAAGGGAAGTTGTTTCCACTGGCGGGTGAAACTAGAACTAGGGGGCATGGCCTCAAAATAAGAGGGAGCAGATTTAGGACCAAGTTGAGGAGGAACTTCTTCACACAAAGGGTTGTGAATCTGTGGAATTCCCTGCCCAGTGATGCAATTGAGGCTACCTCATTGAATGTTTTTAAGGCAAGGATAGATACATTTTTGAACAGTAATGGAATTAAGGATTATGGCAAGCGGGCAGTAAGTCGAGCTGAGTCTACAGAAAGATCAACCATGATCTTATTGAACAGTGGAGCAGGCTCAAGGGGCCAGGCAGCCTGCTCCTAGTTCTTGTGTTCTTATTTTTAATTGACACTGAGCAAAGGACGGCATGGTGGCACAGTGGTTAGCACTACTGCCTCACAGCGCCAGGGACCCAAGTTCAATTCCGGCTTGGGTCATTGTCTGTGTGGAGTGTGCACATTCTCCCAGTGTCTGTGTGGGTTTCCTCCGGGTGTTCTGGCTTCTTCCTACACTTCCTACATCTTCAAAGATGTGCAAGTTAGGTTGATTAGCCATGCTAAATTGACCCTAGTGTCAGGGGGATTAACGGGGTAAACGTGTGGGGTTACAGGAGTAGCACCTGGATGGGATTGCGGTCGGTGCAGACTTGATGGCCTGAATGGCCTCCTTCTGTACTGCAGGGATTTTATAAGAGATATTAGGTAAGAATTTTCATTAATCTGGAAGGTTTTAAGAATAATTTAAAAGAAAATAAGAGGTGAGGAAGAAATCCCAGAGCCTAGGGTCTAAACCAAAGGTTGGCAGCCTTTTTTACCTGAAGAGCTATTTCACTGTTGGGACATTTAAGGCAAAAAGATTAAGGAATAGAGTGAAAGCATTAAAATATCTTAATGAAAAACCATTCACCAAGAATCTAAGGCATATTTATGCACTTACTTGACACGGTAAAAATTAATTGATTTAACTTCTGACACTTATAAACATGATGGTATTTACTGCTGAATACCATGTAATTTCAACCTTGTACATAGATGAGGTAAAAATCCACTCTTACATCCTGTGAACCTTCGTATCTCCAATCCATCCATATTCATGTTTTTGTGTGTTATCCATAGTGCAGCTATACTACTTGACTTGGTTCACTTGGAACACAATGATATTTGTTGTTAATCATTTGAAACCATAAAGTGCAGCATAATGATTAGCATTTATCTTCATCATAAAAAGATGGCTCTCAAATCTTAGGCAAGTGAGATAATGACCCTGAAAGATATTGCTCCTAATATCGTTTGCATAATTTAGTAAATTTGTGTTTTAAATAATTGGAAATGATCAAATCTATAACATTTATGAATTGGATCATAAATAAACTGTAAACACTAGGAGGTCACACTGTTAAGTATAGTTTGAGCTTTTTTACCTTTGTAAGAGAACAATTACCACATATTTTCTGAAATTGTCCCTAAAATGCTATTTTGAAGTCTGACAATATAGAAGCTACATTTTTGATTAACCAAATGAGTTGCCAACCGGTTCTTCACTTTCTTGAGTTAATTTTTTTTAGACTTTTTCATGTCAATGCATCTGACTCTAAAAGGTTGGGAACCACAAATGAGATCTGCTGTTCCAGAGGCACAGGTTTTCAACCGCTGACCTAGACTACTGAAGATACAGTGGGGTAAAAGGAATTTGGGATTGACAAGAAGCCAAAATTGGAAGAATATAAAATTCTGGAGTGAGCTACAGCAAGCCAGAAGGACCCAAAACAAGGATAAAGAATTTGTTTTACAAAAACTGATTCTGTTCTGAAATTGAAACCTAAACCTCTTCTTAAAAAAACATTATTTTACAAAGCAAATCAATGTCAGAGTAGCTTTATTTAATTACAAAATTAAACCAAAAGCCAAGGATGCACTGTTTTGGAATTGCTCCCAGGCAGAAAAACGTCAATTATGATAATTATCAAGTACAAATTCATCCATCAAATCAAAAAGCCAGAGGAAACTAAGCATGAAAACTAGTTTGACCAGCTTATAATGGAAATATTGAAACCATGCAGCGGGAGTGGAATAGATCCCATTATATGCCAACATCATCTCATCTGTCCATAAAGACCAAGGCTATCTGGTAACCAAATCTTTAATGAACTCTCCAGAGATATCAATAATGCAGGGCTGATTTACAACACCACTATCTTCACATTCCGGACACCTCTAATCTATGAGATTGACTGCTCTAAAAGTCCCAAACGTTAAAAAGCCTTCTTGGCTAACACATACCTGCCTCTAGACCCATCACAAAAGTAAAAGAACATAAGAACATAAGAACATAAGAAATAGGAGCAGGAGTAGGCCATCTGGCCCTTCGAGCCTGCCCCGCCATTCAATAAGATCATGGCTGATCTGTCGTGGCTCAGTTCCACTTTCCCGCCCTCTCCCCATAACCCTTAATCCCCTCTCTTATCAAAAACCCATCAACCCGCTTCTTAAAAATATTTAGCGAGGCAGCCTCCACCACTTCAACGGGCAGAGAATTCCAGAGATTCACCACCCTTTGAGTGAAGAAGTTCCTCCTCAACTCCGTTCTGAACTGCCCCCCCTTTATCTTGAGGCTGTGCCCCCTAGTCCTACTGTCTTTTTTGAGCGGGAAGAGTCTTTCCACCTCTATCCTATCCATCCCATTCATCATCTTATACGTCTCAATGAGATCTCCCCTCATTCTTCTAAACTCTAACGAGTACAAGCCTAGTTTATTCAGCCTCTCCTCATAGCTCAACCCCCTCAACTCCGGTATCAGCCTAGTAAACCTCCTCTGCACTCCCTCCAAGGCCAAAACATCCTTGCGCAGGTGCGGCGCCCAAAACTGCACACAGTACTCCAGCTGCGGCCTCACCAATGCCCTATACAGCTGCAGCAAGACCTCCCTACTTTTATATTCAATCCCCCTCGCTATGAAGGCCAGCATCCCATTCGCCTTCCTGACCACCTGCTGCACCTGCAGGCTGGGTTTTTGCGACTCATGCACAAGGACCCCGAGGTCCCTCTGCACTGTCGCCTGCTGCAGTTTTTCGCCACGTAAGTAATAGTCCTTCCTACCATTCTTCCTACCAAAGTGGACCACCTCACACTTGCCAACATTAAATTCCATTTGCCATTTCCTGGCCCATTCGCCCAGCCTATCTAGATCCTTCTGCAGACTCTCCACACCCTCCGCACAATTTGCCTTTCCCCCAATCTTGGTGTCATCAGCAAATTTCGACACCCTACACTCGGTTCCCTCCTCCAGATCATCTATATAAATGGTAAATAGCTGAGGCCCCAGCACCGACCCCTGGGGCACTCCACTAGTCACCAACCGCCAATCCGAATAGCACCCATTGACCCCCACTCTCTGCCTCCTATTTGACAACCAATCCTCTATCCACGCTAACACCCTACCCCCAACTCCATGTCCTCTGACCTTCTGCAGTAACCTCTTGTGAGGTACCTTATCAAACGCCTTCTGAAAATCCAGAAAGACCACATCCACCGGCTCTCCTCTATCCACCGCCCTAGACACATCCTCATAGAACTCCAGTAAATTTGTCAGACACGACTTCCCTTTAATGAAACCGTGTTGCGTCTGCTCTATCAAGCAATTCCCTTCAAGATGCCTCGCAATTTCCTCCTTAATGACGGATTCTAACATTTTACCTACCACAGACGTTAAACTAACCGGCCTGTAATTCCCCGCCTTTTGCCTGGCACCCTTCTTAAACAACGGCGTAACATTAGCCGTTTTCCAATCCTCCGGCACTTCCCCGGAATCCAGCGACGTCTGGAAAATAACCACCAAGGCATCCACTATCACCTCCGCCATTTCTTTCAGAACCCTCGGATGCATTCCATCCGGTCCTGGGGACTTGTCCACAATCAGCCCCTCCAGTCTGTCGCGCACCACCTCTCTAGTAACAGTAATGTCATTAAGACCCTCCATTCCTACCACCTTTCCATCGCTAACACCCGGCAAATTATTCACGTCCTCCTCCGTGAAGACAGAAACAAAAAAGTTATTCAAGACCTTAGCCATATCCCCATCCCCTACCACTAGGTCCCCTTTCTCATCCGCTAAGGGACCAACGTTCACCCTAGCCAGCCTCTTCCTTTTTATATATTTATAAAAACTCTTGCTATCCTTTTTTATATTAAGTGCTAGCCCAGCTTCATAGCTTCTTCTACCCTCCTTTATCAACTTTTTTGTCAATCTTTGTTGACATTTAAACCTTTCCCAATCCTCTTCTCGCCCACTGCTCTTAGCTACTCTAAATTCCTCCGCTTTTAATTTAACACTTTCCTTCACCTCCTTCGTTATCCACGGCTTATTACCTCTCTTCCTACTGTCCTTTTTGACCATCGGAATAAATTTCTGCTGAGCACCAAGAAAGATCTCCTTAAAGATCCTCCACTGCTCCTCAGCAGACCTACCTTCCAACGCACTCCCCCAGTCCACATTCGCCAATTCTTCTCTCATCCTACCATACTCCCCTCTATTCAAACAAAGGACACGTGTCCGGGAACCCACTTTCTCCTCCTCCATCTGCAACAGAAACTCCACCATACAATGATCACTCTCTCCAAGAGGATCCTTCACCTCAAGGTCCCTAATTCTACCCGCCTCATTACATAGCACCAGATCCAAGATAGTTCGCTCCCTCGTCGGCTCCAACACACACTGTTCCAGGAAACTATCCCGGCAGCATTCCAAGAACTCCTCCTCGAGCCGGAAGAGGCTGAGGATGTCCCAAGTGGTGGCGTTGCGGCAAATAGGGTCCAGAAGAAGGCTGGGATGAAAGCGCTTTATCTGAATGCACGAAGCATTCGGAATAAAGTGGATGAGCTGGTGGCGCAGATCGACACAAATGGATACGATCTGGTGGCCATTACAGAGACGTGGCTGCAAGGTGACAGGGACTGGGAGATGAATGTACAGGGCTATCAAGTGTTTAGGAAGGATAGGCAGGAGGAAAGAGGGGGTGGCGTAGCTCTGCTGATTAAGGACAGCATCAAGGTGGTAGCAAGGGATGATATCGGAGCCAAAGAGCAGAAAGTGGAATCGTTGTGGGTGGAGATTAGGAACAGCAAAGGGAGGAAGACGCTGGTGGGTGTCGTCTATAGGCCCCCGAATAATGATCTGGAGGTGGGGCGGGCTGTTAACGCGCAAATAAGTGCGGCGTGCAGGAATGGGACGGCAGTAGTTATGGGGGATTTCAATCTGCATATTGATTGGTCGACCCATGTTGGACGAGGTGTGACAACAGAAACCTAGAAAACACCATTATCAGCTCAGATATACTAATCAGCTAAACCCCACAATACACTTTTAAAAAGGGAAAACAATTAAAGGACAAACTTGCATTTTATGTATCAGTTTGGAGACATTTAATTACATTATGAAGTGCTGCCAGTATAGGTGGGTTCACAAACACAACAGCCAATTTGCATACATGAGAAATATGTCTATTTTCAGAGGTATTCACCACAGAATCCCTACAGGGCAGAGAGAGGCCATTTGGCCTACTGAGTCTGCATCACCTCTCCAAAACAGCACTCACCAGACACACCCCCCTCACCCTATCCCCATAATTCTGTATGCTTGCATGATTAATTTATCTAACCTACATATCTTTGGACACTAAGTGGCAATTTAATTTAGCGTAGCCAACCCACCTCACCAGCATGTCTTTCGACTATGAGGAAGCCAGGGCACCCGGAGGAAACCCACACAGACACAGGAAGAATGTGCAAACTCCACACAGTCACCTAAGGCCAGAATCGAACATGGGTCCCTGGCGTTGCGAGACAGCAGTGCTAACCACTGTGTCACCTAACAGTGCCATTCCCATTGGTCAGGAAAACTCCATTTTCTTGGAACAACATTATAAGATCTATTATCTCCATGTGAGTAGGCTGTAGGTACTTCAATTTAAAATCTCATTCAAAAGACATCACATCAGACAGTGCAGCACTTCCTCAGCAATGCACTGAAGTGTTAACCAAAATTATATACTCAAATACTGGGCTGGGCTCGAACTCTCAAACTCCTGGACTATGGAGGGGGATGCTACTGCAAGTCAAGTTAGCTTTCAAAAATGCAAGCTTGTATTTGCATCTCTTTACTTTTGGAGTGTATACAGCCACTGTGGAAGAGATTGACAGAAGAGGAGTTACTACATCTGAGGTTAGGAATGCGCTAGATGTGCATATGCTTGGTTGAAGTAGCACTCCTGTGGATTAATGGTTCCATCTTTACCCATGGTAAATCAGCAGCTAGCTCAGTGATTCCTCCAAGCCAGCTCCCCAAGCAGATATTTATTGTTTGGTATTTAAGAAAATAGCTTTAGTAAACATTTTTTTGGCTGATTTTTTTTTAATGGATGATAAGAGGATTCTAAGCCATTCACTGAGGATGGTTCATCCATTTGACAACTATAAATACGTAGGCATATTTGATATTTCTCACATGAAAATACTTAGATGATTGTGAATTTTGTCACAATCTACATGATCAGATCACAACAGTCAATAGTTCTGCAGTAAAGATCCAAAGGAACTAGAAAAATAAGAGAAGCAAATGCAAGCTGCTGGCATTGCTAGGGATTAATTCATATCTGATGCAAAGCAGTAACACATGCCCTGCCAAAATGATTAACATCGATATATCCTTTTCTTTGCAATTCAAATGGTAAAAGATCTTAAACACAGAAGTATATGGAACAGCAGCTTCCCCACCATTTGTGATGTAGGTTTCCCCAAGTATTGCCTGTTGTCAATACTGGTATCAGCCAGGTTTATTTAACACTCCAAACATGGCCTGAATATTCATACTGGAATAAAGTGCCTCTCTTAGTCAAGTTGAAATTTACAATGTTCTCAAAGAATGTTACCAGTTTTTAACTAAAAGAGCCCAGGCTTTGTTTTTGGCGGGGAGAGGGAGAATGATGATGAGGAGTGTACTAGCTAGTGCCACAGAGAGGCATATGTCAAACATATTTAAAGAATTCAAATGCTCTGTCAGAAACACAAGCAGGTTGTTTGTGATGGAAAATGCTTCATGGTGCACCACCTGCACTTGCTGTCTGATTTGGCCATAGGAAACAATACTTATGGGGAGGACCTTGCCAGATTCAGTTTTACAATTACTGCATGTTTCTCATAAACAATTGTTTTATATCTGTGAATACTTAGGTCGTGGTTGTGTTGAAAGAAACCTGTTAAATAGCAAAACTGCGACAAGTTTTGTGCACTGATATGTACAATCATAAAAATTTATGGCATAGAAGGGGGCTAATACAGCCTGATTACACTTTCCAGATCTTGTTCTGTAGCCCTGAAGGTTGCAGCACTTCATATGAATACCCAAATACTTTTGACTTGACAGTTTCTGCCTTAACCTCTTTTTAAGTCATTCCAGAAAGCCTTACCCTAGCTACCCCAAACCACGCCCACTCTCTGAGACAACAATTCTCAACCCCGTCCCTCATCCAACAATCCTTCCATCAATGAATTTAGATCTTTTTTGATTTTTGACTTCGCGGCTAAGGTTAAATCAAGTCCCTCCTATCCACGCTATCTAGGTCCTTCAATTTTATACACCCAAATTTAATCTCCTCTCAGCCTTCTCAACATATTCAGTGCCTGAGCCTCTTCACTCAGAATTGTGAAATTCTCTACCACTTCAAGGTTACGGAGGCCAAGTCACTGAATGTATGTAAGAAAAAAATGATAGATTTCTAGACATTAAAGATGCCACGGGGTATGGGGAGTAAGTAGGAGTATGTCATTGAGATAGGGGATCAGCCACGATCACATTAAATGGTGGAGCAGGCTCGATGGACTGAATGGCCAACTCCTGCTGCTATTTTCTGTGGGGTAGAAAATTCCAAAGATTTACCAACCTGTGAAGAAATTCCTTCTCATTTCAGTTTTAAATGGCTTGTTATTTTGAGACCATGCGCACCTGATTCTAGACCCTCCCCCCACTTCAAAACCAAGAGAAACATTTTTCCTGTGTGTACCCTGTTGAGCCCCATAAGTTTTATGTGCTTCCATGAGGTCACCTCTTATTCTTCTAAATTTAGAGAATACAGATCCAGTCTCATCAATCTTACTCATAGGACAATCCTGCCATCCCAGAGATTAGTCTGGTGAACTATTGTTGTACTCCCTCTATGGCCAATGTAATGTGCACACAGCATGTAATGCTTTGTAGGACATTCCAAAGGACTTTACAGTCAATGAAGTATTTTTGAAGTGTTTGAAGCACTGTTGTACGTAAGAAACGTAGCAGCCAGTTTGCACACAGCCTGATTCTGCAAACATCAATGTGATAATGCCCAGAGAGTTTTTTTTGTGATGTTGAATCAGGAGCAAGTATAGACCAGCAGACCACCATGATAACCTCCCTGATCTTCAAGATAGCGGCACAGGACTTTTTTCATTCACCAGACAGGGCAATCAGGGCCGCTATTTAACGTCAGAAATAAATGATGGCACCTGCAACAATATAGCACCCTCTCAAAACCACATTGAAGCGTCAGCCGATGTTCTTACTAAAGGTTTTTTTAGATTTAAAGGTTTAAAGTTTATTTATTAGTGTCCCAGGAAGGCTTCCATTAACAATGAAGTTACTGTGAAAATCCCCCAATCACCACACTTTGGAGCTTGTTCAGGTACACAGAGGGAGAATTTAGAATAGCTAATGCACCTAATCTGCATATCTTTCAGACTGTGGGAGAAAATTAGAGCACCCGGAGGAAACCCACACACATTCTATCCAGGTCCTACCCCCATAATCACCCCGCTAATCCCCCTAACCCACACATCCTGGGACACTAAGTGGCAATTTAGCATGGCCAATCAACATAACTTGCACATCTCTGGCCTATGGAGGAAACCGGAATAGTTCGAAGAAATCCACACAGGCACAGTGTGAATGAGCAAAGTCCATACAGTCATCTAAGACTGGAATTGGTCCCTGGCGCTGTCAGGCAGCAGTCTAAACACTATGCCACCATGCTGTCCTTAAAATTAAGATTTAATAATCTTAAATTGATTGTTATTGCGATTCTTCACATATTCAGAATTATTCAGCAAGTGCTGCCCAATCGGCATGTCACATCTAACATTAGACGTTATGTTCTGAATTTTGCAAGCACAGGCTGGTTAAGTATAGTCAGTATTCTGCCTATCTCAAAGAGACGGAGGAATATGCTGTTTGATATGGTCTGCCAATCCCTGGGACATATGGCCTACGTACCTGACATTGTATGAGCATTGAAATCCATATACCACATTACTCAATTGTGTGATAAGCAAAATGTCTTTGTAGCTTAGCAACAGTGCCTTGTTCGTAGAAAAAAAGCATTTGTGTTGCTACTGCATTGTGGCAGAATGAAACAGCTGCTGCTCAAATATTTGAGATACCTTACCCTTCAAGGGTAATCTGAGGCAAACTAGGTACTTTTCAGGTCTCAAAGTGGTGGTCTTAGGCCCTCATAAATCGGGCTCATTTGCTCACTGTGCAAGTCTGACACTGAAATTGGGATGCATCAAAGCTATGCTGCAGGAAATTGACTACTCCGATCCGATCACTGTTTCACTGTGTATTGCATACTCATGATTAGGCCGAAGCCACCACTTGATCTTTGTGTTCAAGACCTGGAGTCATGATGCTACTGTTCCTGTCAAGTCTTAATTATTTTTCTCCTGACAAGATGGTGTGTCAGAACAATATCACACTATAGTACATCAAAGACATCCACTGTGCAATTATCAGCACGCTTGCAGAACTGCCTTGGTCTATCACAGATGCAAACCATACAAACAGTACGTATTAGCAGAAGGCTCCATGAGTGCCAAATATCCTCTGGTACACCCTGAGAGGTCAGTCTTCATGTGCACAACGAGATAGTGATATGACAATATTCATTACAAAGTGCACCATTAAAGAGCCAGTTACAACTCTTATCTGATGTCCACATGCACAAACTTCTACAGTGATCAGGAATGGGACTGATTTTTCCCCTCTGTAACCCTAAGGCGCAATGGCTAACTGTTGAGCTTCCAATGCAGCTTTAACAGAAAGCAGTTGATAGAATATAGACCAGGAATTGAGCTCATTGGACTTTTAAGTTTGTACAGTTTAATTATATAACTATAGTGGGTCAAATCTCAAACAATGATGAGTTGGAGTACAGGAAAGAGATAGAAAATCTGGTGAACTGATGTGACTACAATAATCTCTCCCTCAATGTCAACAAAACGAAGGAGATAGTCATTAACTTCAGCAAGCCTAGTGAAAGACATGCCCCTGTCTACATCAATAGAGACAAAATGGAAATGGTCGAGAACTTCAAGTTTTTAGGCGTTCAGATCACCAACAACCTATCCTGGTACCTCCATGCTGACGCTATAGTTAAGAAAGCCTACCAACGCCTCTATTTTCTCAGGAGGCTAAGGAAATTTGCATGTCCGCTATGACTCTCAGCAACTTTTACCATAGAGAGCATTCTTTCTGATTGTATCACAGCTTGGCATGGCTCCTGCTCTGTCCAAGGCTCCAAATAAACTACAAAGGGTCATGAATGAAGCCCGGATCATCATGCAAACCAGCCTCCCATCCACTGTTTATGTCTACACTTTCCGCTGTCTCAGAAAATAATCAAGGATGTCACGCACCCTGGGCATATGTTCTTCCATCTTCTTCTCTTGCAAAAAAGATGCAAAAGTCTAAGGACACATACCAGCCGAATCAAGAACAGCTTCTTCCCTGCTGCCATTAGACTTTCAAATGGATCTACCTTGCATTAAGATGGCCTTAAAAATGATGTGGAGATGCCAGCGTTGGGCTGGGGTAAAAATAGTAAGAAGTCTCACAACACCAGGTTACCGTCCAACCAATTTATTTGATAGTAAACTCACAAGCTTTCAGGATTTGCCCCTTCGACAGGTGAATGGAGTGATCTGGTTCTCCACTCAGCTGACAAAGGGGCAAACCCCGAAAGCTTGTGAATTAACTATCAAATAAATTGGTTGGACTTTAACCTGGTGTTGTGAGACTTCGTACTGGGCAAAAAAAACAATGCTTTTTAAATAAGAGTTAACAGCTTAAGGAGGTGGAATATAAGCAAAATGACTTGTGCAGTTGGAAATAATAATGGAAAATTCAAATTGCTTTATGAGTAACTCCCCAGTTATAAAAGCCAGTTTCACTGTATGCTAATACATGTCAATAATAAATCAAATCAAATACATCGTGGTTCATCTATAGGCTTCTCTGAAAGTACACTATGCCAAATGAAAGAGAATTTGTTGTACAAGTTGCAGAAGATGTGTAGCATTTGCATGATAGCTGGTCATAAGAATTTGTGCAAGAGACTTGGTGACTAACTAGAAATTAAGGAGGGCAGAGAAAGAAAGGGGAGATAAGACATCTTTAGCTGGTAAGGATTCCAACAGAACGTCTTCCACGAATTTTAAGAAATTATATCAAATTAAAACAAATTGTTTTTTTCTATTTTTCATTTATCAATAACTTATTGCATTGGTGAAGCAACATGGTGAATACTAAAAGTCGATTAATCATGCCATATCACATATACTCCATTCATTAAATTCGGGCTCATGGGAAGGTTACAATGGAGAATAAATTGAAAGGAAACATTAAAGTGCATGATAATTCCATTGAGAGTTCTGAACCTATGGAATATTTGAATGATCAGGGTTATGGCACTGAAAGTGAATGCGATAGGGCTTTTTTACCTGCAGAGGACATCATGATCATGCCAATTCTTCCCTTCTTGATATGCACATCCAGCTAAAGTGACTGGATAGTGATGTAATTATATTGTGCTGTTGATATATTTTATGTTTTAGGGAATTGTTTTAGAGTTCAGCTTTTTTTAAACAGACAGTTGGTATATCTCGGAGGAATATAGCTTAGATGCTTGGAAAGTGGGGTAATTTTTCATTTTAGCCATGTAAGTGTTTATTTAAGATGGGGTTAATGGACTCTTGCTTACAAAAGAAAAGGCTCCCTGGGGTCTTTTGATTAAAGGAATGGAATGTGAATTTAAGTATACAGGGTCATGTGGTAATTTGTTAATGGGAGGAACTAGGTATGTAGCAGAGACAGAAACAGCTTTGTTCGGTTGCCGGTTAGGATTTGTCTAAAAACTGAAGTCTGCAAGCTGTTCTGAAAATGAAAACCACCATTAACACCATTTATAGCAAGAGTGCCTGGGTTTGTTGAGTGTACTTAAAATGGACATTTGAGTCTCAGAGGAAAGTTGCTTATTTCGAACTGAAATAGTGATAAGTTAGCAATTAGAGTTGTTTCCTTTCATTTTTTAAATAATCTTAACAACTGTTATATGTTAAGCTGTTTTATTTTGTTAGAGTTATATTTAAACTGTGCTATAAAGTTTGTTTTGATAAAAGATCCCCAATTTGTAAGTAGAATTATGCCTAACCAGGCACAATCAACCTCTCATCCTTTGACTCTGTCTATACTTTCTGCTGCCTTGGCAAAGCAGCCAGCATAATTAAGGACCTCAAACACCTCGGACATTCTCTCTTCCAACTTCTTCCGTTGGGAAAAAGATAAAAAAAATCTGAGGTCATGTACCAACAGACCCTGCTGCCATCAGACTTTTGAATGGACCTCCCTTGTATTAAACTGATCTTTCTCTACACCCTAGCTATGATTGTAACACTACATTCTGCACTCTATTTCCTTCTCGACGAACAGTATGCTTTGTCTGTATAGCCAAGAAAAAATACTTTTCACTGTACATGTGACAATAATAAATCAAATCCAATAGTGCGAAGCACCCTATCCTCACATTTATACAAAAACAGAAAAACTGTTGGCTTCACAATATACTTTGGGATTTCGGTCCAAACAGTGATCAGAGAAGTCTCTCACCATCCAGACTCCTCAAGGAAGCCCATCACCAGTCACAGCTCACCTCCCCCCTCCCATCTGCCATATTCCCAGATGACAAAGAACAAAGAACAAAAACAGCCCGGGAAACAGGCCCTTCGGCCCAACAAGCCCGCGCCGCCATTTTAACATTACCAGTCCCCCCTCCACCCATGACCCTTATCTACGTTTATGGCATTCCACACTGAGGGAAAACTAATTTAGGGACAATTTATTACCTCCAATCAGCCTAATAGCACATCTTTGGGCTGTGGGAGTAAAACCGGAGCACCCGGAGAAAACTCACGCAAGCACGGGGAGAATGCACAAACTCCCACAGACACTGGCCCAAATTCATGTGTCTGCACAGCAAACAGTGATAGTCACTGAGCTGTCGTGTTGCCCAGCATCTGGTCCAGTTTAAGCGTACACTAACGACATGAAGTACTAGGCTACTCTCAAACATCCAAGAGCAGCCCTTGTACGACCCATCGCGTGTATGCCCCTCGTTGGACAACAAGGCGGACCGACTTAAAACCTGTGAATTAAAAGAGAAAAACAGTAGTATCATTCCACATCCTTATACATTACCAGGGACGTCCCAATGCTAATGAACCTTATTTAAAACAATCTCCTATATCCTCCCATCTCTAACCCACTCATGTGCCTGTCTAAGTAACTCATAAACAGCTCCAGCGTGCCTGCCTCCACCAGCGTGCTTGGCAGAGCATTCCATACTCCCACTACCCTCTGTGTGAAAAACCTCCCTCTAATATCCATGTTATACCTCTCCCCCCTCACCTTAAGCCCGTGGCCCCTCGTACTGTGTGTCTCTAACATAGGAAATAGCTTACCACTGTTTACTCTATCTATACCTTTCATAATCTTATATACTTCTATTAGATCCCCCCTTCAGTCGCCGTCTTTCAAGGGAAAACAGCCCCAATTTGCTTAATCTTTCCTCATAACCCAGTCCTTCCACACCAGGCAACATCCTGGTAAACCTCCTCTGCACTCTCTCCAGAGTCTCCATGTCCTTCCGGTAGTAAGGCGACCAGAACTGGACGCAGTACTCCAAATGCAGCCTAACCAACGTTCTACACAACTGCAACATTAGACTCCAGCTCTTATACTCTATATC
The DNA here is from genome assembly GCF_965287045.1 of Carcharhinus amblyrhynchos. NCBI lineage: Eukaryota > Metazoa > Chordata > Chondrichthyes > Carcharhiniformes > Carcharhinidae > Carcharhinus > Carcharhinus amblyrhynchos. Next base: position 82,966,487 of record NC_137332.1, on the reverse strand, counting down.
CCTTCCTGTAAAGGCTAACATACCATAAGCTTTCTTCACAACCTTCTCCACTTGTACTGCCACCTTCAAAGACTTGCACACTTGCACCCCCAGGTCCCGCTGTGTTTCTCTGCTCTTTATAGGCTTACCCTTTATCATATAACTCCCCCCTACATTATTCCAGCCAAAATGCATCACCTCACGTTTATCAGGATTAAACTCCATTTGCCATACATCTGCCCAATATACCAGCCTATCTATATCCTGTTGTATTGCCAGACACTGCTCCTCACTGCCCGCCAATTCAGACATCTTAGTGTCATCTGCAAATCTGCTGATCACACCACTTACTCCCTCTTCCAAGTCATTTATATATACTACAAAAAGAAGAGGTCCCAGTACTGAGCCCTGCGGCACACTACTAGTGACAGACCTCCAGCTAGAAAAGGACCCTTCCACTACTACTCTGTCTCCTTTTACCAAGCCAGTTCTCAATCCATCTAAATACCTGGCCTTGTATCCCATGAGCCTTTATCTTTTCAACCAACTTACCATGAGGGACTTTGTCAAATGCCTTACTAAAATCCATACAGACAACATCAACGGCTCGTCCTTCGTCGACCGTTTTTGTCACGTCCTCAAAAAATTCTACCAGATTCGCAAGGCAAGACTTCCCCTTTACAAAGCCATGCTGCGTATCCCTAATCAGATCGCGACGCTCTAAGCGCTCATACATCCTATCCCTAAGAATCCTCTCCATCAACTTGCCTACCACTGACATCAAAATGACTATTGGATTCTCTCCCCTTCGAAGGGGAATGCTAACTGGTGATGATTTTAACTTAAGATTCGCAACAGCACAGACAATGGGCAAGATTGAAAAGGCAAGCCTTTATCAGTAGCCTCAGCAGGAATTTCTGCAGTTCACATGGTGAAGATACTCCGACAATACTGTTAGATAGGAAGTTCCAGGATTTTGACCCAGCAACAATTAAGGAATACCAATGTATTTCCAAATCAGGATTCTGTTAAACTTGGGAGGGGCTCTTGGAGGTGGTACTCTCCTGCACCTGCAGTACAGGTCCTTCTACATGTTAGAGGTCACCGATTTAGATAATGCTGTTGAAGACATTTTGGTGAGTTGCTGCAGTTCATCTTTTCTTCATATCTGTTAATGGGATGTTGGTGTTGCTGGCAAAACTGGCATAAACTGCCCATTGATAATTGCCCTCGAGCAGCATGTTACTCACAACAACTGACTGCGGTCGAAGAATCAATCCAGATTGATCTTTTAAGTTCAAATCAGTTTTTTGTAAGATACTTCCTCAGTGCTGCCAACCTGTAAGAACCTCTCCACCCGAAGTGATCTAGTTGTCTCTATTTCTAGGACAACCAAAGTTGCATGTTTAACTAGCAACTTCCTTGACAAGGTCATTGCCATACACTGCGATTAATAGTATATTGACATGGTGGAGTGGGTGGATGCTGATGACAATCAGCGGATTGGTTTATTCCAGAAGGTGTTGAGCTTTGAACATTATTGGAGTTGCACTTATCCAGGCAGGAAGAGAGTATTCTCTTACTCTCCTGTAGTTGCTGGAAAGACTTTTGGAAGTCAGAAGGCGAATCACTTACTGCAGATGACCAATTTTCTGAAAAACAGACCAAGCACTGGAAAAACTCTGCATTGTAGAGAGAAACAGAAAAAGTTACAAATCGAATATGACTCTTCTTCAGAAGAACAGTCATATTGGACTTAACACATTAACACATTTCTAACCCTCAGATGCTGTCAGCAAACCCGCTGAGTTTTTCCAGCATTTCTATTTTTATTTCCAATTTCCGACATCCAGGGCATTTTGCTTTTATATTACCCAGTTTCTGACCTGCTGTTGTAACTGTTGTATTTACATGGCAGCTCCAATTAAATTTCTGGTCAATGGTGATTCCTTAGATGTTGATGGTGGGGGATTCTATGTTGGTACTTCAACGGAATATCAAGAGAAGGTGATTGGACACTTGTTGGGATGTGTGACATGAATATTATTTACCATTTATCAATCCAACAATCTCAGGTTCAAACATACAATAAGGGAAGGTTATTGATGAAGCAGAAAAAGATCTTTGGGGCACTGTCCCTTGTCAAGGCAACACAACAATGAACCAACAGACTACAGCTGATCCAACTCCCAAAGAAGTTCCTACTCAACTGAACCAGGACAATGCACCTCACTTCCAATTGGAGTTAATAACTAGATGCACTGCAAGAGTTAACAGCTGATCCCATATTACAAACCAAAAAGAAAGTTTCATTATCCAATTAAAATGAAATCAGCATCCAACCTAAACGTTAGAGTTCAATGAAACTCCTCTTGTTTTAGATTAGGATTTAAGGTTTTGCCAATGTAAGCAGTTGTCCATTGCAGCCATGTCTTGTAAGTGGAATGTTTGGTACTGACCATTTTTAAGGATTGAGGAATTAAATACCTAACAGTGGATGTTATAAAGGGAACAACTGGAAAATGCATATGAAGATAAAGCAATGAGACAAACAGCAGATAAATCTTCTTTACTCCATCCCCTCCTTAAGCTCGGTGGCCATTTTTACCTTGTGTCTCAATTAAACACCTTGGGACATTTTTTAAGGAAACATAAAAGTTTCTCCATAAACTTAAATTGTCTGCTGAGGAAGGGATGTTGTCCAGAATCCTAGGAGAACACCCTACTCTTCTTTACATGATGCCAAGGGCTCTTTAATGTTTACCTAAATCAGCGTATGAATCACCTTAATGTCTCACTGAAGGATTTAGTGTAATTTGCAAAACATATACAGCTCTCATATTTGTCAGAACACTAAATATGATTAAAAACTCATCCTGGATAGTCACCAGTTAAGGTCATGCAATGATTAAATTCTGTTTCTTGATAATGCCTACAACCAGAGTTGTCCATTCCTAATGGTACATTCCACCAGAGCTGTCATTCCTAATTACAATCCAACACTGTAAACAAGAGTCACAGTCACATAACAATTCTAGACAACCTCAACAAGGTGATTTCCCGACACCTACAGCCAATTTGCAGATGAAATTCAAGCAGCAGTTCGCAACCAGTTGAGCATATTCGACATACGGGATGAGGAAAAAGCCTATCATTTACACTTGCACACACACAAACTTACACACAAAACAATGGGGAGTTAATACCACCAGTTTCAGGGTTTTTTATTCATTTTGGATTAAAATCCTTACAGTTAACTTAAACATACTGTGCCACAAAATAAAAGGAAATGTAAACAAACAGTAGCTTGCCAAACTCAAACATGGATGGGAATAGTGCCAGGTATAGGTTGGCAAATGCAGGAATGGAACAAAAATACACAACAATAAACTTACCAATCTATATTGGAATCACCTTGGGTAGTTCCTGCGAATTGAGGAATACTTGCTTCCACTCTAATTCAATGGGTTCTGAGATGATAAAATGGTCAATAAATCCAACTTGCAATCTGCAGAATAGGCCACACATGAGACAAGTTGGGTAGGTGAGGTGTTTGGAGGTCTGTGAACACTCTCTGATGCCTTGACCTCACCCCTGAATGTTCCTGATGGAGTGTCTCAATGTTTGATGGCTTCCCAAATGAATATTCTCCATTTTGGTCCATCACAAGTCCAGGATTCCCATGAGTTGATGGGTATATTTGACCTTTTCAGGAATGCTTTGATTATATCCCTCAAACCTTTCCACTGTCCTCCTGGAAGTCCCCTGCTACACTGAGTTCAAAATAAATTTGGGGGGCAGTGTCAGGTAATGACATGTCCCATCTAGCTGAGATATTTGGAGTGACTAGCACCACGATGCAAGGCAAATTGGCTTAGGGAAGAATGCTGCGGTTGAGCCTTCTTTCTTGCCATTAGATTTGGAGGCTCTTGCAAAGGTGACACTTCTTCCGTGCTTTGAGATGCCTGCTGTAGGTATCCAAGTTTCTGAAGTATATAACAATGAAAGGATCAATGCTGCCCCTTAAACCATGATCTTAATTTTGGATTTGAGATCCTGGTCCGCAAATTCTTTTCCTCAATCAGCTGAAAGCTAAGCTGGCACATTGGAGGCAATGATAAGTTTCATCATCTACACCTGCCTTTTTGAGAGGAGGTTCCCAAAATGCAGAAAATGGTCTACATTTTCCTGCACAGCAGCATAATCCAAAACAGAATTTAAGAATCTTGCAATATAATATGGAGAAGAACTATGTTGATAATATAGAATATGTTGACACATATGACTCATTTCAGTGGAAAATGGCAAACAATACAGGCATGTTATGGGTATATTTTCTTAAGCATCTACTGCCTTTCATTTTCCTCTTTACTTGTTTGGGTTCTAGCATGAATTTATCAATCCTAGCCCATCTTAATTACTTCTCCTTTCTTTGCTTTCCCAACTTTCGTGGACACTTTGTATGCAGGTATATTTAGTACCCAGTCCTGCCCTTTTTAGAGCCACATGTTGCTTTTCACCATAGTATCATATTCCTGGTAGTGGCTATTTGCACCTGCAGCTCACCAAGCCTATATACCACATTCTGAGTATTTACATACGAACACTGTTAACCTGATCTAAATCTTACTGTACTTCTACTTAGTCTGATCCCACCAAATACCTTGCAATTTCTAACTCTGGGTGAGACAGTTAGCACTCAATCTCCTGCACAGCTTATTTCTTCTTATCACAGATTGAAGATAATTGGCAAAAAAAAACAACATAACGGAAAACAAAAAAGAAAACACTGAAAAACTTGTCTTACAGCAAGAGATCAGAATCTGAAATGCGCTGCCTGAGATTATGGTGGAGGCAGGTTCAATTGAGACATTCAAGAAGAAATTAAATTATCTGTAAAGAAAGAACATGCAGGGCTACAGAAGGCACTAGGTGAACTGCTCCTTCAGAAGGCCAGCACAGATACAACTGGCTGAATGGCCTCCTTCTGTACTGTAACCATTCTATGATTCAAAGGCGCATTAGCAGCAGTTGAGTAACAAAAGGAGATTACAGCCGTGTAATTTCATTTTCACAAATCAAGATACACAGTTGTTTTCCAATCGATACAACAGATTATTATTTAACTGCAAAATACTGATGACAAATCCTGACTGTACCTTAGGAGTTAATGGTTTTTCCAGGTACTGTGGATGATCTTTGTTTTGAAAGCTGTGAAATAACACTGCATAATAAGCTAGCAATTTCAATGAAAGAACCAAAGGACAGAAACAATTTGAAGCTATTCATGCTGTGTCCAAGGATACGAGCATTACTGCCTTGTGTTTGGGGAACAGACATCCTCTCAAAACTGACCTTCACGAGAATCTGGCTGTCTGCAGATAATTGGTGTTGGATAACTACCACTCAAAAGAAATGGCTTATAACGGTCATGTGATTTTTCACTGGCAATCACCCCAGGTAATACAAAGCTGTCTTTGTACTGAATGATTGGTTATGAAGATCCATAACATAAGAACATAAGAAATAGGAGCAGGAGTAGGCCAACTAGCCCTTCGAGCCTGCCCCGCCATTCAATAAGATCATGGCTGATCTGTCGTGGCTCAGTTCCACATTCCCGCCCTCTCCCCATAACCCTTAATCCCCTCTCTCATCAAAAACCCATCAACCCGCGTCTTAAAAATATTTAGCGAGGTAGCCTCCACCACTTCAACGGGCAGAGAATTCCAGAGATTCACCACCCTTTGAGTGAAGAAGTTCCTCCTCAACTCCGTTCTAAACCGACCCCCCTTTATCTTGAGGCTATGCCCCCTAGTCCTACTATCCTTTCTGAGCGGGAAGAGTCTCTCCACCTCTATCCTATCCATCCCATTCATCATCTTATACGTCTCAATGAGATCTCCCCTCATTCTTCTAAACTCTAATGAGTACAAGCCTAATCTATTCAGCCTCTCCTCATAGCTCAACCCCCTCAACTCCGGCATCAGCCTAGTAAACCTCCTCTGCACTCCCTCCAAGGCCAAAATATCCTTGCTTAAGTACGGCGCCCAAAACTGCACACAGTACTCCAGCTGCGGCCTCACCAATGCCCTATACAGCTGCAGCAAGACCTCCCTACTTTTATATTCAATCCCCCTCGCGATGAAGGCCAGCATCCCATTCGCCTTCCTGACCACCTGCTGCACCTGCAAGCTGGGTTTTTGCGACTCATGCACAAGGACCCCGAGGTCCCTCTGCACCGTCGCCTGCTGCAGTTTTTCTCCACGTAAGTAATAATCCTTCCTACCATTATTCCTACCAAAGTGGACCACCTTGCACTTGCCAACATTAAATTCCATTTGCCAGTTCCTGGCCCATTCGCCCAGCCTATCTAGATCCTTCAGTAGACTCTCCCCACCCTCCGCACAATTTGCCTTTCCACCAATTTTGGTGTCATCAGCAAATTTCGACACCCTACACTCGGTTCCCTCCTCCAGATCATCTATATAAATGGTAAATAGCTGAGGCCCCAGCACCGACCCCTGGGGCACTCCACTAGTCACCATCCGCCAATCAGAATAGCACCCATTGACCCCCACACTCTGCCTCCTATTTGACAACCAGTCCTCTATCCACGCTAACACCCTACCCCCAACTCCATGCCCCCTGACCTTCTGCAATAACCTCGTGAGGTACCTTGTCAAACGCCTTCTGAAAATCAAGAAAGACCACATCCACCGGCTCTCCTCTATCCACCGCCCTAGACACATCCTCATAGAACTCCAGTAAATTTGTCAGACACGACTTCCCTTTAACGAAACCGTGCTGCGTCTGCTCTATCAAGCAGTTCCCCTCAAGATGCATCAAACTAGATAACAAGATAACATCAAACTAGCTGTCCAAATTTCAAGTATGACATTAGTGTACCTTTAAGAGTTATTTTTAATCATGTACTGTGCAGTTGTAAGCAAACTTTTTCAGTTTGTTTTTCTCATTGTCACTGGACTGTCTACAAAAATCTTTCAATTGCTGCTTAAATGGGTTTGTTTATGACTCTGCATTGTTAGAAGGAAAACTGGTTGGCAGGTCAGCTGATAGTTTTTTTTTCATTTTCAGTTTGGGGCTGCAGGTTTGAGTTTTAGTTTTAGGAACGGCATCAAGCTGAAAACAACTGCCCCCCCCACCCCCCTGCGTTTTGGAAATTCTGTTGGTCACCTGAAAGCAACATCCCGCCTTTCTGAAGGGAGAATCTGCTTTTGGTGGCTTGCCTAGAGTCCCTGGTGTTCTGGGAAGCTGTGCTGACTTCAAACTGTTCTGACTCTATCCAAACTTTAGTTGATAAAAGCTCCCTAGTGGGTCATTTGAATCATACCTGAAGTGAAACATATCATATTTATCCTAGCAAAATTCAAGACGGAAACTTATGATCCAGGCAGGCTACATAAAACACTTTGGAGTTTCAGACCTGAATCATAACACAAGCCACAGTAAGAAATTTTAAAGTGAATTAAAAAAAGGACATGTCCAGTAACATCCACTGGATACAATGTAAAGTCAATGAGCACAGCTTACTAATTACATTTATGAAAGTGGAGTCCAACAGCTCCATTATACAAATGGCAACCCCAGCAAGTTTAAACTGAGTCCTACAAAGGAACTCTGATTCTTCAGTTTACCATATATACAGGTTATGTGTAAAACTGCTTTCAACTGTATGTACACTTTGGGGATGAATATATGTATAATATGTATGTTGTTGGCAACAATGAGAAACAGCAACTTGCTTAATTACATTTTTATTCCATGTCAAAGGAAGATCCATAAAAATTAGCAATATAGAAACATCAATGCTGATTGAATGTGTGTGCCCGAAAGCTTAACATTTAAAAGATAGACCCATGGCAATGGCACTTGTCAACAGGAAAACTATCTCCTGAGAAAGGCTTGTGCAGTTCTAACAGCACTAGCCAACACCAGTTCACTTGTGCCACCCAGTTATCTCAGACAGTGTGCCTGTCATTACAACTAAGTGTATGAAGCAAACTCGGTGTAGGGCTAGTGCCTTGCTATTTCCTACATTAAATTCTTCATACAGAGGATTTAAATTAATCCATACTTGGGCACATCACAGAGAACTAACAAACCTAACTAATAGTGTGTTGTGCTGGCCACACAACAGATGACCCTGGCTTAATCAGTGTTAATTCTGTTTTAACACATGCACCAGGTGCAAAATCCACTTAGGAAAAATGAAACTAATTCATAAGGACAAACCATCTGTGTGTCAATGTTTCAGTGCTTACCATAATTCTTCCAGTATAGTACACTCTATATTTCTCCAAAAAAAACCATAAGATGTTCATTATACAAAGACATAAACAACATCTATAAATATGTTTCTTCACCAAAAATTTGCAGCACAAAATGGGATAACAATAATTAAATAGAGGTGTACAGCAAAGAATGACAGCTTTCTGCATTAATGACTGTGTTCTTTGTTTAGTTTCACTGCGTCCTTCTGCATTTTGTTTTCTGCACTCTCATCTGGTACACAGTGCCCTTCTGATAACTCAGTGGGTGAATGCAAAGCATCAATGAGCCATACAAACCCAAGGGGTTTCAATTTTTGGCCTTGCTGAGTTAGCTGATGAAAACTGAGGCAATGGTAGGAATGACAATTTGGGGCTCAGTGGCTCTGGGGAAATTAACCAAGATTCCATCTCCTGATCTTAATATGTTGGATCATGACAGGATCAGGTATGATCCAGCTATCTCCCACCTCCCCCAACAGACAATTCAATATTCTGCCAAGACACATTTCTAGCTTTGCACATGAAGAATGGTGGCTTAGATGAGATATGGAAGAACTGTCGACACTCCTGGAATGCCGCCTTAATAAGACTTAATAGTTTTAGGAGGTGGAATAAAAGCAAAAAGACTCATGCAGTTAGGAACAATAATGGCAAATTCAAACTGCTTTATGAGTAACTCCCCAGTTATAAAAGCAGTTTCTAATCTAACCAAGAATACATCTATTGGGTTGATCAATGGCAAACTGTAACACACAACTGATGTGGCACCCAAGATGTCACATTTTACAATTATTGATCTCTCAATGAGGGGGAGCAGCAATCCGTACCATGTAACGTTCCCACCAACAACCAATGTATTCAGTTGTATAAAATCATCTTCACAAACCTGTGTCCTACCATTGTGCAGTACAGTGTGCTCAATAAATGGGTCCACCAGGTACAGTTACAAGTATAAAACCAAACTTAAGACTATTCGTATCTGTAAAACAAAGGAGCCATTGTATAATTCAATAGTTGAGAGATTGTTACGCCAATTATTGTAAATATTAAATTCTAAACTATTAATTGATGGTTCATGTAATCATTTCTTTCCTTTCCATTGGACTGTCAGGAAATTTTAAACAAGAACATAAGGAATAAGAGGTCATTCAGCCTCAAGCCTGCTCTGCCATTCTGTACCTCAACTACACCTTTCTACTCTATCCCCACATATCTTGACTCCTCGAGTTGGCAAAAATCTCTCAACTTCTAATTTGAATAAACTAACAACTGTGAATTCTCTTCTCTTTGCAGTAGAGAATTTCAAAATTCAAGAATATCATAAAAGTCTATTTACTTTGGAAGAAAAAGTAATGTGAATGCAGTCACTGATTGCAAATTGGCAACTCTGCATCAGAATAATCACACAAAATCATTCGTAGGTACAGAATTCAGGCACAAAAACAAAAATTGCAAAGAAAAATCTATATTGAAAGTGCAATTCAGGATGAGGTGGACATATGTTGTACAGTTATAATTAAGTAGTCAGAGCAGGTGTAAAATGTTGAGAGTGCAACTTCATTTCTGGTCCAGTTATTACTCATGGCAAACATTGACTTTTTTGAATTTGGAACAGCACTACAAACACAGGCTGTGCAATGCATCACACACGATTGTAAATTCACAGTGCCACAATGAGTAATGCAGTAAACTAAAATTCCCAATACAGCTACAGCTACAGCTACAACACTGCCATCTTCCCAGCAACATGGACAATTGCTCAGATATGCCCTGTAAAAAAGAAACAGGACAACTCCAACCCAGCCAATTACCACCCCATCAGTCTACTCTTGATCATCAGCAAAGTGATGGAAGAGGTCATCAACAATGCTATCAAGTAGCACTTACTCAGTAATAACCTGCTCATTGACACTCAGTTTAGGTTCCGCCAAGGTCATTCAGTGCCTGACTCATTAGAGCTTTGGTTCAAGCATGTACGAAAGAGCTCAACTCCAAATGTGAGGCAACAGTGACTGCCCTTGACATCAAGGCAGCATTTAACCAAGTATGGCATCAAGGAGCCTCAGCAAAGCTGGAGTCAATTGGATTCAGACAGAAAGTTGACTGGAGTCATACCTGGCAAAAAGGAAGATAGTTGTGGTGGTAGAAGGCCAATCATCAGAACATCACTACAACAGTTCCTCAGGATAGTGTCCTAGGCCCAACCACCTTCAACTGCTTCATCAATGATCTTCCTTGCATTATAAGGTCAGAAGTGGGGGTGTTCGCTGATAACTGTGCAATGTTTAGAAACATTCACAACTCCTCAGATACTGAAGCAGTCTACGCCCAAATGCAGGAAGACCAGGACAAAATACACAGGTGGACTGACAAGTGGCAAGTGACATTTGTGCCACACAATGCCAGGCAATGGCCAGGCCCAAAAAGAGGATGTAACCATCACCTCTTAACATTCAATGGCATTACCATCACTGAATCCACCACTATCAACATCCTGGGTGTTACCATTGACCACAAACTAAACTGGACTAGCCACAGAAATACTGTGGCTACAAGAGCAGGTCAAAGGCTAGGAGTCCTACAACTCACCTCCTAATTCCCCAAAGTCTGTCCTCTATTCACATGGCACAAGTCAAGAGTGTGATGGAATAATTTCGATTTGCTCAGGCAAGTATAATTCAAACAGCACTCAAGAAGCTCGACACCAAGCAGAACAAAGCAGCACACTTGATTGCTACCACTTCACAAAACATTTAATCCCTCCACCACTGCTGAACAGAGGCTGCGATGTGTATCATCTATAAGATGACTGTAGGAACTCACCAAGATTCCTCAAGTAGCACCTTCTAAACCAACAAACACTAGATGGGCAAGAGCAGCAGATCCCCGAAAACACCACCATCTAGACATTCCCCTTCAAGTCATTCACCATCCAGACTTGGAAATATATCGTCATTTCTCCACCGTTGCAGGATTAAATCCTGGAATCCCTCCCTGATAGCATGGTGGGTGTACCTACAGCTCAGGAACTGCAGCAGTTCAAGACAGCAGCTCCCCACCACCTTCACAAGGGCAACCAGGGATAGGCAATAACTATTGGCCCAGCAAGCAACATCCAAATCCCATAATTCTTTTTTAAATGACAAGGATAATCTGATGTCATGCAACTTGGTGAAGCTATCAAACCAAGGAATAGGAGTTGCAATGGTAAAGTTGGCGGGCGGGCAGGGCGAGAATTCAACTAGAAATTACAACATGGATGGAGAATTAAAGGAATTGATAGGCGGTTCTGTGGGCAAAAGCGGGACTCCAAGACGGTAGTCTGCCTCCCTGGAGCAGGGGTACAGGATGTTTCGGAGAGGGTAGAGGGAAATTTGAAGGGCCAAGGGACCCAGGCTGATGTAACTATACACATAGGAGAGAGAGACGTAGGAAGGAAGAGCAGGGGGGATATACATAGGCAGTTCAGGGAGTTTGGGGCCAGGCTGAAGTGCAGGGCCTCCAGGGTGGCATTCTCTGGGCTGCTGCCTGTGCCCAGTATCAGTGGAGCTAAGAATAATGAGATCCTACAGCTGAATGCGTGGCTGAAGGATTGGTGCAGGACAGAAGGTTTTACTTTTGTAGACCATTGGGAAGTCTTTGTGAGGGAAGGGCACCTGTACAAGTGGGATGGAGAACATTTAAATGGGAAGGGCGCAAATATTTTAGCTGGGAGATTAGCTGGAGTGTTTCAGCATGGTTTAAATTAATATGGGGGGGGGGGGGGTGGGGAGGAGACAGATAGCTCAGTAGGCACTGGGATTGGGAGTGAGTTGGGTGACAGGGTAAGTCTAGATGAGAGGAAATTCTCCCAGGAGAAGGAGGATCCGAGTGGGCCTGTAGGTCTTCAGTGCATCTGTTTTAATGCGAGGAGTGTGGCAGGTAAAGCGATGAACTTAGGGCCTTAATGCTCGCGAGGAATTTAGATGTGGTGGCTGTGATGAAGACGTAGTTAAAGGAAGGGCAGGACTGGCAGCTAAATATTCCTGGGTATAAGTGTTTTAGGCACGAAAAGAGGAGGGGGAGTGGCGCTGTTAGTTAAGGAGCACATCACAGCAGTGCAGAGGGAGCATAACATAGAGGGGTTAGGAATTGAGTCTCTGTGGGTGGAGTTGAGGAATAGGAAGGGTGCAATTACTATGCTAGGGGTGTACTACAGACCGCCCGACAGCCCGCGGGCAGTGGAAGAGGGTATATTAGCAGGCATTTTGGATAAGTGTAGGAAGAACAGGGTTGTTGTAGTGGGAGATTTTAATCTCCCTGGGGTGGATTGGAAGGTGCCTAGAGCCGGGGGTTCAGACGGGGAGGAATTCGTAAGATGTGTATTGGAAGGGTCCTTGGAGCAGTATGTAGATAGCCCGACTAGACAGGGGTCTATACTGGATTTAGTTCTGGGCAATGAGCCGGGTCAGGTGGTTGAGGTTGCAGTAGGTGAACATGTGGCTAATAGCGACCACAATTCTGTCTACTTTAGGATACTAATGGAAAAGGATGAGTGCTGTCCTAAGGGGAGGGTACTAAATTGGGGGAAGGCTAGATACAGCCGGATTAGGCAGGAGCTTAGGGATACAGACTGGGGTAGGCTGTTCGAGGGCAAGTCCACATTAGGTATGTGGGAGTCTTTCAAGGGAAAACTGAAATGGGTGCAGGAAAGACATGCGCCAGTTAAGAGGAAGGATGGGAAAGGTAGGATTAGAGGGCTGTGGATGGCAATACAACAGGATACAGATAGGCTGGTATATTGGGCAGATACATGGCAAATGGAGTTTAATCCTGATAAACGTGTGGTGATGCATTTTGACTGGAATAACGTAGGGGGGAGTTATATGATAAAGGGTAAGCCTATGAAGAGCACAGAAACACAGCGGGACCTGGGGGTGCAAGTGCGCAAGTCTTTGAAGGTGGCAGTACAAGTGGGGAAGGTTGTGAAGAAAGCTTATGGTATGTTAGCCTTTATAGGAAGGGGTATAGAGTATTAGAGCTGGAGTCTAATGTTGCAGTTGTGTAGAACGTTGGTTAGGCTGCATTTGGAGTACTGCGTCCAGTTCTGGTCGCCTTACTACCGGAAGGACGTGGAGACCCTGGAGAGAGTGCAGTGGAGGTTTTCCAGGATGTTGCCTGGTGTGGAAGGACTGGGTTATGAGGAAAGATGAGCAAATTGGGGCTGTTTTCCCTTGAAAGATGGCGACTGAGGGGGGGATCTAATAGAGGTATATAAGATTATGAAAGGTATAGATAGAGTAAACAGTGGTAAGCTATTTCCTATGTTAGAAACGCACAGTACGAGGGGCCATTGGCTTAGGGTGAGGGGGGAAGAGGTATAACACGGATATTAGAGGGAGGTTTTTCACACAGAGGGTAGTGGGGGTATGGAATGCTCTGCCAAGTACGCTGGAGCTGTTTAAGAGTTACTTAGTAAAAAGTCTGACAACACTTTTTACTGTGTTTACGCCAGTCCAACGCCGGCATACCCACATTAAGAGTTACTTAGACAGGCATGTGAGTGGGTTGACGATGGGAGGATATAGGAGATTGTTTTAAATAAGGTTCATTAGCATTGGGACGTCCCTGGTAATGTATAAGGATGTGGAATGATACTACTGTTTTTCTCTTTTAATTCACAGGTTTTAAGTCAGTCCGCCTTGTTGTCCAACAAACGGCATACACGCGATGGGTCGCACAAGGGCTGCTCTTGGATGTTCGAGAATAGCCTAGTGCTTCATGTCGTTAGTGTACGCTTAAACTGGACCAGATGCTGGGCAACACGACAGCTCAGTGACTATCACTGTTTCCTGTGCAGACACATGAATTTGGGCCAGTGTCTGTGGGAGTTTGCGCATTCTCCCCGTGCTTGTGTGGGTTTTCTCCAGGTGCTCCGGTTTCCTCCCACAGCCCAAAAATGTGCTATTAGGCTGATTGGAGGTAATAAATTGTCCCTAAATTAGTTTTCCCTCAATGTGGAATGCCATAAGCATAGATAAGGGTCATGGGTGGAGGTGGAACTGGGAATGTTAAATGGCAGCACGGACTCCCCCGGGCTGTTTTTGTTCTTTAAAGTGTATGGCAGCTGTGGCTGTTGGATGAGGGAATTACACCATGTTAATGCACTGCCTTAAAAGGCTGCCAACCCTTCTGGGTTTTCCTGGAACCTCCAGGAACTAAAAATTCATCTCCCAGCCACTGCTGCAAACAATACAGGAGATATATTCTCAAAGAATCTTGAACAATGAATCAGATTTATTAACTTCTTATGAATTCAATACATTCTGGAGACTGTAATTTAACAACTCATTGACATCTATCATTATTCATTCACACTGGCTTAATGATTCACAACACACCATAAAGTTAGTGCCTTCCAATAAAACGTTCTAGAATATTTCCAGAGTTGGAAACCTTACTAACCAACCAGCTACCTGGGTGGCTGTTTTTTTTCTGGAGCACACCTTTAATTCCAATGAAGAGAATACAAATATCAAGGTCCAGGACATGGTGTAAACTATTCAAAATCCATCTCAAAAGTTACTTCATCCACTCCAGTGTCAGTTCAATCTTGTCACAAGGATGGGCAGGAATGTCTGGCATATTCCTGTCATCCCACAAAAGGAACTGGTTAATTAAATGGAACGGTCTGATTGAAATTGGCTTGGGTATCAGCCATGGGACTTACTGCAGCAGTCAGCAAAGTCCACATTAGCAGTGGCTGGAGTGGGATGCATAAACAACAACTGAAAAGTAAAATTCAATTAATACAAGCTTGCTTTTAATGATTATAATAAAATGTGTTTCTTTAGACCCTTTGGAAGCTGATTTGTCTCAATTAACCAACTGTCTCACCTATTAGGAGTTAGACGACTGACAGCTTGCTTTAAATCTGTTAACTACAAATAATCAGTATTTGTTTAGTACTTCATCATCGCTAAGTGCTACATTTATATTCATTCATACGTGTGTACAAAATCTATTAGGGCAGTTCATAAGAATGTGATTCTGCAACAAATTAAGTGCCTGAACATTGTGTTTTTTGACATATGAGCAATATCGTGGCAAAACCTTCAGTAAATTTAAAATCATGCAGACATTTTGTCTAAGTTTTAAAGCAAACTATTAGCTAAGACAAGAGAAGATTTGCAACCTTTTCAGAAGAATGATGATCCAACAAATAAGGTAGTCAGGGTGTATTCTAATTTGCTTAGGGGCAATTTTCATACTGTATGAACATGGAAAAGGTCAGTATTCAGAAAACGTGAACTTTAAAATGCCCTAAAGTGATTATATTTTCCTCAACTTGCAAACCTTTCTTCCAAACCTAGTGTGGTGAACCCTAGAATCTAGATCTTATAAACTTTGCTTTTAATTTTTTGGACTCAATATTGACAGTAACCAAAAGACTATGGGATCATACATATAGCCCTATTTTCAAGATCACTTCCTTCACTCCAAGATTAGAGATTCTTAGCAAGTACCCTTCTCAAAATAAAAGTGAAGTAACCAATTCTTTATACCATACCTAGACAAAACTGTAGAAAAGCAACAGTAAAGTGTCTACTTGCTGGAATTCAAAGTAATTGCAATCCTTTTGTTTAGATGCCAGAATATAAATGCGGGGATGCATTTCAAGTTCAAAAGACATAGGCGCACATCAGTGTTGGGAGGGAGGGAGGGACACAATGTGATGGGAATAAGATAAAGAAAGATTAAAAGCATTGAAAGTCATTTTTTTTCCTTGCAAGCCAATGTGTCAGAACAATAGTGCACTATACATCAACATCATGTACCACTAAGCAATTATCAGTACACCTGCAGAGTAGTTTTGCTCTTTCAGGGCCACAGATCATGGGCTGACTCCCATTACAACACGGTCAACTATCTGTAAAGCATGAAAAAAAATTGTGGCACAACATAGAACATGCAGTATGTTTCAGTCACTTTTACTTTCCACTTTCGAGAAAATAAGTTTGATTTGATTTATTGTTGCACGTATTAACATACAGCAAAACATATTGTTTCTTGCACGCTACACCGACAGGACATACCATTCATAGAGAAGGAAACGAGAGTGTGCAGAATGTAGTGTTACAGTCATAGCTAGAGTGTAGACAAAGGTCAACTTTATACAAGGTAAGTCCATTCAAAAGTCTGATAACAGCAGGGAAGAAGCTGTTCTTGAGTCAGTTGGTACGTGACCTCAGACTTTTGTATCTTTTTCACAATGGAAGAAGGTAGAAAAGAGAATGTTCGGGGTGCGTGGGGTCCTTAATTATGCTGGCTGCTTTGCCGAGGCAGCAGGAAGTGTAGACAGAGTCAATGGATGGGAGGTTAGTTTGCGTGATGGATTGGGCTACGTTCATGACCTTTTGTAGTTTCTTACGATCTTGGGCAGAGCAGGAGCTATGCCAAGTAGTGATACAACCAGAAAGAATGCTTTCTGCGGTGCATCTATAAAGTTTGGTGAGATTCATAGCTGACACATCAAATTTCCTTAGTCTTCTGAGAAAGTAAAGGCATCAGTGGGCTTTCTTAACTATAGTGTTCACATGGAGGGGCCAGGACAAGTTATTGATGATCTGGACAGCTAAAAACTTGAAGTTCTCGACCCTTTCTACTTCAACTCCATTGATGTAGACAGGGGCATGTTCTCCTTTACGCTTCCTGAAGTCGATGACAATCTCCTCTGTTTTGATGACATTGAGGGAGAGATTATTGTTGCCGCACTAGTTCACCAGATTCTCTACCTCATTCCTATACTCTGTCTCATCATTGTTTGAGACCCGAACCACTATGTTGAGTGGCACAAGGTTAACAGCTGCTATGGCAAACCGGTGTTGGGGATGATTGTGGAGATGGTGTTGTTGCCTATCCTTAGTGATTGTGGTCTGAGAGTTAGGAAAGTCAGGATCCAGTCACACAGAGAGGTACCAAGGCCCTGGCCACAGAATTTGGAGATGAGTTTTGTGGGAATAATAGTGTTGAAGGCTGAGCTGTAATCAATAAATACGAGTCGGACATACGTGTCCTTGTTATCTAGGTGTTCCAGGGTTGAGAACAGGGCCAGGGCGATGGCGTCTGATGTGGACCTGTTGGGGTAATGGATCTGGGTAACCCGGGAGGCTAGAACTGATTCGTGCCATGACTAGCCTTTCAAAGCACTTCATAATGATGGATGTCAGAGCCACCGGTCAACAACCATTAAGGCACACTGCTTGGTTTTTCTTAGATACTGGGATGATGGTTGTTTTTTTGAAGCTATTTGGTTAAAAATTTGCTTTATTAGGTTTGGTAGCTCAGCACCTAAATACTGCTTAAAAAGAGGTTTGATGTCAAAACTTTTATTCTTGCACTCATCAGCAAGTTTACCAAATTTCAAAAGGAGCAATAATTTGTACTGCATGAAAAGAGGTTGCTGATTGGTTGGCAAGTGAGCAAGGTGTTGACGTGGGGAATGCACCAGGGAGCAATTGTTCGCCATAGTCTTATTTAATTCAAAACAGGTGCAATGACTAGACATGTTCCTCATGCTTGCAACAGTTAGCTCCCTGCTTATGAATATGTGTAGGTGATAGCAAGTATGAACAAGCCATATTGCAAACCCAGCTAATAATCCTAGAATCCCTAAAGTGCAGAAAGAGGACATTCAGCCCATTAAGTCTGCACTGACTCTCCAATAGTGCATCCTACCAAGGTCCTATTCTCATAATCACCCTGCTAATCCCCCTACCCACACATCCTGCCTCACCAAGCAGCAATTTAGCATGACCAATCAACCTAACTTGCACATCTCTAGACTATGGAAGGAAACTGAAGTAGCCCAAGAAAACCCACACAAATATGGGATGAACGTGTAAACTTCACACAGACAGTCAACAAAGGCTGGAATTGGTCTCTGGTGCTATTAGGCAGCAGTCTAAACACTATGGTCACCGTGCCACCCTTAAACTAAATTAAGATTTAATAATCTTAAATTGATTGTTATTGCGATTCTTCACATACTTCTGAAGGGATCTGAAGGGATCTGAAGTGGTTCAGTTCCACTTTCCTGCTCTCTTCCCATAACCCTTAATTCCCTTGTCTATCAAAAACCTATCTACCCATGACTTAAATATATTTAGCGAGGTAGCCTCCACCACTTCAACGGGCAGAGAATTCCAGAGATTCACCACCCTTTGAGTGAAGAAGTTCCTCCTTCTTATGTTAGACTTATGAGGGCCTAAGACCACCACTTGAAAACCTGAAAAGTGCCTAGCTTACCTCAGATTACCCTTTAAGGGTAAGGTATCTCAAACGTTCCAGCAGTAGCTCTGCTACAATGCAGTAGCAACATAAATGCTTTTTTTCTACTAACAAGGCGCTGTTGCTAAGCTACAACGATATTTGCCTATCACACTACTGAGTAATAATGGTATACGAATTTCAGTGCTGGTGTAATGTCAGGTACACAGCTTTAACAGAAAACAGTTGATAGAATATAGAGCAGGGACTGAACTTATTGGGCTTTTAAATCTGTACAATTTAACTATATAACCACAGTGAGTCGGATCTCAAACGATGATGAGAGGAAGTGCAGGAAGAGGCTGGCTAGGGTGAACGTTGGTCCCTTAGCGGATGAGAAAGGGGACCTAGTGGTAGGGGATGGGGATATGGCTAAGGTCTTGAATAACTTTTTTGTTTCTGTCTTCACGGAGGAGGACGTGAATAATTTGCCGGGTGTTAGCGATGGAAAGGTGGTAGGACTGGAGGGTCTTAATGACATTACTGTTACTAGAGAGGTGGTGCGCAACAGACTGGAGGGGCTGATTGTGGACAAGTCCCCAGGACCGGATGGAATGCATCCGAGGGTTCTGAAAGAAATGGCGGAGGTGATAGTGGATGCCTTGGTGGTTATTTTCCAGACGTCGCTGGATTCCGGGGAAGTGCCGGAGGATTGGAAAACGGCTAATGTTACGCCGTTGTTTAAGAAGGGTGCCAGGCAAAAGGCGGGGAATTACAGGCCGGTTAGTTTAACGTCTGTGGTAGGTAAAATGTTAGAATCCGTCATTAAGGAGGAAATTGCGAGGCATCTTGAAGGGAATTGCTTGATAGGGCAGACGCAACACGGTTTCATTAAAGGGAAGTCGTGTCTGACAAATTTACTGGAGTTCTATGAGGATGTGTCTAGGGCGGTGGATAGAGGAGAGCCGGTGGATGTGGTCTTTCTGGATTTTCAGAAGGCGTTTGATAAGGTACCTCACAAGAGGTTACTGCAGAAGGTCAGAGGACATGGAGTTGGGGGTAGGGTGTTAGCGTGGATAGAGGATTGGTTGTCAAATAGGAGGCAGAGAGTGGGGGTCAATGGGTGCTATTCGGATTGGCGGTTGGTGACTAGTGGGGTGCCCCAGGGGTCGGTGCTGGGGCCTCAGCTATTTACCATTTATATAGATGATCTGGAGGAGGGAACCGAGTGTAGGGTGTCGAAATTTGCTGATGACACCAAGATTGGGGGAAAGGCAAATTGTGCGGAGGGTGTGGAGAGTCTGCAGAAGGATCTAGATAGGCTGGGCGAATGGGCCAGGAAATGGCAAATGGAATTTAATGTTGGCAAGTGTGAGGTGGTCCACTTTGGTAGGAAGAATGGTAGGAAGGACTATTACTTACGTGGCGAAAAACTGCAGCAGGCGACGGTGCAGAGGGACCTCGGGGTCCTTGTGCATGAGTCGCAAAAACCCAGCCTGCAGGTGCAGCAGGTGGTCAGGAAGGCGAATGGGATGCTGGCCTTCATAGCGAGGGGGATTGAATATAAAAGTAGGGAGGTCTTGCTGCAGCTGTATAGGGCATTGGTGAGGCCGCAGCTGGAGTACTGTGTGCAGTTTTGGGCGCCGCACCTGCGCAAGGATATTTTGGCCTTGGAGGGAGTGCAGAGGAGGTTTACTAGGCTGATACCGGAGTTGAGGGGGTTGAGCTATGAGGAGAGGCTGAATAAACTAGGCTTGTACTCGTTAGAGTTTAGAAGAATGAGGGGAGATCTCATTGAGACGTATAAGATGATGAATGGGATGGATAGGATAGAGGTGGAAAGACTCTTCCCGCTCAAAAAAGACAGTAGGACTAGGGGGCACAGCCTCAAGATAAAGGGGGGGCGGTTCAGAACGGAGTTGAGGAGGAACTTCTTCACTCAAAGGGTGGTGAATCTCTGGAATTCTCTGCCCGTTGAAGTGGTGGAGGCTGCCTCGCTAAATATTTTTAAGAAGCGGGTTGATGGGTTTTTGATAAGAGAAGGGATTAAGGGTTATGGGGAGAGGGCGGGAAAGTGGAACTGAGCCACGACAGATCAGCCATGATCTTATTGAATGGCGGGGCAGGCTCGAAGGGCCAGATGGCCTACTTCTGCTCCTATTTCTTATGTTCTTATGTTCTTATGAAAGAGATAGAGAACCTGGTAAACTGGTGCGACGACAATAATCTCTTCCTCAATGTCAACAAAACGAAGGAGATAGTAATTAACTTCAGGTACCGTGGTGGAAGACATGCCCCTGTCTATATCAATGGGGACGAACTGGAAATGGTCAAGAGCTTCAAGTTTTTAGGTGTCCCGATCACCAACAACCTGTCCTGGTGACTCCATACTGACACTATCGTTAAGATAGCCTATTAATGCCTCTATTTTCTCAGGAGGCTAAGGAAATTTGGCATGTCCGCTATGACTCTCACCAACTTTTACCATAGAAAGCATTCTTTCTGGTTGTATCACAGCTTGGCGTGGCTCCTGCTCTATCCAAGGCCACAAAAAAACTATAAAGGGTCATGAACAAAGCCCAGATCATCATGCAAACCAGCCTCCCATCCATTGTCTATGTCTACACTTCCCGCTGTCTCAGAAAATAATCAAGGATGTCACGCACCCTGGGCATATGTTCTTCCACCTTCTTCCCTTGCAAAAACGATGCAAAAGTCTAAGGACACATACCAATCGAATCAAGAACAGCTTCTTTCCTGCTGCCATCAGACTTTTAAATAGACTTACCTTGCATTAAGTTGATCTTTCTTTATATCCTAGCTATGACCATAACACTAGAATCTGCACTTTCTCCTTTCTCTGTATACTGAGCAAAAAGCAATGCTTTTTAAATGAGAGTTAATAGCTTAAGGAGGTGGAATATAAGCAAAATGACTTGTGCAGTTGGAAATAATAATGGAAAATTCAAACTGCTTTATGAATAACTCCCCAGTTATAAAAGCCAGTTTCATTGTATGCTAATATACGTCACAATAATAAATCAAATCAAATATATCGTGGTCCACCTACGGGCTTCTCTGAGAGTATATTACGCCAAATGAGAGAGAATTTGTTGTAGAAGTTGCAGAAGATGTGTAGCATTTGCATGATAGCTGGTCATAAGAATTTGTGCAAAAAGCTTGGTGACTAACTAGAAATTAAGAAGGGCAGAGAAATAAAGGGGAGATAAAACATCTTCAGCTGGTAAGGATTCCAACAGAATGTCTTCCACGTATTTTAAGAAATTATTTCAAATAAGAGCAAATTGCTTTTTTCTCTTCTATTTTTCATTTATCAATAACTTATCACATTGGTGAAGCAACATGGTGAATACTAAAAGTCAGTTTATCGTGCCATATCACATATACTCCATTCACTAAAATTCAAGCTCATGGGAAGATTCCAATGGAGAATAAATCCAAAGGAACAATTTAAAGTGGGTGATAATTCCACTGAGAATTCTGTACCTATGGAATACTTGAGTGATCAGGGTTATGGCACAGAGTGAATGTGGTAGGGCTTTTTTACCTGCAGAGGACATCATGACCACGCCAATTCTTCCCTTCTTGATGTGCACATCCAGCTAAAGTGACTGGATAGTGATGTAATGATACTGTGCTATTAATATATTCTATGTTTAAGGGAATTGTTCAGCTTTTTTTAAGCAGACAGTTGGTATATCTGGGAGGAATACAGCTTAGATGCTTGGAAAGTGGGATAATTATTCATTTTCGCCATGTAGTGTTTACTTAAAATGGGGCTAACGGACTCTTGCTTACAAAAAGAAAAGGTTCCCTGGGGTCTTTTGATTAAAGCAATGGAATGTGAGTTTAAGTATACAGGGTCATGTGGTAATTTGTTAATAGGAGGAACTAGGTATGTAGCAGAGACAGAAACGGATTTCTTTTCGGTTGCTGGTTGGGGTTTGTCTAAAAACTGAAGTCTGCAAGCTGTTCTGAAAATCAAAACCTCTGAAAACTTCAACGCTATTAATACTATTTATAGCAAGAGTGCCTGGGTTTGTTGAGTGTACTTAAAATGGACATTTGAGTCTCAGAGGAAAGTTGCTTATTTCGAACTGAAATAGTGATAAGTTAGCAATTAGAGTTGTTTCCTTTCTTTTTTTACCAATTGTTCAACTGTTATATGTTAAGCTGTTTTATTTTGTTTGAGTTATATTTAAACTGTGCTATAAATAAAGATTGTTTTGATAAAAGATCCCCAATTTGTAAGTAGAATTACGCCTAATCAGCCTCTCATCCACTGACTCTGTCCATACTTCCTGCTGCCTCGGCAAAGCAGCCAGCATAGTTAAGAGCCCCAAGCCACCCTGAACATTCTCTCTTCTAGCTTCTTCCGTTGGGTAAAAGATAAAAAAAACTGAGGTCACGTACCAAAAGACTCAAGAACAGCTTCTTCCCTGCTGCCATCAGGCTTTTGAATGGACCTCCCTTGCATTAAACTGATCTTTCTCTACACCCTAGCTATTTTTGTTACACTACATTCTGCACTCTGTTGTTTCCTTCTCTATGAATGGTATGTTTGTCTGTATAGCCCACAAGAAACAATACTTTTCACTCTACACTAATACATGTGACAATAATAAATCAAGTCAAATACAGCGAAGCATCCTATCCTCACATTAAACCAAAATAGAAAAATTGTTGGGGCCTAGTCTGGCTTCACAATATACCTTGGGGTTCGGGTCCAGAACCCAGTGATCAGAAAGGTATCTCCCCAATCAGACCTCTAAAGGAAGCTCACCACCAGTCAAAGCTCCTCTCCCCTCTCCCACCTGTCCACAGCTTCGCCCACTCCCACCAGCTGCAATGGCCAATTCTCCACTTCCCAAACCACAACAGCCAAGCTCTCACTTTCCATTCTTAAGTTATGATTTCCAACCAATCCCCTCTTGACTTCTGAGGCCATCCCCAAGAGTCCCCCATCTACCAACCACAGGCCAGACTGTTGACCTAGCTGGTTGTAGGGCAAGAAACAGAACAGTCCATGCCAGAATCATGTTTATTTCAGCCTTCCCACGCTGGATCCTAAGGATCTATATCAGAGCTAAAACCGCTTGTAATCTTGAAATCAAAAATGCCAATGATGTGCAATTCCTTTATTTCATATAGTTTGAAATTCTCAAAGGATATAGTCCCATTGGAGGCCTGTGACTACAAAGAATAATGACTGCTAATTGGATTGATACTCTGTACACCCACCTCTGCAGCTCAACTAGTATCCATAGATCTTCCATAAATATTGGGATCATCTACAGGAAGAAAACTATAACTGTCACCTACATTATTGCTCTCGTGTTGTCAGATCTGCTTTCCGGTGTAAATGAGATACATGTTGCACCAATAGAACATTGGTCCACAATATAAAGGAGGGCTTTTGAGATTCACTTTGTTAAAATTAAAAATGCCTTGCTTAGAGCCATTGATTTATACAGAAAAGGACAGTTCATTGGCACCCATCCCGTACCAGGCCAATGTCAAGTGATCTACTTAATTGAAGTCACTGACACTTGCAAATTCTTGTTGCACAAATGGTTCCTCTTCAAGAAAGCAATGGATTCAGGATTGTGTAAAATTGTGTCACTCAGCTCCTGGTCTCAACTACAAGGCCTCACATCTCAGTTTCCCTTCAGGCAGCTCTTGAAGATGTCTCTGCGTTGGTCTCTTGCACTTTGATCTTTTCATATATACTCAAATACACCATTCTAACTACAAATGATCGAAGTCTTTCCTTTAATTCCCTCATAACTCAAAGCCTATATTAAGATATTAAGTTCTGTTATTCTGTGCAAACCATGCCAGCACTTTTAAATATGCAGACCTCAAACTTAAATCGCTGTGTGTATCCATTCATTCCTTGATCATACAGGAGTCAAAATAGTTACATATAAAGTAGCCCCTTAGTCAATGGTTACAGCTCAGGTCACATAACAATACAATCCCCGGATGTGATCAGACTAAAAGGTGCAATGCAAAATAAGTTATTATCTGCACTCAAGGTTTATAACGCTAATATCAATGCTATATTTATGATTTATTACAAACTACTTATTCCATTAACCCAGAAAGAATTAACAATGGTCCCAAGTTTCAGCTATCAATATTCAAACAGAGGGAAAAAGCTCAATTCACAAACTTGCATATAAAAAGGAATAGCCTATTAATACTGCTCAAAAAACAAAACAAGCAGAATGCTTTACAAAACAAAGAACACAGGTAACAGTCTGGGCATGAAAGGTAATGTGGACTAATTCTGTCATGTTTCTTTCCTTACTTCAGTAAGATATTACATCATACAGCAACACACAAGGAAGTGAGTAACTTCAGCCCCTCATTGCTGACATTGTAAAACCCACAAAGTACAAGTCACCCACTCAGCACAATATCTGCTCCACAAAGCAGTTTTCAATAGTAGTAAATCATCTACAATTCATAATTTGCAGCAGTCAAAATGTATGTGAATCCTTCTTTAAAACATGCCAGGTGGGAAAAGTATAGGCACTGCAGATTTTGGATGAACTGTATAGACACATTCAGCTTTGATTATTTTCAGTTTACTGCATCTGAATCCTTAGCTATGCAAATAATCTGAAACATCCTCCTGCTTATCCATTATCTCCCGCAGGTTTTGACAGTTGTCCCAAGCTGTCAGGCAATCTGCCTGCTTGCTTTATCATACATTTAACACTGTTCCAAGTCATTTTTCCCCCACTTGCCACAGCATCAACATTCTAGTGGTGTGTTAGAACCATAGAAAATTTACAGCTCAGAAACAGGCTTTTGGCCCTTCTTGTTTGTGCCAAACCATTTTTTGCCTAGTCCCACTGACCTGCACTTGGACCATATCCCTCCACACCCCTGTCATGCATGAAGCCGTCCAAGTTTTTCTTAAATGTTAAAAGTGACCCCGCATTTACCACTTTATCCGGCAGCTCATTCCACACTCCCATCACTCTCTGCGTGAAGAAGCCTCCTCTAACATTCCCTTTAAACTTTTCTCCTTTCACCGTTAACCCATGCCCTCTGGTTTTTTTTTCTCCCCTAACCTCAGTGGAAAAAGCCTGCTTGCATTCACTCTATCTATACCCATCAAAATCTTATACACCTCTATCAAATCTCCCCTCATTCTTCTACGCTCCAGGGAATAAAATTCTAACCTATTTAATCTCTCTCTGTAACTCAGCTTCTCAAGTCCCAGCAACATCCTCACGAACCTTCTCTGCACTCTTTCAACCTTATTCACATCCTTCCTGTAACTAGGTGACCAAAACTGTACACAATACTCTAAATTCGGCCTCACCAATGCCTTATATAACCTTACCATAACACTCCAACTTTTATACTCGATATTCCGATTTATGAAGGCCAATGTACCAAAAGCACTCTTTACGACCCTGTCCACCTGTAACGTCACTTTTAGGGAATTCTGTATCTGTATTCCCAGATCCTTCTATTCATCTACTCTCTTCAGAGTCCTATCATTTAGCCTGTACATTCTACTTTGGTTTGTCCTTCCAAAGTGCAATACCTCACATTTGTCTGCGTTAAATTCCATTTGCCATTTTTCTAGTTGGTCCAAATCCCTCTGCAAGCTTTGAAAACCCTCCTCACTGTCCACTACACCTCCAATTTTGTATCATCAGCAAATTTGCTGATCCAATTTACCACATTATCATCCAGATCATTGACATAGATGACAAACAACAACGGACCCAACACTGATCCCTGCGGTACACCACTAGTCACAGGCCTCCACTCAGAGAAGCAATCCTCCACATCACTCTATGTTGCCTAATGTTTGTTCTCTCTGTTCTTAGACTCTGCCTCCAGACCAGGTTTACAAAGTTTATGATATTTAATAAACCTGTCCAACCCCCTTTTAGGTCAGGTTTAAACTGTTCAACATACTGTATTGGAGATGCTTTTTGCCCATTCCCATCTTCTGCTAGCTAACTGCTAAGACTGAGGAAGATTGAAGAAGACTAAGGGAGGCATGGTAGCACAGTGGTTAGCACTGCTGTTTCACAGCTCCAGGGACTTGGGTTCGATTCCTGGCTTGGGTCTGTCTGTGTGGAACTTGCACATTCTCCTTGTGTCTGCGTAGGTTTCCTTCAGGTGCTCCGGTTTCCTCCCATAGTCCAAAGATGTGCGGGTTAGGTTGATTGGCCGTGCTAAAATTGCCCCTTAATGTCATGAGATGCGTTAGATTAGAGAGATTAGCGGGTAAAATATGTAGGGATATGAGGGTAGGACCTCGGTGTGATTGTGGTTGGTGCAGACTCGATGGGCCAAGTAGCCTCTTTCGGCACTGTATGGTTACTATGATTCTAATATCACACTATTTGATTCACATCATACAATCTCAGAGTGATCAGAACACTAAGTGAGTTGGACAAGGGTAACACCCCTCACAGATGAAATATATGATGCAATGTCTGATTGTTAGAATTTGCTGCTTTGTTCTTGTTGCAAAATAAAGGGATTCAAGTAATATCAATTCTAAAAAACATTCACATCAGACTGCACTCATTATTCATTTTATTGTCTTCTGGTTCTAAGAGGTTTTCTCTTAAAACATCAGTGTTCTCAAACAGAAATGGAATGAATCCTTTACCAAAGGATTTAGCTAAATTAATTTTGAAATTATAGGATGCACTGCCTTAAAATTACATTTTATGCCAACAATGTCCAAACATTTGGAACTGAGGGTCAGATAACCATGTGGTCCATCTTATTTTACAGAAAAACAAGTCCCAATTTGCAGAAAATTCAAATTCTTTCCAGTCTACTCAGTACGCTTATGTCTCAGCACACAGATACACTAAAAGCTTGCACAATGCAATGTGGCCAATGTTGGAAATTAATGTGGGCACAAGTGGACTTCATAGGCTTACTGTGTTCATCTATTTTATTCTGATTAGAGGGAAACAGTTCAGCTATTCTTTACTGGTGCATTTCATGAACTTGATTGGGGAAGTCAGCATCATCTTTAGGCAACAAACATTTTACACAAAAGTTGTGTGCATCAGCAATCATGACTGCACATTTGGCACTTCTGCACATATTGAACCCTATCTGCAACTCCTCTGGCCCAGAAGTTAATTCTATTTGTTAAGTTTATTTATTAGTGTCACAAGTAGGCTTACATTAACAGCACAAAGAATTTACTGTGAAAATCCCCTAGTTGCGACACGCCAATGCCTGTTCGGGAACACAGAAGGAGAATTTAGGATGGCCAGTGTACCTAATCAACATGTACTTTTAGACTGTGGGAGGAAACCGGAGCACCCGGAGGAAACCCATGCACACACACAGAGAATGTGCAGACACCACACAGGCAGTGACCCAAGCCAGCAACTGAACCCAGGTCCTGGCACTGTGAGGCAGCAGTGCCAACAAAGTTCCAAGATCATTCCAATTCTGGCCTATTGCACATCCCCTATTTTTCTTCATTTCACTTTTGGCAGCCATGCCTTCAGCTGGAAAGCTTCATCATCAAATGTCTCCACTTCTCTCTCCTTTGTTAAAATGCTCTTTAAAACCTGTTTTTTTGACCAAATTTATGTTTTTGTCTCAATATTTCTTCATATGGCTCAATATCAAATTCTACATAGCACCTTAGATAGTTTATGATAGTAAAAGTGCTATATACATGCAAGCAGTTATTGTTGTTGTTGATACCAGTGTCGCATCTAGTTTGATTCAATTACATGGATAAGTGCCTGAAGTACGATCACAGCCCGGCTTATGTAAAATCCCAATTTGTGCCATAACTGATTTCACCTGCATTATTTACTCTCTTTGCAGCCACCTCGGAACTAAGATTTGAGATCTGGTGTAATTGTACAACAAAATGGCATTGCTTTAGTTTCTTCTATAAGCTTGTCTTGAAAAGGTTCTGCCTATTGTTTGAAGGTTTGTCAGCAAACCCTGTCTGATATTTTTAACTCAGTTTCTTGAGAAAGCCGGAGAGGCCCAAATAAACAATAGAATATTTGATACTCTTCTGTCCTCCTAACTTAATCTAGAGATTTTGTCTCAAAAACAGCAGTAAGAAAGAAGCCTTAAGCAACACTGAAGACTTTTTAACCAAAAAGATGTAGTCAGGCCTTTATGTGAAATAATGTCTTTAGAGAACACTGTTTTCACATTTGGCTTTTCCAGATCTATCAAGCCAGGCATAATGAGAGGGAATTTCCTGTATTCAGAATCTGATGGCTAAAATTCACTCAACCTATAATCCAGGCTGGGTACTTGGAAGCAAGAAAGTGAAAGACATTTATGAAATATCCAATCTCTTCCAGAAACAATACATGATAGCATAATTAAGCAACACCACAAAACATTTAATTCGCCAAAAAAAAGAAAAAAAGTTACATAACACTGTGGCCTAAAAACATATAACAGCATTATAAAATCTAATTTTAACACTGTATGGAACTTATCTGCTCCGACTGCCAAAGATGCTACTGCAAAATAAAAGCAACTAGAAAGCTATAAATACAAGATGCAGCCAGTCACAACATTCACTGCATTCTTTAATATTTCTATCTGAATTACTCCTTCAAGAATGCTTAATGTTTTTAATGCTATATTTGTACTACAGTTTAAATTGGCTTGTAAATTGCAGAATTTCACATTCTTCAGGGTGACTGACTGTTATACCAACAGAAAAGTGTAGTTTCATGGTTAACCAGGGATATAAAACAGTGATCCCAGAACAAATTGCTCCTTAAACCTCAACAATGCTGTCCTCAAAGTTCAGGTAAGTCAGTCAAATTGTGCCTTTGTTTCTTGATTGTTGAATAATCATACCTGAAATTTGAAACATGAAGGCTTGAAAAAAGTTTTGTCCGAATATCAATTAATCCCAACTTGGAACACATTGTTTGCCTCTCCTGAAGATGGTTTCTTGTTAGGATACATGGTACAAACAGTCCTCTGGTAACTTGCCCATGTGGCCAATCTTTTTGTGTGAAACTGTTTGATCACAGCAGGCATCAAGCTGAGCTGTCCTTCTGTAACAGCCATGTAGGTACACTATCCAGCAGATGCCATTGGGCAATAATTAGAAATGGAACCTGTAATTTTTCTCTCCCTATTTAGGGGCATTGAGGAAGAGATAATTGAATAATGTCAGCTGACCAACAATCCCATACCCAAACAAAATTTAACACCAAATCACATTAACATCTTCAAAACAAAGAATAATTAACCTGTGCAATAAACCACCAATATCCTGGAAATCAACCACAACTTGTTGATGTAGGTCTGGAATGATAGTATGGTCACATATTTGAGTGGTATAATAAATTCCCTTGTGACACTGGGCAGATGTATCACATTGTGTAGTACTGAAACATGAAGACAAAGTAGTCCCCAAGATATTGTTATCACTGGGACTTGATAATAAACATTTGCACCCTTGTATTGATGGGAGGCAGTTGGGAAGAAAAGGAGGAGGCAGTCTAGCCTTCCACACCTGCACATCAGTGATCCATACAGCAGGAAGTACAACTTATCAGTGCAAAATCTCCCAGCAATTCTCACTTCTGACTGCCATCTAATAACACACATGTAGACTGTCACTGAATAAGTTCACAGGTTGAGATTAGCTATATTAGCCCACCACAAGTAAGCAACTTGCCACCAAGCACCATCAAAGCTCACTGAAGAAGAATAGATGCTTGGGTAAGTTATTAGAAGGCAGTCAGCAATGTATTCCAGCAGGTGAATTCACAGACTTATTGGCAAGGTACAAGATGGGGAAGGAAACAGCCAGAAGAATGAAAATTGGCATTCCTTAGAAATAGTGTCAATGTTTTTTAGGCGTGCATAGTCAACTTGTCTAATTTATTTTGCACAGCCATACGTGGTAAATAAAAGGGGCTGTCTTGTGTGTGGCCTGCGTGGGAACTTTCAGGTTGCTGCATCATCACTCAATGTAAAGATACCATATTTTTAGAACCATCTTGAACATGAAAATTGCCAAGAAACTGCTCCCCTGCCAGCCATCAGTGCTGCAGAATACATAGCACAAGACAACTCAAGGAGAGGGAGAAGGATATATTTTAAGCATAACAAATGCAGCTTTCCAGATCATATTTTAATCTAGAAAAACCAATATAGTTGCAATGAAGGCTCCTTTAACATTGTGACTGGAGCTTTAGAATTTAAAAGTTCTACAAAATAGAATTTAAAGTGCAGAACCTGAAAATTCTGTCTACACCAGCCTTCTCCCACTCCACTGATTTCATATTCTTCTATTCCTGCACTTTCATGTACTTATCCAGATTCCCCTTAGAAGCACCCATGCAATTCGTTCACATGGCAGCAAATTCTATGTTGTCAACATTGTCTTGATACTGAATTTGTTATGGAAATTATTAGTGAATTTTCATGCATTAGCTGCAATCCAAAGAGAAAGTTGGCATGAAACATAGAAACTGGTCAGACAGCAGCTATTGAAAAAGGAAGCTTGGGTTAACGTATCAGGACAGAAATTATACAGATGTACAGTTTACGAGGAGAAACAGAGCCAGGGAAGGGGTGAGGACGGCAAAAAAAGTTTATAATTTGGAGTGATGAAATGACAAGATGAAAGGAGGCAACAGTTAAAGAAATAAAGGATGTATCTGAGGTCCAAAACATGCGTGCGTGGTTACAGAGTAGCACAAGGAAGTGAGGGTGGAAAATTTTCTGAACAAAGCAAACGCCTGTGGCCCTGTGGTGTCGAAGAAAGAAAAGGTGAGTGGCCACCTAGTCTACAATGTAGCCATTGGACAGGTTCCCATTTCAAGATCCAGCCCACAATTTCACCCATTCTCAGAAAAACTGGTGGACCCATCCTACATTGTCAGTACTTGCGGTGTGAGAGAAAAAGAATAGGGACTAAGGAAAAGATTGAAGTTGGTCATGTCAAAATTAAGACCAGAGAATTATAAAGTACCTACTAAAGAGATGAGGTGTTATTCTTCTTATGTTGGGACTATATAGCAGAGTGTAGGAGGTTAAGGACAAATGTCAGAATGGTAGCTAGAGGGATTTAAAATGGCATGCAATTGGAAGTTCAGGGTTACACTTATGAACAGAATGGAGCTATTCAGCAAAGTAATCACACGTACTGGTATACAGTGAAAAGTATTGAAGGAAAGGAGACAGTGCAGAATGTAGTGTTAGTCATAGCTAGGGTGTAGAGAAAGATCAACTTAATGCGAGATAGGTCCATTCAAAAGTCTGATGACAGCAGGGAAGAGGCTGTTCTTGACACGGCTGGTACGTGACCTCAGACTTTTATATCTTTTTCCCAATGGAAGAAGGTGGAAGAGAATATGTCTGGGATGTGTGGGGTTCTTGATTATGCTGACTGCTTTTTCAAGGCAGCGAGAAGTGTCGACAGTGTCACCGGATGGGAGGCTGGTTTGAGTGATGGATTGGTTGGAAGAAGTACAAGTAAATCAACATCTCACAGACACAAAATTTTTTTTCTTGGGTTGCAACTGGCTACACGATACTTGCATGACATTGCTTAGATGTCTTTTACATTTTTATTAGCATGTAGGATCGTAGCTATGGAGTTAATAAAGCTAATCTTGCATTTTTTCTTTTTATTCTAGATTCTTTTGATTCTCAGAAATTGTAGTGTGATCCTTTATACCCCTCTTCTATTACACTTCATTTATAGGATGCAGAAAGTGATTGCAA
Source organism: Carcharhinus amblyrhynchos (assembly GCF_965287045.1). Lineage (NCBI taxonomy): Eukaryota > Metazoa > Chordata > Chondrichthyes > Carcharhiniformes > Carcharhinidae > Carcharhinus > Carcharhinus amblyrhynchos. The sequence continues at coordinate 82,934,205 of NC_137332.1, read as the reverse complement.
TGTCAGGACAACTATAGTCCTCCATCAGGTGAAGATCTATTTCAGATCAGCAATGATAAAATCACAATAGCGTGTGTACGGAAGGCCCACTGGCCAACATAAAAGGATAACTCAGCGAAGAATAGCCATTCGCATGTGGTCAACGGCACTTTGTCCCTAGAAGCAAAGAATAAAACTCTCTACTTATTGATGCTCTATAATATAAATATAGCAGTATTATCATATGCTTTTTGTTAATGTCTGCATTTAATCATATCAAAACAACTTAAAATGCTCCCCAGAATCGACTGCTTTTGGATCTGGGGGCAATGACTATGGAGAAGGGAGGAAGCAGGAGAATTTATCAACATGAAATTTCAAAAATATCTACGTTTCTTGTGCATGTACATGGAGCTGCGGTTTGTTTAGTAGTATAGTTGGAAATGTTGTAGAGTAACTATTAAATGAGCCAAGCAACCAAGATGATCAGCCCGGAGAGAAAAACACACGCTGGCATCCTCAGGCAGAAAATAGGCATAGTAAACAGCAACCATATGGGATATTTATATTGTTAAGAAATGACTCACTTTTTCCCACAAACATATTTAATTCTAACCAACATACTGCAGGTTAAATTACATGGACAAAATTAATGTTGCAACACCATGCCTAAACACATAACGAGTAACAGAGTTACTTTAGATAAGATTACAGACGTGCAAACAATGAAGGAACCTGATTTATTCCAAAGCCATCAGTAAAAATAAACAACCAATCAATGCAGAGTGGAATAATTTTTGTGGTTAAATACAGAGTGTAGCCATAAATTATGAAAACCCCAAATTCCCCTACATGTTCTGAATTCTTTTGCTGTACTTTTGAAGTCTGAAACATTGTACAATGTTCACTTTAAAAGGAACCTTATCCATTCATTTTATTTACACAAATCAACATGGACTTAAACCACATCAAAAGTAGTTTAGATAAAGTATGTATTTGCTTCAAATTTTATCTAGAGAACCTTCCCCTAGCTTTACATCATAACCAAAGTTTTCAGGTGAATTTTTTCCAATCATCAATTTAAAATGGCCATTTCAAAAGTTATGCAAGTGTAAAAGCTATTCTCATCCATTATATTATTCATACATAGCAAAATCAACCTTGTCACAGCTGTCTCTTTAAATAACCAGAACTAATCAAAGTTCTTCAGATTCTAACAGGTAACATTTATAACTTGAACAATCCCACAGAAGAGGAATCAAGTCACCAACTTCATTTCAGAATTTTTTAATAGAAGTGCAAGAAACATAAATATGAGTTGAATTTGTAGTTCTTGTGTATTTAGATTATTCCAGCAAGGCAACACATATTATACCACTTGTGGTACTTGCTCCAGAAAATAAGTCTGTGGAACAGGTTGCTGACTCAAAGAGTACTGAGTCACTTTTTTTTGGCTAGGGTATGATTATATCAAACAGGTACCAGATAATGTAAGTAATGGGCATTGTCTCCTGGTAGACTCAAATGAATGGTTCACTGAATAAAAACAAATTACTGTGGATGCTAGAATCTGCAACCAAAAGAGAAAATGCTGGAAATCTCACAGGTCTGGCAGCATCTGTAAGGAGAGAAAAGAGCTGATGTTTCCTATTCTTTTTCCTAATCAACAGTTTTTATTTGGGCTTTTCATCTCTCATGGTACCTGAGAAATGAAGAGTTTAAGTAAGGCATTACAACTGTATGGGACAGGCTCAACAGACCAGCTGACCTTTTCCTGCACATTTCTGTATGCCCTGGACTAGAAAAGGGGTTCGTATTGCTCATTGCTATCTAATAACCTGATCATGAGAAACAGCATGTCCAGACATTAGATGAGGTCAGTCATGATGCTCTCTGTGGTTGAATAGTCACCTGGGTTTACAATTGGACAAGACACTAGAGAGCATAGCTGGAATCAACGTAAATGTAATCCAGCTTTATAAGAAAGCTGAACAAACCAAATATATCAATACAGCTTGACTGAATAATTGTTCTTTATACAGACCTGGAAAATGTGACATTTATACAAAATATTGTACACAAAACTGGAAATTAGATTTAAAACATATAAACAAAAATGCAACATTAATCGTAACTTTAAAAACTTCTTTTGGTATTACTGACCTATAATACTATCACGGTTTTTTCCAAATTGTTGGGACTGATAGAGAAAGGGGAATACTCCCTCAACTTCCAAACATACCACACATTCAATCAATTTCATGAAATTCAAATGAATCAGTCTAGCACTTTCTTTGGAATCATTCCAATTTTAACCTCAACTGCAAAGTCACCAATACTGTCATGATTAACATTAACTGAGACGCTACTTAAGCATTTTAATCATGGGACTGGCAAGAAAGCAAGTATAAAGATTGCACTAAGGCACAAACTTTCTAAGAAACAAACTTTCCATGGGAACAACAGTTGCCATTTGCATGCTATTTCTAAACTGAAACAAACAGATAACCAGACAACATTCTATTATGACTCACTAACTGTAATGATTGATAGATCTAAACATTACATAATGTACAATATATAGTAAATATACATTACTTATAAACTTACAGTATGTATTATACTTCAATATTCCTTTATACATAGGCAGTAAGCAAGTTTTAAAACATAAACTCCTTTTTTCACATGTCACCCTCCTTACAAAATATCACTATCAGCACAAGTGAGTTGCTTCCTCATCTCAAGCTTCACTCTAACAAATTTATCAGGTGATGTGGTAGAGTGATTTCAACTCCTGTTTTCCCTTCAGAACCTCCTCCTGATTGTCCATCCATGATGAGGAATTATCCCATAAGTGCACTTGATAGTATTCACTGTACTTAGCTTGGATAACAGAATTTCGCTATTTAATCATGGAGTTTACTGTAAAGCCCAAAAGAGACATAATACTACAAAATTGATGTTAGCATATTCTTTTGATGAAACTATAATCATGAATCATATTTTTGAAACCATGCAAAAGTAACGTCATTCATCTTAATGTTCACAGCAACTGCCTCTTCCGAGGCTGCTGTTTTGCAATTAATTCAAATGAAGAAGTGGCAGTAACATAGGAATCGATAACATGTCTAACTGAATGCAAGAACATGAAGGTGGGATGGGGGATGGGGGATGGGGGAAGGGGTAAGGAAAACGACCAGCTGTCAAGCTGCAAGAAAAATACACATGCTGAATGCTAATCAGCACTCCTGGAATTTCATATCACAAATTATTTATCTTTGAGATTTGTCCAGCACTTCTTTCCACATGCATGGCTATGAAACAAACACCTACAACCCAAAACAGCACATTTCACTCTGCTAGTTGGCATAATTATCTGTGATTGTAGAAGATTGCTCACTGGAGAAAATGTGGGATTGCAACACATCTGCCAATTCAAACAACAGAAAATGTCACTCCCTCAAATGATTCTATACATGCTAAGCTACAGCTCTGATTTAGTTACAAATATATAAAGAGCACATGCAAACAGAGAGATGCAAAATACTGGAGAATCTATTGAACAGTTTATGCTAGACGTAAACTGGGTTTGGCAGCTCGAAGAGTCCACAGAATCCATCACTTGAACACTTCTCGAAAGGTCAGTCTCTGATGGTACATATATAAGCACTACTTAAAAAAATCCAAGCCCATCTATAATCCAAACATAAAAACTGAAAACAACCTTTTCTTTATTTGATCATGGAATCAGAATGTCACTGTCCATCCCTCCAACAAACATACTGATAAGCTGATGATCCAATGTTTCTTGGTACCGTTCAAAATTCACCTCGACCAGTTTCACAAGCCGGCAGTTGGAAGTTATATTTTTAGGCTATTAGCAAGATTAAGTCATAAAAACTAGCCCTGCAGAGGATCCATTGAAACTAAATGCAATGTGTTTTCAGGAATCAGAAAATATTGAATAATTTTAGTTAAATTTATACATGTAATATGTTCTCTGAGATACATGCATGCACATTTCTCTTTGTTCTACAACATTAGTACAACATAATTGCTACCACCGCCATAGCTGGCGGAAACCATTTTAACCATGACAATTTAAATATTACTAAAGTGAAAGAAAAAATCCTATTTTCATCACATACATTTCTGCAAGACATGATTATACTGACTTTAGCCAAATTTTTTTTACAATGGATTAGTAAAAGACAATTATATAATGAACAATAAATCACAGAAAGGCACAGTAAGCCTCTTGGAAAGTGAAAATAGACAGACTTGTGTTTCAACGAGGTCCTTTGTCTAACTAAAGAAACATCACGCTCAAAAATGTGCCATTCCATTCAGATACAAGTGCCCCAGCTGTGTACTTCCATCATCTTCTGTTTTGAATTCACATTTCTTTTTTATCTTTACTTTATAAACTTGCACAATGTGAAGTACACAAACTTCTATTTGATATTGCGCATATATGTTTCTGAAGCCTTAGCCACATTTATTTTGTATCACAATAATTCTTGGTCTGCACACTGATGGCAAACCTTTCAATTTGCAATCACAGTGGATGTCTCATGGTCTCCTAGGCAACCCTTCAACCTACACATAGATTAAACCTAAATTAGCCTGTAGTTTCCCCCTGCTCATCTTCACACCATGCTCCCTTGATGCTACCTCTACTGATATAAACCTGGCTTCTAAGCAATGTGTATTCTACCCCAGGCAGCTCAGATCCTCCAGTCCTCAATCATTTGGTACAGCTACAGACAAAGAAAATATTTGGAGACATTATTAAATATTGAACTCTTATTCCAAGACATTTGGATCATTTTTCTCTCATTTTCAAACACACACACATTTTTGATTACACATTTTAAATTCAGCAAAAATTTATTAATCTTTGATAACTTCATTTGATAACCGCATATAGAAAAGAGGATTTCATATGCAAGTTTATCTGCATTAATACGCTCTGTTATTACAGTTAGTGATTCAAAGAGAATAAAGTATTCTTTGAGAGACAGAGTTTACATTTTTAATTTTAAAATTGCAACAGTAGTTACTTCAATGGCTGAGACGAAAAATCTCCATCACTGAAGCACACAGATCAGGTAAACCCCTGATTTAATCCACAGCCCATACTACATTTATAACAATGATACAAATAGCCAGAGCACCAAAGTTACAGAAGGATCAACCGGCTCACCCGGCTCACCCGGCTCACCCAATAGCTAAAGTATCCCATCCTAGAGATGGATATTGGGCGAAGACTGAACAGGATGGAATTATCTTCACCCACTACAATCAAGGTTTATACATGTACAATGGCCACTGTGCAAAGTGCTGAAAGGTAGCCAGTCTTGGAAAAAGATTGAATCAAGGGTGCCAATGCCTTCAGCAAAGGAGAGAGGAGAGGGCTGCAAAATTAATCAAAGAAAAATAAAAATGTAACCAGTACACGGAGGTTGACTCTTTTCTGTGTGCTATATAGTCAGTGCACTGATTAGCAGACTTGCCAAATTCCTACGTACGCTATTTTGATAACAACATTAACCCACTAACCCAGGAAGACAAATCTTAATTTAGACCATAAAGTTCAATATTTTATCATTCCCCGAAATAGGGCCTTTCAAAGCCTATAGTTTGAAATCAAACAAGCTTTACAATTAAATATTTAGGTTGACCCTCAAAAGGTGTGATCTAATTAAACATCTGGAGCTTATCTTCCATGCTATTTGTTTTACAGATTATAATTTTTGGGTCTTCTTGGACTGTATTTATGTATCATTAATCCCATCAGATTAAGTGGGCAGGCACAGAGTATTCAATGTTAGCTCCTAAATTGTTCAGAATTCTTTTGAGCGAGGGGTGTCCTAAATGGTGTAGGGGATAAACATGTAGCGTAGTGCGCTACTAAACCATAAAGAAACCACAAAGATCCTAAGTTTGGTCACTATGCTGTGACAAATTGACTGATCTCTAGGCTGGACAGGAATGGAATACAGGAAAATTACAGTGATCCTCCTTCAAATCTCTTTCCAGTGATTCCAGCTCTTAATGATCTCTACCGTGGCAGAAGTTATAACAAGATAAAAAATTATTTCTATATGGGAGATGAGATAAAAGATTGAATACTTCACAAGTGCCAGGCATTCAAAACTGGAAAATGAATTTGGACAATCCTGAACACTGTATGTCAAAGCCTTAGTGTTAGGAAACTCCAGTTCTTACTTGATTTATCTAAGAAGGCACTGCTAGTACACAAATGTTCTATACCAACTTCCTCATCAAAATTAGTGCAGATAACAACTTTACTCTGACAATCAACTTGGGGGAAAAAAAACACAAAAGCTATGTCAAACAGATTTGAGTGAGTGTTTTAAAGGAGAAAGCAAGGCAGAGAAGGTAGGAAAGGAATTCCAGAGCTTGGGGCCTAAGGGAACTGAAGGCACAGCCATCAATGGTGAAGCAATTAAAATTGGGAATGCACGAGAGACCAGAATTAGAGAAACACAAATTTCTCAGAGGGCTGGAGGAAACTAGAGAGACAGGAAGGGTTGAGGTCATTTGAAAACAAGGATGAAAATTTAAAAATTAACACATTGCTTGACCAAGAGCCAATGTAGATCAGTGAGCACAAGGGTGATAGGGAAATAGGACTTGGTGCAAGTTAGAAAACAGGCAGCAGAGTTTTGAATCAACTCAAGTTTACAGAGGGTAGAATGTGGGACAGCAGCCAGAAGTACATTGTTACAGTCAAGTCCAGAAGTAACAAAAACATGACTGAGGATTTCAGCAGCAAATGCACTCATTTTAACAGCTGAAGTATATTTAGATAGATTATATGCCAGTTATTCTTACTAATCTGCTATTGTACCAGAGCTATCAGCTTGGTTTATTTTGATGATCTTAGTGTTCATCAAGGTGAGGGACATCATTGTTGAGGAACGGGAATAGTTTTGGTTGACCTGTATGACCTGCGAATCACTCTATAGCTACCATTCCAGCATGTTCACCAGCTACATTTGGGCTAAACAACAGCCAGGAATCTCTTGAAAAACAGATCTTCCCTGTTTCTGGTTCCAGCAAGCTACCTTTATGAGGTTGACACTAAAGTCGGAGGAGTTGTAGACAGTGCGGATGGATGTTACAGTTTGCAGAGGGACGTAGATAAGCTGCAGAGCTGGGCTGAGAGGTAGCAAATGGAGTTTAATGCAGAAAAGTGTGAGGTGATTCACTTTGGGAGGAGTAACAGGATTACAGAGTATTGAGCTAATGGAAAAACTCTTGGTAGTGTGGATGAGCAGAGAGATCTCAGCGTACATGTGCATAGATCCCTGAAGATTGGCACCCAGGTTGATAGGGTTATTAAGAAGGCGTACGGTGTGTTAGTTTTTATTGGTAGAGGGATTGAGTTTCGGAGGTCATGTTGCAGCTGTACAAAACTATGGTGCAGCTGCACTTGGAGTATTGTGTACAGTTCTGGTCGCCGCATTATAAGAAAGATGTGGAAGCATTGGAAAGGGTGCAGAGGAGATTTACCAGGATGTTGCCTGGTATGGTGGGAAGGTCTTATGAGGAAAAGGCTGAGGGACTTGAGGTTGTTTTCGTTAGACAGAAGAAGGTTAAGAGGTGACTTAATTGAGGCATACAAAACAATCAGAGGATTCAATAAGGTGGACAGTGAGAGCCTTTTTCCTCAGATGGTGATGGCTAACACGAGGGGACATACCTTTAAATTGAGGGGTGATAAATATAGGACAGATGTCAGAGATAGGTTCTTTACTCAGAGGGTAGTAAGGGCGTGGAATGCCCTGCCTGCAGCACTTGTGGACTCGCCAACTTTAAGGGCATTCAAATGATCATTGGATAGACATACGGATAATATTGGAATAGTTTAGGTAAGAGGGTCACTAGATTGGTTCCACTGGTCAGCGCAACATCGAGGGCCAAAGGGCCCTCTACGTTCTACGTTCTTGGTGGCCACTTATTTGCTACCAAATAAACCTGCTGGACTTTAACCTGGTGTTGAGGGACTTCTTACTTGTGGAAGACCCAAGGCTTAGGAGCTGCTGGTCTAAAAATATTACAAAAGCACCTAGCTTCAACTGGGCTACATGTACATTGCAAGTTTACAGAAACTAGATTTAATGGTATTAGCAATGTGAACCAATTTATAAATGCTGGGTTCCCAGATTCAGAAAGACAAATACAAAGATGATTTTAGTTGAAGCATTGCATTGTTGAAGCTCTATAGCATAGTTACATGTTAAGTGGTTCCACTACAAAATAAAAAGCTGATCATCTGTCTAGTCATGTATGTACACAGTGCTGCCCCTCTACATTGAATGTTTTCCATTTGAGAAGCCAGGTGTTAAGGCACTCTGAGCAGAGGGATAAGCACTCCCAACAAATAGCAACGGGAACACAGAGGAAGCCAAACAAAGCAATGAGATGGTTAACGCTAATGGAAGAAGTCTCAATGAAGTCTTGAAGACTCTTGAGACAAGACGGAAAAAAAAAGCAAGACAACAATTTACATTAAATGACACTACGGCAGTCTGCCATTATAAATTCACCAAATATCACCTGAGACCGATTTATATCTGTCTACGTCTGTTGTCACAGAATGCCTCTCAATGCATCACGTTTAGCACTGTTCCCCTAGCAAGTGGACAACAGTTACTACCTTATGTTATTGTGCCAGTGCTTAAAGGTATCCAAGATTTTTTCTATTTATTATTGTTTTTCCCACTGGATGATCTGTATTGCTTTATTTTTTGTACTCCGTGCTTTTGTCGGAATATCGTGTTTTGTCATACTTCCCTGCTCTAATATTACATGTTCTAATACTTGCTCCCAAAGCTAGACTACGATTGAGGCCTTTCATCTCACTGTGCAATCTGGAACGCTATTAAGAATAAACTAATTTTATTGGGGGCAAAAGCACAACAACCGAGAAAGACATGGTTATTACAAAAGGAACAGCACTTACAAAATATCAGCCCCATCAGCCATTCAAACAGATAACTGTAATGAATAATTTATACAAGCACTTTCATCTGCACTAACCCAGCATCTTGGGGGGGGTAGTAGTAGTAGTTTGATTTGCCAATCAAATGCCACCATCAGCAGGATTTCTTTTGATACCACAATCTAGCAACCTTTTGAGGGCCATAAATAATTTCCACAAATTATAGAGCGATCGGTAAAGACAGCAGCTCCCCGCAAAAACACACACATTTATGGCTCACTGTGTTTTCTTTAATAAAGTCTGTATTTTGAATGGAGAAAAGGGGAACATTGAATTCTGTTGAGAACAATGAGAAGTGCATGAAGACTGCATTCAATCCATGAAGGCTACTGGATGTTATTATCTTTATGGGAACTTAAAAAACTTCTGTATCAGTATTTAGCATCACAGAACACAGAAAAGGGTCACAAGCTGCAGCAGCTGTCAATAAAATTTATGATTCAGACTTTGCATTTTTCTATATTCTTTTTTATCTTAATTCAAAGTGTGACATGTGTAATACAAGGGGAGAGTTATAGATCAGCAATTCCATTGTACAGACATTATTACATACTACAAGGTTAAAACCTGAAAGGATTCAGTGACCTCTTTAAACCCAAGATGCATTGCAACATATGCCCAATTATTTTGCACTACAGCAGGGAGGTAGTGGTGTACTGGTAGTATCACTGGACTAGTAATTCATCGGCTGTGCCAGATAAATACTGTGACTACAAATCCTGCATTGAGTAACTCACCTCCTGACTCTCCAGAGTCTATCCACCAGCCACTAGCTGCAAGTTAGGACAGTACAACTCTAACAACACTCCAGAGCTTGACACCATCCAGGACAAAACAGCCGCTTGATTGGTACCCCTTCCACATTCAATCCCTCCACCACCGACAAACAGTGGCAGTGGTGCAAAGACTCAAGTCTCCTAAGGCAGCATCTTCCAAACCCACGACTACAATCACCAGGAAGGACAAGGGCATTAAACACATGGGAGCACCAACACCTGGAGGTACCCCTCCAAGTCACTCACCATCCTGACTAGGAAGTGTATCGCCGTTCCTTCACTGTCGCTCGGTCAAAACCCTGGGACTCCCTCCCTAACAGAGTATATCCGATATCTTGGCGACTGCAGCAGTTCAAGAAGGCAGCTCACCACCACCTTCTTAAAGACAACTAGGGATGGGCAACACATGCTGGCCTAGCTAGCAATGCCCCCATCCCAATACTGATTTAAAAAACAGGGTAATTTCTGGGGATCATGGCGAAACTTACATTCAATAAAACCTGGAATTGACAACATTGTTATAAAAACCCATGTAGTATGTAATAACGTCTGTACAATAGAACTCATCACTAACATCCTTTAGCAAAGGAAATCTGTAGTCCTCACCTGGTCTGGCCTACATGTGGCTCCAAATGCAAACAGTGTAGTTGACTTTGAAATTGTATTGTCATATCTATTTTAACGATTGTGGGTTTTTAATAAAAAGAAAAATGTAGCTTGCACTTGTATATTCAAACTAACAATAAGTTTTATTATAAAAGCTGTGGCCTGGGCAGAGAACAAACTGAAATTAAAAGCAGGAATGTGTGAACCTCCAGTGACTTCACCATCAAATCATACGACCAGTTCTTAAAGCAATCGTGCAACAGTTAAATATATAGCCTATGTGGCCTAGCAAATCACTCAGTTCAAGGACAATTAGGGATGAGCAATAAATGGTGACCCAGCCAACAACACCCACATCCAATGAATAAACAAAAAGAAATTTTATACATCAAAGACCAAAGAGATTGACATAGCTTGGCTTTGATGTATCAAAATGTTTGCCCCGTCCCAGTTCTATTATTCTATTCTCTCAGTCTACAACTAATAGTACTTGCACCAATCTCATCACACCAGATGTAAACCTGACCCAAGCTACTTAACGTCAATACCATAGTATACTTCACATTACTTTCCAGATCAGTTTATTGCTTCCTCGCTTTCCTTGGTTAGCATGAATGATGTGAGGAACAGGCTGACTTGGAACAGTGAGCACTATTCTTATCCATCTCATTAGGTTTATCTGTTTGAATTAGACAGGTCTCATGAAGTCAATGGCATAAATAGGAAAACACTGCCTGTGCATCTTGTGCTGATTGGGTGCCAGAACAGCAGATTGGGAGTGTGCCAAATCAGGACTGGCCAGTAACACAGGGAACTAGCACAGCAATTATTTCTGTTGCCTTGTGTTAAGTTGCACATAGTAGCCTGAGGGATTTGGGGTTTGGCAATGAAGTGGAATTTGACCATGAGCAGGTGAGTGAAGCTAAGAACAGCAACAAAATAACTTTGGATATATCAACGTAAAATTAAATATAATTTGATCCTGAGAATTGGAAGCACACAAAGATTTTAGAATAAGATATGTTAACATTTTGCATGTGAAATGTTGTTTGCCCTTTCTCCATCTTCACTGCCTCGTAACTTGTTTACTTGAAGTTTTAAAGTTTATTTATTAGTGTCACATTAACACCGCACGAAGTTACTATGAAAATCCCCTAATTGCCACACTTTGGCACCTGTTCGGGCACATTGAGAGAGAATTTAGCTTGCCCAATGCACATCTTTCAGAGTGTGGGAGGAAACCGGAACACTCAGAGGAAATCCACACAGACGCAGGGAGAATGTGCAAACTCTACACAGACAGTGACCCAAGCCAGGAATTGAACCCGGGTCCTTGGCGCTGAGAGGCAGCAGTGCTAACCACTGTGCCGCCCTATTTGCTACTATTACTAGATAATTGTCAAGTGGGTGAGTGAAACTTTAAATCTTTGGCCACTCAAAGTGTGAAGAACATTCAACAGTATAACTATAGATTTTGTACATCAATATGCAATTCCTGATTGGAGAATATTTAGAGCTACATGAAACCAGACTGAAATATTAAATTCCAAACCTATCACTGGTCGGATGACAAAATAATTTTCATGACACAACTTTAACGGGTATTGACTTAAGTATAGTGTTTCCAAAACAGGTTTTCTTTTAGTGTCATGCCAGCCAGTTATAAAATCCATTACGCCCATCTAACATTGAAGAACACTGGCATCAACGTACTACACAAGTCTAATGACAACAACAATCAGTTTTATATAAACACATTTGCAATATTTATAGAACCAAAGAAAAACTTCAAATATTTCATTAAGACAACTTAAGACAAGTTGTTAGCTGTATGGAAAAGATTAGTCACATCAGGCCAGAAGAATGAAGTTGCAGTCAAATGCACATTATCATCCTGTCATTAGTATGTCAAAAATGAAATAACCAAGGATTACAGGGCAGCATGGTTGATATTTATAGCACTTTAACATTTCTAACTGCTTGGGAACAGGATGCCCAATGGTGCCACTGGCACACAAATAAATGACCTTCAAATGGCAGTTACAGTTAATTATTCAGTTAACAACAACCAGCAGAAATGAAAATTTAGAAAAATGAACTTGTATTTATATAGTGCTTTTTACATCCTTTGGACTTGTCAAAGCATTACACAGGCAACTGATTAATACTGGAGCGTAGCATGATCACTGTTGTTAGGAATGCAAGTATAAGACCATAAGACATAGGAGCAGAATTAGGAAATATGGCAGTGAATTCATGCAGTGGGTTTCAAACATGAAATAGATAATTGATCAGTTGATCTGATTGAGGGCTAAAAGCTGCTGAGGGGTGCAAATAATGCTATGAGACCTTTTACACTCACCAGAACAAGCTCAATTTCACTCAAGTTGTTCAAAAGGTGACATGTCCGACACTATGTTCCTTAGAATTCCATTGAAGTTGTCAGCTTAAACTATATGGTCGAATCTTGGTGTGACATCACAAGATTTCAAAATTTACAAACGAGGCAAAGATTGCAAATGTTGCCAGCTGCAATGAGGATGGTCTTGATCTTCAAAAGAACATAGACATGTTGGTGGATTGGGCAGACAAGTGGCAGATGAAGTTCAATGCAGTGAAGTGTCAGGTAATTCATTCGGGCAGGAAGAATATGGAGAGACAGGATAAACTAAAGAGAGAAACTCTAAATGAGGTGCAGTTTCTGAGGGACCTCAATACATATGTCATTGAAGTTGGCAAGGCATATTGAGAGAGCAGTTAAAACAGCATATAGTACCTTGGGACTTTATTAAGAAGAGTATTAAATACAAGAGTAAAGCGGTCATGCTGACTTCGTATGAGACATTAGTTAGGCCTCATGGAACTGCATCCAGTTCTGGGTTCCATACTTGAGGAAAGATATGAAGGCACTGGAGACAGTATAGAGGAGATTCACAAGAATTATTCCAGAGATAAAGAACTGTAGCTATGATGAGGCTGGAACTGTTTTCCTTGGAGAAAATAGGACTGAGAGGAGACTTGATAGGGGTGTTCAAATTCCCAAGGAATTATCACTCCAAAGTATATCAGGAGTCCCAGCATTCAAGTCTTCAGTCTCAAGACTGATATTCTATTCATCTGAATTATATCGGAGGACAACAGATCTCAGATGTCAGCGACAGCACGCCTTCCATCCTGGAATCCTCAGGCAAACCTGGATCCGAGGTCACCATTGCAGATGTCAAAGCAGCCTTCTTGAAGATCAACCATGAAATGGGGTACCCCGGATGAGCACTCAGATCCTGCTCATCTGGATCAGCTGGTGGGGGTATTCACAGACATCTTTAATCGCTCTTTACTCTGAGGTCCCTATCTGCTTCAAAAAGATGACCATCATCATGGTACCAAAGAAAAGCCAGGCAATATGCCTTAATGACCATCATCCAGTTGTTCTGGCATCCATCATTATGAAGTGCTTGTAAAGGTTAGTCATGGCACGGATCAATTCCAGATTGATTCTCACAGATTGCCTGGATCCACTACCTAGTTTGCCTACCGCCACAACAGGTCCACAGCAACACCATCTCCCAGAACCTACACTCAACTCTGAAACACCTAGGTAACAAAGACACCTATGTCAGATTCCTATTTATTGGTTACAACTCAGCCTTCAACACCATTATTCCTATAAAACTCATCTCCAAACTCCGTGGCCTCGGGCTCGGCTCCTCCCACTGCCACTGGATTCTGAGCTTCCTAAACCACAGACCACAATCGGTAAGGATAGGCAACAACAACTCTTCCACTATAATCCTCAACACCGGTGTCCCACAAGGCAGTGTCCTCAGCCCTTTTATATTCTCCTAACACACCTATTCCTCTCCAACTCAATTTTCAAGTTTGCTGATAACACCCCCGTAGTGGGTCAGATCTCAAACAATGACGAGACACGGTACAGGAATGAGATAGAGAATCTGGTGAACTGATGCGGCAACAATAATCTCTCGTTCAATGCCAACAAACAAAGGAGGTTGTCATCGACTTCAGTAAAGGAGAACATGCGCCTGTCTACATCAACAGGGATGATGCCGAAAGGGTCGAGAACTTCAGGTTTTTAGGTGTCCAGATCACCAACAACCAGTCCTGGTACCCACCCCCCGCCAATACTATAGTTAAGAAAGCACACCAACGCCTCTACTTTCTCAGAAGCCTAAGGAAATTTGGCACATCTGCTACAACTCTCATCAACTTCTACAGGTGTATCATAGAAAGCATTCCTTCTGGTTGTATCATGGCTTGGTATAGGTCCTGCTCTGTCCAAGACCACAAGAAACTACAAATGGTCACGAACGAAGCCCACTCCATCACTCAAACCAGCCTCCCACCCACTGACACTGACCGCACTTCCCGCTGCCTCGAGAAAGCAGCCAGCATAATTACGGGCCCCAAGCACTCCGGACATTCTCCCTTCCACTTGCTTCCATCAGGAAAAGGGAGGGTGGGGGTGCAGGCAAGGGCGGCAGGGGCAAGGGGGCGCGGGCGGCAGGGCAGCATTCAACTTATTATTTCCTCACAACCCGAGTCACAATTCCTGATTCATTTTCCTTTTTATTGCTTTTTACTTCATTTCTTATTTCCTTAAAAACCATCT
Source organism: Carcharhinus amblyrhynchos (assembly GCF_965287045.1). NCBI lineage: Eukaryota > Metazoa > Chordata > Chondrichthyes > Carcharhiniformes > Carcharhinidae > Carcharhinus > Carcharhinus amblyrhynchos. The sequence goes on along the minus strand of NC_137332.1, from coordinate 82,919,180 downwards.
TAGGCTTGCCAGTCTTGCAGTTTCCAATTCTGATAAAAATTAAAAATTAAACCATCATTGCTCTTTCAACATACAGGCAGATCAGCTGTCCATTTCCAGCATTCTGTTTTCATTTCAAGTGGTCTTACTATGCAAATTACCATGTTGCATTTATAAAGACTGCTGATCTATCAGCTAAGGTGAACGTTTCAAAATATCAGGGGACACAATTTAAAAATTAGATCATGAAATGATATTAAATGGTACAAAAGGGTATTCAACTTGTGAAATAATCTGTCAGGGAAGGCCACTGAAACCAACAGAATGAATGGTTTCAGATTATGCTTAGACACATTTCTGATGGGTGACTGAAGGAACTCAGACTTTCCTGCCTTGAAGAGAAGCACCCAAAAGACAAAGCAGCTGACAAGACAACTTATAAGTAAATCTGGAAATTTTTAAACGGTAACATGAAAATGGAACTAGGGAACAGTTAAAAATAAAATTAAAATTTGCATTTTCATATTGAGATCAGGAATTCCTAAATTAAATATTTTTGAAGTATGGCCATTGTTGTAATGCAGCAACCAAATTGCACACATATGCTCCCATAAACAGCAGTGTGATAATGTCGAGATAATATGGTGTTGTGGTGCTTTGAAGGATTGATATTTTACTACTTTTCTTTGAATAGTCTCCTGGGAATTTTTGCATTCATCTAAAAGGGCAGATAGACTCTCAAATTGAAGTATCCTCTGAAAGCAAGCATGCTCAATAGTGCAGCACTCCCTCAGTACTGCACTGGAGTATCAGCCTACATTATATAGAACATAAAACAGTATAGTACAGTACAGGCCCTTCGGCCCTCTCATGTCTCTGGAGGGAGTGGACTCCAAGTCCATGATCTTCTGAATCAGAGGCAAAAATGGTACCAACTGAACTCAGGTTGATGAAAAGTTAATTGAATAAAATCAAATCTGGAAAACATATCAAAAAATCTTCCTTCACACAAAGCGGAACTAGTAGATGGAATGGAATAAACAACGGAAGAAGAACAATGGACATCAGAAATCCAGGATCATTTTGGTCACATTTTTCCTGAGCAGATAAGATGGAAATGCATTCGGTTATCTTCCTTCTTCATAATTATCTTGCCTTAATTATCAGTTTCTTCCCTTTAGTTTGAAAATATTAGTGCAGCTTGGTTTTTATAAAGTTCCTTAGTAAGGAGTTACCCATGGGCAAAAAAGAATGGTATAAATACTTGATCTGATTTTAGCCTAATAGACCATAATCTGAACTGTAAAATCTCCTAAAAGCTAGAGAAGGCACCAGGGAGGATAGAATTTTTTGCAGCCACAGAGAATTATATGGGATTACAGCACTGTTTAAGCAAAGCTGCAGCAAAAGATAAATTTCTCTCTCCTGAAAGGCTTATAGAAGCTGTTGCTTTTAATACTTAGTCCCTTTCATCTTGCTCCAATTTCAAGGCCTTGCATCAAGGAATTGTTTCATTCGAGAGCTTTGAACGTTTAATTAACCTTCAGAAAAGAATTTCAGTTTATAGTAGAGCCCAGCACACACTGTTTGGCAAACAACACTGCTATTGTAAAAGAGGATTAACAGGAACAAACAGAAAGGAATAATTAAAGTCACTATATAACCTCAAAGGGCTAGAAAAGAACAACTGCATCTAAACAGCTAAAAGTCTGACAACACCAGGTTTTAATCCAACCGATTTATTTGATAGTAAACGCACAAGCTTTCGGGGTTAGTCCCTTCGAAGGGACTAACCCCGAAAGCTTGTGCGTTTACTATCAAATAAATCGGTTGGATTAAAACCTGGTGTTGTCAGACTTTTTACTGTGTTTACGCCAGTCCAACGCCGGCATACCCACATCTAAACAGCTATACAGAGCCATGTTTCCGCCCCTGGAACACATAGAAATACCAATGGTAACAAGAAATATTTGAAATTTATGTTTCTGTGCTATCTTGCAATATCAATTTCTTTCTGTTTATGACAAACTTCCTACTACAAGGACCCTCATCTCCATGCAATCTCCCATCTGAGACAGTCCAGTTAAAATCACCAATGCTCAACATTATTAATTTATGATTTTCATGGAAAAATGGACAACTGAGAAAGGGCAGATAAGCAATTTAATGACAGACAGTAGGTGATCATTGTGATTGTGAGAACAAGAGGTCTGAAGTTTAGTTCAAGGTCAAATAAGACACAAGTTTGAATGGAATTTCCAAAATACCTGGTGCAGAACACGAAATGATGAACAAGGGCAGCGGTTCCATGACTTTGGTCCAAATGAAAACAGCAACACTGGAACTGGAACTCAAAACCCTCTGGCTAAGAGATTGTGGCACATGCTGCAAGAAGACAGGCGGCACAGTAGCACGGTGGTTAGCACTGCTGTTTCACAGCTCCAAGGACCTGGGTTCGATACCTGGCTTGGGTCACTGTCTCTGTGGAGTTTGCACATTCTCCTCATGTCTGCATGGGTTTTCTCTGGGTGCTCCGGTTTCCTCCCACAGTGTGGGTTAGGGTGATTGGCCGTGCTAAAATTGCCCCTTAGTGTTCTGAAATGTGTAGGTTAGAGGGATTAGTGGGTAAACATGGAGCAATATGGGACTAGGGCCTGGGTGAGACTGTGGTCAATGCAGACTGGATGGGCCAAATGGCCTCTTTCTGCACTGTAGGTTTCTATAGTTCGATAGTAAGACCATTTTCATCGAGGCTGGAATTCCATAACTTAGTAATGGCACTCTACCAAACTAATTAAAAACGCTTGCACTATTCAATTCTTAATAGCAACTATTTTACACAAGATGCTTCTCATTGAATAGAAAGAATACAAAACAAAGATGCTTTGTTTAAATAGAAGTTGTTTGTGAAGTTTAATGAATAGTGATAACCACATTAGAAATTATTAGAACTTGCGTGACTTAATTGCACTGCTCTTATGCAACATTAGTTCATACGGAATGCAACCAAATAAAGCACACTCCTGCAAAAGAACAAAGGTACTTCCAGTACGATTTCACTACTTAATTACGATAATACATTTCATAGGAGTTTTAGATTTCCAAAAGGCGTCTGATAAGGTGCCTCACAAAAGGTTGCTACAGAAGGTGCACAGAGTTAGGGGTAAGGTGTTAGCATGGATAGAAGATTGGCTGTCTAATAGGAAGCAAAGAGTTGGTATCAATGGGTGCTATTCTGGTTGGCGGTTGGTGCTAGTGGAGCGCTGCAGGGATCGGTGCTGGGACCTCAACTGTTTACCATTTATATAGATGATCTGGAGGAGGGGGCTGAGTGTAGGGTGACGAAATTTGCTGATGACACGAAGATGAGTGGAAAAGCAAATTGTGTGGAAGGTATGGAAAGTCTGCAGAGAGATCTGGATAGGCTGAGCGAGTGGGCGACGACCTGGCAGATGGAGTATAATGTTAGCAAGTGGGAGGTTATCCACTTTGGCAGAAATAATAGGAGGGATTATTATTTAAAAGGCAAAAAGCTGCAGCATGCTACGGTGCAGAGGGACCTGGGGGTCCTTGTGCACGAGTCGCAAAAACCCAGTTTGCAGGTGCAGCAGGTGATCAAGAAGGCAAATGGAATGTTGGCCTTTACCGTGAGGGGGGTAGAATATAAAAGCAGGGAGGTCTTGCTGCAACTGTACTGGTGAGGCCGCAGCTGGAGTACTGCGTGCAGTTTTGGTCGCCGCACTTGCGCAAGGATATTTTGACTTTGGAGGGAGTGCAGAGAAGGTTCACTAGGCTGATACCGGAGATGAGGGGGTTAGCCTACGAGGAGAGACTGAATAGACTGGGTCTGTACTCGTTGGAGTTTAGAAGGCTGAGGGGGGATCTTATAGAGACATATAAGATAATGAAGGGGATAGATAGGGTAGAGGTAGAGAGATTCTTCCCGCTTAGAAAGGATAGCAGGACTAGAGGGCACAGTCTCAAAGTAAGTGGCGGGGGGGTGCAGTTTAGATCGGAGTTGAGGAAGAGCTACTTCACTCAAAGGGTGGTGAATCTCTGGAATTCTCTGACCGTTGAAGTGCTGGAGGCTACCTCGCTAAATATATTTAAATCACGGGTAGATAGGTTTCTGATAGACAGGGGAATTAAGGGTTATGGGGAGAAAGCAGGAAAGTGGAACTGATCCACTTCAGATCAGCCATGATCTTATTGAATGGCGGGGCAGGCTCGAATGCTAGGTGGCCTACTCCTGCTCCTATTTCTTATGTTCTTATGAGTCCATGAAGTTTGAACCAGTCTAACTATTTAGTATTGTTGCTAGGATTCAGTAAATTGTAATGATGCATGTGGGCTATTTTCATTCTCTGCTCACCTAAACAGTGGATAAACTCCACAAAGCATTTACAGATATAGTCCTTCCACTGCTTGCATTTGGGGAGAACATTCTACCATAATATTAGCTAAATACTGTTAGTAAAAATGAGCTGACAGATTAAAAACATCATACGCTGTTAAATTGCAGTGTAAAGAACATAAGAACATAAGAAATAGGAGCAGGAGTAGGCCATCCAGCCCTTCGAGCCTGCCCCGCCATTCAATAAGATCATGGCTGATCTGTCGTGGCTCAGTTCCACATTCCCGCCCTCTCCCCATAACCCTTAATCCCCTCTCTTATCAAAAACCCATCAACCCGCGTCTTAAAAATATTTAGCGAGGTAGCCTCCACCACTTCAACGGGCAGAGAATTCCAGAGATTCACCACCCTTTGAGTGAAGAAGTTCTTCCTCAGCTCCGTTCTAAACTGCCCCCCCTTTATCTTGAGGCTGTGCCCCCTAGTCCTACTGTCCTTTCTGAGCGGGAAGAGTCTCTCCACCTCTATCCTATCCATCCCATTCATCATCTTATATGTCTCAATGAGATCTCCCCTCATTCTTCTAAACTCTAACAAGTACAAGCCTAGTTTATTCAGCTTCTCCTCATAGCTCAACCCCCTCAACTCCGGCATCAGCCTAGTAAACCTCCTCTGCACTCCCTCCAAGGCCAAAATAAAGTGAAATTGTGTTATCTTATCAGGACAATGTGACACCAACAGTGTGAAGTTAAGGTCAGAAACAACCTAACTAGAACCCAGCTCTAAAGCTCAATCAACTCAGACACAAGGAGAAAACAGTTTTGTGGAAATGATGCTCGATTCCAATACACCTCAAAAAGCCATCCCCTGCCCTTGAATCCTCTTATTGCTTTAGCCAGAATTTGCAGAGTATAAAAGAACAAATTACAATACAATCATGCACTAAAGATGTATTTGTTTCTGCTGATTCCAAGAAAATGCCACTTCTTTGCATTGTCGCTCATCAGCCACTTCTCAGTCTCTGCACATCATTCTGAATTTGCTTCGCCTTTTCTCTTTTGCTTGAAATCTTTCTTCCTGCCCTCAGACCACGTTCTCCACCCCACAAAATCAAAATCTGGTGTCATCTTCAAACTTAAAGCAGCTTTGGTTGGAGTCAGCATACATACATACCTTCTAAACAGCACTTGCTTGATAATTAATCTGTCCAAAGTCCAATACTGACACCATGCTTCATGACAACCATGTATAGACTCTTTGCTTCAGCTTTTAATCTACTTCAGATACTTATATTCTATTCAATTCCATTTTACCATGTGCTTTAATTGTGTTGCAAGGTATGACTGGTTAGAATCAATCATTTTTCCACTGAAATGTAAACAACTTTTAATTGTTAAAGATAAATCCAGTTTAGTTCCTGTATTCCCTCTTCCAATGCAATGTATTCTCTCAATTTTTCTTTCAGTTTCATTTTATTATGGTGTGAAACTGGTAGGCCCATAAAAGACCCGTAAATTGGGTTGCAGATATTAAGTTTTGCAAACAAAAGCTGCAAAAACCAGTCTTGTTCATCAGAGAAATTACATGAAAATCCATTACCTTCCAAAGATGGTGCTTGGTCTTGGGCCGCATACAGCATCTCTTTGAAAGCCTGTAGTACAAACATTTCAGAATTAAACACTGAATATCATTAAAAACAGAAATGATCAAAAATCCAGCATCAATAAATTACCATATAGGGTATTGCTTATCACAGGTTGCCGAGTCAGTGATTATTTGCTTAAACTGCCTCTTTCTTCCAATACAGATATTATAAGCCAGCTTAACCATCAACATTATATGCACAGTCCAATCTATTACTGTATCTCACAGATCAGAAGTTCCAGGTTTAATTGCTGAGTTATCTAATCTCAGCTAACTGCTACAATTGGTGGCAATGAAGGTCAAAAATCAACTCATCCTGACTGCTATGCTGGAAAGTGAAAATATGTCATCAGTTGAGGACAGATAGGCTTGCCTGCTTTGCTGGCTATGGTCAAAAATGCCTGCTGACATTCATCACCAAGGCTGCCATGTAAATTGATGTACTGAAAATGCTGCCAGCACCAGTGACCGGGAAAAAGGAAAAAAACAGATCCAAGTGACATTCTGAATATTGAATTTCCAATTTCACATTCAGAAAATGCAGCAAGATCACTGCCTGGAGGAGAGAGAGGGAGAATGGGGGTATTTGTAAGTAAGATGATTATAGTGAAACAAATCTAGGGTGAAAAGTATTTCCTGGTATGAAGGTGAGAAGCTTCATTGGTTCAATTTCCAAGGAATAAGCAATATACTCGCAGCAAACATTACAATACTACTTTGAAAATTATAAACATAAAAACGGTAAATTGCATGACTAGAATGCAATTGAGGAAAGAACATTTTAAAAAAACCATTTGGTACCAATAATTTTGTATTATAATATCAAGCACATGCTTTAGAATACTTGCTTAAAAGAGGCCCAGCAGTAATATTTGCACATTTGCATATGTTCACCACCATACTACAATCAATGATAGAGATAACAGAAGCACATGGTAAACAATAATTTACCCATCACCTACAAGTATACATTGTACTACATTGTGTGCATTTTAAGTGCTCTCCTTTTTGAGAATCCAATCTACAACATACATGAAATACTGATTAACTGGAAATACTTCCAAGTATTAATGAGTTATCTGCTTTGGCATAACTTTACACTCTTCCACATTTTGTACCATCTGCAAAAGAAAGCTGCTGAAAAACGTTTCAAAATTAATTACACTTTTGCAATGCACTTCTACAAATTCAGAAGTCCCTTTCCTCTTCCCCTGAAGTAAAGCATCTCACCTGCTTCTTGATGACAAGAAAGTCTTAGATCCACACTTGATTAATGCTATGTTGGGACTTGCAATGCTTTATGGCTAGTATTCTTCCACTTCCTTGTTTAAAATTAAATAGCTGTTAGAATTTCCTAATGCAGAGTGGTTTACTGTTAACTGCACTAGACAGTATTTAAAGACAACTAGAAACCAAGCTGTTGGTCAATTTATGACCATGACTCCCTGAAGAATTTGTTAATAAGGCACTCCAGGTTGGAAAAGTCAACTTCAAAATGAATTATTTGCAGTTCCTTGTGTACATTAATTTAATGCAAGTACGAATATTCTGCAATTTGTAAACTGCACTGTACTTGTCCTGTACTTTTTCCCTCTGAAATAGAAGTGCAATTCATTTTATTTAACAGATGAAACAATAGCTAGTGGCACCAGAACGTAAACTGTGAAATGAGAAAAGACTGTTCAAACTATCAAACCAACTCCTTTTAATTGGCTATGTTATTTTGGTGTGACAAATCTTTGATTGAATCTTTGATTCTATGCTATAGTATAGCTAAGTAGCTGCAATAAGTTCCAAAATAGAAGAAAGGAAAAAATCCATCTTTGATAAACAAGCAAGATTGTTGAGCAGAAAATTAGTTAAGACAATAACCCTCTGTACTTTGCAATTTTGGGTTGTACTGAAATGAACATTTAAAGATGGGCTTAACAACCAAATGCGTGCTTAACAACTTAATGGCATGCAGCCTCACAGACTGCCACTTTGACAATGTGTGAATGCCAATGAGACATTTGCAGTCTGAGCAAACTGCTGAAACTAACAGCACTCACTAGCCCAGATTTCCTGTTCAGGATCAGGAACCCTGGTCAGTCAAAAAATTCCACATTTACCTTCCTCCAGTTTTTCAGAGAAAACTTCTAATGCAGGATGCTCCACACCTCCCATAATGCAGAAAATATTTTTAATGGCACTAGCTGCCATACTCAGTTAACTAATTAGATTAAATGTCCCAAAGTTGCTTTGAAAATCAATGGGTTGAAAAGGGGAGTAGGATGGCACGGAGGCAAGACGGGTCATCAGATCAGGTCAGGGGCTAATTGGGACAAGTAATAGGGGCAATCGCATGGGAGTAATTGAGGGAGGGGTGAGTCAGCTGGATGGGTAAGTGGGTCAGGGGCCAGGATGGGGGTTGGCAGACAGGCCGGGGGGGGGGGCAAAAGAGCCGGGAGCGATGAATCGGAGGGAGGTGGGTGCGGGTGAATGTGGCTGACTAGTTAAATATTCTGGATAATTAGCCATAGTCGCAAGCGATTCAAGAAAGTGCTTCACCACACATTCTGCTGGGAAACTGGGGATGGGCAATAAATGCTGGCCTAGCCAGCGTTGCCCACACCCCACAAAATGAACTTTTTAAAATTGTGCTGAAATTAATTTACCAATTATGTTCTCATTTTGTAAGTTTATAAATATCTGTGAATCATAGAATGCCTACAATGCAGGAGACCATTCGACCCATCCAACCTACACCAACAACAATCCCAACCAGGCCCTATCCCCAAAACCCCACGTGTTTACCCTGATAACTCCCCTGATCCCAAAGGCCAATCCAACTAACCCAAACATCTTTGAAGTGTGGAGGTACCCGGAGCACCTGAAGGAAACCCACACTGATACAGGGAAAATATGCAAATTTCACACAGTCACCCAAGGCCTGAATCAAACCCAGGTCCCTGGTTCTGTGAGGCAGCAATGCTGACCACCGTGACACCATGTCTTGAAATTTGTCTCAGTTATCATCCATTGATTATTCCTCCAATTTAGTGTGATCTGCAAGCTCAGAAATTGTGTTCCTGGTTCCATAAATTGCAAAAACATTGGTCCCAATCCTGACTTGTTATATCATGTTTTGTTCTGGTCTGAATGGTGACCCTTCATGCCTACTCAGGTTTCTGCAGCCAGAAAACTATCCCTTCTGATACCTAACACTTGATTCTCAATACTGTTGCCTTGTTGTTCATCTATAATGTGGGACCTTAATCAATGGTCTTTTAGAAATTACATACATTATACACCTTGCATTACCCATGTCTACTCTTTTATTGTCTGAGAACATTCAGAGCCTAATCTAGCAAGGCTTTTCCTTTTGAAATGCACGCTGACTGTTTATTATTTTATTTTTGGTTTCCAGTTGATTTTCTCTCTTTTAGCCAGGGTTCCTTTGCATTTCCTATCACCAATGTTAAGCTGACTAATATAAAGTTCCCTAGACCATGAGCTATCTGCCATTCCTCTGAAATAACACATTTTCCAAACAAATTATTAAATATCTGAAATAGTGCACGTGGCAATCAGTCTGCAACCCAGGCTTTTATCCTCTTTAGACTGTATTTCAATAGTTGTCTTTTTATTTTAAATGTGGCAATATGATTTATTTAAAATCTCATCCTCTTTTGTCATTTCTACCTAATCAATCTCTCTAGTAAACATTGAAGCAAAATAATTAATATTTGATGCATTTTGCTATCGCTGCCATGATTTTATCTTGACTACCCTTAGTAGTCCTAAAGCCATCACGGCTTTTCTTTTTTAAATATATATGTTTGTTAAATATTTAACCACAAGGGTTGGTTAGCTCAGTTAGCTGGATGGCTACCAGATGGTTCAGAATAATGTCAACAGTGCAGGTTCAATTCCCATTCTGGCTGAGGTACACTTGGGAACTGCCTCGCCATGCCCCACACTTGGTGCAGAGTGGTGCCCATCAAGGTATAAATGCCTATGTCTCTTGCAACTATGGCTAATTAGCGAGTTACCTACTTAGAATATTTTACTAGTTTTAGTTACGCACTTCGATTATTTAATTTCATAGTTCCTCTTGCCTTCATAATTTTTTTTGATTTATCTCCGTATTCTCCCATGTCATACTCTCCCCTGATGTCCATGTACTTAGTTTAGGCTTCTTTCCTTACTTTCAATTTTTCCTCTATGTATTTATTCACCCATAGTGTTTCATTAATGTTTAGTTTGTTCTTGCCTTTTAATTGAATATATTTTTCCTTCAAACTCTGCTGAGCACCTTTTTACATGTTTCACACTGCTGCTCCACATTTTGTTTGACAACATTGTTGTCTATTTTATTTTTCTATGTTTCTAATTACAAGTTACAACGATACAATAACGCCTTTGGAAATTTTGTGTGTATTGGCTAGCACCGTTCATTCATTGTTGACCATAAAATCAGGCCATTAAAACCAGAAAACATGTTAAGTCTTTGGGAGTCTTCAGCTCCTGTCTAAACACAGCAAAATCAATAGGTATGTGAAGCTCACAGCTTACATTTGTAACGTTTCCTCCAATAAAACCGCAAAGCTCCACTGCCTTATCGAGAGAGCCATTAGATTGTCACTAAACTAGTTTTCTGAAAAGGAGGTGCAATTGATATAAGAGAAGGAGTAGGCAATTCACCTATTAAGTCTGCACCACCATTCAGTGTGATCATAGCTGACCTCATCTTGGAATCATCTCCAGCTTCCTGCCTGCTCCCAGAACTCTTCCTCCCATTATTAAAAGCCTATCTATTTCCTCTTTAAATTTATTGAGTATACTGGTGTCCACCACACTCTGGGACAGAGAATTCCACAGACTCATGACCCTTTGAAAGAAGTAATTTCTCCTCGCTTTGGTTTTAAATCTGCCACTGCTTAGACTAAAATAATAGCCTCTTGTTCTAGAATGTTTCTTTAGATTATAATAAATTCAACTATGATACTGAATCAAATCATTCTTCTTTTTAAATCTAGAACTCCATGTAGGCATTAGTTTTGAATGTACAGACAGGTTTGGTTCTTTCCACCTTCTAAATTGACTGAAAAATTATTTTCTAACATGCAATACCAGGGCAAAAAAATTAGATATAAGCAACATTAATCTACACATGGAAGAATATATAGTCATAGTTTCTGATTAATAGGGCTAGTCTAATTATGAGATCATTCAGAAAATGCTGCCTCTATTAGCTTTCCCAAATTTTGGCAATCGAACAAAATTGTGAAGGCAAAGCGTTTACAATTTTCTCCAACACCCAATTGGTAAAGTTACGTTATCATTAACAGTTTTCAATATGAGCAGCTGCATTCTACTGTGAATTTGATTTCACTACCTTCTCACATCAGTATATTTAACAGTATATTTTATGTGTTTCTCAAAGTTAATGAATTCAGTCTCAAAAGCAGAAAAAAAGGGATATTACAGTAAAAAGCAATAAAATTGTGTTTTTCTACAGAACATATTTGGGTTGGGAAAGGGGAAAGCAAATAATGTAAAAGTAGCTCTGGGATCACTTCAAATGAGGACAAATTAATTTCAAACGGAACAATCCCAGTTACGTGCAAATTTTCCTTTTACTAGCTAGTGATGCCGTCCTTCAAAACCCCTTTAAATCATAATTTATACCATCTCATGGGAGATGGAGCAAAATATGTGATTAAATGTTAAAATATTTATCTGGGCATTGAAATTCATATACATTGGACTGGCAGCTCCCCAGAGCTCAAGGTATAACAGTAACTCAGCTGAGGTAACTTCTAGCAGCTGTCTTCTAAATAGCCTGATTCAGCAATTAGTCATGCTTTTCCTGAACACGAGCAATATTGTGAAACACCATAAATACACAGATATTTTAAAAAATAAGTAACCCTGGTTATTCATTTAATGCCTGTGAGTATATTGGCAGTATATTCTGAAAAACCTCTTGTGAAATTTACATTTCCTGTTTCCCCATTCATTTATATTCCTTATCAAAGGTTTTCTAAGTATTCAAATACATAATCCTTTCTAACGTTCACTTATAGAAGTATCTTAACGCAATAGTGTGTCCCTATGAACACTTTACAGGGACAAAAATAACCCAACATGTAGCAGCAGTGATTAGTTAAAGTATATTTATTAGTCACAAGCAAGGCTTACATTAATGCTGCAACAAACTTACTGTGAAATTTCCCTAGTAGCCACGGTTCGGCACCTGTTCAGGTCAATGCACTTAACCAGCACGTCTTTCAGAATGCAGAAGGAAACCACAGCACCCGGAGGAAGCCCATGCAGACAAGGGGAGAACGTGCAAACTCCACACAGACAGTGACCCAAGCCAGTAATCGAATCCGGGTCCCTGGCACTGTGAAGCAGCAGTACTCACCGTTGTGCTACCATGCCGCAGCAAAAATTTTAAATGAAGAGGTAAGTTTTAAGGAGGGTTTCCAAGGTAGAGCATTCAAACAAATGAGCTCCACAGGAAACCCGAGTTGACAGCGTGCTTTTTTTATTTTTATTTATTAGTGTCTCAAGTAGGTTTACATTAACAGCGCAACGACTGTGAAAATTCCCTAGTTGCCACACTCCAGAGCCTGTTCCAGTACACTGAGGGAGAATTTAGCACAGCCAATACTCCTAACCAGCACATCTTGCAGACCGTGGGAGGAACCAGAGCACCCGGAGGAACCCAAAGAGACATGGGGAGAACATGCAGACTCTGCATGGACAGTGTCTTAAGCCGGGCATCGGACTCGCGTCTCTGGCGCTGTGAGGCAGCAGTGTCAACCACTGAGCCACCCGATGTGAGACCATAAGATGCTAATAAAGAGGGAGGAGACAACAGAGAGCTTTGTAGATGAAGACAGGAATCTGCCGATCAATGTACTGCAGGGACCAATAGCAAAGGAAGGTTGTAAGGGCTGACAGAAAAGCAAAACTTAATTCAAAATTGAATTTATCCAGTGAAATTTTAGAGGAATTTTATGCTATCAAGTGCAAAACTTGAGCAAAAGCTGCAGGGACTGATCAAGCGAGCTTGTGACAAAGCCATGGATAGGAGAGCAAATGACAGCAAAAGTAGGACTGAGACAAATAACACTGAGAAGATCTCAAGGACACTCCAAGCTTGCCACTAGGACACAGACAAAAACTGACCAGGTGACCACCTTCTCAATTCTTCCTCCCCATGGGATCCGTTCCTGGTGTTGGTTGCTTCCACTCAACACCTCCCTTTCTTCCGCTTAAGGACAAGAATATCACTGTGGAAGATAGCTGCAGGCATGGCCAAATCTACATCTTTCCAGTCAAATAGACCAATTTACTGCACGAAAAGTTTACTTTAAGCATGCATGCTTCTTAACAGCACTGCACATGCATTTTTCAAAATTAAGATGCTAAAGATTTTTCACCATTTGTTTCTTTCCATGCTCCGAAAGACAATGACTTTTACTGAGATACAGATCCATAGATCAGGTACTACAGTAGTAGGCAATTCTTTGTGTACCACTGGATAGCAATCAGGAGTAGGGCATCTCGCTATCATCCTTAGTTTCTTACCTAGCTCAGGGAAGTTAATTTTAGTTTCTCACCTGAGATCAGTTAATTCAGCATAGATCATCCTCAACACTGATGTCCCACAACGCTACGTTCTCAGCCCCCTTCTATACTCCTCATACACCTATGACTGTGTGGCCAAATTCCCCTCCAATTTGATTTTCAAGTTTGCTGATGACACCACCGTAGTGGGTTGGATCTCAAACAATGACGAGACAGAGTACAGGAATGAGATAGAGAATCTGGTGAATTGGTGTGGCAGTAATAATCTCTCCCCCAATGTCAACAAAACAAAGGAGATCGTCATCGGCTTCAGGAAGTATAAAGGAGAACGTGCCCCTGTCTACATCAACGGGGACGAAGTAGAAAGGATCAAGAGCTTCAAGTTTTTAGGTGTCCAGATCACCAACAACCTGTCCTGGTTTCCCCCACCCACATGCAGACATTATAGTTAAGAAAGGCCATCAACGCCTCTACTTTCTCAGAAGACTAAGGAAATTTGGCATATTAGCTACGACTCGCACCAATTTTACAGATGTACCATAGAAAACATTCTTTCTGGTATTGGCTTGGTATGGCTCCTGCTCTGCCCAAGACCGCAAAAAATTACAAAAGGTCGTGAATGTAGCCCAATTCATCACACAAACCAGCCTCCTATCCATTGACTTTGTTTACACTTCCCGCTGCCTCGACAAAGCAGCCAGCATAATTAAGGACTGCACGCGCCCCAGACATTCTCTTTTTCATCTTCTTCCATCGGCAGAAAGATACAAAAGTCTGAAGTCACACACCAACTGACTCAAGAACAGCTTCTTCCTTGCTGCTGTCAGACTTTTGAATGGACCTATCTCACATTAAGTTAATCATTCTCTACACCCCAACCATGACTGTAACACTACATTCTGCACACTCTCATTTCCTTATCTATGAATAGTATGTTTTGTCTGTACAGCATGCAAGAAACAATACTTTTCACTGTATGTTAATACATGTGACAATAATGAATCAAATCAAATGAATAGCATTCAAAGCTGTGACCCTTAGGTCTAAGTAACTCAGCATCATGCCAGCAGGGATGATTTCCTCTGTGTGCTAGCTAGGTGCGACTAATTTATAAAAGTATTCTTTGCAAACATATTTCAATTTTGCTAATCTACTACACAGAGAAAACTACACCAGATGATGCTTCACCTAATAGATCACTGGGAAGGCTCAAACTGTAGTCATCCTAAATTTGCTGCACCAAACTTTTACAGGTGCTCAGCAATAATCCAGCACTGAAGTAGAAGATCAGGTCAGAAAGTTCACTTCATTCAAATATTGTAATGGTCCTAGACATTTATTTGATTTAATATAATTTCAGCAGAACACAAAATGTCAGTTTTCTAGACTCTCACATTGCAATAAGCTTTAAAAAGATTGTTAAAAGATAGTTCCCAAAGAAACTCTGCTGTACCGATTTAGCAGTTGGATTAAACAGGCAATTTACAATCAGTCACTGGTGAAAATAAGGAGGTAAATCATGTAAACAGAAGCTATGTTTGTATTAAGCAGACAAGTTCAAACACCTTCACAATCACTGTTTATGTTATATACAGTAAACCTAGCATGTCGATATTTACCACCATTATTTCACATCTAGCTACTTTAAGCCAGTGGTATGATCAGATCCCAAAAGAGATCATTTAAAATAGCTGCACAGTATAAAGATTTATAAACATGTCTGTTGCTGGCACAGTCAATGCAACTAAAAAATTATTACAGTAAACATGGATTTTGCTGTTGTTTTGGAGAACATACTTCATGACTGTCACTTTTTCTGTGAGTATAGTTATATGATCTTTTACTATAGCACTTATGGATACCTGCTGCTGATGTAGTGGACAGTTGAGGTAACATGCTTTATTTACTCATCTGCATGGATAGTTTATATTCAACTGGTGGCTTTAAATCACATAGAAAACATTATACTAACTTGGCATGAAAACACCCACTTCTACGTGTGGATGGGTAATTGGTTCAGCATTGGGACCGTTGTTCTTTCAGATACATACTAATGATTTAGATTTAAGTGTGCAGGATACAATTTCAAAGTTTGCAGATGATGCAACACTTGAAAGCATTGTAAATTATGGAGGACAGTGTAGAACTTCAAAAGGACAGATAGATGACAAATGGAAATCAATGTGGATTAGTGTGAGGGGATGAATCTGAGTAGGAAGAAGATCTAGGTCTAGTTCACCTGATGAAGGATCAGCACTCTGAAAGCTTGTGATTTCAAATAAACCTGTTGGACTATATGGTGTGGCATGACTTCTCATCTTGTCCAAAACAATGAGGGGGTTGGACAGAGTAAATAGGAAAAAACTGTTCATAAAAGGATTGAGAATGGGAGGGCATAGATTCAAAGTACAAAAAAAGCAAATGTAATGTGAAAAAAAACATTTTCATACACCAAGTGGTTAGGGTCTGGAATGCCTGGATGTGTGGTGGAGGCAATCAAGGCATTGGATCAAGGCAGGTTCAATTCAGAATGGCATTGGATAATTATTTGATTAGAAACAATGTGTAGGATTACAGGGAAAGCAGGAGAATGGCACCAAGTAATAGTGTTTATTCAGAGAACCAGTGCAGACATAATGGGCCTCCTTCTGCACCATAACAATTGTCATTTCCTATGAAATCTCCCCAACATTCTCTGTGTTAAAAGGAACAACCCCAGCTGCTCCAATGTAAACATGTAACTGAAGTCCTTCATTCTCATGAATCTTTTCTGCACTCTCTCACAACCTTCCTAAATGTGGTGCTTCGTATTGGACATAATACTCCAGTAAAAACGTATGCAATGATTGTTCCATCTCCATTGTCCTTGAATGACTGCAAAATAACATAATTCACTCAGTGTACTGAATAAACTGCCTGTTCTGCACTCAGCTGTACGCCCATAAGCAAACCAATAACATTTCCTCTCCATTGTGATGATGGCCCTATTCTAATAAGACTATTTAACAATCTCTGTTGTATACACAGCACAAAGTTGACACTCAGCACCTCACTTTGTACCGAATCAACTGTTATCCAGTCTCTTACACTAAGTGGCATTCTGCCATGATCATAAATACTCTGCTTCACTACAGTCTCACTTACGATCTGTCCAATTCACATTGTTTTATAGCATTTCACATACAATAGATAACAATAAATTAGTAATCTGTTACAGAGCTCAAATCTCTTGAACTTGAGTGAAAAATTCTACAATGCATCACTGATCATCTTCAAAGAATATTGTTAACACTCTCTCTCATGATCATCTCTTGGTCAAATTATTTGGGATGATCCAAAATAAAAGATTATCTTGTTTTTCCTGCTCTGCTATTTAGTCGGTCACTTTCTGGAACTCGTGTTAAATGGTATGCTGCATTTCAATAAGCAAGTGTATATTGTAAACAATTAAGCAAAAACAAAGGGGAAACTTGAAGAAATACCTTGACTGGAATAAGACAGAGACAGGCTTAGACCTTGGACAATATTGCAGATGTGAAAAGTAATCTCTTTCTTTATAATGAAAAGCTAAGGGTGGCAGGTGGCAACATGGTAGTGAAGAAAGTAGTGCTCAGCTGAAAGTCAGGTACATGGTGGAATGTGAAGTAATTGAAATACACTTATGGTAGCCTGTCAAACATTTGCCTCTGGGACCACACATGGTATAATTTCTTCTCAACATATAATTTTATCAGATTACAGCTCTGCACCCCAGTAAAGGAGTATGGAAACAACTCATTCAATAGCACAGATGCCTGTCACACTTCACACCTTGACTGAATTACTGAATGTGCTGACTACTGTCTCTCACTCGTATTTTTTCATTTACCAAGTGTTTAAAGCATGTAAACCCATCATCATAAACAAGAGTCTCTAAACCAACAGACTGAAAATTCGTACAGGTAGAGAGAGCTCTGTTTGGCCAACAAAGGTAAACAACACTGTGCCTTAGAAATATGCCTCACTTACTAAAGCCAAGGTGCCACCTGGTAACAATCCATGAATGAGCATTCTCAGAGGTGTTCAGGTGTACAACTGGGCATTTAACAGGCTAAAACAGTGCAAATTACCAGAACAGAGTACTCTGTGCAAGGATCCTACTGGCTTGGCTAGCTAGAATTGCTATCCTGCCATAGCAGGGTTTTCAGAAGAGAGGAAGAAGTGTCTTTTCAGTCATCATCAAAAAACATTGCAATAGAAATCTGGATCCAATGTATCTGTTCAATGATTTCGTGGCACAGCCTGGATTATCAAATATGCCATGGCAATGAAAATTGATTTTCTTGACATCTAAAATTCACTAATTTTCCTGCAATATATAATAGAAGCTGGCCACCTGGATTATTCAGGCAGTAATCCAATTTTAGGATTCAACCAAAGAACAAGCCACAATAGCTAAGCACACAGAATTGCT
This sequence comes from Carcharhinus amblyrhynchos, assembly GCF_965287045.1. Taxonomy (NCBI): domain Eukaryota; kingdom Metazoa; phylum Chordata; class Chondrichthyes; order Carcharhiniformes; family Carcharhinidae; genus Carcharhinus; species Carcharhinus amblyrhynchos. The sequence goes on along the minus strand of NC_137332.1, from coordinate 82,901,169 downwards.
GACATCATCCATATACTTCAATTGTGCTATATATATAAGCTGTGATAACAGCATCCCTAACCACTCATTTCAAAGTTCCTGCTGAATTACCAAGGTGTGTTCCTCTCTATAATTATAGATACAGAGTTTCCTTTAGCGTAAGCCACTATTGTCTGCAGTCAAAACCAAAACTTGCATTTTTTATGTGACTCCGGAAATATGCACATCATCATATAAAGTCCCAGATCAGATTTAAGTTACTTTCAAATATCTGTAGTACAGAATCCTATAATGCATTCAGTACAATTTGCATTCACAATGTGATTTCAATATAAAGACGACTCATCAGAAAGGTATGAAAATTAGGTACAATGCCAGGGAGAGAGGTTATGAGAGTGACAAGGAACTTGATCAAAGAGATGGATTTTAGTCCTTTCTAATGGAGCAGAGTGAACTAGGTGGACTTGGGAAGAAAATTCCAGATTTGGATCAGCTCAATTGATGGCGTTGTTACCATTATTAGGCTAAAGGAGATGATATAGAAGAGGCCTGAGTCAAAGGAACAATGCTCATTGGGAGAGGAAGAGACAGAGGTTATTGAAGAGCTTTAATGTTGGGGGCTTGAATAGCAAGATGATGGGAAAACAAAGTTTAGTGTGGGACAGCATGTGTCTTGCTGAAGTTGGAGAAAGAAAAGACAGCAAGGAGAAACTTGCGGTATTCAAGCTATAAGATCATGACATGTATGCTTCACCAAGGACATAAAGTGTGGAGGCAGACAACACTGAAGAGGTGGAAACAATCTTCCTTTCTAGCACCAATCGTGAAGGTCTGAAGCTAAGCTCAGCTGAATAGGACCTGACAAAGTTGAAAGTGATTCAGCTGATCCCAAGACAATGACTGGAAAGTGGAAGGAATCAACAGCATGAGAGCAGGGTAGTGGCCAAAATCATTGCTTGCGGTTTTCTTGAGGACCCTCTGAACAAACCTAATATACAATAACGCAACGTGTTTAACCTTCTAAAAAAGGTACTGCCATTTAACATTCCAGACCTGACTGACCATGAATTCCAGGCTACAAACATATAGTTGTGGGCCACAAATGAGGAAGTATATCTTACAATTATTAGTGGGAGAGTGGGGAGTGACATGCTCTCATATCTTTTCATCGCCCAGATTTTTTTTAAAAATTAGCAAAATATTGGAAGTTTTTGTTTCATACTGACTTTCCACTACCATCCATTGATATGAGCTATGAAATCAGAGGAGAACACAGCTCTTCACTCACCTGATGAAGGAGCCTGAGACTCCGAAAGCCACTGTTGCCAAATAAAACTGTTGGATTTTAACCTGGTGTTGTAAGACTTCTTAGTGTGCTTATCCCATTCCAACACCGGCATCTCCACATCGCAGGAACAATTGAAATCAGGAATGCTCAAGAGGCCAGAATACGAAATTGTGGGCAGAAGGAGAACACGTAGATAAAGAGGGTCAAGGAAAGAACAATTTGAAAACAAGGTGATAATTTTGAAATAAAGATTTTGCTCAACAGGGAATCGATATGTCAGCAAGCACAGGAGTGATGAGTGAACAGTACTTGAGTGTGAATAAGGATGTGGGCAAAAGTGTGTCTCTGGAAGGTATAATATGAAAGGCTGGCCAAGATTATATTCTCCAGCAATTCAAACTTTGCAACCATTTGCGCAGCTGTGCTGTAGTTATGAAGTCAAGAAGAATCTCTCAACATAAAGCCAAGAAAATACAATCCCCTTTGCAGGCTATCATGATATTAAAAACTGGAATAGGATACACATGTCATTCTTAGGCAAGTAATCAACCATCACCAAATCAACAATTCAAAGTGCATTAGATTAATTGCAGAACCAGCACTTATGACTTAATTAGGTATGCCAGTCTCCACTATATAGTTATTTATAATTCAGTACAGTATAATGCTATCATTATTCTAATGTCTGGCACATTTTTGTAAACATTCCACCTCACCTCTGCAAGAGCTGCAACAATATTTTGTAAAAATCATGCCAATATCAAAGGGGAGCCACCAAGGTAATAGAACACAAGCTAAATGCTTATGATTCAAACTCTCCCCTGCTTGTTGAGTTTGGCTTGGAATCAGAAAGTGGAGTTTCAAGGAACAAGATGAGAATTCAGCTTTCATTACACGTATTCTCAAATAACTGCTGCCTGCTTCATTCTAATATGAATGTGCAGTTTTACAAACTGCATTACTGTATGGCTAGTTTTTATTTCAGAAAATGGTGGTACAGTGGTTAGCACACATGTCTCTTAGCACCAGGGAGCATTATTCAATTCCAACCTTGGATGACTGGGTGGAACTTGCACCTTATTCCTCGAAGAAAAGCATAGGTTTCCTCTGGGTGCTCTGGTTTCCTCCCACAGTCCAAAGATACGCCAGTTAGGTGGACTGGCCATGCAAAATTGCCTCTTAGTGTCCAAAGAAATGTAGGTTAGGTGGATTATCTATGGTAAATGTGTGGAGTTATGGGGATAGTGGGGGGTAGGCCTGCATAAGATGCTGTTCCATAGAGTCAGTGCAGGGTAATGAGCCAAGTGGCCTCCTTCTGAACTGTAGGGATTCTAATTAAAAACATTATGTACACCGTTACTCATCAATACATTGGCTCCAGGCCACACAAATTTATTTTGCAGGTGAGATGGAATCCACGTACGCCAACAAAGGTAAAACTAAACTTTAGAATAATGATAGCATTATACTTTGCTGAATTATAAATAGCTATATGTTTGAGAATAACATATCTAATTAACTCATAAATGCTGGCTCTTCATTAAGTCCAATGCACTGACAATTGTTGGTTTGGGGTTGTTTAAAGGATGATGTGACTATCCTATCCATGTCTTCAAAAGCACAATAACCCACAAAAAATATCTTTTCTCCTCCTTCTATTTATAGAGTTCCCTGGGACCAGCAACTTTTTTTGAGTCAAGATGGTAATGATTAACAAGTTACAAAAAAGTGTTTTGTGCAAGTTATAACAATGTGGAATATACTGCCTGAAATAGATGCAGATTCAATAAGTTTCAAAGGGCACTGGATATATAATTAAGGAGAAGATTGACAGGGCTACAAGGGAAAACAGAAGAGTGGATAGCTGTTTCCAAGAACCGGTACAGCTAAGCTTTGCCAAATGCTGCCTTTTGTGCTGTGTGATTCTATGAGGTTATTCAACCATTAGGAGCAAATAAATATACAGGCACGGGTCACAGCAAAACTAGGGCCACGGCTGATGAGTTCTAACTGGGGCTGCTAAGACCAAGGATAGCACCTCAATTATTGTTTACCCTTTCTCTCTCATTTCTTTGTAGATGTAACCTCTTTCCTGCCGAATACTGAAAATCCCAGAAGCACACCACTCATCATGCCGTGCTGCGAATATATCCCAGCATTTACAATTCTAGGACTTTTACATCCAATATTAATTACCCTCTCCAATCTTTGCAGACACAAACTTAGATACAATGTAATAATTTTGATTTAGAATCTATACAAAACTATCATATTCCCATCTATCAACTAATCAAATACATCACAATATCACAAGATTTTTTGGTCATATAATGATGCTCGTTCATAGAGATTTGCTATTTGTCTCTGTCTGACAGTTCAATCCCACTCCCCAGCAGTGACACAAAGATGCAAAAACAAATCCACTAATAGCTTACACTGAAAAATTTATTCCAAAATAGATCTGAAAGCAGCCACACGTGAAAGGGTTCAGTAAACTGTTCAAGCTGTTTATACAATCTCAAACCATAATGTCTTGGAACGTAATACAAATTGTGTTTGTTTTTCACAACACAGTGCCTGCACTTTCATCCCTCCAAGATCAATTTACTGTATCCAACCCTTAACTCAATTATATGAAAATCTCCTCCCACACTTTATCACTGGATATTGTTATCTGCAGTTCTTAGCATATTCTATAGGTCATTAATATTATTACGCTTTGACCACAATCTCAATCTCCATCTCCAACACTTCACCGTTTCCCCCTCCTCAGACCATCACCATCACTCACTTATTCACTTTCCACTTTGAACACTCCCTTACCCTGTGCTCCAACCGTCCTATCCCAATTATCCATATCTCCATCCCACCCCCAGATTTCTTCCATTCCCCCCACCATTGTGCATCCTCCAATCACCCCTCAAAACCCCCTCTAGTCCTCCAATCCTTCACTCCCAATTTCCAGCCTCTCACACCCTCACCCTCCAGCCCCTCTTTCACTTCATCTCACCTACCAGCCCCTCTCAGCCCTCCACCCATCTCCCTCTCACCCAAGCTCGCCCTCCTACCTCTCACCCACCATCTCCCCTGCCCTATTACTCTCCCCTGCCCCATCTCCCATCCCGCCCGTCCCTGCCACCCACTGACCCCACCTCTCAACGCCCCCCCCATTGCCCTCAGACCTCCCGCCCACCCCATCACCCACCGAAACCACTTCCCACCCCACCTTGCTCCAAACAACCCTCCCACCCCGTCGCCCTCTGACCACACCTCAGCCGCCCTGTCGACTCCATATCCTCCTCCCACCCCGTCACCATCTTCATCGTCCAATTCCACCTCTCACTCCCATTGCCCCCAGGACCCCTCCTGCCCCGTCACCCTCGGATCGCCCCCAGGACCCCTCCTGCCCCGTCACCCTCGGATCGCCCCCAGGACCCCTCCTGCCCCGTCACCCTCGGATCGCCCCCAGGACCCCTCCTGCCCCGTCACCCTCGGATCGCCCCCAGGACCCCTCCTGCCCCGTCACCCTCGGATCGCCCCCAGGACCCCTCCTGCCCCGTCACCCTCGGATCGCCCCCAGGACCCCTCCTGCCCCGTCACCCTCGGATCGCCCCCAGGACCCCTCCTGCCCCGTCACCCTCGGATCGCCCCCAGGACCCCTCCTGCCCCGTCACCCTCGGATCGCCCCCAGGACCCCTCCTGCCCCGTCACCCTCGGATCGCCCCCAGGACCCCTCCTGCCCCGTCACCCTCGGATCGCCCCCAGGACCCCTCCTGCCCCGTCACCCTCGGATCGCCCCCTCCCTCCTGCCCCGTCACCCTCGGATCACCCCCTCCCTCCTGCCCCGTCACCCTCGGATCACCCCTTCTGCCTTATCACCCTCAGAACCCCTCCCCCTGCCCCGTCGCCCTCATAACCACCCCTCCTGCCCCGTCGCCCACTGAACCTCCCTTCCTTGCCCCATCGCCCTCAGAACCTCCCTCCTTGTCTCTTCACCCTCTGACAATCCACCTGCTCTCTCACCCTTCCGCACCCCACTTGCCCCCTCATGCTCCCGCACGCCGCCTGCCTCCCTCATGCTCCCACACCCTCTCACGCTCCCACTGCCTACCTGCCCCCCTCACCCTCCCACTGCCTACCTGCCCCCCTCACGCTCCCACTGCCTACCTGCCCCCCTCACCCTCCCACTGCCTACCTGCCCCCCTCACCCTCCCACTGCCTACCTGCCCCCTCACCCTCCCACTGCCTACCTGCCCCCCTCACCCTCCCACTGCCTACCTGCCCCCCTCACCCTCCACTGCCTACCTGCCCCCCTCACCCTCCCACTGCCTACCTGCCCCCCTCACCCTCCCACTGCCTACCTGCCCCCCTCACCCTCCCACTGCCTACCTGCCCCCCTCACCCTCCCACTGCCTACCTGCCCCCCTCACCCTCCCACTGCCTACCTGCCCCCCTCACCCTCCCACTGCCTACCTGCCCCTCTCACTGTCCCACACCCCTTCCTGGCTCCCCTAGTTCTCACTCATCCTCCAGCCCCCTTCAGCTTTGCGCCTCCTCCCCATGTTCCACCGGCATTTCCCCTCACCCTCCATCCGTCTCCCATCCCCTCAGCCCCCTGACCCTCTCAGCTGCGAGCTGTCCATTGTGCCATTAACCCATTCGCCTCCCTGTCGCTTGCTCACCTCATACTGGATGTACTGTTTGCGCCATTCCGGCGTGATGTGGGCTGAGAGATGTTCTGCGAATTTCATGATTGGTGCTTTCTGAAGATGATTATTTCTTTTCTTTAAAAAAAAGAAACACAACAGACGAATTAAAAATCCCAGCAGTGAGTTGGGGGCTTCCGTTCAACAACCACCATTCCTGATGGAGACTCCGGGGAGGGGTTGTGGGGGTGGGGATTGCGGATCTCTCTCTCTGTCTTGTTGATGTCGCTCGCTGCCCTCAGACGGAACAAGGGGACTGTCACTCACTGCCGATCAGCCGCCATCTTACTGACAATACTACACAACAAGGGCGCGCGACAGACAGGGGGAACGGCGCGCGGTCACGCCTCCGCAGAAGGCGCGCCTGGCCGTGCGTCACTGCCCGCGGCCAGAGCGCGCACGCGCGCCTCCAATGAGGACGCCCCCGTCACCTGCCAGCTGACCCCGCCCCCCTGCCCACACCCCGCCCCGTCCCCTCCCCTCCCCCCCCGCCCCGTCCCCTCCCCTCCCCCCCCGAGCCCCGACTTGAGTTTGAAGCGTACCCCAGCGCTCGCTTTGCCTCGGCCCCTCCCCTCCCCCAAGCGCGCTCTCAGAGCTATAGAACGGCCGACGGTTGAGTTGAGCTGCTGGCGCGCGCATCCCTCAGGGGGTGAATTAAACCGTGTTTTTTTATTAGTATAACGTGCAGAGATAACGTGTTCACTCGGGACTGCAAGTTAATGTGGCTGACCGCCCACTCACTGTCCCCTTGGCTGGCACTAGCTTCGTGCAATCCATCAAAATGAGTGGAGAAAGTAGAAGCAAGTGCCCAAAAACTAGCCTCTTTAAATGTATTTTTTTCTTCATCTTCCTGATAGGCTTTGGTTAACTAATTTTGTTGTTTGATGATAGCATCCTTCGAGAAGGCAACATTGGATTCCTTTCTTAAACTAGAAATTGATTCAGAGTTTCTCCATCATCCAGACGGACAAGGGCAGCAGATGCCCAGGAACACCACCACCTGCAAGTTCCCTCCAAGTCTCTCACATCCTGATTTGAAAATATATTGCCATTCCTTCACTGTTGCTGGGTCAAAACTTTGGAACTCCCTCCCTCACAGCACTGTGTGTGTACCTACGCCACATGAACTGCAACAGGAAGGCAGCTCATCATCATCTTCTCAAGGGCAATTAGGGGTGAGCAATATATGTCCATGTACTGGGAATAAGGTTTAAAAACATCAAAAAGAACAGTACAGTAAGTGAGGTTTTGCAAACCCAGGCAAGTCACAGGGGTTACAGATAGTGCGACATGTACTGTCTGGAGACAACACACATCTCTTTAACCTGTGATCAGTGCTCCTTCCACTCACATTGTCGGCGACTTTAGGACTTGAACAGCAGGTTAGGTGTAAAGATTTGCATTCTAATCAGTAATCTGTAAACTGTCTGTGCTTTATATGCTCTGTCTGAGACCAGAACTCTCCATTCACCTGACGAAGGGACAAACCCTGAAAGCTTGTGAGTTTACTATCAAATAAATCGGTTGGACTTAAACCTGGTGTTGTCAGACTTTTTACGGAGGAATGTTGGCCAGGGCTCCTCTCCCATTCCACCCTCAACACACACACACACGCGCACCAGCTCCTCATTGAGACAGTAAGAAATGGCTTCTTGTATCAAGAAGAGATGTTAATAAGTATTGCAATGTTTAACGTTATGTTTTGCTTCAGCTGTTAAACCAGGTCTATGCTAATTCACGAATTAAAATGAATTTGCATTTATATAGCACCCTTCATACCCTGAGGATGACAGCTGTTGAATTACTTATAGTGGAGTCACTATAATGGAGGTAAGCGTAGCATCCAATTTATATAAGAGACTTAGAAAATGTTATCGTACATGAAATTAAAGGCAATCTTTTGATTTAGGCAGTGAATTGATCAGGAGGTATGGAACAGAATAGGCATATAGAGTATACACACTGAAAGTAACTTGCAATTTCTCCTAAGGATCTGTATTGGAATCTCAGCTTTTCACTGCACATATCAGTGATTGAGATGTAGGAATACAAAGTTGTATGTCCAAGTTTGTTGTTGACACTTAAGAGACACACTAAGTAATGTAGATGGAAGCAGGAAATTAAAAAGGAACATTGACAATTAAATGAGTAGGAAAAACTGTGAGATCAACCACTTTGGACCTAAGAACAATAGATCTGAGTACCTTCTAAATAGTGAGAAGCTAGGAACAGTGGATGAGTAAAAAGACTAAGGAGACCAAATTCAGAAAGCACTGAAAACTAGCAGTACAAAAATATCATGTATACTCATGTAAAGTCAAATTTTTGAAATTTTTTTACTGTAACAAAACCCCACTGATGTTATGTGTGAGAGTGTTCTAACCTGAAACGTTGGTTTTGTTTTTTTTTGGGGATATTAGTGGGAAACATTTGCAGAAACAGTAAGACGTCAGACCTCTCTTTTGTTCATCAAACAAATGCAAGTATTTATTGAGTAGAAGAATGATAATAAAAATACAAAGAACAATCAACAGATTAACAGTAAGCACTAAGTCCCCCAAAGACTGAAAACCCAGAAGTATCTGTTTCCCCTGTAATCCTAAACTCTGCTGAGACACTGTTTCCCAAACAACAACCATAAATCTATTGGTCAAATCTAGCCAATGATTACCACACCATACAGGTTAAATGACCATGACTTTGGAATAGCCTCCAGTTCAGGAAGGAAAACAATCTTTTGCACAAACTATTTTTGCCTTCAGCATTCCATCTCTAGCTGAGGTGTTTTCTGAAGATGGCTGCTCCCCTCACTCTGCTGCTGCTTCTTTGATTCCCCATCTGTATCTAAACTGCTTCCTAGAGCACAGCACTCTGACATCACTTGTGCGGTGTGCATTGTTTTGGTGATGGAAACAGTATTGCACTGAATGGGTCTGTCTGGATCAAGGAAGGAACCAGGCTAAAGGGATTATGTCTCCATGAAATATGCTTTGATATTTTTAATAAAAGTTTTGTAATAAAAAGGCCAAGACTGTAGGTCTGGCACTGCAGTTATCAAAAAGAGTCAGGAAGGGTCAACATGATCCACAGACCCACAGCTCACAAAGGAATAACCACCCACACGGGGAGTTGTAGGTATCAGCCAGATCCAAGGGATATTGGGGCTGAGGCTTAATGATAATTTATGAGTAGCCACCAAATCCTAAGGGAGTTTGAGTTGAGCAGTTAAAGTTTGGGCAGAAACGTGGGGTTTTGCTTGTGATCTTTAAGTTGAGGCTTTTATTAATAAGTTGTGGTTTGGAGTGTTGTGTGGCATCATCATACTAGGTTAGAACTCTTGTGTAAGAGTTTTTTTAGTGAACAAGTTTCTGGTTGAGCCTAAAACCCTGTGTCTGTGTAAGTTCTCCCCACCCCCTCCCCCATCTCTCCCTCACAACATCTTAGGAGAAGACACAGTAGCAGCAGCCAGACCTGTGGTTTCAATGGGAAGGAACTGAAAAGACTGTGCCATGAGAAAGTATCATACTGGTGGTCCCAGCCCTTGATCTAGGCTTTGTTTGAAGGGTATTTCATTGAGCAACCACTGGCAAAGGCCTACTTGGCCAGGCCTAAGCTTTCTCTTCTCTCTTCTTCCCAGGAAGGCTGAGGACACTGCTGGAGGACAAAAGTCTCAGCCGTTCGTTTATTTTGAAGCTGACTACTGCATCCTGTTTCCATGTATGCTGTTTATTTCTCTCCTCCAATTTATCAGTTCCTCCCTATTAGAAATCAAAACTGACCTACATTATTCTTGTCTTGACAAGTAGGAACTGCAGAAATTACAGTAGGTGTAACTTTTTTTAATGAATAATGAATTAAGGTTTTTGATATAATTGTTCTTTGCTTCTGAAACTTTTGGACTTTGATTCCTAAAAAACTAGGGTCGATTTTTACAAAAGGTACGTGAAAATTTACAACTTTGCAGTCAATCATGTGGTTGACTTTTATGTGAGGTTGACTTTTACGCAAGAACATAATAATTTGAAAGATTAATGAAATGTTGACCTTTATCTGAGCAAGTACATAGACCACATCTGAATTGTGTAACATAACCAAAATATTGCTGCTGGAAATCCAAAATAAAAACAGAACATGCTGGAAATACTCTGGCAGCATCTGAGAAGAGAGAGGATTGACATTTCAGTTTGATAACCTTTCAGCTGATGAAGCATTAATTCTGTTTTCTTTCTGCTGCCAACTCTGCTGGGTATTTCCAGCATCTTCTGCTTTTACTACTGAAGTCCTGTGTTCAGTTCCAGGCACCTAACCTCAGGAAGAATATATTGGCCTTCTGGGAGGTTCAACATGGAATCTATTTTTGAGGGTGTTTATGGTCTGATTGATAACTGTAACCCCAGAAGAATTGCTCTGCTTGTCTTCATCAACTTGAACAGGTAGGCATGGCCTGAGATGGATAGTATTTCTGAAAGTGCAGCACACCCTCAGTAAAGCAATGGAATGTAAACCAAGATTTTCTGCTCAAGTCAATTGGGACTGGAGTCCGCACTTTCCAAACTTGAAAGTGAGAACATCACAAAATGGCAGACAAATTCATTTAACAACTTGTTCTTTCTGTTATTACAGATCCTTGTAATGATTTTGAAACACCTTGTGAAACTTGATAATCCTGATTTTTATAGAATCCCTCTGATGCAGAAGGAGGCTCTTGAAGTGTTTAAGACAATTAAAGGATTTGATAGATAGAATACAGTACAGAAGAAAACCATTTGACCTGCCATGATCATGACCGTGCTGGCTATTTGCAGGAGTAATTCAATTTATCCCATTATCACCTCGCTACCCCTCTTCTCCACACACACACACACACACACACACAGACACACACACACACACATAGAAACACATATACCTCCCCTGTACCATCCCCACTTTTTCCCCATAACCCTGTAAGTATTTCCTGTAGAGAGGCAGTAGGTGGTGGTTGGGGAGCCCAGAACAAGGGGCATAACGTTAAAATTAGAGCTAGGCCATTTAGGGGCGATGTCAATCGGCACTTCATAAAAAAGCCAGTGGAAGTCTGGAATCCTCTCCACAAAAAAGCTGTTGAGGCATGGGAATCAATTAAAAATTTCAAAACCAGGAATGATAGGTTTTTATTTGGCAAGTGTATTAAGGGTTACAGGAACATGTGGCGGTGGTGGATAAAATACAGAGAATAATCATGATCTAATTAACTGGCAGTGAAAAAGGTTGAAAGGTCCAAGTCCACTCCTCCTGTTCCAAAGAAATAACTAACTACTGTAAATTTTAATAATAAATGACTCAGTAGATCTTACACAAAATGGAACTTAACAGCTAAACCTGATCTTATTTCTGTTTGCTAGCCATATTGCATTTTGCAGCAGGGTCACTGCAAAGCATCCTAAGGGAAATTCAGTTGAGAAATACCAGACCACTAGCAATAGCTCCATCTACAGATGAAAAGGCAAAGCACTGGCTAAATATCAACTGCAGGGGAACAAGGCCTTAAATAATCACTAAAACAAAGAAAAGTTGAAGTGAATGAAAGGAAACGTGTTAACTGCCTGACTGATTCAAATATCTTAATAAATGAAGATTGTTTTGTGCGTTACAACTAAAGTTAGACTTCGGAACATAAGAACAAAGGAACAGGAGTAGGACATTCAGCCCACTGAGCCCGCTGTGCAATTTAGTGTGATCATGGCTGATCACCCACTTCAATGCTTTTTTCCCATACTATCCCTTTGTGTCACTGGCATCTAGAAAACTGTCAACACAGTCATTGACTGAGCTTCCACAGCTTTGTGGAGTAGAGGATAAAAAAGATTCACTGCCCTCTGAGTAAAAATATTATCCTCAACTCAGTCCTAAACGGTTTCCTTCTTACTTTGAAATTGTGTACCCTGGTTCTAGACTCTCCAACCAGGGAAACATCTTACCTTTATCTAGTCTGTGTATTCCTTTAAGGGTTTTGGGTGTTTAAACCAGATCATCTCTTATTCTGCAAAACCCATCCAGTTTCCCTAATTGCTCTTCATAAGACACTCCCGGGAACAAGTCTGGTTAACCTTTGTTGCACTCCCTCTATGGCAATAATATCCTTCCTAAGGTAAGGAGACCAAAACTGCACACAGTATTCCAGGTGTGGTCTAGCCAATGTTCTATACAATTAAAGCAAGACTTTGCTACTCCTGTACTCAAATCCACTTGCAATAAAGGCCAACATACCACTAGTCTTCCTAATAGCTTGCTACACCAGTATGTTAACCTTCAGTGACTTGTGGACAAGGATAACAGGTCTCTTTATACATCGACACTTTCTAATTTCTTGCTATTTAAAAAATACATCTGTTCCTTATACTAAAGTGGATAACCTCATTTTTTTCATATTATATTCCATTTGCCATGTTTTACCCACTCACCTAAGTCTGTCGAAATCCCCTTTCCACTTTCATCTTCCTTACAGCCCACATTTGTGGCTTTGTGTCATCTGTGAATTTGGAAATATTACATTGGTCTCCACCAACAAATTTTTGATATGTATTCTGAACAGCTGGAGCAGATCGATGTGATAACCCACGAGTTTCATTTAATCCTACTCTCGGTTTTCTATTTGGTAAACAATCCTTAACCCATTGCCTGTAGTTGACCTCCTATCCCATGTGCTTTAATTTTGCAAACCAACCTCCTGTGGGGGACTTTATCAAAAAAGCGTTGTGAAAATCCATGTTTACTTTATCAATCCTGTTTGTAACATCCTCAAAAAACTCCAACAAACTTATCAAGCATATTTCCCATTCATAACTCCATGTTGACTATACTCAATCAGATCATTATGTCCATTTAGCACATCATTTATAATATATTCTATCATTTCCTTCCTAATGATGGAAGGCTAACTGGTCTGTTGTTTCAATTTTCTCTTTTCCTCTCTTAAATAGTGATATTTGCTACCTTTCAATCTGCAGGAACAATTCCAGAATCTCTAGAATTTTGGAAAATCATCATCAATGCTCTATTATCTCCATAGCTATCTCTTTCAATAACATGGGATGTAGATCATCAGGTCCCAGAGACTTATCAACCTTCAGTCCCATTAATTTCTCCAATACAACCTTCTCACAAAAACAAATTTCCTTCAATTTTTGCTAGGGAAATACATCAAATGCTTCATAAAATTATAAAGTTTTCTCACTACTGATGTAATTGTATTCTGAATCTGAGTTGATGGTGACTTTCTGAGTACCATTTAAAGGAATAATATCCTCAGAGGGACAATGGTGGTTGTCTGCTTTGGCACATCTTGGGAGAACATGGATTTAAATTAGGTTGAATGGCATCCTTTCTTTTTAGATGATATATGACCTTCTACGTTTTTTTTAATTCATTCATGGGACATGGGCGTCACTGGCTGGGCCAGTGTTTATTGCCCTTGTTGCCCTTGGAGGGCAGTTGAGAGTTAACCACATTGCTATGGCTCGGAGTCACACGTTGGCCAGACCAGGTAAGGATGGCAGATTTCCTTCCCTAAAGGATATTAGTGAACCAGATGGGTTTTTCCAACAATCAACAATGATTTCATGGTCATCAGTAAATTCTCAATTCCAGATATATTTTATTGAATTCAAATTCCATCATCTGCCATGGCAGGATTCAAACAAGTGTCCCCAGAACTGAGTTTCTGGATTAATAGTCTAGAGATTATACCAAGAGGTCATCACTATTCTGGCAAGTCATGTTGTAAATTTGCTTGGTGTCTTGTTAAGAGGTCTGGAGACTTGTATGGCTAAACATAAACCATTTATTAATAACCCACAATTTCAGCCAAGTATTTGTTTACTCTCTTATTTTCCAATCCATTTTTAAGATTATGAATCTTTTCATTCAGCTCAGCAACTACCCTAGTGAGTTCAGTTGTCTCTGTTTCAAAGTTATCTGCTTTTAAGATCTGGATTTGATCTTCCATATTTATTTCTGTTCATTGTTTCTTTGTCTGCAGCAGAGCTTTGTCCTTGTCATAGAGTCATAGAGCAATACTTGGTTTCACTGTTGGCCAGGTCTGTCTCAGCGAAGTCTTTCAAGGAAAGCACTTTTTTGCATACCTTTTCTGCATGTATTTCTAGTTGAATTATGGCAGAATCTATCTCTCAAAGATTGGCCTCTTTGATCTTCCACAAAGGTGTACCACATGACGACTTGACATCTACAATTAATTTGTTTGCTGCATGTCTGTCATGTTTCCTAGATGGAAGGATGTCATAAGAAGTCGTTCTTGTTTTTGCTAATGAGCCACCTGTGTTCCTCAGCTAAAGTTGGACTACTTAGTCTATTCAATCTATATGATAATTTTCAAGCCAATTTGTAGAATGTTTTTATCACTAGAATGTAATTTAGACCAAACCCCTAACTGGAGCAAGACAAACAAAGCTGAAATCCAATCAACTCAAAGCCTTCCTGTGACATCACATTTCAAATTTGCTCTCACTGCTGACTCCTTCCCGCTCCTCTCTCTCCAGGAAGAGGCACCGAATCTGAGTTTTAATTTATCCCTTGCCGCAATTTGCACTGCCAATTCTCTCTCTCCAGGTAGGTGAATGGCCCTAAACTTTAGATCAACTTAACCTTCCTGGCTATACATCATTCAGACAATTGATAGGTCCCTAGGCCTAGTTTTCAGTTTATCCTCTCCTAGTTGTTTGGTCTGCTACTGCAGCCAACTCTCTCCCGATGAGTGTTGTGCAGGTAGAAACAACTATGGCTTTCAAAAGATAATTGGATAAGCACCTGAAGAATAAACATTCACAGAGCTACAGGGAAAGGATAAAGTATTGGGACTAACCCAGCAAACCAGCACAAATATATCAGGGGGAATCCCTTCCTTCAGTGTTGTAATCATCCTGTAATTCACCTATATAAAGAGCTGAATTGTCAAGGTGAGGTGAGTGCCCTTGACACCACACAATATTTGGCTCAGTGTGGCATCAAAGTAAAATTCAAGTCAATAGGAATTAGGTGGAGTCATGCATACCACAAAAGAAGATGGTTGCGATTGCTGGAGGCAATCATCTCAGCTCTGAGACATCACTGTGGGATTTCCTTCAGGGTATCCTAGGCCCCTACATATTCAGCTGCTTTATCAAAAGCCTTCCCAACATCCAAAGGTCAGATGTGGGGAACTCAATGATGAAGTCACCTTCTGACTTCTCAAAACTTGTTTAATATCTACAAGGCACAAGTCAGGAGTATGATGAAATAGATTCTACTCACCTGGATGAGTGCAGCTCCAACAATACTCAAGAAACCTGACACAATACAGGACAAAGGCGTCTGTGCAATTGGCAAATCATTACTGGGCAATAGTGTGATGCAAATGTTAGCTTGCCACTTTTCAGCGCAAGCTTGGATATTGTTCAAGTCTTGCTACATGGGGACACCATCTAAACAATTATGAATTGATTTAAACATAGAAAATAGATGCAGGAGTAGGCCTCTTGGCCTTTCGAGCCTGCATCACCATTCAATATGATCATGGCTGATCATGCAGTCTCAGTATCCCACTCCCGCTTTCTCTCCATATTCCTTCATCTCTTTAGCCGCAGGGACTACATCCAGCTCCCTCTTGAACATATCTAATGAACTGGCTCCAACAGCTTTCTATAAAGTATGTAATATATCTTTAAAACAGAAGTTTAGTAGGAATCATAAACTTATTAGAATTAATAATGAGAATAAGTGATCTTTTGTCAGAACTTACTATTGAAATTTGAAACTGACTATAAATTTTAGGCTGCATATCATGATAATTCAATTTCAATTCTCTTCCTGCATCTAGTGGTGCACTAAAACAGACTTCCGTCTATTTCCAAAGGTAGTAATTCCTGGAACAGGTCACTAGTCTGTCACCAGGGGCCTATACTTGAGAAGTGCCACTACACACAGCAAACATGGCTGAGCAGGGGCATCTCCGCTCTTACCACCAGCTACTGGCATGTTTGGACAGATTTGCAGGTTGATATATTCAACCTATTTGACCGCATTATGAATGCACCTTCCTTGACCATCAGTTCATTGGGTGAGACTCAAACCCAAAGCTTCTGGCTCAGAGGCAGGGACATTATCCACTGTGCCACAAGACTTTCTTATTTAATGATAAACACATTCTGAACTGTCTCTATTCTTGAATTAATACACTGGTGTCATTAGACTTTCAATAGATGGTAGTGAAGGGAAACTTTATTAAGTATTGCTGAGAAAAGAGTCATGCTGTCAAAGGACAGATACAAATATGTCAGATTTCCAACTGAGCAGCAATTAATACTGCATGAGGAAAGGATACTGATAGGTTGACGAGTCAACTCTAATTGGTTGAAATATTGCCATGGGGAATGCTTCAAGGAATCAGCGCACCCCACACTTATTTAATTCATAAAAGGCAGAATTTCTGGATATGTTTCTTTTGCTTACAGAGAATGGGTGACAAAAACCTGTTGCTTCTAACAGTGTGAGCCAGACTGAAAATCTTAAATAGATTGTTAGAGTAGCAGCAATGTAATATTGGATAATGCAGATCAGCTGTGCATTATTGGATAATATAGAATGAGCCAGCAATGCAATATGGGACAATACATGAATTGGCATGAACAAAGGTTCATCAGAATTGAGTGACTATTTATATTCACTCCTACACAATATCACTTCAATCAGCTATTTTCTCCAAACTAATTACACGTTTTGATTTGGTTTAATTTATTATTGTCACATGTATTTGGATACAGTGAAAAGTATTGTTACTTCGGCATTATACAGACAAAACATACCATTTACAGTGCATAGAGACAAAGGAAAGGAAAAGGTGCAGAATATAGTGTTGCAGTCACAGATAGGGTGTGGAAAAAGATCAGCTTAATATATGGTAGATCCACTCAAAAGTCTAATGGTAGCAGGGAAGAAGCTGTTCTTGAGTCAGTTGGTACGTGCTCTCAAATTTTTGAACCAGATAAATAAACATAATCTGAAAAATATTACGTTGTGACAAAATGTGATACTAAATTAGCAGTCAGAGCTTCAGGCCTGCTGTGCATGCACCTGCTAGGAAATGTGCTGTTAATTTATTTTTATGTTCTTAAGTCAAAAACCTGCCCTATGCACGTATGCAGAAAAAAATAGTTAAACTGCATGAAACTGCGGATTAGGTGACTTGAATCAGAAGTCCATTGCAGGAAGTATGTTCCAAGAAGCAGGACAAGGTGAGAGTGACAGCAAAGAGGTCCCAAACAAGGGACTGGGACAGAAAGAGATTCCAAAATAAGGCCCCAGGCAGGGACAAAAACAGAGATCAATGCAAAATCCCATTGCGTCAAGATAAATGACAGAGGCAGGGAAAAAGGATCCAAGCTAAAGAAAGAGCTGCGGGAAAAAGGTGTGAAGATAAGTGGGCTCGAGAGAAACTCAGAAGATCTGAGTGGGTAGTCAAAGCTTGATGACTGTGTGCTGCAGGCCATAAAGCAAAGGTATACTTTTGGAATGGTGATGTCCTGCTTGGCACAGCTGAAGGTCTGATTTGTGCTTGGAAGTTCAAGCTTGAGTGTACACAGAGATTCAGAGGAACAAAATCTCAGAAGGTAAAATTGAAAACGTGGAAATGGATCCTTGTTGAAATCATCTGAGTGGTAGAGACATTTGGAGAGAATTCTAAGGTGAGTTCTTCAGATGTAAGGATTGGAAGCCCTCTTGAGAACAATAACATTTCAGTGAGTTAGTTCATAGTGTGATGTTATCTTGGTATGTTGTTGAGAAGTCTGCAGAATCTACTTTGCTCACATCTATCGTTTGCTTTGGAGCTTGAATGTTCTGACCACAGTTCACCTGTTACTTCACCTATACCTCATACTTACCCTAAATATAGGATAAATATTGTAAATGTTTTATTTATTTGTTTGTATCTGTAAAGGGAATAATGCAACTTGAATCACATTCTTATGTTTGTATTGAGATCTTTCCAACCTTTTTTTTCTGGTGTGATATAGTTTTTTTTTGTTTCATGATTTTTTTTCTTGTGTTAAAAGTTAATCAGAAGACACCCGAGAATTTGTTTAGTTACTTTCCTCCACGGTTTCAAAATAAAAGTTAGGATCTATCAAGCCAGGTTTCACTCTGGGATCTGATTTGTCCAGTGTTAACATCAGTTGGAATTGTAGTAAAGTGGGGGCTTGTCTGGGATCAAAAATCCTTGACTTTAAGTGGGACCTATGAATTCTTAAAGAAACAAGTATGCGGAAATACTGGGCATTGTAACAGGATTTGCTGTGAAGTATATTACACTGGTTGGAACTCAAATGGTAATTACAAGGACTTTCTCGGAATGGAAGATGTGACAGTAGTTTATTTGAAATCCTTGACTAAGGCTAAACTAAGAGAGCAGGGAAATTGCATGTAAAAATAAATGCAGGGTTTTGTAAGGATTATTTAATTAAAGTAATTACCCAGAATTTAGAATTAAAGGAAAGAAACCTGAAACTGACGTATCAGAGCTAGAGTTAGCTAAAGTTCAGTTGCAAATGAAGCAGCTTGAGATAGAAAGCAAAAGAAAAGCTTGAAGTTGAACTTCAGAAAGAAAAGTTAGCAGAAGAAGAAAGAGAAAGAATGAAGATTATAATGGGAAAGGAAAAGAAAGATTGAAAGAAATGGAAATACAAAAGCCTGAGCTAGAGAGAGAAGTAAATCAGACAGTTTGATCTAGCTAGAAAAAAGCATAGAATAGAAGAAGAAATGAGAGATAATGGTTTTGAGGATGATTTTGACTCCACCTAGAATTTTGATTTAACTGAAAATCTCCATTTCGTGCTGTTTACATAGAATGGAATTGAAAGATGTTTTAAAAAGATGGCTGTGAGATTGAAGTTGACAAAAGATGCTTGGAACTTATTGTTACAAATGTCCTGATAGGTACAGCTATGACTACATACACTAGTCTGTCAGAAGAGCAATCTGTAGGCCTTGGAGCAGTTGAAAGGGCTAAATCAATGCTTATGAGCTTCTCCCTGAAGCTTATTAATTAAAGTTTAGAACCATAAGGAAAAATCTGAATCAGAGGTTTGGGAATATGATGGAAATTATAATTATGGAAGCTTTCCAGGAACCATTAAAACCTATTTAGCTGAATGTTAAATATCAAGGATCTGAGAAGCAGCAATTTTGGCTGATACCTATGATATCTCACACTACAGTTATATGTGGTGAAGTAGTCATATCAGAATTAACAGGGAATTGGAGAATAATAAAATGTATAATGTCATGAAGAAGGCATAAGATGTTCCAGTCAAGAAACATTATAGTAAAAGTGATGTAAAGAAATGAGTATGCTTTTAATGTCATAATATGGGCATTTCAAAGTCTGTTGTTGGAAATTGAATGGTAAAGCAGTGGCAGTAATAAGAATATTTAATGAAACCTCAGGAAAGGCTATACTAGAAAAGAAAATAAGTTTTAAGACCACAGCAGTGGCATAGATGAAATGTGTTCCCTCAGAACGTACTAGAAAGGGGAGTGTGGTTCAGGATTATGCAGAGAATTCCTCCTCGACTACTGTTAAAGGGAGTCAGGCTACTGGAGGTTCTGAATGTTTTATCTCAAAGAGAGAATTGTTCCCGTACTCCTTAAACAAAGTAAGTAAAGCAAATTAAAATTTAAAACGATACTGTGGCAGGTCAGTCATTAATAGTTATTGATGCAATTTGTATTTCAAGTAGTTCGAAGAAGGGAAAAGTATTAATAGGAGATATATTCATGGACCGAGTAAATTGAATTATTATATTGGGAATTATTCCTGTGTCACCTGTTCAAGTGGTAGATTTTATTCTGGATAATGATTTGGCAGTAACATGGTGACGACTGTATTACAGCAGGCATTTGATCATGCTGACCTTATCAAACTCCAAAAAAATCATTGTGACCAAATACAAGAAGCTCATTGACATTATGAGCTATTACAGGCAAACCTGATCACTGTGGAGAAACAACTTTCATGCACAAAAGGTGAGTGAATTTGCCAGTGAAAAACTAGAATTAATTAGAACAATTGAACATCAGTCACAGGAAGCAGAACATTTGAATGGGGTGGTTATTTTCCAGATGTCGCTGGATTCCGGGGAAGTGCCGGAAGATTGGAAAGCGGCTAATGTTACACCGTTGTTTAAGAAGGGTGCCAGGCAAAAGGCAGGGAATTATAGGCCGGTTAGTTTAACGTCTGTTGTAGATAAAATGTTAGAATCCGTCATCAAGGAGGAAATAGCGAGGCATCTTGAGGGGAATTGCTTGATAGAGCAGACGCAGCACGGTTTCGTTAAGGGGAAGTCATGTCTGACAAATTTATTGGAGTTCTATGAGGATGTGTCTAGGGCGGTGGATAGAGGAGAGCCGGTGGACGTGGTCTTTCTTGATTTTCAGAAGGCGTTTGAAAAAGTACCTCACAAGAGGTTATTGCAGAAGGTAAGGGGGCATGGAGTTGGGGGTAGGGTGTTAGCGTGGATAGAGGATTGGTTGTCAAACAGGAGGCAGAGAGTGGGGGTTAATGGGTGCTATTCGGATTGGCGGTTGGTGACTAGTGGAGTGCCCCGGGGGTTGGTGCTGGGGCCTCAGCTATTTACCATTTATATAGATGATCTGGAGGAGGGAACCGAGTGTAGGGTGTCGAAATTTGCTGATGACACCAAGATTGGTGGAACGGCAAATTGCGCGGAGGGTGTGGAGAGTCTGCAGAAGGATCTGGATAGGCTGGGCAAATGGGCCAGGAACTGGCAAATGGAATTTAATGTTGGCAAGTGCGAGGTGGTCCACTTTGGTAGGAATAATGGTAGGAAGGACTATTACTTACGTGGCGGAAAATCTGCAGCAGGCGACGGTGCAGAGGGACCTCGGGGTCCTTGTGCATGAGTCGCAAAAACCCAGCCTGCAGGTGCAGCAGGTGGTCAGGAAGGCTAATGGGATGCTGGCCTTCATCGCGAGGGGGATTGAATATAAAAGTAGGGAGGTCTTGCTGCGGCTGTATAGGGCATTGGTGAGGCCACAGCTGGAGTACTGTGTGCAGTTTTGGTCGCCGTATTTATGCAAGGATATTTTGGCCTTGGAGGGAGTGCAGAGGAGGTTTACTAGGCTGATACCGGAGTTGAGGGGGTTGAGCTATGAGGAGAGGCTGAATAAACCAGGCTTGTACTCGTTAGAGTTTAGAAGAATGAGGGGAGGTCTCATTGAGACGTATAAGATGATGAATGGGATGGATAGGATAGAGGTGGAGAGACTCTTCCCGCTCAGAAAGGATAGTAGGACTAGGGGGCATAGCCTCAAGATAAAGGGGGGGTGGTTTAGAACGGAGTTGAGGAGGAACTTCTTCACTCAAAGGGTGGTGAATCTCTGGAATTCTCTGCCCGTTGAAGTGGTGGAGGCTGCCTCGCTAAATATTTTTAAGACGCGGGTTGATGGGTTTTTGATAAGCGAGGGGATTAAGGGTTATGGGGAGAGGGCGGGAATGTGGAACTGAGCCACGACAGATCAGCCATGATCTTATTGAATGGCGGGGCAGGCTCGAAGGGCTAGATGGCCTACTCCTGCTCCTATTTCTTATGTTCTTATGACTTGAAATGGCCAAATAAGGGTTTCTCGAACTAGGTTCAGCGGGGTTCTGTTGGATATACACAGGGGCTGTGCAGTAGATCAGGCTGATGTTATCATCAAAGATGATGTACAAAATTTGAAAAGTGGTATAAAGCTGCTTGTACAATCAGAGCCTGGTTTCTCCCTTCATTGGCTGCTGATATACTCAAAGGTCTAGGTTAGGGGGAAAGTGAAGAAAACAGCGGCAGCAGAGTGAAGTGAGCAGTAGGCAAGAGGGGAAACGGCATTGGGGGAGAGAGGGAATGGCCATGGGGAGGCAGGCGAGGGGAGGATATTTAGAACAGCCATGTGTGGGGGAGGGGAAGCAGCCATGTGGGCGGGCGGAGGGGAAGCGGCCATGTGGCGGGGGGAGGGACAGTGGCCACGTGGCAGGGGGAGGGGAAGCGGCCATGTGGGGGGAGGGGAAGCGGCCATGTTAGGGGGAGGGAGCAGCCACATTGGAGGGTGTGAATGCATGTGTGTGTATGTATGTGAGAGAGGTGGGACTATGAAGACTGCTTCATGCTCTTCTTGCAGCATCCTTTCAGGGTAATAATGATAGAATACATGTAATCTGGTAAATATTTAAGGTTGTGGAATGGGTGACAATCAAGTGGGCTGCTTTGTCCTGGAAGGTGGTAAATGGACAGTATTCCATTACACCATTACTGGTGCCTTGTAGATGGTGGACAGGCTTTGAGAGTCAACAAGTAAGTAACTTGCCACAGGATTCTGAGCCTCTGACCTGTTTTTGTAGCCATAGTTTTTATATTGATAGTCCAGTTCAGTCTCTGGTCAATAGTACCCTCCAACATATTGATGGAGGATTTGGAGGTGGAAATGCCATTGAATAGTCAAGAAGTAAAGGTTAGGTTCTCTCTTTTTGGAGATGGTCACGGAACTATAAAAATCCCAATGCGTATGTTAACCAGTGAAGGTAGGCCTGTCATAGACAGGATTTCTCAATTAGCACATTGAAGAAAGGTAGCTTGTTAGACTGCTCTTTTAAAGTGT
Source organism: Carcharhinus amblyrhynchos (assembly GCF_965287045.1). Classification (NCBI taxonomy): domain Eukaryota; kingdom Metazoa; phylum Chordata; class Chondrichthyes; order Carcharhiniformes; family Carcharhinidae; genus Carcharhinus; species Carcharhinus amblyrhynchos. The sequence goes on along the minus strand of NC_137332.1, from coordinate 82,878,513 downwards.
GTAAGGAAATTCTTACAGCTACAGATTTAAATATACAATGGACTTTCTTTAAACATTCAAAGTTTAATCTGAGGACCTGCATATTTAATGCTATCTGCTTAACGTTGTGAATCTTGGTTTAATTTCATGAATTAATGAAATTATTTGAAGAATAATTTTCACATTTGCTGGAAGTAAGTACAATGTTAATTGTTACTTATCTCTGCCGCAATCATGGGTTAGCACTCTATGATAGACAACTGTTAACAGTCTGAATTAAGGCTGCAACCTATCGCAAATTTTGTAGGCCCCAATCATGACGGATGTTGAGGTCAAGAATAAATATACGAACACCCTAGAGAATGTCAATATATTGAAAGAGGAAGTGTTGGGTATCCTAAATTGCATGAAGATAGACAAGTCCCTGGGGCTGAATGGGATCTGTCCCAGGTTATTGCGGGAGACAAGGGGAGAAATAGCTGGAGTCTTAACAGATTTCTTCACATTCTCTTTGACCAAAGGCAAGGTTCCAGAGGACTGGAGAATAGCCAATATTGTTCCCTTGTTTAAGAAAGGCAACAGGGATAATCCAGGAAATTATAGGCCGGTGAGCCTGATGTCTTTGCTTTGTGAAGGGGAGGTCGTATTTCACGAACTTGATCGAGCTTTTTGAGGAAGTCACGAAGATGATTGGTGAGGGTGCAGTGGATGTTGTCTACATGGACTTCAGTAAGGCCATTGACAAGGTCCCTCATGACAGACTGGTGCAGGTGGTGAAGTCGCATGGTATCAGAGGTGAGCTGGCAAGGCGGATACAAAACTGGCTTGGTCAAAGAAGGCACAGGGTAGCAGTGGAAGGATGCGTTTCTGCATGGAGGGCTGTGATAAGTGGTGTTCCTCAGGAATCAGTGCTGGGATCTTTGCTGTTTGTAATATATATAAATGACTTGGAGGAAAATATAACTGGGCTCAAGGTGAGAGGGGCGAGGTATAACCCAGATATCAGAGGGACATTTTTTACACAGAGGGTGGAGGGGGCCTGGAATGCACTGCCAAGTAGGGTGGTGGAGGCAGACACGCTGGCATCGTTTAAGACTTACCTGGATAGTCACATGAGCAAACTGGGAATGGAGGGATACAAACGAATGGTCTAGTTGGACCAATGAGCGGCACAGGATTGGAGGGCCGAAGGGCCTGTTTCCTGTGCTGTACTGTTCTTTGTTCTTTGGATTGATTAGTAAGTTTGCAGACGACACAAAGGTTGGTAGATTTGCGGAAAGCGACGAGGACCATCAGAGGATATAGCAGGATATAGATCAGTTGGAGACTTGGGCGGAGAGGTGGCAGATGGAGTTTAATCCGGACAAATCTGAGGTAATGCATTTTGGAAGGTCTAATACAGATAGGAAATATACAGTAAATGGCAGAACCCTCAGGAGTATTGACAGGCAAAGGGATCTGGGTGTACAGGTACACAGGTCACTGAAAGTGGCAATGCAGCTGGAGAAGGTAGTCAAGAAGGCATATGGTACGCTTGCCATCATCGGCTGAGGTATTGAGTTTAAAAATTGGCAAGTCATGTTGATGCTTTATAGAACCTTAGTGATTTGGAATATAGTGTTCAATTCTGGTTGCCACACTACCAGAAGGATGTGGAGGCTTTGGAGAGGGTACAGAAGATTTACCAGGATGTTGCCTGGTATGGAGGGCATTAGCTATGAAGAGAGGTTGGAGAAACTTGGTTTGTTCTCACTGGAGCGACGGAGGTTGAGGAGAGACCTGATAGAAGTCTACAAGATTATGAGAGGCATGGACAGAGTGGATAGTCAAAGCTTTTTCCTAGGGTGGAAGAGTAAATTACTAGCGGGCAAGTTTTAAAAGAGATGTACAAGGCAGATTTTTTACACGGAGAGTGGTGGGTGCCTGGAACTCGTTGTCAGAGGAGATAGTGGAGGCAGGTACGGTAGTGACTTCTAAAGGCGTCTTGACAAGTACATGAATGAGATGGGAATAAAGGGATATGGTCCCCAGAAGTGTAGGGGGTTTTAGTTAAGTCAGGCAACATGGTCGGTGCAGGCTTGGTGGGCCGAAGGGCCTGTTCCTGTGCTGTAATTTCCTTTGTTCTTTGTTGTTCTTGTCTGTGGTGGGGAAACTTTTGGAAAAGATACTGAGGGACAAGATATATGCACATTTGGAAGAAAATGGACTAGTTGTTGATATGGGGAAGGTCATCTCTCACCAAACTAATTGCATTTTGAAGCGGTAACAAAGATAATTGAGAGGGAAAGACTGTGGATCTAGTTTATATGGACTTTAGTAAGGTGTTTGACAAGATCCCACATGGCATTCTGATGGAAAAACTAAAATCACATGGGATTCAGGGCAGGCTGGCTAGATGGATATAGAACTGGCTTGGTCACAGAAGACAGAGAGTAGCGGTGGAAGAGTGTTTTCAGAATGGCGATCTGTAGCTAGTGGTGTTCTGCAGCAACTAGTGCTGGGATCTCTGATTGTACTTTATAAACTGATCTGGAGGAAAATGTGGATGATCTGATTAATAATTTTGCAGTTGACACGAAGATTGATGGAGTTGCTGATAATACAACTCCACCAATCTTTGTGTCAGAGGATACTAGAGGATAGATGAATTGGAGACTTGGGCACAGAAATGGCAGATGGAGTTTCATCCAGACAAATGTGAAGTGATGCATTTTGGAGGATCAAATTTATGTGTGAATTATACTCTAAATGGCAGAACCCATAGGAATGTTAACATGCAGAGAGATCTGGGTGTGCAGGTCCATAATTCTCTAAAAGTGGCAACTCAGGTAGCCAAGATGATTAAGAAGGCATAGGCATGCTTATCTTTATCAGCTAGGGCACTGAGTACAAGAGTTGGCAAATCATATTGCAGCTATATAAAATCTTGGTGAGGTCACATTTGGAGTATTGTGTGCAGTTCTGGTTGCCACACTACCAGAAGGACATGGAAGCTTTGGAGAGAGTGCAAAGAAGGTTCACCAGGATGTTGCCTGATCTTGAGGGCGTTGGCTGTGAGGAATAAACTAGGATTGTTTTCACTGGAAAGATAGCGGCTGAGGAGAGACCTGATAGAGGTCTGCACAATTATGAGAGTCATAGACAGGATGGATAATCATAGGCTTTTTCCCAGGGTAGAGGTGTCAATTACAAGGGGACGCAGGCGCAAGGTGAGAGGGGGAAAGTTTAAGAGAGATATGTGGGGGAGGCTTTTCACGCAGAGCGGTGGGTGCCTGGAATGCACTGCCAGAGGTGGTGGTGGAAGCAGGCATATTAACAACATTTAAGGGGCATTTGAACGGGAACATGGGAATAGAAAATACGATCCGAGTAAGGGCAAAAGGTTTTATTTAGTTTAGATAGGGTATCATGATTGGCACAAGAAGAACCTGTTCCTGTGCTGCACTTTTCTTTGTACTTTGTTCAATCAGTGATCACTGAGGAAATAGAAGAAATTATTAAATTAATAAAAAGTATACAGTAACCTATTCATTCATACGTTTATACCTAATGTTCATCAAATTCTAAACATATAACACTGCTATTGTTTAAATTGTCTACTTTGTAACATGTTTACATTGTGTTCTGACAGTGGAGGATTTTGTTTCAAAATGCAAAAGATTCGAGCAAAACTGTTAGGAACTCTTGAAGAACTGTTAAATGAGGAATATGAAAAATTTAAATTCTTTCTGGAAGATGAAGATACGAAAATCAAAATTCCAAGAGGAGAACTAAAAGACATGTCAAAACCAAAGCTTGTAGATACATTAATTAATTATTTTGCTCACAAACGGGCAATCAAGGTTGTGGAAAACATTTTGTCAAAAATACCTCGCAAAGATCTTCTTCCAATCAAAATTGGTGAGTAGTGCCGTTTGTTGGGTTCTGAGGTGCACATGAGGCTGAATCAGGCCCCCTTAGGACCAGAAGTTCAACTTTTTCTTCTTTTACACACTGGAAAAAAGCATGGGCTCCGTAGCCAATTCTCAGAATTGGTGGCCATGACCATTCCCTGGTCTAAGCTAGAGAACCTTAGTGCGAAGGCCTGTGAAAGTGATGAGAATCTCAGACATAATGGATGGTGATGAAGCGGGCTACTAGTCACCACTAGAACTGGTGTGGCGCATGTTTGGCTCACAGCTGAAGCTGTTGAAACATTAAAATAAGTACTTAGTCCTTACTCTACTGGGGCATCAAAGAAGCTAAAATGGGTGGAACGTTCCCATCTAAACTGACCCATTTGAACAGAATGTCACATTAGTGCCAGGTCCAAAGCACTCCCTTAGGACCTGGCACTTCAACTTGGGCCACCTTTCAATATTTCCCTCAATGCCATTCCATTGTATACCGAGAGGATTCCTGTACAGACTGCTCCTGCACACTCTCCACTTCTTTTTACTGGTTGGCCATTCAAATATGTCACTGCATACCATCTTGTCATCTGAATGATGAGGCTGCCCCCAGAGGAGAGCTTTTTCTATTGGGAATTTGGCAAGGAAAGATTTCTGGAGGACACTTACATGCAACAAATAAGAAATAGGAGCTGGAGTCAGCCATAACACATGCTCTGGTATTCAATAAGATCATAGCTGATCTTCTACCTCAACACCACCTTCCTGCAATATCCCCATATTCCTTAATTCCCTTATTGCCCAAAAATCTATTAACTTCTGTCTTGAATATATGCAACTGAGTGTCCACATCAGACTGGGGTATAGAATCCAAAGGTCCACAATCCTTTGAATGAAGAAATTTCTCCTTATCTCAATCCTAAATGGTTGAACCTTTATCTTGAGGGGTATCTCATAGAAACCTATAAAATTCTAATAGGACTAGACAGAGTAGATTCAGAAAGGATGTTTCCAATGACCCCAGAATAAGGAGTCATAGTTGAAGGATACAGGGGTAAAAACTATAGGCCTGAGATAAGAAAGTTCTTCACCCAGAGAGTGGTAAGCCTGTGGAATTCCCTACCACAGAAAGCAGTTGAGGCCAAAACATTGTGGGCAGAATTCTTCATCTTTGTGAGGCAACCGGACGGAATCTCGATGCCCCACTGAATGGGGCGACAACCAAAAATAGGGATTCCCAACGTGTGTAAAGGCAATATGGATTCACCTGAGTTGCGCTGCTGACTCCATTCGGTTTCTGCTCATAGTGGGCGGCTACCTGATAATTAGACAAACCTGCTAATTGTGATACAATTTGTAGGTTTGATGGCCCATTCACCAGCTGCCCGCCATGCACCCAGCCATCCAGGGATAATGGCCCCAGGTGGGCTCTGGTGTTGCTAATCCCAAGTGGGAACATGACGTACTGGACTCTGGATGGTTAGGGTAGCACCACCAAACCCCTCAGAAAAGAGGGCATCCTCCTCCTCATCCCTCAAATCACACATCAGACCTCTCCCAACTCCCCCAAAAAACCCCACTGCACCGGTATGAGGGTGATCCAAACCAATCCCTCCTCAACCACCCCCCCCACAGACCCCACACTCAGCCCCTTCCCCCCTCAGATTCCCCCCACTCAGGCCTGCTTAGCACCAACCCCCCCTTAGATCCCCTCCTCCCCTCAGACCTACCCACTAGGCCCCATTCAGGCCATGTTCTTTGGCAGTGTTAACAGTGCACTGCTCACTGGCACTCTGACACTGACATCCTGACATCCTGTCTGGTAATAGTTTGAAGAGTACTATCATTGCACCCTTTTACTGGAATTTAAAAGGAGAATTTAAAAGAAACTTCATATTTGAGTTAAGCATTTTCACAGCAAACCATGGCAATGAGTTTTCTCACAGTTTTTTCTGAGATTGTGGGCACACCACTAAAGATGACAATCAATTGAAATGCTTTGGTTGAAAAATTAGTATGCTAAAGAATGGGACTGGAGGGGAGGGTGGGAAAAGACATTGGGATTAATTCAATAGACATTAATATAATTTTTAGAATGACCTATTCCTATTCCTGTGTTCCAATATGGTCATGATGTGGGTATGCTGGCGTTGGACTGGCGTAAACACAGTAAAAAGTCTGACAACACCAGGTTTTAGTCCAAACGATTTATTTGATAATACACTCACAAGCTTTCGAGGTTTCCCTCTTCGTCAGGTGAATGGAGAGTTCTGGCCTCAGACAGAGCATATAAAGCACAGACAGTTTAGAGATTACTGATTAGAATGCGAATCCTTACACCTAACCTGCTGTTCAAGACCTGAAGTGGCTGACAATGTGAGTGGAAGGAGCACTGATCACAGGTTACAGAGATGTGTATTGTCTCCAGACAGTACAGTAAGTGAGGTTTTGCAAACCCAGGCAAGTCACGGGGGTTACACATAGTGCAACATGAACCCAAGATCCCTGTTGAGACCGTCCTCATGTGTGCGGAACTTGGCTATCAGTCTCTGTTAGCGACTCTGTGCTGTCGTGTGCCGTGAAGGCCGCCTTGGAGAATGCTTACCCGAAGGTCAGAGGCTGAATGCCCGTGACCACTGAAGTGTTCGCCAACAGGAAGGGAACAGTCTTGCCTGGTGATTGTCGAGCGATGTTCATTCGTCCGTTGTCGTAGCGCCTGCATGGTCTCCCCAATGTACCATGCTTCGGGACATCCTTTCTTGCAACGTATCAGGTAGACAATGTTGGCCGAGTTGCAAGAGTATTTACCATGTACCTGGTGGATGGTATTCTCACGTGTGATGATGGTATCCACGCATCTCCATTAAGGACGGTCACCTCAGCACCTCACTGTACCGCAAGCCCACAGACAATCTCACAATGCTCCACTTCTCCAGCTTCCACCCTAAACACGTTAAAGAAGCCATTTCCTATGGACAAGCCCTCCGTATACACAGGATTTGCTCAGATGAGGAGGATCGTGATAGACACCTCCAGACCCTGAAAGATGCCCTCATAAGAACAGGATATCGTGCTCGACTCATAGATCGACAGTTCCGATGCGCCACAGCGAAAAACCGCACCGATCTCCTCAGAAGGGAAACACGGGACACAGTGGACAGAGTACCCTTCGTCGTCCAGTACTTCCCCGGAGCGGAGAAGCTACGACATCTTCTCCGGAGTCTTCAACATATCATTGATGAAGACGAACATCTCGCCAGGGCTATCCCCACACCCCCACTTCTTGCCTTCAGACAGCCACACAACCTCAAACAGACCATTGTTCGCAGCAAACTACCCAGTCTTCAGGAGAACAATGACCACAATTCCACACAACCCTGCCACAGCAACCTCTGCAAGACATGCCGGATCATCGACATGGATACCATCATCACACGTGAGAATACCATCCACCAGGTACATGGTAAATACTCTTGCAACTCGGCCAACATTGTCTACCTGATACGTTGCAAGAAAGGATGTCCCGAAGCATGGTACATTGGGGAGACCATGCAGACGCTACGACAACGGATGAATGAACATCGCTCGACAATCACCAGGCAAGACTGTTCCCTTCCTGTTGGCGAACACTTCAGTGGTCACGGGCATTCAGCCTCTGACCTTCGGGTAAGCATTCTCCAAGGCGGCCTTCACGGCACACGACAGCGCAGAGTCGCTGAACAGAGACTGATAGCCAAGTTCCGCACACATGAGGACGGTCTCAACAGGGATCTTGGGTTCATGTCGTACTATCTGTAACCCCCGTGACTTGCCTGGGTTTGCAAAACCTCACTCACTGTACTGTCTGGAGACAATACACATCTCTGTAACCTGTGATCAGTGCTCCTTCCACTCACATTGTCAGCCACTTCAGGTCTTGAACAGCAGGTTAGGTGTAAGGATTTGCATTCTAATCAGTAATCTCTAAACTGTCTGTGCTTTATATGCTCTGTCTGAGGCCAGAACTCTCCATTCACCTGACGAAGAGGGAAACCTCGAAAGCTTATGAGTGTATTATCAGATAAATCGTTTGGACTAAAACCTGGTGTTGTCAGACTTTTTACTGTGTTTCCAATATGATAACAGCTTTTGCATTACAGGTCCATTAAAACGCAAAATATCTCAAAATAGACCGACCAAACTACAGAAAAACCAAAGTGCAAAGAAACGAAAAATTGACTCAACACCAAAGGTACCATTCATTACAATTTTAATATTGAAATAATCAGTATTAACAGTGTGTATTGCATGGTATATCTGGCATAAAGCAGATCATTTCACCCAGTAGGTCAAGTGCTGGTTCTGCTTCAATGAATCTCTGCCTAAAGCTCTTTAACACACCCCATCAACACATCCTTTCTCCATAACATAGCTTCCTCTTAACTGCATCATTATTATTCACTTTAACCACTCCTTTATAGTGAGTTCCATACTCCAGTCTCCGGACTTCTCTTTTGTATTCCTGATTGAATTTATTATTGACTATTTTATATTTAGGTCTAGTTTTGGTTTCACCCACAAGTAGAGACATATTTTCTGAGTCAACCATATCAAAACCTTTTATAATCTCATAAAAAGTGCCCCATCAGATCACCTTCCAGTATTCTCATTTCTAGAGAGAAGAATCCAAGTATGCTTAATCTTTCCTGATTAGTATGACTTCCAGTTCTGATATTGTTCTAGTAAATCTTTTTTGCAGTTTCTCCAGTATCTCTGTGTCTTTTTTTATAACCGTAGAATGGTCATAGCACAGAATGAGGCCATTTGGTCTGTTGCGTCCAGAATGGCCCTCTGCAATGATAGCTAGCTAGTCCCACTCCACTTCCTGTAAGCCATGCAATTATTTTCTCTTTTTGTAATCCTCCAATTCCCTTTGGAAAGCTGCAATTGAATCTGCATCCAGCTCACTCTCAGGCATTGTATTCCAGATCCTAATCACTAGCCTATGTTTCATGTTCTTGTTGGTTCTTTTGTCATTTACATTGAATCAATATCCTTTTGATCGAAATCCTTCCATAAATGGCAACAGTTTCTATCTACTCTGTCCAGACCCTTTCTGATTTTGAACACCTCTGTCAAATCTCCTCTCAACCTTCTCTTCTCTGAGGAGAACTGCTCCAACTGCTCCAATATATCCATGTAACGGAAGTCATTTGTCACTGGAACCGTTCTTATGAACATTTTATGCAAATTCTCTAATGCCCTCATATCCTTTCCAAAATGTGAAGCCTAGGTTTGGATATAATACTCCAGTTTAGATTGATCCAGTGTTCATAAAGGTTCACCATAACTTCCTTGTTGTCCTCAATACATCCATTTATAAAGCTCTGGGTTCCAAATGCCTTTTTAACCATTCTCTCAATATGTCCCAACCCCTTCAACAATTTATGCACATAAGCCCCCAGGGTTCCACTGCTCTTGCATCCTCTTCTATAATTATATCCTTGATATTAAATTACTTCTCCTTGCTCTTCATACTACATACTTTTACACATTAAATTTCATGTACTACATTCCACTTCCACAAGCCTGTACATATTGTCATGAAGTTTATCACTGTCCTCATCACTGTTCACAATATTCCAACTTTTTGTGTCCTATAGAGACCAGAAGTGTATACAGTAGCCCAAGTGTGGCCTTCCCAAATTTTTATACAAGTTTAGCATAACTGCTTTGCTTTTTAATTTCACCACTCTAGAAGTGAGCTCTCGTGCTTTCTTGCTTTTTTAATAGCCTTATTAAACAACACAATAGTTTTAGTCCTTTGTGTATCTGTATGTTTAGACTCCCCTGTTCCTTTACCCTTTTTAGATTCTTACAAAGAGTATATAGTCTCCTTAATCTTCCTTCTAAAATGTACTACCTCACATTCATTTATAGTGAAGTCAATTTACTAACTAAATGCTCATTACACAAGTTTATGTATTTCTGTATTTTCCTATGGTGTTAACTATAAAACTCCTCTCCCCCACTTTGCTATCAAATTTTGTTGATAACAAGCTCTCCAGATCTCACCCTAGTGGTCAATATTTCATCAACCGAAACAGTGAGGGTCACCAGACTGTGGGACTATGCAGAGTTTGACAACCAAGTCCATCCTTGTCTTCACTTAAGGTGAAGAGGACTGTTTCATAACACTGAAAATGAAAATCAAGTGAACCCTTGCCCTTCTGCTGCATAAGAGGTTTCTGTCCTCCCTGAACATTACAGTGTAACAAGTATATCACCCCAGTCAAACTCCCAACCTGCCCCTGTCCCCAAAGCAATTGATTTATTTTACCTGCCCATCTCAGAAGGTGGATGGTCAAATGCAGCACTTCTGCCTCAGATCAGTTTACTCAATATCAATAAAACCTTCTGTTCTCTGTGGCTTGACGTTATAGCCAGTGTTGATTTGTAGCACTAGGCCACTAAAATTTGCTGTAAGATATATTATCTGTTAACAAAGAAATTGATTAAAGGAGTGCCTTCTGTTTTAAATCATATTGATAGATTAAAAGACAAACTTTTGGAAGATGTGTTGATCAACAATAATGGGGATTTCTATATAAGTTTACCAGCCAATGAATTGTATTTCATACAGTTTCCTGGATCTCGCATCATAACTTTAAGCGAACTAAAAGCACTGGAATTAAATGACATGCGTGATCTGAAAGGTCTGACTGTCAGAGGGAAGATTCTGGAGAAGGTGAACCACAATTACATTAACAAACAAGGAAAGAAAATGAAGGTCTTCCATGCAACAATAGCAGATGAAAATGACACCGCTCAAGTGAAAGTGTACAACAGAGAACAGAGGGAATTTCGCAAAGGTGCCAACATTCAGATCACCAATTTTAAGTATTCAAATGGAGTAATAGATGTAATGAGATACTCACAAATCAACAAGCTGGCAAGCAAAGCAATCAAAGCAACAAAAGAGGTGCCAGTCCTCAGTCTGAGAGAAATCAAACAAAAACCTGAAGGAACATTTGTAAATGGATCTTTCAAGATCACAAAGGTATATTTCAGTAAGTTGTCCTTTCCCAATTGTAGACTAGTTTGGGAACATTGCACACTGCATAAGTATACTACATAGTGCATCAGTGAGCCCCATGTCAGCCAGACTGGTCTCAGGTTTGATTCATCATTTATAGCAAATGTTGGGAAGTAGCTATAGTGGGTTTGGGGGCAGGGGACTTGGAACGGGGACAACAGGCTTAGAACAGAGGCAAGGGGCATAGAATGGTTACCGTATACATTCAATAAATTTGTTGGTGTTCAATAAAATACTAATTAAACCCATTTAACCATTTAAGAGAAAAAGTAACAAGAAAAAAATTCTGAGGATCCTGGAAACAGGAAATGCTTAACAAAAAATGCTGGAAACACACTCCTGCTCAGGTGGCATGTTTGAGAAAAAATGAGTTCTTGTCCAGAAATGAAACAGCTTAAAGATATATCATAGAAGATAAATCATTAAAGGATGTCATTTAATAATGACTGTGTCAGTTCTTTAAAAGAGCTATCAGATTAATCTCCTCCCCTCCCCATACACTTTCTTGCAATACTCTAAGTATTTATTCCATTTCTTTTTAAAAATTGCGAATGGATCTGCTTCCACCAGCCTTTCAGGCAGTGTGTTCCAGATCATATCACTTCTCTGTAGGACTTTTTCTCCGATCATGTCATCTCTAGTTGTTTAGCAATTATCTTAAATTTGTGGTTCGGGGTCCGACTGCCACCAAACACAGTTTCTCTCTATTTACTTGATTTAAAAACCTTAATTATTTTGAGCACTTTTATCACATCCATCTTAACCTGCCCAATTTGAAAGCAAGACACCTGGTTTTGCTCATCTCTCCACATAACTGAATGACAGTTTAGTTATTCTCGTGTAGCTTCTATAAGATGTAGACAGCACTTCCTAAAGTAAGGATTCCAGAATTGTCCACAATCCTTCAGTTTAACTTGAACCAGTATTTTTAGCATAGGTTTAACATAATTTGTTGCTTTTATACTCTGTGCTGCTATTCATAAAAGTACAGCTTTTAACATCCCTTTCAGCAGACTTCTCAATTTGTGCTGCCACCTTCGAGTATATGTTCCTGCACCTTTTAAAATTGCATCATCTATCATGTGTTTGCCATTTCTTCCACCTTTTTATGGTCTGTTACCATGTTGAGTTTTATATGAAAAGTCTCCAATTATTATCTGGCATACTGTATTCAAATCCAGGTCATTATAGACCTTTTGTTTTAAACCCTAAGCTACTCCCAATTGCCCGCATTTGGCCCATATCCCTCTATACCCATCTTACCCATGTTATTGTCTCAATGCTTTTTAAAAGACAAAATTGTACCCACCTCTACTATTATCTCTGGCAGCTTGTTCCAGACACTCACCACCCTCTCTGTGAAAAAATTGCCGCTGTGGACCCTTTTGCATCTCTCCCTCACCTTAAATCTACGCCCTCCAGTTTTCCACTCCTCTACCTTTGGGAAAAGATATTGACTATCTAGCTGATCTATGCCCCTCATTATTTTATAGATCCCTATTGATCACCCCTCAGCCTCCTATGCTGCAGAAAAAAAAATCCCAGTCTGTCCAGCCCCTCCTTATAACTCAAACCATCAAGTCCTGCTAGCATTTTAATAAACCTTTTCTGCACCCTTTCTAGTTTAATAATATTCTTTCTATAATAGGGTGAACTGTACACAGTAGTCCAAGTGTGACCTTACCAATGATTGTTCAACTCCAACAAGATGTCCCAACTCCAGTATTCAGTGTTCTGACGAAATAAACCTGCCGAATGGCTTCTTTTCCAATCTGTCCATTTGTGACTCCACTTTCAAGGAGCTATGAACATGTACCCCTCAATCTCTTTGTTCTATAACTCTCCTCCGTGCTGCACATTAACTGAGTAAGTCCTGCCCTAGTTCAATCTACCAAAATGCATCACCTCGCATTTATCTAAATTAAACTCCATCTGCCATTTGTCCGCCCACTGGCCCAATTGATCAAGTACCCATTGCAATCTGAGATAATCTTCTTCACTGTCCACTATGCCACCAATCTTGGTGTCATCTGCAAACTTACTAACCATGCCTTCTATATTCTCATCCAAATCATTAATATAAATGACAAATAAAAGTGGACCCAGCATCAATCCCTGAGACACACCACTGGTCACAGGCCTGCAGTTTGAAAAACAACCCTCTACAATCACCCTCTATCTTCTGTCATCAAGCCAATTTTGTATCCATTTAACTACTTCACCCTGGATCCCATGAGATTTAACCTTATGCAACAACCTACCATGTGGTACCTTGTCAAAAGCCTTGCTAAAGTCCATGTAGAAACATCAACTGCACTGCCCTCATCTATCTTCTTGGTTACCCTTTCAATAAACATAATCTTTGCGAGACATGATTTTCCACTCACAAAGCCATGCTGACTGTTCCTAATCAGTCCTTGCATCTCTAAATGCCTGTAGATCCTGTCTCTCAAAATACCTTCCAACAACTTACCCACCACAGATGTGAGGTTCACAGCCTGTAGTTCCCAAGCTTTTCCCTGCAGCCCTTTTTAAACATTCGTATAGATTAAAAGAAAAGTGGTTCCCTAGGGAACACTAGTACACTCACTTCCTAAAAAAGGTAATTCTTCACCCATACTCTCTGTCCCTTAACCAATTCTGAATCCACACAGTTACTGTCCCTCCAATCTCATAAGCTTTGTGGCATCTTTTCTGGCGGCAGAGATGGCTCGCCCATCCCACCACTGGGGAACCCACCATGCGAGGTCACCTTTGGTAGGACTGGAAAATCCTACTGGCAGGAAGACTGGAAAACCCCATCTTTCAGTTTTCCTAACAAGATTATTATGTGGCACTTCATCATTTTGAAAAGTCCATATTCATACTATTAATCTTCTCTGTTACTTAATCAGTCAAATTAGTCAAATAGAACTTGCTTTTTATAAACATTAGTGCTGACTTTCATTTATTAAGCCATATTTTTCCAACAGTGCTTAGTTTTGACCTGGATTATTGTCGCTAAAAACTTTCCACAGCGATGTTAGAATGGCTGGCATCCAAATTGCTGGGATTATACTGCTCTCTTTTTTCGAACAGAAATGTACAATCCTCCACTCCTCTGACAGCTCCCCCATATCAAACAAGGATTGGATTGAGAGCCTACATAATTTCCAATCTTAATTCATTCAGCGGCCTTAGATGAATTCTGTCTGAATCTGGTAGAATCATAGATGGTGTATTTTCCTCCTTGGTTGCTGCTAACCTGTTAAGTACCTCGTTATCTACATTTGTGTTCTATCCATTTTTCTTCATTTTTACTGTGATGCTAATATTTAGCATGTTTTAAGCAAATGCAGAGCAAGGAAATGGGTTGGCTGGGAAAAAAATTGGATATGTCTTTGTTTGGCAAAAATGATTAAATGGCAAAATGAATGATGATTTGTGGGGTGGGGAAATAATGAAACAAGAAATAAAAGGCAATTCCATGGAAGGTGTAAGTAGTTACAGCAGAGGCACAGTGTTAAATTGCTGGGAAGTAGCCAATAAAACAACAGTGATTACTTCAGCATCAATTAATTCACGCAAAGTGCTTTGAGTTGAACTGAGGATGTGAAAAGCATAACATAAGTGCTTGTTTCTTTCTTTCTATTTATATACATACAAGCAGACAAAAGAGAAGCAGAATTAGGTCTCGAGCAGCTCTGCCATTCAATAAGATATTGGCTGATCTGTTTTGAATTCCACAATCCCGTCTCCCCTGTTAACCCGTGATTTTCTCATCTAACAAGAATCTGTCTACCTCTGCTTTAAAAATGTTCAATGATTTCACCTCCATCACCTTCTGAGGTAAAAGAGGTGATCTCACAGGCTTGTGCCTGGTTTCATGACTCTCGCGATGTTACTGGCCCTGTTTGCTGGTGAAATCAGTTGGGCGTGAGGCTGATTTACATATTCGTTTGTTAATTTCAATGTAATTAGTAAGTCCTGGATACAGTTGTCTGGTCTCACTTGTCCTTATCTGCTCGCCAGTGGAGGTCCTCACTGGTGAGGGTCACATATGGTCCCCAAAAACGGGAACCTGACATAATGGCCTCGCCGGTGGGACTGGAGGATATTGAGACTCCCACGATAGTTGGGGCAGGGCGGGCGGTGCCCAATGTGCACCCTTGCACTGCCCACCGGACTCCAGGTGGTGCCAAGGTGCAGGATCTAGGAGGAGGGGTGGTACCTGAAATGATGGGCCTGTGATGGGGGGGCGGGGCCATGATAGGGAGATAGGAGAGCTCCATGGGGAGTGAACTCTGCATCGGGGCTGGAGTGGGGTAGGGTTTGGGATTGGCTGGGGCAGCAATCAGCTGGAGGAGGGGACAGGGGCGGTGATCAGCTGGAGCCGTGGTCAGGAGCAGGGGGCAAGATTGGGAGTTTGGGGGGAGTGATGTCTCATGATGAATGGTGGGGGCAAAGTCTGGGGGGGTTGTGATCGGGATGTGATATCTGGGAGGGAGATCAGGGGTGGGGGATATATGAGGGATGATTAGGTGGAGGAGAAGTGATGTCTGGGGGGGAGTGACAGATATCCCAATGCACTGTGTACACACTGGAAGCAGCTGGCTTCCCAGAGTGAATATGCTCCGCCCATTTCCCCCTACTGGAAAGAATCGTGTTTTGCCTAATTTTTGTTTCTAAGTGCTACAGATACATCTGGGAACTTCTCAAGGTTGTTCAGGGTCTTGTGTGCTTCAATCAAGTTATTAAATATTGTAATTTTGATTCATTATTGTTTACTGAACAAGACAAGGTCAAGTTAAAATAATTCTTAAATAAGAGATACACATGCAAACTGTTGTATATTTGAATAGCTTGTATTTATGTGTGTTTTGTTACAGTTTTCACATCCAACCAAGGAAAAAGATAAATCTCCACTTCGTATCACTATAACGGATGGCTTCGATCAGATTAATGTTATCATATTCAAACCACCAAAAATATTGTCATGTGAAATAGGAAAATATCTGAAGATGCTGGGGATTAAAGTGGATGTGTACAAAAATGAGAAACAACTTCGGCATCGGTGTGATACTTATGTCAAGGTAAAATGTTTTTCATTTGCTGCTGATATTTATCATGAAATGGATTATGTGAATAGAGATTTCAAGAATACAATATAATTGAACCGTTAAAGATGGATGAGGTTAGGACCCACAGCTATAAAGAAGAATGAAAGCTGTACGGAAACAGTAACCTAGATTTCCTCTCATCTTTCAGTGGGCTACACCTTGTAATTATTCACTGCTCTCAGTAAATGAAACTACCATTCAATCTTACCATTCCATTGAATTTGGCGAGGGAAGGAGAATCAAAAGTGCCATTCATTAAATTCTTGAATCACAGGCACTATAGGAATATGAAAATCTTGGGATCTTCCTCCCTAGATAAAGGGCATCAAATTCAGATCCAAATCTGAATAATTCCACTTCCTGTGGAAAAATGGCACAGTGGCAAACTGTTGAATTCGGTATGTTTTAATAAGTAATGGAAACATTATAACTTAGAAATTACTGCTGGCCATATTAGCAAAGGAAACTTATCTGCTTTTTATGATGTTCCACCATAAGATGTATGTTCCGTACATGACATCATCTTTTAAAGTAACAGTCAAAATGATGTCATGAGCAAACTAAATCTATTAAATCACTAAATCTAAATATGATTTCAACTAAACCCATGAAGGTTAATGAATTTTGGAATACTGTTGTGAAGTTGAGTTTGTGAAGTTGGAATGTGTTGTTGATAAAAATGTAAAAAGTTGTAAAAATACTCGAGGAAAAAAGTTAAAAGCTGGTTTTGATTCAAGGCTTGGAGGTTTAAAATGCAAATACATTTAAAGTCCAAGCTGAAACATTTGTACCAAAACGTCAAGCGGTAGCCTTGAAAAAGACCAAGCTGGTGTTGTTTCAATTTTGCCCAATCAATTTCAAGCAGGCACTCAGCTACCAAGAACCTATAAGATTTAAATTTGATGATGAAAAAAATCAGAACAATCCTATTGTAGGAAAATTGACAGGTCATCACAGGTAGAAAAGAGAGAGCAAGAGGGAAAAACAGGAGTTAGCAACTGCCACCTCTCAAATCTCAAGTGGGAGACAGCAGCTTTCCACCCTGCCAGCTTTATATATCTGTTAAGAGAATGCACCATCTAATCAGCAAAAGGTACCAAATCAAAAAGAACTTTCAGACAGAGAAACCAACCAAGAAACTCCAGAAGGTTCAGAAAGACACAAAACCTGGTTGTTTATTTTTTGAGGGACTAAATTTTATTATTACTTTTTTGGCTGATGAATGGATATTGTACTTACTTGAACAGGATTCCAGTAAAATCTTATTTTGTTTGGTTACTTGTTTAAAGTTACCTGTTAATTAAATAAATAAATTGTTAAGTATTCATTTTAAAGTGAGTGTCAGTATTTCTGTTAGTTAACCACAAAATGTTACTGAAGGACAGTTCACCTTCCCACATACTTTTTTAACAGATTATGAGGTGAGGTATTCCTCTTTGGGAGACTCAGAGTTATGTCTAAAAAGGGATCAACTTTCATGTCGTAAAGTATCCTTGAATACTTCCATGAAATAAAATACAATATTGGGCATTATAACCAAATAGAAGTTAGAGAGACTTAGTTCCAGTTGTAAAGTATTAAGTCTGACCACAACTCTTTCCAGTGCTACCATTTCAGAATAGAGAAAGCCAAGCCCCAGAGATGAGTGACAAGGCTCACTTCCAACAATAAATGTTTGGGTTATGAGGAAAGACATGGGGAAATAAAGGCCAGCCTTGACAGAAAGTGACTGAGAGTTACTGTATATATTTTATAAAATTATAAATGTTCTAGGAAATTCTGAACATCGTTTCAAACTAAACTGTAATTCTATAACAAGGCAAGCTAGGTAATATTAGTAAAAAGTGAATTTAGAGTTCTTTGATGAATGAGTGAGTGTTGTGTTATCCGACATACAAAGATCATTTGTATCTGTTGGACAGTTTGGAGTAACTTCATTACATTAGTAAGGAAAAATAAAAGTAAGAACTGATTAATAAATGACCTGGCTAATATATTGGTAAAAGCAAAATTCATAACAGCTTCTAAAAGAGAAGTTGACATGTAATTTAAAACAAAAGTTTAAACGAAGAAGTAGAAAGGACAAGGGATATATCCATGGCTTTACGATTTATGGTGCTTCTGTAGCTGGTGGTAAACCATGTCGACCATTTCAGAGCATTGAGAGTCAAGTAGCAGATAATACTTGGGATAAATTTTATTTTGTTAGCTTGAACAAAATGGGGCAGGATAGTTGCAAAAATAATAGGAGGCCTACCCCAACCTCCAAGCCCAAATCTCCATTTACTTTCCCCTGCCACTGGCAAGCATTTCCCCAGCTACTGAATATAAATTACAGCTGGAGTATGGACCAATGTTTTAGCTAAACTGTGTCAGCATGTGACTGTCCAAATGTTCCTGTGCAGGCAGGCCACATGTCTATCCTACTGCACATGCCTGTCCATCTGTTCAGCCTGCTTCTATTAATACAAGATGTTGAAGCTAAATGGTGTCATTATGAATGTTTGGCTGAGCTCCAAGACTGACCGATACATTCAGTTCTGAAGGAGAGTGATAGATTTGAATGATTGATGCTTTTATAAGGTTGTAATGAGTTTTTCTTTCACTTTTTCAATGCTTGTTTGTATATTTGTATAAGATTAGGAGAGGTTAAACTGACTAAAGCCCTTTTCAGTCCTACTGTGAATGGCTGTGTTTGATTGACACTTTTATGAGGTGGTAAGAGGAGTTTTTTTTTCAAGGGGGATTTCAGAGAATGTTTTCTTATTTTGTCAGTTTCAGGACAATTTCAAAAAATTGTCAATGTTACTTTATGACATTTTCCTTTTGCACATAGTGAGTATGGAGGATACACAAGGGGCATTGAAGTAGATGGGGGTTAGTGGAATGGGCTTGAGAGTTTGGTGATGATATAAAGTGGGATGGAAGGGTCATGCCAGTTACAAAGGAACATTGGTAAGATCTTTTGAACTGAGTTATCAAAAGCTTCCTGACTACACAGCAGACATCCCCAAGGTTCACAAACTGACCAACTGGGGGTTCCCACAATCTTCAGGAATGGACCACCTCAGGAAAATACCATAGGAAGGAAATCCTGAATTTCCAATGGAGACTTAATTTATGAGCCCAAAGTCAGATAATGACCTACTACATTTTCAGACCTGGGGATTATGGCAGATGGCAGGAATAGCCTGGCAACTTTGAAATTGTAGCCCTGCATGCCTCAAATTTCACCCTCCCAACATAGATTAACTGAGCATCAGGAAAGGAAAATCCATGCATTTATGAACAGAATTAACAAATAGAAAGGGATTTAAGGCTATGATGAGCATTGTGTCGCGATCCCCTGGTAGTAGTTGTGAAGTGGTAAATTGTATAAATGCAGAAATTAAAAAGTATTTGGCATTTACAGCTGTGCAATTTTAAAGGAAGATAATATCAATTGGAATAAGCAGACTAATGCATATCAGAAATTTCTTTAGTGTGTTCAGGATAGTTTTCTGTACTAATATGTCCCACAATAAACAACAAATACATACTGTAGTAGCTTTAGTATTATTTAACAAGCTAGATTTAGTTAACAGCTTCACAGTGCATGAATATTTATTTAATAGTGATCAAGGTATGATTAAATTCAATATAGTATCTTAAAAGGATAAAGACTAAACAAGTAACTTTCTAGGTTTAGGTAAGGCTGACTCAATGGGATAAGTTAGAGACTATCCAATTTAAAATGAGAAAGTCTTTTAATGGATAAACAGGCCCTTTGGCCCTCCAAGCCTGCACTGATCATGATGCTTCCTAAACCAAAACCATATGCACTTACGGAGTCCATATCTTACTATTCCCATCTTATTCATATATGAGGCCGCAACTGGAGTACTGTGTGCAATTTTGGTCCCCTTATTTGCATAAGGTTATATTGGCCTTGGAGGGAGTACAGAGAAGGTTCACCAGGCTGATACCGGAGATGAGGGGGTTAGCTTATGAGGAGAGATTAAATAGACTGGGCCTGTACTTGTTGGAGTTTAGAAGGCTGAGGGGGGATCTTATAGAGACTTACAAGATAATGACGGGGCTAGATAGGGTAGAGGTTGAGAGATTCTGTCCGCTTAGAAAGGAAAACAGAACTAGAGGGCACAGCCTCAAAATAAGGTGGGCCAGTTTAGAACAGAGTTGAGGAGGAACTTCTTCACTCAAAGGGTGATGAATCTCTGGAATTCTCTGCCCATTGAAGTGGTGGAGGCTACCTCGCTGAATATATTTAAGTCACGGGTAGATAGGTTTCTGATAGGCAAGGGAATTAAGGGTTATGGGGAGAAAGCGGGAAAGTGGAACTGACCCACTTCAAATCAGCCATGATCTTATTGAATGGTGGGGCAGGCTCAAAGGGCTAAATGGCCTACTCCGGCTCTTATTTCTTATGTTATGTACCTCCTCTCATCACCTCCCCCATGCAGCACATTCCAGACATTCACCACCCTCTGGTTAAAAAAAACCTGCCTTGCACATCTCCTCCAACTTTTTCCTATGCACTTTAAACCTATGTCCCCCTAGTACATGATTTTTCTATCCTAGAAAAGAGCTTCTGAGTATCCACTCTGTCCATGCCACCCATAATCTTATAAACCTCTATCAGGTCACCCCTCAACCTCCATTTCATGAGAACAAACCAAATTTATCCAACTTCTCATAGCTAATACTCTTCAGACCTAGCAACATCCTGGTAAACGTCTTCTGTAGCCTCTCCAAAGCATCCACATCCTTCAAATAGTGTGGTGACCAGAATTCTACACAATATTCCAAATGAGGCTTAACTAAGGTTCTATACAGCTGCAGTGTGATCTGCCAATTTTTATTCTCAATTTCCCGACCAATGAAGGCAAGCATGCTGTATTCCCTTTTGACCACCTTATCAATTTGCATTGCCACTTTCATTGATTTGGGGGACACGTACATCCAGATATCTCTGCCTGTCAATACTCCTAGGGGTTCTACCATTTACTGTATAATTCTTGCATGCATTGGAACTTCCAAATGCGTTACCTCACATTTGTCCAGATTAAACTCCATCTGCCACTTCTCCACTCAAGTCTCCAACCAGTCTACATCTTGCTGTATCCTCTGACAATCCTCTTCACTATCCACATGCAACTCTATCAATTTTTGTGTCAGCTGCAAACTTACTTATCAGACCAGCTACATTTTCCTCCAAATCATTTATATATACTACGAATAACAAGGGTCCCAGAACTGATCCCTGTAGAACACCACTAGTCATGATGTGGGTATGCCGGCGTTGGACTGGCGTAAACACAGTAAAAAGTCTGACAACACCAGGTTTTACTCCAACCAATTTATTTGATAATAGACTCACAAGCTTTCGAGGTTTCCCTCTTCGTCAGGCGAATGGAGAGTTCTGGCCTCAGACAGAGCATATAAAGCACAGACAGTTTAGAGATTACTGATTAGAATGCGAATCCTTACACCTAAGCTGCTGTTCAAGACCTGAAGTGGTTGACAATGTGAGTGGAAGGAGCACTTATCAGTTTTCTAACATTTGTTTCAGTAAGAAAGGTTCACAGCCAATCCTGCCATCTCTAACTCTAAAAAATTTGCATAAATTGATATGATCTGATATTGCATTCATTTCATAGTTGTAGGCGAGCTTATTATGAAAACATGAAATTATTCTGCAAGATCCAGCTATTGCATGGCTGTCTTATTTGTGGGATGGGAGTTGTTTTAACAAAGTATCCATAGGTTTACTTTTAAATTGTCAACGTTGATGTAATTTAAACATCAGTATATTCTCTAATGTTATTTGTTCTTTCTTTAGGTCCAGTGACTGATGTCAGGTCATCACCTGAAAGAGTGTTTGCTGCATTTCACAAACCTTCATTTGAAGAACTTCTATCTATCTACACTTTAACTATGACTGTAACATTACATTCTGCACCCTCTCCTTTCCTTATCTCTGCATAGTATGCTTTGTCTGTATAGCGCGCAAGAAACAATATGTTTCGCTGTATACTAATACATGTGACAATCAATCACTCAACTTATTTTAAACAGTGTTTCGAAGTTGAGTTTTATTAGAGGCAGAGAACAAGAATCAGGTTTGTCTTCAAATCAGGAACCCACCCACCACGTGGCTATGCCCTTTTCATTTTGAAAAATTATTTTTCAGCTTTCAACTGACTTGGAAATTTTGCAGTTTGAAATGAGACCGAGCAAATTACTTAAAACTGCAAGGCCACCCTCCAAAGTAAAGATGAAAATGCAAACATGGAACCCTCTGTGGCTTGTGGAGCGAGGGAAATTTCTTAATCAAAGATCCATCAAAACCCATCAAATGCCAAATGATGGGTATTGAAATGCTGGATATTGAAACAATGGCTGTAACAGACAGACCCAGCCAAAACTCTCTGGAAATGTACAATGAATGAAGTATAAAAGGCCAATCTGCAATCACTGCAGAGATTACAGATGAGACAGGGAGTGTCAAGAAAGGTTCCAGCTGAAACAGGCTGAAAATTTCTCTCCCTGACTCTCTTCTAGAAAATGTGTGCGACATCCAGTTGGAGAAGTCAACCTACCGGCAAACTGAAATCTCACAATAATTACAAGATCTTCTACATCTAACCGCACTGGCAGTAATCTATGCTTCAAGGACAAGTAAAGGACATTTAATTATATATTATTTTATCTCTTATTTGACTCTAACTTTCCTCATTTCTGATATCTGCATCTGTGTGAGACACCATGGTTTTATTATAATTTTCTTCTAACAAATGTATTTTTATAACTCAAGAAAACCTTGTTTGATTGGTTCCTTATTGCTAACTGAATAAAAAAATTACTCTAACTATACTCATAATGTCCCGAATTAACATGAGTTAAGTGAGAATATTGTGATAAATATAAACAACAAATTGCACATTAAATGGCAAATGCAACTAAGATTGACCTTACCAAATGTCACTTCAGATATTGGTGATTTCTCAGTTACAAAGTCCTTCAAACGCTGCCTTCCTTGCAAAGTATTTCAGTTCCTTTCCTTCTGTGAGATAGTTTGATCCCCAGTCTACAGAAGTGCATAACCAACCTGAGTTCCAGAGGCTCTTCATCACACATGGCACATGTCAATGTGAATGGGATTGACCCACCAATGATATCTTCCAAATGACTGTGAAATGCCCAATGTCACCACTATTAAACCATGTGACCATTAAAGCAATCATGCAACAACTTAAATATTGTCCTTTGATGCTTTGAAAACATTGATCTGTTTATTAAAGATTTCTGCTTATTTGATGATGGGAGATTTATGGCTTTGATCTAAGCTCATAAATCCTTTAGCAATCACTTCAATTGCTGCCCTGTTTGTGCTTCACACTCTTGTGTGAAACAGACTTATTTATGGTTCCCATAACGCCACTAAATAAAAATTAAATCTGATATAATGTTTCTGTGAACAGGAGGTCATTGTTAATGTCCCCTTTCTTTTGAAATCTTGTTATGTTCTTACCTTCACTGCAAATTAAGTGAACCATGAGGCTTCGGTTGAACATTTCTTAGAAAAATGGCACCTGCAACAGTGCTTTACTCCCTCAGATTTGCACTGGAGTTTCAGCCTAGATTTTGTGCTCAAGTCTCTGGAATGGGGTTTGAACTCAAGTGAAAAACAGACTAAGCCAGGATAGAGGGGGAAGAGGCCACAAAGGGACTTCAACAGAATGTTGTTATTCAGGCCTATCTGGGTTACACAAGAGCATGCAGGTATTTGAGATAGATGTACTCAGCTGAGAGTACTCTTCTCAGAGTCTTTGTCACCTGCAGATATGCACATGTTAATGTGATTTATTTCTCTGAGTTTAGGATTCATTTAACTGATGGAAATCTGATCTAGTTGTTGGCTTGTTTCATGTTTTGTTCTGGGTGTGGAGGAAGAAGTCATCAGGCCATCAGCAAGTCCCTGTTCCCCTCCCCCACCCCCCTCCCCTATTCGTTCATGGGATGTGGGCGTCACTGATAATGCCAGCATTCATTGCCCATCCCTAATTGCCTTTGAATTAAATGGCTTGCTTGGCCATTTCAAACTGCAGTTAAGAGTAAGCCACATTATTGTGATTCTGGAGTTCTATGTAGTTAAGGACAACAGATTACTGTCCCAATAGGCCATTAGGGAACCAGCTGTACTATTACAACAATCAAGTTGTAAACATTCCAAATTTATTAATTTATTTTAAATTAGATGCTCAAATTTGAACCCTTGTCCCCTGGACATGAACCTGGGCCTCTGGATTACTGGTCCAGTGATGATGCTAGTTAGCACCCCATCTTCCCATTGTTTCAAATGTCTTTTAATATGTTTATGGAGTATGAGAAGGAATTTGCCCCTCTGTTTCACAGGACAAAGAGTAGCCCGAAGGTAGGAAAGCACTGACAGATGAGCGGTTAGAAAACAGTGAGTGCGACACATGGAGAAATCAAGCAATGTAATATGACAGACAGAGCAATGTAGAGGACATTGAGAGCGGCAATGAGATATGTGCATGGAAGATAGAAGGAGACAGAGACAGAAACTTAGACCAATCCATAATTGGGCCAAATGGAATGTGATATTCCATATATGTGTATTGTTTATTAAAGTATTTCCTGCAACCTTTAGCTCAAATACAATTTGCATTGTAACTTGCTCAAAGCACGAGTCTATAATGACAAAGGTAATGGGGCATCAGGGATCTCAGTAAACGATGGACTAACAGTGTACCTCCTGAAAATTTCAGGATCAAGAATGTAACTGGAATTAATTCAAGTCAAGTGAAGTACAGAAGAGATATAGAGAGGCCAAAATCTAAGAAAAAATTTAAATTTAAAATTATACCTTTTAAAACATATTTAAGATTTTTCAACCTTCAGGAATAAGGTTAAATAAATTTCATTCAAAAATAAATGAGGTAGCACTGTGGTTTGCACTGCTGCCTCACAGCGCCAGGGACCTGGGTTCGATCCCCTGCTTGGGTCACTCCACAGAGTCTGCACGTTCTCTCTGTGTCTGCATCGGTTTTCTCCAGATAGTCCGGTTTTCTCCTACATCCGAAGATTTGCTGCTTAAGTGCATTGACCATGTTAAATTCTCCCTCAGTGTACCCAAACAGGCACTGGAGTGTGACAACCAGGGGATTTTTACAGTAACTTCAATGTAGTCTTTATGTGATTTGAATTATTATTGTCACATATATTAGAATACAGTGAAAAGTATTGTTTCTTGTGTGCTATACAGACAAAGCATACTATTCGTAGAGAAGGGAAGGAGAGTGCAGAATATAGTGTTACGGTCATAGCTAGGGTGTAAAGAAAGATCAACTTAGTGCGAGGTAGGTCCACTCAAAAGTCTGATAGCAGCAGGGAAGAAGCTGTTCTTTAGTCAGTGCCACATGACCTCAGATTTATGTATCTTTTTCCCAATGGAAAAAAGTGGAAGAGAGTATGTTCTGGACGCATGGGGTCCTTAATTATGCTGGTTGCTTTTCCAAGACAGCGGGAAGTGTAGACAGAGTCAATGGACGGGAGGCTGGTTTGCGTGATGGACTGGGTTTCAGTCCTGACTCTTTTATGGTTAATTGGGGTCTTCGGTAGAACAGGAGCTGTACCAAGCTGTGATACAGCCAGAAAGAATGCTTTCTATGGTGCATCTGTAACAGTTGGTGAGAGCTGTAGCGGACATGCCAAATTTCCTTAGTCTTCTGAGAAAGTAGAGGCGTTGGTGGGTTCTCTTTACTGTAGATGTGGGGCTACTTGTGACACTAATAACTAAATAAATAAACAGAAGATACTTGCGCTTTTAAGTATAAGCCTTGACTTTCTGCGGCAAGTATAATGGGCAATTAATGCTGAATTCATTCAGCAAGTTCTTAAGGATAATGGAGCAATTGAGAGCCAGATGCCCATATTTTTTATCAGGCAAACGGCAGGGCAATGTAAATCACCCAGCAAGTTCTGAAGATTTATAATTCACATTGAACATCTTAAGCTCGCTGATTAATTTGCACATTAATGACAGTGTACATCATGAGCTCTCAGTTATTTTTCCTTGAGGATTTAGCCCATTTATGTACCCACAGATATAGGATTCTCACTAAATGGGCTTCTTTCTTACTGGAGAGAGTTAATGGTAAACATCAGCCTCCCTAAAAATAGCACAGCTTCATTGAAAAAAGAAATGAGGCCAGTCGAGAGTAAAATGGATTTGGTCTTTCATTTTGTTTAATGTCTGTTGCTTGTTATTCAATTCAACACAGCTACTGGAATATATGCCAGGCAGGACTAAAGATTTAATCTCCGCCTGCCACATGCAGAGTGGCCTTCATGAACTCAGAATTTCTATCAATAAAATCAAACCAACAATATCCTGTTGCAATATTTTCTTATCGATTTTTCAGTGCTGAACAATATTGTGATATGTGACCGAAATGGGAAGGGAGGTAAAAGCGAGAGAGAACAGGGACTTCATTCCTTAATTCATTAATGTGGGTAATTTCAGTCACCGGCTTTGAGGACAGTTCCAGATGGGAAGCTGCAGCTGCTTTTATCTGGGAGCTGTAAATCTTTTTTTTTTGAAAACCAGTTTTCATGACTAAAATTGCATTTGAGAAAATGATAGGCTTTCACTGATAGTGCAGATTAAAGTAATTCAGGCAACAGCATGCTGGGAATAAAAAAAAACACACAAATCCCCTACCACATTTTACGGGATTAGTAAACCAATCAAAAATATTAAGCTTTCAACAGATCTCACTGGGCATTCTGGGACTTGCTGATAGAAAGGAGCAAGGAGAGGACATTTGCTCGGCAGAAATCGAGAAACAGTCAGCAAAAATATTAACTTTGTATAGTGGAGGTACAGAGCTGCATGATCCATGAATGAGTCAAATTGCCAAATAAGGTGTTGAAAGCCTCCAGTTGGTAGGTGTTTAAATGTCATTCTAAACTCCCTTAATTCCCACTACCCCAAAGCAGCCGTATGTAAGCAGAAACTAGGGGTTAACAGAAGTGAAGGAACCGTACTCTCCCTGGATGTGAGATTCCCTGAACCTGTGTTAAACTATTGGCAAAGTATTGACCTCTCATCCATCAGGAAGTGTTGAAGAATTGTGTTTCTGGTAAGTGATGAACCAACAGTTTACTGATCTGTTGGGATATGTGAAACCACTGAAAGTTGCCCTCTCTCTGTTTTTCTTTATTGTTTCTAATACTGCCACGTGTAATCCTAGATGATGTAGAGGGATGCCTTAATCTGCTGCTTGCCACGAATGACTCAGGCTGTAAGATTTTGCCAGGTTAGGGTATTCTCACCATTGCATGAGTGAGCTTTGAGAATTTAGTTGTGCTTATGGTCTAAGATTAGCTTAAATTTTCAAGTGAGAACTATCTGGGAATGAAATGGCTGCACAACTGTGGTTTTTGTGCTGGGTCATTGACTAGATAAGAGTATTGACCTCATCTCTTTACTCGCACCAGTGATACCTATTATTCTACTTTGTAGGGAAGTGGAAGCAAGAAATCCCTTCCTCAGGGCAACTCTTGTCCTCTCTGCCAAAGAGTAGTGGCTCCAGGATTAGCCTGCTGAATCATCTGACTCAAATGATGCAACCTGGCAGATGACATCCTCATCTCAGGGACTGCTGGCTGTGAGGATCACAATGATGATCTGAGTGTGATCAGGACTGTCAACTGGCATACTGTTATGATGCCCAGAGAGTGATAACTAAAGACGTTTGAACTTTCAATGGTTGACCGAAAGAGTCACACAACAAAATGTCAAGCATTGAGCCTTTTATTGTAACAAATGAATTAAAAGCAACATTCTTAGGCAACATGTACTTTAAGCCACAGAAAAGAACTTTCCCCCTTTATCTTTTAAAACAACCAAAAATCCCAAGTTGCATTCATACTTAATGCTGCCTTGGGAGGACACTTCCTTCTCCTGAAACCAGTCCGAAGTGATTCTTAGTCCTCAAGGGGTTGCCTTCCTTTTGCCCTTTCAAGTTGGGTAACTTTTAATCCCAAAATTGGAGGTTATCCTGGAGATTCCTCCCTGTAGTTTAAGCTAGACAAATCTTTGACCCTTAGTAAATCCTCACCAACTTGGGGCAGAATTCTCCAGGTCCCCCATGCAAGACTTCTTGAGAAAGTGAGAGGGCATGGGATCCAAGGGGCTGTTGCCTTGTGGATCCAGAACTGGCTTGCCTGCAGAAGGCAGAGAGTGGTTGTAGTTGGGTCTTTTTCTGCGTGGAGGTCGGTCACCAGTGGAGTGCCACAGGGACCTGTTCTGAGACCCTTGCTGTTTGTAATTTTCATAAATGACCTGGAAAAGGATGGGTTGGTAAGTTTGCTGATGACATGAAGGTTGGTGGTATTGTAGATGGTTTGGGGGGATGTCAGAGGTTGCAGTGTGACATAGATAGGATACAAGGCTGGGCGGAGAAGTGGCAGATGGACTTCAACCTGGATAAATGTGTAGTGGTCCATTTTGGCAGGTCAAATGGGATGAACGAGTATAATATCAAGGGTAAGACTTTTAGCAGTGTAGAGGATCAGAAGGACCTTGGGGTCCGGGTCCATAGGATTCTTATATCTGCCTTGCAGGTAGAGGATGTGGTTAAGAAGGCATATGGTGTACTGGCCTTCATTAATCGAGGGATTGAGTTTAGGAGTTGGGAGATAATGTTGCAGCTTTATAAGACCCTAGTCAGACATCTCTTGGAATACTGTGCTCAGCTCTGGTCGCCTCATTACAGGAAGGATGTGGAAGCTATTGAAAGGGTGCAGAGGAGATTTACAAGGATGTTGCTTGGATTGGGTGGCATGCCTTATGAGGATAGGTTAAGGGAGCTCAGTCTTTTCTCCTTAGAGAGACAAAGGATGAGAGGTAACCCGATAGAAGTGTATAAGGTGCTGAGAGGTATGGACTGGGATTCTCAGAGGCTTTTTCCAAGGGCTGGAATGGTTGCTACGAGAAGACACAGGTTTAGGGTGCTGGGGAGTAGGTACAGAGGAGATATCAGGGGTAAGTTTTTCACTCAGAGGGTGGTGGGTGAGTGGAATCGGCTGCTGTTGGTGGTGATGGAGACAAATTCGATAGGGTCTTTCAAGAGACTTCTGGATGAATACATGGAACTTAATAGAATTAAGGGTTATAGGTAAGCCTAGTAGGTATGGATATCATCGGCGCAACTTGTGGGCCGAAGGGCCTGTTTGTGCTGCAGTTTTTCTATGTTCTACAAATTCTCCGTCCTTGCTTACAGCAGCGGCGGGTCATGAATGGTCGGAAAATTCAAGTCTTAATCTTTTTCATGGAAAATTTCACCCTAGGTGTCTGACTCTTTTTCTCTCAGATTTGGGCAGAGTGACCTGATTTTGTCAGGTTCAGTAATAGCTTAAGAAAATCCAACCCTACAATGGATTCCCTTGAATTCTTGCCCATTCAAAGCCCATCTCAATTACAATGTGAATCACATGGGAATTATATCCATTCTAATTAGCTCTGCACTAGGCACCTCAGTATCATTCCATCTTGGAATTAAATTGACAGTTTAAAGTATAACTACTTGTATAGCCTGACTTTCCTTCCACTCCCTGTAAGACTTGAAGACTAACACTCCACATACAGTCATCACAGATGCTCTTGCCATTGTCCACAATTGTGAATGTCTTGAACTCTGTTCCAAATAAAGCAGTCTGGACCTCACTGTCCCATAGCAACCAAACCACCCAAGCTTGTTGTTGGACAGAGTTCAGAATAAGTCACACACCCTCTTCATTCTTCCATTTCACTCTAAATTAAGGAGACAATTAAAACATAACCTTCTTACAAAGTTCATATTTGTAACACCTACCCCTGAAAGATGAAAAGTCATCACGCAAGTGATGAAATTTCCAGAACATAATGCAAAATATGATAACCAGTAACATTCAACACATTTTAACAGCTAATTTATTGCATATTTCTCGTTCAATCTTTTGTTCCATCTCACCAGTACACAATCCACATCAACACTCTTACACCAGGCCAGAAACTCCATGGTGTTTCATGAAGTTAGCCTGGACCCTAGGTTTTACATTTGATTTTGGCATAGGTTAAGCATAAGGTGTTTCACTCCCAAGTATGATCCAAGTGACCCACTTGGAAGCTTTTATCAAACAAAGTTTATTTAAGAACACCGTTAAAATATAATAACAAGGATTAGCATAACTTTTAATGTTACAAAATTCAAACATGACACAATATAAACTTTAACAGCCAGCTATCAATATTTTTCCAAATCAAACATCATCCCATGGACATAGACCCTTTCCCAGACCTGGCACAGAAACAAGTCTGCTCACGTGATGCTGGATTTTCAGCTTTTCAGCTGCTGTGAATTGGTCCTTTGAATGTTGAATTAAATCTCTGAGACTTCCCAATCCTGGAACTTTCCATAAAGCCTCTGGCAAGAAACAGAGACACTGCCTTCTTCCACCAGCTTTTAGCAGCAACTGAGAAATGAAACTAAAAATTGGACTTTTCTGTACAAAAAAACTGTCCCCAAACGTATCACCTGACCTGTTAGTCATCCCCAAATCAAGCTCCACTCAGCAATCCCCAAAGGACCATAAAATCCCAAAACACTGCATTAGTCCAGATTAAAATCAGCATGATGTCCATTATATTGCTTCAGTAACAATTAGAGGACACCAGTTACAGACATTATGGCACCAATAAAATGCTAGAACCTGCTTGAAAACCCTGCATAGAAACATGATTAAAATATGTTTCTTCACAACACAGTATCATCACACAGAGATTAACTCATCATCACCAATCATATGTAAGAGTTAGGACTTAAAGGGCGTGATTTTATAATCAAGTTTCGCGCTTGTTTTCAGGTGTGAAAACTTGGTAAAGTCGGGTGTGAGGCGAGTAGCTTGATCCGTGTCCCCCTCTGCGCTGGTCCTTTATCATGAGCCAAGAATGGCCTCAGTCGGGACCATGCCCGAAATATATTTGCCTGCATTTAACTTGATTTAATGGGCCATATGCCCAAACTTACCAGCACTTCCCCCTTTACAAGCGTGTTCACCCGTCCAAATTTGACACGAAACAGACATGGTCTTCAAAGGTCCAATTTGGGCGCTCCAGCTTCTGAGGAGGTAAGTTCAGAGGTTCCGGTGGCTCTCTGACTCAGATCAGTGGTGGCGGGTATGGGAGGGGGTGGGCCAGATGGCTTTCTGATGGAGGAGGAGGGAAGTGGGTCAAATGGCTCTCTAGTCGGGGGGGGGGGAAGGCAGGTCAGATGGCTCTTTGATTGGGGGGGCAGGTCTGCTGCCACTCTATGTGCGATCGGTGTGGGGGAAGGACGTATCTGCTGCCACTCTGCATGTGATCGCTGGGGGGATGGGGCGGTCTGCTGCCACTATGCGTGTGTTTGGTGCAGGGGAAGAGGGAGGGGCCCATGATTGGTCTGGGTGGCTTGATGGTGGGAGGATAAGTGGGTCAGTTATGTTGTGGGGGTGGGGCAATGTCTGTGGGGGCCAAGGGGAGGTATTTTCCCGCCCAAGAGCAATGTGGCACGGGAGCGTTTCTCAATCTTTCTTTTCTGCACATGCGCAGTTGAGGTGCCAATCGGAGCTGCAGGGGTTTGGGTGTGTTAATCCCCACCCATAGGCTTCTGCAGTGCAATTCAGAACCGCTGCTATTTTTTCAGGCAGACTGTGTATGCGGGTGCCTGAGAAAGATCTACAAGTCAGATCTGAAACACTTCCAGTTTCAAGTCCACCCAGCACTTAGAATTAAAATGGTAAAACAGGGCCCAAAGTCTAACTTTTATGAGTTTTTAAAGATCTTTCTCCCATATAAGTATGAATTTGCTTTACTGCTAATGACTTCACTCTTCTGTTATGTGTTAAAAGATATCACTCTTTTCTCTTTGTGCCGTTTCTACAGTTTTTCAGGATTCTTGATTAAAAGGTAGAGCAATTTTATCAATCTGGGTAACTTTGTCAAGAAATGTTATTTGCTGACAATTCCATTAGGTGCAAACTGTAAATCGAGATGAAATCTTCCGTGACGTCTCTTCTCGTGGCTTCAGTAAGTCCTTTTGTCCTTATTTAGAACCAGGCATTGTCTTACCTTTTTTACAAGTCTCCCATGTGAGACCTTGTCAAAGGCTTTGCTGAAATCCATATAAACAACATCAACTGCACTATCTTCATCTACATCCCTGGTCATCTCCTGAAAAAATTCAATCAAATGAGCTCCTTTTGACAAAGGCACGCTGACTATCCTTGATCAAACCTTACCTCTCCAAATGGAGAAAGATGCTCTCCTTCAGAGGTTTCTCCAATAGTTTCCCTACTAATGATGTGACACTCATTTGTCTGTAGTTCTCTGGTTTATCTCTGCAACCCTTCTTAAATTATGGTTCTCTTTTGCTACTTTAAGGCATAGTGGCACTGCTGCCTCACAGCAAATGGGACCTATATTTGATTCTTGGCTTCAGTCTCTGTCTGTGCAGAGTTTGCACATTTTCTCGGTGTCAGTGTGGGCTTCCTTTGAGTGTTCCAGTTTCTTCCCATGCTGTAAAGATGTGCAAGTTAGATTGGATTGGCTATGTTTGACTAATTTGCTAGAGTTCGTTGAGGATGTAACAAGCAAAGTAGATAATGTAAATGGACTTCCAGAAGGCGCTTAATAAGGTGCCACACAAAAGTTACTTCACAAGGTTAGATTACATGGGATTAGGGGTAATTTATTAGCTTGGATAGATGACTGGCTGATGGGCAGAAGACAGAAAGTTGGGATAAATGTCTTTTTTCTGGGTGGCAAGAAGTAACTGGTGAGGTGCTTGGGCCCCAGCTGTTTATAATCTATATTAATGACTTGGATACAGGGATTATAAGGCTCTACAGCCAAATTTGGAGATGACACAAAAATAGGCGGGACAGTAAGTTGCAATGAGGAAAAAATAACCTTATAAATGGATATAGCTAGGTTAGGAGAGTGGGCCAAAATGTTTAATGTGGATAAATGTGAGGTCATGCATTTTGGTCAGAAAAATGGGAAGGTGACTTATTATCTAAGTGGGGAGAGACTTCAAGGTGCTCTGGTGCAGAGGGATTTCGATGTTCTTGTTCATGAGTCACAGAAAAGGAGCATGCAGGTACAGCAGATAATAAAGAAAGTGAACGGAATGTTGGCATTTATAGCAAGGAATAGAATATAAAGGTAAGGAAGTATTGTTGCAACCATACAAGGTACTGGTGAGGCCACACCTGCAGTATTGTGCACAGTTTTGGTCCCCTTATTTGTGGAAAGATGTAGTGGCATTGGAGGCAGTTCAGAGGAGGTTCACGAGATTGATTCCAGAGATGAGGGGTTTCTCATATGAAGCGAGATTGAACAGATTAGGCCTTTAATCTCTGGAATTTAGAAGAATGAAGGAGATCGGTTTGAGATATACAAGATGGTAAAAGGTATGGATAAAGAAGATGTGGGGCGGATGCTTCTGCTGGTGGTGCATTCTAGGATGAGAGCTCTAAGGATAAGGGGTAGCAAATTTAAAAAGAGTTGAAGAGAAACTACTTCTCCCAAAGCATTATGAATCTGTGGAATCACTACCCCAAAGTGCATTGGATGCTGGGACAGTCAGTAAATTTAAGGAGGAGTTACACAGATTTTTAATTGGTAATCGGTCGAAGGGTTATGGGGAGAAGGCAGGAAAATGGGGATGAGGAACATGTCGGCCATGATCGAATGGCAGAGCGGACTTAATGGACGAATGGCCTAAGTGTGCTCCTATAGTTTATGAACTTATGACAGTTTGAAGGCATGGTTGCCAATTATTTGACAAACGAAATAGGGAATGTGCAAAAGACGACACGGCATGGGTGGCATGTTAGCACAGTGGTTAGCACAGTGGTTAGCACTGCTGCTCCAGGGACCTGGGTTCAATTCCCCGATTGGGTCACTGTCTGTATGGAGTTTGCACATCCTCCTTGTGTCCACATGGGTTTCCTTCAGGTGCTCCAGTTTCTTCCTATGGTCCAAAGATATGTGGGTTAGGTTGATTGGCTATGCTAAAAATTGCCCCTTAGTGTCCTGAGATGCGTAGGTTAGAGAGTTTAGTGGGTGAGTGTAGGGATATGGGAGTAGGGCCTGAGTGGGATTGTGGTCAGTGCTGACTCAATGGCCAAATGGCCTTTTTCTGCACTGTAGGATTTCTATGATTCTAATATCACACTACTTGATGCACATCATACCATCTCAGAGTGATGAAAACACTAAGTGAGCTGGACATGGGTAACACCCCTCACAGATGAAATATATGTTGTGTATACAGCAGAGATTGTTAAATAGTCTTATTAGAATAGGGCCATCATCATAATGGAGAGGAAATGTTATTGGTTTACTTATGGGCCTACAGCTTACTGCAGAACAGGCAGTTTATTCAGTACACTGAGTGAATTATGTTATTTTGCAGTCATTCAAGGACAATGGAGATGGAACAATCATTGCATACGTTTTTACTGGAGTATTATGTCCAATACAAAGCACCACATTTAGGAAGGTTGTGAGAGAGTGCAGAAAAGATTCATGAGAATGAAGGACTTCAGTTACATGTTTACATTGGAGCAGCTGGGGTTGTTCCTTTTAACACAGAGAATGTTGGGGAGATTTCATAGGAAATGACAATTGTTATGGTGCAGAAGGAGGCCCATTATGTCTGCACTGGTTCTCTGAATAAACACTATTACTTGGTGCCATTCTCCTGCTTTTCCCTGTAATCCTACACATTGTTTCTAATCAAATAATTATCCAATGCCATTCTGAATTGAACGCGTCTTGATCCAATGCCTTGATTGTCTCCACCACACTTGCAGGCATTCCAGATCCTAACTACTTGGTGTATGAAAATGTTTTTTTTCACATTACATTTGCTTCTTTTGTACTTTGAATCTATGCCCTCCCATTTTCAATCCTTTTATGAACAGTTTTTTTCCTATTTACTCTGTCCAACCCCCTCATGGTTTTGGACAAGATGAGGAGTCATGCAACGCCGGGTTATAGTCCAACAGGTTTATTTGAAATCACAAGCTTTCAGAGTGCTGATCCTTCATCAGGTGAACTACAGCGAGAAACACAGACACAGAATACCTCATGATTTTGAACACTGCTGTCAAATCTTCTTATAGCCTTTTCCAAGAAGAACAGCTCTAATTCTCTAACCTATCTTCATTACCGAAGTTCCTCATCCCTGGAATGATTCTGGTGCCCAGAACTGTACACAATACTCCAGTTAAGGTCTAGCTAGTGTCTTCTACAAGTTCAGCATAACCAGCTTGCTCTTGTACTCTGTCACTATTAATAAAGCCTAGGATACAGAATGCTTTATTGGTTGCTCTATCCACTTGCCCTGCAACCTTTAGTGGCTTGTGCACATATACACCCAGGTCCTGCTGCTCCTGCATCCTTTAGAGTTGTGCCCCTCATGTTCTTCCTACCAAGATTAACCCCTCACACTAATCCACATTGATCTCCATCTGCCATCTATCTGTCCTTTTGAAGTTCTACATTGTCCTCCATAATTTACAATGCTTTCAAGTGTTGCATCATCTGCAAACTTTGAAATTGGATCCTGCGCACTTAGATCTAAATCATTAATATATATCTGAAAGAACAACAGTCCCAATACTGGACCAACACCACTGCAGTGGTTAGCACTGCTGCTTTACAGCTCCAGAGACCTGGGTTTGATTCCTGGCTTGGGTCACTGTCCGCATGGAGCTTGCGCATCCTCTTCGTGTCTGCAATGGTTTCGTCCGGGTGCTCCAATTTCCTCCAACAGTCCAAAGATGTGCGGGTTAGGTTAATTGGCCATGCTAAATTGTCCCTTAGCGTCCCGGGATGCATAGGTTAGAGGGTTTACTGGATAAAATATGCAGGGATATGGGGATAGTGCCTGGGTGAGATTGTGGTCAGGGCCGACTCAATGGGCCGAATGGCCTCTTCCTGCACTGTAGGGTTTCTATGATTCTATGAAGACCATCTATCTCAAAAGGGTTGTAGGACTCGAGGAGACTACAGAGATAAGTAAGGGTGAGGCTGTGGAGAGATTTGATGAGAAGTTTAAAATTGAAGTGCTGTTTTGTAGTAGAGATTGATTTAAAATCTGATCAGGTTAAAATAATAATAATCCATCATAAACTCTTGATATTAAAGTAAGCCATGGCTGTTTCAGGTTGAAAGTAGAACTTACTGTGAATCCTAATATTGTTCTGTGTGCTATATAGTAGGTTTATATGTTTGGCCTCCAACAACCATACCCATCTTCTTTTGTGCCAGGCATAACTCCATCCAGTGGAAAGTTTTTAAACCTGATTCCCATTGACTCCAGTTTCATTAGGGCTCCTTGATGCCACATTCGGTCACATACTGCCTTGATGTCAAGAGCAATCACTCTCACCTGACCTCTGGAGTCCAGCTCTTTTGCCCATGTTTGAACCAAGGCTGTATAATGAGGTTGGGAGCTGAGTGACCCAGTTTGGTGGAACCAAAGTGTCAGCAAGCAGGTTATTGCTGAGTAAGTACCACTTGATAGCACTGATGATCGAGAGTAGACTGATGGGGTGGTAATTGTCTGGGTTGGATTTGTCCTGTTTCTTGTGTACAGGACGTACTGGACAACGAAAATCGTCCCATTAGAATGCTACAAGAACTAGGAAAAAGGGAAAATGATTTGGAGCGAAGGATTCAGGGGCAAGACGAGAAGAACATTTTTTACATAGCATGTGGCAATAAGCTGGTGATAGTTGTTCATGAGAATGGTGCAAGTTGAAACAATTAATGATTCAAAAGGAAATTGGATGGCAACTTGAAGAAAATAAAGCTGCAGGGAATGGGACTGTGCATGTCTCTACAGAGAAATGGCACGGACTCAATGGACTGAATGGCCTGGCCTCCTCCTGTGTCATAAATGACTATCTTATCGAAATAAAACCACATAGAATCCCTGCAGTAAGAAGGAGACCATTCAGCCTGCACCAACAACAATCCCATCCATAACCCCTGCTAATCTCTCTGACACCAAGGGTCATTTACCATGGCCAATCTAACCTGCACATCTTTGGAGTGTGGCAGGAAACTGAAGCACTCGGAGGAAATCCCTGCAGAGACAGAGAGAATGTGCAAACTCCACACAGTCAACCGAGGCCGGATTTGAACCCGGGTCCCTGGCGCTTTGGGGCTACCCACATATTGACATGGAGCCTGAAATGTAATTTGGTCAGAATCCAATCAGCACTTCAGTGAAGCAAGTTCATGTATGATCAGAGTGATGTGCTTCTTTTATGATTGCTGGATTGCTCTGTCACTTATCTAGACAGTGGTCAGAGAAAAGTGCACTCTGGGTCAGAGGTCACACAGAATCCAATTGTTAGGTGGTTGGCAATTTGAACTCAAGCAAATATCTCAGGTAAAATGGCGACATTTATAGAAAGTGTCTTTAACTGACTGTGACTGTATATGTGGTGGCACTTCTGATCTTGTATCTAATTGTGTTTGTTCAGTAGGATTGCCAAAATGTTGTTGGATTTATA
The DNA here is from genome assembly GCF_965287045.1 of Carcharhinus amblyrhynchos. Taxonomy (NCBI): domain Eukaryota; kingdom Metazoa; phylum Chordata; class Chondrichthyes; order Carcharhiniformes; family Carcharhinidae; genus Carcharhinus; species Carcharhinus amblyrhynchos. The sequence continues at coordinate 82,840,828 of NC_137332.1, read as the reverse complement.
GTGCTGACGCCTGGACTAATAATTTGTAGTTATGGGTTCATATTCCAAAATGACAGCTAGAATCCATAGAATCCTACAGTGGAGAAGGAGGCCATTTGACCCATCGAGTCAGCACCGATCACCCAGGCCCTATCTCCACAATGCCAGTATTTAGCCTAGCTAATCCCCTTCACACTAAGGGCAAATTAGCATTACCAATCCATCTAACTCGCACATCTATGGATTATGGGAGGAAACCGGAGCATCCGGAGGTAACCCATGCAGACACGCATAGAACGTGCAGATTCCACACAGACAGTGACCCAAGCCGGGAATTGGACCCAGGTCCCTGGTGCTGTGAGGCAGCAGTACTAACCACCGTGCCACCTACTAGGAATCATAGAATCTAAGGCACAGAGACAGGCCCTTTGGCCCAAAATGGTCCATGCTGACCAAAATGCCCATCTAAGCTAACCCCATTTGCCTGCATTTGGCCCATATCCCTCTAAACCTTTCCTATCCATGTATCTGACCAAATGCCTTTTAAAATGTTGTTCAATGTCCCTACCTCAGCCACTTCCTCTGGCAGCTCATTCCACATATGGACCATCCTCTGTGTAAAAAAGTTGCTCCTTGGCTTCCCATTTATTCTTTTCCCTCTTAACTTAAACCTATGCCCTCTAGTTCTCAATTCTCCAACCCTGGGAAAAGACAGTACATTCACTCTATCCATGCCTCTTATGATCTTATAAGTTAAATTTGATTAATCAAAATAAATTCAAATATTTTTTAAAAACTAGAACCAGTAATGGTGAGCGTTCCACACACTGTGTAAAATGACTACTGCTTTAAAAGCCTTTACTTACAAAAGATCACACCAGAGGTCACACAAGTATGGCAAGCCACCAGGAGGGATTTTCCTCCCCCTCCGTGGCATGTTTTGGGGTGGTGGGAGGTGGCACACAACTCACTGGTGGCAGGATCCATTGGTCTTGACATTGTCAATGGGGTTTCCCATTCCCGGGAAGTCGAGGATATGCCATTGGCAGGATCGTAAGATCCTGCTGGTGTGAAAGGCAGCAAGATTTTGGTGACTGTGTACAAAGCCCTTTCTCCAAACAGTGACCATGAAATGAATTGATTGTTATAAAAACCTGTCAGATTCAGTGATGTCCTTCAATGAAGCAAGTCTATCGGATTTACCCATTCTTTGTATACCATGTAGGTGAGTCCAACCCACAGCACTGTGGCTGCCTCTTCAGAAAGAATAAGAAACAGAGAATCAGGAAGGATTCATCAGTGCTGTTCAGCTTGTTGTTTTTAAGTTCGGCTGAGGATTTCGGAAAACAAAAGGCAAACAAGAATTCCGCATCGAAGTGGGGTGATGAAGATAGGTGCTGTTGTAAATAGTGAGTCTGAGATTACAGGATGATATAGCTGGGGTGGTCAGATAGCCAGAACAGTGGCAAATGGAATTTAACCCTGAAAAGTGTGAGGTGATGCATTCTGGAAGCTCTAAGGGAATACACAATGAAAGGTAGGATGCCAGGAAGTACAGACGGCCAGAGATACCTTGGGGTGCATGTCCAAAGTCCTGAAGACATTGGGTAGATAATGTGGTTAAGAAGGCATATTGGATACTTGCCTTTATTAGCCGAGGTTTAGCATATAAGAGCAGAAAGGAGCTATATAAAATGCTGATCATGCAGCAGGTGAAGTAGTGTGCGCAGTTTTGGTCTCCATACAATAGGAAGGATGTGATTGCACTAGTGTGGGTGCAGAGGAAATTCACCAGGACATTGCTTGGGCTGGAGTGTTTCAGCTATGAAGCAAGGCTGGTTAGGCTGAGATTATTTTCCTTACAGCAGAGAAGGCTGAGGAGGGACCTGATTGAGGTGCACAAAATGATGAAGGACATAGATAGGATGGATAGGAAGAAATCTTTCCCCTTGGCAGAGGGGTCAATAACCAGGGGGCACATATTTAAGGTAAAGGGCAGGAGGTTAGGGGGAATTTGAGGAAAAGCTTTTTCACCCAGAGGGTGGTGGGAATCTGGAACTCACTGCCTGAAAGGGTGGTAGAGGCAGGAACCCTCACAATATTCAAGAAACATTTAAATAAGCACTTGAAACACCACAGCACAGAAGGCTATGGACTAAGTGCTGGAAAGTGGGATTAGTATGGATCAGTGCTAGGTGATTGGCACAGACATGATGGGCCAAAGGGTCTCGTTCTGGGCTGTTAAATTCCATGACTCTAGGATGCAAAATCTATTAAGAGGGTCAATAACGATAAGTTTGGAGGAGTGGTTTTATTACAGTTGTATTCATTATGCAAGGGAGAGAAGAAAGACTGTTACTGATGAAGGGTGTAGGGGCTAGACAGCAAACTGCCAGAACAGCCTCTCACATACTGGAAGAGCTCAGCTGGTCTGGCAGCAACTGTGGGGAGAGAAACAGAGTTAAGGTTTAGAATACGTATGAATCCTTGTCAGAGTTTTTATTTCAGATTTCCAGCATCTGTAGTATTTTGCTTTTATCTCAAATGCAAGCATTGTATTCACTACCTTCAGGGAAATCTCAAACATATATCAGACTGGAACATAAATGGTGGAACACACAGCTGTTAAAAAGAGATGGCTGCTTGTGTGATGGGTTATTCACTGCACAAAAAGAAATACCATTCATCACCATCCATCTCAGAACTTTAACCCTTGGTATTTTTCCAATTAATAATACTATGCCCTCTAGTAGGACATAAATTAGTTTACACTAAATCAAATCTTTCATGTCATTCTGCTGCGCTGTCATTGATATAACACAATTTTTATGGTTTCTTTCCACATACAAAAACATTTACAAAAGTCTGATTGAAAGAAGGGCCCCTCGTGCTGTCCAGACATTCCAAAATGCTTCACAGCTGGTGACATATTTTTGAGGTGTAGTCACCATTCAGTAATATGTACAGCCCCACATACAGCAATGTGATAATGACCAGGTAATTTGTTATAGTAATGTTGTCTGCCAGCACATCAGAAGAATCTATTTTGTCCTGATTGGGATTCCTTCTGCCATGGTTTGACAGGGTCTTCGATTATGCCTGTTTTGTGACCTGCCCGTTCCCCTCCCCTCGCTCTCTTCCATGTTAGGGTCACCGCACCCTCCCCCATTCTCACCATATTTAATGTATTTAATTTTACTGAGCTTCATTTGAACAGTGCCACAGATTGAGGACGGAGAGATCAGAGTGGGAGTGGGGCTGAGAATTAAAATGACAGGTGACCAGACAGTTGAGTGCAGTGTCTGTGTCTGGGGGTGTTCTGCAAAGTAGACTCCCAATCCAAATTTAGTCTCCTCGATGTGGAGCAGACCACATTCTGATCGGAGATTACAGTCTTCCCCAGCCTCCCATGGCAGTCCCCTCACCTCCAATCCCTTCAGCCAGGGTAGCTTCATTTTTGGGGTCCCCATGCCTTTCTCTTTTCTTAATGCCACTAACCCCACCCCTCCCAATCCTGCTGCCGCCATTATTGACACCAACCATGCTGTCTTCTCCCCTCCCCAATCTCCCTAGCCTGAGTAACTGTTGGACTCCCCTTACATTCCCCTATTCTTTTTCTCTATCAACAACGGTCCTCAAGCCACACACCATCATCAACCATTGGCATCGCATGTGCATCATTACCTGCTGTCCTTCCTGTGCCCCACATGCTGCTGCATGTGTTGTAGTTGAAACTGGTAAAAAAAAAGTGATTGAGATAGCGTGATTTCTTTGAAGGACAGAAGAGATACTGGGGGCAATTCTCCATCCCAAGCAGTGGGCTGGGAGAATCATGGGGGTCAGCCAATTTGCAAGACTCCCGTGAGCATTCACACCGCACTTGTGTCACCAAGGCCTGGACTTCTGGTGGCATCTGTGCAGCACTGGAAATCACTTGGGTTGCAGGCAATTTTACACGCTATTTAAATACTATTAGTGGTCAAACCTACACACCTTTGCACACTAAGGGGCAATTTAGCCAGATGAAGTGGTAAATGCAGGCTCACTTTTAATGTTTAAGAAAAACTTGGACAGGTATATGGATGAGAGTGGTGGGGAGGGATATGGTTCAGGTGCAGGTCAGTGGGACTAGGTTCAGCACAGCCAAGAAGGGCCAAAAAGCTGTAATATTCTATGGTTCTATATCCCTGGCCTATACAGAGGCGGTGGGGGTACAGTAGAAATGTGGTTATATTCCAACACCGAAAACCTCCAAACTTTTCCACAGCTGGGATTCTCTGGTCCCGCTGCAGTGAGTGAAGTTTTTTGCTGAGTATTTTCCAATACTCCGTTCTCACCGACAGCGGGTAGAAACAGTCATGATCAGAGAATCCCACCCCATATTCTTTTAATCCAGATGTCTGGATATAAAGATCTGAACATGTGAGTTCAAATCCTTTCTTAGGACTGAGGAATTTAAATTCATTTAACTAAATTTGTTTGAAATTAGAAAGCTAGTATCAGTAATCGCGACCATGAAATAACCGGATTGTGACTAAAATCCTATCTGGTTCACTAATGTCCATTAGGGGAGTAAATCTGTTGCCTTACTCGGTCTGACCTATATGTGGTTCTTAACTGCCTTCTGAACTGGCCTTTCAGTACATTCTGTTGTGTTCAAGAAGGTCACAACACCTACTCAAGGGCAATTAGGAACAGACAATAAATGATGGTCATGCCAGCTACTCCCACATTGTCAGAATGAATTCAAAAAATTCGAACCCCTTTAACCATTCCTGAAATCTGACTAATTGATTTGATTTCTTATTGTCACATGTACTGGGGTACAGTCAAAAGTATCGTTTCTTGCACACTGTACAGGCAAAACATATCATTCATGAAGTACTGTACATTTGCAAGAAATCTAGGCCCCAAAGTTTACCAGGAGTGGGGTTCATGCCCCGTTCACACTTCCCCCCCTGCCCTGGCTTTTGTCCTGTTGAGTAATAACACCATTTTCTGTGTCCTGTGTAGACGTTTTAGTTCATTGCTTTCTCTGACTGGAGGCCATTTTGACTCTGAATGACAGAACAAAATAATATTGATTTAGCGGAAGATTGTCCGTCACGCCTGGCTGAAGTCAAAAGTAATAAAAGCAGTCAAGATGTAAACTGGCAAACTGAATCAATATCACCTTTCGTCCAAAGTAAAACTCGCCACTTGTCTAAAACTCGACTGTTGTCTCCTGTGCAAGGTCACTCAAACGGCTTAACCATCCCTTCTCCTCTACCTCAGTACTGTACATTGGTTATTGTATTCACACCATCCGTCCCTTTTACTCTGTCCCTGTTTAAATCCCATTCATTGGTGGCATCTTCCAGTTATGATGACGGGCCACTTGTACCTAAATCCTCTCCTTGCCTCCACTCCAGGAGGAGGAGTGGATCATTCGGCCCATCGAGCCTGCTTCACCATCCAATACGATCAGGGTCGATCTCGCGCTTCAATCCCATTTTCCTGCCCACTTCCCATATCCCATGATTCCCTGAGAAACCAAAAATCTGTCAATCCCAGCCTTAAATATATTCAATGCTGGAGCATTCACAATCCTCTGCGGAAGAGAATTCCAAAGATTTCTCACAGCAAATGCAGCCTCCAGGATTTACTATCAGGTCAGACAGTCAGGGTGGGATTTTAAAACCTCTGTGCCCATTTTGCGGCTGGAAAAAGTTGTAAAATCGGGAGTGATCCGACTAGCGGGAATGACTCCCGCTTTTGCGCACGCTCCCACTTCACTACAAAAAAAATGAGCACAATCGGGTCCCGCCCAAAAAGGAATCACAGAAGGTATCACAGAGACAGAATCATAGAACCCTACAGTGCAGAAAGAGGCCCTTTGGCCCACCGAGCCTGCACGGAACACAATCCCATCCAGGCCCTACCCCCATATATTATACCCACTAATCCCTCTAATCTACGCATCCCTTGACACAAAAGGGGCAATTTCTTAGCATGGCCAATCAACCTAACCCGCACATCTTTGGACTGTGGGAGGAAACCCACACAGACAGTGATCTGAGCCGGGAATCGAAGCCAGGACCCTGGAGCTCTGAAGCAGCAGTGCTAACCACTGTGCTACCGTGCCGCCCAGGGCAAAAAGGGCAAAGGACAATTTGCATGTTTTTGCATTCATCACAATGTAATTAGCGAGCTTCACTCCCAATCGTCCCAGCTCACCTGCCCTAGCCAGCTTGTTCGCTTTTGCTGCAGCTGGAACCAGCGAGGAAAACATCTCCTCTATAAAAGTCAGATTCAGGCGCTGGAACAGTGAGGGTGAGCAAGGAGGTAAGTCTCTGCTTTCAAATGGCTGCTGGGGGGAGTTGTTTTGTGGCAGCCATGTTGCATTTGGGGTCAGGAGGACCTCCGAGTGTGTGAGGGGCTGTTCTTGCTCATGGGGTCCAACTTCGGCTTCTCAGCACATACCGGGTCTGAGTGCTGACCTTGGGTATTAGCGTTGACTCTGGATCCTGGTGCTAGCAACAGCAAGCAACATTGGTGGTGGGGGCTGGGCTGGAAACTCTCTGAACTAACAGTGCTGCAACCTCAGGATATGTCCAGCAGCACTGTCTGGTGCCACTACTGCATGGGTTCTGGATGTATGTGAGTGGGGGGGAGGGGCGGGCGTTGGGGGGGTGGAAATAGGCTGTGTTGCCATTCTGGAGGGCTGTGGGGACTGTCCGTTTCGGGGGAGGGGGAGGAGGAGGAGGAGTGAGTAGAGTTCTCTAACTTCTCCATCTGTCTCTCCCCCTCCCCAATCCCTCCCCCAACAGATCCTCCAGATTGACAAGATGGCTTTTGCGATGCAACCCATTGATCTTGCTGTTCTTTCGGTTGCTGCTGGAGCTGAGGAGGAGGACATGGAGGATGAATTGTGGACGGAGAGGGCTAAGGCTTTACCACTCGCAGGAGGAAAGGGAAACGACCATTGGAGGCACGAAGTGGCCATTATTCACCAGGAGGAGAGAGAGGAGACCCCGGCAGTTCCGCATGTGAGTGTCCTTCGAGCAACTGTTGGACGTCACGTGTCACTGCCAATAGTTCTGGCTCCAAAAGGAGACAGTGCAACGCTTGTGCCATTTGTTGCAGGATTTAGCACCTCGGGGCACCCACTCTCTGTGGCTGTGAAAGTGACGGCCACCATAAACTTTTACACCATTGGGTCCTTCCAGGAGACCTTTGTGGCATCTTACAGGCACTGTGCAGAAGTGCGTGAAGGAGATCATGGATGCCCTGTGTGCCCGGGAGTTTGACCTGGACCAGGCCCAGCAGGAAGCCTGGGCTGCAGAATTCGAGGCCATCATGGGGCTGCCAAATGATTGCACCACCCTCAAGGTCCCTGAGAAAAACCCTGGAAGATTAACAAACAGAAAGGGTTTCCATTCCATCAATGTGCAGTTGGTGTATGACCATCAGCTGAACATTGTTAATGTCTGCATCATATATCCTGGCAGTGTGCATGACAGTTTTATATTGAGGAGCTGTGGTGTCCCGGAGGAAGACCTCCAGGGTGCAGGGATGGCTTGTGGGGGACACAGAGTATCCGCTTCAGACTTGACTGACAATTTCTGTGCAGAGGACCGAGATCGAGACGGAGACTCGATATAATGAGGCCCATGTTGCCACCCATTCAATTGTGGAGAAGTGCTCCTGAAAGTACATTTCAGGTGCCTGGACCACTCTGGCAGGGCCCTACAATATAACCCCCTGATATCGTCACACATTGTGGTGATGTGCTGCACCCTACACAACGTGGCGCATCAGAGAGGAGACCTTTTCAAGGAGGAGGAGGACATGGAGGCCGATCAGTCAGGCATTGCTGGGAAGGAGGCTGCCCAGCAGGAGGTGGAGGAAGGGGAGGAGGTGGAGGTGGAGGAAGGGGAGGTGGAGGTGGAGGTGGAGGTGGAGGAAGGGGAGGAGGTGGAGGTGGAGGTGGAGGTGGAGGAAGGGGAGGAGGTGGAGGTGGAGGTGGAGGAAGGGGAGGAGGTGGAGGTGGAGGTGGAGGAAGGGGAGGAGGTGGAGGTGGAGGAAGGGGAGGAGGTGGAGGTGGAGGTGGAGGAAGGGGAGGAGGTGGAGGTGGAGGAAGGGGAGGAGGTGGAGGTGGAGGAAGGGGAGGAGGTGGAGGTGGAGGTGGAGGAAGGGGAGGAGGTGGAGGTGGAGGAAGGGGAGGAGGTGGAGGTGGAGGTGGAGGAAGGGGAGGAGGTGGAGGTGGAGGTGGAGGAAGGGGAGGAGGTGGAGGTGGAGGAAGGAGAGGAGGTGGAGGTGGAGGAAGGGGAGGAGGTGGAGGGAGGGGAGGAGGTGGAGGGAGGGGAGGAGGTGGAGGGAGGGGAGGAGGTGGAGGGAGGGGAGGAGGTGGAGGGAGGGGAGGAGGTGGAGGGAGGGGAGGAGGTGGAGGAAGGGGAGGAGGTGGAGGAAGGGGAGGAGGTGGAGGAAGGGGAGGAGGTGGAGGAAGGGGAGGAGGTGGAGGAAGGGGGAGGAGGTGGAGGAAGGGGGAGGAGGTGGAGGAAGGGGGAGGAGGTGGAGGAAGGGGAGGAGGATGACGATGACGTACTCCACCCAGGTGCTGGAGGGCTGGCAGCTGCAAGGGGCAAGCATACGAGGGAGGCCCTGATTGCCATGCACTTTGGTCACTAGGGGCCTGTGTTCCTGCACTGTGCACTCCCAATATCCCCTGATGTAAACTAGCCTGACTCCTACCTGAGCTCTGCATGCACGCTGGCACCTGGGCCCACATCTGGGTGGTAGGTAAGGGAGCACTAAACCCCCATGCAGGGCCTCAGAGTGGTGGGGAGGAAATCTCCCCGGGGTACAGGGGATTCCATGGCAGATGTTGTAAGTTGCTGCCAATGCGTGCCACCTACTATAGCCAGTGAACAATTTGAGCACGTTGATTTTCACAGTAGCAGTATGCTGAGGGCCCTCCTCCACTGACATCTACGTGCAGGGTCCCTCCAGCAACCACTGGGGTAAGTACATTCCTGTTGGAGGCTAGTTAGAGCAAATTAGTCACAGCTGTGGGATGAAATAACATTTATTGGTGCCAAAAAAAGTGCCATCAAAATAAGTGCTAATGTTAAAAACATGTCAAAGAGAAACTTCAAAGTACCTAAATTTTCTATCTAACTAGCGTTCTCCTTCTTGGTACCGCTTGAGCCTCTTAACTTTATATGGCCTACCACTATGTTTCGGTGTCTTCCCAGAATGTACATGAGGTGGAGGTGGCCAGTTGCCTACCACATCCTGTGGCCTGTGATGCCCTTGGCGATCATCCTCTGGACAGCCTAGACCTTAAGGGGCCTGGCCACTTCCAGGTGTCACAGATGTATCCGTGCAACCCTGCTTCTCCTGAGACGCCCTGGTGTTAGGAAGGGAGGAGTCAGAAGGTGCAGCCACTGCCGCAGTCTCCTGGGTGGAAGGCCCTGTCGTGGGCTGGAGCCCTTCCTCCCTCCTCAAGGTTCCCGTGGGCTCCTGGGTCACTCCATGGGATGGCAGTATTTCTGCAGTGAGCTCCAGAAGCTCTGGTGTTGTCTGGCCTGCCAGTCCTGGAGGACCACATTCCTACCCATGGTGGTCAAGCCCCCACGCCTACCTGAGTCAGGGGCCACCTGTCAATGGTGGCAGCAAATGCCCTCTGAGACTGGGCCACACTCTGCAGCCTCTCAGCCATGACCTTCTGTGGCTGGACCATGCTCTCAAGGGCTGCAGCCATACCCGCTGGTTCATAGCGCTGTCCCACTGGGTGTCTTGCAAGCTCTGTAGCCGCTCAGCCATGGGCCACAGAATCTCAAAAGTCCTGCTGAGGCATTCAGCTGTGGTCCGCGTGATTCAGCCACCATTTGGAGCCTGCCACTCATGGTGAGGATGCCCCAGAAAGCCCCAGGCTCTCCACCGGGGACACCACCCTTGCAGTGCTGGCCTGGGAACCACACAAGACAGGCAATAGCTGGTCTACCTGAAAACTTTGGGACTCTTCCCAACAACTTGGGAAGTTGGTCCAGTGTTGCTGTCAACCTCTTCTGCATTGCCTGGCTGTTGCTGTATCCCCAGCAGCTAAGGGAGAAGCAATCTTGGAGGCCCAGCATGTAGCCTGTGGCCACTGAATCCTCGTCTCCTGCTGGCCCTCACATGCCAGAGGTGAGGAGGTTTTCACCTCCATCCAATGTATATCAGCAGATGTGTCGTGCTCACCAAAGAGTGGCCCAGATGTCTTGTCACTAATTTGCTAGAAGGCCCCAGTGCATCTAGGTTCAATTCCTGCGACACAGAACAGAAGGTTAAGTGCAAGGGAGGGACAGGAATCTGGACTGCATGCAACTTCCTTCAGATATCTCCAACAAGTGGAGGATTGGCAGGTGCTCGCTCCTATGTTCCAGTCCAACCTGGCTGTTGCTTATGATGTAGATCCCCTCCAGCAAGCTCCAGTGGTCGGTCCTCAAAGGAGGTGAGGACCCAGATCTTAGGCACACCGCCCCCTGACTTGGCCCTCTCCTGGCGATTATGAGCATTCTTTTTCTGTGGGGACAGCAGGACTTATGTAAAATCTGATGACACAAATCCTACAGGGTATCAGGAGGTGGCTGGTGGCTCTCAGAGGGCAAGGGTTGTGATATTCTTGCGGGGGGGGGGGGGAGGGGTGGGAAACGAGGAGGGAGGTGCTTGGAGGTCAGTGTGCTGGAAATGTGCAGGGTGGGCTTGGGGGTGGGGTGATCTTGGGGACCTTCAGTGGGAAGATGCTGGATGAGGTTAAACACTCACCCTTGCTGCCCAGATAAGGTCATTCAGTTTCTTGCGGCACTGCTTCCCAGTTCCCCTGGCTAGTGCCCTGGAACTCACACATACTGCCACCACCTTCCAGGCTGCATTTTCATCCCTTCCCCTGGGGTGGCATCCTGCTGGGGGGGGGAAAGAGGGTGGCCCACCTTACCTCCACTGTCTCCAGCAATCTGGCTAGTTGTCCATCGGAAAATCAGGGGGAGCTGTCTTCCTCAAGGCCATTTTTCCCTGCACTGCCTGTCTTTTTTGGGGTTTTTAATCGAGCTCTCCCTTTTTAGGGCAGGACAGCTGTGGGCAGTTTGGGCAATCGTATGCCCGTTAGAACATTCCAGTAAGTTTAATGCAGTTTGCCTTGGAGGGGAAGCCACCCAGGCCCTATTCCCGTAACCCCACATATTTACCCTCCTAATCCCCTGACACTACGAGGCCATTTAGCATGGTCAATCGACCTAACCTGTACATCTTTGGACTGTGGGAGCAAACTGGAGTATCCGGAAGAAACCCACGCAGACACGGGGGAGAATGTGCAAACTTCACACAGACAGTCACACAAGCCCAGAATCGAAGCTGGGTGCCTGGCGCTGTGAAACAGCAGTGCTTACCACTACGCCACTGTGCCGTCCAAATAGATTGGTACTTGATGGCTGGCACAGACAGGATGGACCGAAGGGCCTCCTTTTGTGCTCTGAAACTCTATGGCCAGAATTCTCTGGCTGTTCACATCCCACCACCGCTGCAAGTGAGCATGGAGAATCTGGCACTCATCAAATCTCCACTGGCTGCAGCAGGAGCAGAGAGCCCAGCTGGTGTGGATGACCAGGAAACTCCAGCCGTTGACTTTACTTAAGGACGCCATTGTTGTAATGTAGGAAACACAGCAAGATCCCAGAAACAACAATCAGATATAGAACTAGTTAATCTGTTATAGTAATGTTCGGGAAATCAGCAGGAAATGCTCCTGCCCCTCTTTAAAGTAGTGGACTGGGATCTTTCACATCCAACTGGGAAAGCCATCAGATCTCAGTTTAATATCTCATCTAATAGATGGCGCCTTGGACAATCCAGCACCACACTGGGTGTGTCAGCCTGATTTTGTACTCAGCTCTTTAGAGTTAAGCTCAAACTTTGGGCCTTTAGAGCCAGAGTCATGTCTGCTACCACTGATTAATTGGTTAAAAAGTATTACAAGGATTAATCAAATAATTTCAGGTCTAGTGAAGCCACCACTTCATAAACGAAACATTTTTAAAAAGCACATTGATACAGAGACTTCTTGACACGTGTAGAATCTTTGTTAATTAGTTAGAATTGGCCTTCATTAATTAAGTGTGGAACTCCAAACCAGCCCTTCTTTCATGTACATGCCCAGTTCAGTCAGAGATCAACATTGCCCCTCAGAGGACAACATAGGTATGGCAGCATCTCAAAACAGTTCATATATGTTAGAAATATTCATTCTTGCCCAAGTCATTTTCAGGATATCAGCATCATCTGGTAAGGCCAAGTATTTATTGCCCATCACTACAGGGAAGGTGATGGTGGTACAGTGGAAATGTCACTGGGTAGGTAATCCTAAGGCCAAGGCTAATGCTCTAAGAATATGGGTTTAAATCCCACCATGGCATAAAAAGCTAGTCTCCATCATGAAACCACTGTCAATTCTCCTAAAAACCAAACTGGTTCAATAATGTGCTTTAGGGAAGGAAATCTAGGTAAGGACTAGACCATCCTTACCTGATCTAGTCTACATGTGACTACAGACCCACAACAATAAGACTCTTAACTGCCCTCTGAAATCATCTAGCGAGCCATTCAACTGTATCAAATCACGACAAAGCATCAAAGGAATGAGCCCAGGTGGACCACTCAGCATCAACCTACGTATCAACAATGGCAAACCCAGCCCCATCGATCCTGTAAAGTCCTCTTTACAACATCCTGGGGTTTGTGTTAAAATTGGGACAGTTGTCTCACAGACTACATCAGCCATGATTGAATGGCGAAGTAGACTAATTCTGCTCCTATGTCTTATGGTCTTACTAGTCAAACAGTAGCCTGATACAGTCATACTCAGAGAATCATAACTTGCAGATAATATCCCAGGCACCACCATCAACATCCTTGGGTTTGTCCTGCCTCAAAACCCAGCAGAAGTGAGTGACACAATGGTATACAGTTGGGAGGGAGCTGTCCTGGGAGTTTTCAACATTGACTCCGGACCCGTGAAGTCTCATGGTACCAGATCAAGCATGGGCAAGGAAACCGCCTGCTGATTACCACTTACCACCATGCCTCAGCTGATGAATCAGTTCTCCTCCATGTTGAACACCACTTTGAGGAAGCACTGAGGGTGGCAAGGACACAGAATGTACTCTGGGTGGGGAATTCAATGTCCATCACCACGAGTTACTCAGTAGCACCACCACACACCGAGCTGGCTGGGTCCTAAAGGACTGGGACTGCAGCAGGTGGGGAGGGAATCAACAAGAGGGAGAAACATACTTGACCTCATCCTCACCAACCTGCCTGTTACAGATGCATCTGTCCATGGTAGTATCGATAGGGGAGACCACTGCACAGTCCTTGTGGAGGTAGAATCCCATCTTCACATTGAGGATACCCTCCATCATGTTGTGTGGCACTACCACCGTGCAAAATGGGATAGATTTCAAACAGATCTAGAAACTTAAAACTGGGCATCTATGAGGTGCTGTGGGCCATCAGCAGCAGCAGAATTGTACTCAACCACAATCTGTAACCTCATAGCCCAGCATATCCCCCACTCTACTATTACCACCAAGCCAGGGATCAATGGTTCAATGAAGAGTGCAGGAGGGCATGGCAGGAGCAACAGCAAATAAACTGAAAAATGAGGTGTTAGCCTGGTGAAGCTACAACACAGGACTGTGTGCCAAAGAGCAGAAGCAGCAAGTGATAGACAGAGCTAAACCATCCCACAACCACCGGGTCATATAAATATTTGAAACTAAGAAATAGGAGCAGAAACAGGCCATTCAACCACCTCTCCCAGCTCAAGGCTGCACCGCCATTGTATAAGATCATGACTGATCTCTTTGTGTTTCAAGTCTCACATCCCCCATCTAGAATCATAGAATCCACACTGTGCAGACACAGACCATTTGGCACATTGAGATAGCACTGACAACCATCCGACCCAGACCCTATCCCGTAATCCCACATATTTATCCTGCTAATCTCCCTGACACTAAGGCACAATTTAGCATGGCCAATCACCCTAACCCGCATATCTTTGGACTGTGGGAGAAACTGGAGCAGCTGGAGGAAACCCATGCAGACACAGGGAGAACATGCAAACTCCACACAAAGAGCCACCTGAGGCCAGAATTGAACTAGGGTCCCTGATGCTGTAAGGCAGCAGTGCTAACGAACGTGCTGCCCATCTACCTTGATAACTCTTGATTCCCTTGCCAAACAAGAATCTAACTACCTTGACCTTAAAAATATTCAATGCCTTACCTCCAACACAGTGAGGCAGAGTTCCAAAGTCACACAATTCCCTGAGAGAAAACAATTCTCCTTCTCTGTGTCCTGCAAGAACGACTCCTGGTTTTAAATCGGTGCCTCCTTGTTTGGACTCACCCATAAGAGGAAACATCCTTTCCATGTTCAACTTGTCAAGACCATTCAGGATTTTATAGACTTGAATCAAGTCATTCCAAGTTTATAAACTCCAGTGGAAACATCCCCAGTCTGTCCAACGTATCCTTGACTCATGCACAAGAAAACATAGACCTTTCTGCACCTTGGAATTCTGCAACAGTTCAGTGTTTAAGTAACACACTGTCTTCTCATTCTTCCTGCCTAAGTGAACAACTTCATGTTTTCTCATGTTATACTCCATTTGCCAGATTTTTGCCTGCTCACTCAACCTATCTATATCCATCTGCAAACTCCTTGTGTCCTCTTCACGCATACTTTCTTACCTCTTTGTGTCGTGTGCAAATTTAGCTAGCATTCCTTCACTTTCCTCATCTAAGTCATGGATAAAAATTGTAAAAAGTTGAGGCCCCAGCTCAGACCACTACAGGATTCCACTCATCACTTCCAGCAATCAGAAAAATACCCATTTATGCATGCTCTCGGTGTTCTGCCAGCAAGCCAACCTTCTATTCCTGTGAATATGTTACCCCCTAAACTATAAGCTTTTATTTTCCACAATAAATTTTGATGTGGCAAATGCCTTCTGGAAATGTGTTAATGTAAGACTTACGTGTGACTAATAAACTTTAAACTTTAATATATCTACAGACTTCCCTTTATCTACAGCATATGTTACTCTGCCAAAGAACTCTAATAAATTGATTCAATATTTTCCTTTCACAAAATCATGTTGGCTCTTCTCATTACTTTGCATTCTGCTATGCACCCAGTTATAACCTCCTTGGTGATCAATTCTAGCACCTTTCCCATGATAAACATCAAGCTAACTGGCCTATATATAATTTCCTGATTTCTGCCTCCCTCCCTTGGAGGGCTGATATTTGTTCTTTCAAGTCTAATGGGACCACTTCAGAATCTAGTGAATTATGTTTTCTCTACTAACAGAGCCCAAGATACTGTGTGCTTCATTAACTGCTGTCCTGCTATCTTCAATGATCTATGTACAGATACATGCAGGTTCCTCTCCTCCCGCACTCCCTTAAGAGTTGAACTGGTTGCGTGAAATCAGACACATTGAGGATTCAGGTAAGATTTTGATCTTTTTATTCAAGCAAATGCAATGACAGTATGTCTTAGTCCATCCAATACATGTCCATACTCTGCTCTCTGAATTGTTACGTTGTCTTTTATACAGTTAGTACCTGTCTTTTTGTGACTGTGGATGTATTCTTGGCTACAGGGGCTCACAATCTGTCACAGTGGGTGCAAACTGTTTCAGATCAGCTGTCCCATTCAGCTGCGTGCCTGGGTATCCCAGTGACTGGCACCTCGCAATTGCTGTTACCATGAGCTTCAAGTGTTGTAGATCTCCTGTCTCATCTTCCTGAGCGTTCTAATGACTGACACCTATTTATCTCTAATCACTGTGTCCACATTCACTGTGGGATAGCCTGCACTAACTTTTGCTGTATCCTTTGCTGAGACTAACATATGTCAAGTATCCCAGCAGCCTCTGCTTTACAAGCTCCTACCTCAGCTTTTCATGACTAAAGCTACTACTGCTGTCATGCTGCACTACCAAACACCTGGGGCACCTTTGTAAACAAATGAAAAGCACCTTGCGCACTCTAACAGTACACCCTAACAAACACTTTTATTTTAAGTTGTCTCCCCATGTTCTTCTGGCTAAAATGAATCACCTCACCTTTCATCCTCCTCCTGTCCACCAATTCCATCAACCAGTCTATGTTCTTTTGAAGCTCTACAGTGTCCTCACAGTTTATTGTTCTTCCAAAATTTTGTATCATTTGCAAATGTTGAATCTGACCCCTGCATACTAAGATCTACATTGAAAAAAAATGAAAATAAAAACTTTTACTTGCTATCCACGCTTCAGCAAGATTTCTCTCCCTATGTTTTGCTTGCTGTGAAGGTGCCAGTGTTGGACTGAGGTGGGCACAGTAAAAAGTCTCACAATACCAGGTTGAAATCCAACAGACCCAATCACCTGATGAAGGAGCAGTGCTCCAAAAGCTCGTGATTCCAAATAAACCTGTTGGACTTTAACCTGGTGTTGTGCACCTTCTTACTACGTTTTGCTTGACCTGTCTTTATTCCTGCAATCTGCAGGCCTGTCCAGTAGTTCCAGGCCAAAATGCATGCCCCAAGCCTACCCTGCAGGGTTTTTTTATTCCAAAAATATACATTATTCATAAAAATCTCAAATAAACTATTGCAAATCTACTTGGCTTTGAATTGCAAACAATGCACAATCAAAACATTTTTACAGATTTATACAAATTACAATCATTACAGTTCAATACTTAAAACTATATACATGCCTCAATAAATTACTGTGCGCCGTTATTGCTCAGATTGGCACACAGTTACGCAGGTCTTATCCTACCTACTGGCCCCATTTACAGGGAAGAACAGCAATTAGAAGAGAGAGTGGAAAGTGCCAAAACCTCAGCTGCGAAACCCAGTGAGCCTTGTTGACATTAGCGGGATTAATCTGCACATCAATCTCAAAAGTGTAGTCCCTTTTAGATCTTTACGCGCTGCAAACTCTGCCTTGCAGGTGTAGCATTACAACAACACCACTCCTTAAACTGAACCTCAGCAGTCTCAGGAAACGAATTCATTGGCAACTGAACTCTTCAGGCTGACTCTGGGCTGCCTCCAATCGTTTACTCGCGTCAGTTTTGCTTGTCACCATGGAGACGAGTTAGATTTACAGACATTTTTGCCTTTTATAGTCAGTCGTCTCTCGCCCCCCCCCCCCCACTCCCCCGCCCCCGGCGGGTATTAGTTGGGTGCGTTGGTATGCAGTTTGAACTAACACAGCGACTCTGCCTCACACACACACACACGCATCGCGTGTCTGCAGTCACTGGAAGAAAAGTTGTTTTGTTTTGGAAAAGGGTATTTTGGTAATGCTGAGAAATCCACTTTAAGATGGCCGTGCACGAGAGCTGAAGGTGAGGTGACTTTTACATGTGTGAGAGAGAGAGAGAGAGATTTGGCTGTGCACCAGAACTTGCTCAGGATAAACAGTCGTGTTTGTTAATACTCACCTGGAACAAGCTCAGATAAAGAGCTCACCTGCCTTCTCCTCATGTGTGTGTGTGTGTAGTCAAACATTGTGCATCTCTGATTACGCGCTGTCTAACATATCCTCAGCAACATTTCCAAATCACCTCTAATTAGGCTGACCAGATTTTCGAAAGGCAGGCGCGGAACTACGTCGAAAAAGCCTTGGGAAGGTGGGGCTGCATGATGATTGACATGGTGGGAGACCAATAGTGGGTGTCTGGGGGCGGGACAGGTGAAGTGGGAGGCCAAGGTGATGGCCTAAGATCATAAGTAAAAAGGCTGACAACACCAGGTTTTAGTCCAACCGATTTATTTGATAGTAAACTCACTAGCTTTGGAGGGGATTCCCTCTTCTTCAGGTGAATGGAGAGTTCTGGCCTCAGACAGAGCATATAAAGCACAAACAGTTTAGAGATTACTGATTAGAATGCAAATCTTTACACCTAACCTGCTGTTCAAGTCCTAAAGTGGCCGACAATGTGAGTGGAAGGAGCACTGATCACAGGTTACAGAGATGTGAATTGTCTCCAGACAGTACAGTAAGTGAGGTTTTGCAAACCCAGGCAAGTCACGGGGGTTACAGATAGTGCGACATGAACCCAAGATCCCTGTTGAGACCGTCCTCGTGTGCGGAACTTGGCTACCAGCCTCAGCTCAGTGACTCTGCGCTGTCGTGTGTTGTGAAGGCCGCCTTGGAGAATGCTTACCCGAAGGTCAGAGGCCGAATGCCCATGACCACTGAAGAGTTCCCCAACAGGAAGGGAACAGTCTTGCCTGGTGATTGTCGAGCGATGTTCATTCGTCCGTTGTCGTAGCATCTGCATGGTCTCCCCAATGTACCATGCTTCAGGACATCCTTTCTTGCAACGTATCAGGTTCCCTTCCTGTTCCCTTCCTGTTGGCAAGCACTTCAGTGGTCACGGGCATTCAGCCTCTGACCTTCGGGTAAGCATTCTCCAAGGCAGCCTTCACAACACACGACAGCGCAGAGTCGCTGAACAGAGACTGATAGCCAAGTTCTGCACACATGAGGACGGTCTCAACAGGGATCTTGGGTTCATGTCGCACTATCTGTAACCCCCATGACTTGCCTGGGTTTGCAAAACCTCACTTACTGTGCTGTCTGGAGACAATACGCATCTCTTTAACCTGTGATCAGTGCTCCTTCCACACACATTGTTGGCCACTTTAGGACTTGAACAGCAGGTTAGGTGTAAAGATTCGCATTCTAATCAGTAATCTCTAAACTGTTTGTGCTTTATATGCTCTGTCTGAGGCCAGAACTCTCCATTCACCTGAAGAAGAGGGAATCCCCTCCAAAGCTAGTGAGTTTACTATCAAATAAATCGGTTGGACTAAAACCTGGTGTTGTCAGACTTTTTACTGTGTTTACCCCAGTCCAACACCGGCATATCCACATCATAAGATCACAACACAGTAAGAAGTCTCACAGCACCAGGTTAAAGTCCAGCCAATTTATTTGATAGTAAACTCACAAGCTTTCGGGGTTTGCCCCTTCGTCAGGTAGTGAGACTTAGAACATAGAACATAGAACACTACAGCACAAACAGGCCCTTCGGCCCACGAGTTGTGCCGATCACATCAACACCTACCAACCTACAGACCTATCTATAACCCTCAATCTCATTAAACCCCATATACTCATCCAGAAGTCTTTTAAAAGACCCCAGCGAGTTCGCCTCCACCACCACTGACGGCAGCCGATTCCATTCACTCACCACCCTCTGAGTGAAAAACTTACCCCTAACATCACTTCTGAACCTCCCTCCCCACACCTTAAATCTGTGTCCTCTCGTAGCAACCATTTCAACCTGGGGAAATAGCCTCTGAGAGTCCACCCTATCTATTCCTCTCAACATTTTGTAAACTTCTATCAGGTCGCCTCTCAACCTTCGTCTCTCCAGGGAAAAGAGTCCCAGCTCCCTCAACCTAACTTCATAAGGCATGCCTCCCAGTCCAGGCAACATCCTTGTAAATCTCCTCTGTACCCTCTCAATAGCTTCTACATCTTTCCTATAGTGAGGCGACCAGAACTGCGCACAATACTCTAAATGAGGCCTGACAAGGGTCTTATAAAGTTGCAGCATTACCTCCCGACTCCTAAACTCAATCCCTCGATTAATGAAGGCCAGTACACCATACGTCTTCTTGACCACCTCCTCCACCTGCGAGGCCGATTTAAGAGTCCTGTGGACCCGGACCCCAAGATCCTTCTGCTCTTCAACACTACTCAGACTTCTGCCCTTGATAGTGTACTCGTTCATCCCGTTGGTTCTGCCAAAATGGACGACTACACATTTATCCGCGTTGAAGTCCATCTGCCACTTCTTCGCCCAGTCCTGCATCCTATCTATGTCCTGCTGCAACTTTTGCCATCCTTCCAGACCATCCACAACACGACCAACCTTCGTGTCATCAGCGAACTTACTTACCCATCCCTCCACTTCCTCATCCAGGTCATTTATGAAAATGACAAACAACAAGGGTCCCAGAACAGATCCTTGAGGCACTCCGCACTTCTCACTGTGTTTACCCCAGTTCAACGCCGGCATCTCCATATTATAAGATCGTAAGACATAGGAGGACAATTAGGCCAGACAGGGCTGCTCCACCATTCAATCATGGCTGATATTTTTCTCATCCCCATTCTCCTACCCTTTCCCCCTAACCCCTGATCCCTTTATTTCTCCTGAAAGATGCCCAGAGTTGGAGACACTATTCTGGAGACCATTAATAGGTGTCATCAGCTCTGTGGTGCCAAAAGGGAAAAGAACAAAGAAAATTACAGCCCAGGCGCAGGCCCTTCAGCCATCCAAGCCCGCACTAACCATGCTGCCCACCTGAATTAAAACCCCTACCCTTCCAGGTAGTGACAACTCCCTTGGAGGTGTAAAGGGGATGGTGGGGCGTGGGACACAGGCCCACCACATGGAGGCCAGTGTGACGTGAGGAGTGTTTATAGGAACAAGGACAATATTTTCCACAGATTTTCTTCCTCCACAGGCCCAGTTTATATCTGACAGGTTGTGAGAGGTTGAAATAGGGGATATTTGAACTATTTTTAGGAAAACAAAGAACAAAGAAAATTACAGCACCGGACAAGCTCTTCAGCCCTCCAAGCCTGCACTGACCATACTGCCTGTCTGAACTAAAACCCCCTACCCTTCCGGGGACCATATCTCTCTATTCATAAAACATGGGAATGTTTTAATGAAAAACTGGGATGTCTGCTCAGCCGAACTCTTAACATCAAAACATATCCCAAGAAGGTCCTCACAGGCTCAAAGATACGTAAAATGCATCACCAAGTTGGAGACGGGGTTGTTAGGGCAGAGAGGTTAAATGCTTGCTCAAAGAGATGGTTCGCAGGGAAAGTACTGAATGGAACAGTGGCAGGTGGAAGGATCTTAGGGAATTCTGGCTGATGTCTAACTGCTGATGGAGTGAAGGCTGGGAGCAGGTATGTAGGAGAGTCAGGAGAATGCTCAAGGCAGTGTTGGGAAGTTGTATGGTTATATAAGAAACAGGAGCTGGAGTAGGCCATTCAATGAAAGTGTGGCTGATTTCCATGTTCCTGCAGTATACCCACACCTCTTGATGTTTTTAATATGTAAACATCTATTGATCTCGGTTAGAAGAAGTCATAAAGATAGAGAGTGACAAGGATGTGCATGGGGGAGATTGAAAATGTCAGAATTATAAAGGCACAATTTGATGGAAACATTCTGAGATAGAAATAGGGTCTTGTTGTGTGACTCAGACCATTATTGTGTTGGGCTTTTTTTATTCAAGCATTGCTGATGGAGGCGTGAGTAAATGAAGTTTTAAAGTTTATTTACTAGTGTCACAAGTAGACTTACATTAACACTGCAATGAAGTTACTGTGAAAATCCCCCAGTCGCCACATACCGGCACCTGTTCAGAAGAATTTAGTGTGGTCAATGTACCTAACCAGCATGTCTTTCGGACTGTGGGAAGAAACCGGAGCACCTGGAGGAAAGCCACGCAGATACAGTGAGAACATGCAGACTATACAGAGACAATGACCCAAGCCGGGAATCAAACCTGGGTCCCCGGTACTGTCAGGCAGCAGTGCTAACCATTGTGCTACCCAGGGCCTAGTGCCTGCTTTCAGGCCCATTCGCTGCTATTCAATGTTACAGGAGCTGGGCCTGCACTGCTTAGCATTCATAAATGTTTGTTAGACAAATGTCACCAGAAGTTAAATACATCTTAGCTGTGAAGCCAGGAAGGGCCATTTCTCACCTAACCTTGGAGAGGCAACTGGCTTGAAATTCATCTCTTCCAGCAGGCCAAGCTGACTGTGGAGAAGTTACAGGCCACATCAACTTGCACCTTTACTTTTAATGAGGACTGAGGCTCAAATTTGAGCCTAATGCGAAGTGTGGATTATTTTGTTAAAGCCAAAGGAAACATACATTTACAGGGCTGCGGTGGATCATTCACCTGTAAGACACAATGTTGTGATGATCTTTGACTCAGATAATACTGTAAGAAAAATTGGTAATTTATTTAAAATGTCTGTGGAATCTATAACTGGTTTTAGGAATGTTTGAAAAGGACTTTTGCGTCAATTGTAAAGAAATCAATTGGAATTGTGTTGAATAAGATATACTGGCTCATATGACCTTGTGACCCTTGACCTGGAAGCAAGAGCAACAGGAAGGCAATGAGGACAAAAAGCCTTCTGGCCAGACATAACGGAGAACTGTAGATAGAGGAGAACAGAAAAGGCACATTTATGAGCAGTTTGTGTGTGTCTGATTACATTTAAACAGGACTGAAGCCAAAGAAAGGGGGAAAGCAGAGATTGCCAATTGGGCAATTTCATTGCTGCTCCTTCAGTTTTGCAGAGCTCCCAGGATTATTTAGTGGTATATATCTAAGTATCAGATAAAGGAGTTTCTGGGTAATCTGTGCCACCAAAGCTGCTGTGAGCCTAGTTAAGGAGATCCTGCAGGAATATGCCATCCTATGGTGAGCATCTCATGGGACCTCAGATGGAATACGATTGCCAGTGAATGACACTCAAGGGCAGAATCAGTTGAGAGATCTTATGTACCAAAGGCCGAATTAGAGAACCTCGGAACTGCACATAGTATCACAGGGGCGGCACGGTGGCACAGTGGTTAGCACTGCTGTCTCATAGCAGCCAGGGACCCAGGTTCAATTCCAGCCTCGGGTCACTGTCTGTGTGGAATTTGCACATTCCCCCCATGTCTGTGTGGGTTTCCTCCCACACTCAAGGCTGGAATTGAACCCAGATCTCTGTTGCTGTGAGGCAGCAATGCTAGCCACTGTGCCACTGTGACACTTTTACAATTAGAAGAAGTCCAAAAAGTACTTTATAGACCATGAACTCTAGATCCTGTTGTAATTTGGGCTCAACCATATCCCGCAAACAGGAAGCCAGTAGCTCTTGCAGCATGGCATTTCCTCAATGCTGCACTGAGAACTTTAGCCCAAGTTGTATGTTTGAGTTAAACCCACAACTTTCAGACTCAGTGGTGGGAATGCTGCCCACTGACACACCACTATCATATCAAAGGGAATACTTCCTCCGTGAACTTGGTATGACAGAACCTTATATTTCCTCTGTGAGCTGGGTATGACAGAACTCTAAATACACTGACCAAGATCAGGCTCAATGATTCAGAACATTGAGAAAATCCCTCCCTGTGCTTGGTCCAATGAACTTAACACTGTCTTTCAGCAAAACAGCCCGAATTCTTTATTATTTACACTGGAATTGATAATTGGCTAAAAGACCAGGGTCAGTTGAGTTCACTGTCTGCCACCCTGATAGAAGCAGGATACAACTTCACAGCTCCAGGGACCTGGGTTCGATTCCCGGCTCGGGTCACTGCCTGTGTGGAGTTTGCACATTCTCCTCATGTCTGCGTGTCCGGGTGCTCTGGTTTCCTCCCATAGTCCAAAGATGTGCAGGTTAGGTTGATTGGCCATGCTAAAATTGCCCCTTAGTGTCCTGGGATGTGTAGGTTAGCGGGATTAGCAGGTGAATGTGTAGGGATATGGGGATAGGGTCTGGGTGGGATTGTGGTCGGTACAAACTCAATGGGCCGAAGGGCCTGTCTCCACACTGTAGGGTTCTATGATTCTATGAACACGAATGGAGCTGTTAGCTCCCTGTGCTAGTAGCTTTGGTAAACAGGAATCTCCAGCACTTGTCCTCTCAAATCTCTCATTCGCTTTATCGCAAAATATTATTTATAGAATGTATTTTTATCTGATTGGCATCCTGCTCACTGAAATCTGCAGACCAAAGCTAAATGCCGAAAATCGGGAATGAAATGCTGGAAATTCTCAGCAGGTCTGGCAACAGCGGTGAAGAGAGAAACCTTCCAGGTTAATAATCTTAGCCCATAAGATACAGGAGCAGAAATAGGCCATTCACCCATCAAGTCTGTTGAGCCATTCATTGAGATCATGACTGATCTGACGTGATAGTTCTCAATTCTACTTTCCCATCTTATCCCACTAAACCTCGATTCCCTTACTGGTTAAAAATCTGTCTCTCTTCGCTTTGAACCTTAAGCCAGCCTCCCATCCATTGACTCTGTCTGCACTTCCCATTGCCTTGACAAATAATGAAGGACCCCATGCACCCCGGACATTCTCTCTTGCACCTTCTTCCTTCAGGGAAAAGGTACTAAAGCCTGAGGTCATGTGCCAACCGACTCAAGAACAGCTTCTTCCCTGCTGCTGTCAGATTTTTGAATGGACTTACCTTGCATTAAGTTGATCTTTATCTACACCCTAGTTATGACTGTAACACTACATTCTGCACCCCCTCGTTTCCTTCTCTATGAACGGTATATTTTATCTGTATAGCACACAAGAAACAATACTTTTCACTGTAAGTTAATACATTACAATAATAAATCAAATCAAATCAAAAAACATACTGACTGACCCTCTACAGTTCTCTGCGGTAATGAATTCCACAGATTCACTACCCCTTGAGAAAAGAAATTCCTCCCCATCTCTGTCTTAAATGGGCGACTCCTTACTCTGAGACTGTGCCCTCTGGCCCGAGACTCTCTCACAAGGAGAAATAATCTTTCAGTATCTACCCTTCAAGCCCTCTGAGAATCCTCCATATCTCAATAAGAGATTATTCTTATTCTTCTAAACCCCGATGAGGACAGATCCAACCTACTCAACTTTTTCTCATAAGAAAATCCCTCCATGTCCGGAATCAGCCCAGTGAACCTTTTTCGGACTGCCTCCAATGCCAGTACACTTTCCCTTAGACAAGGGAACCAAAACTGTGCACAGTATTTCAGCTGTGACTAGAAAGGTTCTGATGATAGGTTACTGACCTGAACTCTATTTCTCTTTCTCCACTGCTCCTTCCATAATAAACTGAATATTCCCTCGAGATTTTATTGTTGAACTGCAGATTTGTTTCAAACTTATCTCCTTTCAATCACAAGCTCAGTCCTCTTGTTCTACCGTTCCAGGCATTTAGTAAATATCACAAGTAAAGGATTCATGAAATCCGACAGGTATGAACAGTAAAACAAGAAACATTTTTCTTCACCTGTACTTGACGTTCTATTTGTTTTCTTTCCAGATATATTTAAATCATTATAAACCTCGTCACTCTCAGAGACTGTGGGATATCAAGATGGCAGAGAGCAGTGTCTCGCCCAATGGGCAGTTTCCAAGATCACATGACCGAAGAGGTACCGTTGGACTCACTCCTCGCAAAGGGAAGAGAGTGGCAAACAGTGAGTCGGAGGCAAACCTGTCCTCAGAATTCTCCAAAAACCGCCTCGTGACCTGCCATCGGACACCGGGTTCGACCATCACGGCCCTCCAGCCCACTCAGCGGCTCTGGAAAGCAGCGGACACAGGCACTGCCCGACAGTCAGAGAGCCAAGGCTGTCTTGACCTGGGCAAACCAGGCGACTGTGCCCTTTCAGAAGATGGGCAGAAGGACAGATGGCAGGAGGGAGAGCTGCAGCCCCCTTTACAGAAACGGACCTACTTAACGGACAGGATCCTTAGCTGTGAGGATGCTCTGCCCGAAGGAGGCAAGAGCACCTTAAGAAAGTGTACCAAACAGGGTGTGCCGAGAGGAGAAGCGGGAAAGGCCAATTCGGAAAACCCTCCTTGTCCAATCGGGGAGAACCCTCCTCAAACATTGAATGCAAAGAGTTGGAGTCCTCCAAAAGGATTCTGGAAAGTTCTAGAGTCGGAAAGTGTAATGTCGCGTGACAGGGTGGATACTTTTGACAATGAAATTCTCCAGAAGGAAACTTGGAGGGCCAATAGCCCAGTGCATCCCAATGCTGATTATGATCATGGGTCTGTTCCGTCGGAGGAGCTGCCTAGGGCTGACAGCTTCGACACTTCCACCCTCAGATATGGAGAATTGACTGCAGAGAAATGGAACGCAGGCAAATTAGGCCATCTGGAGGGCCTTTGGAGGACAGACAGTTGGGAGAGTGTCAGCAGTAATGCCAGTTTGTTATCTCTGACAGATAGAGTGGAGCTGAACCGCTCCATCCTCAAGCGGACACTGAGATCTGCTCAGCCTCAGCCGAGCTCTGATCCTGACAGTTCACCCCAGGAGAAATCCACAGCATCTGGCTGCCAATTCCAACCACATCTACTAGATGCCGTCTTATCTGGGAGCACATCTATCAAGCAAGGTAAATAGTATTTAAAGTGTCTCAATCATTCAATGCTCCTTCAATAGATTAGCTTTGTTTGTACATGGTACTTTCATTGTGCTACTAGCATGCAGTCATTTTGTTTCTTCTGCATGAGTCCGTATCCTGGGATTGCCCACCCAACATCTTCACTGAAGGCCCATTATTGCAATGTTCTGCCTTTCACTTAGTATGGATATTGCAGCTGCCTTTTAGTGGCCCTCAGCAGCTTAAATAAACCAGAGAGAGAGAGTCCATGATAGTGCAGATTATGGATATTAAAATTGAACGGGTTCCACACCTTGTAAAGCTAACCTTACAAGGAGCTGAATTTGTTCAGATATTGCTCATGTATTCTAGGCATTAGTAGAATATTCTCCATTTCCCTGGATGAGTGAAGCTCCAACAATATTCAAGAAGCTCGACATCATCCAGGACAAAGCAACCAGCCCACCACTACCTTCACCATGCAGTCCCACTGACACACAATGGCAGCAGTGCAAACCATCTACAAGATGCACAGCAGGAACTCACCAAGGTTCCTTAGAGAGCACTTTCCAAAACCATGAGCTTTACTGTCCAAAAGGACCAGGGCAGTAGATGCACAGGGAGCACCACCACCTGGAGGTTCCTCTCCAAGTCACTCACCATCCTGATTTGGAAATACATTGCTGTTCCTTCACTGTCGCTGGGTCAAAATCCTGGAACTCCCTCCATAACAGCACTGTGAGTGTACCTATGCCACATGACCTGCAGTGGTTCGAGGAGGCAACTCACCACCACCTTCTCAAGGGCAATTAAGGATGGGCAATAAATACTGGGCCTAACCAGTGAGACCCACATCCCATGAAAAGAATCAAAAAAATTAGTTCCACACTGAATCCATTTACTCAGCTCACAAGAGGTCTCCCCTTGTTTGAAAGAAAGGTTTGCACTTCTGTTGCACCTTTTACAGACCTCAGGACATCCCAGAGTGTTTCACAGCCTCCACACGCCTGTGAATTGTTGCAGGGCACGAGAGGAAGCAGCCAGCATGATCACAGCAAGATCCCATAGACAGCACTGAGTTATTGTTGTAGGTAAAATGTTAGAATCCGTCATCAAGGAGGAAATAGCGAGGCATCTTGAGAGGAATTGCTTGATAGAGCAGACGCAGCACGGTTTCGTTAAAGGGAAGTCGTGTCTGACAAATTTACTGGAGTTCTATGAGGATGTGTCTAGGGCGGTGGATAGAGGAGAGCCGGTGGATGTGCTCTTTCTGGATTTTCAGAAGGCGTTTGACAAGGTACCTCACAAGAGGTTATTGCAGAAGGTCAGGGGACATGGAGTTGGGGGTAGGGTGTTAGCGTGGATAGAGGACTGGTTGTCAAATAGGAGGCAGAGAGTGGGGGTCAATGGGTGCTATTCGGATTGGCAGATGGTGACTAGTGGAGTGCCCCAGGGGTCGGTGCTGGGGCCTCAGCTATTTACCATTTATATAGATGATCTGGAGGAGGGAACCGAGTGTATGGTGTCGAAATTTGCTGATGACACCAAGATTGGTGGAACGGCAAATTGTGCGGAGGGTGTGGAGAGTCTACAGAAGGATCTAGATAGGCTGGGCGAATGGGCCAGGAACTGGCAAATGGAATTTAATGTTGGCAAGTGCGAGGTGGTCCACTTTGGTAGGAATAATGGTAGGAAGGATTATTACTTACGTGGAGAAGAACTGCAGCAGGCGACAGTGCAGAGGGACCTCGGGGTCCTTGTGCATGAGTCGCAAAAACCCAGCTTGCAGGTGCAGCAGGTGGTCAGGAAGGCGAATGGGATGCTGGCCTTCATAGCGAGGGGGATTGAATATAAAAGTAGGGAGGTCTTGCTGCAGCTGTATAGGGCATTGGTGAGGCCGCAGCGGGAGTACTGTGTGCAGTTTTGGGCGCCGTACTTACGCAAGGATATTTTGGCCTTGGAGGGAGTGCAGAGGAGGTTTATTGGCTGATGCCGGAGTTGAGGGGGTTGAGCTATGAGGAGAGGCTGAATAAACTAGGCTTGTACTCGTTAGAGTTTAGAAGAATGAGGGGGGATCTCATTGAGACGTATAAGATGATGAATGGGATGGATAGGATAGAGGTGGAGAGACTCTTTCCGCTCAGAAAGGATAGTAGGACTAGGGGGCACAGCCTCAAGATAAAGGGGGGGGCGGTTTAGAACGGAGTTGAGGAGGAACTTCTTCACTCAAAGGGTGGTGAATCTCTGGAATTCTCTGCCCGTTGAAGTGGTGGAGGCTGCCTCGCTAAATATTTTTAAGACGCGGGTTGATGGGTTTTTGATAGGCAAGGGGATTAAGGGTTATGGGGAGAGGGCGGGAATGTGGAACTGAGCCACGACAGATCAGCCATGATCTTATTGAATGGCGGGGCAGGCTCGAAGGGCTGGATGGCCTACTCCTGCTCCTGTTTGTTTCTTATTGACCAGATTAATATCTGTTGAGGAATAAATATTGACGAGGTTATTGGGGAGAACTCCTCTTCACTTAGTCAAGTGAGAACCCTGAGAGGGCAGGTCGGGCCTCGGTTTAATGACTTGGCTGAAAGATGGCACCTCTGACAGTGTTGAACTCCTTCAGTAATGTTCTGGAGTCTCAGGCTGGATTATGCGCTCAAATCTGTAGAGTAAAACTTGAGTCTGTGATCTGACTCGGAGGTGACAGCGGTACACACACAGAGCCCCCTTGTCACATCCTGTGTTGTTTATCTTTGCATTGTCCTCCCATCAGCAGCCGAGGCTCATTGTGGTGGCTGTCCTATTGGCAGTCCTGATCTTCATTGGTGGGCTAAGGAACTGGCAGACACTTAGTTTCCATGTTAGTAGGAATGTGAGGCTACACCTCCCTTGTCTGCTGGGTAAAACATTCAGCCCAAACCTAGCAAATTCTTCCTCCTTAACAACTTCTTCAATATTGAATCTGCTTCCATCACCCCTACCTACAGTGTAGTTTCAATCAGAGTAATACATTGTGTAAAAAGAAAGTTTGTATATCCTGAGTGGATTTTTGCCCATTAGCCCATAGCCTTTAGTTATTAATTTTATTTACTCGATCAGAACTTGAATCTGAAAAGAAAATATGTTGGCGAAGTTTCTTATCTTGCATTCATCAGGACAAATGCAAGAATACCAAATTTTAAATGATCATAATGATTCACACAAGGGAAAAGGGTGCTGATTGGTTGGCAAGTCAACTCTGATTGGCTGAGGTGGCGCCATGGAGAAAGCAGTAGGAAACTATAGACTCCTCAAGGTCCCAGATTATTCATAAAAGGCGCGAAGCTTGGACATATTCCTTTTATTTGCAGAGTGTGGATCCCTGTGTATGAATGCATGGATGAGTCGTTGCTTTCTCCATGGCCATGCCTTAGCCAATCAAATTTGCCAACTAGTCAGGACACTTTCCTCCTTCCTTCCCTCCAATTTCTCCTTCACTTTTTGCTCCCCCTTTCTCTTTGCCTCTTCTGCCTTTTTCCCTCCCTCGCCACCTCCCCTCTTTCTCCTCTCCAATTCTTTCTCCCCTTCCTTCTTTCCTGCCCCCTCCTCCTGTCCTTCCTCTGTCCCCTTTCCCCTCCCCTTCCACCTTCACTCCCTTTTCCCTTTTCTTGCCCACCCTCGCCTTTTCTCTCCTCTGACTTCTTAACTCCAGCCCCTCCCCTTATTCTCCTCTCTTGCCCTTCACCCTCACTCCTCTCAATTATCCCTCCTGTCCCATCCCACTCCTCCCTACTTTCTTCCTCTCCACTCTTCACTTCCTTTCTCACCACCCCACCCCCCCACTCCCCATGCAAGCTTTACCTCCCCAATCTCCATGCTCATTCTTTCATTCTTTTATGTGATGTGAGTGTCGCTGGCTAAAGCAGCATTATTGCCCATCCCTAATTGCTCTTGGGAAGGTGGTGGTGAGCCACCTTCTTGAGCCGCTGCAGCCCAAATGGTGTAGGTACACCCATGATGCTATTAGGGAGGGAGTTCCAGGATTTGGACCCACCGACAGTGAAGGAGTGGTGATATAATTCCTAATCAAGATGGTGAGTGAGATGGAGGAGAACCTCCAGTGTTGTGGTGGTCCCAGGTATCTGCTGCCCTGGTCGCTCCAGATAGTTTTGGGTTTGGAAGGTGCTGTCAAAGAATCCTTGCTGCAATGCTTCTTGTAGATGGTACACACTATGTATCAGTGGTGGAGTGAGCGAATGGTGCTGGGGAACTAATCAAGCAGGATGCTTTGTCTGGATGGTGTCAAGCTGTAGAGAGTTTTTGGAGCTGCACATCCAAGCATTTGTTGCATTAAATCATTTCAAGTAATTGAAAGTAATGATTAAAACTCATCATTGATACTGATAATTGAAATCTTTATATTTATGGTGGTGAGCAATGTGACGCTTAAGGTATTGTTATTGTGTGGTGTGGACTGGATAAACTACTAGGTTTTTAATTATTTGTATATTGATTTAAATGCAGCTGTCATTTTTTGAATATCTCAAATATAGAAGTGTTAGAAGTTATCCACCGTAGACTGATGCAGTTTTAATGTATTAAGCTGAGGCACATGAAGTAGGTTCCAACCTGTTTTCTATTTAATTGGTTGCATGATTGCTTTAAGAGCAGTCACATGGTTTGATGGTGATGTCACTGGGGTGTTTCACAGGCTCTTGGGTTAGTGTAATTTTCTATTCTGTATAGGTAACATCTCCCACAATAAGTCAACTGTTGTTATTTTGAATCTATGTGTGCAAACCATGTCTTTTTCTTTGTGTTTAAAACCCATAACCCTTAAAATAGGACTTTACACAATCTATGAGATCGCAACTGTTTTTCTCAATGTTGACTCTACTAGGGTTCTTCTTTCACACCTTGAAGGATAACTAGTTGGGATTCATTTAAAAAGGCTTTTTCATCATGCATTTCAGATGCAACAATATAGTTCTTCTTAGCCAACAGTCAACCAGCTTCATTTACATTCAAAAAAAGAGTAGGCACTCAAGATTTATATTGCAAGTCTCCTGATTTTTAAGATTTGTCCCATGAGTTGTAAGGGGGTGAGGTTGATACTTAATGCATGAGTATCTAGAAAGTCAGGAAGATAGAGAGGTGAAGAGGTTTAGGAGGGAATTTCCAGAGTTGAGGCCAGCCTAGGTAGCTGCACGTACAGGGCAACTAACAATCAGGCCTGACAAATTCAGCAGTGGTGTGAAGGCCTGTGAACCCGTACAAAAAACAGTACAGTGCAGGAACAGGCCCTTCGGCCCACCAAGCCTGCGCCAATCATGATGCCTGCCTAAACTTAATCCGTGTACTTCCGGAGTCCGTATCCTTCCATTCCTGTCCTATTCATGTACTCAACTAGTTGTCCCTTGAATGCCACTATTGTACCTACTCCCACCCCTCCCTGGGCAGCACGTTCCAGACATTAACTAACCTCTGTGTAAAAAAAACATGCCTGGCACATCTCCTCTAAACTTTTCCCCATGTACCTTAAACCTATATCCCATGGTGTTTGGCTTTTCTACCCTAGGAAAGAGCATCTGATTCTCCACTCTGTCCATGCCACTGATAATCTTGTAGACATCTATCAGGTCTCCCCTCAACTTCCATCATTCCAGTGAGAACAAACCGAGTTTATCCAACCTCTCCTCATAGCTAATAACCTGCAGACCAGGTGACATCCTGGTAAACCTCTTCTGTACCCTATCCAAAGCATTCACATCTTTCTGGTAGTGTGGCGACCAGAATTGTACATAATATTCCAAATGAGGCCTAACTAAGGTTCTCTACAGCTGCAGCATGACCTGCCCATTTTTATACTCAATGCCCCGATCGATGAAGGCAAACATGCAGCATTCCTTCCCAACTACCTTATCCACCTGAGCTGCCCATATTGCCCATTTTACATTGAATAAATCAAGCTCTTAACTATCTGTGTGCATTTACGCACCTCTTTACAGTAAGTGTACACTTCCATTCCTTGTTTCTCATAGATCCTCATAGAACCCTACAGTGCAGAAAGAGGCCCTTCGGCCCATCGAGTCTGCACCGAACACAATCCCACCCAGGCCCTACCCCCATATTATACCCACTAATCCCTCTAACCTACACATCCCTGGACACTAAGGGGCAATTTCTTAGCATGGCCAATCAACCTAACCCGCACATCTTTGAACTGTGGGAGGAAACCAGAGCACCCAGAGGAAACCCACGCAGACACGAGGAGAATGTGCAAACTCCACACGGACAGTGACCCAAGGCCGGAAATTGAACCCAGGACCTTGGAGCTGTGAAGCAGCAGTGCTAACCACTGTGCTACCATGCCGCCCAAACTGTTGACCCCCCAAACTGTTTCACCCCCAAACTGTTGACCTCTCCTCATTAACTTGTAGCTGCCCCCAGCCAGCCCATTCTCTGTCCCGTCTTTGTCCTCCAGTCTTTCACTGTCCGACCTCTCTGTTTTCTGAAACTGCGCCCTGCCTTTGTAATGGTGGCAGTTTCCTCACACTGTGTTCCCCAATGCTGGGTCCACGTTGCTGACGTGAACAATATTTCACTTCTGTGTCCTTTCTCCCCTAGGCTGTGGGGCGGCACAGAGCGACAGTGACTGGGATTCAGGGATTTCACTGCAGGAGTCTGACCGAGGAATGAGGTATGGAGAATTTCACACGATTGCCAGGGTTTAGTACTGAGCTACAGGCTGCTATGCCAATGGGATCACCTACAGGAAGGGAAGTAGGTTCTCCTGTCTGCTCCTCAAGAATATTTACCCACTTTTTCTCCTTACTCAACAATATCTAATAACACATTTTGGAAAATTGTACATTGGGAGGAGAGAGTTCTAGATTTTTTCGAGTCTTTGTGTGAAGAAATGCTTTCTGATTTCACTTCTAAGCTTGAAAGTTAAATTTGTGTTGCCTCATTCTGTAGAAGTTAATTCTGATCTGTCTTTTAATCATCTTGAAACACTTCAATTAAATCATCTATGAACCTTGTGTACATAGTCTAATCACAGGACTGGATGTCAGTATACACAGTCTAATCCTGGGCCAGATGTCAATGTACACACTGTAATCCCAAAATGGGCGTCAGTGTACACAATCTAATCCCAGAACTGAGTGTTAGCATACACTGTTTAATCCCATGACTGGGTGTCACTGTACACAGTGTAATCCCAGACTGGGTGTCAGTGTACACAGACTAATCCTGGACTGGGTGTCAGCGGACACAGACTAATCCCAGACTTGGTGTCATTGTACACAGTCTAAACCCGGACTGGGTGTCAGTGTACACAGTATAATCTGGGACTGGGTGTCAGTGTACACAGTCTAATCCTGAACTGGGTGTCAGTGTACACAGTCTAATCCTTGGCTGGGTGTCAATGTACACAGTCTAATCCCGGGACTGGGTGTCAGTATACACAGTCTAATCCCGAACTGGGTGTCAGTGTACACAGTGTGATCCTGGACTGAGCGTCAGCGTACAGTCTAATCCTGGACTGGGTGTCAGTATACACAGTGTAATCCTGGACTGGGTGTCAGTGTACACAGTGTAATCCTGGACTGGGTGTCAGTGTACACAGTGTAATCCTGGACTGGGTGTCAGTGTACACAGTGTAATCCTGGACTGGGTGTCAGTGTACACAGTCTAATCCCGGACTGGGTGTCAGTCTACACAGTGCAATCCCGAACTGGGTGTCAGTCTACACAGTGTAATCCTGGGCTGGGTGTCAGTGTACACAGTGTAATCCTGGACTGGGTGTCAGTGTACACAGTCTAATCCTGGACTGGGTGTCAGTGTACACAGTGTAATCCTGGACTGGGGGTCAGTGTACACAGTGTAATCCTGGACTGGGGTCAGTGTACACAGTGCAATCCCGAACTGGGTGTCAGTCTACACAGTGTAATCCTGGGCTGGGTGTCAGTGTACACAGTGTAATCCTGGACTGGATGTCAGTGTACACAGTCTAATCCCGGACTGGGTGTCAGTGTACACAGTGTAATCCCGGACTGGGTGTCAGTGTACACAGTCTAATCCTGGACTGGGTGTCAGTGTACACAGTGTAATCCGGGACTGGGTGTCAGTGTACACAGTGTAATCCTGGACTGGGTGTCAGTGTACACAGTGTAATCCTGGACTGGGTGTCAGTGTACACAGTGTAATCCTGGACTGGGTGTCAGTGTACACAGTCTAATCCTGGACTGGGTGTCAGTGTACACAGTCTAATCCTGGACTGGGTGTCAGTGTACACAGTCTAATCCTGGACTGGGTGTCAGTGTACACAGTGTAATCCTGGACTGGGTGTCAGTGTACACAGTCTAATCCTGGACTGGGTGTCAGTGTACACGATCTAATTCCTGGACTGGGTGTCAGTGTACACAGTCTAATCCTGGACTGGGTGTTAGAAATTATGAACAGAATTTGCCTCCCTGTTCTGGTGTATTTTCCTTTGAACGGTTTGTAATTTGGGCACTCTCTCTTGTCTGGGCGGAGATGTTTTCCTGGGTTTATACTCACCCCCTGAGGGTCTCCACTTCCAATTGCAGCCCATTCCAGCAGTGAGAATTCAGCCCAGGTCTGACGGGGCCTGAGTGCTGGGCTATTAACAGGCTGGCCAATAGAAAGCAGCTAGCCTGATGAATCTGTCCTGCAGCCTGAGGCCTGGCTCTGTGTGCATTCTGCTGCCTGTTTGTCTCGCTTTTCTCTGACCTGCTGCTGTTCTTTATTTTGATTAAAAAAAACTGTTCTCCACAATTAAGTTGTCCTCTCGCTTCTTCAAGTAGAGGATCTCCAGGCTCTTTCTTTAGCTCTCTTAGTGACACAGAGGTTTATCGAGACTGTTTGCCTGTGTGTGTGTGAGCGTATATATGTACTGCCTTTTGGCTTTGTTAACTCTGTTAATCACTGTGTGTCCCTAATCTACCCTACAGAGTCTTTGTGTCGTCCAGCCAGCTGCCACTGAGTCGCAGACACGAGCAGGCCAAGCGACTGCTGGAGAGAGCTCGAATGAAGGCGCGCACCAGCCCTGTCAAAGCCGACCACAGCATTCTACCCGTAGAGAGGAGCTCTCTGTAAGTGCCACTCTCGGCTTTCTTCAAGCCCAGCGTACCTGCCACGCAGGCACAGATTTAGCAGGGTGGGCCTCAGTATGGCTACAAACAATGCTCGACTTATAGTTAATCTCAAAATAAAACTGTGAGCAGTCGCTGGGCTTTAAACATAGGAACAGCAGGAGACTATTTTAACCTGTTGAGCCTCCCTGGGTGGGAGCCACATCTAATGTCATCCACTGCCCTACCTGTGAGGGTGGGCTCCACTCTGTTAGCTCCCTTGCTACTGGGATACCCGAGGAGGTTTGATTCCAGTGCCTGACAGTGAAACAATAACCCTTTGTTTGGGACGATGGCCTTTCTCCATCAGTGATCCTATTAAAGAAATGGGCAATTATTTTTATTGCTTCATGGTATGTGGGGCATCGCTGGCCATGCCAGCATTTGTTGCCCAGCCCTAGTTGTCCTTGAACTGAGGGGCTTGCTTGGCCATTTCAGAGTCAGTTAAGAGTCAAACCGTATTGCTGTGGGTCTGGAGTCATGGGCCAGACCGGGTAAGGATGGCAGCTTGTTCTTTACTAAGGGGCGGCCCAGTGGCAAAGTGGTTAACACTGCTGCCTCACAGTTCCAGGAACCCGGGTTCGGTCCCCGGCTCGGGTCACTGTCTGTGTGGATTTTGCATGTTCTCCCCATGTCTGTGTGGGTTTCCTCTGGGTGCTCGGGTTTCCTCCCACGGTTTGAAAGACGTGCTGGTTAGGTGCATTGACCCAAACAGGTGCCATAGTGTGGCGACTAGGGGAATTTCACAGTGACTTCATTGCCATTTTAATGTAAACTTCACTCAGAGGGTGGTGAGTGAGTGGAATCGGCTGCCGCCGGTGGTGGTAGAGGTGAACTCGTTGGGGTCTTTTAAGAGACTTCTGGATGAGTACATGGGATTTAATGGGATTGAGGGTTATAGATAGGCCTGGTAGGTATGGATATGATCGGCACAACTTGTGGGCCGAAGGGCCTGTTTGTGCTGTAGTTTTTCTATGTTCTATGTTCTAAACCTTCTTGTGGCACTAAGAAATAAACTTTAAAAAAAAGAGACCAAATGGTTTTTTTCATAGTTACTAAATTCCAGATTTTTAATTCAGTGAATTTAAAATTCACCAGCGATGGGATTTGAATCTGTGTTCTCAAACTGTCTGGGGCATCTGGATCACTAGTTCAGTGACATCACCACTATGCCACCACTTCTGCAGCTACTGGAGCTGTGCCCTGGCAGCTGTGGGAATGTGAAGGTGAGGGGGGGGGGGGGGGGGGGGAGTGGCGGGGGGCGGTTTGCAGGAACAGAAAGTAAACTCTGAGGGAACTTTTCACTGTTTAATGACAATATGATGGATCATAGAATCCATAGCATCCCTATAGTGCAGAAGGAGGCCATTCGTCCCATCGAGACTGTGCTGATCACAATCCCAGCCAGGCCCTATTCCCATAACTCCATACATACTTAATCTGCTAATTCCCCCTGACAATAGGGTCAATTTAGCCTCAGCAATCAATCTAACCAGCACATCTTTGGACTATGGAAGGAAACCGGAGCATTTGGAGGAAACCCATATAAACACTGGCATGAACTCCACACAGTGACCCAACCTGGGAATCAAACCCAAGTCCCTGGCACTGTGTGGTAGCAGTGGTTAGCACCCATAAGACCGATAAGACAGCTGGGAAGAGTTCTGCAGGCCGTAACGCAATTATAGCAGCACCACCGATTTACTTTGGTTGCAAAGAGTTGATTTGTTTAGGTTTTTGGGCCCTTTAAATTTTTGTGCAGGAACTTAAAATGGCTGCTTTGTGTGTGGCCTGTAGTGCAAGAGGCAAATAGTTACAAGGCCTCACAGCTTTAAGTGAATATTGGCAACATGCCTTGTTCAAAGCCAGTTACAATAATCTGGAACAGAGTATCCGGACATAGATTCAATAATAATTTTCAGATAGGTTGGATAATCAGTTTAAACAGAAAGCAGTTTTGAGGATTGATCGGTGATCTTATTGAAATGTATAAGGGGACTTGACAGAGTGATGCTGAGAATACGTTTCCCCTCGTGTGGGTCTCTGGAATTAAGGGAAGTGCACCGTTTAAAAAGAGGGACCTCCCATTTAAAGATCAGGATGAGGAGAATTTTTTCCTCTGAGGATCTTTTGTCTGTGGAATTCTGCCTCCCAATGAGAAGAGAAGGCTGGGATGTTGAATGTACTCAAGGTTGAGTTAGACATATTTTTTGTTCAGCCAGGGATTGCGGGCGTGACTGGAGGTCAGGCAGGAGCGTGAAGTTGATCAGTCAGCGATGACCTTGTTGTTTGGTGAAGGAGGCTCAAGGGGCCAAATGGCCTACTCCTGCCGTGTGAAACGTTTGCAGGCTTCATAGTGTTAGCGCGGGAGGGTGGAACTAACTGGACAGCCTGTCAATGTGTTGAATGGCCTCCTTCTGTGCAGTACTATCCCATGCTTCTAGTTGTGGCCATGTTGTTGTATCAGCGCACAGACTATAGGGGATGGTTTATGAGCTTTATATCCTTCCCCCGTGTGATAATTCTGATTCACTGGTCAGGTAAATAATATTTGTAATGTTTATTCACAGCTAACTATAATACAGAGGCTTGTAGCCTCTCAACTTGTAGCATCGAACAGATACAAAAGCTTGCGCTCTCTGGGGTGACCCTCACCCTGATTGGTTACTCAGGTCATGTGGCTCAGCAGATCGCCTCATAGCAGGGACAAACACCACATCCCTCCCTCTCTAAGTCCTTCTTTACCTCGATGATAATTAAGTTACTCAATTCCCCAATAATGAGAACATTAAACACATGCATTCATTCCACCACAGGTGATGTCTGTCCAGTACAGTACAGTATTCTGTAAACTGTGTGTGACTTTATATGCCCTTCTCTGATCAGAACCTTCCACACACCTGACAAAGGAACACCGTTTCCGAAAGCTTGTGGGTTTACTATCAAATAAACTGGTTGGACTCTAACCTGGTGTTGTGAGACTTCTTACAGTGTTTACCCCAGTCCAACGCCGGCATCTCCACATCAGTCAGGCCATTCCCAGGGCTGCAGTGCGGCTGTAGCAGGCAACCTTTGTTGTTGCTGGCACTGTTCACAGTGTTTCACTAGATTCTCAGTGTCGGCATCAATGCCAGACCACAAGACATGATCATTCGATATACTGATGGGAACACTGTGCAATTCAGCTAGGAGCAATTCTCTTCCTGGTATAGGGATAACTATTCTTGGTTCCCAAAGTATGATGCCATCTTTGCAACTTAATTCATCCTTTTGTATATAACATGGTTTCATCTCCTCAGAAACTGCCTCACTGGGCCAACCTATTAGTATCCTGTGCTTCACTTTGGACAACACCAGATGCCTGTTTGTGAAAATTTGATTTGCTGTGCTAAAACTGGCAATGTCTCCAAGAAATTCAATGCTAGGACAATTTGCAGTGGTACTGAAGGAGGTGTTACATTCTCTGATAAAGGCAGTGACTAAGCTCACCCACATTCACAATATGTGTTTCAGGTCGGTACTTGAATGCATGTTCATAGGTGGACAGAATTAATGCCCAATGCTGAATTCTTGTCTATAGTCTCGTCTTCTTTAAAATGACCCAAAAGTGGTTTGTCATCCGTGGCAATGGCAAATTGCCTCCCTCCTATGTCCTGGTGAATTTTCTTTATCCCAAATGCTGTTGACAAACCTTCCTTTTCAATCTGAGAGGGCCCTCAAGACTTGGTCTATGGGTCTTTCAGATCCATTGTCTGTCTTATGGGACAATATTGCACCAATGCCAAATGGAGAGGTGTCACAGGTTAACATCAATTCCTTAGGTCAAAATGCACCAATAAACCTGATGGACATAACAATTTGCTTTGCTCTGTACTTTCTGGGGCTTCTAAAACCAACACTGATGTTTCTTTAGCAGCATACGCAAGGGGGCCAATAGCATCAACAGATGTGATAGAAACACCTATAGTAATTCACCAGTCCTAAGAATGACTTGAGCTCAGATGTGTTTCTGGGGGTTGGTATCTTCTTTATTGCTCTGACCTTATCTTATAGAGTGTAATCCTTGTGCATATGCGCAATATCCCAGATAGGCTACCTCAGTGACTTGAAAAATACATTTCTCCTTCTGGAGGTGAACTCCAGCCTCCCGAAATCTCTTTCATACCTCCACCAAGTTAGCTACTTGCTCAGCTTTGGTCAATCCAGTTATCAAAACTTCATCCAGGTACACTACAGCTCGTTGCAGTCCTTGCAATAAACTTTCCATTGTTCTCTGGAAAATAGCTGATGACACACCAAAGGTTAGGCGTGTATACTGAAATAAACCTTTGTGCATGTTTATTGTAACATAACCTCGGGAAGCATTGTCTAACTCAAGTTGTTGATAAGGTAGGCTCATACCGTGGTCTGTATAAGACTGGCCTCCCCCCAACTTTACACACAAATCTTCAATCTTCAGGATATAACTTGGCAGCCTGATTAACTATGAATTTGTAGTCTCCACAGATGCAGCGGGTCTTGTCAGGCTTTATCACGGGGCCAGTGGGTGTTGCCCACTGCAAGTTGAACAGGCTGGATAATACCCAGTTCCTCCAATCTCTTCAATTCCATGTCCAACCTTTCTCACAAGGCATATGGCACTGGACTTGCTCTAAGAGAGGTGTTGCCTCCGAATCTACATAGATATTCGTCAGGAGGCCTTTTATTTGACCTAATTTGTCACAAAAAAACTTCTCATTTTTCATATTTCTTTATTAACTCAGGCAGTTCCCCCCCCACCACCTTTTCATACTTGGAAGATCTCCATCCAATATAACTTGATTACTTTGAGCCAATCACAGCCCAAAAGACTTGGCCCTTGACCTGACACTTATTACTCGGAGCTGAGTACACTACTGCCAATAGCTTACAGGTATTGTGGTAATACCCTTTATCTTGATGGCTTCTCCTGTGTAAGTTGTTGGTTTTGTTGCGCCGCCCCTCATTGGCTGGACTCCTTCTTGTAGATATCAGAATGTGTGTTCTCCTGTACCCCAGTAAGTGTCAGCAGGAGGGAGGGGAAGTCATAAAAGAGTAGGACAATCCACATTTTGATCCCTGAATCTATAACTGAGTTGTGTTCATTCTTTTTTTTCCCTGATGCAAACTAAATGCTTCCAATTAAGTGATCTGTGCTGGAGTTGTCCACACAACTGGAGTTGGAAATGACTCTATATGTATTCAAAAATGTATTCCTGGATGGGCAGGAAAACAGAAAAGGATGACCAGATTTTATAAAGGAATTAAGGAGATGAGAATGGGTGCATTCCTGTTGGGACCAGACCCGTTCTTTTGTCTTTATATTTCTGTTTTCAACATCAGCATTATTCCCTTGCACAGGGAAAAGTTTAATGAAGATAATGTCCTGAAGATTCCCGTCCCACCTTCCACAGGAATCATAGCAGATGGGACAGAGGATTTGACGGACCACGGGAATTTCTAGTCTTGGGACATGTGTGGCTGGATAATCCTGCCCAAAGAGACAGGCAAACAGAGAACCTTACTCTCAAACTCATTCTTCTTTGAAATAGTGCTTAAGCATCTACACTTTTCATTTGGAAAGTGGCAACTCTGACAATGTCGCACTCCCTCAGTATTGCACTGGGAATTTAAACCTGGCTTCTGTGCACAAGTCTCTGGCAGCCACATGCGGCCTGAGTGTGACCCACGAGACATTTTGTTAACTGTTGCCCATGTACAGGGTTTTTAATTTATTTATTCGTCATAAGTAGGCTTATTGCAATAAAAATCCCCTAGTTGCCACAGAAGCCCATGCTTGCTTGGGTAATCCCCCACCTGTGTCCCTGATTGGTTACCGGGGTTAATGACCTTCTTGGCAGATCGCCCCATAAAGGGATCAGAATGTAGTGTTACAATCATAGCTAGAGTGATTTTGATTTTATTTTCCTATTTGAAGTTGATGATAGTTCTAGTAATATAAAAACGATGAAGCATATTTTATCACTCATTATGAAATATTCAGTCTATATTAAATGTAATAAAATTTATTCATGGTCAGTGAATAAGCTGATTTCACTCAGCAGCTCACAGAGATGAAGGAGGGCCACTCATTTAGCCCACTCACTAGCCAAGGTTGTCCCTCACTGATCAGGAGTGATTACATGATGTCACCTTCTAACTTCCAGGGCAAGTGTAGTGCCATGACTATGGTGAACAATAATTTTCTTTCTGTTCTCCATTCCATTAGTTCCAGC
Source organism: Carcharhinus amblyrhynchos (assembly GCF_965287045.1). Taxonomy (NCBI): domain Eukaryota; kingdom Metazoa; phylum Chordata; class Chondrichthyes; order Carcharhiniformes; family Carcharhinidae; genus Carcharhinus; species Carcharhinus amblyrhynchos. The sequence goes on along the minus strand of NC_137332.1, from coordinate 82,799,206 downwards.
TGACCCTGTGACTTTCCAAGAATGTGTGAGGGACTTAATATGGGGTCACCATCAGAAGCAATGTATTGCCACTTTGTGGCACCGTGCATTGTTACCCACATTATGCCACCCATCTGCCCGGGTACTTTGCCAGGCTGGACTCTTGGTTCTGTAATGGCGCAGCTTGCTAAAATAACCACTCGTTTCCGCTCACTCCACAGGGAAACCAGTATAGACGATATCTGTTCACCAAGGAAAGGCCCATACTCCAGGGATGGACTCTCCTCAAATCCCCACAACAGTGGCAACCTCAGCGATTCCTCCAGTGGCGAGTCACATTGCGGACTGCGGAAGAAGCGAAGTCAGTCACCCAGCCGGGTAAGGTTCGAGGACGAGTCCACGCAGGAGGCTGAAGTCCGTTACCAGCTGCGGAGGAAGTGCGGCATTGAGTACTCAATCCGCCGGGGCCCGAGGGGCTCGGTACCAAAGCCTGGCCTTCCGGTGTACGGGTTGCCCAGGAAGGAGTGCTTGCTGAAGGCTGGCTCAGGAGACACCAGTAAATTTCCCTGTAAAAACACGCAGGGACGGGCAACCTGGAGAAGTGGGAGCAACACGTTAACCAATGGAGAAAAAGTGCCGGACAGGGCAAACGCCCCTCAGTTCAACACGGCAATCTGCATTGATGGCAAGTGCAGTTCCTGTGGGTCATACATTATATCAGACTCCAAAGCTAGAAACTATGAGCCTCCTTCTTATCAGTTTCCAGACATTAGGATGCCCCAAGACAAGGAACTCTACCTGCCCAGCCGGCATGAACTTCCCCAGGATACTGCAATGGGCTTGAAGGCTAATCTGACGGTGGAGGCTGGAGAAGTTGGGCCTTTGACTCCCAGAGTCATTCCATGCTGGGTTCTTCCGTCGGAACGCAGGGTCAGAATTGAACCCATCAAGGAAACGTATATTGGAGACGTGACTTCCATTGATGATGTCTCTGTGATTGACGGTGGAGCAGTGGCTGTTTCTTGCCAAGACAACACCGCAGGTAGAAAAGGCACTAAGACCTCAGCATACTGCTATGCCATTGTGTCAGGTAGCAATGGGAGGACTACAGGCGTTTTGGAGCCAAATGCCAAAGACATTGATCATCCGAGGAGAAGCAATGGGGAGAACAGTGTCACTTTTGAACCTGGAAGCATTACAGTTGACTGTAAGTCTAAGTCTAGAAGGAAAACCATGGAGGGAAGGGGAGACTGCACCCAACAACTCCACTGCCAAAGAGAAGAGCCTGTTGAGAGCAGTCAGGAGCTCAGGAACTCTGCTGATCTCAAGGCAGTGGTCAGTGTTTGCGTGTCAAAGGACAATCACATAGCCAGTCCAAGCTCAGAGTGGGTTTCTGACATCTCTTATGGACAGCAGCTCACTCCGCACTCCCCAACCCCAACAACAGATCAAAATTCCAGGCAGAGCAGGAAGACCTCCACTGCACACGACCCTCTGCTTCCTCAGAGAAAGGATCAGGTCAAGGAGATCCCGTCTCCTCTCCATTCCCAAACCAGATCCAAGGTGCTCAGTTCACACCTGACTGACCCACAGTCTACAGGTAAGAGTTGTTGTCAACATCCACTTCTCAAAAGGCCAATGATTAACAAAGCTAACCTGATAGTCCCATCCACTTGTCAACAGAACAATCCTGTAACGGACCTTGATACCTGCCAGTCTCCTCAGTATCGCCTCATTCGCTTAGGTCCACCGGACGATGACAGAAAGCCCCCTCACTCCAATGCTGTTCCGGAAACTTCTTCCCTCCAACCTCAGCAACTGATGCCAAGTGACCACGCTGTTGCCTTGTGCACTTCAGACTCTTCCTCTTGCTGTCTGTCGAATTCTGCCATTCGACTGCCAAGGAGCACAGTGACCAGTGGCAAAGGTCAAAGTTCAGCAAACTGCAGGTCAGAGATCGGGATGAGAAGCTCACAGGTGGCCAATAAATTCATTGATCCACAAGAGGAGTTATCGTACTCTGAGTGCCATGACTCCATTGAACTTCCCAAGAACAGAAACTGTCATACCAGTGCCAGTGCAGAGACTGTCTCCTCGCCTAAAGAGCATGTTGAAAAACAGGACAATAAAACAGGTGAGTGGACAATTGGTACCATATCTACTGATTGATCAGTGCAACAACTGTATGGAGATGATGGCCTAGTTCACAGTGGCACGTACTACCTTTGGGGGTTTTGAATGGTGTACTGTATGTCTAAGATGGTGGCCAGGAAGTGGGCAGCCTGCCAGATTGGGTGAAATAGATCTAAGGAAGCAAGAATAGAAATTGCAGGGGCACTGGCCATAATCTTCCAGTCTTCTCTACACTCAGGGGAGGGACCAGAGGACTGGAGAATTGCAAATGTTGCACCCTTGTTCAAAAAAAGCTGTCAGGAAATGCCCAACAATTACTGACCAGTCAGTTTAACATCAATGGTGGGCAAATTTCCAGAAACAATAATTCAGGATAGAATTAGCAGTCACATGAAAAAACGTGGATTGATTAGGAAGAGCCAGCATGGATTTCTAAAGGGGAAATTGTATTTAACTAACTTGCTGGAGTGTTTTGAAGAGGCAAAAGAAAGGGTCAATAAGAATCATCAAATCCCAACAGTGCAGAAAGAAGCCATTCGACCCATCAAGTTGCACCGATTCCCTGACAAAATGTCTTGCCAGGCCCTCTTGCCTTCCTATCCTTGTAACCCCATTCATTTACCATGGCTAATCCATCTCACCTATTCATCTTGGGACACTAAGAGGCAATTTAGCATGGCCAATCCACCTAACCTGCACATCTTTCAATTGTGGGAGGAAACAGGAGGAAACCCGTGCAGACACAGGGAGGATGTGCAAACTCTACACAGTGACTGAGGCTGGAATCGAACCCAGGTCCTTGGTGCTGTGAGGCAGCAGTGCTAACCACTGTGCCACAGTGCCATCCATAGACCGATATCAGTAAATCCCTTTTTGTTTGTTCTGAAAGAGCATTACTGCTGGATTTCAGTGTATCCCAGAGTCAGAGCCAGGTTACAGCGTATCCCAGAGACAGTGCCGGCTTATAGTTCACCCCAAATTCAGCCATATTTTGCGTGGACGTTTATGTGGATGCCTTCATCCGTGTTTGATCAGGAAGCATCTCTATATGATGCTGTCAGGCATCCATCATTGGTGGTGCATGAATGCTGCATCTATTGCCCATCTCTAGTTGCCTTTGAGAAGGCGGTGGTGAGCTGCCTTTGTGAACCACTGCATCCATGTGGTGTAATTACATCCACCGTGCTGTTAGCGAGGGAGTTCCAGCATTTTGATCCAACAATGAACCAATGATGAAATATTTCTAAGTCAAAATAGTGAGTGACTTCCAGGTGGTGGTTTTTCCACATATTTGTTGCTCTTATCTTTTTGTGGGTTTGTAAGGTCCTGTCGAAGAAGCTTTGGTGAGTTGCAGCGGTGCATCTTGTAGATGGTACGCACTGCTACCACTGTCATTGCTGGTGGAGGGAGTGAATGTTGAAGGTGGTGGATGGGGTGTCAGTCAAGCAGGAATGCTTTGTCCTGGGTGGTGTTGAGGTTCTGGAGTGTTGTTGGTGCTGCACTCATCCAGGCAAATGGAGAGCATTCCGTCACACTCCTGATCTGTGCCTTGTAGATGGTGGACAGGCTTTGGGGAGTCAGGAATGTGAGAAACACAGCTCACAGTTAAACAATTTAGTCAAGTTCTGAAGGAGCAAGATTTTATTTGACGTTCTTGCAAGACCAGGTGTCCAACAAAATAGGCACACCTTACATAGATTTGCAGCACATTTTATACTTTTTTACAAGCATTGTAATGGTTTTTCAATGTGTTGTTCTCCCCTAATTGGTGGTCCCTGTCCCATCTATGTGTTGTCATTCCCCTATTGGCTCGAGGTGCCCCAAGTTCCCATCCCCTCTACTCTCCATCTAACAATGTCTCCTGTTATCACAAGAGTGCATTAGTAAACTCATCCATCTTATCCAACACTGTTACATGTCCAGTTCAGATTGGCGGTAATCAATCCTTTGCCAACTTAATCACTGCTGTCCCAACCATCTCAGTGACCTTTTCCCCCTTTTATGCTTAGTTGTAAAAACAACACATCTTGCAGACCATTTGCTTTTTGTAACTTGGCCTCTTACATTCCTGCAGGATGTGGTGTATGCTTCACTGCACATCACATCTCTGATGTTATCTCCACATTACAGGCAGTCTTTTTATTATCCCTAACTAATGCTGTGTTAGCAGCATCGAACCTTATGTCCTATGTTTATGACTAAACTCACAGTTGTTTCCATAATGTAGGTTATCAATGTGCCTGACTACATCCAATCTATTTAACTTTAAGCTATTTCTCTATGCTCTACAGATACATGCGTTAACAGCATCTTTACCTATTGCTCACAGGAAGTGAGTTACTTATCCAGCGTCTGACCTACTCTTGTTGCCACAATATTTAAATGGCTAGCCCATCTCAAAGCAACCCCCAGGGGAACTTTGCAAAGAAAAGTTTGTGGTGGAAAAATGGGTGAAAAAATGAATACCAGTTCCCAATCTGATGCTATACATAAGAACATAAGAAATAGAAGCAGGAGTAGGCCATCTAGCCCTTCGAGCCTGCCCCGCCATTCAATAAGATCATGGCTGATCTGAAGTGGATCAGTTCCACTTTCCCGCTTTCTCCCCATAACCCTTAATTCCCTTGTCTCTCAGAAATCTATCTACCTGTGACTTAAATATATTCAGCGAGGCAGCCTCCACCACTTCAACGGGCAGAGAATTCCAGAGATTCACCACCTTTTGAGTGAAGAAGTTCCTCCTCAACTCCGATCTAAACTGCTCCCCCCACCCTTATTTTGAGGCTGTGCCCTCTAGTTCTGCTATCCTTTCTAAGCGGGAAGAATCTCTCCACCTCTACCCTATCTGGCCCCTTCATTATCTTGTAAGTCTCTATAAGATCCCCCCTCATCCTTCTAAACTCCAACGAGTACAGGCCCATTCAGGTTTGTGCTGTATTTAGGTACGTTCGCCTACTGTTTGAGCACATTGATCAAGAACTGATGTGACAGGTGTAATCTTCATTAGCAGCTTGTATGAGGGAATTCTGCTAATGTTACGGGAAATTGCAAATGATGTGTTGCAATTAGTGCTGATTTAGTCACAGCACAGATTGCTGGCAAGAGGCCCATTTCTGACTAATGAGCTGCGGCTCACTTCCTACGGGGATGTATGTAAGAGAAACCGCTGCCCACCAACTCACGGTGTTGATGCTGCCCACCATTCAAAGCAGGAAATCCTGGCAGACCCCTCAATCTCGTCCCCCTCCACCATGTGACTCCGACTGAGGTAAGGCTCCTTTTCCTACCCGCCGCTTCACGGAACTTTGGCTCATTGCTCCCATTAGAGGAACCTTTGTGCCATCTGCAATTCTCCATTTTAAATGGATTTAAATTTAAATGGGGCTCCATTTTAAATGCCCCCACTGGCTTTGCTGATCATAACTCTTCCAGGATTACCCTCATTGTCTCCAAAACTGACCTCCAGCATCAGCGGTGTGAGAAATCTTAACTGGTATGATGCAGCATGCAACTGCATGCCACTATCATGTAAAGTGAGACTGGAGAACAGCGCTGCCCACAGCATGGTGTATAGAGTCACATAGAATCATAGAAATCCGACAGTGTAGAAAGAGGCCATTTGGCCCATTGACAATCCCACCCAGGCCCTACCCCCATATCCCTACATGTTTACCTGCTAATCCCTCTAACATACACATCTCAGGACACTAAAAGGCAATTTTTAGCATGGCCAATCAACCTAACCCACACATCTTTGGACTGTGGGAGAAAACCGGAGCACCCGGAGGAAACCCACGCAGACGTGAGGAGAATGTGCAAACTCCACACAGACAGTGACCCAAGCCAGGAATCGAACCCAGGTCCCTGGAGCTGTGAAACAGCAGTGCTGACCACTGTGCTACCGTGCCATCACATGTTAATAGACTGCTAACAGTAACAGCAACATGCATGATGATTATCTTGGAAATGTACATATTTAAAGACTAACGATAGATGGTTCATGTTTAAACTTACAAGTTTCAAGACCTAGAATCATAGGATCCATACAGTGGAGAGGGAGGTCATTCGGCCCATCAAGTCTGCACCAACTACAATCCCACCCAGGCTCTGTTCCCGTAACTCCTCATATTTATGCTGCTAATCCCCAACACTAGGGTTAATTTAGCATGGCCAGTAAACCTAACCCACACATCTTTGGACTGTGGGAGGAAACTGGAGCACCCGGAGGAAACCCACGCAGACATGGAGAGAATGTGCAAACTCCACACAGACAGTGACCCGAGGCCGGAATTGAACTCGGGTCCCTGTCACTGTGAGGCAGCAGTGCTAACCATTGTGCCACCCCGATCAACTGAGACATCAAACAAATCCATAACACATAAGTATCAAAATCAGGAAGTGCTGGGAAAACCCAGCAGATCAGGCAGCCTCTGTGGAAAGGGAAACAGGGTGAATGTTCAGAGTCTACGATCGCTCAGTATAACAGAACACATTAGAAATATAACAGGTCTCAAGGAAATAAAAGGGAGGAGGGTGGACAGAGGAAGGTCTGTGATTAGATAAAAGTTTGGAGACAATAGATAAGAGTTGGTGGGAATAACCAAAGGAAATGTTAACAGGATTGGGTAAAGAAACAAACAATGTTCCTCATGGAGGAGTGAATGGCAGAATGATGAACAAATGCCATCCAAAAAGCTAAAACAAGATTATTTTTCCTTTCACTTGCACTTTTTGGCCTTAATCTCATTATTCTCATAGTTTTGCTTGGCATGAATGGGGCAATGGTGGCATGTCTTCTATGAGGGAACATTAAGGAGGGGCTGTGTTAGAGTCACAGAGTCATAGAGGTTTACAGTATGGAAACAGGCCTTCAGCCCAACTTGTTCATGCTACCCTTTTTTTTTAAAACCCCTAAACTAATTCCAATTGCCCTTATTTGGCCCATATCCCTCTATAACCATCGTACCCATGTAATTATCTAAATGCTTTTAAAAATCAAAATTGTACCTGCCTCTACTACTACCTCTGACTGCTGTCCCTGACAAACAAGACCAGGCCTCAGCACACCCACACTCCTCTCACACTGTGTTACAGCTCATCCTGCGTGAAGAAATGAAAACCCCAGTCACAATCAGCTTGAGTCCGGTGTGCTCCTCTGAAATTGCTAGCGCGCTAATCTGGAGAGTCCGAGAGGTGAATCCGGCCTGTTAACTTTCTCTCTCCCTCCCCCACTCCCCTCTCTCCTCTCCCTCCCTCCTCTCCCCTCTCTCTCCTCTCCCTCCCCCCCCCTCCTCTCCCTCCCCCCTCTCCCCTCTGTCCTCTCCCTCTCTGTCCTCTCCCTCGCCCTCTCCCTCGCCCTCTCCTTCCCCCCTTCCCCTCCCCCTCCCTTTCTCCCGTCCCCTCCCTGTCCCCCGTCCCCCTCCCTCTCCCCTCTTCGTCCCCCCTCCTCCTTCCCTTCCCTGTCCATGCACCCCCCTTCCCCCAGTCCCTCACCCTCTCCCTCCCCGCCCCCCCCTCTCTTTTTCTCACCCCCGCCACCCTTCTCCATGATTAGAACATAGAACACTACAGCACAAACAGGCCCTTCGGCCCGCGAGTTGCGCCGATCACATCAACACCTACCAATCCATAGACCTATCTATAACCCCCAATCCCATTAGATCCCATATACTCATCCAGAAGTCTTTTAAAAGACCCCAGCGAGTTCGCCTCCACCACCACTGACGGCAGCCGATTCCATTCACTCACCACCCTCTGAGTGAAAAACTTACCCCTAACATCACTTCTGTACTTGCCTCCCTGCACCTTAAATCTGTGTCCTCTCGTAGCGACCATTTCAACCCGGGGAAATAGCCTCTGAGAATCCACCCTATCTATTCCTCTCAACATTTTATAAACCTCTATCAGGTCGCCTCTCAACCTTCGTCTCTCCAGGGAGAAGAGTCCCAGCTCCCTCAACCTATCTTCATAAGGCATGCCTCCCAATCCAAGCAACATCCTTGTAAATCTCCTCTGCACCCTCTCAATAGCTTCCACATCCTTCCTATACTGAGGCGACCAGAACTGCGCACAGTACTCCAAGTGAGGCCTGACAAGGGTCTTATAGAGTTGCAGCATTACCTCCCGATTCCTAAACTCAATCCCTCGATTAATGAAGGCCAGTACACCATACGCCTTCTTGACCACATCCTCCACCTGTGAGGCCGATTTAAGAGTCCTGTGGACCCGGACCCCAAGATCCTTCTGCTGCGGAACAATTCCAGCTTCCTCTGCTTTTTTTCCCAGACTTCCAGCAGCCGCAGCATTTTGACTTTTAGAAAATGAAGATGGGCGATTTACAAAGGATCCTCTTGTTTTTGAACGTTTTGTCCGGTTGGAGGGTGGCTGGAGAGTGCGGTTTGAGCAGCGCGTCGGGTCGATTCTGTCGGTAACCACGGGGCCATGAGAAGGTGGAGAAATGGATGTGTCGCTAACCAGTGGCCCGTGGTTAGATGGCAGATGTGGTTAAATTATAGATTATTCCAGAGGAAGGCCATTCAGCCCATTGAAAGACTAACTAACCCCACTGCTCTACTCTTTCTATGATGAAACCTTTAGGAGGACATCCAATCAGAGTTGGGGGCCCGGGTGAACAGTTGAAATTGTGGCCTAGATGTTTATTCTGTGCACTGAGTGTTATCCAAACACTGTTTTACCTCCAGTCCATTTGCTGGCCCCGTATTCTCATCGTCTTTAAATTAGAATCACAGCATCCTGACAACATTTTGTTACAGTTTCTCTCTCCCTCTTTCCTTCAAGCACAAAGACATTCCACGATGGTGAAGGTTCGGTCCCGGGACAACACTACCAGCCAGGAGGCTCCAGCTCCAGTCCTGGGGAAGCACCACAGTTTGGCGCAGCCTCCTCTGCCAGGACCGAGTGCCAGCGAGCCAGGGACCAGAGCAGGCTGCTGTGGGGAGGAGCCCAGCCACCACCTGGCCAATGGGCCTTCAGAGAACCATCAGGTATCAGGGTGAGTCTCAGTGTCACTGCACTCTCCACAGACCCGTGAGATGACATTGGCCAATCTGTTCACCCTCCCACCCTCCCTCCCGGTGTAGCCCACCCTTCCTCACTCCCTCCCTCACTCCCGGTGTAGCCCACCCTCACTCCCTCCCTCCCTCACTCCATCCCTCCCTCCCTCACTCCATCCTGGTGTAGCCCACCCTCACTCCCTCCATCCCTCCTTCACTCCCTCACTCCCTCCCGGTGTAGCCCACCCTCACTCCCGGTGTAGCCCACCCTCCCTCACTCCCGGTGTAGCCCACCCTCACTCACTCCCTCCCTCCCTCACTCCATCCCTCCCTCCCTCACTCCATCCTGGTGTAGCCCACCCTCACTCCCTCCATCCCTCCTTCACTCCCTCACTCCCTCCCGGTGTAGCCCACCCTCCCTCACTCCCTCCCTCACTCCCGGTGTAGCCCACCCTCCCTCACTCCCGGTGTAGCCCACCCTCACTCCCTCCCTCACTCCCTCCCTCCCTCACTCCATCCCTCCCTCCCTCACTCCATCCTGGTGTAGCCCACCCTCACTCCCTCCATCCCTCCTTCACTCCCTCACTCCCTCCCGGTGTAGCCCACCCTCCCTCCCAGTGTAGCCCACCCTCCCTCCCGGTGTAGCACACCCTCCCTCCCGGCGTAGCACTCCCTCACTCCCTCCCTCATTCCTAGTAAAGCACACCCTCCCTCACTCCCAGTGTAGCCCTCACTCCCTTCCTGCTCACTGTTTGGATTGTGGGACCTTTTCCCTTTCTCTGTCTGTAATGTAAAGTATTGATGAGCCTCTGTCTGTGTTAGTGTGTGTGTTAGTGTGTGCATGTCAGTGTGTGCATGTCAGTGTGTGTTAGTGTGTGCATGTCAGTGTGTGCATGTCAGTGTGTGCATGTCAGTGTGTGCATGTCAATGAATGTGTGTGTGTATTAGTGTCAGTGAATGTGTGTATTAGTATCTGTGTGTGTGTGTGTGAGTGAATATGTGTATTAGCGTCTGTGCGTGTGTCAGTGAATGTGTCTATTAGTGTGTGTGTGTGTGTGAATGCGTGTATTAGTTTGTCTGTATGAGTGTGAGCTGCATGTGACTGACACTCTGCCTTCTCATTCAGTGTCACTGGGAATAACCCTGGAGCTCAGCACGGTCCAAAGAGGCAGAAATCCAGCTCCGCCCTGCGAGCGTTCTTCTCCACGCTGGGACACAGTACAGTCAGCAAACTGAGCAGATTCCGATCGTCCAGCCTGGAGCAAATTAACAGCCGCTCAGCAGAGAATACGTCTGGGGAACTCTGCTGTGAGGAGATTCACGCCAATCTGAGGAAGACCCCCTCCCTACAGTCCCTTCGGCTGGTTTGTAATCCGGAGTACTTGTGTTCACTGAGACATAGCATTAAAATACAGAGTGGTTGTATTAAACTGGTGTTAGATCTTAGTAATACCACACAAGGAACTCTTGCCTTTATTATAATCAAGCTATAGAAGCACAGGAGAAGATAAACAGCAAGATTGACAAGTGTGACACTGAAATATATAACAAACAGGAATACCTGGGACAGGGAGACTGCGAGGTGATCTGCTGAGAGTGAAGATATTTCCTGTTGTGCAGACACCAGGACTGGGAGAGTCATAAACATCAAACAGGATCATAGGGACAGGAGGAGGCCATTCAGCCCCTTGAGCCTGTTCCAGCATTAAACTAGATGAGGGAAGACCTGAAACTTAACTCCACCTGGCTACCTGTGATCGTCACTCACTGATAAATCCCATTGGGAAGTCAAAATTTACCCTGTGAATCTGGTGAGAATGTGGAACTCGCTATCACACGGTGAAGAGCATTAATCCAACAAATAGGGGAGAAAAGAATAGAATGATATCCTGCCAGGGTGAGACGAAGAGGAGGTGGGAGGAGGCTCATGTGGAGTACAGACACTGGCAGAGAGCAGTTTGGGCTGAATGGCCTGTATCTGTGCTGTCTATTTGCTCACCTTGAATATGAACAGCACATCAGCTCCACCTGCTGGGTGTTATAAGAATAGGCAGTCTTGTTTTGGAATGGAGCCGAGTCTCAGCTACGATCACCCAGTGGTAATGTCATTTCAGTAATCTGATGATCAGTACAAGAACCCCAGTGTCCCTTTAGTCACACTGCCCAGCCTGTGCCTTGCTTGTGACTCCAGACCCTACGCACAATGTGATCAATACTCAGGGAATCTAGAGTTAACGCTGAGATTGGACTGAACCCACTTCCAGTCAGTTTGAAGGCAGCCATAGCACCCTATCACTCTTGCCCAATGCCATCCCATCTCCACTGCTGCTCAAACCCTTGTCGTTATCCCTGTCCCCTCCTGTAATCACTGACTTACATCGGAGTCAATTTTAAAATTCTCACTCTCATGTTTAAATAGTTTTTTTTTGGTCCTTACCTCTACAACCCACTGTAGTCCTCTGACCTTCCCCAAACCCTGGCCTCTGTATACCCCCTATCATCTCCCTCTCCCTGACTGACTCCACATCTGGCAGCCATGTTCTCAGTTCGGCCTCACCTTGTGAGATTTCCACCGCTCTCTCTCCCCCTTCCTCCTTTCAAACACTCATTCTACTCTTTCTATCTCCTTTTTGGTCTGAGCTCCTGTTATATTGTGCTAGGCCTCTGTGAATCGCCTCGGGAAATTAGCCGATGTTAAATATACAGGCATGTTTTTATCTGAGTCAAGGGATAAGAATGGGTGACGGAATGAGGCACAGAGCAAACTCTAATCTATCATTTCCCTATTTGGACATCGGACCATGGGAATGGGAGCAGTGAGGGGGTGATGGGGAGGAATCACTCTGACTTTGGAGGAGAAAGAATTTACATTTATATCACATACCCTTCGAACACTTCTCTGTTTATTTTTGAGTAAAGTTGCTGCTGTTATGTAGGAAAACACCTCCAATTTGTGCAGCACGGTAGCACAGTGATTAGCACTGCTGCTTCACAGCTCCAGGGACCCTGGTTCAATTCCGGCCTCGGGTCACAGTCTGTGCAGAATTTGCACATTCTCCCTGTGTCTGCCTGGTTTCCTCCGGGTGCTCCGGTTTCCTCCCATAGTCCAAACACTTGTGGGTTAGGTGGATTAGCTGTGGCAAATTGGCCCTTAGTGTCCAAAGATGTCTCAGTTAGGCAGGATTAGCCATGGTGATCCTTGTATTCAACTTTCTAATCTTGTTTACCCTGTGCTAATTTGCTTGTGGATCAGTAAGTAATCCAGAGATCATCACCTTTGTGGTTCTGCTTTTTTAGTAAAGCCCCTAGCTGCTCATAATCCCTTAGCTGCACCTCTTCCTTGGTCCTGCGTACCCACATGGACCATGACAACTGCATCCTCCCCCTCTCATTGCAAGTTCTTTCTTTCCCCTCAGCAGATGCCCTTAATCCTGGCACCAAATAAATATCATAGCCATCAGCACTCAAGAATATAGATCCTTCTAACTATAATATCCCCTACTACAACTACATTTATTTTTACTCGTCCCCACGTGATTGGCAATCTGATCCATGGTGCCGAAGTCAGTTTGCTCATCCTCCCTGCAGCCCCCACCCTCGTCCGCACACACTGCAAGTACTTCGGACCTATTGGTCAAATAACAAGGCCTGCATCTCCTGCATTACTCCCTTTTGGGTCCGTATTCCTGCCTCTCTCTCAATCTGACCGTCCTGTTCCTGACCATTGACCAAGCGTGAAGTACCTTGCCTAAGATATGTGACTCCCCCTGGTGTCTGGTAACTTTGCCCTTCCCCAATGCATTGCAATGTCCGGAGCTCAGACTCCAACACATCAACTCTGAGCCCAAGTTCCTCGAGCTGCAGACTCAGAAACCAGATCAAACCATAAGTAGACTCCACTTACATGCAGAAGTAGTTTCCATCAGACTGGTGTTCACCAGACCCCACATATCACAGCTGCAACACATCACCTGCCCTATCGTGTTTTACTTAATTAAATTTCAATTTTGGAATATCACCCAATGATTATCCTTTGTTATGCTATGGCATTTAATTAGGTTTCTGTAACTTCATCAAAAATTTCAGCTAGATTAGCCTGCCTGCTGTACAGCAATTGTACAAAGTACTGGTGAGGCCACACCTAGAGTACGGTGTACAGTTTTGGTCCCCTTATTTAAGAAAGGATATATTAGCTTTGGAGGGGGTGTGGAGAAGGCTGACCAGGTTGATTCACCAAGAGTTAGCTTATGATAAGAGATTGAGTAGACTGGACCTGTACTCATTGGAGTTTAGAAGGTTGAGGGGAGATCTTATAGAGACATGTGAAATAATGAAGGGGCTAGACAGGATAGGAGCAGTGAGATTATTTCCACTTATAGTGGAAACAAGAATTAGGGGGCATAGCCTCAAAATACGGGGGAGTCAATTTAGAACAGAGTTGAGGAGGAACTTCTTCTCCTAGAGGGTGGTGAATCTTTGGAATTCTCTGCCCACTGAAGCAGCAGAGGCTACCTCGTTAAATGTGTTTAAGTCACAGGTAGATAGATTTTTAACCAATAATTAAGGGTTATGGGAAGTGGGAGGGTAAGTGGAACTGAACCCACTATCAGATCAGCCATGATCTTATTGAATGGCGGGGCAGGCTCAAGGGGCTAGATGGCCTACTCCTGCTCCTATTTCTTATGTTCTTTTACAAATCTGGTTAAATAACTTAAAGCTCTCAGAGTGCAGGGTTAATTTTTCTTTTTCTTGGCTTCCAAAACCTTACCCATCACTGATGTTAAACTGACTGACCTGTAGTTGCTAGGATTGTTGTCAGATTTGCCACTCTCCAATCCTTCGGCACTTCCTCACAGAGGGAAGATTGAAAGACACAGAGGGAAGATTGAAAGATTATGGCAAGCTCTTCCACTCTCTGAACCCCTACTTGTAAGCCATCTGTACCAGGGGAACTATCCATGCTAAGCAAGAGCATTCTTTCCAGTACCTCCTCCATTTCAGCTTTCACACTATCTATTGTCTTTGCTATCTCCGCTTCCATCGATATTTTGTCATATCCCTCCTCCTTAGTAAACACTGATACAAAGAACTGGTTCGGTATTCCAGCCTTGCCCTGTGCCTCTAAGCATGGATCACCTTCTTTGTCCCTAGGAAGACTTTCTCCATCTCCAACTACAATTTACATGCCGTAAAAAGAGTTTTGGATTCCGTTTTATGTTGATTGGCATTCTATTCTCATATTTTCTTTTTGCCTGTCATATTTTTCTCTTCACTTCCCTTCGTAACCTATTATATTTGTCCTGGTTCTCACTTGAAGAATTCACATGACGTGCATCATACTTTTTAAATTCTTAATCTCTATCTCATCATCCAAGGTGCCCTGTTTTTGGCTCCCTCTCCTTTCATCCCAGTTTGAATGTACCTTGCCTGGCCTGAAGTATCTCTTCCTTAAAGACCACCCATTGTTCCATTACTGTTTCTCCTTGCAGTCTTGCGTTCCATTTTACTCTCAGTTAGATCCTTTTTCGTTGTATTGAAATGAACCCTGTTTTAATTTAGTAGTTCTATATTAGATTGTTCCTCGCTGTTCTCCATTACTATGTTAAATCTTATGATACAATGATCACTGTTTCTCAAATGCTCCCCCACAGACTGAGTCCACTTGGTCCATCTCAATTCACAGCACCAGATTCTTTCTAGTTGGGTCAAGAACATATTGATCAAGGAGGTTATCCTTTTTAAGTTTCAGTTTATTAATACTGTGGCACAGTAGTACAGTGGTTAGCACTGCTGCTTCACAGCTCCAGGGACTTGGGTTCAATTCCTGGCTTGGGTCACTGTCTGTGTGGAGTTTGCACATTCTCCAATTGTCTGTGTACATTTCTCCGGGTGGTCCAGTTTCCTCCCACAGGCCAAGATGTGCGGGTTAGGTTGATTGGCCATGCTAAAATTGCCCCTTAGTGTCCTGAGATGCATAGATTAGAGAGATTAGTGGGTAAATATGTGGGGATATGGGGGTAGGGCCTGGGTGGGATTGTGATCGGTGTAGACTCAATAGGCCAAATGGCCTCTTTCTGCACTGTAGAGTTTCTATGATTCTAATTAGTGTCACACCTTAACACTGCAATTAAGTTACTGTGAAAATCTCCTCATTGCCACACTCCAGTGCCTGTTCGGGTACACTGAAGGAGAATTTAGCATGGCCAATCCACCTAACCGACACGTCTTTTCAACTGTGGGAGGAAACGAGCATTCGGAGAAAATCCATGTAGACACGGGAAGAACATGCAGACTCTGTACAGACAGTGACCAAAGCTGGGAATCGAACCCAGGTTCCTGTCTCGCTGTGAGGCAGCAGTGTTAACCACTGTGGCACCATGCCATCCATCTGAACATACTTCAGAAATTCCAACCTCTCCTTATCTGCTACTCTAACATTATCCCAATCGGTATTTGGGGAAGTAAAGTCCCTCAGTATCGCCACTTCTTGTCTGTCATTTCCCTGCAGATTTGATTTCTCTTTCACACCAATCTAAAGCCTTTGGAATGCCCCAAGTTGAGGGAAACTTTTACTTCTGAACTCCAACCAAATGGATTCTGATCTTGTCCCTTCAAAGATATCTTGTCTTTCCATCATTGGAAAAGTTCTGGAGAAGGTGCAGGAAAAAAACTTCACCCTCCAGAAGATGCAACTCTTGGGAAAGGCCTGATAGAGGCCTTTAAAATTGTGAATGGCTTTGACAGGGAGGCGGGACAGGGAGTAACATTCCACTTTTGAAGGAATCCAGAATAAAGAGACACAAGTCTGAAGAGATCACACCAAGGTGTTTTATGGAAGGTTTGGTGAAAGCGTGACTGAGAACAGAGGGAGACAGGGGATAGGATGGGAAGGGGTCATTAGAGTGCAAGGAGTCTTGTATGCTATATAATCACCAAGACCAGTTAGGCCATAAGCCCTATTTCTGTGCTGCACTATTCAGAGGGAGCAGAGCTGGGATATTTAACTTGGAACAAGTTCAGATTGGAGAGAAGTTAGAGGCTGACAATGTCCCAGCCATTAGCTGCTGAATGATACATTATTCATCTTGATGAGATAGGAAAAACACTTTTTCGTGTTGCTATTGTGCTGCTGAATGTTCTGTCTGTGCTTGAGAGGCAGTCTTATAGAATTGCAAATGTGAGGTCCAGAACAGTTTCAGTAAATCTTTCCCATCCATTCTTGACATTCCACGGGGATCTCTAGGGATGTCTTCACTGAATTCCACATTGAAACCTTCCAGAAAACTGGTCAACTAGTAATACCAGATATCAAATGACTTGTAGCAGCCATCTTTAGTGAGTGCCTGTTTCCTTTTTATAAGTCCTTAATAAACAGCTTGAGCAGCTGATGTATTAGCGATTAATATCACTCATGCACAAGGTACATTATTGTGGCAGTGGCTCAGATACTTGGCTCAGAAACAGTTATATATTTAGCCAGAAACATTTAACATTAGAACCACATGAGCATAGAACATTGATCCTTTATATGTTTTCCTAGCTGACTCTCTCTCTACTGGTAAAGTGTGTATGGAAGCCACAAGTGGACAGAATGCACAATGCAATTGTCAATAAACTACAAACTTCTGATCAGTCCCTGATTCCAAAGTAAATGGGAATTTCTGGCTGGGAGGCAGAGAAATGTCAGTTCTCATAACTATTGTGAAGTGTAAGAGGTAACGAGCCTCCTGGCGTCTTGCTTGATAGCTCCAGGGAACGAGGAAAGAATTTTCCAGTGTTTGTCCTGAATTGAACGTTGAATTTCTCTTTACTCCTTAATCCTGTCAGTGATGTTGGGACTGGGGGGGGTGGGGGGGTGCAGGAGGTTTCACTGACCAATAACTCATTGGCATTAATGATTCTGCTGCCCAATAATAACATGAAAAGGATGTGATTGGGGGGGGCGTGGGGGGTAGAGGAGATTCACTAGGACATTGCCTGGGCTGGAGTGTTTCAGTTATGCAGCGGGGCTGGTTAGGCTGGGATTGTTTTCCTTGGAGCAGAGAAGGCTGAGGGGGGAACCTGATTGAGGTGTACAAAATTGTGAGGGACATAGATTGGGCAGATAGGAAGATACTTCTCCCCTTAGTAAAGGAGTCAACAACCACAGGACATAAGGTAAGGTAAGGAGATTTTGAGGGGATTTGAGAAAAAAAAATTCACTCAGAGGGTGGTGGGAATTTGGAACTCACTGTCTGAAAGGATGGTAGAGGCGGGAACTTCACAACATTTAAGCAGCATTTAGATAAGCAGTTGAAATGCCACAGCACACAAGGCTATGGACCAGGTGCTGGGAAATGGGATTAGGATAAATAGGTGTTTGATGTCCGGCACAGACATGGTGGGCTGAAGGGCCTCTTTGTGCTGTGAAACTCAAGTGATCGGAAATGCAGGGAATGGCTGGATAAGTGTAGTTCTGTTATCTCCCACTAGGTGTCCCCATTGGCTCAGTTGAGGAAAGCTTCATCGTTTCAGTCTCTTCACTTCCAGAAGAAGAAGAATCGATATAGTTCATACCTGGTGGGGGAGTCGGCAGAGAGCGGCCTGGCACACAGGTAGGCTGGTGATGGAAAAACAACAGGATTGTTGCGATGGGCAATTTTAACTTCCCTAATATAGACTGGGATTTCTTTAGTGCCAGAGGCTTGAACAGGGCAGAGCTTGTTCAGTGTGTCCATGAGTGCTTCTTGAGGCAATGTGTAGTTATTCCAACTCGGGAAGGGGCCATCTTAGACCTGGTTCTGGGAAATGAGCCCAGACAAGTGATTGATGTTTCAGCGGGGAATCATTTGGGAACAGTGGTTACAATTCTATAAGTTTCAAGTTATAAGAACATAAGAAATAGGAGCAGGAGTAGGCCATCTAGCCCCTCGAGCCTGCCCCGCCATTCAATAAGATCATGGCTGATCTGATAGTGGTTCAGTTCCACTTACCCGACTGCTCCCCATAACCCTTAATTCCCTTATTGATCAGGAATCTATCTACCTGTGACTTAAACATATTCAACGAGGTAGCCTCCACTGCTTCAATGGGCAGAGAATTCCAAAGATTCACTACCCTCTGAGAGAAGTAGTTCCTCCTCAACTCTGTTCTAAATTGACTCCCCCTTATTTTGAGGCTGTGCCCTCTAGTTCTTGTTTCCTTTCTAAGTGGATATAATCTCTCTGCCTCTACCCTGTCTAGCCCCTTCATTATCTTGTATGTCTCTATAAGATCACCTCTCAGCCTTCTAAACTCCAATAAGTACAGGCTCAAGCTACTCAATCTCTCCTCATAAGCTAACCCCCTCATCTCCGGGTATCAACCTGGTGAACCTTCTCTGTACTCCCTCCAAAGCCAATATATCCTTTCTTAAATAAGGGGACCAAAATTGTACGCAGTACTCTAGGTGCGGCCTCACCAGTACCTTTCATAATTGCAGAAAGATCTCCCTGCTTTTATATTCCACCCCGCTCGTGATAAAGGTCAACATCCCATTCGCCTTCTTGATCACCTGCTGCACCTGCAGACTGGGTTTTTGTGATTCATGTACAAGGACCCCCAGGTCCCTCTGCACAGCAGCATGTTGTAATTTTTCACCATTTAAATAATAGTCCGTTTTACTATTATTCCTTCCAAAGTGGATAACCTCATACTTGCCAACGTTATACTCCATCTGCCAGATCCTCACCCACTCACTTAGCCTATCCAAATCTCTGTGCAGACTTTCTGCGCCCTCCACGCAATTCGCTTTCCCCCTCATCTTTGTATCATCAGCAAACTTTGTTACCTTACACTACCCTACCCTACGCTACAAGTTACTTGTAGAGAAGGATAGAAGTAGTTCCAGAGTGAAAGTACTAAACTGGGGGAAGGCTAACTACGACAGCATTAAGCGGGAGTTACGGAATGGAGACTGGAGGCAGCTGTTTGAGGATAAATCCACATCCGATATGCGGGAGTGTTTTAAAAGTTAGCTGTTAACTATTCAGGACAAGTATGTCCTTATAAAAATGAAGGATAATGATGGCAAGATTCGGAAACCTTGGATGACAGGTGAGCTTAGTAAAGAAGAAGAAGGAAGCATACATAAATTTCAGGAAATTAAAAACAGATAAGGCACTTGAGGAATACGAAGATAGCAAGAAAGAGCTTAAACAGAGATTTAGGAGAGCTAAAAGAGGCCATGAAATGTCCATGGCAGGCTGGATTAAGGAGAATCCCAATGCTTTTTTATGCGTATGTAAGGAGGAAAAGGGTAGCTGAGGAAAGGGTAGGTCCACTCAATGACAGTGGAGGGAATTCGTGTGTGGAAGCAGATGAGGTGGGTG
This sequence comes from Carcharhinus amblyrhynchos, assembly GCF_965287045.1. Taxonomy (NCBI): domain Eukaryota; kingdom Metazoa; phylum Chordata; class Chondrichthyes; order Carcharhiniformes; family Carcharhinidae; genus Carcharhinus; species Carcharhinus amblyrhynchos. The sequence continues at coordinate 82,779,732 of NC_137332.1, read as the reverse complement.
AGGTCCTTAATGAGCACTCTGCATCAATATTCATAAAGGAGAAGGAAGTGTTGGATAGTGAGTGTAGAAAAGAGGCTGTTGACAATCTAGGACATGTTGAGATAAAAAGGAAGGAGATATTGAAGGTTTTGAAAAACATTAAGGTGGACAAGTCCCCAGGGCCAGATAAGGTTAATTCCAGAATACTGAAAGATGCAAGGAGAGAAATTGCTGAAGCCTTGCCCAAAATCTTTGTATCCTCTTTAGCCATGGGCGAGGTACCAGAGGATTGGAGGGTAACTAACATTGTTGGTCTGTTTAAGAAGCACAGAAGAAACAATCCAGGAAATTACAGCCTTACATCAGCAGTGGGGAAGTTATTGGAGAAGATTCTTAGGGACAGGATGTACTCGCATCTGGAAGAGAATAGGCTTATTAGCGATAGGCAGCATGTTTTGTGAAGGGGAGGTCATGTCTCACAAACTTGATTGAGTTCTTTGAGGAAGTGACAAAGAAAATTGACCAGGGCAGAGCAGTGGATGTTGTATACATGGACTTTAGTAAAACCTTCAATGAAGTTCCTCATGGCAGGCTGACACAGAAGATGAAGTCATATGGGATCTGAGGTGACTGATAAGATGGATACAAAACTGGCTTGGGCATAGAAAGCAGAGAGTAGCAGTGGAAGGGTACTTTTCTAATTGGAAATCTATGACAAGCAGTGTTCCACAAGAATCAGTGCTGGGGGTATCTGTTTTATAGGGGTCTCTATATTCATACATATAAATGATTTGGAGAAAAATGTAGGTGGTCTGATCAGTAAGTTTGCAGACGATACAAAAATTGGGGAAATAGCAGATAGTGAGGAAGATTGTCAGAAAATATAGTAGGATATAAATCAGCTGGAGACCTGGGCTGAAAGATGTTAGATGGAATTTAACCTGGACAAATGAGAGGTGGATGCAATTTGGAAGGTCTACTGCAGAAGGAAAGTTTACAGAAAATGGTAGAGCTGTTAGAAATATTAGTATTCAGAGGGATCTAGACATGCAGATCCACAGCTCCCTGAAGGTGGCAACTCAGGTGGACAAGGTGGTCAAGAAGGCATATAGCATGCTGGCCATCATTGGCCGGCGCGTTGAGTATAGGAATTGGAAATTCATGTTGCTACTGTAAAAGATTTTGGTTGGGCTGCATTTGGAAAACTGTGTATAATTTTGCTTGCTATACTACCAGAGGGATGTTGATGCATTAGAAAGGGTGCAGCAGAGATTTACCAGGATGTTGCCTGGTTTGGAGGATATGGACTATGAAGAAAGATTGAACAAACTTGGATTGTTTTCATTGAAGATGAGGTGGGAACCTAATAGAGATTTACAAGATTATGACAGGCTTGGATAGAGTGGATAGAGAGAGTTTTTTTTTACTAGGGCCAAAGCGTCAATTACTCAGGGACACAGGTTGAAAGTGAGAGGGGAAAAGTTTAAAAGAGATATAAGGGGCAAGTTTTAACACACAGGGTGATGAATGCCTGGAAGTGATGGTGGAAGCAGATTCTATAAAATTGTTCAAGAGGCATCTGGATAGATACATGAATAGGTAGGGAATAAAGGGATATGGACCACATGGAGACAAGGAAATATTAGATTCAAGAGGCATTTGTGAAGGCACAGACATGGTGGGCCGAAGGGCCTGTTCCTGTGCTGTACTGTTCTTTGTTCTTTATGGCAATCAGGGTTAAGCAATGGTGAAGGGGTGGGACAGGCAAGGATGAAATGGGAGCCTCAGTGAACTGCCTCTATCCCTGCCAATATATCTCTGCCGCTATTGAATGAAGACCAACAACCTTCCGAGATCCCTGACCTCTCCCAATTTTTATACTTGCCCAGTTTTAATTTCAATTTTATGACCCCTTGTTCTGGAGCTCCCCTCCACCCACCGCCCCCCCCCAACTCTTTCCATGACTTGAAGAAATTGTATCTCTCTGTCTAACCCTGTCAAGTCCATTAGTCATCTTACATAGCTCAGTGAGACCGATCATCTATCTTCAAGGAAAGCAAGCCTAGTCCCTCAAAACGTAGCTCCCTCAGCCTCATGACATTTTTAAAAATACCATTCGAGGGAGGTGGGTGTTACTGGCATTTATTGGCCCTCCCTCAGTGCCCTTGAGAGGGTGATGGTGAGCCGCTGCCTTAGACCGCTGACTGTCCATGTGGTGAAGGTGCTCCCACAATGTTGATATCACCCAATCCAAGCTGCAAGACCTCCGTGGTGGGTTTTTTTTTAACACAGCTTTACTGTAACAGCCTATCATTTATTTTAATGTTCTTACCCCGGCATCATCCACAATTCCATTTTGACCAATTCTAACCCACTCTTTCCCAGAAACTGGATGGCTGTTATGGGCTGAAGTTTGAGCTGTTGTATCTCTTGTAGCTTTGAGACCAGATGGTGAGAGCTGACTGGTTAGCATTGGCTGGAGAAGTTTTGTTTTTAACCTGGGGTATATTGGAGTAGAATATTTTCCCAAGGGGAACGTCCGAGCTGTAACTCAACATGGGGTTGAGAATTTTCTGAGAGGGTGTTTCCTCCTCCTAACTCCAGCTCTGATTGGCTGATGCTTTTTCCCCTTTGGAGTGATCCATGCTATTTGTTATCTATTTAAATAGTCCCTTTAAGAGTCAGTCACATGATTCAATGGTTTTGTCGTTAGGATGTTGCACAAGCTGCTGTTTTGGTTTCAGTTTTTCTGTAACAGCAGCAGCTCCTTTTAATAAATCTGTTCTTGTAAGTTTGAATCTTCATGTGCAAACCACATCTTTCTCCTGTTGTTGAAAACCCACAACCCTAAAACATATTTAGAGCATTACAATATTGGTATCAGCTATGATAGCACTTTAACCTCTTAGTCAGGAGGTTGCAGGTTCAATTCCCACCTTGGAGATTTGAGTCTAGAATCCGGGCTGCAGTTCAGAATATTTAATCAGGAGGGCTGCATTGTCAGAATATTAAATGAAAGTAAAAGATCCTGTGTTCTCCTGGGTAACCTGGTCAAGATTTACCCTCAAACAATGTCACAAGAAAGCAAATCACTCTCACCTTACTGTTTTGTCTCTACATAACTTCACATGATGGGAGCTGCCGTTACTGGGGACAGGCGCTCAACCCTGCTGGGGTTTCTTCAGCTCTGTATCCAGAGGCAGGCCTGACACAGAACCATGACGGGCAGGACACGGAGAATGGTCACAGAAGGCAGGTCAGGATCAAACCCCATGCTACTAGCATCAATCTGATCCACATCAGCCAGCCAGGCAACTGGACCAAAACCCAAGCTCCACAGCCAGGGACGCAACCCACTACTCCATAGACCTCCCATGCTAAGACTAGTAGCTAACAAATCCCCTTACTCAATGAAAGGCAGGAGCATCACAGGCCTAATCAGTTCACTCTGACCACTTACTTTAATTATTTCTTCTTAAGTTTCTCTCTTCAGAGTGCTGATTCCTCCAGACAAGAGGAAGGCTCACCACCACGTTCTGTCAGGCGTTAGGGATTGACCAATAAATAACAGTGAGGCCTACATCCTAAAATTTTAAAAATATCACAAGGCTTAGAGAACCTCTAAAGACAGGTTGTTTAGACTAGGCTTGCTTTGCAGTGAGATTAGAAAGATTGAGCTGGTGACCGAATTGAGGGTTTATGATGTGGGAAATTTGGAAGCCAGTTCATGCCCAGCAAGCTCCCACAATGAGATAATGACCAGGTAATCATTTAGTGACGTTAATGAGGGATAAATATTGTTCAGGGCATCAGGGGCAAACTCACCAGCTTTTCCTCCTATAGTGTCATGGGATGTTTTACATCTGCCTGAGAGGGCAGAGGAATCATTGTTTTATCATTTCATCGGAAAGACAGCACTTCTGACAGTGCAGCACTCCCTCAGTACTGCACTGGAGTGTCAGCCTGAGTCACGCACTCAAGTCTGGAGGCAAGTCTGAACCCATGATCTTTGGATTCCAGGGCAAGAGTGTGACCTGTCACACCAGGAGTGACCAGGAGTTTCTGTTGACCTGTGTTACTGGGGAATCGGACAGAATGTGATGGGCCATCCTTCCGTTCTTCCACTTCATTTCCTAGAGATTTCAAAGGGAACAAAGGTCTGAAGTGTGACAGGAAATGATGTAACTGTGCCAGTGTGGGTCTGCGTCTGTAGGAGAGGCACCAACATAATTGTGTGGGTCTCTCTCACAAGGTAATGTTCAGTTGGGAGGGTCTCCACAGAGTATTGGAGGCGGGTGTAGTTGTGTTGTGACATGTATGCTTCATGCAAATGCCTTCCTTTTATTATTGACAGTGAGGCCAAGCCTTCTGGACACAGGCCAATCACATCCCTCAGCACGGAAGATATTGGCCCGCCCAATCAGCTAAGGGCTATCGGTCAGGTGACGCAGACATTCACTGACGCCAGCTTCATGCTTGAGCTGTCCAAACCGGCCCATGGACCCTTTGGATTTCTTATCTCCAGATCGTGTGGACGTGAGTACGGGCATGTGGAGTTTAGCCTTTGTTAATGGTTTCTTTTCATTTATAGGACCAACTGTTAGCTATGAATGGCCTGAAGTTTGCTTAACACTGACCCTTTCCACTACTGGAACCTTACTGGGAAGTGTGTTCCACGAATGTGGAACAGGAGTAGGCCATTCAGCCCCTTGAGCTCATTCTGCCGTTCAGTTCAAACTTACATACTCAAGTTGTCAGCATGTTTCTGAGAAAGGACGTTCTGACGAAATTCTGGGGCTGATGTTCCACTCAGAACTTCAGGTTATTATTTGCCTTCTCTCTCAGATTCCACACACAGCCTGTAGAAGGACCAGCCCCTCCCAAAACATCGCAGTTCTTTGCTACATGGTCTGATTAGTCCTCTAACCCCAATTTAACTGTCGACATCTAGGAGGTTACCATTGACAAAAAATTGAATTGGACTAGCCTTATAAATACTGTGGCTTCAAGAGAAAGTCAGGAATTCTGCAGGCAGTAACTCATCTCCTGACTCCCCAAACTCTGTCCACTGTCTATAAGGCACAGGTCAGGAGCGTGATGGAAGATTCTCCAGTTGCCTGGATGGGTATAGCTCCAGTAACAATCAAAAATCTTGACACCATCCAGGACAAAGCAGCCGGCTTGATGGACACCCCATCCGCAAACACTTAATCCCTCCATTACCGATGCACAGCCACAGCAGAGTGTACCACCGACAAGATGCCCTACATGAACTCACCAATCTTCCTTAGATGACACCATCTAAGTCCACGACCACCACCATCTAGAAGGACATTGGGAACACCACACCTTGGAGGTTTTCCTCCAAGCCAGTCACCATCCTGATTTGGAAATATAGCATCGCTCCATCACTGTTGCTGGGTCAAAATCCTGGAACTCCCTCTCCCACAACACTGTGGGTGCACCCATGCCTCAGGGACTACAGCGGCTAAAGAGGCGGCTCACCACCACCTTCTCAAGGGCAACTAGGGATGGGTAATGAATGCTGGCCCAGTCAGTGATGCTCACAGCCCAGAGTAAATATGTATTTATAAAACTAGTCTTTTCATTTATATACATTGTGTAGATATATATTAAAATATTCACCACAGTTATTTCAATTGAATTGTTTGTGGTTCCATATGTAAATATAACAGGAACCAAAATGACAGTGAGGTGAATGCTCAGTTGATTTGCTTTTGATGTTGATTTATCTGTGTGAGGAATCTTGGTAAAACGTCTGACAACACCAGGTTTTAGTCCAACCGATTTATTTGATAGTAAACTCACAAGCTTTCGAGGGGACTCGGTAAATACTCTTGCAACTCGGCCAACATTGTCTACCTGATACGTTGCAAGAAAGGATGTCCCGAAGCATGGTACGTTGGGGAGACCATGCAGACGCTACGACAACGGATGAATGAACATCGCTCGACAATCACCAGGCAAGACTGTTCCCTTCCTGTTGGCGAACACTTCAGTGGTCACGGGCATTCAGCCTCTGACCTTCGGGTAAGCATTCTCCAAGGCGGCCTTCACGACACACAACAGCGCAGAGTCGCTGAACAGAGACTGATAGCCAAGTTCCGCACACATGAGGACGGTCTCAACAGGGATCTTGGGTTCATGTCGCACTATCTGTAACCCCCGTGACTTGCCTGGGTTTGCAAAACCTCACTCACTGTGCTGTCTGGAGACAATACACATCTCTTTAACCTGTGATCAGTGCTCCTTCCACTCACATTGTCAGCCACTTCAGGTCTTGAACAGCAGGTTAGGTGTAAAGATTCGCATTCTAATCAGTAATCTGTAAACTGTCTGTGCTTTATATGCTCTGTCTGAGGCCAGAACTCTCCATTCACCTGACGAAGAGGGAAACCTCGAAAGCTTGTGAGTTTACTATCAAATAAATCGGTTGGACTAAAACCTGGTGTTGTCAGACTTTTTACTGTGTTTACCCCAGTCCAACGCCGGCACATCCACATCATGAGGAATCTTGGCCAGGCACCTAGAGATCTCCCTATTCTCTTCCTATTAATATGTTTGAACTTCTGCATCTCCCAGATCTGGAATTTTAAACATCCTATGCTACTCGTCTTGCCTTTGATGAGTTTGCTGTGCTTCATCATGGTGCTGACAAACTTTCCCTCCAGCTTCTCCCTCCTCCCCTTACCCCTTGTACATTCTACACTACCATTGACCCATCCCGCCCATTTAATCCCCTCCCACGCCCCATGTACACACTATACCTGCATAATCTAAATTATCCAGCTACCTTTACAGCCAAATAGATTCCTTACTGACCAGGAGCCTGACCTTGTGTGAAATTGTTTTACAACCAGATACTCATGTACCATATTTTATTTAGCATTAGCAATTACCATAAGGAAAGGGAACAGGAATAGGCCATTCAGCCCTTCGAGCCTGCTCTGCTATTTAATAAGAGCACCCATAATGTAACACCGCATCTACTTTCCTGGCTTCTCTCTGTAACCCTTAATTCCCAACTGATTAAAAAAACCATTAATCTCAGCTTTGAAAATATTCAAGGACCCAGCCTCCCCACCTTCCTGGAGTAAAGCATTCCAAAGATTCACCACTCTTGGGAGAAGAAATTCTTCCTCAAATCTGTCTTAAATCAGCACCCTGTAATTCTGTAATCTATGTCCTCAGATCCTACACCACACACCCCCCCCCACCACTCCTCGCCCCAAAGTGGAAACATCCTCCCAACATTTACCCTAGCTAACCCCCTAAAAATGTTATATGTTTCAATCATTTCACCTCTCATTCTTCAGACCTCCAGGGGGTACAGACCCAATTTGTTTAATCTTTCTTCATACGGCAGTCCCTCCATACCCCGGATCAGCCTAATAAACCTTCTCTGTACAGCCTTCAGTGATATCCTTAAATAAGGGGACCAAAACTGTACAGAGTATTCTAAATTTGGCCTCATTAGTACCTTGTACGATTGCAGCAACACCTCTTCACTTTCATACCAGTATAAAACCACCCACTCCCCATTGTCCCATCAATGCCAGCGTATGACCCATGCCCATCCTGAATGGCCCCTCCTATTCTCCATTGCCAACTCACACTCAATCCCTATGGCTCCTTGTAGCTCCCATATTGACCTAATGCCACCTTATGCAAATCCACCCATCACCACCCTTTGATGTTACACCCTCTGTGCCAATTCACACAGTATCCACCATAGACAGACTTCATGGGCATGTTAAGATAAAATAAAGTTCTAACAATGCATAACAACATGTTATGGTATTAGAAAACATTAAATGCACTCAAGTCTCTAATCCCTTATAGAAATAGGCAAATCAGAGCCAGCTACCTCTTTGAGCTGTCAATCAAACTGTGAACTTAGGACCCCCTACTAAGATAATGATAGGGATAATGTGGAAAATAGCCAAACATTAATTAATTATAACATAATGATATCCCTTGGGGTAATGTGAACAAACGTAACTGTGAGAAAAGATTTTTTCAACTCTCAATGACATAGGCAGTCTATTTTTTTCATTTTAATGGGCTGATGATTTAAACAATTTCACAGCTCAAGTGATTTTTGACCTCTCACTGATACATGCAGCCTGTTTATTTTAACTTTAAAGGGCTGGGGATCTGAGTACCTTTATAGTTGGACAATCTACAGAACTTATCCACCCTTCAACAGCATTTATGTTTACTCCATAAATGCGCAACTCCTATACTCTGGGAAAAATCCCTAGCTCCAGTGAAAATGGGGTCTGATCAACCTCAGGACTGAGTTCAGATGGCCCTGCTGAACTTTGGTGAATCACATGAGGGAAACTTCTTTCTCACAACCGGTGAGAATGGGATCCATTGGTAATGCAGGAGGAACTTAAGGATCTGTGTATGACCTACCATTTTTAACGGTCTGTGGATTCTCCACAACTCAGTGAAAATCCAGGGCTTTGCCTGTGCATTTTTTACAAAGTTAATTTATACATTTTTCTTCTTCCCCCCTCCCCCACCAAACCACCACCTCTAGGTTTATTTATTCACCAAATGGCAGACCAGAATGCTGAGAAACTGTACGCTGGATTGCTGGAACTGGGGGATGAAATTCTGGAGGTCAATGGGGAACGTGTTGAAAATCTCAGCTTCAGTGAGGTGAATAGTCTGATGTTACAGGACAGCACCGTGTCTCTTTGGATCAGAAGACATAATCGAGCCAAGCGGCAACGGGAACCCTCACAGTAATAACGAGTGGCTTGGATTTACAGTCACGGCAAGCTGTTCATTCAAAGTACTAGCAGGGTCGACAACAAACAGACGCACAAGGATAAAAATCATATTTGACCTGACCACACACCATGGTGCTTCTAAATCCAGTATTTACCCGGATTTGTCTTCATACCTAGAACATGGGTGAGGGGCAGTAGCAGTGGCCGTTCTGGGTGCCCTAAGACTCTGAGTAGCATCAAAGTTGAACATCCTTGTCACACAAAACTTTTTTTTAACAGTCAACCTCTATCTATGACTCACAGCAGTGCTGTGTTCATTTACACGGGTGACTCCTTTTCCTGATCTCCGGAACCTTCTTCAATGCCTGACTGAACAGATAAATCTGATTTCTCTATGGTGAACATCACCTTCTAATTCTGTAGAAATTGGATTATTATTTTCTCCCCATTCAGACAGACCCGTTCATTTCCCAAGCGCACTTTGTTACCAAAAGAGAAAATGGTGGAAAATCTCAGCAGGTCTGGCAGCATCTGTGAGGAGAGGAAAGAACTGACGTTTGGAATCCAGATGACCCTTTGTCAAAGCTCCTTCTGTTACTTTGTTACTCCCATAGCATCAGGGAGTTTAATGGACCCAGTGTACTGAGAATCTCAAACATGGAATGGACCAGGATTGTACCTTCCTCACAGACTACATTAATGACTAAGTTAATTGGGGAATTAGTGTTGGACCAAAGCTCTGAGCCTTTTTCCTGTCAGAAGGTTTACTGTCAACTGGTTTACTGTCAACCATCACTTTGCCATCCTTTCCAATTGATCTTCACACACTCTCACCTTCAGTCTTTGCTCCCTATGCCTACAGTTGGAATGGTTTCATAATTGTAACTGCTTCACCTTCCCAGTAATACTTAATAAAATTCCATCACAAATACGTTATTCATGAAATAAAATTGCTATTTATTTAACAGCAGTGGCAACAGCCTCTTTAATAAATGGAAAGAAATACTCATAGAACAATAAATTACTGCAAATGCTAGAAATCTGAAAAAAGAAACAGCTGGAACTGGTGTGATCAGCAAGTTTGCAGATGACAAGGAGATGGCTGGTCTTGCTGATAGTAATGAGCAGTGTCAGGCAATACAGCAGGATATAGATAGGCTGGTACATTGAGCAGAGAAATGGCAGATGGAATTTAATCCAGATAACTGTGAGGTGATGCATTTTGGAAGAAATAATGTAGGGGGGAATTATACAATAAATGGTAGGACTATTAAGAGTATAGAAACACAGAGGGACCTAGGTGTGCAAGTTCACAAGTCCTTGAAGGTGGCAGTACTGGTGGAGAGGGTGGCGAAGAAAGCTTATGGTATGCTTGCCTTTATAGGAAAGGGTATAGAGTATAAAAGCTGGCGTCTAATGTTGCAGTTGTATAGAACGTTGATTAGACCACATCTGGAGTACTGCATCCAGTTCTGGTCACTGTACTACCAGAAGGATGTGGAGACCCTGGAGACAGTGCAGAGGAGGTTTACCAGGATGCTGCCTGGTATGGAAGGACTTAGCTATAAGGAGATATTGGGCAAATTGGGGCTATTCTCCTTAGAAAGACGGAGAATGAGGGGAGACCTAATAGAGGTGTATAAGATTATGAAGGGTATAGATAGAGTGAACAGTGGTAAGCTTTTTCCCAGGTTGGATACGAAAATTACAAGGGGCCACGGGCTTAGGGTGAGAGGGGCGAGGTATAACTCAGATATTAGAGGGAGGTTTTTCACACAGAGGGTTGGGGGGCCTGGAATGCACTGCCAAGTAGGGTGGTGGAGGCAGGCACACTAGAGTTGTTTAAGGCTTACATAGATAGGCACATGAGCAGACTAGAGATGGAGGGATACAAAAGATTGTTCTAAATAAGGATCAAGAGCCTCAGGACGTTCCTGGGAATCAATAGATTTCTATGGTCCAACATATTTTATGGCTCATCTGTCTTATGTTTGAGCTTCTGGGGATTCCGTGAATGTCTGTATACGTTGTGTATGTTTATTGATGTCTTTGTTTTACATCCACAGGTGATTTGGTCCGCCTTGTTGTCCAACAAGAGGCATACACACGGTGGGTCGTGTGAGGGCTGCTCTTGGATGTTGCTTCAAGAATTGCCTAGTGCTTCACGTCATTAGTGTACACTTAAACTGGACCAACTGACGGGCAACACGACAGCTCAGTGACTATCACCGTTTGCTGTGCAGATACATGGGTTTGGGCCAGTGTCTGTGGGAGTTTGCACATTCTCCCCGTGCTTGTGTGGGTTTTCTCTGGGTGCTCCGGTTTCCTCCCACACTCCAAAAACGTGCTCTTAGGCTGATTGGTGTTAACAAATTGTCCCTAAATTAGGTGTCCCTCAGTCTGGTTATAAATCCTTTATTGTGGAGTCCAATAGGCATAGACAAAGGTCATAGGTAGAAGACGGCACTCACAATGTTAAAGTGGCGGCGTGGGCTTGTTGGGCCGAAGGGCCTGTTTCCTGTGCTGTGTTGTTCTTTGTTCTTTGTTCTAACTCAGTAGGTCAGGCATTCCCACACACTCTCCATATATGTAGATGACTTAGACACATCATAAGTATCTAAATCTGTCAATGACACAGGAGTAGGAGGTTTGAAAAACAATGAGGAGCAGCGCAGAAGAGTTCGGGAGAGATTGAACAGGTAATGGGCAGACAGGCGGCAACTGCAGTTTAAAATAGAGATGTATGAATCTTGGGAAGATCAAACATTTTAGAAATCATAGAAACCCTACAATACAGAAAGAGGCCATTTGACCCATCGAGCCTGCACCGACCACAATCCCACCTAGGTCCTACTCCCATATCCCTACATATTATACCCACTAATCCTCTAACCTACACACCTCAGGACACTGAGGGTCAATTTAGCATGGCCAATCAACTAACCCAGACATCTTTGGACTGTGGGAGGTAACCGGAGCACCTGGAGGAAACCCATACAGACACAAGGAGAATATGCAAACTCCACACAGACAATGAGCCAAGCCGGGAATCGAACCCAGGTCCCTGGAGCTGTGAAGCAGCAGTGCTAACCACTGTGCTACCGTGCCACCCAAACTTTTAACGAAGTTAAAGAAAGGGAATGGATTAGGAAAGAGACCTAGTGTTCCCAACACCATTGGCAGCTCGATGAAGCCATAACAAAGGAATTGGGCCATGGAGTGCCAGTGATGGAACAGGTTTTGGCAGAATTGGTAAAAGAGAATTACGAGACTTGCACACATTTTTTATTTTTGATTTGTTTTTATTTTGATTTTCTATTCTATTGAAGTCAGCGGAAAGTAAAATCAGATGGGATACAGAGGTGAGATGAATTTCACTGCCAGGAGGTAATGCTGATTTTGTGGCAAAATGGTTAGGAGAAGATTTGAGTAGAATGTCTATTTTTTGATGTTAAAGCAAAAAGAGCATGGAGCACGATTAATCTGAATTCTGCCAGGGTGTTAAACTCTTAGTTATAAGAAAAAAGAATGGAGATTATGGGATTGTTTCTAATGGAGCAGAGAATTTAAGGAGGAGATTTGGCGCAGGTTTAAATGTTACGACGGTTCCTGATGAAGTGAATAGGGAAGACCTATTTCCTCTGGTTGGAGGAGTGAGTGATAGGGGCATCCGTTTGGAATGTCACAAGGAGAGTGGAGAAAGGTTTCTGTGTCTCAGAGAGTTGAAAATTAATCTCTGTGTGTAAACTCAGGAGAGAATGCATCAGAGGTAAAAAATAATCACTTCATCATGAGCGTGGAAGGTGACCAATGTGGAAGAAGGAGCAGTGCAGGGCAGTTGGCATATGATCTTTAGTAATGTATCCAGCGACGTTGATGACCCAGATGGGACCGACAGTGAGTGGGAGTAAATTATTTGGGTGTCACTGTTGGAAACGGGAAATCCATTTCCAACAGGGAAATCTGCCAACTTCCCAGACTCTCATCTTCTGAGGTGGATCACTAGATGGCAGCCAGGAGGTTTCTCCTTCACCGCTTCAGAGGCATTAAGGTGAATTCGTGTGCTATGTATGTGTGCATGAATGACTCAAGTTATTGCCAATTCCAGCTGTGCTCACCCCAAAACTGTAAAATCCCACCTGAGGTCAATGGACCTTTGCATGATCCACGCCCCTTGCCCACTGCAATTCCCATGAAGGGTGGGATGGGAAAACTCCCGGAGTGGATACTGATCCTTTCCCCATCTCCATAGCTCAGCTACCCAGCCTGACTCCCAATTTTTATCAGATAGGGAGAGCTTCCTTTTGTAACCATACAGTTGATATTCCCATTTCAATGAAGGATAACTGGTGCTAAAGCGTCTGATGTGGATCAGCTGTACACACAACCTGAGTCAGATGTGCAGTTCACACCATAGTGTTTGTCTACTAGTGGAAATCCAGGTCTAATGTGCCTTTCATGGGGCTGCAGAAGGCTCCGATCAACAAGATAAGCTTCCAAAAATACTTCATTAAATGAGAGCCAGGGAAGATCTGGAGATCCTTTCTCTCTCAATCATCCTTCACATTCACTCACATCATTTAACCCCCCCAGCCTGATCATTCTCTCAAATAGCCCTGATCGTTCACCCAAACCCTGCCCCTCGACCCCGTCAATCTCTCTCCCTCGCTCCTCGAGCATTCTCCTCTCAATTTTTCCCCAATCTATCCCCAGAACCTGCCTTCCTCTCCCACCAACCCTCATCTCAACCTCTCCCTTGCTCACCCAGTCAAACCCAGAAGGAAAACACAATTTGGACCAGTGTGCTTATTTCCCCATTTCATCGTTTCTTTTTATTTATGGAAATCACTCCCTTGACTCCCCAATTCCTCCTCATGGGTTTCTTCCGGGTGCTCTGGTTTCCTCCCACAGTCCATCGATGTGCGGGTTAGGTGGATTGGCCATTCTAAAAATTGCTCCTTAGAGTCCTGAGTAGGTTAGAGGATTAGTGGGTAACTATGTAGGGATATGGGGCTGGGGCCTGGGTAGGATTGTGGTCGGTGCAGACTTGATGGCCAAATGGTCTCTTTCTGTACTGCAGGGTTTCTATGATTCTATGGTCTCTCCATCAAATCCTGTATTCCTTCCTCAACCTCCTGATCATTCCAAGGACCCTCTTTCTGAGCTCTTCAACCCCTTTCAATCATTTCCTCAACTCCACCTCCCCCCCCGCGCTGCACCTCCCACCCCCCAACCACCCCCCCAGCCCCACCCCACCCCACTCCCCACTTCAACCCTTCTCTCAACCTTCCAGTTACTCTCTTGAAGATCCTCACCAATATCTTTCCAACAACTGATCCCACCCTCCAATCTCTCCCACGGCACCAATCAACACTCCCTCTCTTCCCTGTCCCCTCCACGCACACTCCAGATTTCTTGCTCAAATCCCACTCCCTCACTTTTGCAGGATCATTCCCTCAACACTCTGATGCTTCTCCTAGCCAATTCCAATCTGTCCCTCATTTATTAACTGGATAGAGAGCCATATCTTCACGATCACTGGTGTCACAATGATACACTGCAGGCTAACCAATTAGAAAGAGATATGGGTCGATCAATTAGGCGGCCAAAATTGTGGCAAATGGATTTCAATATAGACAAATATGAATCCTCCACTTTGGATTTAAAAAGGATGTAGTAGGAGACTTACAAATTACTGCAATGCATAAAAACAGTAATAGAAGATTTTTTTAAAAATGTTAACGACAGGCACAGGACATAATTAAAGAAGGTATGGAATACCATTGCATATATTGAGAGAATCCAACTTCAAGTAGGTTTACAAGTTGGGTATTTAACTATTCAAAGCTCTGCTTAGACCATGTGTTCACCTCTGGGCATCATTCTATAGGGAGGGTGTACTAGCCATCAGAGGGAGATTTTACCATAATAATATCTGGACTCCAAAGTTTACATTACAAGAAGGGATTACACAAATTAGTGCAAAGTTTCCAAGAGGAAATGATAAAGTAGAGGGAGAGATTAGGGGCACAGACCAAAAATTAGAGCAACTTCTGGCAGGATTGAAATAAAGGCTAGCATTTATTAAACGCAGTAAGAAGTTTCACAACACCAGGTTAAAGTCCAGCAGATTTATTTGGTAGCAAAAGCCACTAGCTTTCAGAGCACTGCCCCTTCATCAGGTGAGTGGGAGTTCTGTTCACAAACAGGGCATATAAACACACAAACTCAATTTACAAAATAATGGTTGGAATGTGAATCGTTACAGGTAATCAAGTCTAAAAAGTACAGACAACCAATGTGAGTGGAGAGAGGGTTATGCACAGGTTAAAGAGATGTGCATTGTCTCCAGACAGGACAGGTAGTGAGATTTTGCAAGTCCAGATAAGTCGTGGGGGTTACAGATAGTGTAACATGAACCCAAGATCCCAGTTGAGGCCATCCTCATGTGGGTGCGGAACTTGGCTATCGGTTTCTGCTCAGTGAATCTGCATTGTCGTGTGGTGAAGGCCATCTTGGAGAACGCTTATCCGAAGATCAGAGGCCGAATGCCCGTGACTGCTGAGGTGTTCCCCAACAGGAAGAGACTGTCTTGCCTGGTGATTGTCGAGTGGTGTTCATTCATCCGTTGTCGTAGTGTGTGCATGGTCTCCCCAATGCACCGTGCTTCAGGATATCCTTTCCTGCAGTGTATCAGGTAGACAATGTTGGCCGAGTTGCAAGAGTATGTGTCGTGTACCTGGTGGATGGTGTTCTCACATGAGATCTGGCATGTCTCCCAAAGGTTGCCGTGGCAGTGTTGTGTGGTATCGTGGTCACTGTTCTCCTGAAGGCTGGGTAGTTTGCTGCAGACAATGGCCTGTTTGAGGGTGTGCGGTTGTTTGAAGGCAAGAAGTGACAGTGTAGGGATGGCCTTGGTGAGATGTCTATCTTCATCAATGATGTGTTGAAGACTCCAGAGAAGATGTTGTAGCTTTTCCGCTCCGGGGAAGTACTGGACAACAAAAGGTACTCTGAATGGTGTTGTGAGGCTTCTTACTATGTTTACCCCAGTCCAATGCCGGCATCCCCACATCATTTATTAAGCAGGCAGGCGTCACAAAGTACTTTACAGCCAATTCAGTACTTTTGAATTCAAAGCAATGATGTAATGTAGGAAACCAGCAAGAGCAGGAGACACTGCAACACAAAATCTGGTAGAGATTTGGAACGCTTTGCCATCGTCAGTTGATACTGGGTCAATGATTGATTTAAAATCTGAGATTGTTAACTAGAGAATATGGGGGAAAGGTAGGTACATGGAGTTAGATCATGATCAGCCAGGGCCTTATTGAATGGCAGAACAGGCACAAGGGGTTAAATGGCCAAATCCTTTTCTATGTACAACACAATATTTGAGCAATGAGACACACAATCAGGATATACTTTGAGCAAATCAGACAAGCCAAAGGAAAGTTAAAACAGTGTTCCTTAAATCAGTATGTTTGATGGTAGAGGCATGTACAGTGAATTAAAGCCTAATGTTTGGATTCTATCCAATCCAGAACTTTAAACATTCAATCCCTCCACCACCAACGCACAGTGGCAGCCATGTGTACCATCTACAGGATTCATTGCCTCCCCAAGCCTCCCCATTTAGCATCTGCCAACCTGGGACCTCCGCCACCTAGAAGGACAAGGGCAGCAGATACCTGGACACCACCATCCTGGCTTGGAAATATATCGCCATTCCTTCACTGTCACTGGGTCAAAATCCTGGAACTCTCTCCCTAGCAGCACTGTGGGTGTATCTACACAGTAAGAAGTCTCACAACACCTGGTTAAAGTCCAACAGGTTTATTTGGTAGTAAACACCAATAGCTTTCAGGGTGTGCCCCTTCGTCAGGTGAATGGGGAGTTCTGATCATAAACAGGGCATATAAAGGCTCACACAGTTTACAGAATACTGATTAGAATGCGAGTCTTTACAGCTAATCAAGTCTTAAAGGTGCAGAGAATATGAGTGGAGATAGCATTAAGCGTAGGTTAAAGAGATGTGTGTTGCCTCCAGGCAGTAAGTGAGATGTTGCAAGCCCAGGCAAGGGTTACAGATAGTGTGACATGAACCCAAGATCCCTGTTGAGGCCATCCTCATGTGTGTGGAACTTGGCTATCAGCTTCTGTTCAAGTGTACCTACACCACATGGTGCAGCGGTTCAAGAGGGCCACTCACCACCACCTTCTCAAGGCTAATTAGGCATGGACAACAAATACCAGAAATGCCCACATCCACAGAATGAATATGAAGGATGTATGCATTCTCTGATTGGACTCTACAATTGCAGGGACATACAAGCTGCGATTATCTAGAAAATAGTTTTAAATGTGGAATGAATTGAAAGGGCCCAGATGAGATTGGATCATTTTAAAATTATGAAGTCGTTCAATAGTGAAGATATGGAGAAGATGTTCCTGTTTGTGGGGAACCCTAAACTAGGGGTGATAAATATAAAATGCCCACTAATAAATCGAATCGGGAATGCAGGAGAAAAATACCTAACCAGAGAGTGATGAAAAGGTGGGACTCATTACCAGAAGGGGGAATAGTATTGATGTGTTTAAAAGGAAGATGGGGAAAATTGAAGGAGAAAGGGATAGAAGATCGTGAAGTGAAGTGGGGTTAGTGATAGCTGGTGTAGTGTGGAAATAATGGAATAGAATGGGACTAATGGTCTGGCTCTGCACTGTTAATTCTATGATTAATGGTTACAATGGTCCGTATATTGTGATACCCCGGTGAGAGCAGGAAGTTGGCAACAGATGTGCGGATGCCTGAGGTGCTGGGAGGAAAGAGACACCGACAACGTCCCAGGGTCAGAGGCTTGAGTGTCAGTGAAAGGCCTCACAGCTAATGCCATGGCAGCAGCTCTGAGCCTCCCCCCACCGGCTGCATTACAATGCTAATGAACCCAGCTGGCCTGACAGTCTGTCCTGCTGTCTCGGGAGCTCAGGGAACGGTGGGGGGAGCGGGAGAGCGTGAGGGTGGGTGGGTGGGTGTTGCCTGGGCCCCAGCTGCTGACTGTCGATCTCGCCCGGGGGGTGATTAAAGGGTCCTGATTTCTTTCACAAATCCACTGTCACCTGCTGTCAGAGGAACGTGCATTTCAGGCATTGTTATCATTGGCAGACGCCACGGTTACTTGCTTCATAGTTAACCCTTTGCATGCTGCACAGTAAGTGAGGTTTTGCAAACCCAGGCAAGTCATGGGGGTTACAGATAGTGCGACATGAACCAGAACTATTACATGGCCAGAACTCTCCATTCACCTGACAAAGGGGGTAACCCCGAAAGCTAGTGAGTATATTATCAAATAAATAGGTTGGACTAAAACCTGGTGTTGTCAGACTTTTTACTGTGTTTACGCCAGTCCAACGCCGGCATACCCACAACATCGCAACCAGTTGGAACAGCTCTGCAAATGTTGAGACATTATCCCTGGTCAAATTCATTTGAACTCTCCATTAAATTGTGTACACAACCACTATTCATAGTTCCTCCAAGTTAATAAAACATCCCGGTGTCTGCACCTTCTCCCCATGTCTACGTGGGTTTCCTCCGGGTGCTCTGGTTTCCTCCCACAGTCCAAAGATGTGCAGGTTAGGTGGATTGGCTGTGCTAAATTGCCTTTTAGTGTCCAAAGATGTGCAGGTTTGGGGGATCAGCCGTGGGGTAAATGCACAGGGTTACAGGCAACGGATGGACGGGAGGGCCTAGGTGGAATGGTCTTTGGAGAATTGATGCAAACATGATGGGCTGAATGGCCTCCTTCTTTGCTGTAGGGATTCTGTGCTCCCAAAGGCCCTTCATAGATATTAATCAGAGAATATTTGATGCTGATTGGGACATTAGGACAGATGACCAAGAGATCTAAAGGTACAGTGCTTATAGGAGGAGAGCAGACAGACATTGTGTGCTCCACACCACATTGGTTGGGTCTAGCAGTGGCTGTCTCGCTCAGCAATCCTCTGGTTGCGTCCAGGCTGTGTCCACACAGCAGAATCTGGAAGCTTCAACCTGTGATGGTGATAAGGTTCCATCCAGGAGCATCACTGGTCACTGTGTGAGGAAGCCACCCCCCAATAAGTGTTCAGTGTTGATTGAGGGAGGGGCTGGTTGTCAAGTGCTGTCCCCCTCCCTTGCTCAGCTCTCCTGAATTCACCAACTTGTACATCATTCCGTTGCCCATGTCCTAACGCACACCGAGTCCTGTTCCCTCTCACTTCTGTGCGCACTGGCTTACATTAGGAACAGGTCAGAAGGTCAAATGCGTTTGAAGGTGACACAGGTTATGATTTTGAGGCCTAATCATGCCAGATAGAGACTGATGGCAGCTGAGTGAAGGGAATATATGGAATTAGGCAGATTTTGAGGTGTGTAGTTTACTTGTTAGGTTACAACATTTGAAGATAAAGTCCCTCACCTCGACCACTAGCATGAAATGATTAGGTTCTTGCGGCATTGCATCAGAGTCCTCAGTTTACACTTGCTGCCGTTGACTGCAATAGTTACCTTCCCCCACTGCCTGCTCAGGGTCTCCCTGGAAGGACTTCTGGCCCTTTACGGATAGTGGATCTCCCCTCTCCTCCTAAAACCACAGAATTACAGTCAAGAGGCAATTTGACCTGCATTACATCATTATAGCTCATTACACTGCCTCTTTCATAAATCCATGTTAACTCTGCCAATCACATTAGGATTTTCTAAGTGCATTTTTACCACAGGCTAGATTTAACAAGTACACCCATCCCTTTTGACAGGTTTGAAGGCTCATTAAATCCAGTGGACAGCTTGCCCACTGTCTATCCACCTCTCCCTGTCCCTACAGCAAATCTACCTGTGGCGGGGGTCCATGTGGGTAACCCATTGAGACGCTTAAATGGCTATTTAATGTCCACTTAAGTACCTCATCCCACTACTGCCAAGACTTAAATGGGAGGGGGTGGGGCAGGGGTTGGGGTGAGGGAGAAAGGCCAATACCAAGCAGCCAGCCCAGCAGTTTTCTCTGAATAGACTGGTGATGGGTGGGGGAGTTCCTCCCTTGATGGGCTCCCTGGGGTCATTGAAGGGCTCATCTAAGATTTTACCCTCCCCAGTTTCACTTCCCCACACCTCCGTCATCACCTCTCCCTTGTCCCTCGCTGGAGTCTGCCAGCTTTGCATCAGCAAGACCTCCATATGTTAACCCAGGACCTGGTCCATCACATGCCTCTGACCTGAATTGTTGGAGAACTGCTGGCCTCTGATTGTTCAGAGGGTTAGGTTGATTGGCCATGCTAAGAAATTGCCCCTTATTGTCCAGGGATGCGTAGGTTGGAGGGATTAGTGGGTATAATATGTAAGGAAATGGGGTTGGGCCTGGGTGGGATTGTGCTCGGTGCAGACTCAATGGGCCGAAGGGCCTCTTTCTGCACTTTAGGGTTCTATGGTTCTATGGTTTGTAAGGTGGCGCTTCTGCAAGGACAGCGGTCCCTCCTCCAGCTTATTAATGGCAAACAAACTGTTAAATACCCAGGGAGCAGCTGTTCCCCTTGGCCTTCTACCGCTACTTGCCGTCCCCCCACAAACACTGTTCCTGCACCCTGCCAACATTTTAACTGTGGCAAAGATGGGGAATCTGCCTTAGTCCCTGATGACAGATTCTGGCATTTTCACTACAAATGGTATCAGGCTAACTGGCCTTTAGCTCCCATTGGAATTTAATGTTGGCAAGTGCGAGGTGGTCCACTTTGGTAGGAATAATGGTAGGAAGGACTATTAGCTACATGGCGAAAAACTGCAGCAGGCGACGGTGCAGAGGGACCTCGGGGTCCTTGTGCATGAGTCGCAAAAACCCAGCTTGCAGGTGCAGCAGGTGGTCAGGAAGGCGAATGGGATGCTGGCCTTCATAGCAAGGGGGATTGAATATAAAAGTACGGAGGTCTTGCTGCGGCTGTATAGGGCATTGGTGAGGCCGCAGCTGGAGTACTGTGTGCAGTTTTGGTCGCCGCACTTACGCAAGGATATTTTGGCCTTGGAGGGAGTGCAGAGGAGGTTTACTAGGCTGATACCGGAGTTGAGGGGGTTGAGCTATGAGGAGAGGCTGAATAAACTAGGCTTGTACTCGTTAGAGTTTAGAAGAATGAGGGGAGATCTCATTGAGACGTATAAGATGATGAATGGGATGGATAGGATAGAGGTGGAGAGACTCTTCCCGCTCAGAAAGGACAGTAGGACTAGAGGCCACAGCCTCAAGGTAAAGGGGGGGCGGTTTAGAACGGAGTTGAGGAGGAACTTCTTCACTCAAAGGATGGTGAATCTCTGGAATTCTCTGCCCGTTGAAGTGGTGGAGGCTGCCTCGCTAAATATATTTAAGACGCGGGTTGATGGGTTTTTGATAAGCGAGGGGATTAAGGGTTATGGGGAGAGGGCGGGAATGTGGAACTGAGCCACGACAGATCAGCCACGATCTTATTGAATGGCGGGGCAGGCTCGAAGGGCTAGATGGCCTAATCCTGCTCCTACTTCTTATGTTCTTATGTTCTATTTCCTCTCTCCTTCCTTTGTTGAATTGTAGAGTGACGTTTGTTCCCTTCCACTCCTCAGGGATGGTTCTGAAATCTAGTGAACTCTGGAAGATCAAAACCCATAGTCTCAATACCCCTAGCTACCACTTCTAAAACACTGGGGCATAAGCCATCGGGTCCAGGGGATGTGCCGATTTTTAGTTCTATTAATTTCTCCTGCTCGGTATCACAGTGGTTAGCATTGCAACCTCAGTTCCAGGGACCCAGGTTCAGTACTGGCCCTGGGTGAGTGTCTGTGGAGGTGTGCTGTAACATATAAAGGGTTGGGAACCACCGCTCTAGACAGCAAATGTAGGAGAGAAACATTCTGTAATTGGAGCAGCAGCAAACACCCACGGAAGTTAATTCGGGGCCTGAAGAGCTGAGTTTGGTGGTGTAAGGACCATGAACCAAAGGAGAAAGGTCTGGGCAGCTGACAATGTGGAGCAAGGCCCAGGGAGTGGAAATGCTAGGATGCAGATGCCAAGGAGCGTAGGTGCCAGAAACTGGGATCCAGACATCCAGAGCAGTTCCCACATGGGCCAGAGCATGATATGAGGCAGCCAGGGGTGGGGCCCACTGGCATCTGATAAAGCAAGTGACTAGTGGCTGTGTGGGGGTAGGGGGGGTGGGGGCGGTGTGTTGGAGGCAGGAGTATCATAGAAACATAAAAATCTTACAGTGCAGAAGGAGGCCATTTGGCCCATTAAGTCTGCACCAACCACAATCCCATCCAGGCCCTTATCCCTACATATTTTCCCACTAATCCCTCTAATCTACACATCTCAGGACATTAAGGGCAATTTTAGCGTGGCCAATCAACCTAACCCGCACATCTTTGGTATGTGGGGGAGTTTGGAGAGTGTGAAGTGGGTAAGGGGGGAATGTGAGTGGGAGAGGGAGTGTGT
This sequence comes from Carcharhinus amblyrhynchos, assembly GCF_965287045.1. Lineage (NCBI taxonomy): Eukaryota > Metazoa > Chordata > Chondrichthyes > Carcharhiniformes > Carcharhinidae > Carcharhinus > Carcharhinus amblyrhynchos. The sequence continues at coordinate 82,757,498 of NC_137332.1, read as the reverse complement.
GTCAGGGGAGCGTGTCTGTAAATCTAGCTCACTCACAGTATCAGGATTCTTACTCACCCTCACCATGATGCTGTGTCATCCACTCTCTCTCTGGCTGAAGGTGAGTGTGAGCACCCTGAGACTGGGAGTGAGCCGGACACATCTTATAGTACTCAAATACTCACTTTTATTGCTCACTGTGTTTTTTGCTCAGCAACCTGTTTCTTTTCAGACTTGAGGTTTTTTTTTTAAATACATTTTTAACACTGTGCCAAACTTTATCTTTCTGAAATCTACTCATTAGCCCCTTGAGTGAAAAATGATTTGAAGTATGTGCAAAAAGGTAGTATAAGCCTGATGTAGTGGATATCTGCTGGACTAGTGGTCAACGTATTAATTACTCCAGTAGAACGAGTTCAAATCCAACCACAGGAGAGTCTATTTTAAAGGAGCAAAGGGTGATTTGAATGGAGTTATGTCAGGCATAATCTAGTTAAATGGTGAAACAGGCCTGAGGAACTAAATGGCCTCCTAAATCTATACTCCTAATCATGCTTCACAAATGCAACTTTCAGAGTAGATAAGGGAGAAAGTCAATGTTACATATTTGCATTTTCGAAAAGCGTTTGATAAGGTGGTGCACAAAATGTGGTTACACAAGGTTAAGGCTCAGGGGATTTGGGATAATATTGAGCAACAATATTGATTACTTATTGAGACTGGGAAATGTTGGTGTTTGTATGACCTGCGTGTCCTTGTACACAAATCAGAGGAAGTTACCATCCAGTAGTCAATTAGGAAATCCTTTAATATATTACAAAAGGGATTGGAAAATGAGTGATGAAGTGATGGGACCATACCTAGAGTACAGTATACAGTTTGGGCTTCCTCACCTAAGGAAGCATAAAATGACCCTTGAACGAATACAATGATAGTTCACTCTGATTCCTGTGATCATGGGATTGTCCTTTGATGAGAGATTGAGTGGGGCATTATTCCCTGGGATTTAGAATGAGATGTGATCACATTGAAACGTGTAAAATTCTTAACGGGTAGAGATAGTGGGAGAGTATTTCTTGTAGCTGGGAAATCTGATATATGGGATCTCTGTCTGAGAATAAAGGTTGGCCATTTAGGAATGGGTCGTGGATCAATTTCTTCACTGGAATGTTGTAACTATTTTTCAATCCTCCACAACAGTATCTGGGATGACAAACTGGACTGAGGTAGATCAGCCATGATCTTACTGAATAACATCATGCAATAGGCTCAAAAGACTGAATGCTGGCTTCTGCTCCTATCTATTTTTTATGTTCTTATTCTCCTGGTCCAGCAATGTCTCAACTTTAAATTCTGACGCTGGTCTTCAAATCCCTCCAATCTCTGTAACGTACAATACCATCACAGATCTTGGCACTCACGGGCAATTAGTGATGGGCAAAAGTTCCTTCAATGCTGGTCTCTGGTACAATAATTGTGAATTATTGTGAATACCATGCACAATAATTGTCAATGAGGGGTCCTGCCACCTGCAGTAGTCTAGTTAGATAAAGAGTAAAGGTCCTTTTAGAAAGAGCTATATTCACAGTGGGGTGCTGTACCAGTGAGGCCTATTCCCATTTCCCACATTATCCATGTCTTTTTTAATTCATTCATGGGATGTGAGCATCGCTGGCTAGGCAGGATTTATTGCCCATCCATGATGACATTTTGCTGTGTATCTGGAGTCACATCTAGGCCAGACCAGGTGGCGGATTTCCTTCCCTACTGAACGAGATGGGTTTTTATGACTATCAACAATGGTTTCATGGTCATCATTAGACTTTTAATTACAGATTTTTGTTAATTCAAATTTTACCATCTGCCATGGTGGGATTCAAACCCGAGTCTACAGAACATTACCTGGGTCTCTGGATTACTAGTCCAGTGGCAAATACCACTCCGCCACTGCCTCCCCTGTGGTCTATCATAGAAACCCCACAGTACAGAAAGAGGCCATTCAGCCCCATCCAGTCTGCACCGACCACAATCCCACCCAGGCCCTACCCCCATACCCCTACATATTTTACCCACTAATCCTTCTAACCTACACATCTCAGGACACTAAGGGGCAATTTAAGCATGGCCGATTAACCTAACCTACACATCTTTGGACTGTGGGAGGAAACCGGAGCAAACCAACGCAGACGTGAGGACAATGTGCAAACTCTACACAGACAGTGACCTGAGCCGGGAATCGAACCCAGGTCCCTGGAGCTGTGAAGCAGCAGTGCTAACCATTGTGCTACCGTGCCACCCATCATCAAGTTTGTCATCTTGTGCCCACTTCATCTTTCTGTCCCTTCTCTTCACTCCCCAGAAATTTCTTTCCAAGTTTATTGATAAACAGTCAGAATAAAAAGCAGAGTATAATTGTACATTATTTATTTACACACCAGACTGTGACCATGGGAATCAGAAGACGCAAAGTAACCTTGTAATTGTGCATTTATATCAAGCCTTTCACAATTTCAAGAACACCCAAAGCATTTTAACAGCCAATTAAGTATTTTTAAGTAGTCATTTTATAATGTAATTGTACACAGCAAGCTCCCACTTATTGCAAATGTGTTAACAACATTAGAACCTGTTTTCTTTTGAGGAATGAATATTGTTCAGTTCACCTCCTGCTCCTCAAGATTATGCAGTGGATGCTCCTCAGAGACTAGTGAGGAGCTCAGCCAAAAGGCAGCACTTTGACAGCGCAGCATTCCCTCAGTACTGCACTGAGAGAGTCTTTCTAAATTATGTTCGAGTTCCCAGAGTGGGACTTGAACCAATGACTCTGGCTCAGAGGAAACCTCTAACCGCTGTATCATACTCAGTGCCGATGTCACATTAAAAAGCCAGCAAGTGGGAATTAGTCAAGGCTGGATGGAGGACAGTTGCTTGAGAACAGTTAACAGAAGGATCATCCCAAAAAGAGCAATTGATTGACAGATATGTTTTGATCATGGTTACAAACCACAAATATTCACAACAGCGGTGTTCTCGAATCCGTGACCCTACACCAATCCCCTAGTCCAACATCTGAAATGTGGCTTGCAGAGTGTGTTAGAATCTGCTGATTTTCCCTCACTCCAGCCATCAAAACTCCAACAGGTTGCAGGAATTACAAGGCAGCAGGTATCACTTATCAGTGCTTAGTCCCATCAGCAAGCTCACAACAGCTTCTAACCCCATCTCCAGTCCTACCAAAAACTGATGGGATCATCACATCTGTCATGGGTTTTGGACCATATTAAAATACCTTTGAATGATTTAAATTTTCTACTTACTGCAAAAGTTCCTAATTCCATTTTTTTAAAAATTAAACAGCTCAATATATCTCCTTCTAATACTGTTTGGGAAAAGTTAAAACATTTCTTCTGATAAAAAGAATAAGAATAATAATCTTCCAGCTCCTTCAAGTCGGTTCTACCATTAGATTAGATCATCTATCTTTCCAACAGGGTTCTGTAACCAAGCGGCACAGTGTTACACCAGTTATCACTGCTGCCTCACAGGGGCCTGGATTCAATTCCAGTCTTGAGAGAATGCGTGTGGAGTTTTTAAGCTCTCCCCGTGTCTGTAGGGTTTCCCTCTGGTGTTCCAGTTTCCTCCCATAGTCCAAATTGTGCAGATTAGGTTGATTGATCATGCTAAATTGCCCCTTAGTGGTCCAAGATGTGCAGAGGGATTAGTAGGGTAAGTATCTGGTGCTATGGGGAGATGGCCTAGGTAAGATGATCTGTTGGGAGATTTGGTGCAGTCTCTATGGGCTGAATGGTCTCCTTCTGCACTCTAAGAATTCTTCATAGAATCCCTACCTTCGAGTCTGCACCAACCACAATCCACTCAGGCCCTATTCCCGTAACCTCACGTACTTACCCTGCAAGTCCCCGACACTTGGGTTAATTTAGCATGGCCAAACAACCCAACCCTCACATCTTTGGACTGTAGGAGGAAACCAGAGAACCCGGAGGAAACCCATGCAGAGATGGGGAGAATGTGCAAACTCCATACAGACAATGACCCGTGGCTGAAATTGAACTGGGGTCCCTGGTGCTATGAGATAGCAGTGCTAACCACTGTGTCACCGTGCTTTTCTATAACCCTTAATATCCTGATCTAACAAAGAGATTGATCAATTTTCAATTGAATCCCAAAACATTGCTGAGGCTGTATGAGTGTTTCAGATTTCCACCACGATGTGTATGTGAAGCAAATGCTTCATAACTGCATAGCTAATTAAAGGGGCTCTGTTTTTAACAGGTCATGACCTCACCCCACACCCTATTCTAGACTCTTCTTCCAAGAGAAAGATTTTCTTGATCCACTCTATCGACTTTAGATCAGATCTTAATTACTTTCAAATTAATTATTACCCCCTACAAGTCCATGTCCCTACCCCCTTCCCCAACACTTCCATTACTATCATTCTTCCCTGGAGACAGTTCTGGATGTCTAGCCTGGGCTTACTTTCCCCGGAGTGTCAGAAAGCATTCATCTGAGGGGCATTTTACAGCCTAGCCTGGTCCCAAAGTCCAGACGCACTGTGCACCAGGTACCATTGGCTGGTGATTAGCAGTGGGCAACCTGGTTGACTTCATGTGTCCCCTACCTGGCTCTTCACCCAAAGTCAAGGTAAACAAAGTAAATCTTGACACCTTAACTGCCACACCAAGTATAAAGCAGAGATTGAACCTGGGAACAATCTTAGTCGCGCATTGGAGACCACTGGGGTTTGGGGGTGGGGGTGAAGAGTTTTAGTTCAGACTGCAAGTGGCAAAAGAAGAAAACCATATGGTGTACAGTTACAAACCAGCCCTGATAAGGAAAGTTCTTCAAGTGGCATTCGCTGGCAGTAGAATTACTTTGGCTGTTATTTCCCCACAGAGAGGTACAAAGATAACAAAAAAAATACAATGCTGCATTACTGTCAGTGCAAAACAAAGGTACAAAGTGCAAGCGACACACATACACGCACACACCTGACTAAAGTCTAATCACAAGGACATCTTAATTTTGACAACTGTAGTTTGGAGTTTTGTGTACATAGTAAGGGTTTACTCTAGGAGATATTCTGCAATACCCTTTGAAATTTGAAGGGCTACAGGGAAGCTGATTTTTAAAGGCAAACACCACAGCAGAAAGACTTGTGGCTGAATTTTAATCGGGTGGAAGAGGAGATTTGTTGGGGGCAGAGGAGGGAGAACAATGATAAAGAAAGGTGGTTGAGACTGGGGATAAGTCAGTAGTTGAAGGTTACAGTTCTGCTCAAGTGGTTACTTGAAATGCAATAACCACAGATTAATCCACCTACATTCCCCCTGCATCACCGCCTCCCTCCAGTAATATTACTCACTCTCACACCTCTGCTTTTTAAAGGGTTGTGTTTCAATATGAACCTAGTTGATTTTTAACTGGGGTGGGTGGGTGGGTGGGTGGGTGGGTGGGGTGAAAGGTGAGGTGATCGGAGGGAGGTATACATTTGACTAAGATCAGCTGATGCCAATGCAGATGAAGACAGGCTTTCAGAATGCATAGTGACCCCGTGGTCAGAACGTGCTTCTGGTGGACACCTAGATGTCAGTCACATCAGGAAGCCCTGGGGTGGTTGCACAGTTTTCTGCTGCTCATTGTCCACTCAGCCTGTGCCTCGCAAGAATGATGTAGAGATGCCGGCGTTGGACTGGGGTAAACACAGTATGAAGTCTGACAACACCAGGTTTAAGTCCAACCAGTTTATTTGAATCCCTCAAGCTTTTGGAAACAGTGTTCCTTCATCAGGTGTGTGGAAGGTTCTGATCAGAGAAGGGCATATAAAGACACACACAGTTTACAGAATACTGATTAGAATACTGATTAGTCCTGTCTTAAAGGTGCAGACAATGTGAGTGGAGATAGCATTAGCACAGGTTAAAGAGATGTGTATTGTCTCCAGTCAAGACTAAGTGAGATTTTACAAGCCCAGGCAAGTCATGGGGGTTACAGATAGTGCGACATGAACACAAGTTCCCAGTTGAGGCCGTACTCACGTGTGCGGAACTTGGCTATCAGTCTCTGCTCTGCGACTATGCGCTGCCGTGTGTCGCGAAGGCCACTCACATTGTCTGCATCTTTAAGATTTGAATAGCAGGTTCGCTGCAAAGACTTGATTCTAATCAGTATTCTGTAAACTGTGTGTGACTTTATAGGCCCCTCTCTGATCAGAACCTTCCACACACCTGACGAAGGGACACCATTTCCGAAAGCTTGTGGGATTACTGTCAAATAAACTGGTTGGACTTTAATCTCGCAAGAACAACAGGTTAAGCCAAGGTTGAACGCATGAAAATTGTTGCTAGCTTATCAGCCATGCAGCCAGAAACATTCACTGCTGTTTGCATGAATTCAAAATGTTAATAGACTGTACAATACAGGTCATACACACAGCCCAGTGAGCTACACAATAGGGAATCAAATACTTTAATGCCTCAAGACACTCAAAAGGCACTAAAAAAGGTTGGTCTGAAATGTACATTTATTTTCAACATGTAATAATTTGGATAATAGTAATTGGGGGATATTTTGCAATGAGGAATAGTTGATGTCAGGAGTTTGAGAGAAATGGATGTTCTTCACTGAATTCACACTCTCTCTCATTAAACTGGACATTGCCATGTACTGCCTCACTCGTGAGCCTGTCAGAATGGAGACCAGTTCAAACCCAATTATAGCTTCTCTTCCGCCCCTCCAATACAATGTTGAAGGTATTTAATGGAGGAGAGTTAATGTTCTAGGAATAGCAGCCCAAGTACCTTGTCAGGTGTGAATGTTAACAGGTTGGTTAACTATGGAAGGCCTCATAGCCTAGCCCAATTCAGTGTGCAGCTCACACCCACACAGACACTCCTGTAAGATAGAGGGCCTACTCGATTTTTCATCTTGTTCAGCCCTAGCTGAGATCAGCTGACTCGGGGTTGATCAGGATCAAAGCTGGGAAGCTTACAGGTCTGGCAGCTGACCAGGCAGCTTCCTTTCTCCAGCAAGAGCGACGTAATTAAGAGAATATGAGCTGTTAACAAGATAGAAATCCTCTGCTTCAAGTTCTAGAAAAGCAGTATGATCCCCGATCTTGGGTGGGTGTAAGACCACGTTTTAGCCGTTCCCCGTTTCTGCAAATGAACAATTTGAAATAATACAAAAGGAATTCCATGATAATTCTGCAGTTGGAAAATCCAATGGATAGAGCTAGGAGGACACACTTGCTGGAGAAACACTCAGTGAGAGAAGACCCACTGCCTGGCCTGGCTGGCTGACCCATGGAAAGCAGGCACCACACAACGAAAGGCTGTTCTTTTGTTTTTCTTCTTTCTGCCCCCTCCTCCATTCTTCCTCTCTCTGGTAAACAGCTCCTGTCCAACTGTGCTGATCTAGAGGGTGAAGAGTAATATCAGCACCACAAGCAGGATGATAAGTAGAACGATGATTCCACACCACTGGCGGCGATCTGAGGGAAGGAAAGAAAATGCCATTGAAATTAAAAAAAAATTGCATTATTAATTTCCTTCACAACTCCTTTGAAAGGGAGCTGGACCGGTTTCTGACTGCACCAGAGTTCACATCATACATCAGCCAACACTATGTTTATGTTATCTCTTGAACATTTTTCATCAACTTAAAGGTGATTTTCCAGGCAATTTTTTCCTTTCTCAGACGAGGGGATTTTCTTTTTGTTCACTTCTAACAGCAGATTGCATGGCTTTGGGAGGGTAGGGGACTACCCAGTACCCCCCGGCCAATATTTATCCCTCAACCAACACCTTCAAAGAAAAAAATCTGGTCATCACATTTTTGTTTGTGGAATCTTGCTGTGCACAAAATAGCTGCCAAAAGTGACTGCAGTTCACAAAAGCGGTTAACTGGCTGGGAAGTGCTTTCGACTGTCCCGAGATAGTAAAAGGAGCTACAAAAATGCAAGCTCTTTCTTTATAATCTGCACTGGTCTCAATTTTGTGGAAGGACCATGGAATGAACTCTTGTCTACATTGGTGCAGAAGTGACTGCCCTTTAGCCTGGATGTCACAAGATGATAAAACATGTCAGCAATAAAAATAAATTAAAAAGAACAAAAAGAGGCAAATGAGGGAAACACTATACATGTTAGGCAATAATGAGAAACTGTACCACCATGTTGACTAAATCAGTGAGAGAAAACTGCTCCCCTCAAAAGGTATTGCTCCATTCAGATGTCTGCTCTTTACTGAGATTATAGCTATTATTCTGCTCATACAATTCCTATATTGGTGCATTCTTTGGTCCAATTAACTAATCAGTAGTAGAAAAGATAATGGTACACTTTCTCAAAGATGTAACAGAAAAGAAACTAGAAACTGAAAATATGATAAAGCAAGGATTCTCAACAAGAAATCTAAAGATGATTGAGGCCTCTGCTGCTAACTCATTCCCAACATCATTAAAATTGCACCTCCCTCCCCCACAAACAATTGGTTCAGCTCTGACTGATCGCTCATCAGCAGCCATCACAATAGTTATATGACCCATCTGATCTCTTACCTCACATGAGCTGAATATTCATCTCAATGAGATAGATATGAAAGCTAAACAGCTGACATTTTATAATACATTCCTCTGATTCACGGAAACATATATGACCATTCTCTTCAATAATCCACAAAGTGCAAATTGTCCAAACAGCAAAGCTATCAGCCAACAAAATACAAGTCACCAAGAAGGCTCCAATACTGAATACAAACATAAGCTCGATTGTCACAACAGAGTTTATACTGGAACTACAAATATGGGCTCGATTCTCACTATACCAATTATACTGAGAATACAAAGGACAGAATTTCACTGTCCCAACAGCCACAGGAATTTGAGCGGGCGAGGTGTGGACTACAGAAAGGTCTGTTGATGTTTGACAGGATTTTACGGTTTCAGGATGAGGGAGGCCGTAAAATCTTGCCCAAATAGTCTGGATTATCACAATAGTATTTACACTGGGAATACAATCACAGACTAGATCCTCACTCTAGTGATTATAGTGAGAATACAAACACAGTCTGAATCCTCACTATAGTGTTTATAAACAGAATACAGTCTGGATTCTCACTATAGTGTTTATGCTGAGAATAAAAACAGTCTGGATCCTCGCTGTAGTGTTTAAACTGAGAACATAAACACAGACTGGAGTCTCACTATAGTGTTTGTAAAGAGAATACAAACAGTTTGGATCCTCGCTGTAGTTTTTATATGAAAATACAAACAGCCTGGATTCTCACTATATAGCGTTTATAGTGAGAATAAAAACCAGTCTGGATTCTCACTATTCTCACTGAGAATAGAAACACAGACCGGGTCCTCACTGTAGTGTTCATACTGAGAATACAAACACAAACGAGATTCTCACTTTGGTGTTTGTATTGAGAATACAAACAGCCTGGATTCTCACTATAGTGCTTATACTGAGAATACAAACAGCATGGATTCTCACTATAATGTTTACACTGAGAATACAATCAGACTCAATTCTCACTATAGTGTTTGTACTGAGGATACATAGTCTGGGTTCTCACTGTAGTATTTATACTGAGAATACAAATACAAACTAGATTCTCACTATGGTGTTTATACTGAGAATACAAACACAGACTGGATCCTCACTATAGTGTTTATACGGAGAACAAACACAGACTGGATTCTCACTATAGTGTTAATGCTGAGAATACAAACACAGACTCGAATCTCACTATAGTGTTTATACTGAGAACACAAACACAGACTGGATTTTCACTATAGTGTTTATGTTGAGAATACAAACATGGGCTTAGTGATACTTGACACTGTTGTGTTCCTATTTTTCCCCTAATTTTATTTGCTTTCCCTCGGTTTTTTACATTCCTCTCCGGGGAACAATTCCAGTGGTACAAGTGGATCTTTGCTGTCCCAATTTTAATTCCCTCACTAATTCCCCCATGAAATGTGATCTTCTGCTGGGGTAACAGTTCCAGATTACCAGCGGTCCAATACTGCTTTGCAGAAATCACTGTTCCTCACACTATAACCTCACAGTTAGCTGACCGCAGTAGCGCCTTTTCTCATACGAAGCAAAGTTGCATTTCTCCTGCAGGAGTTTGATATGGAATAGAATCCCAGCTGGCTATTCCCAATGACCACTCAACCGTGAAATATTACCATATCACATGCTGCCTCTTAGGTCCACTGTTTTAGAAAAGGACCAGAAAATAAGAGTAACCCAGTCCTGAATCTTGATCAATCTTTTTTTCAATTTAATATAAACACAGGCTCTGCGCTGTCAGTTGGTATGTTTTGCAGTTACACCATGATTTGCTGTAAGTTTCTCAGACAGAGATAAAACTATGAGTCAACGACTAAGCTGAAAACAAACCACACACGCCCCGGTGTCACTTCCTGGAAAACTCCCCCTTCACATTTCCTGTTCCATTCCACAACTTCCTGCCGGCTGTGGCCCAGTTCTCTGAATCAAAACCAGTACCATATTAGGGGATTTCCAAGCAGCAGCCTACACATTCCTGGTGGCTGAGCAGACACTGTGAAGCAACTCCCCACTATCAGAAGTTTGAGCCAGACACGATGAACACAAAAACCACACTAATGTGAAACATTTGACAGTCAATTTTATAGACATCAATTTTTCACAACAAACAAGTTCCTTGTCTTTCCCCCAGTGAGTTTAAATACAACAGTTTGTTGGCATAACTGACAACAAACACAGCTTATTTTACTAGTTGAAGTAGTTCTAATTAGAGAGCACTACTGCTTCTTCCTCAGCACTGGATTTTATTTCTCCACTTCAATCTGCTTCCTTCCTTTCCTAATGGCAACAAGACCAGAGAGACCAGCAATCCTTTATTACCTTAGGAATTGGATAGAGAACTATAATAACACTTGTACACCTCACACAGCCCTCGGCCTGGTGCACTGTCCCAACAAACTTCAAAGAAGCTTAAGAAAACAGGGCTTCATTTTTCGATTAGGCACTAATTCGACACTGATTTCAAATACTTAGATCACAACCACTATTCCCAGATTTTTTTTTAGATAGCTGATATTTCTGCTACTGTCAATTACACTTTGTTAGACCCTTCTCTTGTTTCTTTATTTGTCCCATCGCCAGCTCCTCTTGCACAGCATCATCCTTCTGTCATTTAAATACTCCTGCCCCATCACAGACTTTCCATTCTGCTCTTTGTTCTCCTTCTCCTCCTCCACCCGGGCTCTGACTTATAAGCTGTCAAATCTCCAACTTCTGACAGGAGGTCATCCACCTGAAATGTTAACCCTGTAACTTTCTTCACAGATGTTGCCTGACCTGTTCAGATTTTTCTGTTCTTATTCTAATATTTATTTCTAGTCTATTTTAACCATTTAATCACTTTCATAGAGCTGACCTTAAAAACCCTTGCATTCTGCAACTCAGCACTAACATGTTTTTTGTTGCATGTGTGAACAGCAAGCTTAGATAGATTTCTCTGTGACTTTGTCCAAGACATTTATATTATAAATAGCTGAAACCTCAGCATTGTCCCTTGAGCAACTTCACTTTTAAAAGTCTGCTGACTTGTTTCTCCCTTTTATTTCCTTACTGTCCATTAACAAATCTTTAATCCATGCTAATTTCCACCCACACCTCTATGAGTCCTTACTTTGCATATTTATCTTTTGTGTGGCCTTTTAGAAATTCAGGTATACCACATTTACAAGTTCTCCTTTATCTACCCTATTGGTTACATCCTCAAAAAACCCTAGCAAATTTGTCAAACATGATCTTGTTTTAGCAAAACTATGCCTAATCATACTAATCCAAGTACATTGTTATGACTTACTTAATAATAGATTTTGGCATTTTTCCAATGACTAATGTCAGAATAATTGGTCTGTAGTTCTTCTTTCTTTCTTCCTTGTTTGTTAAATGGGGATGTTAAACTTGCTAACTTCCAAACTCTCCAAATTGTTAGAATCTTGGGAATTTTGGAAATCATTACTAGTGCATCCACTATCTATTTTGGAACCCTTGGATATAAGCCATTGGGTCCTGGGGATTTGTTGAATTTTAGATCCCTAAGTTTCTCCAACATTTTTTCCTCTACTAATCAAGTGGACAGCACAGTGGCAAACTAGTTAGAACTACTACCTCAGTGCTAGAGGCTTGAGTTCAAATTCAAAGTTGAGGGATTGGGTGGAGTCTGCAAGTTCTCCCCATGTCTGCATCAGTTTCTTCTGGGTGCTCCAGTTTCCTCCCACAGTCCAATGTAGGTTAGGTGGATCAGCCATGGTAAATGGTGGGGTTACGGGGATAGGCCAGGAGGTGGGCCTAGAGTAAGATGCTCTTTTGAAGAGCTAGTGCAGATTTGATGGGCTAAATTGCTTCCTTCTGCATTGTAGGGATTCTGTGGTTCTATTAATTAAGTTCTTCACGAATATTCTTCGATGTTAGTTATAGTTCAGTTGGTAGCGCTCACCCCCTAAGTTATAAGATTCCACTCCAGGACTTGTGTAAAAAAATTAAAACTGTTACTCCAGTAAGTGGCAATGATGTGCTGCACAGCTGGAGGCATCACCTTTCAGTTGATATGTTAAACTGAGTCCACAATTGCCTGCTCAGATGAATGCAAAAGGTCTCGTGGCACTGTTTCGAAGGACAGGTGAGTTATCCAAAATGTCCCAACCAACATGTGCCCTTCCATCAACATCACAAAAACAGATAATCTGGTCATAATCATATGTTTGTGGAAGGTTGCTGAGTGCACTTGAGCTGCCACAGTTCCTACATTGTAACAGGGATCACACTTTTAAATTGTACTTTGTCAACTGTAAAGCGCTTTTGAGACTTTTGTGAAAAGTGTTACATAAATGCAAGTCTTCCTTTTCATTCTTATCAGCTCCCAAGTTATCCTCTATTTCTGGTTGTAATTTGCACTGTAAAGACAGACAAAATATTTGTCCAGCATCTCTGCCGTTTTGAGGTTGCGATAGGCGAACATGTGGCTAATAGTGACCACAATTCTGTCTACTTTAGGATACGAATGGAAAAAGATGAGAGCTGTCCTAAGGGGAGGGTGCTAAATTGGGGGAAGACTAGATACAGCCGGATTAGGCAGGAGCTTAGGGATACAGACTGGGATAGGCTGTTGGAAGGCAAGACCACGTTAGGCATGTGGGAGTCTTTCAAGGGAAAACTGCAATGGGTGCAGGAAAGGCATGTGCCGGTTAGGAGAAAGGATGGGAAAGGTAGGATTAGAGAGCCGTGGATTTCTAGAGATACAGAAGACCTGGTTAGGAAGAAACGAGAGGCGTATGTCAGGTCTAAGCAACTGGGAAAGGAGAGAGCGTTGGAGGAATACAGAGAGAGTAGGAGGGATCTCAAAAGGGGAGTTAGGAGAGCAAAGAGGGGGCATGAGATGGCTTTGGCAGGTAGGGTTAAGGAGAATCCAAAGGCGTTTTACTCCTATCTTAAGAGCAAAAGGGTGGCTAGGGGTAAAATCGGTCCTCTCAGGGACAGACGTGGGGAATTGTGCTTAGGGGCAGAGGGAATGGGGGAGATCATGAATGAATACTTTGCGTCGGTATTCACGAAGGAGAGGGGCTTGATGTCTGGTACGGTTATCGAGGGAGTGGTAGACCAATTGAAAGATCTATCGATTACGAGGGAAGTGGTGTTAGGGCTTTTAGGTAGCATTAAAACCGATAAATCTCCAGGGCCCAATGGCATTTATCCGAGGCTGCTTAGGGAGGCGAGGGATGAGATTGCTGGGCCTCTGACGCGAATCTTTGTCTCTTCTTCGGACACAGGTGAGGTCCCAGAGGACTCGAGGATAGCGAACGTCGTACCGTTGTTTAAAAAGGGTAGGAGGGATAGCCCAGGTAACTACAGGCCGGTGAGTTTAACGTCAGTGGTAGGCAAGTTGATGGAGAGGATTCTTAGGGATAGGATGTATGAGCACTTAGAGCATTGTGATCTGATTAAGGATACGCAGCATGGCTTTGTAAAGGGGAAGTCTTGCCTTACAAATCTGGCAGAATTCTTTGAGGAGGTGACAAAAACGGTCGACGAAGGACGAGCCGTTGATGTCGTCTATATGGATTTCAGTAAGGCGTTTGACAAAGTCCCTCATGGTAGGTTGGTACAGAAGATTAAAGCTCATGGGATACGTGGCCAGGTATCTAGATGGGTAGAGAACTGGCTTGCAAAGAGGAGACAAAGTAGTAGTGGAGGGGTCCTTTTCTAGCTGGAGGTCTGTCACTAGTGGGGTGCCACAGGGCTCAGTGCTGGGACCTCTTCTCTTTGTAGTATATATAAATGATTTGGAAGAGGGAGTAGGTGGTGTGATCAGCAAATTTGCTGATGACACCAAGATGGCTGGATTGGCGGGCAGTGAGGAGCAGTGTCTGGCAATACAGCAGGATATTGATAGGCTGGTTGATTGGGCAGATACGTGGCAAATGGAGTTTAATCCGGATAAATGTGAGGTGATGCATTTTGGCTGGAATAACGTAGGGGGGAGTTATATGATAAAGGGTAAGCCCGTAAGGAGTATAGAATCGCAGCGAGACCTGGGGGTCCAAGTGCACAAGTCTTTGAAGGTGGCAGTGCAAGTGGAGAGTGTGGTGAAGAAAGCCTATGGTATGTTAGCCTTTATAGGAAAGGGTATAGAATATAAGAGCTGGAGTCTAATGTTGCAGTTGTATAGAACGTTGGTTAGGCTGCATTTAGAGTACTGCGTCCAGTTCTGGTCGCCTTACAACCGGAAGGACGTGGAGACTCTGGAGAGAGTGCAGAGGAGGTTTACCAGGATGTTGCCTGGTATGGAAGGACTGGGGTATGAGGAAAGGTTGAAGAAATTGGGGCTCTTTTCCCTTGAAGGACAGCGACTGAGGGGGGATCTAATTGAGGTGTATAAGATTATGAAGAGTATAGATAGAGTAAACAGAGGTAAGCTATTTCCTATGGTAGAGACACATAGGACAAGGGGCCATGGACTTAAGGTGAGGGGGGAGAGGTATAACACTGATATTAGAGGGAGGTTTTTCCACACAGAGGGTAGTGGGGGTATGGATGCTCTGCCAAGTAAGGTGGTGGAGGCAAACACGCTAGAGTCATTTAAGAATAACTTAGACAGGCACATGAGTGGGTTGGAGATGGGTGGATATAGGAGATTGTTTTAAATGAGGGTCATTAGCATTGGGGCGTCTCTGGTAAGGTAAATGGATATGGTACAATAATAATGTTTTTTTTTCTTTTTCATTCACAGGTTTTAAGTCGGTCCGCCTTGTGTCCAACGAGGGGCATACACGCGATGGGTCGTACTGGGGCTGCTCTTGGTTGTTCAAGATTGGCCTAGTGCTTCATGTCGTTAGTGTGTGCCTAAACTGGACCAGATACTGGGCAAGACGACAGCTCAGTGACTATCGCTGATTGCTGTGCAGACACATGGATTTGGGCCGGTGTCTGTGGGAGTTTGCGCATTCTCCCCGTGCTTACGTGGGTTTTCTCTGGGTGCTCCGGTTTCCTCCCACACTCCAAAGATGTGCTGTTAGGCTGATTGGCAGGAATAAATTGTCCCTAAATCAGTTTCCCTCAATCTGGATGGCCATAAAACATTAGACAGGGGTCGTGGGGGGAGAGGGGGACTGGTGGTGTTGAGATGGCGGTGCAGGCTCGTTGGGCCGAAGGGCCTGTTTCCCGGGCTGTTTTTGTTCTTTGTTTGTTCTTTTTTCTCTTTCCCTATAATTTCTCCCGTCTCTCAAGGACCAAAATTTAACTTTAGCTACTCTCCATCTTTTTTGCAATTGGTTTTTACACTCCTGGCTGGTTCATTCTCGTACTCGATTTTAATCAGCTTTTTGGTTTTCTTTTGCTGGTTCTGGAAGACTCTCAATCCTAAAACTTACCACTATTTCTTGCAATATTATAAATCTCTATTTTAAAATCTGTTACAATCCTTAACTTCCTAAAGATGGATCTTTCTTGCTGAGTTTTTGTTTTTAAAAACATATTTTTATTGAACATTTCTAAGTGTTTTCCACTATCTATCAGCATACAAAATCAACCTTAGCCAATCTCCCTTCATACCTAGGCAACTGACTCACAAATGTCACTATCAAACTTAATAGGGAATGTAATTAATTCATTTTAGCATGATCACCTTTTCCTCAGATTATTTTTTACTGTACTATAAGGTTGCAAATCAATCCTGTCTCATTGTATAATATAGTTGTGGATAGGACTTCAGACTAAAAGTAGCCATGAGTTGGGGGCAGTGAGGTGAAGGATGATTTAGAAATGTAAAGAATAAAGTTGAGGCAGTGTAATGATTGTGGTGAAAATGAGTGGAGTGGGATAGGAAGGGACAAAGTGTTTTATCTGATATATTTTGTCACTAAGCAAAGGTCCTTGCAAAAAATGCTGGTTATCAAATAAAATTAAAAGCTCTTATGACAAATGCATCATGCATTCAATTAAAAAGATAGAGGAACTATCAACACAAATAAAGATAAATAAATATATAAAATAAATAAATAACACCAGGGGTGGGCCGCAACACTGGGGCAACAGGGGTGCACACATGCAAGCTGTGGGCCTTGCGGCGAATGAAGGAAGAGGGTTGGTGACGGGATGTAGAGTGTAGTGCTGTTTTGAGGGGTGGTTGAGTGAGGTGTTGAATGGGTGGATGGGGGTTGATGTGAGGGGGTGGATGGGGGTTGATGTGAGGGGGTGGATGGGGGTTGGTAGGTTTGGGTGTCACTTTTAAGATTTAGCACCTCAAAAGTAAATGCAGGTACAGGTACCACATTGTACAGAACATCTTGATGAGAACCAAAGTCCACATTCTTGCTTCATTTTATCCTTGCCCCCATCCACCCACCTCCTACACACTCCACTTGGTCATCTCTTTCTGCCATATTCTTCAAGCGGGAAAGGCCTGACAACAACAACAACTTTCCAGCGTTGTTTCTTTAATTTCTGGGATTAGCACATTAATTAATTGCGTGCCTGCGATGGCGAAAGCTCAGTCCCCTCTAACTTACCGCTGGTCATGTGGGAGACCTTGGCCAGCTTCTTCATGACATTATCCAGCCGTGACTGGGCACTATCCAACTCATAGGAGAACTCATCAAGCATGCTGTGGGAGAACAGAAGATATACAAGCTGAAACATGAAACTGAGTGGCCGGCTCCAATTTCACCCTTCTGATGCACTGCATTATTTATAGAACTCATCCTCAGCTCCACATTGCATTTCGTTTTCCTTACTGTGCTCGGATAACATTAACACACACACAGACACACTAACACACACGGACACACACAGTATGCTTTACCCCCTCAAGCCAATATAGCCTCCCCAAGGTGTAGTAACCAGAACCTCTCGCAGTACTCCAAGTGTGGCCTAACCAGGGCCAGCTGAAGCATGACTTCTACCCCCTTGTATTCAGCATTCCATTAGTCTGTTTGATTATTTTCAGTGCCTGTTCATGATACTTTAATGATCAATGCAAGGATGCCAAGTCTCAGTAGACCTGCACTCTTTCTAGCTTTCCACATTTTTGTATCATGTTCCATCTTCTGTGTAAAAGTCCAAAATGGATGATCTCACATTTGTCTATGCTGAAATCCATTTATTTAATATTGGTACGTAACTATTTCCCCCCATCTTCCAGTTGCTGATAAATACAGTGAATAGTTGGCGTTTCAACATAACCCTTGCAGAACATTACTAGTTACACTGCAAGATCAGGACAGAGTGCGAGAGATTGGGACTATCTGAATGACTGGTATAGTGTGAGAGATTGGGAATGTGAAGTGTTGAGGAAACATCCTTGATGCAGATGTGTGTGTCCAAGAATGCAACTGATTCTAGAGAGTAGTCCATGGTGAGATGGAACTTGTTGATGTCACCAAATACTTGTTTCAGTGATTGTTTGTCGTGAGTACAAAAGAAAGAAAATGTCATTTCTGTATCTAGTGTATAGCGTCAGTTGAAGATCCTGTGCGGTGGAGAGGTCTTGTTCGAACTTGTGCATGATGATGTTGGCATATTGAGGTGCGAATTTGGTCCTCATGATGTTCCATGTGTTTGGGTGAAGAACTGGTTGTTGAATGTGAAGATGTTGTGGTCCAGGATGAAGCAGATAAGTTGTAGAATTGCGTCAGGAGATTGATAGTTGTCAGCATTGAGCACCGAGGTAGTTGCAGCAATGCCGTCATCATGGAGGATGCTGGTGTAGAGTGCCATTGTGACGAGGAGTACTCCTGGTTCAACTCTTCCGTGAGCGCTAAGTTTCTGTAGGAAGTCCATAGAGTCGCGACAGAAGCTGGGGGTTCTTTGTATGATGTGTTTCAGAATGCCCTCGATGTAGCCGGAGAGGTTCTCACACAGGGTCCCATTGCCTGATACGATGGGATGGCTGGGTGTGTTGGCCTCATGTACCTCCGGGAGGCAGTAGAGATCTCCAATGCGGGGAGTACATGGGACGAGAGCACGGAGGGTGCTCTGAAGGTCCAGATCAAAGGTCTTGATTAGTCTGTTGAGTTGTTGGGTGTCCTTTGGTCAGATCCGTGTGTTCCTCGTTATTCAGTTGTCGGTACACTTCTTTGTAGTGATCCGTTCTGTTCAGTATGACAGTGGCCCCTCCTTTGCTGGTTTGATGACAATGTTGCGGTTGGTCTGGAGAATGCAGATGGTGTTGCATTGTGCTTGGATATGGCGCTCAGCTCACTGATCGACAGTTCCGATGCATCACAGTGAAATCTCCTAAGATGACAAACAGGACACGCCGGTCAGAGTACCCTTCGTCATCCAGTACTTCCCTGAAGTGGAGAAGCTATGACATCTTCTCCGGAGCTTTCAACATGTCATTGATGAAGACGAACATCTTGCCAAGGCCATCCTACATCCCTACTATGTGTCTTCAAACAACCACTGTACACAGCAAACTCTCCAACCTTCAGGAGAACAGTGACCACAACACCATACAACCCTGCCACAGCAACCTCTGCATGATGGGCCGGATCATCGACACGCGAGAACACCATCCACCAGATACATGGTACATACTCTTGCAACTCGGTCAACGTTGTCTACCTGGTGTGCTGCGGACAGGATGTCCCGTGGCATGGTACATTGGTGAGACCATGCAGACACTACGACAATGAATGAATGGAATCGCTTGACAATCACCAGGCAGGAGTGTACCCTTCCTGTCGGAGAGCACTTCAGCAGTCAAGGGCATTTAGCCTCTGGTCTTCGGGTAAGCGTTCTCCAAGACGGCCTTCAAGCCATACGACAAGAATTGCCGAGCAGAAACTAATAGCTAAGTTCTGCACAAGGATGGCCTCAACCGGGATCTTGGGTTCATGTCACGCTATCTGTAATCCCCACGACTTGCCTGGGCTTGCAAAGTCTTGGCTTGAGACAATTCACACCTCTTTAACTTGTGATTAAACCTCTCTCCATTCACACTGTCTGTACCTGTAAAGGCTTGATTACTTGTTAAGACTTGCATTCCATCCATTATCTTGTAATATATAGCTTGTGAGTCTATATGCCCCGTTTATGAACCCAACCCCCATTCACCTGGTGAAGGAGCAGTGCTCCAAAAGCTCGTGCTACCAAATAAACCTGTTGGACTTTAACCTGGTGTTATAAGACTTATTACTGTTTATCTCCACATCAATTCTCCAAACTAAAGAAACAGTTTTTGAATCAACAGTCCTTTGGGCATCTACAGTGTTCTCACCTCGATTCTAGTGCGTATATCATGGCCAAACCACCTAGCCCACACATCTTTGACTGTGGGAGTAAACCAGAGCATCAATAGGAAACCCACGCAGACATGGGGAAATGTGTAAACTCCACACAGATAGTCACTCAAGGCTGAAATTTCAATACTAAGATTGAAAGATTTTTTAATATTAGGCAAAAGCATTGAGAGTTAATTAACACATGCCCTCAGCCCAATACATAAAAATGTTGTCTCCTCTCCCCTACACTTCCTACTCTCAAACACACATTATATGGAACACCTTTCTTTTCATACACAAGATAAAATATTTACCATTATGGTCTGTCCTATGCACCATTATGATGGCATGAAGTTTCTGTTTTAAATGATACTGATACAAAAGACCCCCTCCATCAATCCCCAGTGTTTAAACTTGCTTCCATTTTGATAAGGTGAAAGCCTGTGGCCCATGTCCCAGAGGTTTTCAGCTCTGATATCAGTTCTACTCGTCATGTTACCTAATAGCTGAACATAGGAGCACTGGGAGGGGAATCATATATTCAATAAGCATTAGCAATCAATGTGTTTGTTTTGATGCAAGCTAAACGGATAAGTAGGGTAAAGTACACGACTCAACTGAGAAGGCTGAGACTGAACACAGTGTCATACACTTGCAATGGCTCAAGTAAAAGCACTGCCAGCTGGCAGGACAGACTGACCCAGGTTCAATTTACAACCTTGGCTCAATTAGCTTATCTCAACCATGGGACTTCAACGAGCTGCGGGCCACAATGGCAAGATCTAACTCAGTTGAAGCTTCTTCTATGATTCCATTCATATCTATCCAAGCCCGGAGAACTCTTCCCTTACCTGCATCTATCACCTTGAGAGTTCAGCAAGGACCTGTCCTTGGCACCTCATTTCTCCTGTACATGAGCTGTTCTTTTGTGACATCACTCACAAGATGTAGCTTGGTTTTCTCACACGCACCAATACCCAATTCTACCGACCATAACATTGCTTCTGGGCATCAAGATTTCCTCTGGGTTGCGCCACAACTTCCCCTAACAAATGACTTCCGCCCCTGACATAATCCCCATTCCACAACTCCAACACCCACCAACACACCCACAACCTCCACACAAAATATATCTCCCCTGCAAAGCATCCACTATAAATTTCCCACACTCCCTTTCACAAGCATTTGCAAACTTAGTGTTTTGTTCAGCATGAGCTAGACATTAAACCCAACATCCTCTGTGAAACCAACAATGCTTACTTCCACCTTCGGATGGTCACGGGGACAGGCGGAGGCCTCTTAAGCCTCTTCCTCCTTTCAATTACACCAAGGCAGGTCTGTATCTTAATTCCATTGACTCACCATGGTTCTGTAACTCTTGATGTTTTTAACCGAACATTTTAAAAATTTATCAGTGCTGAAAGTTTCCATTAACTCCTCCAGGGAGGGTTCCAGATTGCCTTTACATAAAGTATTCACGTGCTTCCTACCTGAAACCCTCATCATACCTCCATTGCTTCACACTTGACATTAATGCTATCCCTACTGGCCTTACAGCTTCCACCTTCATAAAAATATCAACTTTTGCAAAAGCTCTTGTCACCTGCGTTCATGTTACAGTCCCTCCCAAATGCATCGCGTTTAGTGTTCTTCCTGTCCCTTCAGGTCTTCACTGGAGGCAGAATCGATAACCCACTTGGGCCTACTCACTGGAAATTGAGCACTAAACCTCCATGTTCCAAAAACAAAACCCAGACAAAGCCTTTCAGTCACCTGGCTTCAACTCTCATTTTGTATCTCACCATCCCTTTCCTCGGGCATATCTGTAAGGCACCTCAGGACGTCTCTACATTAAAGACACTATTCACAACCTTCATTGAAAAGCATGCGCGTGCGTGTGTGTGTGTGTGTTGGGAAATGCAATGAATGTCAAATAGGATGGAACTGGGCTTTGCTGGTCAAATAACCTGCCAACACTTGCTATTTAGAGTGGTGTATGATCAGTGGGCAGCCAGGAATTGTGAAGCTAAACTCCAATCCGCGTCAGTCAGTCACTTCAGGCAAAGAGGGCAAAATATTAGGGGCAAGGGAGGAACAAATTTCACTCTGAGCAAAACCCATTTCTCAAGAATAAAACACAGGTGTTGAGGGAAAAAGAATGAAATTTAAATGTACTGTTGAAATGACACTCACACTGCTTGCTCATCTAGCTCATTACCAATCTTCTGTGACATGTTCTTCAACACTCCAATACTACCCGATACCAGCTCTAACTGATCATCTTGCTGCTCCGTGATCAGCTGTAAGAGGACAGGAGACAAAGGTCATGACAGAGAACTATAGAAAATTTAGTGCACAAAAAGGCCATTCAGCCCATCGTATCTACACTGCCAACAAAGAGAAAGAAGAAACTAGTGTTCTCTTTAACCCCATTTTTCAGCACTTGCCTCATTAGCTTTGCAGGTTACAGCATTTCAGATACAAATCCCAACTACCTTTTAAATGAGCTGAACATTTCAGTCTCAATCGCTAACTTAGACAGTGAATTCCAAACATCCATCACCTTCTGGGTGAAAGGAGTTTTCCCTCATGTCCCCTCTAATTCTTCCAATCACCTCAAATCCATGCCCCCTGGAACTAACCCTTCAGTTATGGTCCTATCTAGAGAAGTGTTCCAACACTAAGAGAGAAATGGATAGTGAAGGAGGATGGGGGAGGAAGAGGGGAGACATACGGAATTCCTGTCAGAGAGAAGAGCAGTACTTCCAACTCAGAAAGAAATGGAATGCAATAAAAGGTTGGTAAAGGGTCATCTGGTCTCAAAATGTCTGCTCTGTCCTCTCCTTACAGATGCTGCCAGACCTGCTGAGATTTTCCAGCATTTTCTCTTTCTTTCCTGCCTATCCTGTCTATGCCCTTTATAATTCTGTCACCCCTTGGCCTCCTCTGTTCTAAGGAAAACTACCCTAGCCTATCCAATCTCTCCTCATAGCCACATTTTTCAAGCGCTGGCAGCATTCCACTAAATCTCTTCTGCAATCTTTCCAGATTACGTGATGTAATGGGGTGACCAGAACTGTACACAAAACTCCAGCTGTGGCCTAACCAGTGTTTTATGCAGTTCCAATATTATATCCCTGCTTTTGTATTCAATACCTTATTCAATAAAGGGAAGCACACCATTTGCTTTTTTGACCACCTGTCCTATCACCTTCAAAGGACCTGTGGATATGCACCCCCCTCACTTCCTCTACCCCTCTCAATATCTTCCTGTTTATTGAGTATTTGCCCACTTTATTTGCCCTCCCCAAATCTCACTTTTCAATATTGAATTCCATCTGCCACTTCTCTGCCCACTCACCCAAACCATTGATATATTTCTGGAGTCGACAGCTATCCTCCTCACTGTCAACTGCATGGGCAATTTTTGTGTCATCTGCAAATTTCCCAATCATACTACCTATATTAAGTCTAAGTCATTAATGTATAAAACAAACAGCAAGGGCCCCGACACTGAGCCCCCTGGAACATCACTGAAACCTGTTTTCCATATGTAAAACCATCAATTATTATGCTTGGATTGCTATCACTTGAGTTGGATCAAACTGCCACCTTCCTCTTATTTCCCTTAAAATCTCTCACTTTTCTGACCAGCCCGCCACGTGGGACCTTGTCAAATGCCTTATTGAAATCCGTGTAGACAATATTCATTCCACTACCCTCACCAATCCTCCTTGTTATTTCCTCAAGAAATTCTATTGAGTTAGTAAGACTATCCCTAGGTCCCCAGTATAAAATATGTTCCTTTACCCAGCACTAATTATCCTTATTTTGATCTGCTTAAAATCCAGCATTTTGTTTTTTAAAAAAAAAGCAAATCAATGGGAGGTTGAAGGAAGGAAAACTCATTTCTAGTGTTGAGCTGAACCTGTTCCCCTCCTAGTATGCACTGGCCTCACGCAGGCAATTAGTTCATGTCAACAGACTAGCCGTTCCCCACTGCCAGATTCTCATCTCTTATTAGCAGCACTGCTTCCCATGGTCTAAAGTTGCTTATCAGAGATACTGATCAAACATTAAACCAGTGGCTTTTCCATTTTGTTTCTTTTTCAATTGAAACTGATCATCTGTTGCTAGCTCCAGTTCCATAAACCTTTGTTCCAGTAGCTCATGCAACTGGCCACAGAGTGTGGCAGCAGGCTATTCAACCATGCGAGGAATTATATTCTGGTTTTGCACTCAGCCAGTATCCACACACATACTCACTGCAGCATTCCTTGCTGGACATCAGCAGTTGGAACCTGGCTGATTTCATTGCTAGCTCTCTCCCCTATCTTGTGGAGGCCACTTTAATGGTCCTGATGTTGTGATCAGCAAGACCAGCAGAGCTCTGGAAAGCCCCCAGTCAGCAGGAATGCCGACAATCAAAGTCAGATAGTATCTTTATCTACTTGTTACACCTGTACACTTTTATCTTTCCTTCACCACGTAAACATTCTGAGCAGCCGAGTGCACTGCCTGCAACCCACAATCCAAAGTCTAACCATCCCGCTGCTCCAACCCCAATCAGATACCCTGACAGAGCCACCACACCGCTCCTGTTTCCTGCCTAGTTCCCAGTCTGCAGACACATGGTTCACTCCTTGTCCACGTACCTGTTGCTGGATGTGCTGGTTCTCAATGAATTGTGAATTCACAACCTGCAGCTCTTGGTCTAACCGGCTATATTTATCTGCAGTGGAGTTCAATCCCTGGCTTCCTTTGTTGCTCAGCAGAGTCTGCACACAGAAAAAAATTAAAACAATGCACCATTCGGATTAACAAAGGCTTGTACTTATGAAATCACAGTGGGTCTCCCAGAAACATCTCAAGGCATTTCAGACTGTAAATCTCTATCAGATAACTATTTTCCATTGAAAGCAATGAGAAGAACTTGCATTTATATAGTGCTATTCACAGAGTCATTGTGTAATGCAAGGAAAAGTGGCAACCAATTTACACACGGCAAGGTTCTCAAATAGCTACTCTTCATTGAAATAATGCCTTAGAACCTTTTAGATCCTGTTATTTATGTGAGGGAAGATAATTTGAACAGCACTAATTTCTCCTTTCGCCATCTATTCATAAGCAGAAAGATTTTTTGATTTGTTTCCCCAATTTTTTATTCACGACCCCACAGCAAACTTGAGAGATAGGTAGGATGAACTCAGAGGGCTCGTTTATTTGCTCAAAATGTGAGAGGAGGGTCACAGAGTTGCCTCCACACACAGAGAGCAAGGGAATAAAGAAAAGACTTAACAGTGCAGAGACCACAGAAAAAAGAAACGTTGATTGAGATGGATTCCAAAGTGCAGAATCAAAGTACAATGAGGTATTCCTTCACGGAGAGCTATTTACCATTTATATAGATGATCTGGAGGAGGGAACGAGTGTATGGTGTCGAAATTTGCTGATGACACCAAGATTGGTGGAACGGCAAATTGCGCGGAGGGTGTGGAGAGTCTACAGAAGGATCTAGATAGGCTGGGCGAATGGGCCAGGAACTAGCAAATGGAATTTAATGTTGGCAAGTGCGAGGTGGTCCACTTTGGTAGGAATAATGGCAGGAAGGATTATTACTTACGTGGCGAAAAACTGCAGCAGGCGACGGTGCAGGGGGACCTCGGGGTCCTTGTGCATGAGTCGCAAAAACCCAGCTTGCAGGTGCAGCAGGTGGTCAGGAAGGCGAATGGGATGCTGGCCGTCATAGCGAGGGGGATTGAATATAAAAGTAGGGAGGTCTTGCTGCAGCTGTATAGGGCATTGGTGAGGCCACAGCTGGAGTACTGGGTGCAGTTTTGGGCGCCGTACTTACGCAAGGATATTTTGGCCTTGGAGGGAGTGCAGAGGAGGTTTACTAGGCTGATACCGGAGTTGAGGGGGTTGAGCTATGAGGAGAGGCTGAATAAACTAGGCTTGTACTCGTTAGAGTTTAGAAGAATGAGGGGAGATCTCATTGAGACATATAAGATGATGAATGGGATGGATAGGATAGAGGTGGAGAGACTCTTCCCGCTCAGAAAGGACAGTAGGACTAGGGGGCACAGCCTCAAGATAAAGAGGGGGTGGTTTAGAACGGAGTTGAGGAGGAACGTCTTCACTCAAAGGGTGGTGAATCTCTGGAATTCTCTGCCCGTTGAAGTGGTGGAGGCTGCCTCGCTAAATATTTTTAAGAAGCGGGTTGATGGGTTTTTGATAAGCGAGGGGATTAAGGGTTATGGGGAGAGGGCGGGAATGTGGAACTGAGCCATGACAGATCAGCCATGATCTTATTGAATGGTGGGGCAGGCTCGAAGGGCTAGATGGCCTACTCCTGCTCCTATTTCTTATGTTCTTATGAGATCGATGGGCTGAAAACCAATGCTGTAGAGCCCACTTTTCCAGGGCTGTTGCCTTCACACGATGAGCTGGACACACAAAAGGAATCAGTCTTGTAGGTGATGGTACAGAATTTCCAACAGAAGTAATGTGGATGGAGCCTTGTGTTGAACCTGGGCAGAGCTCCTTCTCTGTGAGGCTGCTTGTCAGGCCAACAAGACAATGGGCGGAATTCTCCAATGCCCCCACTGGTGGGTTCAATGACAGGCTGGGGTGTGGATTTGGTGGGAGCGCAAAAATCATGCCAATGTGAATTTCCGCTGATGATGGATTGGGAAAGCACTGGAGGCCAGTATGAAACTGATCTGCATCCCATTAATTGGATGCAGTTGAAGGCACAACTTGAATCTTCCGCCCACACTCAATTCTCTACTACATCAACGGGCAAACACTAGGCCCAAAACACATGGAGGAGCTGGGCCGCACCTGAATAATGTTTAGGTCTGCCTCTGGAGTCCAGAATGGAGACCACCATTAACTCTAGACCCTGAAACACCACAGCAGTGGAGGGAGCATCCATAGGTGCAACCTCCAGATTCAAGGTCCATCTTCCAGCCTCAGAATATTCCTGGATATCCATTCTTCTTTCTGAGGAGACCCATTTTCCAGCTTCAAGAGCGTTCTGGAGTTCTATCTTCATTTTCAGAAGATCCATGTTCATTCTTCAATAGTGGGTCAGTGATGTTGTGCACCATTTCAATAAGGTGCCCAGATATAACAGCAGATGATGTGCCATCATACCTGCCCTGCCATGGGAAAAGGTGTAAAACACCTAGTTGCATCAGCAATGAGGTTGGGACCAGAAGATATGACGTGGCTTTGTTTAGGCGTCGCAGTGGGAAACGCATCACATTCTCATCCTTGCCACGTATGGAAGAATTCCACCAAATAGTACTGGTTTCACAAGCCAGAGGCCCATGTCACCTGACTCCGAATTCTCCACACTATCCTTCACAAAGGACTTGCATCCTTCCTCTGGGCCTCCAAGATAAACATCACAACCATTAAGAGTTGAAAGGAAAGTTGCGATGCCTTTTGTCTTAGCAGATGAGCAGACAGACTTCTGTTGGCCAGCCAGGATTAAAAATGCAGATGGCCTTTGTATATCTCTCTTCAAATTTGGCCTATGCATTCCACCGGGGGTCATTAGTGGCTCCTGAAAGATAATGTGCGAGTTTCCCCATTACTGCCAAGCAGCTCCTTTTGGTTGAAGGTCGCAGGCAGGCATACATTCAGCCATTTTGAGGATCTATGTTCAGGTTTTTTAAAAAAACAGATAGCCATAAGGATACCTATATATAATTTATGAAAATATATAGTTTCAGGAATTAATCCCTCACAATCTACTTGAGAGGACAGAAATCTAGTCTAACATCTCATGGAAAGATGGAACTTCTAACAGTACAGCACTGTCTCGGTGATGTGCTAGAGTGTTTTAGCCTTGGATTAAGAACATAAGAACATAAGAAATAGGAGCAGGAGTAGGCCATCTAGCCCTTCGAGCCTGCCCCGCCATTCAATAAGATCATGGCTGATCTGTCGTGGCTCAGTTCCACTTTCCCGCCCTCTCCCCATAACCCTTAATCCCCTCTCTTATCAAGAACCCATCAACCCGCTTCTTAAAAACATTTAGCAAGGCAGCCTCCAACACTTCAACGGGCAGAGAATTCCAGAGATTCACCACCCTTTGAGTGAAGAAGTTCCTCCTCAACTCCGTTCTAAACCGCCTCCCCTTTATCTTGAGGCTGTGCCCCCTAGTCCTACTGTCTTTTTTGAGCGGGAAGAGTCTCTCCACCTCTATTCTATCCATCCCATTCATCATCTTATACGTCTCAATGAGATCTCCCCTCATTCTCCTAAACTCTAACGAGTACAAGCCTAGTTTATTCAGCCTCTCCTCATAGCTCAATCCCCTCAACTCCGGTATCAGCCTAGTAAACTTCCTCTGCACTCCCTCCAGGGCCAAAATATCCTTGCGCAGGTGCGGCGCCCAAAACTGCACACAGTACTCCCGCTGTGGCCTCACCAATGCCCTATACAGCCGCAGCAAGACCTCCCTACTTTTATATTCAATCCCCCTCGCTATGAAGGCCAGCATCCCATTCGCCTTCCTGACCACCTGCTGCACCTGCAAGCTGGGTTTTTGCGACTCATGCAGAGTTCTTAGAGTAGGGACTTGAACTTTCTGGACCTTTTGGACAAGGGTATCAGTGCTGCCCACTGAGCCACAACCAACACCTTAATGACAAATGATCTGGTTTTAGTGGCATTGGCTTGAGGAACACGACAGGAAGTTGACAGTTGCAGCTCACCAGATTTCTGTGGCATACAATTTCAAGCTGGAGTCATTCAGCTGGCAGACAGCAACAGGAAAACCCACCACATTTTCCCCACTCAAGCACCTGACAGCTGCCCTGTTGAAATCTGTCAACTCAGCCTGAGGGATCGAGCCTGCAACATTCTGAACCTGGCGTCTTGGTACCTCGTCAGCCTGTGCTGGGCCATCAAGGGAGTTCCTCAATTCTGAGTGCCTTCCGAAGAAAAACACAGCAGAATTAGGAATGTCACGTTGATTAAATTTTAGGTCTGGTTAAGGCGGGTAAGCGATCTGCACAGTAAGTGCTAGTCTATTTGGATTTCAACATGAGGTTGGGAGGGAAGGAATACCCTTTCTTCAACTCTCTGACATTTGGCAAAATGCCTTTTATTTTGCAAACAAGTGATTCCAAACTCAGGGAATGGAGCTCTGAGTTAATTTGCATAATACTGAAGGTAATGTTGACAACATCCACGAATATTCAATCTGGAAAGCTGACTAGAAGGTTGCAGCCTGTACTTTTCCCACTGAGCTATCTTATTGTTATCCAAATGACCATGAGACATCCACCTTTGCTGACCAGTACTTACGAATTTTCATAGTGTGCGCATGTTGTAATACAGCACTGTTAGTAATAAGTAAGAGTAAAAAGCAAGTTACTCACCTGTCTGTTCTTCTGTTCTGCTAATGCCTGCACTGAGGTATTGGACATATGATCCTTCATTTCCTGTAGTATTGAAATGTAATGACGGTAATTTGTATAAATCTGTAAAAATGTTTTGATTCTGCACTGTTTGCAATTCAAAGCCCTGTACATTTGCAATAGTTTGTTTATTTGAGATTTTTATGAATAAAGTATATTTTTGGAAAAAAAAATACAGGAAATTTGTTAGTCATTCTAGCAGATAATGGAAACATTCATCAGAAACGAATATGAACAACTGTAGTGGGCCAGCCTCTCTTTCTCTCTACGCGTCTAGAGCTTACCGCTACACGTGTTGAGTTAAGACAGGATCTACAGGCGTTTAGAGATGCAAGGACTGATTAGAGACAGCATGGCTTTGTGAGTGGAAAATCATGTCTCACAATTTTAATTAATTTTTTGAAGGGGTAACCAAGAAGTTAGATGAAGGCAGTGCAGTTGATGTTGTCTACGTGGACTTTGACAAGGTACTGCATGGTGGGTTGTTAAATCTCACGGATCCAGGGTGAGGTAGCTCAATGAATACAAAATTGACTCGATGATAGATGTTGTAGAGGGTTGTTTTTCAAACCAGAGGTCTGTGACCAGCAGTGTGCCTCAGGGCTTAGTACTGGGTCTACTATTATTTATCATTTGTATTAATGATTTTGGTGAGAAAAGAGGAGGCATGGTTATTAAGTTTATAGATGGCACCAAGATTAGTGGCATAGTGGACAGTGAATAAGATTGTCTCGATTGCAATGGGATCTTGATCAATTGGGCCAGTGAGCTGACGAATGGCAGATGGAGTTTAATTTAGATAAATGCAAGGTGGTGCATTTTGGTAGATTGAACCAGGGCAGGACTTACTCAGAAACTCTGAATCAGACACTTAGTGGTGTGCCTTCCGATTTTCATACCCTCTCTATCTCTGTTGCCTGAAAGCTCAACCTCGCATTGTAAGAATAAATCATTATTACAAACACATACTTGAGCAATCTGGTTGTCAAAAGAAAGATATAAAATCCATGAAAACCCAATTGCATCAGATATGGCATCTGCTCCAAGGCTTTCCCAGCTATGTCTGTCTCCTGTAAGTACCATAGATAAAGATGAAGACACCCATACAACATCTGTAACTGGATCTTCCAAGTTCACACCAAATTCATTCTTGGTTACGTCTTGCATTTATTTACCACCCCTAATTGCCCTTATGACTGACTGAAGTGGACAGCAAGCTCAAGGCAGTTAAGAGTCAACCACATCCAAGTGGGACTGGAGTCACAACAAAGCTAGATGGGTAAACATGGCACATTCCCTTCACTAAAGGACATTAGTGAACCAGTTGGGAGTTTTTAACAACTACTCAGCAACTTTGTATCTTATCTGCTAAAATGGAATTTGAACTCCCATAGATTATTAGTTCTGAAATGCTAGTCCAGTAACATAACCACTACACTAACATTCTCCATACAATCGTACAGTGCAGAAGGAGCCCATTTGACCCATCGAGTCTGCACCGACAACAATCTCACCCAGATTCTAGCCCCATGACCCTCTGCATTTACTTCTGTTTCACTGACACTAAGGAGCATTTTAGAATGGCAAATCCACCTAACCTGCACATCCTTGGACTGTGGGAGGAAACCAGAGCACCCGAGGACACCCACACAGACACGGGGAGAATGCGCAAACCCCACACAGAACAGTGACCCAAGCTGAGAATCGAACCCAGGTCCCTGGCGCTGTGAGGCAGCAGTGCTAACCACTTTACCACTTTATTGCCCTCCAAAGAAACTCTAGATACAAACACATATAAAAAAAGAAGCTGCCATACAAGTGACAGCACAAAATCACTTTGCTTTCTGCATTTCCACCAAAGCTTGTGGCATGGTAGCACAGTGGTTAGCATCGCTGCCTCTCAGCATCAGGGACCCGGGTTTGATTCCCGGTTCGGGTCACCATCTGTGTGGAGTTTGCATGTTCTCCCAGTGTCTGCGTGGGTTTCCTCCGGTTGCTCCAATTTCCTCCCACATCCTGAAAGATGTGCTGGTTTAGATGCATTGACTTGAACAGGCGCTGGACTGTGGCAACTGAGGGAATTTTATGGTAACTTCATTGAAGTGTTAATGTAAGCCTTACATGTGACTAATAAATAAACATTAAAGCTTCAAGTCCAAGCTTTGCATCTCACAGTCCAGTCCCTCTGGATCACTGCTTCCAGTTATCATCACTTCTTCATTTGCCTGCAACGCATCAACAGGACTTACCTTTACAATTTGTTTTGTACTGGTGATGAATGCTTTCCTTTTGCTCAGTTCTGCTGGATCAAGGTTAAACTTCCGAGGATTCGTCTCCACAATACGTACACTGCAGTTAAGGTAAATTATGTGTTTACAGTGGAATGATGTATTTTGACTGGATAGAAATTTTTATCCTCAACAATCTGCACTAATAAAGCACCTTTATGTAGTCAAATGCCTCAAGGAGCTTAACCACACCCAACAAAAAAATTACTTGGGCAACTGCAGTGCTGTTTACAGCTGTAAAACCCAAAACAAGTTTTGTAATTTGACACATCATGCCTTCTACACAATCTCTCAATGCTGCATTTCCCCCTTCCTGTTTCCACACCACAAATCTTCCCAGTCAAGGATGAAAGAGTTAACTTCTCTCAAGGCCTGTCCTTAGTTGGTATATAAGACTCATAGATGACTCCCGCCTCATAACTTCCTTGATTCTACATCATCACAAACCACATACTGTAAAGATGGCAAATCCAGTTTCAACTCTACCTATAGCCACTATTACAGGAAATGAATTTGCTCTAACAAACCGATGAGTCCATGTGATAACCATGGTAAGAACTCCATTCTGTTCCCAAATTCTACTGAAGTAATTTGCTTATTGAGCACTAGCAAGGTGCTTAATTAGCTTCATGAAGCACAGTATTCTTGCAAGACCACATTTAATGGGAAGGTTCACTAGTTTGAGAGTCTATTCTGTCAAACATTAGCCATTAAAATCACTGATATCTGAGACATATTCAGTTCCTTTGCTGTATTTGCCTTCTGCCACTTTCAATGTGTGCTGAACCTCACCTGCAGCTGGGTACATGGGGGAAAGCACACGGCCTGACTTGCACTAACTGGCATGGCGGACACACTTATCTCTATAAGCTTCTGCACAAAGTTAAATCTCAAAAATCTGGAGGCTTTGACAGGCCAACGTTCTGGCTTTATGGACAACGTGAGCTCTTAAGACATCTGCTAAACTGGACACACGCATGTGTGGACCAGACATTAGAAAACTCCAAATGGTTATTAGCAATTGCAGTCTCGATGAGATAAAACTGTCACATTACTGTCAGAGATAGCTTTGAAGGAGGAACTGTCACTCCAAACACCTGCAATTAAAAGATATTAATCGTCTCATCGAGGTCCTCCAGGTCCCACTCAATACTACGGAGGCTATTCCGAAGCTCATTGGTTGTCCAGTCACACTCTTCTTTGGTGGCCAAAGAGGGTTCTGCCAGGAGCTCGGTCCATCGCTGGTACAGTCCTTGAGAAGTATTCACTGCTTTCTGCACTTCACTGGAAGAAAGTAGACAGCATGAAACAGATATGTATTGGCTCCTATTTCAGATCTGAAAACAACTTTCATATCCTCATAACTCACTTATGTATTTTCAAGTAGTTTCTTAGAATTAGCTGTGGTGTTTCTCAAGCAATGCGCTGTGAAGAGCCCCCCGCCCCCCAAAACTGTGCTGCAAAGAAAGATTCAAAATTGGTGTAATTAAACAACCCTAATGTTCACCACCAACTCTGATTCAGCATCTCCAAGAGCTGATGAATCTTGGTCCTCCCATGTGTATACTGGTCAGGTCCAATCCCTGGAACTGTTCCCGTAAATTTTTTCTGCACCCCCTCTAATGTATTCACATCCTTTCTAAAATCTGGTGACCAGGATTGGACACAATACTCCAGTTGGAATTTGGAACTAAAGACAAAGACCCCACAAAAAGCGAAAACTCAAAAAAGGGGCAAAAATCTTGGGAGAAGCAAGAGAAATCAGAAAAAGTTAAGAAAAACAGGAGAGAGGACATGGAAAAGTTAAAAATTAAGTTTCCAGTAAGGGAAGAAGTCAAGAGAAAAATAAGAGGTGTGCCTCAAAATGTTTTTATGGTATGGACTTGTGCTACGACATAAAAGGTTGGGAACCACTGGCTTAGTGGATAGTGTTCTGCCTCAGAATCAGAATGTTATATTTTCATGTTTTTCCTCCAGAGGCCCGAGTTTAACCAGGTGGACACTTCAATGCAGCTTTGATAGACTGCTGCAGTATCAAGCGGTCTTTCAGAGGAAATGTTAATCTGAGATCCCATCTTTCCTCTCAATTGGATGTAAAGCAGTCATTTAGAACCACAGAAATACCTTCTGGCTCCACATATACAGAATCATAAAATACTTAAGAGCACAGAAGGAAGCCATTTGGCCCTTTGTGTCTACACCAGCACTCTGGAAAACGCAATGCAAGCTAGCTCCACTCCCCATTCTTTCACTAATTCTTTTTCTTTGGGTAATTATTCAATTCCCTTCAAAAAACCATGACTGACCCTGTTTCCACCAAACTCTCAGGCAGTCCAGTCCAGATCGCAACCACTCATTGCATAACAACGTTTTGCTTCATGACACCTTTGGATCTTTTACCACTCATCTTTTTTCTCTTTATTCTGTGGGAAACGAGTGTCACTGACAAGGCCAGCATTTGTTGCCCATCACAAATTACCCTCAAGACCGACCGGCTTGCTTGGCTATTTGAGGGCAATTTAGAGTCAACAACATTGTTATGGGTCTGGAGTCACATATAGGTCAGACCAGATAAGGATGGCAGATTTCCTTCCCTAAAGGGACATTAATGGGTTTTGGCGATAATCCTTGATAGTTTGATGGTTACCATTTTGGAGATTAGGTTTTTAATTCTAAATTTATTAATTGAATTTAAATTCCATCAGCTGCCGTGGTGTGATTTGAAGCATTAGTCTCTGGATTACTAATCAAATTATATTATCAGTACAGCACCATCTCATTTTAAATCAGTGTCCTCTAATTTTCCAACACCTTTACTGAAATTCCTCGCAACCTTTTCTTCTCTAAAGAAAATTACCTCAGTTTCTCCAATATGTCCATGTAACTAAAGTCCTTCATCCCTGGAACTGTTCCCGTAATTTTTTTCTGCACCCTCTCTAATGTATTCACATCCTTTCTAAAGTCTGGTGACCAGAATTGCACACAATACTCCAGTTGGGCCCAGTGTTTTATAGAGGTCCTTCAGAACTTTTTTTGCTTTGGGGCTCAATATCTATTTATAAAGCCCAGTACAGTGGCACAGTGGTTAGCCCTGCTGCCTCACAACACCAGGGACCTGGGTCACTTTCTGTGTGTTGTTTGCATGTTCTCCCCGTGTCTGCATGGATTTCCTCCTGGTGCTCTGGTTTCCTCCCAAAGATGTGTGGGTTAGTTAACGGGACATGGTAAATTGCCTCTTTAAAGGCAGCCCATTAGTTTTGTTATAGGATTTCATTCCAATTTAACTGGGCAAGATCTGTTCTCACCTGCTGAAACTGGAACCGTACCCCCATTTCCTCCACCAGTAACCCCCCCCCCAACTCAACTTAATTACTTTTACTCTTGCATTGATTCATTGACTCACCCCCTTGCCCAGTGCCAGATTCAGAACTGTCTCCTCCCTCACAGGTCTGGTAACATACTGGTTTAGAAAATAATCCTGAATACACTTCAGAGACTCTTCCCCCTCATTACACTATTACTATTCCAGTCTATATTAGCGTAATTAAGCAAAGCTCCATTTTGGTCACTACAATGGCCCCTTTCTTTGTAATTATGTTTAAAAATGATTTTATCTTTATGTACTAATTTTTTGTTTTAATCTTGGTTCACTTCTATGAACCAGGCATTTATTCTAAACCTTTTTTCTGTTTTATTACAGTCGTTATATAAGCATTAGATCCCTTTCCTTCTCCTTGATTCATTTTGATTATCACACATATTAGTATACAGTGAATAGTACTTTTTTTTGTGCGTTATACAGATAAAGTATATTGTTCATAGATCAGAAAAGGAGAGGGTGCAGAATACCTAGGGTGTAGAGATAGATCAACTTAATGTGTGAAAGGTCCATTCAAAAGTCTAATGGCAACAGGGAAGAAGCTGTTCTTGAGTTGGCTGGTACATGACCTCAGTCTTTGGTATCTTTTTCCTGATGAAGAAGGTGGAAGAGAAGATGTCTAGGGTGCACGGGTCCTTGATTATGCTGGCTGCTTTTCCAAGGCAGCAGGAAGCGTAGATAGTTTCAATGGATGGGAGGCTGGTTTGAGTGATGGATTGGACTTTGTTCATGACCCATTGTAATTTCTTGCTGTCTTGGATAGTGCAGGAGCCATACCAAGCTGTGATACAACGAGAAAAATGCTTTCTATAGTGCATCTGTAAAACTTGGCCAGTGTTGTAGCAAACATGCTAAATTTCCTTAGTCTTCTGAGAAAGTAGAGGCACTGGTGGGCTTTCTTAACTATAGTATCGGCATGAGGGACCAGGACAGGATGTTGGTGATCTGGATACATAAAAGCTCGAGCATTTCTACTTCATCCCCATTGATGTAGGCAGGGGCATGTTGCCACTACCCTTCCTGAAGTCAATGACTATCTCCTGAATTTTATTGACATTGAGGGAGAGATTATTGTTGTCACACCAGTTCACCGGATTACCTCTTTCCTGTACTCTTGTCTCGTCATTGTTTGAGATCTGACCCACTATGGTGGTGTCATCAGCAAACTTGAAAATCGTGTTGGAGGGGAATTTGGCTATATGGCCATAGGAGTATAAGGAGTATTGGAAGGGGTTGAGGACACAGTCTTGTGGGGCATCGGTGTTGAGGATGATCGTGGAGGAGGCGTTGTTGCCTATCCTTATTGATTGCGGTCTGTGGGTTAGGAAGTTCAGGATCCAGTCGCAGATGGAGGAACTGATCCCCAGGCCACAGAGTTTGAAGGTAAGTTTCAAGGAATAATGGTCTTGAAGGCTGAGCTGTAGTCAATAAATAGGTGTCTTTGTTATCTAGGTGTTCCAGGGTTGAGTGCAACACCAGGGAGATGCGTCTCCGATGGACCTGTTGCAGCAGTAGGCAAACTGTAGTGGATCCAGGCAATCTGGATAGTCAGAACTGATTCATGCCATGACTAATCTTTTGAAGCACTTCATAATGATGGATATCAGAGCCAACAGACAATAAAGATTAAGGCATGCTACCTGGCTTTTCTTTGGTTCCAGGATGATGGTCATCTTCTTGCAGTAGATAGGGACCTCAGATTGGTGTAAAAAGAGATTGAAAATATCTGCAAATACCCCTGCCAGCTCTTCCACGCAGGATCCGAGTGCTTGTCCGGATACCCCATCCAGTCAGTTGCTTTCCATGAGTTGACTTTCAAAAAGGTTGTTCTGACATCAGATACAGGTTTGTCTAAGACTTCTGGGCTGGGGGGCACGCTCTCGCTAACCTCTAGCTCAAAACAGTGTAGAATGCATTGAGCTCATTGGGGAGGAGTGCATTAGTCCCAGCGATTTTACATGCTTTCATCTTGTAGCCTGTTATGTCTTGCAGACCTTACCATAATTGGTGGGAGTCTGTGTGGCGAGCCTGGGACTCCAGCTTAATCCGGTAGTGTTTTGGCATTTTTAATGGTTCTCCTTAGACCATATCTGGCTTTCTTATATAGGTCAGTGTCACCTGACATGAATGCCTCCTAGCCCCTCGATAGCAATCTGTCTAGTCTGTAACTAAACCATCTCTTCTTTCATCTTTAAATCACTGTTTTACCGACCAATTTTGGATTCCAATCCACCTGGGCCAGTTCCTGTTTGAACTTGGCTCTCATTCAATTGTTTGACTCTTATCTTCAATTCAGAAAGTTGTGGGCTCAGTTCCCCCTCCAGAACCTGTGCACAACAATCTAAGCTGACACTTTAGTGAAAGAATTGAGGGACTGCACCACCATCAGAGGCACTAGCTTCCAGGTGAAACATCAAACTGAGGCTCCCATTTTCCCTCTCAGGTGGATGTAAAAGATACCATTATACTATTTCAAAGATCAGGGCAGTTCTTCCCATTGCCCTGGCTAATATTTATCCCTCATTCAATATCACAAAGACTGGTCATTATCACACTGCTGTTTGTGGGAGCTTGCTTAGCACAAATTGGCTGCTGCGCTTCCTACACAAGTTAACTACATCATTGGCCATAAAATGCTTTGGGACATCCTGTGGTCATGAAAGGGGCGAAAGAAATGCAAATCTTCATTCTTCACTGAAAATATCTTCTCCAGTAGAGCATTTTTAAGTTAGATTATTTCTGGACCTTTTATTATTTATTAACCACAATTAAGCTTACATTAACACTGCAATGAAGTTACTGTGAAAATTCCCTGTCCCTAGTCACCACATTCTGGAGCCTGTTTGGATACATGGATGGAGAATTTAGAATGGTCAATGCACCTAACCAGCACATCTTTCAGATTGTGGGAGGAAACCAGGGTACCTGAAGGAGACCCACACAGACACAGGGAGAATGTGGAGGCTCCATAGACAGTGACTCAAGGTGGGAATCAAACCTGGGTCCTTGGTGCTGCGAGGCAGTAGTGCGAATCACAGTGACACCACCATTCTATACCTGGTTTCAGATTATTATTGCCCAAGCGCTCCCCATTTTATTCCCCAGCAAGATAACCTGAATGTTTATCTTATTTCAATGCATCAGGTTAGACCAATTCCGCTATCACATTTTCTAGTGTATCGGGTAAAAGTGAACGCAGGGCCAAACAGGTCAATCTTCAAATAATACCCTAAAAAGTACACATAGGATGTGCGTACGTAGAACCCACTACTATCCTGGGCTAGCCTTAACAGGGCATCTACCAGTGGATAACAATCTGAACAGGGTCTCTGCTCTATATCAACATGCAGGCACTGAGGGCAATCGCAGCACCCAGATAACTCCATCAGGGCTGGGGCAACATCCTTGGTACAGACGTTTGTGAGACAATCCGAGAAAGAAAATTTAGTTCTGCTTCTCATTGGCATGTTAACATTTGCTCCAGATGAGAAGACAGTAAAACATCCATGTAGACTGGGGGAGGGGAGGGGGGAGCTGGGGGGAGGGGGGAGCTGGAGTGGGGGGGGGGCAGGGGAAGGGGGGGAGGAGAGGCGGGGGAGGTGGAGGATTGGGGGGGAGGGTGAGGGGGGAGGAGGGGAGCGGGAGGTGGAGGAGGAGGGGAGCGGGGGGGGTGGCTGGGCTCTGGTGGTGGGTCTGGGACGGGGCTGTGTCTGTTTATATCCACCTTTACCCCCCCGCTCCTCTCCCCCCCCTCCGGCGGGGGGGTCGGTTCTCTCCATTTCTTACCCTTTCACCACGAAGAACGGGTCCTCCATCCTCCCAGAGTCCGGGCCGCCCGCCTCTCCTTCACCGCCCGCCCGCCGCTCTAACAAACCCCTCAGCATCGCCGGCATCCGGCAGC
Source organism: Carcharhinus amblyrhynchos (assembly GCF_965287045.1). NCBI lineage: Eukaryota > Metazoa > Chordata > Chondrichthyes > Carcharhiniformes > Carcharhinidae > Carcharhinus > Carcharhinus amblyrhynchos. Next base: position 82,718,702 of record NC_137332.1, on the reverse strand, counting down.
GGGAGGAGCCCGGCCCTCCCTCACTCCTCCATCCCTCCCTCCTTCCCTCAATCTCTCCCTCGCTCTTTCCTCCGTTCCTCCCTCTCTCCGCCCCTCCCTCTCTTTATCCTCCCTCAATCTCTCCCTCCCTCCTCCGTCTGTCCGTCCGTCCTTCCTCCTCATCCCTCCTTTCGCTCACTCCTCCATCCCTCCCTCCTTTGTCCCTCCCTCTGTCCTCCGTCCCTTCCACCCCCCCACACTCCTCCATCCCTCCTCACTCCTCCGTCTGTTCCTCCGTCCCCTCTCCTCTCTCCTCCGTCCCTCCCTCCCTCCTCTCCCTCCTCTGTCCCTCCCTCTCCCCTCCCTCCTCCGTCCCTCCCTCCCTCCCTCCTCCGTCCCTCCGTCCCTCCCTCCCTCTCTCCTCCGTCCCTCCCTCTCTCCTCCGTCCCCCCTCCCTCCCCTCCCTCTCCCCCTCCTCCTCCCTCCTCCCTCCCTCTCTCCCTCCGTCCCTCCCTCCCTCTCCCTCTCCCTCTCTCTCCTCTCTCCTCCGTCCCTCCCTCCCTCCCTCTCTCCTCCGGCCCTCCGTCCTCCCTCTCTCCTCCGGCCCTCCGTCCCTCCCTCCCTCCCTCTCTCCTCCGGCCCTCCGTCCCTCCCTCCCTCCTCTCTCCTCCGGCCCTCCGTCTCTCCCCCGGCCCTCCGTCCCTCCCTCTCTCTCTCCTCCGGCCCTCCGTCCCTCCCTCTCTCCTCCGGCCCTCCGTCCCTCCCTCTCTCCTCCGTCCCTCCCACTCTCCTCCGTCCCTCCGTCCCTCCCTCTCTCCTCCGTCCCTCCCTCCCTCCCTCTCTCCTCCGTCCCTCCCCTCCCTCCCTCTCTCTCCTCCGTTCCTCCCTCCCTCCCTCTCTCCCTCTCTCCTCCGTCCCTCCCTCTCTCCCTCTCCCCTCCGTCCCTCCCTCTCTCCTCCGTCCCTCCCTCTCTCCCTCTCTCCTCCGTCTCTCCCTCTCTCCTCCGTCCCTCCCTCTCTTCATCTCTCCCTTTGTCCCTCCCTCCCTCAATCTCTCCCTCCCTCACTCCTCCATCCCTCCCTCATTCCTCTGTCCCTCCCTCACTCCTCCATCACTTCTCCGTCCCTCCCTCCCTCCAGTCCTCCATCCGTCCATCCCTCCCTCCCTCCACTCCTCCATCCGTTCCCTTGCTCCTCCGTCCCTCACTCCTCCCCCATCCCTGCCTCGCTCCTCATCCCTCCATCCCCCCTCCTCCCGTCCAGGCTGGGCGAATGGGCCAGGAACTGGCAAATGGAATTTAATGTTGGTAAGTGCGAGGTGGTCCACTTTGGTAGGAATAATGGTAGGAAGGATTATTACTTACGTGGCGAAAAACTGCAGCAGGCGACGGTGCAGAGGGACCTCGGGGTCCTTGTGCATGAGTCGCAAAAACCCAGCCTGCAGGTGCAGCAAGTGGTCAGGAAGGCGAATGGGATGCTGGCCTTCATCGCGAGGGGGATTGAATATAAAAGTAGGGAGGTCTTGCTGCAGCTGTATAGGGCATTGGTGAGGCCGCAGCTGGAGTACTGTGTGCAGTTTTGGTCGCCGCACTTACGCAAGGATATTTTGGCCTTGGAGGGAGTGCAGAGGAGGTTTACTAGGCTGATGCCGGAGTTGAGGGGGTTGAGCTATGAGGAGAGGCTGAATAAACTAGGCTTATACTCGTTGGAGTTTAGAAGAATGAGGGGAGATCTCATTGAGACGTATAAGATGATGAATGGGATGGATAGGATAGAGGTGGAGAGACTCTTCCCGCTCAGAAAGGACAGTAGGACTAGAGGGCACAGCCTCAAGATAAAGGGGGGGGAGCGGTTTAGAACGGAGTTGAGGAGGAACTTCTTCACTCAAAGGGTGGTGAATCTCTGGAATTCTCTGCCCGTTGAAGTGGTGGAGGCTGCCTCGCTAAATATTTTTAAGACGCGGGTTGATGGGTTTTTGATACGCAAGGGGATTAAGGGTTATGGGGAGAGGGCGGGAAAGTGGAACTGAGCCACGACAGATCAGCCATGATCTTATTGAATGGCGGGGCAGGCTCAAGGGGCTAGATGGCCTACTCCTGCTCCTATTTCTTATGTTCTTATGTTCTTATCCCCCCTCCCCCCCTCCGCCCTCCCCATCCGTCCCTCCCTTCCTCCCTCCCTACCCCCCTCCCCGTCCCTCCCTCCCCCTTCCCCTTCCCCCGTCCCTCCCCGTCCGTCCCTCCCTCCCCGACCTCCCCGTACCTCCCTCCACCACCCCATACATCCCTCCCTCCCTCCTTCCTCCTCCTCCCCTGTCACTCCCTCCCTCCTTCCTCCTCCTCCCCTGTCACTCCCTCCCTCCTCCCTCCCCCTCCCCCTGTCACTCCCTCCCTCCACCCACCCCATCCCACCCTCCCTCCCTCCCCTGTCTCTCCCTCCCTCCCCCGTCTCTCCCTCCCCCGTCTCTCCCTCCCCGTCTCTCCCTCCCTCGCCCCTCCCTGTCTCTCCCTCCCTCCCTCCCTCCTCCGTCTCTCCCCTCCGCCCTCCACAACCTCTCCCTCCCCCCTCCCTCCTGTCCTCCCTCCCCCTCCCTCCCGTCCCTCCCTCCCCCCTCCCCCCGTCCCTCCCTCCCCCTCCCCCCGTCCCTCCCTCCCCCTCCCCCCCGTCCCTCCCTCCCCCTCCCCCCGTCCCTCCCTCCCCCCGTCCCTCCTCCCCGTCCCTCCTTCTCCCGTCCCTCCTTCCCCGTCCTCCCTCCCCCCTCCCCCATCCCTCCCTCCCCCCGTCCCTTCCTCCCCCCTCCCCCGTCCCTTCCTCCCCCCTCCCCCCGTCCCTCCCTCCCCCGTCCCTACCCCGTCCCTTCCTCCCCCCTCCCCCGTCCCTTCCTCCCCCCTCCCCCCGTCCCTCCCTCCCCCGTCCCTACCCCGTCCCTCCCTCCCCCCTTCCCCCTCCCTCCCCTCTCCCCACTCCTCCATCCCTCCCCCCTCCTCCATCCCTCCCTCCCTCTTCCGTCCCTCCCTCCTCCCCCTCCCTCCCCATCCCTCCTTCCCTCCCCGTCCCTCCCTTCCTCCCTTCCTCCCTCGTCCCTCCCTCCCCCCCTCCCCCGTCCCCCCTCCCCGTTCCCCCTCCCCCCTCCCTCCCCCGTCCCTCCCTCCCCCCTCCCCCGTCCCCCCTCCCCATCCCCCCTCCCCCGTCCCCCCCTCCCTCCCCCTGTCCCTCCCTCCTTCCCTCCCTCTTCCCTCCCCTGTCCCTCCCTCCCCCACTCCCTCCCTCACTCCGTTACTCCCTCGTCCCTCCCTCACTCCTCCATCCCTCACTCCTCCATCTCTCCCTCACTCCTCCATCCCTCCCTCATTCCCTCCCTCACTCCTCCTCCCTCTCGCCACCACCTGGTTCCTATGGGTTACGGGCCCAGTCCCGCTCTCTCTTGATCAAACTCCTCTCCAGCAAAAACAATTCCTTATCCTCCATCTCCCTTCCCGTATTTTCCCGAAAAGGTTCCGAAGTGCACAGAGTGTTTTGGTGAGATGGGGGATTGGGAGGTTGCTGTCCATCCCTGGGGGGCCTGGGCTGGGCTCAGCTCCAGGAGCAGCGCTCTGACCTGAGACGTGTCCAGGCGGACACTCTAACACAACAGCCTGGTAACACTGTTTTCTGATAAAGGATATCAATCTTGGGTGTTATCAGCATCATCACGGGGTACAAACGTAAGGATGCTACTCTAAATCTTCATTAATCACTGTCTGGGCCTCAGCTTGAGTCCAATCCTAGACACCACAAGATGCCAAGGGCTTGAAAAGGGTGCACATTTATTGGGATTACATCCAGGATGAGGTACTTCAGTTGTGTAGAGAGAAATGGGAAGTATTCTCCTTAGGGAAGAAGAAGTTAAAGAGAAGAAAAGGTTTTAATGAAGAAAATGAGAAACTATCCAAAAATTCCTACAATGCTGAAGGAAGCCATTCAGCCCATCAAGTCTACACCGACAATAATCTCACCCAGGCCCTATCTCTGTAACCCCACATACTTACTTTGTGAATCCCCTGACACTAAGGATTTACTTTAGTCAATCCACCTAACTCGCACATTTTTGGAGTGTGGGAGGAACCAAACCACCCAGAAGAAACCCTCAAATACATGGGGAGAACGGGCAAACTCCAGACAGTGACCCAAGACTGGAATTGAACCTGGGGCCCTGACACTGTGAGGTAGTAGTCATAACCACTGTGCCACCATGCCTTCCATAACTATTGCCTGTGGGAGAGGCGTCAATAACCAGAGGATGCAGATATCAAAGATTTGGTAACAGGACATAGCAAGTTTTTCAGAATGCAAGGCCATTGATGATCACTTCCACGTCACTTTCACCCCTGTACATCCCCGTTGCCCCAATCCTCTCTCCTCATCATCTTCCAACTAAACCAGCCAGTTCTTTCACTTACATGCTCTCTAACTTCCAACTCAGTCTCCTTTGAACAAAACGTATGAGTCAGGAGCAGGATGTGACCATTCGGCCCCTCAGGTCCATTCTGCTACTCAATAAGATCATGGCTGACCTGATCATGGCAGCAAACTCCCGCCTACTCCAATATCCTTTGACTCCCTTGTTAGTCAAGAATTTATCTATCTTTCTGCCTATTTGGCCACCACCACAACATTGCTAACCCATTGAGTGTATGTCGCTTCTCATCTCTAGTAGGTCCCTTCTAGTATCCCAAACCCCTGATTCTTCCAGTACATCACTCACAAGTACATCATCTTCACAACTTCAAATTCATAGTCTGGAGCTTGTGTTGTACTGGCTGTGTGACTACCTTGTTGTCCACAATTAAATCTAGCATCTCAATCATTTCTTTCTCCCCTTATCCACCACTTCTGGCAGCCTCTTTTTCTTCCCCTTTATTCTAATCTACAGTTCTATGTATAGGGATTTCTGTCCCTAGAATTAAAGCGAGTCCTTCTTTGACCTGAGCTACCCTCTTTGACTCCACCACACATTCCCCTATCATCCCCAATGTACCTATTATACAAATCTCTTTTTGAAATTTGCCTATTTCAGCACCCTGCATTGCTAATGTTATTTCCAGCACCTTCTTAAAATTTCTGCCAGCAACTTCCTCTGTAAAGCTTCATCATTTACTCCACAGATCGGTCAATCCCTCAGCTTGTCATTTAGTGCTGGGCCAAAGTCACAATGCTCCACAATTTTTCTAAGCCTTGCTATGCAATTTGCAATGGTTTCCCCTGGGGCTCTCCACATGGAATTGAATTTAAACTATTGCAAAATATGGAGGTTCCTGTGTGTTCATGCTCCTTTACCAAATCCACGATCTTTGCAAATGATCTTGCACTGGGCATGTTTGGGGGCATTAGACTATGGACAAACTTCTGTCTTCTTTCAAGAAATATTCTAATCGCTCAACATACTGTACTAATCTTCAGCACAGGAGTTGAAGGGACTCAGTATTCCACCAAATACAGGCATCTTTGCAGCTCTGTTCCATTTTGCACATTTGACTTCTACTGAACCAAGTTCTGTGCTGATGATCTTGTAATCACACTTGCTGCTTTTTACCTCATCGCCAAATACAACTTGGCTCCACCAGAGAAGAACAAACTATAAACAATTATTAATGAACAACAACTATTTACAGAGTGATGCAGATTCAATGCTTCTAGACATGACTCTAGGCTCTAACTGCTGGGACAAGCCCAACAAGTTGGAGTGAAACCCCAACTCGATTCCTGATTGGTCAGCCTGGGTCATGTGTCCATGAGACTCACAATTTCTTCCATCTCAGTTCCTCAAACACATCTCCTGAAACTAACCTCTGCCAACATAATGAGCTGTTCCCTTCTCCCACTTTTTACTCTGCTGTTGTCAATCCCTTATTAAAAGACCCACACTTCCCCTTCTAACATCCCCTGCTGCAGACCTGTCTCTCAACATTCAGCTTTGATTCACTACCATTACCCTTGTCTCCACTGCTGCTGCCTGACTTGCTGTGGCTAAGTTCCAACCTTCTCCAAACGGCAGTTAGTGGTACTACAGCAACCACCAGGGCTGCCAATAGAAAGAAATAAAGGATTTGCGTCTCAATCATGACCTCGGGACATCACAAAACGCTTTGCAATTAATGGAGAAATGTTGAAGTGTAGTTCTGTTGTAGGAGCCGTGGCAGTCATTTTGCACACAACACAGCAAGATCCCACAAATATCAATGAGACAACAATCAAATGATGTGCTGAAGTTAGTTGTGGGAAATAAATTAGTGAGCACCCCAGGGAGGACTTAGAAACTAGAAGCAGATCATTCGGCCCTTCAAGTCTGCTCCACTATTCATCTTGATCATGGCTGATCATTGAATTCAATATTCGGATTCCCCCTTCCCCCCATATCCCTTGATCCCTTCAGCCCCAGGCACTATATCTAATTTCTTCTTGAAATCAGACAATCTTTTGCCCTCAACTATGTTCTGTGGTAGTGAATTCTACAGATTCAGCACCCTCTGGGTGAAAAGATTTCTCCTCACCTCAATCCTAGAAGTCCCTTATCCTGAAACTATGGCCCTTAGTTCTGGACTCCCCCGCCATTGGAAACATTCTTTCTATAAGTTCACTCTCTGTGGTGTAGCATCTGTTCTGAAAGATGGCATCTCTGACAGTACAGCCCCCTCTCAATACTCCGCTTGAGTGTCAGCTTAGGTTATGTGGTCAAGGATCTGCAGTCGAGTTTGAACCCACTTCCACATTGAGTTCTCCCCAGTGTCCTGGCCAGTATTTATCCCTCAGGCAATGCTGTTAAATATAAACAATGATCAGTTCATTATCACATTGTTGTTTTTGGAACCTTGCTGTCTGCAAATTGACTGTTGTACTTCCATTTCAAAGTTGCAACTTTGAAAATATATTTAATCGGATGTGAAGCACTTTGGGATGTCCTGAGATTGAAAGAAATGCTTCATAAATGCAAGTTCTTTATTTCAAAGTACTTGAGATTCCCATGAACCAGATCCTGTTTAAACCTCTTAAAACTGACAGCAAACTCAAACCCAGTGCTCCTTCAATTTGACTAGGGCGGCAGATTTAGCACACTAAAGGTCGGCAGCGTGCTCCCAGACACCAGTCTCCTGGGGTGTGAATTCAAGCTCTGCAAACATAAAAGCAGCTAAGAAATGCCTGTGGTATGAATAAGGTAATTGGCCTAGATAAGTAGGCAATGGGTTCTCATTTGATTTGGTTGTAATGAGGCCAATCAATTAAAAGGTGTAAAAAGTTGTTCAGGGTTGGGGAGGAGATGGCTAACTGGGCTATCCACCCTTCCTTAAACAAATAAACAAACGCCAATTAGTTCCAATATGCTGTGTTCTGAGAAGTAAGCTGATACAGAGGGCCCTTTTGTTGTCCTGAAGGCATGCTGCCCAAGCTTGTGTGAAAGGGCTGCCACGGAGCATGCAGAACACAGCAAGCTGCTTCTAGGCTCTGATAAGCTCTTGCATCAGTGCCAACCCCTGACTCTCTCCCTTTGGGCAGGGCTACAAGCTGATGTGTGATTGACATTAAACACTCAGCATATTCGACATGGACGATTCTACACTGTGCTTCCATTTGCTTTGCCAACTATACCAATCTTTTACTAGTTCACGTGCCCTGGAGCTCATGGGCCAGAGACTGCCATTTTTCAATGGGCAAATTGAGCTCTGTGCAACAGATAGTCTGTTTTTCTTAGGTGGGGTGAAGAGAGGTGGGGTGAAGAGAGGTAGTGTGAAGGGAAGGGAACAATCACCGGCCAAACTGCAGGATGATGACGTATATGTACGTAATAAGTCTATTTTTGGGAGGTCCCTACACATTTACAAGAATACAATCTGCACATTTACCAGAATTGAGAGTTACAATCATCAGCAAAGATCCTGTGAGATAGAGCACTTTTCTACGGAGCAAGGGAGACCTGTTTGAAGTCTTGCTTGTGCCCAGTAAGGACACTATAGTAATTATCTTGCCTTTTAAACCAGAGGCCATGAGTTCAAGTTCCCCTCCACCATCCCCATCAACTCCCCCCCACCCCACCTCCTCTGGGATATGAGGCTGACAGTCTAGGGTAATGCTAAGGAAGTGCTGCATTGTTGGACACAGCACTGTTGCCTTTGAAATGAGATGTTAAATTGAGGTCTGCCTTCTCATTCAAACGGACATGTGACATCTGATAATATTTCTTCAAAAACAGTGTGAGGGAATTCTCCCACACAGTATCCCTGAATCGCCATCAATAAAATTTCATCGTTATTTATCTCTGTGAGGAAATGAAAAGTGAAGAATTGGTTAGAAAAAGAAACTGATAGGGATTTGGCTGCACCGAAGACTTGTGAGATACAGATTAGCCAAGTAGATACTTTTTGTTAAGCAAAGTGGAGACCAGTAGTCTAGGAACTAGATCATAGCCTGCCCATTGCAAAGCAGAACTCTCTCAGAGAATCAAGCTGTTGTGAAGGAAAAGAAAGCCTGTCCATGTAAGACCCCATAAGTTCTACACTAAACTAGGAGAAAGATTCCCAAAAGAAAACCACAAATCCTGTGTCGTAATTATTTCCTGTATTTGGTTCATAGTGTTAAAACCTATGGGTTGTTGTTTTGGGCATGGTGTATCTTGGAATTTAGGAAAGTAGATAGATTTAGATTCGGGAAGGTAATTTAAGCATGCTGTCTGGGTGACTGTTTGTATAGTTAATTATAAATGTTGTTCTTTACTATTGCCTTCCTTGTTGTGTTGTAAAGTGAGGCCTTGTGAACAGTGATAACACTCCCTACCGCTGGACCACTCTGAGTCCAACACCAGGACTTGTTGGTCATAGAAGGAACGTTCAATGCTTCTCAACAGGCTGATATTCAGCTCGGAAATCCTTCCACCACTTCCCCCCACAGGGTACAAAAATAGTATGGGTACGTAGATATGCAAGAGAGAGAGAGAGAGTTTTAAAGTTGCATAAACGTTTTATCATTTTTATCAGACTGAAATTTGACACTAAACCGAAGTGGCCAAAAGCTTGATTTGAACTAGTGTCTGAAAGGAGGATAAAGAGATTTGAGAGAGATTACTCCTTTGCTAAACAGGTTTCATCTCTGTCTTCATATTTTCTTCCAAATCACAAAAATAAATAGTTAAGAGCTGCCATTCCAAATTTTCCTTCTGGGACTTGGGGATGCCCTCGCATTGAAAATCATCAGGGTTCATAGCACCTCATTGCTGTTCTTTGGGTGTTTGCTCTATGCAATTTGGGTTGCTGTGTTTCTAACTTTACTATTCTTCAAAAAGTAATTCTCGCTCTGCAATAACTATGCAAGATACAAACCTAAAGCATCTTTACAGATCTTGACTGATACTTTTTTTTTAATATTTCTCTGCTTTCCTTTGGAACCTGAAGACATGTAAAGCACTTATTGCTGTGCAGTTCCTCTTTTTTTGTTCTTTGGTTCAAAAAAAATACTTTTGATTAACCCAGTCACTGAAGAAGTGCCAGTCGCTAGCCCAGATAGATGGGGAGGGTTACAACATGGAGGGCAATAGCTATAAAGGCACCCACCAAATCCACTTATTGTACCATCTCAGTAGCTGTGTACCATCTCAGTAGCTATAGTGAAATTACTTACAAATGACACCAATCTATCAGTCTCAGCTTAGAATTTTACAACTGCCTCACCAGCTTCTTAGAATCATGCAGTGTAGAAAGAGGCTATTTGGCCCATCAAGTTTGCACTAACTCTCCGAAACAGCATCCCACCCAAGCCCTCCCCTCTGCCTAATTCCCATAACCCCACACATTTACCACGGCAAATCCACCGAACCTACACATCTTGGGACACTAAAGGGCAATTTAACATGGCCAATCCACCTAAGCTGCAATCTTTGGACTACAGGACAAAACTCGAGCACCCTGAGGAAACCCCACACAGACACGGGAAGAACATGCAAACTCCACACAGACAGTCACCCAAGGCTGAAATCACATGTGAGTCCGTGGCACTGTGAGGCAGCAGTGCTAACCCCCATATCACCTGCTTGGGGGAGTGAATTCCAGATTTCCTTTGTGCAAAAAGTGCTTCCAGGCATAATGTTTTTCATTTAATTACATTTCAAATTTCTATGCCCGTATTTATAATGGAAGCAGCGATGGAAATTTGTCAAGCTGTGATTACACCTTCCTACCAGTGGATGTGCTGCAGGTAGCATGTGTGGCACGTTTACATTGGCAGTTAAGTGCCCATAGGAATTTGTATCGTGGAAAAGGTTAATGGAATATGGAGATGCTCAATATTTTTTCAACTGTTCCCACTTCACTAAAACTGCATCAGGAGTGCAATGGAAACACCCTTGCCACATTCTGTACAAACCCAAGGAGACAGAGGAAATATGAGGCCAAGATTTTTAATGCATCTTGCATAGAACTGTGTATCTCCCTCTTTATGGCTTTCTTTTCAGTAGCTGAAGTTTATCTATTATACAGCAATCCTGTGATGTTGGACATTAACTTCATGGCTCTTAGCTGCCTCTAAGACTTAAATATCTCCCATGTTTGGTGACTGACGGTGTTTTCTTGCTTATCCTTAGCTGTTTCATCAACAATTTGCATTGATGCCCCATCTTTGATGCCCCATAGGTGTTGTGTAAGTCGACCTTTAGAGCCTTAACAGGTCCTTCCAGAAATGGAACATGGAATAACTATAAAAGGGAGCTGTTGGTGTGGATGGTTGCCACTTTGCTGTTCGCCACACAGGGTCTGTTGAGTGTGGAAGTGTCTCAAACTCCCATGCATCTTCACAGCACAGCCTGTATTGCCTGCACAATCTTCTGTACCCAGTTAAGAAGGTACCAGCGAGTAAAACGTCCACTTATGGTGAAAAAATTGAGATGGAAAATTGATGTGAGAATAGCACGCCATGGCAGAAAAGAGTACATGCAAAACCATTATTTTTAGGGCTGGAAAATGCATTGTGTTGACTTATACACTGTGATTTACTATAGTGTCCTAGGGGCATAATCAGGTTAAAATTTGACATTGAGCCGAAGTGACCACAAGCTTCATTTTAACTAGTGACTTAAAGGAGGGTAAAGAGACTGGGCAATCTGGGGAGAGAATTTCAGAGTGAAGGAATGGCTGCCTAAGGGCGACAGAGTGGATAGCACTGCTGCCTCATAGTGCCAGAGATCCGGATTCGATTCCGGCCTCCAGTGACTGTCTGTGTGAAGTTTGCACGTTCTCCCATGCCTGCATGGATTCCTCCAGGTGCTCCAGTTTCCTCTCACACTCCAAAGATGTGTAGGTTAGATGGATTGGCAATGCTAAATTGTCCCTTAGTGCCCAAAGATGTGTAGGTTACGTGGATTGGCCATGATCAATGCACAAGGTTATGAGGATAGGATGGGGCAAGTGGGCCTAGGTAGAGTGCTCTTTTGGAGGATCGGTGCAGACTCAGTGGGGTGAATGGCATCCTTCTGCGCTGAATTCTACGGTGAGGAATTGTAAGTGGCACAAGCAACCAGAGTTTGAGGGGGGCAGATTTCTTGGAGAGTTGTATGACTGCAGAATGTTATAAAGGTAGGGAGGGACAAGCTGAAATGTTAATAGATTGAGAGGCATTGTTGGTTAGTGGGTCTTGGTGTGGTAGGGTTTTAAGTCTGCACATTAACATTATGTCTAGTGGTGCCTTGAGGTGATTGTTCAGAAATACACTGCTTTTCAACCTCACCTGCAGTTTTACAGCCACCATGCATAGTTTTCAGTCAAAGCTGTCATAGGGTAGCCTTGCTTTGGTGAGCAAGGAAGCCAAACTATCAGCCATGGTGATATGTGCACTCAGTGCTGCCCTGTACTGTGAGGGGATACAGTGTCCCTTGTACTCAGTGAGGCCCTGTACTGTAAGAAAGAGCGTGTGTATCAGCTTTGGCTGGGACAGGAAGGGGTTTGGTGATGATGCCCTCCAGAAATGAATGGCCATTTTCACGAGCTACCATGGGAATTCCAGTACTTCATGTAGGTCTTTCAATTCTTTTTGTTTCAATCAGATAATGGAAAGAAACTAAGGGACTAGAGAAGCAAAGAATGTGTGAATAGTTGAAGCAATGCGTGGTAACTTGAGCAGGAGTTGAGAAATTGGAAGCTTGTAGATTGGGAATGAACTTGAAACTGCATCCCCTCACAATACAGGGCCTCACTGAACACCAGGGACACTGCATCCGATCACAGTACAGAGCAGTACTGAGTGCACATATCAACACCAGCACCATTTCCCAGCACAGGGCCTCATTGAGCATAATCAGATTAAAATTTGACATTAAGCCGAAGTGACCAAAAGCTTGATTTTAACTAGTGACTTAAAGGAGGGTAAAGAGACTGGGCAATCTGGGGAGAGAATTTCAGAGTGAAGGAATGACTGCCTAAGGGCGACAGAGTGGATAGCACTGCTGCCTCGTAGCGCCAGAGATCTGGATTCAATTCCGGCCTCCAGTGACTGTTTGGACACTGCATCCGATCATAGTGCAGGGCCTCACTAAGAGAACCAAGAACACTGCCCCTCAGTACAGGGACGCACTAAATCCCCGGTGTGTATTATGTTCTGACAAAGGGATTCCATCAACCATCAATCCTCCTTCATTCTCTTCGGATGCCAATGAACCTATCTCTACTCCAGATGATCAGAAACCACTTCTCACCTCTTTCCCCTGCGCCTCCCCCCCCCCCCCCCCAACCACCTTTCCTAACTTTAAAGGAAAAGAGAGATGATGGTTCAGATCTTAAGTTCGTAAAGTCAGGGTTGAGCAGAGGTAATAAAGGAACAGTTATGAGTTAAGATACCAAGGGCAGGGTGGGGAGGGGGGGCTGGAGTGTATAGAGGATAGGATGTACATGGAAGAGCTGCCAAGATGCATTGGAATAGTCTAGAATTAACAAATGTGTGAATGAGGGTTTCAGCAGCAGATGAGTGAGACACAGGGATGGAGTCAGGCAATCTTACAGAGGTGGTCTTAGTGATGGTGTGAATATGTGACCAGGAGCTCATCTCAGGGTCAAATCTAACAGCGAAGTTGCAAATAGATGAATTTAATACTCAGACAGTTCCCAGGTAGCTGGGGAGTGGAGTGTACAGTGGGGACTGAAATCAATAGCTTCACACAATTTGTCTTTGATCCCACTGTGATTTTTCTGTTGGGTTGTCCAGGAGATTAATCTTTTAATCCTGGAGGGTTTCCAACCCTAGGGAACCTTGGCATTATCGTAAGGGAGTGAAAGTAGAAGGTTAGGAAATAATTTTAAAACATCATTGCCTGGAGTAGCATAAATATTTTTATTAAAAACTGGCAGAAGTTCAAAGGTAATCAAAATGAGGAAAGGAGCCATAGACCGAAACTGTTGAGTGTGCAAATCTAAGTCTCCCTGTTCGTCAGTGTGTGTATATTTGTGTCTTTTTCTGCTCGCCTGTTTGTCAGTGTGTCTATGTGATTGTCTGCACGTGTTTATGTTTATGTCTGCCTGCCTGTTTGTGTGTGTATATACCTGTTTGTCTATGTCTGTCTGCCTGTTGTGTTTGTGTGTGTGTGTATATATCTGTTTGTATCTGTCTCTTGTGTTTATGTGTGTATCTGTTTGTCCTTGTCTTCCTACCTGTTTGTTTGCATGTATTTGTCTGTCCACTGTCTGTATTTGTCTACTGTTGTGTTCATGTATATCTGCTTGTCTGTCTGTCTACTTGTGTGTGTATACCTGCTTATCTATGTCTGTCTATCTGTTTGTGCCTGTACATACCTATTTGTCTGTGTCTGTCTTCCTGTTCGTGTGCATTTATATATATCTGTTTTGTCTGTCGGTGTGCGTGTGTGCATATCTATTTGTCTGTGTCTATTCAGCTGTGTCTGTCCACCTTGTCTGTGTGTCCTTTTCTGCGTATGTTTGTCTGTCAGCCTGTATGCATGTTTACCCATATTTGTGTGGCTGCTTGTCTGTGTGTGGGTGCGTGTTGTAGACTGTCAGTGACTTGTGCAGAGCTAGACTGCTCAACCAGTCCTGTATATTATATATATAAAACACATGCCCTTGCACACAAACAGTGACCTCAATTGACTGCAGTAAATGCAGTAATCTGCTGCAACATACTGCAGATGCTGGGAATCTGAAATAGTAACAGAAAATGCTGGAAAACACTTGACAGGTCCGGCAGCATCTGTGGAGAGAGAAAAATAGTTAGCATTTCAGATCTGTGACCTTTCGTCAAAACTGATCTTAACGTTGTTTTTCTCGGTAGATACTGCCGGACTACTGCGGTGTCTAATGTGATGCGGTGCATCACAGCTTAGAATTACTTATAGTCTGCAAAAAAAAGTTTTTGCTCTTGTGCGCGTTATTTTTCTAATATAATAAATGGAAAGTGTAATTGGCAGCGAATGAAAGGCCGTTTGTTGGTGCTGATTCCCTCCCCTCTCTTGCTTTCTGGCACTACAACACTGTAAACAGTGGAAAGTTCCGCCTTTCAGCGTGTTCAGCCTGACGTCAGGACGATGGAAACTATCCCCTGGCTTTGCAATGCGTTTGTCATTTATTTAAAAGCATCAGCTGATCTGGCGCCAGAGAGGATCCAGCCAGTTTCTCTCTGCCCGGGGTGTGTTGTTGTGCTGGCTTTAGTTTCAATGGGTTCACACACACACACACACACACACACACTGCTTCACCCCCCTCACCCAGAGGTACTGCTTCACCCCATCCCAAACATCCCCGTTCACCCACAAACGTGTAGACACACACTCACACACAAAGATAAATAAACAGCTTGAAAGAGGTCCGTCTCTGTAACCTCTTGTAATCAGCTCACTGAATATGCCAAGGGTGATCTGAAGCTGTGCAAGTTATCATATGGGTAGGCTGTAGCGCACAGTTTGTAGGTTCCAATTAGTGTGTACCAGCAAACCAGTTACTTAAGAAATAAGACCGACGAATGTTATTTAAGCCCAAAGATCTCTCACTTAAACCTTCACACTGACTTTACTGCAAGGGATTTTTGATCTCTGCTGTAAAGCTTTCACAGTGATTTATTGTGAAGGGTTTTTAATCTGTGTGGGTGTTACACTTTGATCAAAGCGTTTCTCAGACTGCAGTAAATAAAACCAATTTCTTTGACGGGGAGGGGAAGGGGGAGGGGAGGCTCCTCCTCCTCCTCCTTGCCAGCACGTGACTGTCTGAAACAAGCATTACATCAGCCGGAAATTCCTCACCAAAACATCCTACTCTTAAAGAGGCATTGCAAGGGGAGAGGGGCACAGGTTGGTCGGAGAAGTGATGTGCCAAGTCTAACGAAGGCTCTGATGAAGGGCCATTCAGAAATAATTTTAAAACATCATTGCCTGGAGTAGCATAAATATTTTTATTAAAATGTTGGCTCTATTCTCCACAGATGCTGTCAGACCTGCTGAGATTTTCCAGCATTTTCTATTTTTGCGCCAAGTCTAATGATGTGCAAATTAGCTTTCCTTAGTGACATCTTCACACAATTGGCAGTGCCCACCTCAGAAGGCACTCCTCCAACAGCTCTTCCTCCATAAGTTTACAGCTTAAGGACTTGTATTGATGTAGTATCTTTCACATGCTCAATATATCCCAGTGTGACTATCTCCAGCTCTTTCTGCTTTCATCACCATTCTTTAAGGACTAGTCAAAGGTTGGTAACAGGGCATTTTGTTCACAGGCCGTGGCTAAATGCATTGTGCCAACGTCCAACACATGCTGGGTTCTCTGAACAGCAATAGGGCCGGGTAGTTTTGATTTGCCCTGTTGCTAGTTCATAAGTTTACCTGTGTGTATGCTTGAATGTGTATTCTCCTCGCGCAATCCCCTCCATCCTCATTTACAATAACGGGGATGAGGAGTTCAAGGATTTTTCTGACACTGAGGTTGAGATTTCTGCAGCTGTCCTTTCTCTTGCTGGCCCAGCTTCTCCGATAGCTTTCCCCGGTCTTAGCTCTGAACTTGCCTCCTTCTCTCATTTCTCCACTATTTCCCCTACATGGCTTCTCCAAGCTCATCTTGTCCTGATTCCCTGACTCTATTCCCACCAAACAGTTGAACACTCAACTTTGGTTCCTGGTCCCAACCTTATTGTTAACGGTTCCTCCTCCTCAGATATCTGCACCCTTCTTTAAAATCTGCTATTGTAGCCCCCTTCTCAAAAATGCCAACCCTTGACTTTGTTCTTGCTAACCACCATCCCATTTTTAAACGGTTACTATCCTCCCTTTCGTCTGCGAAGTCCTTGAACGTGATATTGCCTTTCCTGCAAAGTCATGTTTGAACTCCTCCAATGAGGCTTCTGCAAACAATCTACCCTTGTTGCTCTCCTGTTTCCATCTACATATTGCCCCTTCTGAAACAAGTCAAGGTTCTACATGTGTGCTGACTTAACCCCTTTGCTGCCTTTAAATTTGTCATGCTGCTGGTCCATTTTCTAGCATTAGTGGAGCAATGATTTCTGCCTGTTAAAGACTGGGATGATCGCTGATCTTGATCACTGCCACCAACGTGAACAGGCGCTGGAGTATGACGAGTAGGGGAATTTCACAGTAATTTCATTGCAATGTTAATGTAAGCCTACTTATGACTAATAAATAAACTTTACTTTTATTTTACCTCCATTTCCTCATTCACTGCTCTCACTTGTCTCCCCAGAAACCACCTGAACCAGATTTTTTGAAATATTGGCTTCCTTTCTGACCCCAAGTTGAGCTTCCAATCCCATCATCTCTCCATTGACAAGGATGCCAAATTCAACTTCTCAAGTATCATCCATCACTGCCCTGCCTTAGTTTTTCTACTGCTGACCCTCTCACCTGTGTCTTCATTACCTCCACACTCAACTATTGCTGGCCAGTCTCCCGTCACCCATACACCCAAATCTCTGCCTCAAATATTTGCACCAACTCGTGGTCTCAGTCACTCAGTGGCTCCCAGCCTGGCAACAATTTAACTTTGTAATTCTCATCCTTGTTTTCAAATTCCTTTCGTGGAGTTGCTCCCTCCCTATCTCTGGACCCTGCAGTGTACAACTTCCTGAAAACACCTCTAATTCCAGTCATCGCTGATTTTCCATTGTTCCACCTTTGGCAGCTCAGGAATTCCTTTCCTAAACATTTCTGCCTCTCTACCTCTCCCTCCTGCTTTAAGATGTTCTTTAAACCTTATCTCTGTTGTGTATTTGGGAAATTACTGAAGGAGTTGATTGCCTGTTCTAATTCTCTTCATGTGGTTTGGTGATATATGTTGGCTGATGATCGCATGGCGAACTGCCTTGAGATGTTTGACTCTGTTCAAGGTGCTATATATATGCATGTTGTTGCCTATAATGCTTGATGGTTACTGACAACATTAGCTTTGCCCGTGGTAACTGTATTCTCCTCTTAAGCCTGTCTGGCATGGACTAGATCACAAAAGAGAGCCAAGCAACCAGACTTAACCTTGCTGCCGTTCACACTTATTTCTGTCCCAGCCAAGATCAGCCCAATTGCCACCAACTGGATATTATAGTTTGGAATCTCTGGCCTGCATATGACTATTCTGGGAACAAGTGCTTTGACCTGTTAAGTCATTAGGAGGTAAAACAATACAATTGGGGAGATGGTGATGTATTGGTGATGTCATTGAACTAAAAATCCAGAGGCCCAGGCTACTGCCATGGAGACATGGGTTCCACAGTAGCTGATGGAATTTAACTCCATTAATTTCCGAATCTGGAATTAAAAGCTAATCTCAGGAATGGTGACCAATTCACTAATGTCCTTTAGGGGAGGAAATCTGCCATCCTTTCCCGATCTGGCTCTCATGTGACTCCAGAGCAATCACAGCAATGTGATTGATTCTTACTCCGTTCCTAAGATTACAAAGCCAATGTGCAGAGTGGATAGAATAAGCCCTTAATCCATTGCCTTGCTTGCTCCAAAAATCAATTCAGTTTGAATCCAATTCATGATCCCCACAAGAGAGACATACAGCAAGGTCCACACTGACAAGATAAGGCACTGCACCCATCTTGGACTTGATCTGATTCTTGATCTTGACCTGAAAAGGCCGAGAAGCGATTTTGATTTGTAAATTAAGGGAGAGGATGAACACAGTCCCCCACTGCCTGCAAATTTTGCAATCAAGCATCTCGCATTTGGGCACATTGCAGGTGCCAGCACACCCAAAGTGTAACAGGGCAAGCCTCGTCCTGGGAGAATCGCCTTCACGATCTCTTTGATTGGATTTGGTTTGATTTATTGTTGTCACATGTATTAGTATACAGTGAAATGTATTGTTTTGTTGCACACTATACAGATAAGGCATACTGTACAAAGCGAAGGAAAGGAAATGGTGCTGAATGTAGTATCACAGTCATAGCTAGGGTGTAGAGAAAGATCAACTTAATATGAGGTACATCAATGTTTTCCACCCCACCCCCATCACTCCATCCCGCATCTGCTATGGCCAAAAAAAAGGACCAACCTGTTCGAGAGACAATTAGGAATGGGCAACAAATGCTAGCCTCCACATCCCAAACAAGAAATGATAATCGCACTTTCAAAATAGTATTTTGAGGTGTCCACCTGAAATTGCCGGGCGTTAAGATGAGCGCAGTACTGCTTTAAGAACGTCTAGGTGACGGCTTGTATTCAAATAAAGCTGCGGCCAGCTCGGGCTGCGATTGGCTGAGACCAGGCGGGGTGGGCGGGGTTGGAACGCCTGCGGCGGTGCTGATTGGCCAACGTCGCGTGGGCCGGGGGGTATAAATAGCGGGCTATTTTTAAACGGTTACTATTTCCCGGAGCGGCGGCGGTGGAGCAGGAGTATTGATACAGAGCAAAGGCAATAATTAATATTCCCCCCTTTGAAATATCACCCTTTCTTTCCCCCCACCCCCCCCGTCCCCGCCCCAGACATACAAAACCCACCCTCTCACTATAACAGGGATCGACTAATCGTTCAGGTGGGATCTGCAATCGCCCCGGTTAAGTTCCTCTTTCCCGCTGCCGGTCGGTGCTCTCCGGGAGGAGGAGGAAGCGTCTTGGGTTCCGGGCGCCGGATCATGGAGTTCAAAGTGGAGGCGCACCGCATCATGACCATCTCCCTGGGCAAGATCTACTCGTCCCGGGTGCAGAGGGGCGGCATCAAGCTGCACAAGAACCTGCTGGTGTCCCTGGTGCTGAGGAGCGCCCGTCAGGTCTACCTGAGCGAGCAGGAGGAGCTCTACCTACAGCAGCAACAACAGCAGCAGCAGCACCTACTGCTGGCCAAGCCCGCAGAGAGCTGGGCGGACAGGAGGGCGGGCGAGACGCCCACGGAGCAGCCTCCCAGCTGGGCAGAGGTGGAGAGCAGGAGGAGGACTGATTCCCAGCAGCAGACTGCCGGCTGGACTGAGTTGGAAGGCAGTGACTGTCGGGGGCAGGTTCCCAGCTGCACTGACACGGGCAGGACTGACACTAAGGAGCCTGCTTCCAGCTGGACTGAAATGGAAAGCAGCAACTCGGAGCAACAGGTTCCCAGCTGGACTGAGGGACAGAGGACTGACCCTGAGCAGCAGCAGCAGCCCCTCAGCCGGCTCGAGGCGGACAGGACTGACCCCCAGCCCCCCACACAGCAGGGGCTGGCGGAGGACAGGACCACCCGGGAGCCCCCCGCTCCCTGCCCGGCTGCAGCTGGCAGCCCGGGGCGGCCGGAGCGGAGAACGAGCCGGGAGCCGGAGGCGAGCTGCACCCGTAAGAGGAGGAGCCCCGAGCAGGGGGCGGAGCCCGCCAGCCCGCTCAAAAGGGCCAGGACTGAGCAAGGGGAGCTGGTGGTCCTCAAGGCCAGCAGCCAGCCAGAAGAGGAGGAGATGGAGACCTCCTCCAACGTCTCCAGTCTCATCAACATCTTCGGTTCCAGTTTCTCTGGGCTCTTGACTAAGGGAGAGAGTGAGGGGGAGAGTGGGCAGATCTGCTGTGACCAAGTACTGGGCAGTATGGGCTCCTGGAGCAGGGCGATTGTCGCCTTCTGAGATGCATTTCTTTATTTTGGTAGCGGGAGAGCCCAGTTGGGGTTTTTTCTCCGTCCTTTCGAGGGAGGAGAGGGTTGGGAGTATCTCACCCTCTTTCCCCCTAAAAGGCGCCTCTCAGACAACCACGTGGAGAGCAGCTTAATCCATCACTCACAATGAGGAAATGCTGCCTGTGGGGGAGAGACGGGTCCAGGCAGGTTTGGGGAGGAGTTCCTGTTTCTTTTTACTTTTGATTAGTGTTAATTTCGCAAGTCCTTTGGAAAGGCAGTGAGAGTTTCGAATTGTTTTATAAAACTATTTTACATATATCTGAAACACTTTTAAAACCAAACACCACTCTTGCTGAGTCAGTGGAAGTTACTTGCCATTCTCCACCCCCCCTCCTTTAATGTGCTCTTTTTGAGCCTTACATGGGACTCCCAGTCAGAGTGAACACGTTTCTGTATTTGAGGTTGTCTTTGTTCTATAAAGACGTAGGAAAAAAACTGTTCTCTTACACTCCGTTGTATTTTTGTAGTACTGTTTGTTCTTCCTGTTATATGAATGGTGTAATTTAAACGAATTAAAAAGGTTATTTAAATTAATTTTGCCGGTGGGTTCGTTTTCTTGCTGTCCTGGTCCACGATGGGGTTAACCCTCCTCGCAGTGTGGGGGGAGGGGAGTTTCCTTTGTGACTATTGTTTGGTCAGGAATGTGTTGGACTCTTTAAAGACTGCTGCTTTTGTCAGCTCTAAGTCGGCTAAAGTTCACGGGCTGCGAGTTGCAACCGCAACTTTTTTTTTCACAGGCGCTCAAGCCCAACCGCCCAAAGTCGGGTTTTGAGTAGGCAGATTTTCCAGCTTCACAAGTGCACTTTGTAAAATGAACAGCTTTTCTGTGAAACTAAATGGAAAGTTGATTGTAACCAATTCCTCTTTAACCCCACTCGTTTCGTTGCTGGAGCTCCAACTGTTGGCTATTCGATTCAGAATTGACTAGCTAATGTTAGTTGTCCTAATACATGGTGGCTGCACAGTTTTTTGGGGGGGGGGGGGGGGGGGCGCGGGTTAAGAATTAAAAAAAACTTCAGGGATCCTGGACATTCAGACAGCTTCAGTAGGAGTCGTATTCTTAAAACAAGGCCCCACTGGTTGTTACACTGTTTGTTTCTCATATTGCTGTGCCTCCATTGGGGGTGAAAGTGAGCAGAAGCCACTCTGCCACCCAAAAACAAGACCAAGGCTTCATCTCAGTGCCCTCGAGATTTAGAGGGGTAAGTTGCTTAGACTACAAAGTGTTACTAAATTACACGAGATTTATCCTGCCCCTAGTAGGGAAAAGAAGCTGAATGGCAATCTTGCAGGGGCTTTTCCTGGATTGTATGGCTCATGTTGTGGTTAAGTTCACAATCGCAGTACAAATTTTTTTACTTGTATTCCCAAATGTAAAAAGACACTTGGTAGTCAGGTGTTAATGGTTGGAAGTGGGTAATAAAGTACAGTGATCAGTTGATGAGTTTCCCTGAAGATCACTGGCTTGGTTGTGGTGTTGCATTGTGCCTGGGTTGTGGCTTTTGAATCAACTCTGCAGGCTCTGACACAAGCTCCAGCAATTAAGCAAGTCCCACATATGTTTAGCTGCTTCATGACGTTCAGTAACCCTTTGAAGCCCTGTCTCCTCCAGCACTTATTCCACAAATAACTACACTGTTTTCTGATTTACTGTTTGTGGGGTCTTGTTGGTAACGTTACTCAATTCCTTGAAGAAAAATCTGGATGTTTTGAGGATTAAGGTGCTCACCACTAAGTTTTCTGTGCTTTGGAACATTAAAGTTCCCATTTGTTTATGTCTATCCAGAAGACACCATGAAAGTCTCCACCTGAGTTGGGTTGCTGGCTCCATATCATTAAATGTTAACTACTGAACTGGCAATAGGCATCCTGATTCCATATGTTCATGTTCCAGCTGGTTTTACTGTCATGTGCAGGAGTGGGAATGCCACAAGCTTACAAACACTGACTCAATACTCCAACTAGGGCTTGAGCAGTTAACCCTGGGCAATTCTGGACTAAGACTTAGAGGGGAAAGGAAGGGTTCTAGCTTTTAAAACAGCTATTCACTGAGGAGTGCAGTAAATTTGTCTTCTGTCTGTGATGTTCAGTGATAATTGAGCAACTATACTTGACATTAGCTGCCTGGCTGTATACAACTGCTCTGATTGGAGGTTTTGTCTTGCACTGAAGATACTATACTTAAAGGTTTTTATTTAAAGAAACTGGATTGTTTTGAGGCTGGGCATGAATTAAAGGTTAGTTTCTTGGGTAACAGGCTGGAAGATGAATTTGAAGTCCTAATACAAACTGGCAGAACTGGCTTTTTGGGCTGAATGGCTTAATTAGAATCATAGGCTGAAAGACCTCTTCTCCACTATCAAGTCTGCACTGACACATTAGAAACATCAACAACCACCTAATCCCATCTCCTGGCACTTGGCATAGTGTAACATTGAGGCCAAGTGCTCATCCTGAGTTTTTGAACTGAGGCAACTTGGCAGCACATTCCAGATCATCACCCCCACTGTGGGTAGAAGTGTTGTTCCTCACATTTCTATCTCCTACCTTCACCTATGTCCCCTTGTGACTGACCCTTCACTTTAAGGGGATTAGTTGCTCTTTATCTAATCTGTCCACGTCTCAATTTTGTACTACTCCATCAGATCACACTTGAACCTTCTCTGCTCCGGTGAAAACAACCCAAGCCTTGAATGTTCCATCCCATGCAGCATCCTGGTAAATCTCCTCTGCACCCCTCCAGTACAATCCCATTCTTCCAATAATGTGGCAACAGAATTGCACACAGTACTCTAGCTCTTGCCTCACCAAAATTCTATGCAACACCAACATAACTTCCCTGCTTTTGTAATCTATGCCTTGATGATAAAGGCAAGTGTCCCACATGTCTTCACCTAATGTGCCCTTCTGCTTTCAGACCTGTGGACAAACACATTAAGGTCCCTTTGTTCCACAGATCTTAGTGTCCTACCATTTATTGAATACTTGTTTGTCAAATCACTTCTCAAAGTGAATAGCCTCTTTTTAGGGTTAAACTATCTGCTCATTTGATCATTCTATCTATATTTTGTCACCCAAGACACTCTACCTCACTGTTAACTACCCATCCAATCTTTGTCATCCACAAACTTACTAATCCTATCCCTATCATAAGTAATCAGCTATTTATATATAAATGGCAAATAATTGGGACACAGATCCCTGTGATATGCCTCTGGCTTTAAGCAGCTTTAGTGACTGATCACCCTCTGTCTCTGACAAATGAGCCAATTTTGAATCCACTTTATCAAATTAGCCTGTATCCCATGTGGGACCTTGTCAAAGACTGCTGAAATCCATATAAACTACATTGACTGCACCACCCTCATTTACACACCTGGTTACCTCAAAGTTCAATCAAATTTGTTAGGCATGACCTTCCTCTGTCTGACAATCCCTAATCAAGCTTTGCCTCTCAAGTGACAATAGATGCTCTCCTTCAGAAGTTTCTCCACTGATGAGATGATCTGTCATTCACTGGTTTATCTCTACAATCCTTAAACAGTAGAACCATATTAGCTATTCTCCAGACATCTGGCGCCTTCCCTGTGGTCAGAAGAACTGAATGAGTCAGAGCACCTACAATCTCCTCCCTGAGCAGCTTGGGGCACAACTCAGCTGGACCTGGAGATTTAGCCATACTTAAGGCTGCCAACACCTCCAATATCTTGTCCTTCCCTATGTCAATTTGTTCAAGAATCACACATTCTCTGCCTGAATTCCATACCATCTTCATTCTCTCGGGTGAAAATGGATGTGAAGTATTTATTCAACACTCCAACAATATCCTCTGGTTCCAACCGCAGATTTCCCCCTTCATTCCTGATTATCCTCTTCCAATTGATATAGAATATATTGGGATTTTCCCCACTTTTACCAGCAAGAGCTTCCTTATATCTGCTCTTTGCTCTCTCTAATTGTTTTCTTAAGCTCTACCATGCACTTTCTGTACCTCACTAATGCCTCCAATGATTTGCTTCCTGTATACGTTTTAAAAGCTTTTCCTTCTCATGATATCCTGAATATATCTGGTCATCCATGGTTCTCTGGGCTTGTTATTCCTACCCATCACACTAGAGGGTACATGCTGGGTTCGCACCCTCCCCATTTCCTTTTTGAATGCTCCCCCTCCCCCACTGCTTTTGTGTAGATTTTCCCATCAGTAGCTGTTCCCAGTCTATTTTGACCAGATTCTGCCTTATTTTACTAAAATCCGCACTTCCCCCAATCCAAACCTTTTTGCATCTTGCTGTTTCCTTGTCCATAAGATGGTACAATTTAATCTTATATCACTATCACTAAAATGTTTCCCCCACCCACACCTCAGTCTGGTTTCATTCCCCAGAATCAGGTCCAGAACAGCTCCCTCCCATGTTGGATCTGCCACATACTGATTTGGGTTCTATACACATTTCAAGAAATCTACTCCATCCTAGCCCTTGATGCTATGTCTATGTTGAGCCACTTCAGATCAGCCATGATCTTATTGAATGGCGGGGCAGGCTCAAAGGGCTAGATGGCCTACTCCTGCTCCTAGTTCTTATGTTAAAATGTATTCCAATTAATAATGGAAAAGTTGAAATCACCCAATGTAATAACCCTACTGTTATGTTTTTACAGACCTCCACAAATTGAGTGCACATTTGCTCTTCAATATCCCCCTGACTATCTGGAGGGTCTATAATAAACACCTGACAATGTGGCTGCCCCTTTTTTATTCCCAAACTCCACCCTTATTTCATCCCCCCACCAATATATCCTCTCTCCTTACTGCAGTAACTGACTCCTTAACCAATAATGCAATGTTTTCTCCTCTTTTACCACCTCCCCCCTGTCTCGCCAGTTCCTGTTTTTAGATTAAAGTAGGCATTCTGCACTGTAATGGTTCTATGAACTGTTCAATCACTTGGTTTTCACTATTCTGGGAGGGTTAACTTTAACATTTTTTTTCAATTGTCGTAATTTTTTTTAGAATCCCTTCACTGCGCAAGGAGGCCATTTAACCCATTGAGCCTGTACATATATACCTTGCTAAACCCCCTGACACGAAGGCATTTTACCATGCCCAATCAAGTTAACACGTGGGAAGAATGAAAACTGCACACTGGCAGTGAGTGACCTGTGGCTGGAATTGAATCTGGGTCCCTGGCACTGAGGCAGCAGTGCTAACCACTTTTTTTTTCCAAAAATATACTTTATTCATAAAAATCTCAAGTAATCTATTACAATGTACAGGGCTTCGAGTAGCAAAACAATGCGGAATCAAAACATTTTTGCAGATCTGTCCAAACTACAGTGACTACATTTCAGTACTTACCACTGTGCTACCCTAAGTTTTCCAGCATCTTTGCAGTTGCATCTTTCCCCTCTCTTTCTCCACCCCATCCCCCCTCCCACACTGCCCCCTGACATACATGCTAACATGTCTTTAGAGACAGAGTCTTTTATCACTCAGTTTTCTGAGCTCCATGGTCATGTAGACAGTACAGCAGTTTAACAGCGATTGGTCTTATTCTTCACTGAGACTGAAGAAATTGGGTCTTTTCAGATGTTCTGAACTGAAATTTAAAGCGTACTTATTTAAATTTCTTGGAGGAAGAAGAAAAGGAGAGGCTTGGGAACTATTGCGATCAGGAATGTTCAAATGGGTAAATAGAATCCTACAATGCAGAAGGAGGCCACTTGGCCCATTGAGTCTGTACTGACCACAATCCCATTCGGGCCCTATCCTCGTAACCCAATGCATTTATCCTAGCTAATCCCCCTGATTCCCAAGGAGCAATTTAGCATAGCCAATCCACCTAACCCACACATCTTTGGACTGTGGGAGGAAACTGGAGCACCTGAAGGAAACCCACACAGACAATGTGCAAACTCCACACATAGTGAACCAAGCCAGGTCCTTAGTGTTGTGAGGCATCAGTGCTAACCACTGTGCCACCTTGCCTTTGAAAGCAAAATTCTAAGATTTAACATTTGCAAGATGACCTTATCCTTCCACCTTTTAAAAGGATTAGAACTGATACAGTTGCAAATGGTTCAATGTTGAGATTCTAATTTCAAGATCTAACTGTGTAAGTAAACATTTCATTTACAAAGTGCTTCAGAACTAGCATATGCTTTTAAATGTTGCAATGTGGCCAATTTTGAGCAGAGATCCCAAATGAAGCTGCTTGAGGGATATTTTAAAATAGTTAAATCTTTTATTCTGGGCAACTTTAAAATTTGTTGGGGAGGTTTTGGACAAGAGAGAAATCTCTACAGCTTTATTTATTGTGTTGTATGGGGGCAGAGGCTGTCAGAGGTAAGACTGGCTAACATCATAAAGACAGTACAGCAATCATCAGTATGGAACTGGGGGAATATGCTTGGATTATGTGCTAAAGTTGCCATCTATGCTATCCACTGACCCATAGCTGGTAACATGGATGAGCAAAAGTTCAGTTGACCTCTAGGGCTACACTCAGTGATTGGCACAGTGATCATAAACTGTAAAAGTTGGAAATTTGATAAGTTGGCCCAGAAGGCGACGTTAGTTCTCTTTTTGCCTCCTAAACTTGTGGTGATTCAGCGCAGCACAGTAAATGTCCAGTGTTTTATTGCCTGGAAGAAAAACTAAAATCTGCTTGGTTTGTAAGTAATTGGTCGTTCTCTCTAATTTGTCTGGTCTGCGGTATGTGGGAGATTGTGGACAAGACTCTCTGCAGTAGATGCATCCACCTTCAACCTCTAGCTCTCTTATTGAGCTTGTCTGTGTGGGAGACACTCCCAACATCATGAGAGGTCAGAAGGAACAGCACTCTGAAAGCTTGTGATTTCAAATAAACATGTTGGACTATAACCTAGTGTCGTGTGACCTCTCATCTTGTCCACTCCAGTCCAACACCAGCATCTCCACATCATGGCCCTCCCGACGTGGGTGAAGAACAGCTGTATCTGTACAGTTTGCCCTAGGTTTCAGAACGGGATTGGTGTCTGATTAGTGTACAGGAGGAAGGTCAAGTGGGATAGAGGATCTGCAGAAACTGATCCTACTTTATGGGTACAAAGGATATTGTGTCTGTCAAGACAAGAACAAGGGGTCTGAGTCACCCAGACTAGTTTTGTGTCCTCTCCTCAGATGCTGTCAGACCTGCTGAGATTTTCTGTTTCAGATTCCAGCATTGGCAATAATTTGCTTTTAAGATGAGAACAAGACTTGCAGACTGTCGGGATGCAGGCCACAGCATCTTGCAGCAGGAAGCTCCCCACAAAGGAGGGGAAGTGTAATAGGGAAATAAAACAGAGGAACAGGAGTAGGCCATTCAGCCCTTCGAGCCTGCTCCACCATTTAATAAGTTCATGGCTAAACCATTTGTGGTCTTGGCTGCATTTTCCTGACTCCCCATGTCTATTGAAGGCAGAGTTACAGTTGGTGTGGTGATTGTAGGGAATTGTAATTGAGGACAGAGAGTATGATCAAGCAGTCAACATATGTTGCTCATCTGATGCCAGGCTGAGGGACATCTAGAAGCAGCTTCCAATGATACTGGGGGAGAGTCCAATTACCGTGGTCTGGTGTTGGGACAAACCAGTAAGAGGTCCTGTTTGCAGAGGCCCAGGAGGCAAAGGAAGCATAGGATCTTGAAGGATGTACCGGAGCCCATGTGCAAATTAGTGTGGGGACATGGTGATTCAGGATGTGAACGCGTGGCTGAAGGAGTGTGGAATTTCATGGGACACGGGCAACAGTACTGGGGCGGGAAGGCAGTGGCTCAGGGTATGGGTTCCACTAAAAGCAGCCTGGTCCCAGGGTTGTAACATAATAGACAAGGAGAACCATTAAACCAGTAATATGGTAGGAATGGTTCAGTGGAAAGGGCAGCAAAGATAATAGTTTTCATTCGGCACTAGGCAACTGGACCTTTCCACTAACGCTAATCAGTGAATGAAGTTGGCTGCATGCAACTATTGCCAGCTCTGATTGTACAGGTATTTCTTCTCTTCCCTCCTGTGCTCCTTGCTAATTGGGAGTTTCAGAGTGTTTGACATGTGCAAAATGCCCATGTTGGTGCACACATTGATTGCTATACTTCCCAACTGAGGTGTTAATTCCCATTCCATGGCCAGTGAAAAGTATTGTCCCTTGCGCACTATACAGACAAATCTTACCGTTCATAGAGAAGGAAATGAGAGAGTGCAGAATGTAGTGTTACAGTCATAGTTAGGGTGTAGAGAAAGATCAACTTAATACAAAGTACGTCCATTCAAAAGTTGGACAGCAGCAGGGAAGAAGCTGTTCTTGAGTCAGTTGGTACATGATCTCAGACTTTTCCCGAAGAAAGAAGGTGGAAGAGAGAATATCGGGGTGCATGGGGTCCTTAATTATGCTGGCTGCTTTGCCGAGGCAGCGGGAGGTGTAGACAGTCAATGGATGGGAGGCTGGTTTGCAAGTTGGATTGGGCTACATTCATGACCTTTTGTAGTTCCACAAGGAACTACCCTCCTGGGTACAGCAGGAGCCATTACCAAGCTGTGATACAACCAGAAAGAATGCTTTCTATGGTGCAGTGGTGAGAGTCGTAGCTTACATGCCAAATTTCCTGTTTACTGAGAAAGTAAAGGCATTGGTGGGCTTTCTTAACTATATGTTAGCATGGAGGGACCAGAACAAATTGGTGATCTGGACACCTAAAAACTTGAAGTTCTCAGCCCTTTGTACTTCGTCCCCGTTGATGTAGACAGGGGCATGTTCTCCTTTATGCTTCCTGAAGTCGATGACAATCTCCTTCGTTTTATTGACATTGAGGGAGAGATTATTGTTGCTGCACAAGTTCACCAGATCCTCTACCTGATTGAGAGCCAACCCAGTACGGTGGTGTCATCAGCAAACTTGAAAATCAAATTAGAGGGAAATTTGGTCACACAGTCATAGGAATGTAACGAGTTTAGTAGGGGGCTGAGAGCACAGCCTTGTGGGGCACAGCGTTGAGGATGATCATGGAGGAGATGTTGTCTGTCCTTACTGATTGTAGTCCGTGAGTTAGGAAGTTCAAGTCCAGTCAGAGAGGGAAATGCCGAGGCACCTTTTGAACTTGGAAGTTACAACTTACACCTTGGAAGTTGTACCATCTGGAAGGGAATTAAGATATTGAAGCTGTCTGGACAGGGGCAAAGAAGAACTGCAGCAGGGGAAGAACAGTGAAAACACATTTACAAGCAGGTGTGTGTGTAGCATGGTTACGAAGGGCAGAAAGTTGAAGACCGGGTTAGAGCAGAGATTGCAAATTGGTCATGTTGATGGCTACACTTCAGATTTTCCAGAGATGACCTGATTGAGTTTGGTTTATAGTTTGGTTTGTCAGCATGGTTTTGTATGGGGAAGGTCATGTTTCACCACTTTGAGTTTTTTGAAGAGGTGACAAAGATAATTGAAGGAAAGGCTGTGGATGTATTTTATAGGGACTCTAGTAAGGCATTTGACAAAGTCCCACATAACAGACTGGTACAAAAAATAAAATCTCATGTGATTCGGGGTGGCCTGGCTAGACGGATACAGAACTAGCTTGGTTATAGAAGACAGAGAGTAGTGGTGGAAAGGTGTTTTTCAGAATGGAGATCTGTATCTAGTGGTGGTCTGCAGTGATCCATGCTGGGACCTCTGTTGTTTGTATTATATATAAATAATCTGGAGGAAAATGTGGGTAGTCTGAAGTTTGTTTGAGGATGACACGAAGGTTGGTGGAGTTGCTAATAGTGCCGGGATGGTCAGTGGATACAACAGGATATAGAGAGATTGGAGACTTGGGCACAGAAATGGCAAATGGAGTTTCATCCAGAGAAATGCAAGGTGATGTCTTTTGGAGGATCAAACTTAGGTGTGAGTTATATTGTAAATGGCAGAACCCTTAGGAACATTAACGTACAGAAGGATCTGGGCATGCAGACAACACAGGTGGCCAAGGCGATTAAGAAAGCATTTGGCACGCTTGCCTTCATCAGCCAGGGCATTGACTACAATACATTGAGTTGGGAAATTGTATTGCAGCTATATAAAACCTTGGTTAGGTCGTGTTTGAAGTATTGTGTGCAGTTCTTGTCACCACACTACCAGAAGGATGCGTAAGCTTTGGGGAGAGTGCAAAGAAGCTTCATCAGGATGTTGCCTAGTCTTCAGGGTATTGGCTATGAGGAAAGGTTGAATAAACTAGGATTGTTTTCACTGGAAAGATGGAGGCGGGGGTGGGGTGGGGGGCTCTACAAATTTATGAGAGGCATAGACAGGGTGGATAGTCAGAGGCTTTTTTCAAGAGTGCGAGTATCAATTATAAGGGGGCACAGGTTCTAGGTGAGAGAGGGAAAGCTTAAGGCAGATGTGTGGGGGTGGGGTTTAATAATGTGATGGGTGCCTGGAACGCACTGCCAGAGAGAGTGGTGGAAGCAGGCACATGAGCAATATTTAAGAGGCTTCTGGATGGGTACATGAATAGGGAAGGAATAGAGGGATATGGACTGAGTGTGGGCAGAAGGTTTTTTTAGTTTAGTTAGGGCATCATGGTCAGTACAGGCTTGGAGACCCTGTTCCTGTGCTGTATGTTTCTTTGTTCTTTGACTGTTTAATGAGGTTTATTTTAAAAGGTCAGATAAAGAAGTCTCTGGAACAGTAGATGGTCTTTATGGGGTCAGAAGCTTATCTCAGGGTCAGATTGTTCTGAAGAAAGGTCATTGACCTGACATGTTAACATTGCTTCACCAAATGTAGCCAGATCTGCTGAGTATTTCCAATATTTTACGAACATAAATCACTGTATTTTGCTTTTATTTTGTGCCAAGATCAAACAAAATGCTAGGGTTGCAAGTGGTCTAGTTCAGACTGACAATATTGTAAGGACAAGAATGGAGTTGAAGGCTAAGAAGTGTTATTTGTGTTAGGGATCAAAGACAATGGCTTCCCAATATTTAATAAGAGCAAACTGATACTCATCCAATGTTGGACCAATAACATGACAAATCAAAGGTAGTGGAGGACATGAGGAAGATGGTGAGTTAAAGATGGGAATTTGATGAAGGGAGCAGGAGGTGGGAACCTGATAAACTGGGGAAGGCACGGGGGAGTTGGAAGAGAAACCAGAGAAAGGTGTGTGTTCAAGGCTAGGGCAGCAATGGGGGAAGCTTGGTTTGCTTGACTTGGAGTAGCAAGGGATAAGGCACATGTAGCTAACTGGGTGCTCTCAATCTTAGTGACAAAGAGCTCCATGAGCTCCTTGGTGGAAGGAGCATAGGAGGAGAAAGACTTGGAGTGGGAAAAAAAAACACAGGTTATCTTTTCATCCTAGAATAATCCTGGAGTTATGAGGAGTTTTGGCAAAGGAATCCAATAATACCTTGTGGATCCATCAGATATGGTAAGTAGCACAAAATGGCCACTCTGGACAATGAGGCCAAGTGTTTCACTGGGAATTTGGTGCAGCGAGGGAGCATATGCTACCTGGTCTTTTACAAAAAAAGGTGATTCATCATTCTCTGGATGAAGAAATTTGTCCTCACCTCAAGGTTTCCCCTTATCCTCAAGTTCCAGACTCCTCCACCATCAGGAACATTGTGAGAGGCAGACTCCACCAGAAGGATGTGCCATCCATGACTATGTATTGAAGTTTAGGATGGTATCAAATTGGAAGGAAAAATGCTGCAAAGATTAGTGGTAGTCAGAGAATTGTGAAAAATTTAGAAAGCAGCAAAAGTCTATGAAAAAAGAGAGAGAAACTGTAGTCTCGGAGAAAACTAGGGAGAAATATAAAAAAGAGAGTAAAAGAGTCTACAATTATATAAGAGTAGCTAAAGTGAGCACTGGGCCCAAAAGGACAAGACTGGGAAACAAGGCAGTGGTAGAGAGTCTGAACTTATATTTTATACTTGTCTCCACAGGCGCAGCCCAAGAATAGTAGAACAAGCGGGGGTGGGTGGAAATGAAATAATAACAATCACTAGAGGAAAAAGTACAAGGAAAACTACTGGGACGAAAGGCTGAATAGTCCCTTGGATCTGATGGCCTGCAACCTAGAGTCTGAAAAATTGGCAGCAGAGATAGAGGATGCATAGGTTGTAATCTTCCACAATTTCCTAGGTTCTGGAAAAATCTCAGTGGATTGGTAACCTGCAAATGTAATACCTTTATTCAAGGAGGAGAGTGCAGAAAGCTGGAAATTATAGGTCAGTTAGGTTAACACCTGCAATTTGTTATTCATTGAAGAGATATGAGTTTCACTGGTTATGCCAGCATTCATTGCCATCCCTAACTACCCCTGAGAAGGCTGGAAAATGCTAAAACCCATTATTAAGGAAATAGTAGCAGGACATTTAGAAAATCATAATGCAACCATGCAGATTCGACATAAGGTTTATTAGAGTTCCAAGAGGATGTAACAAGCAGGGTACATAAAGAGGAACCAATGGATGTGGTTTATTTATTTATAGATGTGGGACGACACTGGTTAGCACTGGTGCCTTACAGTGCCAGGGACCTGAGCTTAATTCTGGCCTTTGGGTCACGGTGTGGAGTTTACACATTCTCGCTGTATCTGTGTAGGTTTCCTCCAGTTGCTCCGGTTTCCTCCCACAATCTAAAGATGTGCGGGTTAGCTGGATTGGCCAAGCTAAATTTCGCCTTAGTGTGCAAAGATGTGTAGGTTATGTGGATTAGCTATGGTAAATGCATGGGATTGGGGAATAGGGTGAGGCGTGATGGGCCTGGAAAAGATGCTGAGTCGTTCAGATGGGCTGAATGGCTTCCTGCACTGTAGGGATTCTATGATTATTTGGATTTATAAAAGGCATTTGGTAAGGTACTACAGTGAAGGTTAGTCCACAAGATAAGAACTCATGGAGTGGGGGGGGTTATATATTAACATGGATTGAGGATTGGAAGCAAAGACTTGGAATAAATGGATCATTTTCAGATTTGGCAAACCACGCGGGAGAACCTTGCTACGACTGTACACTGCATTGATGAGATCACACAGTCTTGTGTGCAGTTTTGGTCGCATTACTCGCACTGAAAGCAATTCAGAGAAGGTTCACTAATCTGATTCCTGGGATGAAAAAGTTTACCTTATGAGGAAAGGTTGAACAGATTGAGCCTATACTCCTTGGAGTTTAAAAGCCTGAGGTGTTCTTATTGAAACACGTGATTCCGAGGGTACTCTTTTTATTCATAAGATCTGGGTATTGCCGGCTAGCCAGTATTTTCTTATCCATCTGTAATTACCCTTGAGGTGATGGTGGTGAGCTGTCGTCTTGAACCACTGCAGTCCCTGGTGTGCAGATACACCCACTGTGTTGTTAGGGAGGGAGTTTCAGGATTTTGACCCAGTGACAATAAAGAAATATTCCCAAGTCAGGATGGTGACTGACTTGGAGGGAAACTTGCAGATGGTGATGTTGCTAAAACATCAGCTTGTCCTTCTAGATAGTAAGAGGTTGGGGCTTGGAAGACGCTGACAAATGAGCTTTGAGGCGCTTCAGTGCATCTTGTAGATGGTACAGACTGCTGCTGCCACTGTGTATTGTGGAAGGGGAAGTGAATGTTTAAGGTGGTGGAAGGAGTGCCAATCAAGTGGGCTGCTTTGTCCTGAATGGTGTTGAGCTTCTTGACTGTTGTTGGAGCTGCACTCATCCAGGTAAAGGGGAAGTTACTCGCCAGAGAATTCCCAGCATCTGACCTGGGATCCACAATATTTATATGGCTAGTCCAGTTCAATTTCTGGTCAATGGTAACATCCAGAATGTTGGTAGTGGGATGGGATGTCAAGGGGAGACAGTCTCACTTTTGCTGGAGATGTGCAGTGCCTGGCATTTCTGTGGCACAAATGTTACTTGCTACTTGTCATCCCAAGGTACTTATTGCTGCATTTGGACACGGACTGCTTCAGTATCTGAGGAGTCGTAAACAATGCTGAACATTGTGCAGTCATCGGTGAACATCCACTTTCTGACCTTATGGAGTGAAAGTCATTGATGAAGTAGCTGGACCTAGGACACTAGCCTGAGGAACTCCTGGAACTGACTTGATTGACCTCCAACACCACAAACATCTTCCTTTGTGCTGTGTGTCAGTGGAGAATTCCCACCCAGATTCTTATTGACGTTAGTTTTGCTCGGGCTCCTTGATACCACACTTGGTCACATGCTGCCTTGACGTCAAGGCCTGTTACTCTCACCTCCGGAGTTCAGCTCTTTTGTCCATCTTTGAACTAAGGTTGCAATGAGGTCAGGAGATGTGTGACCCTGGCGGAACACAAACTGAAAGTTGTTGAGCAGATTATCGCTGGGTAAGTGCTGCTTGGCAGCGCTGTTGACACTTTTTACTTTGCTGATAGTGGATCTAGGGGGTAATTGGCCATTTTCTGTGTACAGGACATACCTGGGAAGTCATCCACATTGCTGGGTAGCTGCCAGTGTTGTAACTACTGGAACAGCTTGCCTAGGGGTGTGGGTAGATGCTGAGGGGATTTGCCTCTCATGGGGGATTTAAGGGGCACACTTTAAAATTAAAGGGTCTCTCATTTAAGGCTGAGATGAAGAACCTTTCTCAGAGGCTCATTAGTGCTTGGAATTCTCTCCCCAGGGAGCAGTGGTGGCTGGGTTTTTGAATATATTGGAAGCTGAGTTGGATAGATTTTTGATTGACAAGGGAGTCGAGGGTGACGGGGGCAGACAGCAAGGGGAGTTAAGGCCATCTGTGTCTCAGTGTCAGTTCCTCTGCATGTACAGTACCCTGCAGACAGCACATAAGGAATCACTCTCGTCTGGTATTCTCGGCTCCTGTTGGTAGTCTGTGTGCATAGAATAGAGGAACAAAAATCCCTCGTTTTCCACAACAGCTGGCGGGTTTCATGGCTGTGTACTGTTTTCTGTCAGAAGTATGCAGCAATTTGTACTAATCTCTCGAGCTCCCATATGAATCACGACAAGTTGTTAGGACTCGCTGCACATTTCACTAGTATAGCCTCACTGAATTTAAATGGTGACTGAATTTTAAACACATGATGTGATACAGTGTCCCAAATTCTCTCATTTCGATAGAGGGCTGTGATATTTCTAGGCTGGAAACTAAGATCCAGATTTTCCCCTGCTGATTATTATTACACAGTGACGCCACTTTGTTGGGTTTGTAGAAATCAGCTGACGATGGGATTGTGATGCCTTTTGTTGTCAAACAGTCCCCACCCCACCCCACCTCCATGCCATACACACACGCACTCTGAAAGTTCCAAGACTTTAAGCCGTCAGCGTTGATCCTTGTTTTGGCCCCACCCCACCCACTACTTTCCTCCCACAAGCCAGGCAGGAAGCTCTTTCGAGTGGATTTGCGGCTCAGCAGGGGAGGGTGGGGATAAGGAATGCAGCGCCGGGAATTCTTTCCACATAACACATTTCAGCTCAGGAAATCAGCTACAGATTCCCGACTCTGGGACTGCCACTTACACTGCGCAGTCTGCTAACCCCTTCGTAAGTTTACCAGAAGTTCCGTTGTGGAGCCCTCCCTGCTCAATAAATCCAACCGAAAGTGGATGTAGAGTACACAGCATCAGTGTGTGTGTGTGTTTTTTTTTGTGTGTGGTCTCCTCTGTGTGGTTGCTGGTTGGTGTGTGTGTGTGTGTGGTGTCAGTATATGTACAGCTTGTGTGTGGTATAATGTATGACCTTGGCATAGATTTGGCTCTCAAGGTGGGTTCCCAACCACACGTTTTAAAAATTCATTCATGGGATGCTGGCCAGGCTAGTGGTTTTTGCTCATTCCTAATTGCCCCTTGAACTGAGTGGTTTGCTATGCCATTTCAGAGGAGCATTTAACATTGCTATGGTCTGGAGTCACATGTAGACCAGACCAGGTAAGGACAGAAAATTTCCTTCTCTAAAGGACATTAGCAAACCAGATAGGTTTTTACGACAATCCACAATGGTTTCATCAGTAGACTTTTAATTCCAGATTTTTATTGAATTCAGATTTCACTGTCTGTCGGAGATGGGATTTGAACCCAGGTCCCCAGAGCATTACCCTGGGTCTCTGGATTACTGGCCCAGTGACAATACCACTACACCAACCCCTCCCCAATCTGCATCATTACTAAGACTACTTACTTTCACCTCCATAACGTCACCCAACACCAATGTTGCCTCTGCTCATGTGATGCTGAACCCCACATTCCACTTTTGGCAACTCCAATTGCAAATCACCCCTAGCTGTCCTCTCAAGGTCAACTTGAAGTGCTCCAAATCTCTGCTCATGTACTATCTGTACCAAATCTGTACAGATTTGCCCATTGCCTCTGTGATCTAAACTGGTTCCCAGTCAAGCAAAGCCTAAATATTAAAATTCTAATTTTTCAATCCCTTAATGGTCTTTCATCTCCCAACCTCAATAATTTTATCCATAGAAATATAGGAGCAAGAATAGGCCATTCAGCCCATTGAACATGCTTCACCATTCAATTAGATCACAGCTGGTCATACGCCTCAGTGGCACTTTCCTGCACTATCCCCATATCCCTTGATTCATAGTCACTAGAAATCTATTCAAATCATAGAGGTTTACAGCATGGGAACAGGTCCTTTGGCCCAACTTGTCCTTGCCACCTTTTTTTCCAACCGCTAAGCTAGTCCCAACTGCCTGCGTTTGGCCCATATCCCTCTATACCCATCTTACCCATGTATATAGAGTCATAGAGGTTTACAGCATGGAAACAGCCCTGACAGTATGGAAACAAGCTGTACTGATCTCTGGTTTGAATTGTGCTCAACGACTGAGATTCTATAGCCCTCTTGGCTGGAGAGTTCCAAAAATTTGCCACCTTCCGAGTGAAAAAATTGCTCCTTTTTTTAATTAATTTACAGTATGTGGTGTGGGAGGAGCATTTATTCTCCTTGTAAATGTGGTGGTGAGCCACTTTCTTGAACCGCTGCTGTTCCCGAGTTGTAGGTACACCCACAGTGCTGTTCGGGAAGGGTTCGTGGTTGTGTGTGTGGGTGGGTTTCTGTGGGTGTGTGTCTCAGGGTGGAGGGGGAAGGTGTCCTTTGTGGGGGTGGTGTTTCTCTATGGGGTGTTTTTGTGGGGGAGAGTTTGTCCGTTGTGGTGCCTGTGGGTGGAGTGGGGTGGGTGGATAGCCTTTGGGGGAGGGAGTTGCCCATGACGGGTATGCTGTGGGGGTGTGTCCTTTCAGGGATTGTTTGTCATGGGGGTGTGTTCTTCGTGGGGGGGAGGGGGTTCTGTGTGTCTGTCTATGTGTCTGTGCATGTGTCTGAGTGTGTCTGTCTGTGCAGCTCTGAATGTGTGTTAGATTGCCCTGAGGACTCAGTTGGTAAAGGCATCACTGTGTTTAGGGTGTTGCTAAAAGACCAGTTTCTGGTCAGTGGCTGGTTGACCCATTGCTGTCTGTGCTGGAGAAAGGATGGCATGGCATTAGGGATAGGGGCGGTTGCCACAGAATTGGTCAGGCTGCCTTCACTGGCTTCCTATCGTATGAAAAAACGTAGGGCAGGGGAGGTTGGAGGAAAGGAAGGGAAATGGTTTCAGCAGTTGAATAGCCAGTGGAAATGCACTGGAGGACTACTGATCCCAGACTAAGACTGGGAAAGAGGAAAAAGGACCACTAAATTAAAACTGAGTTCCCAGCAGTCTGAGTGAATGGATGAGCTGGGAGCAGGAGCTCAGAGTTTCCTGGGATCATTGAGTTTGCATAGACATGGATAGAATCCAGGATCACAAGTTGCCTCTCCCCCCTCCCCCCTCCCCCCTCCAACATCAACCCCACTCTCTCTTTTGAAGGTGTTGATCAGTATGGGTCCTGATCTGTGACTGCTGGTGTTGATGAACTATTCGACCCCATGGGACGTTACAAGCTCACCAATACTTCATTTCAGCACCCGTGCGCATATGTAAGCTTTGAGTAATCTCCAGGTAAGAATCAGGATCCTGACCAGAAGCAGGGAGCCTTGAATCTGACTTAATTACCCTGCCTTTTGCTGGCCCTTTTCACTTTCCCAAGTCTTATCAGCTCCCCAGCAAATGTTGGCTAGGAATGACTTGGATCCTACACATTGGCTAGTGACCAGGCTGCAAGCAACACCCGAGGCATTAACTGTCTCTCAGCAGTTACCTCTGATTTACCTCCTCGCTTGTGTGCAACATGCTTCTAGCTCTGCTGAGGCCTGGGAACATTTGTTCAAATTCCCAGCACAGCATCTGGTGGAATTTAAATTCAATTAACCAAAAAGAAATATGAGATATTAACTTTGTCTCAATAAATGGTGACCATGAAACAGTCATGCACTGTTGTAAAAACCTATCTGGTTCACTAATGTCCTTTTAGGGAAGGAAATCTGACATCCTTAGTTGGTCTGGCCTACATGTGACTCCAGGCCCACAGCAATATGGTCAATTCTTAACCTGTCTCTGAAATGTCAAAGCAAGCCACTCAGTTCAAGGGTGACCCGTGATGGGCAATAAATGCTGGTCCAGCCAGCGACATCCATATCCCATGAAAGAATATATTTTTAAAAATTGGGAAAAGACTTTGGGAAACACTGAATTGAAGGTTCCAAGAGAGACAGAAAAAAAATCGTCGGGATAACAAAAAAAAATGTCAGTTTTTTTGCAATTTCTTTGAAAGTTTTCAAAGTTGTATGTCAAATTATTGATGGCGAGATGGCTTGAGTGACAGTCGCGTATCACAAGGTGTGAGAAATGTAAGGTCTGTTCACTCTCTAATCAGTGTGGGAAGGACTGCAAGGGTAGACATGGCAGTCAATGAATGAAAAACAGGAGCAGGAGACCATTCAGTCCCTTGGGCTTGTCCCGCCATTCTGTTATATCATGGCTGCTCTGTATCTCAAATACATTTGCCAGCAAAGGTTCCCCTCACCCAACAAAACTGAATCAATCTCACTTCCAGAATTAGCAACTTTCCCTCCAGTCTCAACAACTTTTCGGGTGAGGGAGTTCAAGGATTTCACAACTCTTTTCTATCAAGTAGTGCTTCCTGATTTCAGTTAAGTGGATTGGCACAAATGTTAATGTTCTGGAGTTCCCCACCAGTACAAAGAGCTTCTTTCTTAGCTGTCCAACCAAATGTTTTAATCTTCGTAAACACGTCAAGTAGATGACTCCTTAAGCTTGCCTTCCATCCCCACACACGCATCCCTCCCCTGCCCCATTCAAGGGACATGAACTTGCCCTCGTGATGAAATCTGTTCCACAACAACAGTATGATAGGCGGAGGGTGTACCAGATAGGTGAATCCTCTTCTGCGGTGAGCGGTGAAGAGCCAATACAGGAGGATTGTCTTCAGTGGCAATCAGTGACTGTGTGTCTGTCGCCTCTGTCTCCATGTCTGAGCCAGAATCTTCACCTTGAGCTTTTAGAGGCTGGAGCTTTCTACTCATTGGCTGATGTGAAGGACAACAATGGTGTGTCTGTAGACACAGTTGCCTTTGTGAAGGGTTCCCTGTAACCGAGATGATCAACGTGATTCTTTAAGGTCTTCTCACCGTTTTTGACTGTGTAAATCCTGGTCCTGTTTTCTTGAGGACAACGCCTGGAATCTACAGAGAGCTGTTGCGTTTTTCCTCACATGGACCGTATCTCCTGGTTTGGAGTCTTTATCTGGACTCTGACCTGCATGGCCCCTTTTCTGGGCTTAGTGTTTTAACCTGATGTTGCCAGCCAAACTTGGGGACATCAGGTTAAGTCTAGTCCGAAGGCATCGGCTCATCAATAGCTCCACCAGGGCCATTCCCATCGCCATATGCAGCATAGTCCTATAGTTAAAAAGGAAATGTACAAGTTTTGTTCCTCGAGAACCTGTGGTTTGTCTCTTCATGCCATTTTTGAATGTCTGGACAGCTTGCTCAGCCAGGCCGTTTGAGGATAGGTGGTAGAGTGCCGTGCGGATGTGCCTCACTCCGGTCATACTCACGAAAGTTTGAAACTCCCTGCTGGTAAACGGGGTCCCATTGTCTGTGACGAGGACCTTTGGTATACCATGTGTACTAAAAAATTGGAGTTTTTCTATGGTATTGTAAGAGGTAGTAGAGGCCATTCAGTGAGCGTCGATTCATTTTGAATGGGTATTGATAAGAATTAAAAACACAGTGCCCATAAATGGCCCTTCGAAACCCTGTACGTACTCGCACCCAGGGTCTTCTGGGCCATTACCAAGGATGCAATGAGACTACTTATGTGACTGGAAGGCAAGGCTGTCTGGGACTACAGTTCAGCAGGCCCAGTCCTGGGCCTGCCTTATAAAAGGCTCCAGTAATGAGTTCTAGCTGGGCAGGCTGCTGCCTGTAACCAGGGAAGCTCATTCTCAATAAGCCCCACAGTGAGATCAATCAGTGATTCTCCACGGATCTTCTGGGGTTATCACACTGCTGAAATACTAGGGCCATCCATCGCCAGCTGTTTCATTCATGACCTTCTTTCCATCAAAAAGTCAGAAATGGGGATGTTCGCTGGTGACCGCACAATGTTCAGCGCCACTCACGGCTCCTCAGATACTGAAGCAGTCCATGTCCAAATGCAGCAGGATCTCGACAACATTCAGACTTGGGCTGATAAGCGGTAAGTAACAAAAAAAATCTAAACATCTTCCCTTGACATTTGCATTGCCAGCCTTGCGTCCAGAACAATCAATATCCTGGGGATTACCGTTGACCAGCAACTGAACTGGACTGACCATATAAATATTGTGGCTAAAAGAGCAAGTCGGGATTGGGAATTCTGCGGCGAGTAAGCCACCTCCTGACTTCCCACAGTCTATCCACCATCTACCAGGCACAAGTCAGGGGCGTGGTAGAATACTTTCCACTTGCTTCCAACAACACTCAAGAAGCTTGACATCATTCAAGGAAATGCAGCCCACTTGATTGGCACCCTTTCACCACCTTAAGCATTCACTGCCTCTACCACTGACACACAGTGGCAGCCGTGTGTACCATCTGGAAGATGCACTGCACGAACTCACCAACTTCTCTATGTCACACCCTCTCAAGTGTCTGTGAAAGAACCCATGGCATTATGTTAAAGATGAGCGGTGAGTTCTGTCTTCTGTCCGGATTAATATTTATCCCTCAATCCCTTTAACAGTACCTTCCAAATCCATAACCATTACCATCTTGAAAGACAAGAACAGCAGACATCTGGAGACACCACTAACACGAGGTTTCTCCTCTAAACCACTCACCAACCTCACTTGGAAATACATCACCTTCTCTTCACTATCACTGGATGAAAATCTAGCAAGGAGGTTATGCTGAACTCCCTTACTGCAATGTGGGTGTACCTACACCACATGGCTGCAGCAGTTCAAGAAGGCTGTTCGTCACTACCTTCTACAGGGGTAGGCAACAAATGCTGGCCTAGCCGGTGACACCCCCATATCCTGTGAAAGAATCAATGAGAAACAGTGAGGTCAACTGAGCCATGAGAGGCGACACATACATCTGAGATATCTCTCCATTGGAGACAGACATGCCTGCAGTCTGAAATCACTTGGGTTTACACTGTGTCTTTCACAATTTCAAGATGTTTTGAAGCGTAATATCCCATCAAGTGTGAAAATGAGCAGATAATCTTGTGATGTTGATTAAGGGATAAGCATTGACCAGGACTCTATGGAGAGCTCCGCTGCTTTTCATCTAATAGTGCCATGGGATCTTCTACATCTCCCTGAGAAGGAGATGCAGTTTGATGACAGAGACAAGTTGGTGGAATGAGTGGACAGGTGGCAGAATGATGTTCAACGCAGAGAAATGTGAGGTGATACCATTTGGTAGGAAGAACACGGACAGTATAAAAAAAAATGGGTGCAGGAAGAGAAGGTCCTGTGTGTCTATGTGCATAAGTCAATAAAGGTGGCAGGACGGGTGGAGAGGGCATACAGTGTCCTGGGCTTTATTAAAGGGGCACTGATAATTGCGAGGTGATTCATTTTGGTAGCACAAACTTGAATGTGGATTATAAGTTCAACGGCAGGGTTCTGAGGAGTGTAGAGGAACAGAGAAATGTTGGGGTTCATATCCAGAGATTTCTGAAGGTTGCCACTCAAGTGGATAGAGCTGTGGCTTAGAATGTGTTAGCGTTTATTAACAGGGGGTTTGAGTTTAAGAGCCGTGGGGTTATGCTGCAACTATACAGGACCTATGCTGCAACTATACATGTGGAATATTTTGTACAGTTCTGGTCACCTCACTATAAGAAGGATGTGGAAGCATTGGAGAGAGTGCAGAGGAGATTTACCAGGATGCTGCCTGGTTTGGAGGGTAGGTCTTATCAGGAAAGGTTGAGGGAGCTGGGGCTTTTCTGTTTAGAGCAGAGGAGGATGAGGGGC
This sequence comes from Carcharhinus amblyrhynchos, assembly GCF_965287045.1. Classification (NCBI taxonomy): domain Eukaryota; kingdom Metazoa; phylum Chordata; class Chondrichthyes; order Carcharhiniformes; family Carcharhinidae; genus Carcharhinus; species Carcharhinus amblyrhynchos. The sequence goes on along the minus strand of NC_137332.1, from coordinate 82,676,228 downwards.
GACTTAATAGAGGTTTATAAGATGATGAGAGGGATTGATAGAGTGGACGTGCAGAGACTATTTCCTCGGGTGGACGTAGCTGTTATTAGGAGGCATAACTATAAGGCTCATGGTGGGAGATATAGGAGGGATGTCACATGTAGGTTCATTACTCAGAGAGTGGTTGTAGTATGGAATGCACTGCCATCTGTGATAGTGGAGTCAGACACTTTAGGAACTTTCAAGTCGTTATTAGATAGGCACATGGAGCACACCAGGATGATAGGGAGTGGGATAGCTTGATCTTGGGTTCGGACATAGCTCAGCACAACATTGGGGGCCGAAGGGCCTGTATTGTGCTGTACTGTTCTATGTTCTATGAGTGCAAGAGCAAGGAGGTTATGCTGAACTTATACAAGACACAAGTTAGACCTCAGCTGGAATATTATATACAATTCGGGGCACCACACTATAGGAAGATGTGAACACATTGGAGAGGGTGCAGAAGAGGTTTAGAAGAGTGGTTCCAGGGATAAGATGGGTATAGAGGGATATGGGCCAAACACGGGCAATTGAGACTAGCTTAGTAGTAAAAAAAAAAGGGCAGCATGGACAAGTTGGGCCAAAGGGCCTATTTCCATTCTTCAAACCTCTATGACACTATGATAAACTTCAGTTATGAGGATAGATTAGAGAGGTTGGGACTGTTCTTCTTGGAGAGAAGAAGGTTAAGAGAAGATGTGATAGAGATGTTCAAAATCATGAGACGGAGAGGGGGAGGCTGGACAGAGTCCAGGGAGAAATTGTTCCCACTTGTGAAAGGATCAAGAATGAGAAGGAACAGATTTAAATTAATTTGCCAAAGAAACAAAAGTGACAGGAGGAAATCTTTTTCACACAGTGCGCGTTTCAGTTCTGGAATGTGCTGCCAGAGAGTGTAGTAGAGGCTGGTTCAATTGAATCATTCAGAAGGGGGTTAGACTGTTGTCTGGAAAGGGAGAACATGCAGCGTTATGGGCAGAGAGCCAAGGAATGGGACTCGGTGAGTTGCTCATTGGGAGAGCCAGTACAGACATGATGGGCCAAATGGCTGACTTCTGCACTGTAACATTTCTATGATAGGTTTGATCCAGACAGCGCAGTGCTCCCCAGGGCTGCTTGGCAGTGGCACTCTGGATTACTTACCCAAGTGAGCCCACAATCTCCTCACTCAGAGAGTATGGCTTACTGAACAATAGCTGACGGCGTACTGCCACCTGCATCTAAACAATTTACGTCAACGAGGAAGAACAGTTGGATTCCGAGTGAGAGGAGAAAGGGCACAACGAGGAGGGGTTGGGGGATGGTAGCAAGGCTAAAAGATCTCGGGAAGGAGTGGCAGAGGGCCAGCGATTGTACTGGATGTGAATGTGAGCATGGCAGTAGAGCAATAGGAGAGGAGGGTGGAGAAACAGATTTGATTTATTATTAACATACAGTGAAAAGTATTGTTTCTTGCGCACTATAGAGACAAAACATTCCATTCATAGAGAAGGAAATGCGAGAGTGCAAAATGTAATGTTACAGTCATAGCTAGAGTGTAGAGAAAGATCAACTTAATGCAAGATAAGTCCATTCAAAAGTCTGACAGCAGCTGCGAAGAAGTTGTTCTTGCATCGGTCGGTATGTGACCTCAGATTTTTGTATCTCTTTCCCAAAGGAAGAAGGTGGAAGAGAGAATGTCCGGAGTGTGTGGGGTCCTTAATTATGCTGGCTGCTTTGCCAAGGCAGTGGGAAATGTAGGCAGAGTCAATGGATGGGAGGCTGGTTTGCGTGATGGATTAGTCTACATTTGCGACCTTTTGTAGTTCCTTGTGGTCTTGGGCAGAGCAGGAGCCGTACCAAGCTGTGATACAACCAGAAAGAATGCTTTCTATGGTGCATCTGTAAAAGTTGGTGAGAGTCGTAGCTGACATGCCAAATTTCCTTAATCTCCTGAGAAAGTAAAGATGTTGGTGGGCTTTCTTAACTATAGTGTTGGCATGGGGGGACCAGGACAGCTTGTTGGTGATCTGGACACCTAAAACCTTGAAGCTCTTGACGCTTTCTACATAATCCCCATTGATGTAGGCATGTTCTCCTTTATGCTTCTTGAAGTCAATGACAATCTCCTTCGTTTTGTTGACATTGAGGGAGAGATTATTGTTGTTAGGGACTGACAGGAGAATAGTAAGGAGTAAGGGAGGAGGAGTGAAGAGACTAAAAGACAGATAATGTTCAGAGGGTATGGTAATGTGGATAACACTAGAAAGGTGCTGTGAGCTGATGGAGATTTGAAAATTCAGTGACGGGCAGGGAAAGGAGCTAACATGGGGGCTTAGTGTGGTTGAAGAGCTAGAATGAGTGAGTTCAAAGAGGAGAGGTGGGGTTGGGGATGAGGCTAGATTTCCCGCTACAAGAAAGGGCCTAACAGTGAAAAAAGGCAAAATCCATATTGGATTTGGTGGGGGGGAAATGGGATAAAGAGACGGATACATGAGTGGATGATAGCCTGATCGATGCAGAAAATGGAAGACCTTATCTCTGAAAGGCCTGTTTATTCTGGGCATGCTAATTAGGGACTTGCGAGCAGAGCCGCGTGTGTGTGATATATCCCTGAGCAGTCTGAGGGACGAGCTCCCCTCAGCTGGCATCCCCAGACGTGACCTCAGGGAGTAAGTCACCAGCCTGTGCTCACTGCACAGGCACATCTTTGTTGTCTGGAGAATGTTCCCAGTCGTGGGACTGGCAGGGAGTTTGACAAAGGCTGGGTGGGGGTGGGGAGGGACAGAGGAACACAAGCAGAGGAGTATCAGATAGACCCTGACTCCACACTGCAGTTAATATACGAAAGAGCATAGAACAAACTGTATAGCTTGTAGGGGCTGTTAAATAGTCAATGACAATTCATCAATGTTACAGCAGCTCTAGGCTCTCCTGAAAGTGTTGACTCTCATTGGGGTACAGTTCTATAATCCCAAACCCCTCCTCTCCTGAAGGTGCTGACTCTCTTTAGGGTACAGTGCCATGGACCCCACTCTGTTCCTCTCCTGAAGGTGCTGACTCTCCTTAGGGTACAGTGCCATGGACCCCACTCCCCTCCTCTTCTGAAGGTGCTGTCTCTCATTCGGATACAGTGCCACGGACCTGACTCTCCTGTGAGATAACTCCCTCCCTAACAGCACTGTGGGTGTACCTACAACACATTGGTGCAGCGGTTCAAGAAGGCAGCTCACCACAAGGGCAATTGGGAATGGCAATAAAACACTGGCTTAGCCAGTGAGGCAAACAACCCTTGAACACATTTTTAAAAAGATTAAATCAAGATTGCTGATAAAACCTGGAGTGACATCAGGTGACCTTACCGTCCTACTCCTGTCCTAGGCCTGTCCACAGTACTTCAGGGCTCCAGTGATGGTCTAGCAAGATGGGTTAACTCATGAATAGACCCAGAAGAGCTGGGTTAACGACAGGGAACCAGGATAGCTTTGCCCCTCCTTTGCCCCCCCCCCCCACTTCCCACCCAGTGCAACTCCTGAGAACCCTGTCAACACTTTCCCCATAGTGTAAAAGAAAAGAAAGATTAGGGTTCGTACTACACATTCTGCAATCACTGGCTGTTGGAAAATGCTTAACAGCCAATGAAATGCTTCTTGAGGAGTGGTCACTCAGTGCCATATTGTTGGAATTTATGCACAGCAAGATCCCACAAATGACAATGTGGGTAATGACTAGATCATCTGTTTTGGTGACGTTGGTTGAGGGCTAAAAGTTGATCGGATTATCAGGGAGAACTCGTCTGCTCTTTTTCAAAAGAGGACAAAGGTGATTTATTAACATTCATCTGAGAGGGCTGATGGCATCTGGGTCAAACATTCCCTTCCGAAGGACAGCACCTCAGGCAGTGCAGCACTCCCTCAGTAGATTATGGGGCTGAAACTTCTGGATTGGAGTACAAGTACACTTACCCTCGAGGTGAGAGTGCGGCCCGCTAAGGGACTCGAAGGAGTGGACAGATTGGGGGGGGGGGGGGGGGAGTGGAACGTTTGCTGGTAAATGGCATGCTTTCAGACGGTCCCTTAAACCATAGCTCTGCCAACCTGTTGTGCAAGTGGGTTATTCACAGGGACGGAGGGCTGACACCCAGGGGTGGGGGTTGGTGGGGTGGTGGTGGTGAGTACAGCTTGATTCTAAGACTTTCAAAATGCTGCTGGTCTTCTGCAACTCTCACACCAGCAGGGCATTGAAGTGCAGCTGGTTGGTTTCTTGGGTTGTTAACCCTGATTGGCTGTATCCCTCAGGGCTTCATCACATGACAGCCTCCCCCTTACCTGCCATTTTCCCCTGATCATCTCTGAGCCTCACCCTGATACGTCAATCGGTCTGTCGGTTTGACTGTAGATCAGATCTTTAAAAAATCTGTTCTTGGGATGTGGCCATTGCTGGGTAGATGAGCATTTATTGCCCATTCTTAATTCATAAATTCGTAAGATATAGGAGCAGAATTAAGCCATTTGGGCCATCGCTGATATGCTCCTCATCCCCATTTTCCTGCCTTCTCCCCATAGCCCTTCAACCCATTACCAATTAAAAATCTGTCTAACTTACTCACTGCCCCAGCATCCACCGCACTTTGGGGTCGCGAATTCCACAGATTCATGGCCCTTTGGGAGAAGTAGTTTCTCCTCAACTCTGTTTTACATTTACTATTCTTATTCTAAGACTGTGACCTCTTGTCCTAGAATGCCCCACAAGAGGAAGCACCCACTCCAGGCAAACCTTTTATCATCTTGTTTACCTCAATTTGATAAGAACATAAGAAATAGGAGCAGGAGTAGGCCAACTAGCCCTTCGAGTCTGCCCCGCCATTCAATAAGATCATGGCTGATCTGTCGTGTCTCAGTTCCACATTCCCGCCCTCTCCCCATAACCCTTAATCCCCTCTCTTATCAAAAACCCATCAACTCGCGTCTTAAAAATATTTAGCGAGGCAGCCTCCACCACCTCAACGGGCAGAGAATTCCAGAGATTCACCACCCTTTGAGTGAAGAAGTTCCTCCTCAACTCTGTTCTAAACCGCCCCCCCTTTATCTTGAGGCTGTGCCCCCTAGTCCTACTGTCCTTTCTGAGCGGGAAGAGTCTCTCCACCTCTATCCTATCCATCCCATTCATCATCTTATACGTCTCAATGAGATCTCCCCTCATTCTTCTAAACTCTAACGAGTACAAGCCTAGTTTATTCAGCCTCTCCTCATAGCTCAACCCCCTCAACTCCGGCATCAGCCTAGTAAACCTCCTCTGCACTCCCTCCAAGGCCAAAATATCCTTGTGTAAGTACGGCGCCCAAAATTGCACACAGTACTCCAGCTGCGGCCTCACCAATGCCCTATACAGCTGCAGCAAGACCTCCCTACTTTTATATTCAATCCCCCTCGCGATGAAGGCCAGTATCCCATTCGCCTTCCTGACCACCTGCTGCACCTGCAAGCTGGGTTTTTGCGACTCATGCACAAGGACCCCGAGGTCCCTCTGCACCGTCGCCTGCTGCAGTTTTTCGCCGCGTAAGTAATAGTCCTTCCTACCATTATTCCTACCAAAGTGGACCACCTTGCACTTGCCAACATTAAATTCCATCTGCCATTTCCTGGCCCATTCGCCCAGCCTATCTAGATCCTTCTGTAGACTCTCACCACCCTCCGCACAATTTGCCTTTCCACCAATTTTGGTGTCATCAGCAAATTTCGACACCCTACATTCGGTTCCCTCCTCCAGATCATCTATATAAATGGTAAATAGCTGAGGCCCCAGCACCGACCCCTGGGGCACTCCACTAGTCACCATCCGCCAATCCGAATAGCACCCATTGACCCCCACTCTCTGCCTCCTATTTGACAACCAATCCTCTATCCACGCTAACACCCTACCCCCAACTCCATGCCCCCTTACCTTCTGCAATAACCTCTTGTGAGGTACCTTGTCAAACACCTTCTGAAAATCAAGAAAGACCACATCCACCGGCTCTCCTCTATCCACCGCCCTAGACACATCCTCATAGAACTCCAGTAAATTTGTCAGACACGACTTCCCTTTAACGAAACCGTGCTGCGTCTGCTCTATCAAGCAGTTCCCCTCAAGATGCCTCGCTATTTCCTCCTTGATGACGGATTCTAACATTTTACCTACAACAGACGTTAAACTAACAGGCCTATAATTCCCCGCCTTTTGCCTGGCACCCTTCTTAAACAACGGTGTAACATTAGCCGTTTTCCAATCTTCCGGCACTTCCCCGGAATCCAGCGACGTCTGGAAAATAACCACCAAGGCATCCACTATCACCTCCACCATTTCTTTCAGGACCCTCGGATGCATTCCATCCGGTCCTGGGGACTTGTCCACAATCAGCCCCTCCAGTCTGCCGAGCACCACCTCTCTAGTAACAGTCATGTCATTGAGACCCTCCAGTCCTACCACCTTTCCATCTCTAACATCCGGCAAATTATTCACGTCCTCCTCCGTGAAGACCGAAACAAAAAAGTTATTCAAGACCTCAGCCATATCCCCATCCCCTACCACTAAGTCCCGCTTCTCATCCTCTAAGGGACCAACGTTCACCCTAGCCGGCCTCTTCCTTTTTATATATTTATAAAAACTCTTGCTATCCTTTTTTATATTAAGCGCTAGCCCAGCTTCATAGTTTCTCCTACCCTTCTTTATCAACTTCTTTGTCAATCTTTGTTGACATTTAAACCTCTCCCAATCCTCTTCTCGCCCACTACTCTTAGCTACTCTAAATGCCTCCGCTTTTAATTTAACACTTTCCTTCACTTCCTTTGTTATCCACGGCTTATTACCTCTCCTCCTACGGTCCTTTTTGACCATCGGAATAAATTTCTGCTAAGCACCAAGAAAGATCTCCTTAAAGATCCTCCACTGCTCCTCAGCAGACCTACCTTCCAACGCGCTCCCCCAGTCAACATTCACCAATTCTTTTCTCATCCTACCATACTCCTCTCTGTTCAAACAAAGGACGCGTGTCTGGGAACCCACTTTCTCCTCCTCCATCTGCACCAGAAACTCCACCATACAATGATCACTCTCCCCAAGAGGATCATTCACCGCAAGATCTCCCCTCATTGTTCTAAATTCCAGAGGGTATAGGCCTAATCTGTTCAATCTCTCTTCATACGCAAACCTCTCATCTCTGGAATCAATCTGGTGAACCTCCCCTGAACTGCCTCCAATGCCACTGCATCTTTCCTCAAATAAGGGGACCAAAACTGTGCACAATATTCCAGGTGCACTCTCACCAATGCCTTGTATGGTTGCAACAATACTTCCTTACCTTAACATTTATAACTAAAGGAATAGAATATAAACATTCCATTCGCTTTCTTTATTAACCTGCTGTACCTTGAGAACATGGTGCTGAGTTGCTGGTGCAGTCCCTGAGGTGTAGGTACACCCACAGTGCTGTTAGGGAGGGGGCTTCTGGAATTTAACCCAGGGACAGTGAAGGAACAGCAATATATTTTTCCAAGTAAGGGTGGTGAGTGACTTGGAGGGGAATTTGCAAGTGGTGATTTTCCTAGGTATCTGCTGCCCTTGTCCTTAGATGTGGTAGTGGCCACAGCTTTGGAAGGTGCTTTCAAAAAAGTGTGACAGTCATTTTGTTGTCCCCAACTTCCCCCACCCCAGCTTAAAACATTTTCAAACCGATAAAGGAAATGATTTCTTTCTGTTTCTCTTGCAGTAGCATTGTACTGGAGATTAATCTCTTGCTCTCAGAGCCTCCGGGGAGGGTGTGGTGAGCAGCTGCTGTCTTCAGATATAAATTTGAGTTCAAGAGCAAGCTTTCAGATGATGCCATTAGACAGGGTGAGGCACTGAGCAATGGGCCAGAGAGCAGCAGGCATGTCTCAACATGTTCACTGACTGCACTATTCATTCACTGCACCCTCAGCCAATGAGTTCACAGGCAGAAAAGCAATGACATACAGCCATTCAACACACTGAAATATGGGCAGTATGAGATCATTTAACAGTCAGTGTGAGACTGTTACAATCAAAACAATGCTGAATTAGTCAGTGCAGGAGTGTATTACAGTCAGCATGAGACTGCATTACAGTCAGTGCAAAACTACTTTAATCAGTACGAGATTGCACTACAATCAGCAAGAGACTGTGTTACAGTGTGAAACTGTGTTACAGTCAGCACAAGACTATGTTAGTCAGCATGAGACTGCATTAGAGTCTGATACTGCATTACAGTCAGCCTAAGACTATGTTACAGTCAGCACCAGACAATGTTAGTCAGTGCAAGACTCCATTAGAGTGCGAGATTGCGTTACAGCCAGCGTGAGACTGCGTTACAGCCAGCGTGAGAATGCATTAGTGTGAGACTGCGCCATAGTCGATGCTTTGACCACAGTGGTGCGACGGAGCAAAAGAACACCAGCCTCTGGCCAGCGGCTCTCAGTGGGCGGGATTTCCTCCCCTGGGGACAGGATTTCCTCCCCTGGGGCCACTGGATCTTGGGAAAGGTCTGCTTCTGATCACTAGCCTTCCCGGAGGAGGCAAGACGGGTTTTTTTCTGGTTCTCCAGGCGAAATCCCCAACCCCTCCATAAAATTCTGTTCATTTAATTCTCTCTCCACAGAAGCTGTCAGACCTGCTGAATATTTCCAGCATTTTCTGTTCTTGTTTATGGACTTACACACTTATTGTATTTAAATTTAGTAAATTTAAATTTTCATCAGCCGTAGGCGCCGCTGGCTAGGCTGGCATTTATTGCCCATCACTAATTATCCTTGAGAAGCTGGTGGTGAGCTGCCTTCTTGAACCCCTGCAATCCAGGTAGAGTAGGTACACCCACTGTGCTGCTAGGGAGGAAAATCTTTGCACAGACAGATTGCTAAATCGAATGGACATAATCCTGGGGACTTCATCACACAACGTCAAACCTTGCCTCCTTCTAACCCATACGTTCCCACACATCCATCAATCCTCATGGATCTGCTGTCTTCCTCTACTGACTGGACAATGGACAGTCTCTTCTTCACCTTGTTGGATGAATCAGGATGACCAGCCAAAATTGCTTTGCCCTTGCATAGGCAACACCTATTAAGTGAAGTATTTAGGGTACTTTTTCCCTCATGCAGCAGTGTTCTGGAGATTTTTCTTCAATTCCTGGAAGTTCCAGAGAAATGTGGGAAGATAAGAACATAAGAAATAGGAGCAGGAGTAGGCCATCTAGCCCTTCGAGCCTGCCCCGCCATTCAATAAGATCATGGTTGATCTGTCGTGTCTGAATTCCACATTCCTGCCCTCTCCCCATAACCCTTAATCCCCTTGCCTATCAAAAACCTATCAACCCGCGTCTTAAATATATTTAGCGAGGCAGCCTCCACCACCTCAACGGGCAGAGAATTCCAGAGATTCACCACCCTTTGAGTGAAGAAGTTCCTCCTCAACTCTGTTCTAAACTGCCCCCCCCTTTATCTTGAGGCTGTGCCCCCTAGTCCTACTGTCCTTACTGAGCGGGAAGAGTCTCTCCACCTCTATCCTATCCATCCCATTCATCATCTTATATGTCTCAATGAGATCTCCCCTCATTCTTCTAAACTCTAACGAGTACAAGCCTAGTTTATTCAGCCTCTCCTCATAGCTCAACCCCCTCAACTCCGGTATCAGCCTAGTAAACCTCCTCTGCACTCCCTCCAAGGCCAAAATATCCTTGCGTAAGTGCGGCGACCAAAACTGCACACAGTAAGATTGCGGTCTCAACAACAACAACTTACTTTCAAACAATGCCTTTAAAACACCCCTCCCAAGGGGGTTCACAGGAGCAAGATCAAACCAACTTTGACACCACGTCACCCAATTAAGACTGAGGGTTGTTGACCAAAGCTTGGTGAAAGAGGTCAATTTTAAGGAACATCTTAAAAGTTGAAAGTGAGGTGGAGAATATTGGGAGGCGATTCCATGGTTGTAGGTCCAGGCAGCTGAAGGTACAGCCACCTCTGATGAAGCGATTAAAATGGGAGTTGTGGAAGAGATAAGAAAGAGCAGAGCGCAGATTGTTCAGAGGATTGTGGGGCTGCAGGAGATTATAGAGATAGTTATGACTTACAACAAGTGGCTGCGTTGGAAAAATCAAGACTGGTGCTTTAGGTTCAAACCAGTTTATTGTAAGACATTTCCTCAGTGCTACTAACCTACAAGAAGCCCTCCATCTAAAGTTTTTCAGCCATCTCTATTTATAGAACATTCAGTGTCACTTGTTAAACTGTCAATTCTCTTATCAAGATCATTGCCATATGCTGTAATTAGTAGTAAATTGATAATAGGGAGGGTGCGAGGCTTTTGGGGGAGGCGGTGGATTTGAAAACAAGGATGAAGGTTGTTGTTGCTTAACCAGAAGCCAGTGTAGGTCAGTGAGTACGGGGCTGATGGGGGACCGGTGTGAATTGGGTTAATGGATGGCAGAGGTTTGGGAACAGGATTGAGGGAACAAGATGAGGGCATGAGGGAAGATAGGAGAGAAACTAGAGAAAGATGTGAGTTCAGGGCTCGAGCATTGGTAGAATTAGAGGAAGTTTGCCAGGTGGACTAAAAGAAAGGAGAGAAGGGGAAGAGGGACAAAAACAGAAAGAGCTGGAAAATCTCAGCAGGTCTGACAGCATCCCTGGAGAGAGAATAGAGCCAACGTTTTGAGTCTGGATGACCCTTCGTCAGAATGGAAGAGGCAACAGAAAGAATGGTCTCAAATGGAATGTGGTTCATTTACACTTGCTGGATGTGACAAACATTCACACATCTGTTTGCTGAAAAACAAAGGAAATGTGTTCAAGCATTATGCTTTCATTGAATTACCCAGGAGCTTGAGGAACCTATAGTTTGCTGTTACTTGAGCTGACTCGCCAACTAGTCAGCTCCCATTTTTCCTGTACTGTCAATTATTATGATTGTTTGAAATTTGGCATTCTTGCATTTACCCTGCAGTGTACGTCAACAGCAAGTCTCAGCTTCTAGCAATAGTCATAAAGCAGCCAAGTGCCCAGTAATGTTTGCTGAGTGTATTGCTGACTCTTAGTCCCATTCAATAATGCTTCCATGTAAAGTACACCTGTGCCTGTCCACTTTGCCCCTGATGTTCAGCTTGAACAGGTCGGCTGGTTTGATCTGGACATTTCTGGTCACGCCTACATGCACTGGCAGCAAATCTAAAGATCCCATCCACAAAGCAAACGGGCCCCCAGATAATGTCTTGGCGAGGATGAAGAAAGATTGCAACTTGATTAAAAACAGAGTGTTTGAAATCGAGGAAACGCAACAAAAGATAATATATTGTCGAATCATTTACACATGTCTATATATAGACTCCGATCCTCAGGCACAATATTTCTCTGGTTGCTAAGGGAAGCCAGGCCAGCAACAACTGCCGGTAGCTGGAATGTTGGGCCTGTTGCCATAGCGATAATGCTTGTATTCTGGGATAGTCGGAAATGCTTGGCCTGCCGTTTTAAGAAGTCCAATCCCTCAGAGAGCTGCAGAAATTCTTCAGTACCAGCGAGAGGGAGAAAGAGGGAGAGAGAAAATGCTTTGTACTGTTACTGGAATCATTCCCTTCTGTGCATAGTAACCCTGTAAGGATAGAAAGCATTTCTCACGATTTTTCACAGTTTGTGGCCTTTAGATTTCAATCCAGAGGGTATAGATTTCTGTCAGGATGGCCATTAGTTTTTAATAGTGGGGGCTATACTGTTACATTATTTGTTAACAGCTAGGAACTAATAATTATGTGAATATATATCCCAGGACACCCACTGTTGCATCTCAGTCAAGTTCTGAGGAATAATTTATCAGTCCACTAGCCACATGGAGAGCTGTATATAAAAAAAAATTCCATGAAGCTCCAGCATTTTGAATCTACAGACTAATTATTTCTAACTTATGGGAGCCTGAAGACATAACATGGTGGCAGCAGGATGTCTTTCAGTTAAGTCTCAATGTCTTAACTGAACTTAATGCTGAATTAGATTGTTAATTCAATTCAAATTAATGCCAGAGACAGACAGAAGGAGAGTAAACTGTGTTAAAATGAAATGGCCACCCATGCAATAAACAGCATCTACAGCCCATGATAAATTGGGAAGGAGATGATGTTGTAGAGAAATTTAAACAAGAGTGCATACTAATATTTACTACTTTCTAAAAGGCACCAGCAAAGAGGGAAGGTTTTATTTGTGGACAGGAAAGAAAGCATTACATTTGTTTAGTAGCCTGTAAAAGTCACTCACCATTCTGACTTTGAAATATATCGTCGTACCTTCACTGTCACTGGGTCAAAGTCCTGGAACGCCCTCCCTAACAGCACTGTGGGTATAAGTACACCACGTGGACTGTACCGATTCAAGAAGGCAGCTCACCACCACCTCCTCAAGGGCAACTAGGGATGGGCAATTATTGCTGACCTAGACAGCAGTGCCCACAGAAAGGAAGCTGGGATCTGAATGAAGGTGACAACAGAAACCCAGGCAAAAATTGTGAAAAGTTCAGTCAAAGTTAAATCATCAGCTCTACAGTTATGATTTTTTTAAAAAAATTCATAAATGAACTGTGGATGTCAGTGTTGGGCCAGCATTTATTGCCTGTCCTTAATTGCCCCATGAACTAAGTGCTTTGCTAGGCCATTTCAGAGTGTCAGTTAAGAGTCAACCACATTGCCATGTGTCGAGAGTCACAAGTTGGCCAGACCAGATAACGACAACAGATTTTCTTCATTAAAGGACATTAGTGAACCAGATGGCTTTTTACGACAGCCAAGAATGGTTTTGTGTATTATTAGACTTCTAACTCCAGATATTTATTTGATTCAAATTTCACCATCAGCCCCCAGAGTCGCTGGATTAATGGTCCAGTGACTAAACCACTGTTTCCCCAGGTACAGTTCAAACCCTGAAGCAGGTATCAGGTGAGCCTGGCAACATTTTAAATGCAGCCAGAAAATGTAAATTTAATGGCACAGATGAAAGGCTGTTCCATCAGCTTGTTTGGAGCTCGGCACACCTGAAAGTACAAAAAGAGTTGGTTGGGAAGGATGAGCTCAGACAATGGCAGACTGTAGGTACTGCCTGAGAACACGAAGCCAGGAGTAAACAGCTAGCTTTCAGTTAACTCACGAGAAAGGTGGCGGAATTGATGCAGTGAAACAACAACAAAAGTGTGTGCACCATGGACAGGAGGAGATGTCCTGGATATGGATTGGAAGGTAGAGCTTGTGAAAAGCCTAATCACTGGGATAGGATATGAAGAACAATGAAAGAAAATGGTCAAGGATTTACGAATAATATAACAATTTACAACCTTCTTTCTTTAAAAGAAGTTATTTAGTGCTTCTCGGTAGGAAACCAAAGGCAGTTTTAAGGGATTTATATTTGTATAGGTAATCATTAGAAATCAGGTATAGTTTTAGTGAGGTTTAATTTAATGTTTGTGTGTCTGGAAGGGAGTTGTGGTTAGATTTCTTGCTGGACAAAAGTGTTTGTTTGTGTGGGGGTTAGTTTCAGTTCTAGCTGTGAAACTATTGTGATAGAGAGAGCTTTGGTATACAAGGTAGACATCATTGCTTGGCAGTTAGAGAGGCCCTGTGGGATGGTAGGCAGCTTTCTTTTGTTCTTGGGTTTCAGCTAAAAGTAGTTGCAGACAGACTCTGGAGCAGTGAACAGCTCTCTCTAAGATCTAATGGGGAAGCTAAAAAGGAACCAGTTCTTTCAACTTTGCTGTAAGAAAAACCCAACAGTGGACTAATGGTTCAGACAGCCAGTGTCAAAAATGGCTTTGATAACTAGTGAACTTGTTGCTTTGGTACTAATGAAGAAGCTAGAGAAATGAAGAAAAGTTTCCAGAAGGTCTGGAGTTGAAGAGAACAAAGAAGGAACTGGGAAATAGAACAAGATTCTGGTCAGGGACACTAGACAAAGCTGAAGAGAAATTGATTGCTGAGTATTCAAGAGAAAGGACTTCTACAAGTAAAATTTGAAACATCTTACAATTGTCTATAAACAAATTATAAAGTTTTGACTGGATATCAGAATTGGTGTAACAGTGAAAACTGAAAGGATTAATTGGAAATCCTGGCATGGAGTTACTGTGAAAAGTGGAGTGGAAGTTTTGGTCACATGAGTCTTTTGAAAAATATGAACTGGATATTGGAATGCAGATCACTAATAAGATCATTGCTTCAAATGGGCTTTGTCATCTTTAATTTTAAAACTGGTGTGTTATGGTTAAATTAAAGGAGAAGTAAAAGAGTATTGTAATGATAATCCATTTCTCATGTTTAATAAATCTTTTTTCTTGCTGTTGAAACTAATTAGCTGTCCTGTAGTTCTGTTCCTCCACATTTGATAAAAAGTAAACTTTTGAGCGAGGGTTCCATTCTGGGACCTTCCCGTTCAGTAATAAACATCAACTGGGTTTGAAACACTCTATATCAGTGTAACAAGGAGGCGATGGACTTGTGGTACTATCACTGGAATATTACTCAGCTAATGTTCTGGGGACCTGAGTTCAAATCCTGCCACAGCAGATGGTGGAATTTGAAATCAATAAAACAAATCTGAAATTAAGAATCTACTAATGACCGTTGTTGATTGTTGGAAAGGCCCATCTGGTTCACTAATGTCCCTTAGAGAAAAAAATCTGCCATCCTTACCTGGTCTGGCCTACATGTGACTCCAGAGCCACAGCAATGTGGTTGACACTCAACTGCCCTTGGGCAACTAGGGATGGTCAATAAATGCTGGCCAGCCAGCAACACCCATGTCCCACAAATGAATAAAAAAAAACTGTTCTAAACTATAAAAGAGGAACAATCTACCTCCCTAAATGAACTGAGCACTTTAAGAATTCGTGGTAGCTTGTATTTTGAGAAGATTATTCATGTTATCACTTAGATGATGAACGTTACCCCTGCCCATCACTCGCTAACCAGTCCCCCATCACATTTGCCCTCACACCCTGTGCTGGTGAACTTTCAAAGACTTCACTAGTCAACAAAACGGGATTTATTTACAAGTGATCTTCAAGAGTGGCAGCATGTTTGCAGCTAATTTTAAAATACCTCTGCGAGGAGAACTCCTCCCCCAGGGATGATTCCTCAGTCTGGGTCCTGATTGGTCACCCAGGTCATGTGATCCTTACTCTGCTGTGTAACCCTTAAAGGGCGATCACCACACACACCCCATCAGCACTCCCTCACAATTAGGAGTTAGGCCTCACATCAGATACTCCTCCACTTCACACATCTTCCACTAATGCCTCTTCACACCCGACTCCCATGACCTCCTCGAGCCTCCAGCTGTGGCGTCATGGCAGGCACAGCACTCAAACACATCAAAACACACTCATTGCCATCCTTTCCTCTCTCTTGCAGGACAAGTGGTTGTTTAATCTCAGGAAGCAGATCAGAACCGGAGAGGGACAGGTGTCATCGAAGCCCACTGGAAGAGGCTGTGCTCAGCCGACTGTGTCGTGGCAGCTTCACCTGACGCTGCCAAGGATATTCAGTGCCTGAAACCTTGTGAGTGAGGCTGGGAAAGACCACAGTTCTCTGATGGTGAAGCACCATCAGAGACAGACAGTCTCTGGGGGGTAAGGCTGTGGAATTGGTGGGGGGGGGCAGGACTGAACTGTGGTGAGGCTGAGGGAGCTGTTTACAGAATGTCATTTTGAGTACAGAGTGTTCTTCTCCCATGTAATTGTTTTACTGGTGTCTGTTGAGACTTCTGACCATGGAGGGCTTTTCAGTCTGTAAGGGGGTGTTCTGCAAGCGAGACCTGTTTTACCAGTGCTCCTCTTACCATCGTTATTACTGTTCTGCTGAGTTAGTTACTGTTAAACTTTGTTATTTCTTTATTTTAAATAATGCATTCAATTACCTTTATTGTGGTGTCAAGTGACCACATCTGGGAAGGTAAACTCCATTCTTCTGGGTTTCTAGATCACTAAACTGCCCTGCCTCTGAGTTCACATTGAGGCCTCTGGGATATGGCCCCGATAATTAATCCTCACATGGTAACCTTGGCCTAATGTTCTGATGGCAGTAAACAAGCAGCGCTTTCCCACTTTGTGCCTAGCTGGTCAAATCGTGTGCTTTAACCGATTGTGACTTCATATAAATGTCAAGTAAACTTGCTATGCAAAGTGTTGTACGTTATTTTATATCCTCTCCAACACCGATGGTGTCACCTTTGAGTTTCCAAATGGGGAGGGGGGGCTGGATCTGCTTGTTGGCGATGGTACAATGAGCAATGAAAGGATGCCAGCCTATCCTGCTCACCTGTACCCGCACACCAGCACCTGTAGACGGAGATGTATATACCTCGGTTGGGTAACTTATTTGCGCAAGTGGAGGCCTCCAATCGCAAGTGAGGTTAACTGACACCATGAGCTTCACACACATTCATTTTCATTGTTCCAGCACTGGCAAATTCAACTGCAAGGCCTAAACTCTGGAATGTCTTTCCCTCTCTATCTCTTTCTTCCCTCCTTTAAGGCATTCCTTAAAACCCACATTTCTTAAAACCCCTATGTAGCCCTATTGTCAAAAGACTCCTGTGAAGTGCCCTGGGCCACCTTACGATGTTAAAGGCGCTATATAAATGCAAGCCACTGTTGTTGTGATTCTCACAGGGAAGAAGTGTGAGTTACCAGAGAGTGAATTTCAGAGAGGCCATAGAACCATAGAAACACTATAGTGCAGAAAGAGGCCATTTGGCCCATCACCCTAACCCCCTATCCCTACATATTTACCTGCTAATCCCTCTATCCTACGCATCTCAGGGGCAATTTTAGCATGGCCAATCAACCTAACCCACACATTTTTGGACTGTGAGAGGAAACTGAAGCCCTGGAGGAAACCCATGCCGACATGGAGAGAATGTGTAAACTCCACACAGACAGTGACCGAAGCCAGGAATCGAACCCAGGTCCCTGGAGCTGTGAAGCAGCAGTGCTAACCACTGTGCCACCGTGCCGCCTGTACATGAACAAGGAACAAGCCACCATGAACAAGGAAAGGAGCAACAGAAAAATCAATGTGGAGATCTGTGTTGTTTAAGATATGATGTGGATAGACTTCTTACTTTGTTTAAGATAATCAGTGGGAAGACTGAACCCAATTGCATTGAACTCAAACTGGTATATTTTGAAATTTGGGGAATACCGTAACTGAGTGAGCAGGATTGGGTGGAATAATAGCTTTACAAGCCAACGATAATATGCATTTATGCAGTACCTTTAATGTCACTGAATGTCAGGGGCATAATGTCAGTGGCCTTAAAGACAAGTGCTTGATGGCTGGAGAAAATGATGATGCAGAGATGCAAATGTAATGGGCCAAAGGACCTCTTTTCTGTGCTGTAAAACTCTATGACAAACCTTCTCGGCCTTTTGGCTAAGATCAAGTGCAGTTTTGGCATCCTGCACTTAGTTGAAGTCATGACGTTACACTGAGGCTTCATTTGAAGCAATTTTTTAAAGAGGCATCTCGGACTTTTGGCTAAGATGCAAATGAGATCAAACCTCGGAGAAGGTGCAATCCCTGCTCCAATCAGCTTGGATCATGTAGATCAAGCCCAAGACAGGAAGCGGTGAACCTCTCTTGTCAGCTTGGATCTGGAATTTCTCACTCACTGAGTCTTTGAATTGGACTTTGATTGGGTTGAATTGGATATAAACAAAAAAAAAACTTTATGACAAAGCTCACACCCAATTGGGTTTCCTGCTAGGTGGGTTAGTTTAAAATTGCCTCTGTTTTACAGCTGAAAATATCCCCACCACTGGGTGTGGCTAAGGGTGGGCTGCTATCAGGGAATGTGGAAAACCTCAAACACAATTTAAAATGGTGCTGCAGGATGTTATTTGCATTGACACAAAGCCTGCTATCCCTTGCCTTGTGTTAAAGGTTAATACAGCATGTATTATAAGCAGAGCAACTTGTCCACTGAGTATTTGAGGGAACACGGTAACACCCTCAAAGAAACAAGAGAGGAAATAGGTGGGCTCCAGATAATATTTTTAGCAGCTTCATAAAGGCAGGAGCAACGGCTGTCCTCACATTCAGGGTGGGTACTTGAGACAAAACTAAAACTATTAAGAGCAGCTAACCAAGGTCTGGAGCTACTCAACAAAGGGTTCAGAGCAGAAATAGTTTTGGAGCAACTGAAAAGAGAGGGAGGGAGTGGAAGGAGTGGGAAGCAATGTGAGAATGAGAGAGGGGTGAGAGCAGGAAGAGAGGACTCAATAAAAAGGAGAGGGGGAGAGAGAAAATGGAGAAAGTGGCAAAAGGAAGACTGCAAGTAAAAACGAGAAAGTAAAGGGTGGAAGCAGTAAAACAGAGGAACGGAACAGAACTAGGGGCAGAAAAAAAGAGGCAGAGAGATAGGACAGGAAGACAGAAAAAATAGAAGGGATGGAAAGAACGAGGAGATGGAGAAATACTGGGAAGAACTATCAGAGACAAGAATGAAAGAGGGCAAATGAATAAGGATAGACAGATGTGAAGCAGCAGGAACAGAGATATATTAAAGAAATGGAGAGGAAGAGAGAATGAAGGAGAGGCTGACAAGAGTGAAAGAAAGAAGGAACAGAGAGAGAGAGGAGGTGAGGGGGCAAGGGGAAGGACGAAGGCTCTTGTTCAACTGGTGAGGAGTGCGTACATGCACAACACTATGTGGGGGCAGGAGCTGAAGAAAGATGTTCTGTGTGAACGGGAGGGAACTTTGATGGAGTACAATGCATGTCACAGTGGGACTTGAATGGGGTACAATCTGTGTGTGTGTGAGGGTGGGGAGTTTAATGAGGTACAGTGTGTGTGATGGTGGGGAGTTGGATGGATTGAGAGTGGGGTGTTGGATGGTAGAGTGTGAGGAATGGGTGTTGGATGGGGTACAGTGTGTGTGTGAGAGTGGGGAGTTGGATGGGGTACAGTGTGTGTATGAGCATGGGGTGTTAGATAGGGTGCAGTGTGTGTGCGTGTGAGGATGGGGAGTTGGCTTTGCATTAATCCAAATGTCAGTAAAGTTTTTTATTTGTTTATTAACTAGTTTGAACTAAAAGTGTGCAGAGCCAGTCATTATTGATGATTGAAAATGTTGCGTGAAATGTAATTTCTGACACCTGGAAAAATCTGTTTCCAATCTGCTTCCTCCTGTCATGGACACATGTGAACCATTCTACTACATCTTCCACTGTAAGAATGTTGCTGGTTTTGCAGTTTCAGCAGTATCCCTCTCCCTCACCATTCCCTGTCTCTTTCCCAGACAGGATCAAAACCACTGAAATGCCTCCCTCCCAAATCTTGGGGAGGTGTTAAAATTCTAATTTGATAATTACAATGTCTTGCACAGAGGAGAATTTACAACAAATATTTTCTCCTTACGACTGGGATTTTAAGCTGGCATTGCTGGAGTTGAATTTTTCTGTGACATCAATGTGCATTTGAATAGTACCTTTACAGTAAAACAGCCCAGGTTGCTACACAGAAGCAAAACCAGACAATATCTGTCACCAAGCCACCATGTGGTTGATTCTTTACTGCCCCTCTTAGATGGTGTGGCCAGTCCCTCAAGGGCAATTAGAAATGGGCGATTAATGCTGACCCAGCCAGCAATTTCCACATCCCATGAAAGAATAAAGAAATATAAAAGACACATAAAGAGGTGCCTAGACCAGTACCCAAAGGGATAGATTTTTGAGGGGCGTCTGGAAGCAGCTAAAAGAGAATCAGAGGGTTAAGGAAGGAATTTCAGAGTTTTGTATCCAGGCAGCTTAAAGCACGGCCACCAGTGTTGGAGGGATTCAAATTGGAGAGGCCAGAATTAGAGATCAGGATTTGCGGAAGGAAGATAAAGGTTTGACGCGAAAAGACCCACTGCTCCATTGACCTTGCCCTCCCTTCCCCAGCCTGGTGTGGCCTGAACTAACATTATTCCCAGCCCCTGCTCACCCACCCACCAGCAGCCTTGCCATCCCCTGGGAGCACCGCACACCTTTCACGCCGCTTGTTCAAATTCCTTCCGCTTCACTGATAGGGAAGGGAAGTTAGGCAGGTTTCCGTCATGAGCAGGATATCCTCTCTCTGTCCTGGCTCTTGGCCTCGCTGTGCTCCGCCCAGGCCTTCTTTAACCACCCCCCCCCCCCCTCCGGTTCCCTCCACCCTCATTCCCACAGGATGTGGAGGATGTGATAGTTCTGTAACCGAGAGCATTTCCTCAGTAGCCCAGCTTCCTCAGTCGTTGGCAGCTTTCTGGGTTACTGGCCTCAGAACACACCACTTAGATCTGAGGGAGTATCAGAGTGCTGCAGGGGAATAGGGTCCATATAACCCTAAACCCAAAATCTCCTCTCCCCTCCTCACCTTCTCTTAAAGACTTACCCTCAGCAGTGTTACCAACAAAAAAATTACAAAGGCAATTATTGAAAGAGAGGTGGAATTCAGTGTCTGTTCAATTTCCTATTGGCCGGGACACTGTTATGTTGGGCAATCGGGCAAGGTGGGGTACAGTGTGTGTGTGAGAGTGGGGAGTTGGATGGGGTACAGTGTGTGTGTGAGGGTAGGGAGTTGGTGGGTACAGTGTATGTGAGGGTGGGGAATTGGATGGGGTACAACTACAGGCGGGAGTCTGCAATGGTAAACCAGGACTGAGTCCAGGCGGAGTTGGCAGCCCTGATTTGGTGACAAGACTAAACCCAAGGCCTGTGTGCCATTGTCAGTGCCACCCATAATACAGTGCAGGGTAAGGGGACATGTTAAGACCTTGTGGTGATTCTCCCTTTAAGGGCGACACACACATGGTAAAGGTCACCTGTCCTGGTTGGCCAATCGGGACTTAGAGTAGGGAATCACCCCAGGGGGAGGAGTTCAACAGGGTAGGAGGCATTCCAGAATTATCTGTCAAAATGCTGCTACAATCATAGAATGCCTACTGTGCACAGGGAGGCCATTCAGCCCATTGACTGTGCACCCACTCTTTCCCCCACTGTATACCCGTAACCCCACACATTCACTATGACAAATCCCCCTAAACTTACCATCTTTGGACACTAAGGGGCATTTTAAGCACGGCCAATCCACCTAACCTGCACATGATTGGAGTGTGGGAGGAAACTGGAGCACCCAGAGGAAACCCACATGGGCAGGACATGCAAACCCCACACAGGCAGTCACCCAAGGCCGAAATCGAACCCGGATCCCTGGCGCTGTGAGGCAGCAGTGCTAACCACTGTACCACCATGCCACCCATAGATCCCTGTCAATAAATCCTTAGTTGTTCACTCTGAACGTGCATCATTACAGGCCTTCCCCCCGCCCTCTTTCTCCAGGTACCGCTGTCTCTGGCCTTCTACTACTTCTCCCATCCCCACACCCTCTAACACCCTATCTTTGTGGAGTCATGCTTTCCTGGACAATTTAGAACTCATTTGGAAGCAACTCCAGTACTATCAGCCTTTTTGTTTATAACACAACGGTATTTTTATAATTAAAGAACAAGAAGTGAAATAAAAATTCTCCTGGTTTGTTTGGAAGCAGCAAGTATCCTGAAGATTAATCTTCAATTCCCAGATATTCTAGAGAAATGTGGGAGTTTTGAAAATCCCAAGGAGCACGTCGGAGAGCAATTCAAAGGCTGAGTGTAATCTGTGTGCTAAGTAAAGCAATATCACTCACAAGGGCACTCAGAAATCCTGTGGGGACTGTGATCAGGACCAATGTAAAACTCTGCTTAAATACAGTTTGAAATCTGCTACTTTATCTCTTGCTATCTCTGTCTAAGTAGTCAAGCCTCCTCCCACTCTCACCTACCTTGGATTCCCCCCTCCCCCTCTCTGTCTGTCTAGAATGAGAAAGCAGACAAAGACTGTAAAGACTCATCAATCTAGTGGTGGGTAACTTTGTGTATGCTGAGTGTCAGGAACAGGCCAGGGGAGGTCCAGAAACAGGATGGATTGAGCCTAAGGGGAGAAGGCTCTGTTCCTAATGTGTGGAACAGCCCAGCTTCCTGCTGATGCTCATCTTATTTTGTATGTGTGCCACCTGAGGTCATGATCACTGCACAGCTTTCCCACTGAGAACAGCTGAGCAGTTTTATGTTCACAATCACCAAATCCACAAACCATTAGGGAACACAGGGCAGGCCCAGTATACACAGGAGCTCTGCATTGAGAAAGCACATGATTCTCTCTCTCCTTCACTGGCTGATGTGCCCTGCCCCTCTGTGTGTCTCTGTCTCCTCCCTGTCACTCGCTCCCTATATCTATCTGTCTTTCTCTCGGTCAGTCTTTCTTTCCATCTCTATGACCCTCTGTCTCTCTCTCTCTCTGTCAGTCTCTCACTCCATCTCTCTGTTTCTTGCTCTTTCTCTTGCTCACTCTCTCTGTCGCTCTCTATTTATGCCTGTCTCTGTTTCTCTGTCTCTCTGTCTTGCTCTCTCCCTATCTCTCTCCTATCTCTCTCTCTTTCTCTCTCTCTATCTCTGTCACTGGTTGGTGTCCCCTGCTCTCGCTCTCTTTCTCTCTCCCTCCCCTCTTCTCCCTCTGCCTCTCTCTGTTTTTCTCTCTCCCTGAAGCTTTCCCTCTCTCTGTCTCCCTCTCTTCCTGTCTCTGTCTTTCTGTCTGTCTCTATTCCTGTCTCTATCTCTCTTCCTGTCTCTCTCTCTCTCTTTTTGTCTCTCTCTTCTTCTGTCTCTCCCTTACTATCTGACTGACTGGGTGGCCTGCTCTCTCCTTCTCAGTCTCTATCTCTCCCTCCCTGTTTCTCGCTGTCTCTTCCCTCCTTCTCTCTATCTGCCTGTCCGCGTCTCCCTCCCTCTCTCTGTCTTTGGTTGGTGTCCCATGCTCTTGCTCTCTCTGCCTCTGTTCGTCTCTCTTACTGGTTGGTGTCTTCTGCCCCCACCCCTGCCCCCTCCCTGTGCTGCTCTGCTCTCCTCTCTCTTTCTCCATCTCTCTCTCGCTCTATCTTTGGGCCCTATTTTACCATTTTGATTCTAAGTGTTGGGCGGACTTGAAACTGGGAATGTTCCAGATCTGACTTTTAGACCCGTTTGAGGCACTCCCATATACACTCTGCCTGCAAAAATATTAGCAAGTCCAAATTGCACTGCACAAGCCTGTGGGCAGGGCTTAAAGCGGCTGAAACCCTATAGCTCCGATTGGCATCTCCTACTGCGCGTGCGCAGAAAAGAAATGATAGAATGCTACTCCCCTGCCACATCCCTCCCAGGGTGAATAATGCCTCCCTACCCGACACCATTACTGACACCCCCTTATCCCCCATCCCCTCCCACACCCAGACCAATTGTGGGCCCCTAACCTCCTCCCAATGGACGAGAGAAAACAGGCGCAACGCAATGGTAAAATCGGGCCCAGTTCCCCTGGCTACCATTGCAGTACTGAGACATTGTTGGAGGTACTGTCTTTCAGATGACAATGTTGAACTGAAGTCTTATCCACCCCTATGGTGGACATAGAAAGGAAGTTGACCACAACACCATCAGAGGAAGAGTAGAACCCCACGCCCCAGTGTCCTGGAAAATAGATAACCCTCAACTGACATCACTGAAACAGATTGGTATGGATATAATCTCACTGCTCTTTCTGGGACCTTGCTGTGTGCCAACTGGCTACCTGGGTCAAAACTGACATTACTCCATCAGCAACACAGATCACGATACATCATGATACACAGACAAGTGTTCGTCAACACTCGGCAAGAATGTACAGCATGAAGTCACATTTAAATGTCAGCTTAATTACAACAGTGACCACCCTTAAAACAGTAACTCATAGACCGTAAAGCACTTTGGGATATCCTCTGTTCGGGAAGGGTGCTACACAAATGCAAGTCTTTCCTTTCGCTGATGTTCTCAGTGAGTATGTAATCGAGATCTGTAAAAGTCTGACAGGTTTTGATCGAGTGGATACGGAGAGATTGTTTCCATTTGTGGGGCAGCGCATAATTAGAGACCATCAATATAAAATAATCACCAGGAAATCCATCAGGGAATTCAGAAGAAACTTCTTCACTCAGAGAGTGGTGAGAATGTAGAATTCGCTCCCATAGGGAGGGGTCAAAGTGAATGGTCTTGGTGTATTTAAGGGGAACCCGGTCAAGGAGACGAGGGAGAAGGGAATGTTATATAAGATTGATTTAGGTGAGAAAGTTGGGAGGAGGTTTGAATGGGAAGCATAAATTTCAGCAAGGACTGGGACTGCCATATAATCTATTTAATGCTAAAGTTCAAGTTGTAGATCAAACCAGAGATAAGGCAGGGTGGGGGTTGGGGGAAAGCTTGATTCAGAAAATAAAGAGGCAGCTCCAACTGTGTCGCGGTTGAGCGTTCTGCTGAAGTGCTCCCCCTGCTGGCTAAAGTACCATTGATTGAAAAAGGAATGGTCCTGGAGCGAGTGGGCAGGTTTTGCACTAAAGAAACAGCCTAACCAACCCAGCAAACTGTGCCACCAGCAGGTGAGAGGTTGGTCATGCAGGCAGGGCTGGTTGGGCTGCAACGTCCCTCTTGGTTAAACAGTTGACTAAAACCACAGCGCGGAGTTCTCCACAGTCACATGCTCAGGTGGAGCTGGCTTCTTGGCTTCCCCTGTCCCATAACCCACAACCCTGCTCCTCATCTCCAGGCACCTCTTTTCTCTGACTCGATTGGACAGCCAGGTTGCTAGGGATGACCTGAAATCAGGCGATGCAGGGCTGGTGGATCACTGATCTCCACTCCCTGGGCCCCCCCTATGAAAGAATAGTCACTCCAAGGGAACTAATGGAGTTAGTGCCGAGGCTTGAAGCTTGGAAGCATCCGAAGAGGCAATATGTCTGTCCTAGGATAGTTCTGGAAGTCTTCAGAAAGGTTAAGCCCCAGGCACCCCTGGAGGAAGATCAAAACAAAGGTCAATTAAAAATGGTGTCTTTCACTCATTTTCTTTGAGCATTTTTAGTTCACTAGTTCTAAAACATTCAGACATGAGAATAAATAGCTGACAGTCCAGTTATGCAAAGAGTATTCGGTTACCAAGAAGAGTCATGTTGGACTAAAAACATTTGCCGGAATTTTACCACTTTTCCCACCCAAGGCTTGTAAAATCCCGCCTAAGACCAACCGTTTTGTCAGCCTCGCCTGCCCCGATTCCAGGTTGGACAAGGCAGTACAATTCCAGCCATTAACTCTGTTTCTCTCTCCGTAGAAGCTGCCAAGTGTGCTGAGTTTTTCCAGCTTCTTCTGTTTACATTTCAGATTTCCAGCATCCGCTGTTTTTTGTTTAAATTTTAGTGACTAATTCACTTCCAGATCTCTGCCAGGAATGCCCACCCTGAAGAAGTTCTGCTCCTTTTTTCAACGGAACTTCTCTTTAACAATATCGTCTCCACGCTGTTTGTCTTGTGCTCCATGATATCTCTGTCATTTTATCTCTCCCACTGTCACTCAGTGAGGGGCAGCCTCGGCTTATGAGTGGGCCGTACGAGTGGCCCTCCTTCATTCAATGGGCCGCAAGATGGAAAGCGAGTTTGTTGGCTAATCATGACCCCTCGAATAAGATTGAATGCATTTAATACAGGCCGAAAATCTCATAATGAGTTATGGAAAGTGCCTAGTCGTTTTTATCTTAATAGGATTAAGCGGTAAAAACAAACTAAATATGTACACTTCGAACAAAGTGTGGACACAGCTCTCACAGTCAATGTGAGCAATCAGCACACATCTCTCTTTACTTGTGAATAACCTGAATCAGACCAGTAAGAAAAACACAATGTGGCCAGAAATCAATGGAAAATGGTAACCCTGCACATGGGCAAGGGTCAACAAAATGTCTCATGGCTGCACTCAGAACTCTGGTAGGCTGCAAATGTTCTCAGGGCTGTAGGTTTCCCACCATTGATCTAACCTAACCCTCAACCTCCCTTTTTCTCCGCTTGTTCCTCCTTGCATTTTCAACAACATAACACCCATGGCTCTCTCTTCTGAAGAAGAGTTATATGGGACTCGAGACGTTGACTCTGTTTCTCTCTCCACAGATGCTGCCAGACTGGCTGAGTGTTCTTGTTTCCAGCTCTCTGCTCATGTTACAGCTAATGAGAATATTCACTTTCCAATTGGCCATGAGAAAGTAGGGCACCCCGAGGATGACGAATGGATTGAGGGGGGAGATTGGCTGAAGATAATGTGATGACGTCTCCAGGAACATGTCTATCCAGAGGTGGCAACATAAAGAGGCTGGAATGTCACTCCTGATACTTTCTGACCATTCTACTGGTTTGTTTCACCATCGAGTGTGGGTTAAACTGTTGACATTGCCAATAAATGGAGCAAGTCTTTTGAGCAAAGCTAGGCTACGAGAGGGATAGTGAGAATCGAGGCCGACTCTTCACTTCCTGCTGCTGGGGGATTGCTTCTCATTTTCTTCAAACTGTTGTCAAGGCTGCTATCGTACTCTCCTGAATGTACCAACAAAATAAACAGATGAACTAATAACCAAACTAACTAATTAACACCTCCTTAAAGCAGCACTGTAATGAAAAAGGGACAAAACTTTAAAGGAAATAACAAATTAATTGAATGTTCTTGGAGATGGCACTCCGGCACCTGGACTGCGCTCCTCAGGCATACCCACTGACTCCACAAGCTTCCCCCTCCAGGGACACACACCAACGTAGCCCTGCCAGATGGGCTGTCGGCTCAAATGACCCTTGAGTGCCTGCTGTCTGGATCTACTTTGGCCGGGGCTGAGCGGGATTTATTGGCTCGTTGTCAGTGAGTATGTGTGCCCTGTGACACTGGCACCCAGCGCAAAGCTCTGGCATGCTGATTCAGGAACCCAGCCACTCATCAGGGAGTAGGATCCAACTCCAGGCCTGAAGGCAGCTGGGGTATGCATGAGGGAGAAAGGCAAGGACATTGTTGACCTCAGAGCCCCTCCTTTCCAAGACAAGAGGGAGGACCTCAGACCTGGTTACTGTTCCTGATCGCTATACAATCACGCCTGCTGGACAATGCATACCCATGACTGTCAGGGGAAATTGAACTTTGCAGTGTTGTCTAGCAGAGTTAAATAGACAGCCACGTTTCATAAAATTACATCCTATTAAGCGCACAGGAATAAACCCTTCAGCCATACTGATCCATGTCGGTGTTTATGTTCTAGATTAATCTGCTCCCCATGCTATTTCACCTTACCACATCAACATACCCTGTATTTGTGCTATTTGCCTCATCTTCATCTTCTAACCACTCCCTGTAAAGAAAGGTAGGGGAGGTGGTGGTGTTGTGGCAATGTCATTGGACTTGTAATCTGGAAACTCAGGCTAATGCTCTGGGGACTTGAGTTCAAATCCCACCACGGCAGTTGATGGAATTTAAATTTAATAAATGGAGAAATGAAAGCTGATCTTGGTAAGATAACCAGGAAACTATCACCAATTGTTACAAAAACCCCAACTGGTCCACCAACTTCTTTTAGGGAAGGAAATCTGCTAATGTGCTGTGGCCTACATGTGACTTCAGATCCACAGCAATTGTACCAAGCTGTTACAAAAAGGAATAACATTGGACGGACAGCACTGTGGATATAACTTGCTCAATACTAATGTAATGGTTCAAGAAGGTGGCTCACTACCAGTTGGGGATGGGCAACAAATGTTGTCCTTCCCAATGATGCCCATATCCCATGAAAGAATAAAGAAAAATCTCTCCTAAATGCCTTATTATACTGATTAATGACAGATATATTTATGACCCATAGTATTGGACTCCCCTTTTGCATCCTCCCTAATTTACAAGATCTCTAGCTGAAATGTTCCTCAATCTTTTATTCACAGTCACTTAGGAAGAACACCTAAGATTAAAGAGGGGGTTTCAGATATGATGATGAGTTTTGAGAGAGTGAATCAACAACAATTTTTTTCTCTTGTTGGGAAGCAGTGATGATGAATCATCAAGCTAAACTCCTCACTAAGAGTGAGGGTGAGAGGTTAGGAGAGATTTCTTATGAAGAGGTTTGTTGACACATAGAATGGCTTCTGGAGAGACTGGTTGAGGCAGTGTATTTTTTTTTAGGTAAAATTGGGGAAGCGAGGAAGAAAATAGCACAGCATTAAGATTGTATTGCTCTTGCAAAGTGCTGGGACAGACATGATGGGCCAAATGGCCTCCTTCCGTTCTGAAGGAGAAGTTAGCAGCTGAAGGAACAATAAAATTCCACTTCTGCTCTCACTTCTGCTTACACGGCAACATTTTCACTCCACACTGCTATAAAAACTGGCCTGCCCGGACTTTGTGACTGTCACACCCAGGGGAGCAGCTAGTGAGTCATTTCAGGAAGTCCAGGGAAAAAAAACATAACTGGTTTACGGTTTTTTTTAAATTCAGTCAGTGATTTGATTTCCTCTTCAATTTCTGGTTATACAAGACCTGTTTAACGCACAAAATGTGACACAAAGAAGCCCTCTTTCTCTGTGAGCACCTCTGAACGCCGCAAACTCTCCTTAGTTTAACCTTTTATTCTTTGTCTCAAAATCTCACCCCACTACCCTTTATGTATTCTTGCCCTTTGATCCAAATTAATTGATTGGTCGACAAGTCAACTCTGGTTGGCTGAAGCGTTGTCATGGAGAAAGGAATAGGGAACTATCGGCTCCCCAAACTCCCAGGTAACTCAAAAAAGGCACAAGGCTGAAGCATATTCCTTTTGTTTACAACAACCAGATCCTTAGTTATTATGACATTCAGGATTGTTCAGCAAGTGTTGCTTAACTGCAGGATCACACTCAACAGTAGGTGCTTTCTTAGAATCCCAACAGTACAGAAGAGACCATTTGGCCCATTGGGTCTGCACCGACTCTCTGACAGGATATCTTACCCAGACCCTCTCTAACACTCTAACCCCACACATTTGCCATGACAAATCCACCTAACCCACACATCTTTGGACACTAAAGAGCAATTTTGTATGGTCAATCAATCTAACCCGCACACCTTTGGACTGTGGGAGGAAACTGGAATACCCAGAGGAAACCCCTGCAGACACAGGGAGAAAGTGCAAACTCCACGCAGACGGTTGAGGCCACAATTGAACCCAGGTTGCTTGAGCTGTGAAGCAGTAGTGCTAACCACTGTGCCACTGTGCCGCCATAGGGGTTTACAAGCCTAAGCTTGTTGAGTACGAGCAGCTGAAGGAACATAATGTTTGAGCTAAGAGCCAATTTAAGATAATCAGTTGAACTTGCAAGGTGGTTCATTTACACTAGCTAGGAATGACAAACATTCAGAAGCAGGAACTAATACTGTGCAAACAAAAGGGATATGTTCAAGCAATGCAACTTGTTGAATTACGTTGGAGCTTGAGAAGCCTATTGTTGTGTGTTGCTTTCTCCATGGCAACACCTCAGCCAATCATCTTGCTAACCAATCAACACCCTGTTCTCCTGTAGTCTAAATGATTGTGGTCATTTAAAATTCTTATGTTTGTCCTGATGAGTGTGAGATGAAAGATGAAAAGTCTCTCTCTTCGGTGATAATCAAGTTCTATAGTACCAAGCGATCCAGTCTAAAGGTCATGACTTCGTTCACTATGTATGCAGTCTGTGCTGCATCATTTGTTCTGTCTGACTGCTCAGAGTGAGAACGCAGGAGAATTCAGTGGAGAAGCTTCATAGCCTACATGGGCATGAGCACATTGCTTAGCTTGAGAGTTGCTGTGCATAAATTGGCTGCTGCGCTTCCTACATTACAACAGTAAATACACCTCAAAAAGTATTTTGTTGGCTGTAAAGAGTTTGGCAATGTCCTGAGGTTGGGAAAGATTTGAGATGACTTCCTTTTTCTTTCCCTCCATGTTAGTAGTAAAAACCTACTATTAAATTCATTGGGTTACATAAGTCAGTCTTGCATTTATATCGTGCTTCTTGTGACCACAGGATGTCCTATAATGTTTGACAGCCAATGATGTACTTTTGAAGTGTAGTCATTGTTGTAATATGGGAAAGGCAACAAGCAACAACAGCAAGCTCCCACAAACAACAATGTGATAATCTGTTTATGGTAATGTTAGAATTAGAAGCTGGAGTAGGCTATTTGGCTCTTTGAGCCTGTTCTGCCATTCAACAAGATCATGGCTGATCTGATTGTGACCCTAGCTCCAATCTAAAATGTAATTCAACTTTGAATATTGTCAATGACCCAACTTCCACTGGTCTCTGAGAAACAGAATTCCGCAGATTAATGACCCCAAGAGAGAAGGAAATTCTCTTCTCGGTCTTAAATAGGAGATCCTTAATGTTTAATTGGAGACCCCTGGTTTCAATAAGATCACCACTCATTCTTTCAAATTCCAACAGATATAGGCTCAAACTGCACAATCTGACTCACTGCGTTATGATTTTCAAAATGTCCTGCTCATGGCTCTTTAATAATGGATTCTAGCATTTTCCCCATATCAGATGTTAGGCTAAGTGGCCTATAGTTTCCTGCTTTCCGCCTCTCTCCTTTCTTGAACAAAAGTGTTATATTTGGTGTATTCCAATCATCTGGGACTTTCCAGAATCTAGGAAATTTTGGAAGATCACAGCCAATGCATCCACTATCTCAGCCACCACATGCAGGTCACTAGGTCCAGGGATTTGTCAGCCTTTTGATCCAATTGTTTTCTCAGTAGCTTTTCTCTCATGATTGTGATTGTTTTACATTCCTCCCCCTCTTTTAACCATTGATTTTCAAGCATTCTTGAAGTTTTTCAATTTATTAAGTATTTTCAAGTATTCTTCAAGTGTTTTCAAGTGTCTCCTACACTAAACGCAGACAAAAATAAATGCATGTTCAACATTTCCTCCATTTATTTGTTTCCCAATATTAATTCCACAGCCTCACCTGCTAAGAGATTAATGGTCACTTTAGTTACTCTTTCCTTACGTAAGTACTAGTAGAAATGCTTACTGATTTTAGATTTCTAGCTAGCTTTCTCTCAGACTCTATTTTCATTCTTTCACTGGCTTCACTGGTTAGTTATGATGCGGAGATGCTGGCGTTGGACTGAGGTAAACACATTAAGAATTCTCACAACACCAGGTTAAAGTCCAACAGGTTTATTTGATAGTAAAGCCACAAGCTTTCGGGGTTTGCCTCTTCGTCAGATGACTCACCTGGCGAAGGAACAGCGTTTCCAAAAGCTTGTGGGTTTACTATCAAATAAACTGGTTGGACTTTAACCTGGTGTTGTGAGACTTCTTACTGTGTTCACTGGCTAGGCCAGCATTTGTTTCAATTCCAAATCTCTTCCACACCTAGTGTTGCACTAAAGCAGACTTTTGTCTATTTTCATACCGAGTAATTCCTGCAACAGGTTGTTAGTGTGTTGCTAGGGGCTTATAGCTTGAGGGGCACCACTCTACATCAAGCAAGGCTGAGCAGGAGTCTCTCTCACTCTTACCACCAGCCATTGGTGTGTTTGAAAGAATTTACAGTTTGACGCTCAATGTGTTATGAATGTACCTTCCATGGCCATCAAGACCTGGGGTGAGACACGAACCCCGAGTTTCTGGCTCAGAGGCAGGGACATTACTCTCTGTGCCTCAAGACCCCAGCGTTTGTTGCCTGCCCCTAATTGTCCATGAGAAGATAGTAAAAGCTGCCTTCATACAACACATTTCATACAATCCCTACAGTACAGAATGAGGCCATTCAGCCCATCAAATCTGTACAGACCAAAATCCCACCCAGGCCCTATTCCCATAGCCCTACACATTTACACTGCTAATCCCCCTGGTACTAGGGTCAATTTAGCGTGGCCAATCAACCTAACCCGCACATTTTTGGACTTTGGACTGTGGGAAGAAACCGGAGCACCCGGAGAAAATCCACGCAGACAAGGGGAGACAGTGCAACTCCGCTCAGACAGTGACCCGAAGCCAGCATTGAACCCTGGCGCTATCAGGCAACAGTGCTAACCACTGTTCCACCGTGCCGCACTTCTTGAACTGCTGCAGTCCATGTGGTGTAGGTAGACTCATAGTGCTTCAGGGAAGAAGTTCCGGGATTATGACCCAGCGACAGTGAAGGAACAGTGATATATTTCCAAGTCAGGATCATGTGTGGCTTGGAAGGGAACTTGCAGGTAATGGTGATCTCTTGCGTCTAATGCTCTTGCCTTTCCTTGCGGTAGAGGTTGCAGACTTGGACAATGCTGTGACACTGTTGCCACTGCATTGGTGGTGGAAGTGGTGAATGTTTAAGGAGGTGGATGGGGTGCCAATCAGACAGGCTGCTCTGTCCTGGATGGTATCGCACTTCTTGAGGGTCGTTAGAGCGACTTCCATCCAAGAGAATATTCCATCACATTCCTAACTTGAACTTGAATGCCTTGAGGAATCAGGAGGTGAGTTACTTTAGATTCCTAAAGAGATGTTTAGGGAAAACCTCTTCACCCTGGAGGTGGTGGATGGTGGTGACAGGAACCTTCAAATTATTTAAAAGCTACCTAGGTCTGCATTGAAGTGCTGTAACTGGCAAGGCTACGGACCTGGTGCTGGAAGGTGGGATTATTCCATGGCCAGTGCAGACATGATGGGCTGAATGGCCTCTTTCTGTACTATTTTACTATGGCTCCATGTCTTGGGGCTGAGGTGAGTAGAATTCAATATCCACAACCATCTTCCTTTGTGCCAGGTATGACAGCAACTAGCAGACAATTTTCCCATTGGCTCTAATTTCTCACTCCTTAACTTCATAAGTCATTCTTTGCTAGCTTCTGAAATCTTCTGATCTTCCACCAACCTTTGCAGTATTGTATGCTTTTTCTTCAATTGATAATATATTTAATTTCTTACTCAGCCATCGATAGTGCATCCTTCTCATAGTTTCTTTCCATAGAATTTATCTTTAATGAGTTACAAAATATATCCTTAAATCTTTGCCACTTCTTCGTTACTATCCTACCTTTTAACCTACTTTCCCAGTTCATTTTAGCCAGCTCTGTCTTCATATTTTTGTAATTGCCTTTATTTGAGTTCAAGGCACCAGTCTTAGCCCCACACTTCTCACCCTCAAACTAACTGAAATTATATCATGCAGGAGCCTAGAGGCTCCTCTACTCTGATGACCTTAATTAATCCTGTCTCATTGTACATCACAGGTCTAAAGTAGTTTGCTCCCTGGTTAGTACTGAATGTAATGCTGTAAGAAATTATTCCAAATGTGCACTGTGAACTCATCTTCCAGGGCACTTTTGTCAATCTTGTTTTCATTCTAAGTCTCCTGTGATTATTACATTTTCTTTGTTACAACCTCTGATTATTTCTTGATTAGTATTCTGTCCAACAGCATAACTATCAGTATAGACATGATGAGCCAAACAATCTGTGTAGTAAAACTTCTGTGATTTCCCATGTTAGGTGACCTATAAATTACTCCCACTACTTGCCAATCTTCTGAGCCAAGTTACTTTATTACTGTCCCCATGTTATCATTAACTATCAGCATTACTCCTCCTCCTAGCCCATTGTATCTTATTGAAATATCTACATTGGGGTGATTTTTTAAGAAGTTTTCAGTTATAGGATGTGGGTGTTGCTGGTTGGGCCAGAATTTGTTACCCATCTCTAATAATGCTTGAGAAGTTGGAGGTGACCTGCCTTCTTGAACCACTGCAGTCCATGTGATGTATAGTACATCCACAATGCCGCTTGGGAGAGTATCCAGGATTTTGACTCAGGGAAGGAGTGGTGATATATTTCCAAGTCAGGATAGTGAATGGCTTGGAGGGTTTGCAGTGGTGGTGTTCCCATGTATCTGTTGCTCTTGTCCTTCTATGTGTTAGAAGTTGCCAACCTGAAAGATATTGCTGAAGGAACTTTGATGAGTTATTGCAGTGCATCTTGTAGATGGTACGCACTGCTGCCATTGTGCATCAGTGGTGGAGGGACTGAATGTTTGAGAAGATGAATGGGATGCTAATCAAGCAGGCTGCTTTGTCCTGGGTGCTTTCTAGCTTTTTGAGTGCTATGGAGAGTATTCCATCCCACTCCTGACTTGTGTCTTGTAGATGATGGACAGGCTTTGGGAGTCAGGAGACAAGTTACTCTTTACAGAATTCCCAGCCTCCGACCTGCTCTTGTAGTCACGGTATTTCTATGGCTAGTCTAGCTGAGTTTCTGGTCACTGATCACCTCAGGAAGTTGATATTGGGGGATTCAGCAATGGTAATGTCATAATATGTCAAAGGATTATCCTGTGTTGGAGATGGTCATTGCCTGGTACTAGTGTGGTGCAGATGTTACTTTCCACTTATCAGTCCAAGCCAGATTGTTATCCACATCTTGCCTATATAAGACATGGATTGAGTTTCTGAGGGGTCCCAAATAGTGGTGAACATTGTACAATCATTAATGAACATCCCCACTACTAATCTTATGATGGAGGGAAGGTCATTGATGAAGCAGCTGAAGATGGTTGGGCCTGGGACACTATCCTGAGGAACTTCTGCCGTGATATACAGGAGCTGAGATGACTGACCTCCAACCACAACAACCATCTTCCTTAGTGCTGGGTATGACTCCAACCAGCAGAGAGTTTTGTCCAGATTCCCACTGATCTCAATTTTTCTGGGGTTCCTTAGTGCCACAGTGGTTTGCCATTGCCTCTGCCATATGGCTGACCAGGAAAGCCAGATGCACCTTCAGCTGGACTTTACTGGTTCATTGCCAGCAACTCCAGGCAATAGAAAGATTTACCAAATTTAATTAGACTGCCCTGGTTGTAGCTAAAATATTGATTGAAATGATCAATATTGTATGCTTTTGATTGTATGCTTTTCCTTCAATTTGATAATATATTTAATTCTTTACTTAGCCGCAGTTAGTGCATCCTTCTCATAGTTTCTTTCTCCATGGAATATATCTTTAACGAGTTACAAAATATATCCTTAAATTTGGGGAGTGATAGATGGTGATCAGTTATCACAATTAACAAGAATGGTTCACAGGTTTTAACAGTAATTTGTGTAATAGGTTTTTACACAAATTCATAGAATTCCTAAAATGCAGAAGGAGGCCATTTGACCCATCGAGTCTGCACCAACAGCAATTCCACCTAGGCCCTATTATTGTAACCCTGCTAGTTCTCCTGACACTAAGTGGCAATTTAGCATAGCCAATTAACCTAACCCGCACATCTTTGAAGTGTAGGAAGAAACCGAGAAGAAGCCTGCACAGACACAAGGAGAATGTGCAAACTCCACACACACAGTTACCCAAGACCGGAATTGAACCTGGGTCCCTGGTGGTATGAGGCAGCAGCACTAACCACTGTGTTGCCATAGTAGGAATTGAACAGAAATTGCACATATCCTATTATCCTCTGTTTCATGTAACCATCCATAAATCTACTATATAATGTAACAAAGCACCACTGACTATATAACGTAACCATCCATTTGGCTACTGATTGTATAATGTAGCCATGTGTTCTACTGATTATTGGATTCATGTGAGCTATTCACTCGATAATGTAACAAGCTGTGCTGTGCTGCTGTGGAACCTCTCTCTCAGTTTGTAAATAATTTGATATGCAGAACATTACCAGCTGGACTCTACTCTTGCTCTTGGTGACTGTACTGAACTGAAAGCTTTTCACTCGCAGGTTTCACCAGCGATGACCACTGTTCAGTTGATGGACATGATGTGGGTATGCCGGTGTTGGACTGGCGTAAACACAGTAAAAAGTCTGACAACACCAGGTTTTAATCCAACCGATTTATTTGATAGTAAACGCACAAGCTTTCGGGGTTAGTCCATTCACCTGACGAAGGGACTAACCCCGAAAGCTTGTGCGTTTACTATCAAATAAATCGGTTGGATTAAAACCTGCAGTTGATGGACAGTCAGTGTAACAAAGGTGACATCTAGTGTCTGCTGTCGGCAATGCAGTTGCTTCTGGTTTTTCCACTTGGGTTGCGTTGGGCAGAATCTTAGCGGGCATGAGCGCAACAAAGGTCACACTCAGACCCATTTTCAGAATCCTCGGCACCTCTCAACTCTCCCATCACAGAGTCACTGGGATGAGAAGCTGGGGCTGCAAGCAATCCTGTAGAGTGCCCCCTCCCCCCCCCCCCCCCGACCACCACCCCCTCCTCCTCCCCTTCCACAGTGATGGCCCTGACAATGGTGGACAACCTTTTTGTTTTAAACTCTCAAGGCTCTTTGGAGTGGCACCTCCATTTAGAGTGCCCTTGCAATCTCCTACCTCCCTCAGCAGTGCCATCTCTCCCAGTGGGGCTTTCGGTTAGACATTGCTGTGGGTCCTGCCTCGAGAACCCACTTTGTCCTTGACTCGGCCATGACCGTGGAGGTATTCTGTTGATCACAGAATCATTAACTGCCTGCTTCCCAGAGGATTTGAACTGTCTCTGACCCATTGCAAGCAAACGATCCCAATGCCTGAAATCTTTCAAAGGGCACATGATTCCAATCCATGTATTTGAAAGTGTTTGATAACCCCTAAGTGGTCTGTTATTCAATAGACTAACAACCCACGGGTACTTAGTTCACAGTAATTATTTTTGTCAGTTTGTTTTGAGAATGAATTGGTGTCTCTGCCCAACCTGGGCAGGAAGGTGAAAAGATTCTGTTTTCACTCAGTGTACAAAATCTCTTTTCAGCAATGACAATGAAATGAAACAACAACCTCCATTTATTTGTGCAGCACCTTAACGCGGGCAAAACACCCTTGGAAACTCAAGAGGAGCAAAACCAAACTGAAAATAAAAGGAAAAATGATGGAAATACAACATAGCTTGGCCAGCAATGGATAAAGAGTAAGAACAGGTCTTAACAGTTTTGGTGCTTGTCCTTCCTCAGAGAGTAGCTGATAGGGAAATCTGTTGGTTCAAACTCACAAGAGGTGTGAGCCTGAGCAGGAGGCAGAGGGGGTGAGGAATAAGGGGCTGAGGAGATCAGAGAGGTCAGGAGGGATACAGTGTGAAGAGGTTTGTAACAAAGAGCGATCATTTTGAAATCAGCATACTGGAAAAATGGGAGATGAGAGTGAAGGGGAAGAGAGGGAGAGATGGTGATGGATAGAGGCTGTCGATGAGTTGGAGTTAGAAAACTGGCAAAGGAAGCATTGGTGGCTTTGGTGATGATAAGACCCTGAGTGAAGCTTCCAGCATTGCTGAGGATGAAGTAAGGACAATAAAATATTCCAAGGGATGTGGTCCTTGTTCATTGGCTCTGGAGTCTGCTCAGGTCAGCAGAAAGTCAAATCTGGTTTAGGGGAGAGTGAGCAGTCAAGGGACAGAATGAAATTGAGACAAAACTGAGGCCTGGAGTGACTCTTTGTGTGAAGTTTACACGTTCTCCCCACATCTGCGTGGGTTCTCCAGTTTCCTCCCACAGTCCAAAGATAGCAGCTTCGGTGGATTGGTCACGCTAACTTGTACCTTAGAATCCAAATATGTGCAGGTTAGATGGATTAGCAATGGTGTGCAAGATTACAGGGATAGAGCAGAGGGGTGGACAATGTGGGATGCTCTTTCAGAGAGTTGGTGCAGACTCGATAGGCTGGATGGTCTCATTCTGCATTGCAAGGATTCTATGGATCTATGGAATTTCTGGTGTAAACCAAACTGAACAGGTGAGATCCTATGGCTTCCCAGTGTGTGTTTTCCAGCGGTGGAAAGTGGTGTGTTGTTTGCTAGTGGCAGGATTGTCTGGTCCTGCCGCTGTCAGTAGGATTTCTCATTGGCGTCACCCCCTTCCTCTAGTGGGACTGGAGAATCCTGCTGGCATGAACGGCCGGAGAATTCTATCCAACAACTCCCTTGCAAG
The DNA here is from genome assembly GCF_965287045.1 of Carcharhinus amblyrhynchos. Taxonomy (NCBI): domain Eukaryota; kingdom Metazoa; phylum Chordata; class Chondrichthyes; order Carcharhiniformes; family Carcharhinidae; genus Carcharhinus; species Carcharhinus amblyrhynchos. Next base: position 82,638,352 of record NC_137332.1, on the reverse strand, counting down.
ATAATTTAACTGGGATAATGAATCGCAATTAATAACAATTAAATGTTACGTCTGCAACACCACATGTCTTTGTTCTGCCTTGCAGCATCTGCAGCTGAAAGCCTCCTCAATGCATTCGTTATTTCGAGACTTGATTATTCCAATGCTCCTGACACTGGTCTCCCATCTTGCACATTAGCACAAGCTAATCTGTTTCCCAAATCCAAACTCACATCAAGTCCTATTCGCCCCTGTTCTTGCTGACCTCCAGTATCTCCCACTCCAGAAGTGCTTCATAAGAAATACAAGCAGGAGCAGGCCATTCATCACTGCACCACCATTCGATAAGATCATTGTTGATCCAGTTGTGGCCTCAGCTCCACTTTCCTGTCTGCCCTCAATAACCCTTGACTCCCTTGTTGATCAAAAAATATATCTAACGCAGCCTTCAACAGATTCAGTGACCCAGCCTCCACTGCTGTCCAGGGAATTTATAATTTTATCCTTGTTTTCAATTTTCTTCTTAAGGCCTTAGCCCTCCCTGTTTCCATAAAATCCTCCTGCCTTACCAATCTTCAATACCTCCTGCAATTCTGACCTCTTGTGCATTACCAAATTTTCAGTATTCCTTCATTGGTGGCTGTACATTCAGCTGCCTAAGTCCCAGATTTTGAGATTCCTTCCCTAAACCTCTCTCTCATCCTTCTTCGACATGCTCCTTAAAAGCAGTTTTTCTGACCTTTCCTACTACCTCCTTATATGAGGTGGTGTCAAATTTTGTTTGCAAGTATCATTTGTGAAAGGTGTGGGGATGTTTGACTATATTAAAGGTACTATTTAAGTGCCAGTCATTGTATAGCACCTTTCACTTATTCTAAAATTATACCTTGGAGCCTGACATTTTAAAAATCCTGACAGGGTCCACTAATTTCCTGCTTTTCTGATGTTTTCGTCGCTGTTTTTGTTAATATTTGCCACTGGAAACTGCAGCATCAAAATTTCTCACTCAGTTTTTTCCAAGTCAACAGTCACGGTATAGCTGCAGGCTCTGACTAATAGGTGGCGTGGTGGAGGGAGTTTCTGAGTGCTCTCTCTCTTTCTCTCTCTCATACATTGACGCCATCTTGTGTGTCAAAAATAAAATGTACTCGCCAACTGAGCATGAGCAATGCCACGGGCAATTTACTCTCCTTCACAAATCATTTTGAAATTTATGTCGCGAATACATCATTCTTTGTACATCTTCCTTTACTATAACTTACGGAATAACTTACTACATAGAATGGATTCAAGTATTCTACTTGTAATCAGATGCTTGGGCCAGTTACAACGAAGCTGCAAGAGTTGGGATGGGGATGGAACAAAAGGGTTGGGATGGGGATGGAATCTTGCTGCAAGTACATTTGGCTCTCCCCTCTTTCTACTGCAAGGGAGGGAGTGGGCACATACTACTGTTACAGATCCACACAAGCATGGTGTTCCTCTCAAGTCTGGTGCTTCAAATAGTTCCTCAGGATTAGTGGGATGTCCAGTTGGTCAATGGAATTAAGGCTGCTTAACAGTTTGAGGGACTTGCGGATGGCTATTCTGGTGAGTGACATCAAAGATCTTGGTTGAGCTGGAAAACCAAACATACAGGAGTAAGTAAGTGGGCAATGCACGGACAAGACTAATTATCCACTGTCTGACAGGCACAACAGTGCAGTCCCATACAGATGTTGGTGGGTTTCTTTTTCCCTATCTTTCTGGTGCTCGTTATAACACTGGCTCAGTTCAGATCAGGAATTGAGCAAGATTGCCCATCTTCCTTTAATCTTTTAACAGTTTTTCTTTCCTGCTCCCCTTACTAAGGTATGGTTTTTACTGGTGCGAGATGGTCTCAGACATCTTGCTCAACTGGGTGGGTCTCAACCAAAGAAGATAACGTTGAGAAATAGGAGCAGGAACAGACCATTTGGCCTATTGGGCTTGCTCCAACTTCATTACAACAATGGTTGATCTTCTGCCTCAATTCCATTTCCCTGCCTGCTCCCCAATTTTTTTTATTTTTATTCATTCATGGGACGTGGGCCTCAATGACTGGGCCATCATTTACTGTCCAACACTGAGGGCATTTAGCCCTATTGCTATGGGTCTGTAGTGACATGTAGGCCAAACCAGTTAAGGATGGCAGATTTCCTTCCCTAAAAGAAATTTATTAGTGTCACAAGTAGGCTTACGTTAATACTGCAATGAAATTACTGTTAGTCACCACACTCCAGCAGCTTTTCAGGTACATTGAGGGAGAATTTAGCATGGCCAATGCACCTAATCAGCCTGTCTTTCAGATTGTGGGAGGAAATGGTGCATTTCAGAAGGCAGTTAATAGTCAATCTCATTGCTGTGGGTCTGGAGTCACATATAGGTCAGACCACTAAGGATGGCAGATATCCTTCCCTAAAGTCATTAGTGAACCAGATGGGTTTTTATGACAATGAACAATTGTTCCATGTCATCATTAGACTTTTAACTGCAGATTTTTATTGAATTTAAATTTCATCATCTGCCTTAGTGGAATTCGAACCGAGGTCCCCAGAGCATTACTCTGGGTCTCTGGATTGCGAGTCCACTGCCTCTCCAAATCCTTTGATTTGATTCCCTGAGTGACCAAGAATCTGAACTCTCAGCCTTAAATATATTCAACAATGCAGTACCCTTACTCCTCTGGGGTAGAGCAGTTCAAAGATTCACAACCCTTTGAGTAAAGAAATTTCTCTTTATTTCAGTCCTAAATGATCAGCTCCTTATCCTGAGACTGTGTCCTCATGTTCTAGATTACTAAAGTTGAGGAAGTAAAGTTTGTTACTAAAGTTGAGGAAGTGTCTACCCTATCAAGCCCCTTCAGCACCTTAAATGTTACAATGAGATTACCTCTCATTCTTCTAAGCTTCAGAAAATATCGGCTCCATTGATATAGCCTCTCATCAGAGGCGAATCCTCTTATCCCAATCTACTGAACCTTCCACTGCAGGGATATCCTTCCTTAGAAATGGAGACTAAACTGCACATGGTATTTCGATGTGGTCTCATCAAAGCCCTGTACAATTGCAGCCAAGGCTTCCATATTTATACTGTAAAACCCTTGCAATAAAGGCCAGCATGCTGCTTTTTCTTCCTAATTGCTGGCTGTATCTGCATGCTAAGTTTCTGTGTCCCAAATCTCTCTGAACATCAACATTTATGGATTTTGCACCTTTTAAGAAATTGTTTTTCTATTTTATTATCAAAGTGAAAAATCACACACTTACTCCACCATTATATTCCATCTACCACCATGTTGCCCACTCACTTAATCTATCTGTTTCTTTTTGCAGCTTCTATTTGTCCACCATGCTATTTAAGTTACCACTGAGCTTGTAATGTCAACCTATTTAGATACATTATTTTCCATCTCTTTATCTAAGCCATTAATATAGCTTGTAAATGGCTGAAGATACAGCACTGATCCCTGTGGCATTGCACTAGTTATAATCTATAACTTCAAAGTGTCCCATTTATTCCTACTCTTTACTTCCTGTTCATTTTCAAATCTCCTACCTGTGCTAATATATTCCCCCAAACTCATGGTTGCTTATCTTGTGAGTCAATCTTTTGTGCACCTTATCAAATGGCTTTTGGAAATCCAAGTATAATACATCTACTCGTTATCTTTTATCTACCCTCAAGGTAACTAATAAGTTTGACAAACGGGATTTCTCTTCATAGAACAATGTTGTCATTGTCCACATACAAGAATTTCCTATTGGATGGCCACTGGAGAGTGGACAGAAGAGGAATTTCTGGGTGATTTTTGCTTTCTTTCCTTATGCTAGGTTAGTGCAGTCAATTGTTGTGCTCTAATTGCTGCCTATCTGAGGAATGAAGGAAGCGGAGGAAGTCATTTAGTCCCTTGAACATTTCTACTATTCAATTAGCATTTTTCAATTAGCATTTTAACTCCATCCACCACCTTTGGTTCCATATCTTTAGTACCCTAAAAGTTGTAATTTTCAAATGACAATGACCATGCTGAGCCCCCAGCCTCAGCTTTTTGAAGTGGAGAGCTCCAAGTTTCTGCTATCCCCCATCCTCCCCCCACTGGACCCTCCCACAACTGGATTTCCCCTGCTGCCGGTCAAATTCCCCTGACCATCACTCATCTTATTGCCTACCACTCCCAACTCTCTCGGTTAGTTCACTTAATTGCTCTCCCACCCAAAAGGCAGCTAACCTGCCATTCAGACTCGTAGGAAGCCAACGCAAGTAAAATTTAGAAACTGCAAGCCATCTGGGGGACACATATTTCTGGTTTATCCGACCACAAACAGATTCCCTGCTTCAGGCCCACCTCTGAGGTAATATTGAGCCCTATGTCTCTTTTTCTTTATTCTTTCATGGGATATGGGCATCGCTGGCAAGATCAGCATTGTTGTCCATCCCTGATTTCCTTTGCATGGACCTTGCTAAGGCATTTCAGGGGGCAGTTAAAAGCCAACCCACATATAAGGCCAGACCAGGAAATGAATGGTGGACTTCCTTCCCAAAAGTACATTAGTGAACCAGATGGTGTTTTCAAGACAATATGACAGTTTCACAATGATAGTCTTCTGATGACCATTACTGAGAATAACTTTATGTTCCAGATTTGTGGGCAGCACAGTGGCACGCTGGTTAGCGCTTCTGTCTCACACTGCCAGGGACCCGGGTTCAATTCTGGCCTTGGGTGACTGTCTGTGGGGAGTTTGCACGTCTCACTGTGTCTGTGTGGGTTTCCTCTGGGTGCTCCAGTTTCCTCCCATGCTCCAAAGATGTGCGGGTTAAGTTTGGCCATGTTAAATTGACACTTTGTGTCAGGGGAATTCGCAGGGTAAATATGTGTGGTTACGGAGTTAGAGCTGGGTGGGAATATCGTCAATGCTGGCTTCTTGGGCTGAATGGCCTCTTTCTGCACTGTAGGGATTCTATAATTTGTTAATTGAATTTAAGTTCCACTAGCTGCCTTGGTGAATTTTGAACCTATGTCCCGAGAGCCTCTGTATACTAGCCCAGTGACAATGCCACATCACTGTTCCTTTCCTCTCTTACCTGTGGCTTGGGCTAGAAGTTCTGCTGCTTTGTTCTGCTGTGTATTTTTCACTGGGGTGTGGCCTGGCAGGTAAAGGTTTGCTCCGAAGTCTATGAGTAGCTGAATGTACTGAGATCCACAGCCATACCTGAGGCACATCTCCAGGACCGTTTTTGGTTGCTTGATCCTTGCTAAGAGTCTCTGCTCTGTACAATTGAAGTTGGGGTCTGCCCCATACAGGAGGAGCAGCCGAAAACAGTCATAGTGTCTGTACACTGATGCAAGGTAGAGTGGGCCGCTACAGGCACAGGCATTGGATGCCCACTCTGGCACCTTGGAGCGCACATTGACCTCAGCCCCATACTCCAGCAGCGCTCGCAAAATCTCCACGTCCCCTTCCCTGGCGGCCGTAAGGACAGGCGAGCAGTTGTTGTAGATGCTTCCATTCGGGTTCGCCCCTGCCCTCAAAAGAGACTGGACGCAGTCCAGGTGCCTGCCACTCACAGCTGTGAACAAAGGGGTCTGGGCCTTCACATCCAAACTATCTACTTCGGCACCATGGCTCAGGAGGACCTCCAGGCAGCTCAGGTGGCCCTTGGAGGCTGCCAAGCGCAGGGGGGTACCTGGGACCCCCCAGCCACTCCGGTTATTGATAAACTGAGAGTACCTCTCCTGGGACAAGAGCTCAGCCAAAAGTTTGGCATCATTTCTGGAGACAGCTTGGTTGATTTGATTGACCTCGACGTTATCATCTTGATTTCTAGGCTGGAGCATTGAAAAGATCTTACTGACATCCACTAGGCTCATCTTCATTGGGCTCATGATCTGGTCCACCTTCAGCATGTTGTTGGATTTTCTATCACACAGAGACATTCATGATGTTATTAGTTACTCCTGCAGGCTATGCTGACATTGTCCGTGATGCAACACAGGGATGATTATGAGGTCAGGGAGGCAGAGTGTTGCATTGTCCTATTTCATTGGCCTGGTCATTGCAGAGCAGGAAGAGAGCACTTGAAAAACACACTTGCAACAAAAATTAGAATTGTACCCAAGTCCCATAATAACTGGGCTGGCACTAAATATTTGTTGGAATTTAGTTCTTAAATATGCTTCTTATGCGTTCTTGGACAGCCTGTCACTGAGGGTAAATCCCATTGGCAATAATTACGTTTGTATTGTAAAAGAAAACGGGAAATGGTGGTGAATGGATTAATGTACCAACCACAATCCATTGGCTCTCAGATAGAAATATGAAAGGTGGCGACTAATGCACTGTACTGTGTGCAGTTTTGGTCGCCGCACTTACGCAAGGATATTTTGGCCTTGGAGGGAGTGCAGAGGAGGTTTACTAGGCTGATACCGGAGTTGAGGGGGTTGAGCTATGAGGAGAGGCTGAATAAACTAGGCTTGTACTCGTTAGAGTTTAGAAGAATGAGGGGAGATCTCATTGAGACATATAAGATGATGAATGGGATGGATAGGATAGAGGTGGAGAGACTCTTCCCGCTCAGAAAGGACAGTAGGACTAGGGGGCACAGCCTCAAGATAAAGGGGGGGCGGTTTAGAACGGAGTTGAGAAGGAACTTCTTCACTCAAAGGGTGGTGAATCTCTGGAATTCTCTGCCCGTTGAGGTGGTGGAGGCTGCCTCGCTAAATATATTTAAGACGCGGGTTGATAGGTTTTCGATAAGAGAGGGGATTAAGGGTTATGGGGAGAGGGCAGGAATGTGGAATTGAGACACGACAGATCAGCCATGATCTTATTGAATGGCGGGGCAGGCTCGAAGGGCTAGATGGCCTACTCCTGCTCCTATTTCTTATGTTCTTATGTTATGTTCTTATGCAAGTCATCAACAAATTCTTGAAAGCATCAGTTACCAAGTTACCTGTGCTACTCATGTCTGTCAACCACCTTAACTAAAAAGTGTTCTAGTTCCTGGTTACAGATTGGGTCCATAGTGAATCAAAGCCCCATTGCTATGAGGATGTTGGATTTTGAGGTACATTCCACATTAGTGATGCCACTGGGAGGAAAAAAAGTGATAATGTCACAAATGGATCATGTTTGTTTCTGTGTGACGAACTCTGTATTTGGCAAGAAAAAAGCTTGTATTTGTCAGATATCCCTTTACACCAAAATAAAACAGACTACTGGAAAGAGGGGTGACTGGAGTTTCTAGCTAAGCCATCATTTCTGAGAAGTTAGACCCTGGCTGAAAATTGCAACGGAGATGAAAACCAGGTCAAAAAACAAAGACAGACATAAATTGGAGATTTGAGGTTACAGCTTGCGGTCAGCAGCAATACACAAAATTATTTTAAAGAGAAGAAGCAGATCTCTCTCAGGATGAGGTCAGATTTCTGTTTGGTAGATAAAAGGAGACAGGAACTTTTGGAGGTAATGTGTGAGCTGGCTAAAATGATCTGAAACATCAAAAGCTGAGTGTGAATAGTTCAGAGGTGCTAAAGAGCTGGCTTTTTTTAAACCACAAGTGGCTAAACAGTGAACCACTGTGTTATTGGCTCGTCGATTGCAAAAGAACCCTGGAAAACTACATCATCCGGTTTGTCATGACCCGAGAGACAGGGAGTTCAGAGAAGTATATCTTGCCGATGATAATCGTACCCATGAGATTCAAAGGTGAAAGTTGGTGTTGAATAGGACTCTGGCACGACGGCACAGTGGTTAGCACTGCTGCTGCTTCACAGTGTCGGAGATCCGGGTTTGATTCCCGGCTTGGGTCACTGTCTGTGTGGAGTTTGCACGTTCTTCCCATGTCTGTGTGGGATCCCCCCCACAGTCCAAAGGTGTGTAGGTTAGGTACATTGGTCATGCTAAATTCTCCCTCAGTGTACCCGAACAGGCGTCCGACTGAGGCGACTAGCGGATTTTCATAGTAACTTCATTGCTGTGTGAATGTAAGCCTACTTGTGATTAATAAATAAACTTTGACCTACCCTGTATGAATGAAGAACAGCCTATTGTGGAACTGTGCTGTCATGTAATGCCATCCATGCTGAAGGGGAAAGACTCATAGTGACATATCTTTATTGTATCAAACATTTTAAGTGAAGTTCATCATTTGTAGCGAAATACCATTAATCGTGTTTAACTTTATGCTGATTTTTGATTTTACTGTTACAGTAAAAGTTTGTACAATTTGTACAAACCTTGTACAATTTGTTTCATTGGTGTTGTTTTGGGATTGAATTTGTGTCAGAATATTGGTCGCTACAGGGATAGAAACAGTTGACGCTCATGGAGGCATGGGACCTAGAAGTGGCAAGTGGGACCATATCCCTTATCAGTCACTGAGCAACATTGAGCAACAGGTTGCTGTCAATCTGCAAAATCCTTCCAACACACCAGATGAGTTTGGATGCGGGAATTGTTGAGTTATTATTTCAAAATTTGCAGTGTGTAGTAAACTGTGGGAGTAGGAGGTAATGGGATATAGTTAATACTGAGATGAACCTCAGCAAAATACAAGCTGCCATCAATAAATTTGCAGAATAAATGTGTAAATGGCAACTGTATTTCAATGTGGCTAGGTGTGGGTTGCTGTAATTTTTGTAGAAGGAAATTGAAGACACCTATCCATTGGAAAATAAGATGCTACAGCTGCAAAATTCAGAACATGGATCCCGAGAATTGTAAATGGTGTCCAAACTGCTGCCAACCAGCCCTGGCATGGCCTGTGAGGAGTACCCTTCCAAGGGTGTTAGTGCAGTCATGCTATGCACACATTGGAACTAAGCAGGGTGGGCACATCATGACATTGATTAGCATCTTAAACACTCCCAGGTGGGCATGTATTCAGCTGCAAGAGAGATGTACTGCTCCACCACCTCTATTTAAAGGCATTAGCATGGGATTTGCAGGTGAGGGGCTTTTCACTTTCTTTCACAACTGCGTAAGTGCTGTGCACTGTGTAGTTGGGGGAGTTCGCACAAGCAGTTGGAATCAGCAGGTCTCGCTGCTAGATTCCCCAAGAATTGAACGGATATGAAGCCCTCTGAGCAGAACTCATGGGGACTAGAGTTGTGGATGCTTTAGGGCAATGAGCTGCATAAGGGGGAGACTAAATGGGAAGAAAATTATCAGAATGAAGAAGAGGCTTTTGGGATATCATCACGCTGGGTGGGTGCTTCATTAGACAATGGTTCCCCTTAAAACATCTGCACATTGCCATGACTCAAGAATTCCCATTCTCTCCATTGCTAAAGGGATGGGTATGAGTGAAGATGGACTAGGTGATGGGATGCGGGTATAGTTGGGCAGCGTGGTGGGGGGCGGCAGAGTCCAGAGAGGGGTTGGTGCAGCTGATGTTGGGCAGTGTGAGAGGGGTCCGGATTGGGGGGGGGGAGGGGATGTGGGTGAAGATGACGGGGTGGGGGGGGTTGAAAATTAGTAGGGTGGGGAGTGTCTGGATGGGATGAGGGTGAAGATAGGCAAGGTGATGAGGGTGAGGCACGGTGAGGGTGGGTGAAGATGAGCAGGGTGGGGGGCCTGTGGGTGATGGGGGTGAGGATAATGGGGGTGTGGGTGAAAATGGGCAGTGATGGGGTGAGACAGGGTGAGGGTGGGTGAAGATAGGCAGGGTGATGGGGTGAGGCTGATGGGGTGAGGCTGATGGGGGTGTGGGTGAAGATGGGCAGGGTGGGAGGTCTGTCGGTGATGGGGTGAGGGTGATGGTGATCAGGGTGTAGATGATGGGGTGAGGGGATGATCAGGGTGTAGGTGATGGGGTGAGGGGATGATCAGGGTGTAGGTGATGGGGTGAGGAGATGATCAGGGTGTAGGTGATGGGGTGAGGGGATAATCAGGGTGTAGGTGATGGGGTGAGGGGATGATCAGGGTGTAGGTGATGGGGTGAGGGGATGATCAGGGTGTGGGTGATGGGGTGAGGGTGATGGTGATCAGGGTGTGGGTGATGGGGTGAGGGGATGATCAGGGTGTAGGTGATGGGGTGAGGGGATGATCAGGGTGTGGGTGATGGGGTGAGGGGATGATCAGGGTGTGGGTGATGGGGTGAGGGGATGATCAGGGTGTAGGTGATGGGGTGATGGTGATCAGGGTGTGGGTGATGGGGTGAGGGGATGATCAGGGTGTAGGTGATGGGGTGAGGGGATGATCAGGGTGTGGGTGATGGGGTGAGGGGATGATCAGGGTGTAGGTGATGGGGTGAGGGGATGATCAGGGTGTGGGTGATGGGGTGAGGGGATGATCAGGGTGTAGGTGATGGGGTGAGGAGATGATCAGGGTGTGGGTGATGGGGTGAGGGGATGATCAGGGTGTAGGTGATGGGGTGAGGGGATGATCAGGGTGTGGGTGATGGGGTGAGGGGATGATCAGGGTGTAGGTGATGGGGTGAAGGTGATGGTGATCAGGGTGTGGGTGATGGGGTGAGGGGATGATCAGGGTGTAGGTGATGGGGTGAGGGGATGATCAGGGTGTGGGTGATGGGGTGAGGGTGATGGTGATCAGGGTGTGGGTGATGGGGTGAGGGTGATGGTGATCAGGGTGTGGGTGATGGGGTGAGGGGATGATCAGGGTGTGGGTGATGGGGTGAGGGGATGATCATGGTGTGGGTGATGGGGTGAGGGTGATGGTAAACAGGGTGTGGGTGATGGGGTGAGGGGATGATCAGGGTGTAGGTGATGGGGTGAGGGGATGATCAGGGTGTAGGTGATGGGGTGAGGGGATGATCAGGGTGTGGGTGATGGGGTGAGGGGATGATCAGGGTGTGGGTGATGGGGTGAGGGGATGATCAGGGTGTAGGTGATGGGGTGAGGGTGATGGTGATCAGGGTGTGGGTGATGGGGTGAGGGGATGATCAGGGTGTAGGTGATGGGGTGAGGGGATGATCAGGGTGTGGGTGATGGGGTGAGGGGATGATCAGGGTGTGGGTGATGGGGTGAGGGGATGATCAGGGTGTGGGTGATGGGGTGAGGGGATGATCAGGGTGTGGGTGATGGGGTGAGGGGATGATCAGGGTGTGGGTGATGGGGTGAGGGGATGATCAGGGTGTAGGTGATGGGGTGAGGGGATGATCAGGGTGTGGGTGATGGGGTGAGGGGATGATCAGGGTGTGGGTGATGGGGTGAGGGGATGATCAGGGTGTAGGTGATGGGGTGAGGGGATGATCAGGGTGTGGGTGATGGGGTGAGGGGATGATCAGGGTGTAGGTGATGGGGTGAGGGGATGATCAGGGTGTAGGTGATGGGGTGAAGGTGATGGTGATCAGGGTGTGGGTGATGGGGTGAGGGGATGATCAGGGTGTAGGTGATGGGGTGAGGGGATGATCAGGGTGTGGGTGATGGGGTGAGGGGATGATCAGGGTGTAGGTGATGGGGTGAGGAGATGATCAGGGTGTAGGTGATGGGGTGAGGGGATGATCAGGGTGTGGGTGATGGGGTGAGGGGATGATCAGGGTGTAGGTGATGGGGTGAAGGTGATGGTGATCAGGGTGTGGGTGATGGGGTGAGGATGATGGTGATCAGGGTGTGGGTGATGGGGTGAGGAGATGATCAGGGTGTAGGTGATGGGGTGAGGGGATGATCAGGGTGTGGGTGATGGGGTGAGGGTGATGGTGATCAGGGTGTAGGTAATGGGGTGAGGGTGATGGTAAACAGGGTGTGGGTGATGGGGTGAGGGGATGATCAGGGTGTAGGTGATGGGGTGAGGGGATGATCAGGGTGTAGGTGATGGGGTGAGGAGATGATCAGGGTGTAGGTGATGGGGTGAGGGGATGATCAGGGTGTGGGTGATGGGGTGAGGGGATGATCAGGGTGTAGGTGATGGGGTGAAGGTGATGGTGATCAGGGTGTGGGTGATGGGGTGAGGGTGATGGTGATCAGGGTGTGGGTGATGGGGTGAGGGGATGATCAGGGTGTAGGTGATGGGGTGAGGGGATGATCAGGGTGTGGGTGATGGGGTGAGGGGATGATCAGGGTGTAGGTGATGGGGTGAAGGTGATGGTGATCAGGGTGTGGGTGATGGGGTGAGGGGATGATCAGGGTGTAGGTGATGGGGTGAGGGGATGATCAGGGTGTGGGTGATGGGGTGAGGGTGATGGTGATCAGGGTGTGGGTGATGGGGTGAGGGTGATGGTGATCAGGGTGTGGGTGATGGGGTGAGGGGATGATCAGGGTGTGGGTGATGGGGTGAGGGGATGATCAGGGTGTGGGTGATGGGGTGAGGGTGATGGTAAACAGGGTGTGGGTGATGGGGTGAGGGGATGATCAGGGTGTAGGTGATGGGGTGAGGGGATGATCAGGGTGTAGGTGATGGGGTGAGGGGATGATCAGGGTGTGGGTGATGGGGTGAGGGGATGATCAGGGTGTGGGTGATGGGGTGAGGGGATGATCAGGGTGTGGGTGATGGGGTGAGGGGATGATCAGGGTGTAGGTGATGGGGTGAGGGGATGATCAGGGTGTGGGTGATGGGGTGAGGGGATGATCAGGGTGTGGGTGATGGGGTGAGGGGATGATCAGGGTGTGGGTGATGGGGTGAGGGGATGATCAGGGTGTGGGTGATGGGGTGAGGGGATGATCAGGGTGTGGGTGATGGGGTGAGGGGATGATCAGGGTGTGGGTGATGGGGTGAGGGGATGATCAGGGTGTAGGTGATGGGGTGAGGGGATGATCAGGGTGTGGGTGATGGGGTGAGGGGATGATCAGGGTGTGGGTGATGGGGTGAGGGGATGATCAGGGTGTAGGTGATGGGGTGAGGGGATGATCAGGGTGTGGGTGATGGGGTGAGGGGATGATCAGGGTGTGGGTGATGGGGTGAGGGGATGATCAGGGTGTAGGTGATGGGGTGAGGGGATGATCAGGGTGTAGGTGATGGGGTGAGGGGATGATCAGGGTGTAGGTGATGGGGTGAGGGTGATGGTGATCAGGGTGTGGGTGATGGGGTGAGGGGATGATCAGGGTGTAGGTGATGGGGTGAGGGGATGATCAGGGTGTAGGTGATGGGGTGAGGGGATGATCAGGGTGTGGGTGATGGGGTGAGGGGATGATCAGGGTGTAGGTGATGGGGTGAGGGGATGATCAGGGTGTGGGTGATGGGGTGAGGGTGATGGTGATCAGGGTGTGGGTGATGGGGTGAGGGGATGATCAGGGTGTGGGTGATGGGGTGAGGGGATGATCAGGGTGTGGGTGATGGGGTGAGGGGATGATCAGGGTGTAGGTAATGGGGTGAGGGTGATGGTCAACAGGGTGTGGGTGAGTGTGAGGGTCCGGAAAGGGGGCGAAGGTAACCAATGGGCAGGATCGGGCTGGGTGGTGGGGGCGGGGCTGCGGCGTTGCCGTGGTGACCGTTCCTGCTCCGTGTTTCCAGTCCCGTTGCGAGCCGCGCTCTGACCGCCTGGGCGAAGGGGGGGTCACGTGGCAGTGACGTGCGCGGCCCCGCGGGTTCCGGGCACGTGCGGCGCTGTAACGGGTGAATCGGGAGCGCGGATATGGCGGAGGGGATGTGGGTCAGAGCGAGCGGCCTGCTGCAGGGAGCGGGGAGACAGGTAAACGGGGCGGGGGGGGGGGGGAGATCTCCTTCTCTACAGAGCATTTGTGAACCAGATGTGTTTTTATGTTTCGTGATCATCATCATCACTGAGACAAACTTTGTCTTTATCAGTTGAATTTAAATTCCACCTACCAGTTACCATGGTGTGTCATGATGGGATTTGAACCAATGTCCCAGGCCTCTGATTAATGGTCCAGTGACATTACCATATCCTCCATTACCCGCTCATTATCACTTGCTGTTTGTAGGAATTTACTGTGCTCCAGTTGGCTGCTACATTTCCTACATGACCACAGTGCTGGCACTTAAAAAGAATTTCATTAGCTCTAAAGCACTTTAAAATCTCGAGGTCACGAATGGTGGTGTATAAATTCGGTCTCCTTTTTAGAATCATAGAATCCTTACACTGCAGAAGGAGGCCATTTGGCCCATTAAGTCTTCACTGACAACAATCTGACCTAGGCCCTGTCCCCGTAACTCCATGTATTTTGCCCTGCTAGTCCCACTGACGCTAAGGGGCAATTTAGCGTAGCCAGTCAACCTAACCCGCACATCTTTGGACTGTGGGTGGAAACCAGAGCACCTGAAGGAAACACACGCACACATACAGGGAGAAAATGCAGACTCCGCGCAGACTGTCATTCTAGACCAGAATTGATTCCATGTCCCTCGCGCTGTGAGGCAGCAATACTAACCACTGTGCCACTCTTGGCAGATAAAATTCTTCTCATCTTCTGGTCCCTTCTTGGCTATGTCCTAATGATCCTTTGGAGATCAGTATGAAATGTCTCCCAGGAAACTGTGGGAGGCTAGGGAGGAAATTGCGGGTCTCCTAGCAGAGATATCTGAATCATCGATAGTCATGGGTGAGGTGCCTGAAGATTGGACGGTGGTGAATGCTGCGTCTTTGCTTAAAAAAAAGGCTGCATGGAAAAGCCTGGGAACTACAGGCCAGTGAGCTTCACATCTGTGGTGGGTAAATTGTTGGAAAGTGTTTTGAGAGACATTTACAGGCATTTAAGAGAGGCACGGACTGATTAGGGACAGTCAGCATTGGCTTTGTGAGTGGAAAATTATGTCACACAAATTGAATTGAGTTTTTTGAAGGGATAACCAAGAAGTTAGATGATGGCAGTGCAGTTGATGTTGTCTACATGGACTTTACCAAGGCCTTTGACAAGGTACTGCATGGTAGGTTGTTGCATTGGGGATCCAGGGTGAGGTATCTAAATGGATACAAAATTGGCTTCTTGACAGAATTGTAGAGTTGGTTGTAGAGGATTATTTTCTGACCAGCGGTGTGCCTCGGGGATCAGTGCTGGATCCACTGTTATTTGTCATTTATATTAATGATTTGGATGAGAATATAGAGGGCATGTTAGTAAGTTTGCACATAACACCAAGATTGGTACATAGTGGACAATGAAAAAAGTTATCTCCGATTGCAATTAGATCTTGATCAGTTGGGCCAGTTCACTGATGAACGGCAGGTGGAGCTTCATTTAGATAAATGCAAGATGATGTATTTTAGTAGATTGAGCCAGGGCAGGACTTACTTAGTTAATGGCAGGGCACTGGGGAGAGTTACAGAACAAAGAGATGTCAGGGTACCTGTTCATAGCTCCTTGAAAGTGGAGTCACAGGTGGACAGAGTGGTGAAGAAGGCATTCAACATACTTGGTTTCATTGGTCAGAACATTGAATACAGGAGTTGGGATGTCTTGTTGAAGTTGTACAAGACATTGGTAAGGCCACACTTGGAATACTATGTACAGTTCTGGTCACCCTATTATAGAAAGGATATTATTAAACTAGAAAGAGTGCAGAAAAGATTTACTAGGATGCTACCGGAACTTGATGGTTTGAGTTATGAGAAACTGGAAAGAGAAGACTGAGGGGTGATCTTATAGAGGTCTATAAAATAATGAGTGGCACAGATCAGCTAGATAGTCAATATCTTTTCCTAAAGGCAGGGGAGTCTAAAACTAGAGGACATAGGTTTAAGGTGAGAGAGGAGAGATACAAAAGTGTCCAGAGGGGCAGTTTTTTCAGAGGGTGGTGAGTATCTGGAACAAGCTGCCAGAGGTAGTAGTAGAGTCAGGTACAATTTTGTCTTTTAAAAAACGTTCAGACAGTTACACGGGTACGATGGGTATAGAGGGATATGGGCCAAATGTGGGCAATTGGGATTAGCATAAAGATTTTAAATGGCTGCATGGACAAGTTGGGCCGAAGGTCCAATCTGTAAACCTCTATGACTCTCGGTGTCACTATGAACATTGTCCTCTCCAACAGAGGCCTATTTATCATTCACTCCTATATCCCCTATACCACTGTCGCTCCTTAAGCTCTCCATCTGTTCAAAGATTTTTCTTTTCTCCACACGTGCTTTTAATTCCTCCTTCCTTTTAACTCTCTCCCCCCTTTCTCCCCCCCCCACTTCTCTCCCCCCCCCCACTTCTCTCCCCCCCCCACTTCTCTCCCCCCCCCACTTCTCTCCCCCCCCCACTTCTCTCCCCCCCCCACTTCTCTCCCCCCCCCACTTCTCCCCCCCCCCACTTCTCTCCCCCCCCCACTTCTCTCCCCCCCCCACTTCTCTCCCCCCCCCCACTTCTCTCCCCCCCCCCACTTCTCTCTCCCCCCCCACTTCTCTCTCCCCCCCCACTTCTCTCTCCCCCCCCACTTCTCTCTCCCCCCCCACTTCTCTCTCCCCCCCACTTCTCTCTCCCCCCCCACTTCTCTCTCCCCCCCCACTTCTCTCTCCCCCCCACTTCTCTCTCCCCCCCCACTTCTCTCTCCCCCCCCACTTCTCTCTCCCCCCCCACTTCTCTCTCCCCCCCCACTTCTCTCTCCCCCCCCACTTCTCTCTCCCCCCCCACTTCTCTCTCCCCCCCCACTTCTCTCTCCCCCCCACTTCTCTCTCCCCCCCCACTTCTCTCCTCCCCCCCCCCACTTCTCTCCTCCCCCCCCCCCACTTCTCTCCTCCCCCCCCCCCACTTCTCTCCCCCCCCCCCCACTTCTCTCCCCCCCCCCCCCCCCACTTCTCTTCCCCCCCCCCCCCCCCCCCCCCCCCGGTGTTCAGTCAATATCTACCTCTTGTGACATCATGTGACGTTGTAAGAATGAAGTAGTGGCATGATGGGAAAATTGGTCAAGTATTTGGTACAAAATAAGGAAAACTGTCTCCGCATAACCTAAGACATGAATAAAACCGGAGAAGATCAAGACCTGATGAGGCTAACTCTGCATAACCTTGGGCTGTATGAGTAAGACAAGGTAAGGTCAGGGATGGAGGAGCCACCGACCTTCTTCTGTTCTATCAAAAGTACAAGATAAAGGTATGAAGATAAGACAAAGAGTTTTAGGAGGTCTGCAAGTTGTACCATTATTTATGACTTTACTTATGATGCCTCAATTGATCAAATTCCTGAATAAGCCCTGATCATGCAAACTGATAATGATTATGTATAAATACTGAATTGATTCTTTATGTAAGCGTGGATTTGAGAAGGAATTAGCAAGTTGTAACAACGGCTCTCCAAACTCAAGTTTTTGCCAATACTGCATGCAGTCTTTCGGAAATAAAGACAAGTTATTTTGTCGGAACGAACTTTGTTGAATCTTTCTACCACAGTCAAGAAGCAGGAAAATTTTCACTTCAACAATGCAGCTGCCTATGTAGTGAGTGCTATATATGAATGGAAGTTAAAGTTTCTATGACTACGTTTTGATCAACTGAATGAATTAATTAGCAGCAATTTTTCATGTCCCCGTTCTGTTGGATTCTGTCAAAAGTGGAACTAAAATTTGCTAGATGCTGGTGTCTGTGTCATTCTTCCAGCTCATCAGTGAACTTATTTTGCATTAATACCTTTTTTTGTGGATATGGTTTACCCTTTAGAAACATAGAAAATAAAAACAAGCCTGTTGTGCCATTCATTATGATCATGGTTGATCATCCGTCTCAGTAACCTGATCCCACCTTCCCTATATCCTTTGACCTCCTTTCCCCAAGAGCTTTATCTAACTCCCTTCTTAAAAACATAGAATGTTTTGCCTCAACTACTTTCTGTGGCAACCAGTTCCACAGGCTCACCACTCTCTGGGTGTAGAAATTTTCCTTGTCTCAGTCCCTTATCCTTAGATTGTGATCCCTATTCTGGACTCCCCCACCATTGGGAACATCCCTGTCTAGTCATGTTTGAATTTTATAGGTTTCGATGAGATCCTCCCTTTAATGGCTGTTTCCTATCGGACAGTGCTCACTCTTTGAGAATTAAATAGCGCAGAAGGCGGCCAGTCAGCCATCATGCCTATGCTTTCCTTACAAACATGGTATCCAGTTGGATAAATTAATCTAATTTAAAGATTGCTTCCATGTCGCCAAACTCTGGCGCCTGTTTGGGTACACTGAAAGAGAATTTAGCATGGCCAATGCACCTAACCAGCACATCTTTCAGACTTGGGACAACATGCAGATTCTGCACAGACAGTGACCTAAGCCTGGATCCAGGTCCCTAGTGCTGTGAGGCAGCAGTGCTAACCACTGTGCCACCGTGGGAAGGCTGCTTGCCACCATCACCTCGAGGGCAAATAGTGATCAGTAACAAATTCTAATTCATTCAAGTGATGTGGGGTTTGCTGGATAGGCCGACTGATTTTGCCAGCAGTGCTCACATCCCATGAACACATGAAGTAAATGATGTTATGCTTGCTTAGAACAAGTTGAATTGGGAAGTGTTCTATACCCAGTGCTAGCTTTTCTCATTTCAGGAACACTGAGGGAGCCTGTGTATTTGAGGAAATGGACTGAGTACACAGTAGTTTGTGAGGTGTTTATTTAGTGGTGCTTTCTATCATTTTTAGCATCTGTAATGCTGGTGCAGTATAATTTTTCACAACCTCTTGTATTTTCCCTTTTGCAGCTGTTGTCATGGATTCCAGGAGGGAATGTGGGACTAGTTCGAAATTACTATGTGGACTGGCGAATGCTTCGGGATGTAAAAAGGAGGAAAATGGCTTTTGAGTATGCAGATGAAAGGCGGCGGCTTAATGCAATACGGAAAAATACCATCTTGCCGAAGGAGCTTCAGGTATGGAGACCCAGAGCAGGTGGCGGACCTGGATGAGTATTGTGAAATTATATTCCATTCTTAGGACTACAACACACACACACACACACACACACACACACACACACACACCGGGTCACCACCACCAAGGACTGGGAGTTTACTCTGTGCTTTGATTCTCGAGCCAGAAATTTTTAGAAGTTTTTTAACTCCATCCTTAAAGTTACAAAGCCAATGGTCAGGGTGGACTGGGCAAACTTAAATCCGTTCCTTGCTTGATCCAAAAAATAAATTCAAATTGAATCTAATTCTTGGTCCCCACAAGAGACAAACAAGATCCAAGCTGACAAGATAAGGCATTGCACCCCGTCTTGGGCTTGATCTGACACTTGATCTTAATCCAAAAAACCAAGATGCGACTGTTGGAGTGGGAAATAAGATAGTGCCATTCGTACTTCACATTGTGGGGACACTGTCTGATCGGAACTCATGCAATGCCTCATCAGAGTGGTGTTCAGTGGTTTTACTTAGAACAATGAGTCAATCTTGTGGTATGGGATGCAAAGAACTAGAGAATGCTCTTCAGTCGCTGCATTCCTTGATGTTGCTTTCAATCATCTGGCTTGCTACACATACAGAAATGCTGCACGGTCCTTGAATCTGTGAAGCAGATCACTGAGATATCCTTGGGGGCAGAGAGCATTGGAGGGAGAAGTGATGTTGGATTGTCAGAAACTGTCTCCCCCTCTGAAACCCAGCCACGACGGGCAGCCAGTGTTTGGCGTAAGTGAGCAGCATTATACCCACCCTCCAAGCAGATCCTTCCATTATGGACGGATTGCAAGCAGGAGATTCTGACAAAGATAATTCCCTTGGCACAAACCCAAGGACTGAAGTTGGGTGGCTCATGCCACTGGTCCTTTACCCACTACAGTAAACTGCTGCTCCTCATTTGCAATTGGAATGCAGTTGGAGCACAGTACCTCAGTGGTGCCAGAAGAGGTCAGTATTCACCAAATGAAGTTGCAAAATGATTGAGTTTTCTAACTCCTGCACCAAATCTACAGCAAGATATGAAAGAATACAGATTGACTATTGAGTTATACTCAAGGAAGGGCTTCAATTCGTCCAACACACTATCTAAAGAAAGTGAAAGGAAAATGTATCAGGAAGAGGATCCTGTTTGTGAAATTCAAATATTGATATTTTGATTTGGTTTATTACATATATTGGGATACAGTAAAAAGTATTGTTTCTTACACTATCCAGACAAAATGTACTGTTCATAGAGTACACAGAGGAGAAGGAGAGGGTGCAGAATATAGTGTTACAGTCATAGCTAGGGTGTAGAGAAAGATTGGCTTAATATATAGTAGGTCAATTCAAAAGTATGATGGCAGCAGGGAAGAACCTGTTCTTGAGTCGGTTGATATGTGATCTCAGAGTTTTGTAGCATTTTCCTGATGGAAGAAGGTGGAAGAGTGTTTGTCCGGGGTGCAAGCGGTCCTTAATTATGCTGCTGCTTTGTCGAGGCAGCGGGAAGCGTAGACAGAGTCAATGGATGGGAGGCTGGTTTCCATGATGGACTGGGCTATGTTCACAAATCTTTGTAGTTTTTTGCACTCTTGGTCGGAGCAGAAGCCATACCTAGCTGTGATGCAACCAGATGCTTAACTACCAAATCCCTTATTAATCCTTCTTCATTATACAAAACCAAATCAACAATAGCCCATTCCTGGTTAGGTTCCATAAAGTACTGCTTTAAAAAGCAATCCTGATGCACTCAACAAATTTTTCAGCACCACCTTTACCGGTTTGATTTGTCCAATCAATATGCAGATTAAAATCTTCCACAGTAATTGCAGTTCCCTTCAAGTGTGCCCTTGATATTTCCCCATTTATGCTCTGACTTCTTGAGAGGTCACATTTTGGGAGTCTGTAGACTACGTGGCACAGTGGTTAGCACTGCTGCGTCACAGTCCAGAGATCCAGGTTCGATTCCAGGTTGGATCACGTTCTTTGAAGCACTTCATTGATTGTAGACTGCTTTGAAACATCCTAAGGAAGTCTTATTGCAATAAAGGTGACATTTGCCCCCGTACATTCTGCCTCACCTCACTTTGCCTTGAGAAACTAATTCTCACTATGTGCATGGGCAGTACCACTTTACCCTAGTGGCTACTCTCTATGAGCGAGGGCAGTGAGCGCTGGCAAAGGGAGCTGGCACCAGAGATGTGTGATGGGCCAAATAGCATCCTGTGTGAAACAGTATTGGGAAACTATTTCACTGAGGGGAATTGCAGTTGTGTCCCTATACAAGCTAGTTGCCCTGCTGTTTCACTCCTGCCTGCCCATGCTGCAAAAGAGCACTTGTATCCCAATTAAAAACAGGAAATCCTGGGCATATCTTTTTGCCCACTATTTCTAGCATTTTCTCATTTCAGATTTCTGCAACTAAAGGTGGGATTTTCCAACCGCACTCGCCCCAGTGAGTCTGCACGTTCTCTTTGTGCCTGCATGGGTTTCCTCCGGGGGCTTCAGTTTCCTCCCACAGTGAAAGACGTACTGGTTAAGTGCATTCACCATGTTAAATTCTCTCTCCAGTATCTGAGCTGGCACCAGAGTGTGGCGACTAGGGGATTTTCACAGTCACTTCATTGCAGTGTTAATGTAAACCTACTTGTGAAACTAATAAGTAAACTTTAAAACTTCTCCCACCCTTGTCTTCCTTCCCCTACTACTCATGATTAAGGAGCTGGTGATAGTGTTTCAGGCAAATCTATCTGATGGTAGCATAGTGGTTAGTATTGCTGCCTCAGCTCCAGGGACCCAGATTCAATTTCTGGCTTGGGTCACTGTCTGTGTGGAGTTTACCCATTCTCCCTGTGTCTGCATGAGTTTCCTCTGGGTGCTCTGGTTTCCTCCCACAGTCAAAGATGAGTGGGTTAGGTGGATTGACCTTTAGTGTCAGGAGGACTGGCTAGGGTAAATGCAAGGGGATAAGGCCTGGGTGGGATTGTGGTTGGTGCAGATTCGATGGGCCGAATGGCCTCCTTGTGCACTGTAGGATTCTCTGACTCTATACAGGAGCTGATGAGTGTTTCAGGTGAGTCTACAGGAGCTGTTCTTCAGATGGACTGCTGTAAATGGCTGTTTGCAGGAGAAGTTTTCCTTGTACTGGCAAGGAGCTGAATTTTATAAATCTAAAGTCAAGTATACAAATTTTAAAATATCACTTTTAAATATTCCTTAAAAGGTAGTTGAAGCAATGAAAATTCTTCCTTCTGCCTTTGGGAGGGTAGTGGGAACCAGGGCACTTGTCTTTTAAACTGGAGCCAAGTTGTTCAGGGATAAAGTCAGGGGGCATCTCATTTTGTTAAGTCAAAACCCAGTACATTGTTGAGAACTCAGGAGATTGAATTCCTGACTTTGGGATGGTTGGTTCTCACAAAGTACCACTGTGTGGAAATCCCAGAAATGTCATTTTTATCATGGATGCCTGTTGGTGTGGCATGGATATCACAGCAGGTGAGTGGCAGTACCCCCTTGTGAAAATCTGGCTGATGGAACTTATGAGTTGCCCGTGTCAGTGTTCCTCTTTCAACCAGATAGAAACGCACCAAACGGTCGAACAAAAAGCTGACACACAAAGAGATACTAGGACAGGTGAGCTAAAGCTCGTTTGAAGAGGGGTTTTCAGCAGGAGTGGAGTTAAGGAAGGGAATTCCAAGCTGGCAGTGGGACAAAGGAAATTTGGGATATTAATGGGGCCAGAAATGGAGGAGTGCAGATGTCTCAGGTAGAGGAATAGGCGATTGTCAGGATGGAGGAAGGTATAAGACAGGAAGGGGCGACGTCATGGGGAGGATTTGAACACGAGCATTGCAGACTGAATGTAGGCCTTTGATCTGATCTTATTTTAACTTGCAGTCAGTGATGAATGCTGTGCCCTTTACTCACCACAGTATTGTCTTCCTACAGGAAGTTGCTGATCAGGAGATTGCAAGCCTACCGAGAGACAGTTGCCCGGTTCGGATCCGCAATCGCTGTGTCCTCACCTCTCGGCCAAGGGGTGTCAAACGCAGGTGGCGTCTCAGCCGGATTGTATTCCGCCACCTCGCTGACCACAACCAGATGTCTGGGATCCAGCGTGCCATGTGGTAGCACCACATCTGTTTGTGGGGTGATGGATTTTGGCATGAGTGACCCCCACTGAGAGACTAGTGTGAAGAGCATTTACAACAAGTATTGGATCACGGAGCTTCTTTCTTTTAGATGAATGTTCTCTTTGGGAGAAGGTGGATTGGGGACACGTTACTCCTATGTTACTACAGCACCGACAGAAGTACTTCATTGACTGTAGACTGTTTTGAGACGTTCTAAGGTTGTGAAATAAACTGTATAGATGCAAGTCTTACTGCAATGAAGGTGACATTTGCCCCTGTTCATTCTGCCTCACCTCACTTTGCCTTGAGAAACTAATTCTCACTACGGGCATGGGCAGTACCACTTTACCCTAGTGGCTACTTTCCATGAGCGAGGGCAGTGAGCACTGGCAAAGGGAGCTGGCATCAAAGATGTGTGATGGGCCAAATAGCCTTGTGTGAAACAGCATTGGGAAACTATTTCGCTGAGGGGAATTGCAGTTGTGTCCCTATACAAGCTAGTTGCCCTGCTGTTTCATTCCTGCCTGTCCATGCTGCAAAAGAGCACTTGTATCCGAATTGAAAACAGGAAATCCTGGGCATATCTTTTTGCCCACTATTTCTAGCATTTTCTCATTTCAGATTTCTGCAACTGAAGGTGGGATTTTCCAGCCGCACTCGCCCCAAAGCCAGAAATTCCTGTCCAAGATGAATGGACCATTGCATGGTCTACCCTGTCTGCCATGACTCCCGTGGCAGGAGGGACAGGAAACTTCCGACCTGAATGTTTGGTGTGAGTTTCTTGTATTTTTAATTCTCTCGTTTCGAAGAAGCCCTGATCTGTTACAAAGCACCAGGAAGCCTATTGTCAGAATCAGATGTGTTTTATGTGTGTCAATACACAAGAGAGACTAATGAATTTACAGACATCAAAGGATAATTTGCAGTCAGCTGTGTGGCATCCAGCATTAAAAGGTGCAAAACCAGGAATTAAAGGGACATCATTTTCAGGGTATGTTGTTTAGGCGGTGTGGGGAGGACAGATGAGCGGTAAATCTGTTTTGGTTAACCATAACATCACATGCATTTGATGCGCTATATTTGAGTGTAGTCTACATCATGGACCAGATAATATTTTTGTGCAAGAACACGTTCAACCTTATAAAGGACCCTTTAATTGTCTCCCTTGAATAAACTGGGACTGGGGGTGGGGTGGATGTACATTGTACTTGGTCATCTTTCTTGGCTGTACAGTGAAGCGTGTGACACGTCACGTTGCCACATTTAGATTGCAAATATTTGTTCTTTGCCTCTGTCCAAAGGTTAGTTTTGTGTAATGCTCTGAACAACACATGGTAATGATGTGACTTTGAAACCACTTGTCTCAAGTGCACTCAATAAAGCTCATTTCAAGGGCTCTGCGAGCTTTCTTCGCTTAACGATTACTGTCTTTGTTCTGTCACACTAGACGAGTAAAAATATATATTCCTTTGCCCCTTTTCCTCTGGCAGCTTTTACAGAGGATGGGAGACAAGTTGCTTTATTTCTGAGTTTTGGCTTTACCGATTGGAATTGAACAAAGGGCAGTAAGATGGTGTTTATTTTTTCCTCACTGTCTTTGTTCTTGAGATTCTGTTAGACTCCGTGAGTCATTTGCGATGCAGTGTCCTGCCTCCTTGACGTTGATGGTAAGAGATGGTGAAAGTTGGAGTATATTTTATTATTTTGTTTGTATCTATTTGTTCCCTTTAATCTCTTGAAAACTTTGACTTTCTAATCTTCCAAAGTCCTCTTGATTCCAGGAACCATTCTTTTAGCTTGGAAAACTGCTACAGAAGACTTGGAAGTGTTGTGCAAAAGAATTGGAAAATTGTACGTGAATCACAAAGTTAATATGCTGCTACAGCAATTAAATAGGAAGGCAACCGTTGAACTTTATTGAAAGGGGCTTGGTGTATAAAAGTAGCTTTTATCTGTTTTATCAATCTTTGTTCTTTGTGTCTTCCACACATCAGAATCTCTGCTATTGTTTTTGATTTTCTGATGTCACTTACCTCTTTAGTTGTCCATGGCTGTCATTTTCAGAATGTAGAGCTGTTTCTCAAGAAATAAGTACGTTCTGTAACTTTTTTTTTGTTTATATATCCAATTTAGAGTCTCATCAAGTGAGACATTCCTGATCCAAGCTGATAAGAGAGGGCTCTCATCTCCAGTCGTGGGCTTGACCTGCATGATCCAAGCTGATTGAAGTAGGCATAGCTCCTCCTCCTCCAAGGCTTGATCTCATTTGCATCTTACCCAAAAGGACGAGATGCCACTTTTAAAAATTTCTTCAAATGAAGCTAAAATGTAACCTAATGACAACATTAGGTTACTAAATGTAACCTAATGTTGATACTACACTTGATCTTAGCCGTAATTTTTTTTCAATTTATTTGAGATTTTTATGAATAAAGTAAACCATTGCAAATCTATATAAAGAACAAAGAACAACACAGCACGGGAAACAGGCCCTTCGGCCCAACGAGCCCGCGCCGCCGTCCCACTGTCTCAGTGACCTATTCATGATTTTAGTCTACGCCTAATGTGCGAGGATCAGGGAGGTCCAATTTAGGGACAATTTAGTACCCAATCAATCAGCCTAAAAGCACATCTTTGGGGATGTGGGAGGAAACCGGAGCACCCGGAGGAAACCCACGCAACCACGGGGAGAACGTGCAAACTCCCACAGACACAGGCCCAAATCCATGTGTCTGCACAGTAACAGAGATAGTCTCTGAGCTGTCATGTTGCCCTCGAGATGGTCCAGTTTAAGCACACTAACGACATGAAGCAATAGGCAACTCCCGAAGCAACGTTCAAGAGCAGCCTTTGTCTTTGAATTGCAAACAGTGCAGAATTAAAACTTTTTACAGTTCTATACAAATTACAGTCATAACATTTCAAAACTTAAAACTATGTACATGCCTTGAAAATTACTGTGTGCAGTTATTTCTCAGATTGGCACACAGTTACGCAGGTTGAGGGTATTCTGCAGTTCCCGGGCCCTCGGTCTGCCTCCGTTAAAAGGCCTTCTCATGTGGCCTTTCCCCATTGTGCCTTTGCGGCGGCTGCTCCAAGCTTCGGCGCGTCCCTCAGCACGTAGTCCTGGACCGTGGAATGTGCCAGTCTGCAACATTCGGTAGAGGACAGTTCTTTCAACTGGAAGATCAGAAAGTATTGGGCGGACCAAAGTGCATCCTTCACCGAGTTGATGACCTTCCAGCAGCAGTTGATGTTTGTCTCGGTGTGCGTCCCCGGAAACAGCCTGTAGAGCACAGAGTCTTGCGTTACTGAGCTGCTCGGGACGAACCTCGACAAATACCACTGCATCTCACTCCAGACCTTATTTGCAAAGGCATGTTCCACAAGGAGGTGTGCGACTGTCTCATCAGCCCCGCAGCCGCTTCGTGGGCAGCAGTGTGCATGAAGGATCTGACGGGGAGTGCCCTTCTCACCACCAGCCAAGCCAGATCTTGGTGCTTGTTTGTCAGTTCTGGTGATGAGGCATTCTGCCAGATGACACTGACAGTCTGCTCAGGGAGCCATTCGACAGGATCCGCCATCTCCTTTTCTCTCAGGGCCCCTAGGACGTTACGTGCTGATCATTGCTTAATCGCCATGTGGTCAAAGGTGTGTTTGCGGAAAAATTTCTCCACGAAGGACAGGTGCTGTGGTACAGTCCAACTACTCGGAGTGTTCCGCGGCAGTGTGGCCAGACCCGTCCTCTGCAACACGTGGAACAGGTAGAACCTCAAAAAGTAGTGGCACTTGTTGGTGTACCGAGGATCTACGCACAGCTTGATGCAGCTGCACACAAAGATGTCCGTCAGGATGAGGGCGGCGTTGGCAACGTTTTTCCCTCCGTTCTCTGGAGATTTGTGCATCGCCTCCCTCCGGATGCGATCCATCTTTGATCACCAGATAAACTTGAAGATGGCCTGCGTCACTGCTGCAGCACAGGATTTGGGGATAGGCCACACCTGCACCATGTACAACAACACGGACAGCACCTTGCACCGGATCACCAGGTTTTTCCCTGTCATGGAGAGGGAGCATTGCTCCCACAAACCCAGTTTCTGCCTGGCTTTCACAATGCGCTTGTCCCAGGTTTTGGCGCATGCCCCTGCTGCTCCAAACCATATCCCCAGCAGCTTCAGGTAATCTGCCCTGATGGTGAAGGGGACAAAGGATTTGTCACCCCAGTTCCCAAAGAACATGGCCTCACTCTTACCCTGGTTGACTTTGGCTCCTGACGCCAGCTCAAAATGCTCACAGACCTGGAGGAGCCTGTGAACAGACGAGGGGCCTGAGCCCCTGTACATGGATGACAGCCATGTCATCCATGTACAGGGAGGCTTTGACCTGCGTACCTCCGCTGCCTGGGATTGTCAACCCTTTGATGCCTGGGTCGCATCTGAGGGCCTTGGCAAAGGGTTCTATGCAACACACAATAAGGACAGAGCGAGGGCAGCCCTGTCTGACTCCAGACCTGATTTGATTTCCACCCATTGACTGACACTGCACTACTGATGTCTCTGTAGAGCAGCCGGATCCAATTGCGGATTCCCTCTCCAAAGTTTATTTTGGAGAGCACATCCATCATGTAGCTGTGCAATATTCTGTCAAACGCCTACTGTTGGTCTAGGCTGATGAGGCACGTATCCACCTGCCTGTCCTGCACATAGGCAATCGTATCCCTGAGTAGCGCGAGGCTATCAGAGATCTTCGGGCTGGGTACAGCACAGGTTTGATCAGGATGGATCACTGACCCCAGAGCAGACTTGACCCGGTTGGCGATAACTTTGGGTAGACTTTTATAATCCACATTCAATAGTGAAATGGGTCGCCAATTTCTAATTTCTTCCCTTTCCCCCTTCTGTTTGTAGATTCTTTGTTTCTGGGTAAATGAATTTAAAAAATGGCCAAAAGCCTCTGTTCCTCAAAACCCGCTTCTCTGGCTTCTGATGACAATGATACAATGCCCCCCTCTGCAGGCATATGGATGCTAGTGCATCAATGGATGAGACAGCATCAGGGATCCATGATGTGGAACAGCGACCGTGACACCACACAACCCTGCTGCAGCAACCTCCGCAAGATGTGCCAGATCATTGATAGAGATGCCTTCATCACACGTGAGAACACCATCCGCCAGGTATATGTGCATACGCGTGTGACTCAGCCAACGTTGTCTACCTGACATACTGCAGGAAAAGATGTCCTGAGGCATAGTACATTGTGCTCACCATGCAGACATTACAATAATGGATGAATGGACACTGCTTGACAATCACCAGGCAGGAGTGTTCCCTTTCTATCAGGGAACACGTCAGCAGTCAAGGGCATTCATCCTCCAATCTTCGGGTAAGTGTTCTCCAAGGCAGCCTTTAAAACACACAATGCAGAATCACCAAGCAGATACTGATAGCCAAGTTCCATTCCACACATATGAGGATGGCCTCAACCAGAATTTTGGGTTCATTTCACAGTACACATAACCCCCAAGATTTGACCTGTGCTTGCAAAATCTCACTAACTGTCTGGCTTGAGACAATTCACACCCCTTTTACCTGTGCTGAACCCTCTCTCCACTCAAATTGTACCTGTAAATACTTGATTACCTGTAAAGACTCACATTCCAACCATTATCTTGCATTATATTGAATCTGCTTCGACATATGCCCTGTTTGTGAACCCAACACTCCACTCACCTGATAAAGAAGCAGTGCTCTGAAAGCTCATGATTCCAAATAAATCTGCCAGACTGTAAACTGGTGTTGTGAAACTTCTTTCTCTGCCACCAGGATTCAATGAGAGCAGCAGGACTGGAAAATGACAAAGGCAAATCACACAGCAATTAATTAGGAAAGCTAATAGAATGTTTCAATCTATTGTGAAAGGAATTGAATACAGAAGCCTGGAGGTTATGCTTCAGTTATACACCAGTGAGACCACAGTTGGAGTACTGTGTGCAGTATCTGTCTCGTATTCAAGGAAGAGGCACGTTGGAAGCAGTTCTGAGAACTTTTACCAGATTAATACCTGGAATGGGTGGGTTATCTTATGAGGCTAGCTGAGCCAGGCTAGGTGTGTACCTGCTGGGGCTTACAGGTGACTTGATTAAAAGATAAAAGATCCTGAGCACTCTTGCCAGGGTGGATGTGGGGAGGATGTTTCATCTTGTAAGCAAATCTAAGTTTAGGGGACCCTTTAAAAATAAAATAGAGATGAGGTGATTTTCTTCTTGAGCTCATAAATATTCCTGAACTCTTCTTGAAAAGGCAGTGAAAGTGTCTTTGAGTATTTAAGGCAGAGGTGGATAGGTTCTGGGTCAGCAAGAGGAGTGATAGATCAGGATTAGGTGGAATGTAGAATTGCGGGTACTGTCAGATCAGCCATGATTGTGTTAAAGGCAAAGTAGATTTGAGGGGCTGAATGGCCTACTCATTTATAAGAAAAATATATTGTTTTAAAGTGGTTGAACATTTAAATCAAGAGCAAAATGCTGCAAATGTTGAGGCCTTCAGAGTCAAAGGAAGCGACATAGGGCTCAAAATGTCTCCCTGCTGATAGATACATTACAGTTTGGTATGGCCCCTGTTCTGCCCAGGACTGCAAGGAACTAAAAAAGATTGTGAATGTAACCCAAACCAGCCTCCCATCTACTGACGCCATCAACACTTCCCGCTGCCTCAGACAAGCAGCCAGCATAATTAGGGATCCCAATGCACCCTGGACATTCTCTCTTCCACCATCTTCTGTTGGAAAAAAGATACGAAAGTCAGGCCATATACCAACCAACTCAAGAACAGCTTCTTCCCTGCTGCCATCAGACTTTTGAATGGAATTCCTTTGCACTGAGCTGATCTTTCTCTACACCATAGTTATGACTGTAACACTACATTCTGCACTCTCTCGTTCCCTTCTCTATGAATGGTATGCTTTGTCTGTTTAGTACACCAGAAACAATACTTTTCACTGTATACTAATACATGTGACAATAATAAATCAAATCAAAGATTGGCGCATGTGCAATGGCCCACTTGGCACGCAGATGCTAGCCTCTTGGGCAGGATTAGGCTCCACTCCCAACCAGCATGAATCCCCTAGTGGCCTCTGTGATGCACAGAGTGCTGGAAATTCATCCCACTAAGTACACCTCATAAAGGGGCAGGATAATCTCCCATTTTTTGAGGGAAAATTGCCCCCATCCATTTTTCCCCACAGATTCCACTCAATCTGCTGTGTTTTTGGATCATTGCCAATGTATTGTGAGAGTTTTCAGAGAAAAGAACTACCCATTGTAGCACCTTCCATTAGAAAATGATCAATCCTATTTTGTATTGATTCTTTTAAATCTATTTTGTACTGTCCACCCCCCCCCCCCCCCCCCACACCCCCACCCTACTACCATAAATTACCACTCATCTGATGAAGGAGCAACTGTCCAAAAGCTCGTGATTCCAAATAAACCTGTTGGACTTCAACCTGGTGTTGTGAGACTTCTTACTGCGCCTACCCGAGTCCAACACCGGCATCTCCACATCAAGACCACAAATGTTGCAACCATCCCCCAAAGTGTTAAGGGCTAAACGTCATTTTAGAAGCAGCTGGGGGGAATCATTTGTGGATGAATTTTTTTAAAGTCAATATCATCTTTAATCTCTAGCTCATGATTTAAAAAAATATAGTATGACGCGAGCAGACAAGCAAAGGAAATTTACATACGGCTGCTGCGTGGAAAATAACAGCAGGAACACTCGTTTAAAAAAGTGATCCAAATTTGCAGATTCAAAGCCCCTTCGGAACAAATGCGAACACAAAAATAAATTAGAGACGCACATAACGCAGTCACTACAGAACTTTATTTCTATTTTTTAATTACATAATCAGGGGAGAGCGCGAACGCAGTCCCCCACTACCACAAATTTTGCAGTCGAGTATCCCGCATTTGGGGACATCGCAGGCGTCAGCACACCCGAAGTGCAATGGGATAGCCTCGTCCTGGGCGAACCACCTTCCTGATCATGGTTTCACCCCTGCCAGGTAAGTATGCTCGAACACCCTCTCACACGGCCAGCCGGCATCAAACACCACATCTTACAGTCATAATTACTCCATTTCAAAAGACAACTTTTCGCCTTATTTACAACCTACTGCACCAAGACGTTCAATCCCACTTCATTATTCTGATTAATGTTTCACTCTTCCTCTCTAATAAAAACCTTGATAACACAATATTATTTGCATATTTCCCTTAAAAGGAAATGGACCGCCTTCTGCTACATCATCCAATGTCATGATGTGGATATGCCTGCGTTGGACTGTGGTTAACAGTAAGAAGTCTGACAATACCAGGTTTAAGTCCAACCGATTTATTTGATAGTAAACTCAAGCTTTCGAGGTTAAGCTCTTCGTCAGGTGAATGGAGAGTTCTGGCCTCAGATATGCTCTGTCTGAGGCCAGAACTCCCCATTCACCTGAAGAAGAGCTTAACCTTGAAAGCTTGTGAGCTTACATCATCCAATGTCTCAGGGGAAAAAGCCTTTTCCTCTCCAACTTTTTCAGGCAGGAAAGATTCAGAATCCCGACAGTGCAGAATGAGGCCGTCCAGCCTATCCAGTCTGCACCGACCACAATCGACATCCAGGCCCTAACCCCATGACCCTACATGTTTACCCTAGCTAAGTGCCCCTGAAACTAAGGAATAATGTGGAGATGCCGGTGTTGGACTGGGGTAAACACAGTAAGAAGTCTCACAACACCAGGCTAAAGTCCAACAAGTTTATTTGGTAGCCTGAAGAGATAGGAGAGGCACTAAATTAATATTTTTCGTCAGTATTCACGCAGGAAAAAGTCAATGTACTCGAGGAGAATACTGAGATACAGGCTTTTAGACTAGACGGGATTGAGGTACATAAGGAGGAGGTGTTGGCAATTCTTGAGAGTATGAAAATAGATAAGTCCCCTGGGCCGGATGGGATTTACCTGAGGATTCTCTGGAAGGCTCAGGAGGAGATTGCAGAGCCTTTGGCTTTGATCTTCATGTCATCATTGGCTACAGGTATAGTGCCGGAAGACTGGAGGATAGCAAATGTTGTCCCTTTGTTCAAGAAGGGAAGTAGAGACCATCCTGGGAATTATAGACCGGTGAGCCTTACTTCTGTTGTGGGCAAAGTTTTGGAAATAATTATAAGGGATAGAATTTATAATCATCTAGAGAGAAATAAATTGATTAGGGATAGTCAACACGATTTTGTGAAGGGTAGGTCGGCCTCACAAACCTTATTGAGTTTTTTGAAAAGGTGACCAAAGAGGTGGATAAGGGTAAGGCAGTTGATGTGGTGTATATGGATTTTAGCAAAGCCTTTGATAAGGTTCCCCATGGTAGGCTACTGCAGAAAATGCAGATGCATGGGATTGAGGGTGATTTAGCAGTTTGGATCAGGAATTGGCTAGCTGATAGAAGACAGAGGGTGGTGGTTGATGGGAAATATTCAACCTGGAGTTCAGTTACAAGTGGTGTACCTCAGGGATCTGTTTTGGGGCCACTGCTATTTGTCATTTTTATAAATGACCTAGATGAGGGTGTGGAAGGGTGGGTTAGTAAATTTGCTGACGACACCAAAGTCAGAGGAGTTGTAGACAGTGAGGTTGGATGTTACAGTTTGCAGAGGGACATAGATAAGCTGCAGAGCTGGGCTGAGAGGTGGCAAATGGAGCTTAATGCAAAAAAGTGTGAGGTGATTCACTTTGGTAAGAGTAACAGGAGTACAGAATATAGGGCTAATGGAAGGTCTTGGTAGTCTCGATGAGCAGAGAGATCTCGTGGTACATGTGCATAGATCCCTGAAAGTTGGCACCCAGGTTGATACAGGTTGTTAAGAAGGCGTATGGTATGTTAGCTTTTATTGGTAGAGGGATTGAATTTCGGAGCCGTGAGGTCATGTTGCAACTGTACAAAACTCTGGTGCAGCCGCACTTGGAGTATTGTGTACAGTTCTGGTTGCCGCATTATAAGAAAGATGTGGAGGCATTGGAAAGGGTGCAGAGGAGGTTTACCAGGATATTGCCTGGTATGGTGGGAAGGTCTTATGAGGAAAGGCTGAGGGACTTGAGGTTATTCTCGTTAGAAAGAAGAAGGTTAAGAGGTGACCTAATTGAGGCATACAAGATGATCAGAGGGTTAGATAGGGTGGATAGTGAGAGCCTTTTTCCTCAGATGGTGATGGCTAACACGAAGGGACATAGCTTTAAATTAAGGGGTGGTAATTATAGGACAGATGTCAGAGGTAGGTTCTTTACTCAGAGGGTAGTAAGGGCTTGGAATGCCCTGCCAGTGGCAGTTGTGGACTCGCCAACTTTAGGGGCGTTCAAATGGTCAGTGGATAGGCATATGGATAACATTGGAATAGTTTAGGTTACAGGGTCATTAGATTGGTTCCACTGGTCGGCGCAACATCGAGGGCCGAAGGACCTGTACTGCGCTGTAATGTTCTATGTTCTAGGGAGATCTCATTGAGACGTATAAGATGATGAATGGGATGGATAGGATAGAGGTGGAGAGGCTCTTCCCGCTCAGAAAGGACAGTAGGACTAGGGGGCACAGCCTCAAGATAAGGGGGGGGGCGGTTTAGAATGGAGTTGAGGAGGAACTTCTTCACTCAAAGGGTGGTGAATCTCTGGAATTCTCTGCCCGTTGAAGTGGTGGAGGCTGCCTCGCTAAATATTTTTAAGACGCGGGTTGATGGGTTTTTGATAAGCGAGGGGATTAAGGGTTATGGGGAGAGGGCGGGAATGTGGAACTGAGCCACGACAGATCAGCCATGATCTTATTGAATGGCGGGGCAGGCTCGAAGGGCTGGATGGCCTACTCCTGCTCCTATTTCTTATGTTCTATGTTCTATGTTCTAAATGCCACTAGCTTTCAGAGCGCTGCCCCTTCGTCAGGTGAGTGGGGAGTTCTGATCACAAACAGGGCATATAAAGGCTTACACAGTTTGCAGAATACTGATTAGAATGTGAGTCTTTACACCTAATCAAGTCTTAAAGATGCAGATAATGTGAGTGGAGTTAGCATTAAGCATAGGTTGAAGAGATGTGTATTGTCTCCAGACAGGATAGTAAGTGAGATGTTGCAAGCCCAGGCAGGTCATGTGGGTTACAGATAGTGTGACACTGAACTCAAGATCCCGGTTGAGGCCGTCCTCATGTGTGCAGAACTTGGCTATCAGTTTTTCTGCTCAGCGACTCTGCACTGTCGTATGTAGTAAAGGCCTTGGAGAATGTTTACCCGGAGATCAGAGGCCGAATGCCCGTGACTGCTGAAGTGTTAACCAACAGGAAGGGAACAGTCTTGCCTGGTAATGTCATGGTTGGGTTCATGTCACACAATCCGTAACCCCCATGACTTGCCTGGGCTTGCAACATCTCACTTACTGTCCTGTCTGGAGACAACACACATCTCTTTAACCTATACTTAATGCTCTCTCCACTCACATTGTCTGCGCCTTTAAGACTTGATTAGCTGTAAAGACTCACATTCTAATCAGTATTCTGTAAACTGAGTGTGCCTTTATATGCCCTGTTTATGATCAGAACTCCCCACTCACCTGACAAAGGTACAGCGCTCCGAAAACTAGTTGCGTTTACTACCAAATAAAGATGCTCTTCAACCTGATGTTGTGAGACTGCTTACTAAGGAATAATTCAGCATGGCTAATCAACCTAACCCGCACATTGATTTGATTTATTATTGTCACATTTATTAGTATACAGTGAAAAGTATTGTTTCTTGCTCTCTATACGGCTTACAGCTGAGCTGGAGGGCGACTAACATCCTGGCGGGGAGATTTGCTACAGCCACTCAGGAGGGTTTAAACTAGTTTGGTGGGACAGCCTTTGATAGGATTGTCCTATAGGCGCCAAATAGTTGGCAGGAAATTGAGGAGCAAATATGTAAGGAGATTACAGATAGCTCCAAGGAAAATAGGGTGGTAATAGAATGATAGAAACCCTACAGTGTAGAAAGAGGCCATTTAGCCCATCAAGTCTGTACAGATGACAATCCTGCCCAGGCCCTATCCCCATATCCCTACATATTTACCCGCTAATGCCTCTAACCTACACATCTCAGGACACTAAGGGGCAATTTTAGCATAGCCAATCAACCTAACCTGCACACCTTTGGACTGTGGAAGGAAACCGGAGCACCCGGAGGAAACCCACACAGACAAACCTATGAGGAGAATGTGCAAACTCCACACAGACAGCGACACAAGCCTGTAATCAAACCCTGGAGCTGTGAAGCAGCAATGCTAACCACTGTGCCACAGTACCGCCCAGAGTGAATAGTCGGAGATTTTAACTTTCCCAACATTGACTGGGACAATTGTAGTATTAGAGGGTTGGATGGAGAGAAATTTGTTGAGTGTATTCAGGAGGAACTTCTCATTCATATGTGGATGGCCTGACTAGGGAGGGGGCAAAACTTGACCTCCTCTTGGGAAATAAGGAAGGGCAGGTGACAGAACTGTTATTGAGGGATCACTGGGACCAATGACAATAATTCCAATAGTTTTAAGATAGCTATGGAGAATGATAAATTTGGCCCAAAAGTTAAAATACTAAATTGGGGCAAGGCCAATTTTGATGTATGAGGCAGGAACTTTCAAAAGTTAACGGGGGGAGTCTGTGGGAAGACAAAAGGCTGTGGGGTAAGTGGCAGGCTTTCAAAAGTGTGTTAACCAGGGTTCAGGGTAAACACATTCCTCTGAGAGTGAAGGGCAAGGTTGGCAGAAGTTGGAAACCCTGAATGACTCAAGATATTGAGGCCCTGGTCAAGAAGAAGAAAGAGGCACATGACATGCATAAGTAGCTGGGATCAAGTGAATCCCTTGAAGAGTATAGGGGGTGTAGGAGTAGAGTTAAGAGAAAAATCAAGAGGGCAAAAAGAGGAAATGAAATTGTTTTGGCAGATAAGGCAAAGGAGAATCCAGAGAGCTTCTACAAATACATAAAGGGCAAAAGAGTAACAAGGGAGAGAGTAGGGCCTCTTAATGATCAACAAGGTCATCTATGTGTGGATCCACAAGAGGTGGGTGAGATCCTAAATGAATATTTCTCATCAGTATTTACTGTTGAGAAAAGCATGGGTGTTAGGGAACTTGGAGAAATAAATGGTGATGTCTTGAGGAATGCACATATTACAGAGAAGGAGGTGCTGAAAGTCTTAAAGAGCATCAAGGTAGATAAATCCCTGGGGCCTGATGAAGTGTATCCCAGGACATTGTGGGAGGCTAGGGAGGAAATTGCGGGTCCCCTAGCTGGGATATTTGAATCATCAGTCATCATGGGTGAGGGCCCTGAAGATTGGAGAGTGGCAAATGTTGCATCTCTGTTTAAAAAGGGCTGCAGGGAAAAGCCTGGGAACTACAGGCCAGTGAGTCTCACATCTGTGGTGGGTAAGTTGTTAGAAGGTATTTTGAGAGACAGGATCTACAGGCATTTAGAGAGGCAAGGACTGATTAGGGACAGTCAGCATGGTTTTGTGAGTGGAAAATCATGTCTCACAAATTTGATTGAGATTTTTGAACAGATAGCCAAGAAGGTAGATGAAAGCAATGTAGTTAATGTTGTCTACATGGACTTTAGCAAGGCCTTTGACAAGGTACCGCATGGTAGGTTGATGCGTGAGGTTAAATCTCATGGAATCCAGGGTGAGGTATCTAAATGTAAACAAAATTGGCTTCTTGACAGAAACCAGAGGGTGGTTGTAGAGGATTTTGTTTCAAACTGGAGGCCTTTGACCAATGGTGCACCTCAGGGATCAGTGCTGGGTCAATTGTTATTTGTCATTTATAGTAATGATTTGGATGAGCATATAAGAAGCATGGTTACTAAGTATGCAGATGGCATCAAGATTGGTGGCACTGTGGACAGTGAAGAAAGTTATCAATTGGGCCAGTGGGCTGATGAATGGCAGATGGAGTTTAATTTAGACAAATGTGAGGTGATGCATTTTGGTAGATTGAACCAGGGAAAGACTTCTCAGTTAATGATAGGTGTTGGGGACAGTTACAGAACAAAGAGATCTAGGGGTACAGGTTCATTGCTCCTGGAAAGTGGAGTGGTGAAGAAGGCATTCGGCATTCTCTGTTTCATCAGTCAGAACACTGAATACAGGAGTTGAGATGCGTTGTTTAAGTTGTACAAGACATTGGTAAGGCCATACTTGGAATACTGGGTGCAGTTCTGGTCACCCTATTACAGAAAGGATATTATTAAACTAGAAAGAGTGCAGAAAATATTTACTAGGATGCTACCAGGACTTGATGGTTTGGGTTATAAGGAGTGGCTGGCTAGACTGGGATTTTTTTCTCTGGAGCGTAGGAGGCTGAGGGGTGATCTTACAGAGATCTAAAAAATAATGAGGGGCACAGATCAGCTAGATTGTCAATATCTTTTCCCAGAGGTAGGAGAGTTTAAAACAAGAGGGCATAGGTTTAAGGTGAGAGGGGAAAGATATAAAAGGGTTCAGAGGAACATTTTTTTCACACAGAGGGTAGTGAGTGCCTGGAACAAGTTGCCAGAGGTAGTAGTAGAGGTGGGTACAATGTTGTCTTTTAAAAAGCATTTAGATGGTTTCCTGGATAAGATGGAGGTAGAGGGATATGGGCCAAATGCAGGCAATTGGGGTTAGCTTAGGTGTTTAAAAAAATGGGCAGCATGGCCAAGTTGGGCCCAAGGGCCTGTTTTCATGCTATAAACCTCTATGACTCTATCTACGACTCTGTATGGACAAAGTATACTGTTCACAGAGAAGGAAATGAGAGAGTGCAGAATGTAGTGTTACAGTCATAGCTAGGGTGCAAAGAAAGATCAAAGTAACGTGAGGTAGGTCCATTCAAACGTTTGATAGCAGAAGGGAAGAAGCTGTTCTTGAGTCAGTTGGTACGTAATTTCAGACTTTGTATCTTTTTCCTCATGGAAGAATGCGGAAGGGAATTTGTCTGGGTTTAAGGAGTCCTTGGTTATCCTGGCTGCTTTTCTGAGGCAGCAAGAAGTGTAGGCAGTGTCAACGATAGGAGGCTGGCAAATGGATGACAAATTTCCTTAGTCTTCTGAGAAACTAGAGGCACTGGTGAACTGTCTTAACTATAGTATCCACATGGGGGGACCAGGACAGATTGTTGGTGATCTGGACACCTAGAAACTTGAAGCTCTCGGCCGTTTCTACTTCATCCCCATTGATATAGACAGGTGCATAACTTCCACTTGGTGACTACCTCCTTCATTTTGTTGACGTTGAGGGAGAGATTGTTGTCATTGCGCCAGTTCACCAGATTCTCTCTTTCCTGTAAAGTGTCCCGTCATTGTTTGAGATTTGATCCGCAGCACTGGATCAGCAAATTTGAAAATCGAGTTGAAGGGGAATTTGGCCATACAGTCAAAGGTGTATAAGAAGTATTGTGAGAGACTGAGGACACAGCCTTACGGAATACCAATTTTGAGGATGATCATGGATGAGGTGTTGCCTTTCCTTACTGATTGTGGTCTGTGGGGTAGGAAGTCTAGCATCCACTTGCAGAGGGAGGAGCCCAATCCCAGGCCATGAATTTTGGAGATGAGTCTCATAAGAATAATGGTGTTAAAGGCAGAGTTGTAGTCTATGAATGGGAGTCTGTCATATGTGTCTTTGTGATGTAGGTATTTCAGGGTTCAATGTAAGGCCAGAGGAGAAGGTGTCTGCTCTGGACCTGTTGCAGCTATAGGTGAAATGTGGTGGATTGAGGCAGTCTGGCAGGTAGAAATTGATTTGTGCCATCATTAACCTTTTGAAGCACTTCATAATGATGGATGTCGAGCAACTGGACAGCATAGTCACTAAGGCACAGTGCCTGGCATTTCTTTGGTACCGGGATGATGGTCATCTTCTGAGGTAGGGACCTCAGATTGGTGTAAAAGGAGGTTGAAGGTGTCTGAGAATACCCTTGTCCGGGTCCCCTATCTGGGCCAGTTGCCTTCCATGAGTTGACTTTTGAATGTCTTAGCCGCGATTTTTTTTTCCCAAAAATATACATTATTCATAAAAATCTCAAATAAGCTATTGCAAATCTACATGGCTTTGAATTGCAAACAGTGCAGAATCAAAACATTTTTACACTTTTATACAAATTACAGACATTACATTTCAATATTTAAAACTATATCCATGCCTCAATATTTACAGATTTGTACTCATTACGATGATTACATTTCAATACTTAAAACTATATACATGCCTCAGTAAATTACTGTGTGCCGTTATTTCTCAGATTGGCACACAGTTACGCAGGTCGAGGGTATTCTGCAGTTCCCGGGCCCTTGGTCTGCCTCCGTTAAAAGGCCTTACAGTGTGGCCTTTCCCCATTCTACCTTTGCGGCGGCTGCCCCAAGCTTCAGTGCGTTCCTCAGCACGTAGTCCTGGACCTTGGAATGTGCCAGTCTGCAACACTCGGTCGAGGACAGTTCTTTCAACTGGAAGATCAGCAAGTCCGGGGTATCTTAGCTGCAATATTTTTTTCCAAAAATATACTTTATTCATAAAAATCTCAAATAAACTATTCCTGCGCAAGGATATTTTGGCCCTGGAGGGAGTGCAGAGGAGGTTTACTAGGCTGATACCGGAGTTGAGGGGGTTGAGCTATGAGGAGAGGCTGAATAAACTAGGCTTGTACTCGTTAGAGTTTAGAAGAATGAGGGGAGATCTCATTGAGACGTATAAGATGA
The DNA here is from genome assembly GCF_965287045.1 of Carcharhinus amblyrhynchos. Taxonomy (NCBI): domain Eukaryota; kingdom Metazoa; phylum Chordata; class Chondrichthyes; order Carcharhiniformes; family Carcharhinidae; genus Carcharhinus; species Carcharhinus amblyrhynchos. The sequence continues at coordinate 82,598,731 of NC_137332.1, read as the reverse complement.
TGAATGGGATGGATAGGATAGAGGTGGAGAGACTCTTCCCGCTCAAAAAAGACAGTAGGACTAGGGGGCACAGCCTCAAGATAAAGGGGGGGCGGTTTAGAACGGAGTTGAGGAGGAACTTCTTCACTCAAAGGGTGGTGAATCTCTGGAATTCTCTGCCCGTTGAAGTGGTGGAGGCTGCCTCGCTAAATATTTTTAAGAAGCGGGTTGATGGGTTTTTGATAAGAGAGGGGATTAAGGGTTATGGGGAGAGGGCGGGAAAGTGGAACTGAGCCACGACAGATCAGCCATGATCTTATTGAATGGCGGGGCAGGCTCGAAGGGCTAGATGGCCTACTCCTGCTCCTATTTCTTATGTTCTTATGTTCTTATGTTCTAAATGTACAGGGCTTTGAACTGCAAACAATGCAGTATCAAGACATTCTTTCAGATCTGTACAAATTACAATGATTACTTTTCAATACTTAAAACTATATCCATGCCTCAATATTTACAGATTTGTACTCATTACGATGATTACATTTCAATATTTAAAACTATATACATGCCTTAATAAATTACTGTGTGCCGTTATTCCTCAGATTGGCACACAGTTACGCAGGTCGAGGGTATTCTGCAGTTCCCGGGCCCTCGGTCTGCCTCCGTTAAAAGGCCTTACAGTGTGGCCTTTCCCCATTGTGCCTTTGTGGCGGCTGCCCCAAGCTTCAGTGCGTCCCTCAGCACGTAGTCCTGGACCGTGGAATGTGCCAGTCTATAACACTCGGTCGAGGACAGTTCTTTCAGCTGGAAGATCAGCAAGTTTTGGGCGGACCAAAGTGCATCCTTCACCGAGTTGATGACCTTCCAGCAGCAGTTGATATTTGTCTCGGTGTGCGTCCCCGGAAACAGCCTGTAGAGCACAGAGTCCTGCGTTACTGAGCTGCTCGGGACGAACCTCGACAAATATCACTGCATCTCACTCCAGACCTTCTTTGCAAAGGCACATTCCACAAGGAGGTGTACGACCATCTCATCAGCCTTGCAGCCGCTTTGAGGGCAGCGTGCGGTGCTGTTGAGACCTCGAGCGTGCATAAAGGATCTGACGGGGAGTGCCCTTCTCACCACCAGCCAGACCAGATCTTGGTGCTTGTTTGTCAGTTCTGGTGATGAGGCATTCTGCCAGATGACACTGACAGTCTGCTCAGGGAACCATCCGACAGGATTGGCCATCTCCTTTTCTCTCAAGGCCCCAAGGACGTTACGCGCTGACCACAGTGATTGCAATATTCTTTTTGAACACCGACCGCTGCTGATCTGCTATTTTACTCACCAACAGATTTGTCCATTTCATTGTGGACGGTCTCATCCTATTGAAGTCAGCCCTACTTAAATCTTGAACCTTAGTAGCTGATTTGGACTTCACCCTTTCGTGTGCTACCTTGAACTTGATCTTATTATGATTGCTATTGGATAAATGTTAGTTCACTGTTAGGCTCCTAACTAAATCAAACTCACTTCACATTACTAAATGTTGTATAGTCTGCCACCTGTTGACTGTGGAACATATTGCTGCAGAAAACTATCCCTGATACAGTCAAGGGATTTGCCACCTTTGAGATGTTACTGTGCTTATCCGAATCTATATGAAATTTAACAAACTCCATTGAACGACTCTGCCTTTGCTACATGCTTGTCTAATATCTTTATTTTCACAATCTACCATTTCACAGCAGCTGCCAGGGCATCCATACACAACTCCCACTATAATAAATCTATTCCTTAATTCTGTCAATAAAAGCCTCCGCTGCCCGGCTTATATCTCCGATTATACCTCTCTTATCATTGAAGTAACCTCATCCTCAATCACTAAAGCTACGCCTCCCTCTCTTATCAGGTCAAGAGAAAAAGTAGTGCCTAGATCACAATGTTTATGACCAATGTAGAGAAACTAGTTAAAAATGACTAATTGCTGGGTTGTATTAATTGGGAGCATTCAGATGAAATCAAAGGATACCAATTTGACTCCAGGGCAGACCGCATCTGTAGTACTGATCCCCTTACATGTAGAGTAACATAGTGGCCTTAGAAAAGGTCCAGGAATGAGCTAGGCAAATAATTCCTACTTAAAGAGCAGCTACTCAGGCTCATGGAGCTTAGTTTATTTACCATGGAGCAACAAAGACTTAGAGGTCTGCTGAAAAAGGTCCACACATTAATTAGAGGGTTGGATCACATCCCTATCGATACATTGTTCCAGTATGAGAAATTGGGAAGGTGCAGGAGACATGAGTTTAAACTATGGAAGGGTAGAAATAGGTTGGTGTAGAGGGCGCTGATGCTCTGCAATAAGAGAATGATAATCCATTTCCTGACTGGGCAAAGTTGGCATCACATAGGAGATGAGAGTCTTTATAGGTGACGCTTGATCCATATGGTTTCCTTCACTAATTTTGATCACCTGACAGGAAGTCATTATACAAAATTAACCTTTGGACAAATATTTGCAATCTAAATATGGCAACCTTTCATGCCACATGCTTCACCGTACAGCCAGGAGAGATGGTCAAGTGCAATGTACATCCACTCCATCCCCAGTCCCAGATTATTCAAGGGAGACAATTAAAGGGTCCTTTATAAGGTTGAAAGTGTCCATGCGTAAGCAAAATATTATCTGATCCATGATGTAGACTACACTCAAATATACTGCATCAAATGCATGTGATGTTATGGTTAACCTAAAACAGACTTACCGCTCATCTGTCCTCCCCACACCGCCCAAACCTGACCAAATAACATGCCCTGAAAATAATGTCCCTTTAATTTCTGGTTTTGCAGATTTTAATGACCCTGAGTGCAAATTCATGGACTATTTTCTTCACACACTGGCCCAGTTTTTTTTTTGCTTCTCCTCTGAGATTATATGGCCATGGAGGAAATTGGGTGTTGGTAGAGGGTGATGAGGTTTAGCCAGGATGATCCAGTCATTGTTTCGTGAGGTAAGTGTGAGGGACTATCTGCTCTGTTCTCCACTCTGCCTTCCCTACCTGAGCAGTTTGCTTTGAGAGCAGTGCTGTCACAAGCCTGTAGGTAGGACATTTGCCTCGTCGCTTGGTTCAGCGATCAGACAGTGTGCATGTGACGGATATTTTTTATTCTGCCTTCTAATTGTCAATGTTTCAACCTAGGAGCATGACGACTTAAGGGCCTCAACTAGGGGGAGCAATGTGCTTGCTATGTATTTTGTCACAATAGTGTTGCCAGTGTATTTGAGTTCAGTTTTACAAAGTCATGTGTAGCAGGCTGTATTTGTTTGTAAGGGGTCACTCTTTTAGTTAATCAGTGGTACCCTATGTATGATTGTGCCTTCTCAACCTCATTAGGTTGCATTAGCTGCACCCTTCATTACCTCAGAGAGATTCTCAATGTTAAAAGAACTTTACAAATTTAGGTTGCCGTTGGCATTCCAGGGACTTGGGATGGGAAGTGATAGGAAAAATGGGACCATGAGTTACACGGATGCAGTAATACTCACAGATTGGAACATAAAGCAAAGCCAGACAGATAAAGCCCCCCATGGTCCCTCCAACATTCCACGTAATTCCATACTTTGTGAATCACAATCACAGAACCATAGAATGCCTACACTGTAGAAGGAGGTCGTTCTGCCCGTAGAGTGGGCACTGACTCTCAACAGAGCGTCTTACTTAGGTCCACCCCACCCTATCCCTGTAACCCCACACATTTATCCCGTTAATCTCCATCAACTCGCCTACCACTGACGTCAAACTCACCGGCCTATAGTTACCAGGGTTATCCCTCCTACCCTTAATAAACAACGGTACCACGTTCACTATCCTCCAGTCCTCTGGGACCTCACCTGTGTCCTAAGAAGAGACAAAGATTTGCGTCAGAGGCCCAGCAATCTCATCTCTCGCCTTCAGGGAGGCCTTGACTGTATCTTTGTAACATTTCTTCTGCCCTCCATGCGAGTGTCTTCCAGCAGAGAGTTCCCCGAAAAGGAGCTGTTTGGGTATGTGCTCGTCTGGCATACAGATGACATGACCCGCCCACCGGGTCTGCGCTCTCATCAGCAGTCTGTGGACTGACGGTAGACTTGCTCTAGAGAGAACTTCAGTGTCTGGTACTTTGTCCTGCCATCTGATGCATAATATTCTGCAAAGACAAGTCATGTGGAAATGATAGAGCTGTCTTGCATGCCTTCGATACACAGTCCACGTTTCACAGGCATACAGGAGGGTAGTGAGTACCGTGGTGCTGTATATCTTCAGTTTTATTGCTGGGCTGATTCCTCAACGTTTTTATACAGTGGAGCGCAGTCTACCGAAAGCAGAACTTGTCTTTGCTATTCTGCAGTTAACTTCTGTATCAATAGTCACTGCTTGGGAGAGGGTGCTGCCAAGATAAGTGAACTGGTCCACCGCCTGTAGTTTCTGCCCTTTGATTGTGATTATGGGTTCTGTGTACAGTGCATGAGGAGCAGGCTGGTACATGACTTTGGTCTTTTTAATGTTGATCGTGAGTCCAAAGTTGTCACAAACCGTGGAAAATTTGTCCATACTGACTTGCATCTCTGGCTCTGAGCCAGCTATAGAGTGCAGTCATCAGCAAAGAGGAAATCTCTCAGAACAGTCTCCTTCACTTTGGTAATAGCTTGAAGTCTCCTCAGGTTGAAGAGCTTCCCATCCACTCTGTACTTGAGGCTGATTCCAGCAACACTGTCCTGGAAGGCATCATTCAGCATGGCAGTAAACATCATGCTGAACAGTGTGGGTGCAAGCACACAGCCCTGATTGACACCATTGGTGACTGGGAATGCCTCAGAGGATTCTCCGCCATCCAGTACTCTGGCCATCATGGAACTGGCGTACCATCTGAATGAATTTGCAGGGCCTTCCAAACTTTGACATGACCTTCCACAGGCCTTGTTGGCAAACAGTGCCAAAGGCTTTCACGAGGTCAATAAAGGTTGTGTAGAGCTCGCGATTCTGCTCCTGACACTTTTTTTGAAGTTGACGCGCAGCAAAAATCATGTCATTAGTCCCACGACCTTTGCGGAAACCACACTGTGACTCTGGAAGCAGGCCCAGATCCAGGTGAGTGTCGAGACGATTTAGCAGGACTCTTGCGAGGGTTTTTCCTGTGATGGAGATCAGTGAGATTCCCCATTGCATACTTGCTGATTGTCCTTCCCCTTGTAGAGGTGCACGATGGAAGCATCTTTAAGTTCTTGAGGAATGGATCCTTACTTCTAAAAGGACTGGAATAACTCAGTGAGCTTCTCGATAAGTGCAGGACCAGCAGCTTTGTAGATCTCTGTGGGTATGACATCTACCCCTGGGGCTTTGCCACTGGATAGCTGGCTGACAGCTTTTGTGACTTAGGCTACTATCGGTGGTTCATCCGTGGCACTTGTTACCGACCTGGGGAATCCTGTCTATTGCCTCATCGCTAATAAATGACGATTGGTTGAGGACGGCTTCAAAGTGTTTAGCCCATCTCTGCAGGATCTGAGCCCTCTCTGTAATGAGAATTGTACCCATCTGTACTCAGGAGGGGGGAATTCCCAAGAGATTGAGGTCCGTAGAGTGTTGAGGGCTTCACAGAACCATTTCAAGTCGTTTCTGTCAGTGTACCCCTGTATTTCATCTGCCTTGGCACTCAGCCAGGCATCCTGCATTTTACGTAGTTTATTCTGGACTGTCCTGCGAGCACTGGTAAAAGCATTTTTCTTGGTAGCTGAAGATGGGTCATTCTGACAGGCCAGATGAAGACAGTGCTTTTCAACAGAGCCTGTATCTCCTCATTATTCTCATCGAACCAATCATGCTGCTTGGGGTAGAGGGCCCGAGCATCTTTAGTGCAGATGAATGGACAGCATCCTTGAAGCGTTCCTCAGTGCTGCCTGCGAGGTGTAGGTCAGCAAGCTTGATTTCTGATCTTCAGCCATTGCTGAAGCTATGCTGGGGTTCTTTAGCTTGGCCGCATTGATTCTTTTCATAACCTTGCTTCCTTGTGGTTGCCTCTTGGGTCTGATGCAGAGCCTTATTTTGGAGACAATGAGTCTGTGATCTGTCCAGTAGTCAGTACCACACATGGCCTTGGTCAGTCTGATATCCTGTTTGTCTTTTTTCCTGACAATGACATAGTTGATAAGATGCTAATGCTTAGAACGGGGGTGCATCCAGGAGGCCTTGTTATGAGTAGGCAGACAGAAGGTTGTATTGGTGATGAGGAGGTCGTGTGCTGCACAGGTCTTCATTAAGAGTAGGCCGTTACTGTTACACTTGCCCACTCCATGCCTCCCGATGACTCTGTGCCAGATTGCAGAGTCAAACCCTACTCTTGCATTGAAATCGCCAAGCAAGATCAGCTTGTCAGTACTGCTCACTGCTGATAGTAGGACGTCTTGTTCTTCGTAGAACTTATCTTTCATCTCGTCCGGATTGTACAAAAACGTGCGCATGTTCCAAGTGCCAATGGTGAGCGGTGTCACCTTGTGTTTTATTTTGTTTGTTTGACCGCGAGATGGAATCCCCGCCAGTCGCGGTAAACTGGCCAGGGTGTAGTGAAGCAGGCAATGCTTCAGGCACCTTTTCTAGCTCCTTCCTCATTCTACGGAGGTGAGCTGTGCGTTCCTGAAGAGGACTGCTCAGTCGCCCAGGTAGACGCCGAGTTTCAGTTCTGCTTTGGTCAGTGGAAAACGACCATTAGACCTGAGCCGCCTGCGTGCAGGTCCGTGACTACAGCTCCCAGTGTATCCACACCTGCTGCTTCGTCGCTCGCCCATCGCCACAGGACTTCAAAAGTTGAACAGGACGATGATGATGATGATGGTGTCGAGACTAGCTCTTGATTTGGATTTAAGTGAGGGAGAGTTGCGCAGCATCAGCCTCACTCTCTCTTCCCAATTCCCATCTAGATCTAGTGGTAAGACAAGAGTCAAGATGGCTGGAGGTGAGACTAGGCGCAGTGGATGACCAGGACGTCTTGTGTATCTTGTCCTGCTCTTCGTGTTCCACGACGCTTGCAGAGACTGCCTTCTTGACCATTGGACCTTCTATTGGTCTCATCTGCTCAATCCGCTGGAATCTATTTTCATATGCTGGGATAGACGTCTCCCTATCTCACCGAGGGTTGAGACCCGTCAGCTACCCTCACCTGGTTTAGCTACGGGGAGCCATAGGTGAGAGCTGAGTGCCAAGTGGGGACAAAGGATGGACAAAGCGCCCTGAAAGGACGCGACAGGTTCCCCCACCAGAGGTACTACCCCTCCCTGACACCCCATACACCCTAAAAAAACACAATATCTTCATTATCTACAAACCTGGAACAACTAGATCACTCGCTAAGCCTACTGTTCTCTAATGTATTCTCTAAAACAGCTCTTTTAGCCTAACTATGTTTCAAACTGACAATCTAGTTGCTTCCTCTACACCTTTTTCAAAGTTTAAATTTCACCCACCAATGTGAGAAAATGAAAACTGGATACTGTATTTTCACTGAGGCCTCTCGCCAGCTGCCCTGTAAATGCCATCCCAATGCACAGTTTGTTTTTGATATTGCTGTAATGGCATTGCACATGAACCTTTACAAATCTATGAACTGAGGTCTCTCTCTCTTTTCGCCTTATTGCTTCTTCCTAAAAGGTATGTTGAGTACTAACCTTGCTCACATACACAACAATATTCATTCCAGATTAAACATAATGTGCCATTGCCTAACATATCTAAATTCATGAAACCTTCGAGCATCCTTCATAGTCCCTAACTTCAGCACAATTTATGGCATAATTTTCAGATTCTACAACACCTACACCTAGATCATTAACAAATATAGTAAAAGGAACGGTCCCAGCAGCAATCCCGACAGGACCAGTATCCAAACAGATCCAAATCCATTTGTAAATACTTTCCAGCCAGTTCTTAATCCAGCTCAAAGTATTACCATGAATACTTGATTTTTTAGAGATACTCCTGAGAGGGTCAAAAGCTTTTTGGATGTCCAATATGACAGTCCCCACAGAGCTTCCTGGAAGATTTTAATGTAACAATTCCTATTACTCTTGTAATTTCAGTCTGCTTGTAGATCAATTTTGAATTAACTCACTTTTATTTACTTTTGTTCATAACCAGTTAAGGTCAGACAAAACCATTTGGATAGGAAATTCCAAAAAAAATTGTATTAAAGAAAAGATATACTTATCAAACTTCTAAACAGTGGCCATTCCAACTTTGTCCAGCTGTACAATCCATCTGAAGTATTGGTCACTTTCACCCTGTTTCAGGTCACTAATGTTTGATCTTGAATTTGTTTGTGGAGATTGACATGTAATCTGTCTTCAAATCTTGGGGAGCAATGAAACTTTTATAAGGACCTGTTTTTATCCCTGTTAGTAAACATCTTGCCTTGTCAGGTCAGGCTATTGCTAGTTTATAGACTAGTTGTGGTTGTTGTTAGGTTAACTTAATCTCAGTCACTCAGAGAAATAGGTAAAAGACTTTACTTTATTTTTACAATCTTTGGAATCTGAGTATGTTTAGAAATTGATAGATTTCTAAATACAAATAGCTGGGATGTGGGGATAATGTGGAGTAAGAGGCAGTGAAATGTACGATCAGCCACGATCATATTGAATGGTGGAGTAGGCTTGGTGAGCTGAATAGCCCCCCTCCTGTTCCTATGTTCCTCTGGCCATAATGTGAAATTTCTTCCCATCTGTGACATTGCCTGCAGAAGTAACACGGCTTTATTTTTGACCAGAACAGATAGAATTTACTTACACTATAAACAATGATACCTCTTCTTTGTCGGTTTTCTCCCCACCTCACAGTGACATTGTGCCTTGGTACGGAGTGCAAGTGGCCATTCTTTGTGTGCTTGCATATAGCACTCCTAACCATGAAGAGGACCAGTACTGAGCCCTTTCCTTATGTCATGTCTGTGCAGGCGGGGCTACTGGATAGAGCTAAGGGGCAACAGACTTGGCTAAATCTTCCCCCTGCCACATTGCCTAATTGCAGTCATATTCCAATTACTGCAGCAGCTAAGATCAGCACAGGCTAAGAATTTAACTAGGGGCTTTCTGCTGTGTATTTCTCAATCACTACCCATTAGCTTAGTGTAGGAGCTTGAATGGTAAAGCCCTCTAGCTACATTGGCCCTCCTGTGTTGTGCATGTTACGATTTGGGATGCTAGATATGGCACAAACGTTGGATGCGAGGGCAGATCTTACATTAGTGCCACATTGATTTCATCTTGGCATATCCTTCAACTTGTCAATTCCTCGTCTTAGGAAGCAGCCTTTCATCCAAACTGACATTTTCAGCCAAGTCCCAAAGTTCACTTCATTGATCTAAAGGAAGCTTTCCACTTCGCTAATCAACTGTCCGCATGGACAAATTTGTTTTTAATGCATGCCTGCAAAAAATACCCTTCACCTTTGTGTCTCTGAATGGTTTACTGATCAATTTCCTTCTCTATCGGAATCACTAACACAAATCAGCGCATTTAGAAGATTTCAGAAAGTTCACTTGGCAGCATGCTCAGTACTCTGTGCTTGTATTCAATCATTACCATCATTTTGCTGGAGATAACATTTTCTGGTTGGTAGTTTCACTCTTGGAAAAGGTAAAAGGTGGAACACAGATTTCCTTTTACTGCTAAGCAGCTAACAGCAAAGTCCTTCTGTAAATCCAACGCCTTTACTTATAATCTGGGTTGAAGAGGCGCTTTGTTAAATTATAGCCACAAACACCTGAAGGTTAACTTCATGGCTCGTGCCACATTAAGAAGTCTCACAACACCAGATTAAAGCCCAACAGGTTTATTTGGTTGTAAACGCCACTAGCTTTCGGAACGCTGTTCCTTCGTCAGGTGAATGGAGAATTCTGATCGCAAACGGGGCATATAAAGGCACACCCAGTCTACAGAATAAAAACTTGATGTCTGTGTCGATATGCGCGATCTTCTTGGAGATCCTCTCCACTTGGAGCCGACAGTTAGCGGTGTCGATGGTAGTCATGATGTGGAGATGCCGGTGTTGGACTGGGGTAAACACAGTAAGAAGTCTCACACCACCAGGTTAAAGTCCAACAGGTTTATTTGGTTGTAAACGCCACTAGCTTTCGGAACGCTGTTCCTTCGTCAGGTGAATGGAAACTTATGATTGCAAACAGGGCATATAAAGGCACACCCAGTTTACAGAATAAAAACTTTGACACCGCAAACTGTCGGTTCCAAGTGGAAACGATCTCCAAGAAGATCGCGCATATCAACACAGACATCAAGTTTTTATTCTGTAGACTGGGTGTGCCTTTATATGCCCTGTTTGCGATCAGAACTCTCCATTCACCTGACGAAGGAACAGTGTTCCGAAAGCCAGTGACATTTACTACCAAATAAACCTGTTGGACTTTAACCTGATGTTGTGAGACTTCTTACTGTGTTTACCCCAGTCCAACGCCGGCATCTCCACATCATTGTGCCACATTAGCAGAATATAGTGAGGGGTGTTGGCAGGTATCATTGGTCTCAGTCACTCAGAGAGATAGGCAAAAGACTTTACTTTGGCTTTACAATCCTTATCATCAAAAATCAAATTGTTTTTTTCTATGCTGTGGACAATGGCTGGTCCTCAGGCTCCTCTGTTAACAGTCAAGAACATCTAATTTCACTCACCCTCCTCTTCACATCAGTGAGCTCATACAGCCATAGAGGTTTATAGCATGGAAATAGGCCCTTCAGTCTAACTTGTCAATGCCTCGCCTTTTCCTTAACCCCTAAGCTGGTCCCAATTGCCTGCGTTTGGGCCATATCCACCTATACCTATCTTACCCACGTAACTGTCTAAACGCTTTTTAGAAGACAAAATTGTGCCAGCCTCTACTATTACCTCTAGCAGCTTGTTTCAGACACTCACCCCACTGTGTGAAACAGTTGCCCCTCTGGACCATTTCGTATCGCTCCCATCTCGCTTTAAACCTATGCCCTTGAGTTTTAGACTCTCCTACATTTGGGAAAATATATTGACTACCTAGCTGATCTATGCCTCTCATTATTTTATAGACTTCAATAAGATCACCTCTAAGCCTCCTATGCTCCAGAGAAGAATGTCCCACTCTATCCAGCTTCTTCTTATAACTCAAACCATCAAGTCCTTCAGCATGCCAGTAAATCTTTTCTGCACTCTTTCTAGTTTAATTTATTTCCCCAAGTTCCCTAACGTCCATGCTTTTCCCAAACAGTGAATAATGATGAGAAATATTCATTTAGGATCTCACCCATCTCTTGTGGATCCGTACATAGATGATCTTGTTGATCCTTAAGAGGTCCTATTCTCTCCTTAGTTACTCTTTTGCCCTTTATGTATTTGTAGAAGCTCTTTGGAATCTCCTTTGTCTTATTTGCCAAGACAATCTTATGTCCCCTTTTTGCCCTCCTGATTTCTCTCTTAACTCTACTCCTGCACCCTCTTCAAGGGATCCATTTGATCCCAGCCGCATATGCATGTCATGTGCCTCCTCCTTCTTGACCAGGGCCTCACTATCTGAGTCATCCGGGGTTCCCTACTTCTGCCAGCCTTGCCCTTTGCTCTAAGAGGAATGTGTTTACCCTGCACCCTGGATAACACACTTTTAAAAGCCTCCCACTTACCAGACATCCTTTTGCCTTCTGACAGACTCCCCCAGTTAACTGTTGAAAGTTCCTGTCTGATACCATCAAAATTGGCCTTGTCCCAATTTAGAATTTTAACTTTTGGGCCAGACCAACCATTCTCCATCACTATCTTAAAACTAATGGAATTATGGTCACTGGTCCCAAAGCGATCCCTCACTAACATTTCTGTCATCTGCCCTTCCTAATTTCCCAAAAGCTCCTTTAAACATCAACCAACCCAATTCAGCTCCTTCCAGAATTACCAACCTTTTGGAGTTAGCCTAGAATCTCCAGGAATTGATGATCAATCTCCAGGACACTGCTGCGTGCAACCCCAGACATAAATATATTGAAAATGGGGGAAAAAGGATGTTTGACACCTGAGGGTAATGAGTCTTGTTGCTTTCTAATTGGTGTCACAAGGATGGATGTGTTGGTTCACAAATGGCTGGAGTGTGGGAGCAGGTCGTGGAGTGAAACCTTCAGGAATACATTCAATCGCTGTTGGCAACTTTACCCTTTCTCTTGACGATTCCCCACTGCTATTCATCGGTTGCCTTCTGATTTTCCATTGTCAGGGCTCACGGCATTCAATCCTATCCCAGTCCAATGGCTGACACATTGGATTTGGATCCCACCATGACTGGACAATCAAGATCTTGTTTCTTTTAGTTCTTTACAAACACAGCAGGCCTGAAATTGCACTATGGTTTTGTTACAGGAGATAGTTAGGGAAATAGCAGAAACTCATGTGACCCCAGTACTCAGACTCCTGTAAGTAAAGCTGACAGCTACATATGAAAGCTTCCTTTAATTCTTCTGTTTCCATCAATGAATCAAAATTCATCTCTTGACCTCACCCAAAGAAGCACATATCAGTAAGTCATTGGATGTTGCTTCGAGAGTTGCCTAGTGCTTCACGTCGTTAGTGTACGCTTAAACTGGACCAACTGATGGGCAACACGACAGTTCAGTGACTATCACTGTTTGCTGTGTAGATACATGGACCTGGATCGGATCTCCGACTTGGGTCGGTGTCTGTGGGGGTTTGCACATTCTCCCCATGCTTGCGTGGGTTTTCTCCGGGTGTTCCGGTTTCCTCCCACACCCCAAAAACGTGCTTTTAGGCTGATTGGTGTTAACAAATTGTCCCTAAATTAGACCTCCCTTAATCTGGCACACATATAACTCTCTAAATTTGCACACCATTATTGTGGAGTCCAAGAGGCGTAGACAAAAGTCATAGATAGAAGAAGGATTGGAATGAGCCACTCACTGAATGTTAAAATGGCGGCGCGGGCTTGTTGGGCCGAAGGGCCTGTTTCCTGTGCTGTGTTGTTCTTTGTTTGTTCTTTGTTCAGTGTTGTTGAAACTACGTTCCACCAGGCAAGTGGAGGGTATTCTGTCACACTGTGACTTGTACCTTATAAATGGCGGAGAGTCCTTGGAGAATCAGGAGGTGAGTTACTCGCTGCAGGATTCTTACCCTCTGATGGTATTTCTATGGCTAGTCCAGTTCAGTTTCTGGTCAATGGTCTCACACACACACACACACACACACACACACACCCTCCCCACACCCTCCCCACACCCTCCCCACCAGCATGTTAATAGTGAGGGATTTGGCAATGGCATTCCCTCCCCGACTCCCCAGCCACTGCCAGGATGTTAATAGTGAAGGATTCAGCAATGGCAATGCCATAGCCATTGAATACCAAGGGTTAGATTCTTTCTTGTTGAAGATGGTCATTGTCTGGCACTTATGTGGTTATTTGCCACAAGTTTTCTCTGAATGTTGTCCAGCTCTTGCTGCATTTGGACACAAGCTGCTTTGTGATATTATGAGTCATGAATGCTACTGAATATTGTGCAATCATCAGCAAAAAGGGAAGCTGCTTAAGATGGTTGGGCCCAATCCTGAGGGACTCCTGCAGTGATGTCCTGGAGCTGAGATGATTTACTGGTTTCCTCCACTGCCCCCAACCCCCAACAACACATCTTCCTGTGTGTTTTCCATGTCTCCAACCCATTGACTTCAAATTTAATTGGATTTTTGATGCCACGCTCAGTCAGATGCTGACTTGATGTCAAGGGCAGTCTCTCTCACCTTGCCTCTGGAGTTCAGCTCTTTTGTCCATGTTTGAACCAAGGCTGTAATGAGGTCAGGATCTGAGTGACCCTTGGCGGAAACCAAACTGAGCTTCAGTGAGCAGGTTATTGCTGACTAAGTGCTACTTGATAGTACTGTTGATGACCCCTTCCATCACTTTGCTGATAAGTGAGAATAGACTGATGGGGTGATAATTGACTGGGTTCAATTCGTCCTGTTTCTTGTGAACAATGTAAAAAGTCTGACAACACCAGGTTTTAGTCCAACCGATTTATTTGATAGTAAATGCCCAAGCTTTCGGGTTAGTCCCTTCACAACCTGAAAGCTTGTGCGTTTACTATCAAATAAATCGGTTGGACTAAAACCTGGTGTTGTCAGACTTTTTACTGTGTTTACCCCAGTCCAACGCCGGCACATCCACATCTTGTGAACAAGACATACCTGGGCAATTTTCCACATTGCCAGATAATTGTCAGTGTTGTAGCTGCACTGGAACAACTTGCTAAGGGTATGGCAAGTTCTGGAGCACAATCCTCAGTACGGTTGTTGGAATATTGTCAGGGCCCATAGCCTTTGCAGTCTGCAGTGTCTTCAGCTGTTTCACATGGAGTGAATCAAATTGGCTGAAGACTGACATCTAGGATGCGGGGGACCTCCAGAGAAGAGAGAGGTATCATCCAGTCGGCACGTCTGGCTGAAGATTGTTGTGAATGCTCAGCCTTATCTTTTGCACTGATGTGCTGGGCTTCACCAGCTTGGCATCTAATTTTTTAAGTGTTCCTAGTGCTGCTCTTGGCATGCTCTCCTGCGCTTCTCATTGAACCAGGGTAGAGTGGGGGGTATGCCAGACCATGAGGTTACAGATTGTGGTTGAGTACAATTCTGCTGCTGCTGATGGCCCACAGTGCCTCATGGGTGGCCAGTTTTGAGTTGCTAAATTTGTTTGCAATCTATTCCATATAGCACGGTGGTAATGTTACACAAGATGGTATAAACCATGTGAAGATAGGTCTTGGTCTCCACAAAGACTGTGTGGTGATCTCTCTTATCAGTACCATCATGGACAGATACACTTAGGACACGTAGAGTGGGTAGGGGCTGATCTGTAATGAAGCATACTGTTCCCAAGCTCTTTGGAAGCCCCAAATTGTAGGCGCTCTGATTCATGTCACCCACAGCCAAACGGGTGGAATTACATTACCAACTCGCCCAGAAGTGAAAAGTCAATCAGTATTCCCATTCAAGCACGGGACGGGACTTACCTGATCTGTTACAGCTCTTGTATTACGCAAGAGCTACGGAGACATTCACATTCAGAACTACACTGCCCACACTGCATGTGGCCAAGTGTCTGTGCAGTGAGGAGCACAGTGTGTAATTGGGGGAGAGTGTGTGTGTGAGGGGTGGGGAAGTGGGGAGTAGAGAGTGTGTGAGGGGTGGGGAGAATGTGTGTGGGGAAGTGGGGAGTAGAGAGTGTGTGAGGGGTGGGGAGAATGTGTGAGGGGTGGGGAGAGTGTGTGTGTGGGAGGTGGGGAGAGTGTATGTTTGTCAGTTTAGCTCATTTGGCTAGATGGCTGGTTCGTGATTCCGAATGACGGGTGTTCAATTCCCATACCAACTGTGATTATTCAACCTTGCCCCTAGTCTGAAGTGATCCTCAGGTTAAGTCACCACGAGTCAAAGGGGAAAGCAGTCCCTGGTCATTGGGACAATGGCTACTTTATCCTTAGTTCACAAGTAGAGAAAAGAGCTACAATGCGCAGGGAGAGCTTACTGTCCCCAGCCCAATCTGATGGCCACACCCACAGATCACTAGCCACACCCTCCATGCTGATGGCCCTGCCTCCCTCCTCCTCTGGTGTAAAGGTTACATTGAGAGGACTGTGGGACTCTGCAGCAACATGCAGAGAGTAACAGGAGAGATCAGGAGTCTGTCCGAGGGGGATGTGCCTGCAGCCTGGGCTCTGGAAGTAGCTGGATACCCCCCGGAGGAAGCAGCCAGCCTGGCAAAGCTGCAGTACAGGCAGAGAGAAGCTGCTGAGCTGTTTCTGGGTAAGGCACAACACAGCTAGCTGCACTCAGGCACTTGTTGTTGGCAAAGTGATTCTCTCAGCAATCTCTCTCGATCTTTCCGCAGCCTGTGCATAGGTCAGACATTCGGCTGTATCTGTAGCTGATTATTCTTGGAACAGGTCGCGAGTCTGTCACCAGGAACTTATAGCTTGAGGCACATTACACCACATCAAGCACAGCCACTCAACACTCTCTCTCTCTCTGACACACACACACACACAAACTAAGGCTCAATTTAGCATGGCCAATCTATCTAACCTGCACATTTCTGGACTGGAGCACCCGGAGGAAACTCATGCAGACACGGGGAGAATGTACAAACTCCACACAGTCACCCAAGGCTGGAATTGAACCTGGGTGCCTGCGCTGAGGTAGCAGTTGTAACCACTGTGCTACATCTGTACAGTAAGAAGTCTCACAGCACCAAGTTACAGTCCAACAGGTTTATGTGGAATCATGAGCTTTCAGAGCGCTGCTCCTTCCTCAGATGAATGAGACTTCTTACTGTGCTCACCCCAGTCGAACGCCATCATGACTATTTGTACTGCGTACCACTGTCTACTGCCTGTCAACAACAAACTTGCTTCTCATGTTCATTCTGAAACATAAAATCTGATGTTCTTAATCTTGAACTTTTTTTCATTTATAAAGCATGCTTTCACTATAGTTGCTTTTCATGTACATAAGAACATAAGAACATAAGAAATAGGAGCAGGAGTAGGCCATCCAGCCCTTCGAGCCTGCCCCGCCATTCAATAAGATCATGGCTGATCTGTCGTGGCTCAGTTCCACATTCCCGCCCTCTCCCCATAACCCTTAATCCCCTCGCTTATCAAAAACCCATCAACCTGCGTCTTAAAAATATTTAGCGAGGTAGCCTCCACCACTTCAACGGGCAGAGAATTCCAGAGATTCACCACCATTTGAGTGAAGAAGTTCCTCCTCAACTCCGTTCTAAACCGTCCCCCCTTTATCTTGAGGCTGTGCCCCCTAGTCCTACTGTCCTTTCTGAGCGGGAAGAGTCTCTCCACCTCTATCCTATCCATCCCATTCATCATCTTATACGTCTCAATGAGATCTCGCAGCACCTCTATGTTTGGGAGCCGGGAACACTGAGTGAGTGGATGGAGGTGGGAAAGATAATCAGAGACACATTAGTCACAGCATGATGTGCAATTAACAGTTTATTCTGTTGTTAACGTAATGATTACCAAACCCTGACTAATGCTGACATTCACCCATGCCCTCTAGTGAACTACAACTTTCTAACTTTGTGCTGTCTACTGCTTCTTCTCGGTGCTACCCCAGGATGCACATCGGAGGTGTAGGTGTCCAGCTGTGATGCATACCCCATTGCCTGTGATGCTGTTGACGGAAGTCCCCTGGGTGGCCGGAACCTGGAAGGCACTGATTGACTTGTGGATGGTGCTGCTTTGATGACACCCGGTTCATCTCGCTGACCCTGATACCCTGGTGTGAAGAAGGGGGGGAAATCAGAAGGTCTCTGGGTGTCCAGGATCTTCTGGGTGGAAGACCCTGTCTCAAGCCCTTCCTCCTCCCTTGGGGTGCCCAGAGGCCTCGGGGGTGTTGGGGGGGGGGGGGGGGGGATGTGGGGAGGGGCCAACAATGAGGCCATGACGTGTGGGGAAGGGTTTGTGGGAGACCGGCGATGAAGCCAGTGATGTGTGTGGGTGGGTGAGGTGGGGTCGGGGGGACAGTAATGATGCCAGCGATGTGTGTGGGGAGGGGGTTATGGGGGCCAGCGATGAGGCTAGCAATGTCTCTGTGGGGGAGTTGGGTGGCAGACATTTGAATGCCGGGACCTCGTGTCAGTGATCTCCCAGCGATGTGCGCATGCACGGGTTCTTGCTCATCCTTCCGATTTTAGGCTGTTTGGCGTGAATAGGCCCCGCTCCCCTAGGTTTTTAATGAAATTCACAACTGGGATCTCTGCAGTGCACAGAGTGCAGAGATTCAGGTGAGAAGCTGAACTGAGAAAACAGTTGGGAGTTAGAATAGTTTTCCAGCGAATTCAGCACCTCTGGGAGAATTGCAGCCATAGAATCAGAGGGCTGTTCAAGCCATCATGTCCAGTGATATCACCCCGATGCCAGCTTAATAATCAGTGTGGCCTCAATATCCAGTGTGAGTGCTCGCTGATCATATGCTGATGCACTTATATTGCTGCCTGCCCTTCCCCTGCGCATTCCACATCATTCCACCAATGAGGTTAGTTCAAAATCCAAAAACATAATCTTGCCAGCGTGAATCATGTTTTATCAAATGCTCCGCAATTTGAGTGTGGGCCACCACCATTCTCCTGGACGGAGAGAATGCGCTTAGGATTTCGCTCTCTTTCCTATCACTCAGCCAGTTTTTGTTTCCATGATGTCACTGTCCCAATTATTCTATGGACCTCAACATCACAGACAACCTGTTACGTGGCCTTTTGAAAATCCATGTACATCGATCACATTACCCTCATCAACACTATTACCTTATTGAAAAACTCAAATTAAATGAACGTGATTTTCCCTTAACAAATCTGTTCTGGCTTTCATTAATTAGTCTACATTTGTCCAAGTGATTGGTAATTTTGCCTTGGTTGTCAGTTCTAAAGGTTTTCCCATCACAGGGATCGAACTGATTGGCCTCATTACTGGCCCCTACAACCCTCCCGAACACATTGCTGGGCTCATCACTGGCCCTTACAACCCCCCCACACGCATTGCTGCCCCCCCCCACCCCCCCTCCTCCTTAGCCACACACATCACTAGCCTCATTGCTGGCCCCCACAGAGACATCGCTGGCCTCATCACTGGGTTTATCCGTATACACCTTTTTTGAACAAGGTTGTTGAATCTGCAGTTATCTAGTCCTCTGGCTCCATCCTGTGTCTAAGAAGAATTGAAGGATTATGTCCAGTGCTTGCGCAATCACCACTCTTACTCCCCTCAGTATCTTCAGAACTATCTGATCCATTCCTGGTGATTAATCAAATTTAATTACACATAGCCTTTCTACACCTCCTCTTTATCAATTCTAACCCACTCACTATCTCAGCCATCTCCTCCTCCAGTATGTATTTGATGGCATCTTTTTCCTTGGTGAAGACAGATGCAAAGTACTTAGTACCTCAGGCATATCCTCTGTATACTTTGATTTGATTTATTAGTGTCACATGTATTAGTATACAGTGAAAAGTATTGTTTCTTGTATGCTATATAGACAAAGCATGCTGTACAAAGGGAAGGAAAGGACAGGGTGCAGTGTAGTGTTACAGTCATAGCTAGGATGTAGAAATAGCAATACGAGGTAGCACACCATTCATATAAAAAGAAGGAAGAGAGTGCGGAGTGCAGTGTTACAGTCATAGCTCAGGTGTAGAGAAAGATCAACCTATTGTGAGGTAGATCCATTCTAAAGTCTGATGGCAACAGAGAAGAAGCTGTTCCTGAGTCAGCTGGTCTGGGACCTCAGACTTTTGTATCTTTTTCCTGACGGATGAAGGTGGAAGAGAGAACGTCCAGGGTGAGTGGGGTCCTTAATTATGCTGACTGCTTTTCTGAGGCAGCTGCAATGGTGACCTTATATATAGATCCATACGTAAATCCTCTTCTTTTTGTCCCTAATCAGCCCTTCCCCTTTTTCCACTCTTTTACTATTTATATGTCAATAGAAGACTTTTAGATTCCCATTTATGTTGGCTTATAGTCTCTTCCCACATTTTTTGATTTGACTTGATTTATTAGTGTCACATGTATTATTATCTACTGATAAGTATTATTTCTTGAATGCTATGCAGGAAAACAAAGCAAAACATCTTGGTTGGAGCTTTGTCCATTCATTGGGCATCTGGGTCTTTGTGCCCTCCTCCTGACCAATGCTACCCTCCCTCCAAGCGACCAGTTGGCACCAAAGGAGAAACCAAGAGATACTGTCTGGGGTCTTTCAGACAGGACAGTTGCATGGGTGCAGTTGGATTTTGCCCAATCTGTATCATGGTGAAGGCAAATGGCTGAAAAATGGGAATTAGATAATTAACTTAAAGGAGAAAAAGAAAATCAGGGCCACGGACCTGATCACGGACCACGGGTTTGATCATGCCCACCACGGACGGGTGGGCATGATGGGCCAAATGGCCTCCAGCTGCACTGTAGCCATTCTGTGATTCTATGGGGAGTAGCACAGACAAGCAAAAATCACAAGGTTGATCCCCGGTGCGCCTGAGTAAGCTGGTGTTTGTTGGAGTAACACAGAGTCCTCAGTACCACTGAGCGAGGGAGGGGTTTGATAATGATACAACAATCCCGGTTGTAATGTACTAGACCCTGCAACCGCCTGTAGTCTATGTGTGGAATTTAATGGATGCTATCACAATGGCTTAATGTCCCTAGTTTTTTGTTGGGCTCAAAGTTGCTTCTTGGAAAGTCTAAATAAATTTAAACTACATGAATTTGGGGCGGCGTGGTGGCACATTGGTTAGCACTGCTGCCTCATAGCATCAGACATCTGGGTTTGATTCCAGCCTTGGGTGACTGTATGGAATTTGCACGTTCTTCCCTTCTGAGCCAGAAGCTCTGGGTTCTAGTTCTACCCCAGGACCTGATGGCCAAGGAAAGTTCATCCATAATGTGGTCTAACAGGTTGAGCGTCAACCTGCAAATCCTTCTAAACATGCAAGTCACTGGAGACAAGCGTGGCGAGGCTCCTGCTCAACCACACTTAGTGCATCGTGGAGCCCCTCAAGCTATAAGCCCCTGGTGACAGACTAGCGATCTGTTTCAGGAATTACTAGCCATGGAAAGTCTGCTTTAGTGCACCATTACATGCGGGAAGAGAATTGGAATGGAATTGACTCAATTATGGGGACATTAGCACTGCTGCCTCACAATGCCAGGGTCCCGGGTTCAATTCCAGCCTCAGGTCATTGACTGTGTGGAGTTTACACATTCTCCCCATGTCTGTGTTCAGGTGCTCTGGTTTCCTCCCACAGTCCAAAAATGTGCAGGTAGGCTTATTGGCCATGCTAAATTGCCCCTTAGTGTTAGGGGGATTGGCAGGGTAAATATGTGGGGAATAGGGCCTGGGTGGGATTGTGGTTGGTGCAGACTTGATGGGTTGAATGGCCTCCTGCACTGTAGGGATTCTTCGTAGTCAAGTGAAGCTGATGACAATTATTCTGGTCTCTTTTAAGGGCAATTCATCAATGACAAGCTGATAGGATTTGTTTGTGGAACTCGCTCGCTCACTGATCACCTTACGGAGAGGTCCATGGAAGTGCATGAATCTGCAGGAACGACCATCTGCATTCACTCGGTTTGCGTGGAAGCAGCTTGGCGGCACCAGGGGGTTGCCCTGGGTCTGCTGCGGCACTACACGGCATCTGTGGCACAGACCCATCCCATTCCGAGGCGCATCTGCCTCATCAGCCACCAGTACCTCCTGCCCCTGTACACCAAGGCTGGTTTCAAGGTGATTGGCCCCTCCTCTGTGAGCCATGGGCATGAGGCCTGGTATGAGTGTGCCATTGACCTCAGCAAATGATATTATCTGTGGCCAAGAAACTGCAGAAAAATGCCAGGCTGGTGATTCAGTACTGCCCATTTCCCTGAGTCCTGAGCCAGATGGCAAGGCAGTGTTCATGGCAGCTACTCTCAGTTTGTACTTCCCAAAGAATTTACTTGCTTATTTCTTCACCGTCCAGTTGCAATAGGTGTAACTTCCCCTCTGAGCCACTCAGCATCCTGACTTGGAAATATATCGCCGTTCCTTCACTGTCTTTGAGTTAAAATCCTGGAAGTCCATCCCCACCAACATTGTGGGTATACTTACACCACATGGATTGCAGCTGTTCAAGAAGGCAGCTCACCACCACCTTCTCAAGGGTAATTAGGAATGGGCAATAAATGCTGGACCAGCCAGTGACACCCACAAATAAAAGGTTGGTTACCCTGTGGGCAGATGCCAAGAGCTGTTACCATTGCCTAACATGGCTCATGGGCAGCCTATACCCTCCTGCAATGGTGTGGTGGCACTCGACCATAAAACGCAACGGGGCTGTGTTGTGCGATCGATGTTGAGCTCTCAGCTAGCTGGGGGCTGCGGGGGGTGCAAACTACAGTCAAATAGTCCAGCAACATTCCAGTTCCTTGCTGATCAATAATGAAAGGCCATTCAGCAGCTTTTATGGAACTTCCCTTCAAGGGATAGTGGGGTTTGGTTTTTGAATGAGTACCTGAATTATCACTGAGTTGTTCTGGCACATGAGTATTATGACTTTGTGCAGGGAAATGGCACTTTGTTTCTATTCAAATAATCATCTAATGCCCTCTTGAATGCCTCAATTGAACCTGCTTCCACCACACTTCCAGGCAATATATTCCAGATCCAAATCACCTGTGTGGGAAAAGGCATTTTCACATCACATTTGTTATATTGGATCTTAATGCCCCTTTGCCTCTAAAGCCAATAAGGGAAAAGAAATCAGTCCTTTAACTTCTATGGAAAAGATGCAAGTTTCTGGATATATTGGGAAGATATGTCAAATGTGATGCAAACTACAGTCAAATAGTCCAGCAACATTCCAGTTCCTTGCTGATCAATGATGAAAGGTCATTCAGCAGCTTTTATGGAACTTCCCTTCAAGAGATAGTGGGGTTTGGTTTTTGAATAGACCTGCTGAATTATCACTAAGTTGTTCTGGCACACAGGAGGCCATTTGACCCATTGTGTCTGAACTGGCTCCCCAAATGAGTATTATGACTTTGTGCAGGGGAATGGCACTTTGTCTCTATTCTAATAATCATTTAATGCCCTTTTGAATGCCTCAATTGAACCTGCTTCCACCGCACTTCCAGGCAGTATATTCCAGATCCAAATCACGCATGTGAAAATGCTTTTTCCCACATTATATTTGCTTCTTTTGCAAATCACTTTTAATCTGTGCCTCTTGTTCTCAATCCTTTCACAAGTGGGAACACTTTCTCTCTATTCAGCTCAATTTTGATGTCTATCAAATCGTCTTTTAACCTTCTTCTCCTCTCGCAGGAGAACACTCCCAACCTCTCCAATCCTCACATCTTGGAACCATTCCCATAAACATCTTCTGCACTCTCTCCAATGTGTTCACATCCTTGCTAGATGGTGCCCAGAAATGTACACAATAATTAAACTTACACACTTGATATTGGAATAGGATCCAGTGTTTACCCAACTGTCCTCATTCGCCAGCTGTGTGTGAAATAGTAAAGATTTTCCACATTGCTTTCATTCAGGAGGCAAAGTTTGTCTGATATCATCCATTAGAAACATTATTGATATAAGCTCATTCGCAGTATCCAGAGAGGTGCAGAGATTTATGGGGGGTGGGCATTCCAGAACTTTGGGCCCAGGTAGCCAGAGGCAAGACTTATAATTTTGCAGCAGTTAAAATCAGGGATGTGTTATGCACCACAATGAGAGGAACACAAAGACTTCAGAGCGTTGTAGGGGTGGAAGAAGCTTTAAAGATGAGGAGTGGTAAGGGAGCACTTTGTCTCTCCTTTACAGGCTTCTTAAAACTTACCTCTGAACAAACCTTTCACTATCTGTTTTAATATCTCCTTATGTGGCTCAATGTTAAATATTTCTTCAATAACACCCAGTGCAGTGTCTTGGGAGATCTTCCTATGTTAAAGCTGTTATTGAATAACCTGAAACTGCATAATTACACACTAAGTAACCCTTATCCTCCTGAATGAACAGGTATTGTCCATCACCATTGATTAACTCTTAGCCTGAATAAATAACAACTCTGTTCAGTTGCACTGTAAGCAACCCTCAGGGACCTAAGTAACTGTACAGTTAGTAATCCTTCCCTTGTTGAATAAACTATACAATTAGTAATCCTTACCCTGCTAAATAAACTGTACAGTTAGTAATCCTTATCCTGCTGAATAAACTGTTAGCAATCCATACCCTGGTGAATAAATTACTGTACATTTAGTGAGTAATCCATACCCTGCTGAATGAACAGTAATTGTATACACATACACAGTGAGAAATCCATAGAACCCTGGAAAAGTTCTGATCAGAAAGAGGCCAATCAGCCCATCATGTCTGCACCGTCCACAAAGAGAAAAAAGAAACTAGCTGCTCATTTTAACCCAATGTTTCAGCACTTGGTCCCTCTGGGTGAAAATTTTTTTTTCCCCTCCTGTCTCCTCTAATCTTCCACCAATCACCTTAAATCCATGCCCCCTGGAGTTGACCCTTCAGCTTGGGGAAACAAATCTTTCCTGTCTACCCTGTCTAGGTCTCTCATAATTCTGTATACCTCGATTAGATCTTCCCTTAGCCTCCTCTATTCTAAGGAAAACAACCCTAGCCTATCCAACCTCTCCTCGTAGCTGCAGTTTTTAAGCCCTAGCAACATTCTGGTAAATCTCTGCATTGTATGCAGAGCAATTATCTCCTTTCTGTAATGCGGTGACCAGAACTGTGTGCAGAACTCGATCTGTGGCCTAACCAGCATTTTACACAGTTCCAACATCACATTCCTGCTTTTGTATCCAATATCTTACCCAATAAAAGGGAGCATTCCATTTGCTTTTTCGACCACCTATCCTGCCACCTTCAAGGACCTGTGGGTATGCACTGCTCTCTCTCTCCTTCTACCCCTCTCAACGTCTTCTCGTTTATTGAATATTCGCTAGCTTTATTTTGCTCTCCCCAGATGCACTGCCTCTCACTTTTCCACATTGAATTCCACTTGCCACTTCTCTGCCCACTCAACCAAACCTTCGATATCATTCTGGAGTCGACAGCTATCCTCTTCACAGTCAACTACGTGGCCAATTTTTGTGTCATCTGCGAAATTTCTCAATCGTACTGCCCATATTTAAATCATTAATATATTTGTGAGGGAGTCCAAATGTAGAGACCATATTTAATAGATTGTCACTCATCTATCATATAAAGAATTCACAAGAAACTTCTTTATCAAATAGATTAGGATGTGGAACTTGCCACTGCATTTCCTCACACATTTAAAGGGGAAATGAGAGAAGCACGAGGGAGAAAGAAAAACAATGATTTGCTGATGGGACGGATGAAAGAAACTGGGAGGAGGCTCACGTAGAGCATGAACATTGCTAGAGAGCAGCTGGGCGATACAGCCTGTTTTGGTGGGTGCTGTAAAATGCTATGTGCTATCACATGTGATAACTCGATAACAGGAATCTACACAGCACACATTTAGCCAGAATTGAAACAGTGTATTTACAGAGAAAAAAAACAATTACAGATTAAAGAGTTAACATTTTTGTTGTTGCTAAAGGAGGGTTTATAGCAAAGCTGTAAAGGTGCTGCAGAGCAGTTCAAAGACAGACAGCGACAGAATGCACTCCTCCAAATGGGCATTTTCACGACAGAAGGTTCCATGTTACGGTGTGACCCTGTTGATGAGGGCAGTGTGTCTTGGAGCTAATTTGCAGCATTAAATTTGTACAGTACAAAAATATAACCATTTGTTCAATTGAAGGGGACCTGTGTGCCAGTCTCTGCAACTTTTGCCCGCTTTTTTCAAATGTAGTGCATGATTAAGCTGCACAGAGACGGTGCAGAGAATACTGGACAAAAACCCAAAGGTAGAGGAGGGCTTACAGATGGGCAGATTCCCCTCTACCTGTCCTTTACTGTCGAGTCACTTCTTACACATTCGCGCTCGCTCTCTACACATATACATACACACATTTGCATATATGTATACAATATATATGTACATACACTCACATATACAGTGCATAGTTTATTTATTTATCAATTAAATTCTGAGTTTGTGTTCCTGGCAAATGAGAATTATGAGTGATATTTTCTGAAGACCAAATGATACATGTCACCTTAGAACTGGTGCAATAAGTTCTTTGAGAGACCATGCGCCAGAATTCCCCAACCTTACCCGCGGCTGGGATTCTCTGGTCCCGCTGCAGTGAATGAAGAATTCTGGCCCATATCTCAATAGTGAATTACTAGGCATTAAACTAGACACTATAAATGTATACATTATTATATATAAAATATACAGGCAATGCAGTTTAAAGAGCTATAGCACAATTACCAAAAATAACATTCAGGCATACACGTGGAGTGACCCTGAAGTCACTCTGAGTGGGTATGAACATGTAGTGTGTGGGGTTAGGAGCTGTACCCTGTAATGTCCAGAGTGGTATGTCATGTTAAATGTGGCAACCTCCCTGTATGTGGTAAACGAGGCTTCCTGGTCGAACAGCCCATCGATATTTGCTACCTGGGCTGATGCAGGGAGTAATGGCCAGCCCAGATGAGGGTTCAGAGGGGCTCTTGCTGCTGGAGGATCTGGGACTGAAGAAGGATTCAGTGTGTGTGAGAAAGTGAGGGGGGGGGGGGAGCAGGGGAGCGGGCAAGGTCATGGGGAGATGCCGAGGAGAAAAAGGAGAGAGGAAAGAAATTGGGATGTCCAAACTGGACTGCCTGACACTACTGATTCCCCAACATCAGGACAGAATTGCACATTGAGTCAATCCCACTTCTTCCCACTGAATGGCCAATGAAGTAAGGGAGTGAGCTGACCAGCAATATATTGCTTCTTTTACTGTGACTGGGAATGATCACCCTTGAAGTGAGACAATATATTGGTATATCACTGAAATGAGGCACGATGCTGAAGCTTTTCATCCTGCACTCATCAGGACAAATACAATATCAAATTTCAAACAATCAGAACAACGGATACTACAGCAGAAAAGGGCGCTGATTGGCTGGAAAGTTGACTTGCATTAGTTGAAGCATTGCTATGGCAAAAACAGTGAGTAATTACAGGCTTCTCTTGTCCCCTGGTAAAATCTGGGCACCCTTTTCTCCTATGGTATTAATTGTAATTTTTGATATTTAGAATTCTTGTGTTTGTCTGGATGAGTGGAGGATGAAAAGGTTTGACAACATGCCTCTTCAGCAATAATCAAGTTCTGCAGCACTGAATGAATATTTGAATTAATCTGCTCTCGCCAAAATTAATTAAGCACCAACTCTAAACAAGAGACTCATTGCACTTTTTTTTGAACAAAACTTAGGTTAATGTCCGAATACAGTTCCCATTGTGAAATGGAGCAAATTGCTCTGGCCCATTCTAGATCTAGCAGAGGAGGTGGCCACTCAGCCCCTTGAGCTTGCTTTGCCATTCAACTGGATCACCAAGCTTCTATATCTCAATTCAATTTATCCGTCTTTGGTTCACATTGATGCTAGACTTGCCTGATAACCTATTGACCTCAGTCTCAAAAGCTCTAATCAAGTCTCAGAATCCAGAATTTTCAGGAGGGAGATTCCCAGGTTTCCTCCATCTTTTGTGCAAAGATCTTCTCCCTGACATCACCCTTGAATTTTGAGTTTAGGTCCCCCGCTGTTCTGGGTCCCCTGCGCTATAGGACATTGCTTCTCTCTGGTTATCCTATAAAATCACTTTAAACATCTCTTTCCAAATCTTTCTACATCACCCTCAACCAGCTAAGCCCAAGGGAATTGCTACAACACAGGAACACTTGTATATCAAACAGCGAAAGCAGCATGTGATAGATAGAGTGAAGCAATCTCACAATCAATAGATCAGATCCGAAGTCTACAGTCCTGCTACATCCAGTCATGATGGAACTAAATGGGACTAGCCATTTAAAAACTGTGGCTACAAGAGCAGGTCAGAGATGAGGAATTCACCTCTCGACTCCCCAAAGCCTATCCATCATCTACAAGGCACAAGGCATAATGGAATACTCTCTACTTGCCTGGATGGGTACAGCTCCAACAACATTCAATAAGCTCAACACCATCCAGAACAAAGCAGCCTGCTTGATTGGCTCCCCATTCACCACCTTAACGTTCACTCCCTCCATCACTAATGCATGCTGGCAGCAGTGTGGATCATCTACCAAACGCACTGCAGAAACTCAAGGTTCCTCAGACATAACCTTCCAAACCTATGTCCTTGACCACCTAGAAGGACACGGGTAGCCAATTAGAGAGAGAGATGAAAGAAATCCTAGTGCAAAAGATAGGTTGCAATGATGTTACTGAAGAGGGATGAGGAATTGGTGTTGAAACAAGTGGTGTTCCTCAGAGATCAGTGCTGGTACCTTTGCTGTTTGTGAAACGATTGAGGAAAATGTAACTGGATTGATTAGTAAGTTTGTGGACAACACAAAGGTTGGTGGATTTGCAGATAGTGATGAGGACCATCAGAGGATACAGCAGGATATAGATCAGTTGGAGACTTGGGTGGAGAGATGGCAGATGGAGTTTAATCTGGACAAATGTGAGATAATGCTTTTGTAAGGTCTAATACAGATAGGAAATATACAATAAATGGCAGAATCTTTAAGAATATTGATAGGCGAAAGGATCTGGTGTACAGGTACACAGGTCACTGAAAGTGGCAATGCAGGTGGAGAAGGTAGTCAAGGAGGCATACAGCATTTTTGCCTTCAGTGGCCGGGGTATTGAGTTTAAAAATTGGCAAGTCATGTTGCAGCTTTATAGAACCTTAGTTAGGCCGCACTTGAAATATAGTGTTCAATTCTGGTTGCCACACTACCAGAAGGATGTGGAGGCTTTGGAGGGGGTACAGAAAAGATTTACCAGGATGTTGCCTAGTATGGAGGGCATTAGCTATGAGGAGAGGTTGGAGAAACTTGATTTGTTCTCACTGGAGCGATGGAGGTTGAGGAGAGATCTGATAGAAGTCTACGAGATTATGAGAGACATGGACAGAGTGGATAGACAGAAACTTTTTCCCAGGGTGGAACAGTCAATTGCTAGGGGGCATAGGTTTAAGGTGCGAGAGGCAAGGTTTAAAGGAGATGTATGAGGCAGATTTTTTACACAGAGAATACTGGGTGCCTGGAACTTGTATTCAGGGGAGGTAGTGGAAGCGGATATGGTAGTGACTTTTAAGGGACGTCTTGACAAGTACGTGAATAGGATGGGAATAGAGGGATATGGTCCCTGGAAGGGTATGGGGTTTTAGTTCAGTTGGGCAGCATGGTCGGTGCAGGCTTGGAGGGCTAAAGGGCGAGTTCCTGTGCTGTAATTTTCTTTGTTCTTTGAATGAGGCAAGGTGGTGAGGGTTGGAGATCGGGTTCCTGAGTGTAGTGACATGGATGTCAGGGGCAAGTACTCAGCCACTGACCTGGGGGTGGGGTATGTTGGAATGAGGAGAGAACAAAGGCAGTGTGCAGCTGGAAGAGCAGAGGGCACTAACAGTGCTATTGGGTGAAGGAAGGTTCCAACTGGATCTGCAGATGTGGCTGTTGGAGCCAATACAGTGAGTAGGGAGCCAACAAACCTTAGTCAGAGATGCCAAAGTGTGGACCTAGAATGGTTAAACAGGAAGTAAGACTGAAACATTTAAAAAAGACCTATAATTTGCACAAATGCATGATGAATCTCTGAAAGAGTGCAGTTAAAAATATCAGTCCAAACAATTTGAAGCTACAATTTGGCTTTTTAGTGCATTTTGGAGAGCTTAGTGTTGACGTCTACACTTCTATTTATGAACGAGAAATACGTCAATATTCTAGAGAAAATGAATTCAAATCCCATCACAGCACCTTGAGAATATCAATTCAAGCCAAAACGAAAATGTGGCATCAGTAAAAGTGACCATAATGTTTTGGATTGTCAGAAAAATCCAAACAGTTCACATATGAGCTTTAGGGAAAAAAAATCTGATGTCTTTCTCTTGTCTGGCTTGCATATGACTCCAGGGCCTCCTAACTACCCACTGAAATGGTCTGCAAGCCACTCAATTGTATCATTATCTCAGGGTAATTAGGGATGGACAATAAATGCTAGCCTTGTCAGCAATACCTATACCCCAAAAATGGGTTACAGGAGGCAGTTCTGTCCTTTGTGCAATGCAGGTGTTAACTCTTCAACTCGTTCTATCAATTCAAATTTCATTCTTTTACTCTGTTTCCTTTCACATTCCTGCTCTTCAAATCTCTTTCCAAGCTCCTTTAGAACAAGCCCTGGCTGCACTAGCTCCATGCTTCAATAACCCACTGTGTGAAAACATCACACAAACATCACCGTGGACGGCACGGTAGCACAGTGATTAGCACTGCTGGTTCACAGCTCCAGGGACCTGGGTTCAATTCCCGGATTGGGTCACTGTCAATGTGGAGTTTGCACATTCTCCTCATGCTGGCTCTGGTTTCCTCCCACAGTCCAAAGATGTGCAAGTTAGGTTGATTGGCCATGCTAAAATTGCTCCTTAGTGTTCTCAGATGCGTAGATTAGGGGTAAAGTATGTAGGGATATAGGGGTAGGGCTTGGGTGGGATTGTGGTTGGTGCAGACTTGATAGGCCAAATGGCCTCTTTCTGCACTGTAGGGTTTCTATCATTCTGTTCTATGATCACTTCCAATATCCCCCTTCATTCTACCCTGTGACAGCTTGCGCTGTGCTGTTTCTGCCGGGATTCTCCAAACTCAGGACAGAGCTGCAGAATCACCCGGATTGGGGATTGCGTCTTCTTTAATATCAAAATGTAACATTTGAAGAAAATCTGCATCTTTGGACCTGAAATCAGGAGCATCCTTCATCAGGGGAGGAGCACTGAGTTCATTTGTCACAGTTTCAGCTGAAATATGCACAGTCAGACCTGTGTGATTGATGTTTTTTTTAAATAAAAGAAGCTTAACCATGACTTGTATCTGAAGGCCATTTTATGTTTTGGCAGGGGCAAGTGGGAGGAATGGGAATGAGGAAGAGTCCCTTTAAAACAGGCTTCATACAGTATGATTGGCTTGCAAGGACCCATATTCTGAATGCATACTCGCCTGCTAGGAGCATAAGGAAAGTAATCACCCTAGCATGAATTCCAGTTTCCCCATGAGCCCACTGCGAGGGACAGGCTCTGTAATAGGAGCACTCATTCAGGTCACTGTCCCTATTGACAGGTGCCAGGGCAAGAGTTGATTTGGAGCGAGTAAACCATAGTGAGAATGAAAGTGTGAGCGAGGTACTGTATCCCGATTTATAAACCTGATTTATTCTTCACTGAATAGAATTCTAATCTAAAATTCTTCTGATAAGCGTTTTTTTCTTAAATTCCCTGTACAAACTAACAAATAATTGCTGTTCTGTGCTTGTTCAAGATACAAAATATGTGTCGTTTTACAAGTTAGACGGATGACATTATATCAATTCTATTCACACAATTAGCGAAAATATTTACAGATTTGACATTTAAGAAAGTGGGGAGCGTGGAGAGTCACATCATGTCATTTGGTGTGGGGCCTCCAGCATCTCCATCAGGAAGGTGTCAATGGGAGTATCCCCGATCAGCTTGAAGAAGAATAGGTGCTCGAGACACTTGAGTCCGATCGATCGAAGGGCCGGAAGTCGCAGGAGCAGCTTTGCAAACCTGGAGAGACGCAGGAAAACTCCATGTCATTCACCCCCTTTAACAAAGAGTGACAGCAACAAACGCTACCCGAGCCCACAGTCAATCTGTGAAACTGGCTCCTGGGAGAGATGTCAAAGCAGTCAGAAACAATTCATTACAGTGCAAAATATTCAGGCATTGGAAAGGGTGCAGAGGAGGTTTACCAGGATGTTGCCTGGTATGGTGGGAAGGTCTTATGAGGAAAGGCTGAGGGACTTGAGGTTATTTTCGTTAGAAAGAAGAAGGTTAAGAGGTGACCTAATTGAGGCATACAAGATGATCAGAGGATTAGATAGGGTGGACAGTGAGAGCCTTTTTCCTCAGATGGTGAAGGCTAACACGAGAGGACATAGCTTTAAATTAAGGGGTGGTAATTATAGGACGGATGTCAGAGGTAGGTTCTTTACTCAGAGGGTAGTAAGTGCATGGAATGCCCTGCCTGCAGCAGTTGTGGACTCGCCAACTTTAAGGGCGTTCAAATGGTCAGTGGATAGGCTTTTGGATAACACTGGAATAGTTTAAGTTAGAGGGTCATTAGATTGGTTCCACTGGTCAGCGCAACATTGAGGGCCGAAGGGCCTGTACTGCGCTGTAATGTTCTATGTTCTATAAAATTAGCCAGACATCTCCCAGGCTAACTTGGGGATACAGTGTATGAGGGAGCTATGTAAAACGTTCATTAAGCTACAGCTAGAGTACTGTGCACAGTTCTGGTCACCAACTATAGGAAGGATGTGATTATACTAGAAGGGGTGCAGAAGATATTCACCAGAAATGCTGTGTGGACTGGAGGCTTCAGCTATGAAGAGAGGCTGATTAGGCTGGATTGTTTTCCTCAGTGCAAGGAAGGCTAAGGGGGGGGACCTGATTGAGGTGTATAAATTCTGAGGAACATGGACCAGGTAGCTAGGAAGAAACTTCTCCCTGAGCAGAGGGATGAATAGCCAGCAGGCATAGATTTAAAGGAAGGAGCAGATTTAGAGAAGATTTGAGGAGAACCTTTTTCTCAGAGGGTGGAGGAGGGTGGGGGGGGGGCACAGTCCCAGAAGAAGGGGTTGATCATTTAAAGAATCGTAGATATGTTACAGCACAAGAGATCATCATTCAACATTTTTAGGGCCGAGACGAGGAGAGGTTTTCTTCATGAGGAATTCCATAAATCTTTGCAATTCACTAGCCCAGAGAACCAGGGATCCACCATTATTTGAGTCTATTCAAGATAGAGGTTGATAGATTTTTGAATACCAAGGAATTTAAGAGATACAGTGATAAGATGGGAAGAGGTAATTGAGGTGGAAGACTATATAGAATGACAGAGTGGGCTTGAAGGGTTGTCTGGCTGACTCTTGCTCCCGTTCCTTATGTATGGGTGAAGGTAAGTCTTGTTTCTAAATCCTTGTTAATCAATTTCCCCAACGTGCATCACTTTATAGAGTCACAGGAGCCCAAGACTCTGCACAATCCACAGCCTATACCCCTTGCACTGTCAGTTCCATTGTCACTGGGTTCACGTCTGCTCCTCTTACCTGATATCAATTACTTGGGCTCATACAGGCTGCCCT
This sequence comes from Carcharhinus amblyrhynchos, assembly GCF_965287045.1. Lineage (NCBI taxonomy): Eukaryota > Metazoa > Chordata > Chondrichthyes > Carcharhiniformes > Carcharhinidae > Carcharhinus > Carcharhinus amblyrhynchos. The sequence continues at coordinate 82,565,870 of NC_137332.1, read as the reverse complement.
GCATCATTTCCCCCAGTCACCAATCTCAAAAATATTCCCAGACCATGTTGTTGAACTCTTATTCAGGCTAAAACCACTAACAAGGTGGGTAGATGGGGTCGGGATTCCAATTAGCCATGATCTGTATGTATGCTGGTACAGGCTTTGAGGGGCTGAATGCTCCTCTCCTGTTCCTTTGTAAATTATTCTGAAGCACAGTCAATGTTCTAGATCTTCTGGCATTAGTCACAGAGCTAGAAACACAAACACTGACTGTGCAATGCTTCACAACACAAACACATGCCGTAAATGACCTCAGTTGCTTGCATCATCTATCAGGGGAAATATTTTCCTCTATCTGTCCTAACAGCTCCTTTAATCATCTTCAAGATTTCAATTAGTTCCTCAGTTTATTCATGGGAAAATAGGCCTAATCTATGAACCTTGACCTTGTAACTATAACCCTGTGCAGTGGGTCCAGTATTTCCTCTTGCGGAATTCTACTAGAACAGCAACAGGGAGGGACAAGATATTCTCTCAGTTTTGGTGATAGGGGATAACATGTCGGTGCAGTGATTGGTTCCTTTAAAACGAAGGCAAACAAATGCTTTATGCAGTGGGTTCAGTTAGGTATAGAGAAAAACAGTTATACACACAGTCACAAAAACACTGCCAGAGGCAGATATAAAAGGACACAAAGATACAGCCACAAATAGAAACAGGCATAGGGATGGGGTGAATGTGAATGTACACGTAAACACACACACTGTCACACACAGTCCCTTACCTGCCAGGCTGATCAGGGTACTTGTGTTTTGTATAAGCCTCTAGTGATGCATACACCTTTTCCCTCAGAGATTCCACTTCTCCTGGGTTTGATAAGCCTTTAGCATCTAAAGAGGATGTTGAAAATATTCAGGTTCACTTTGGGAGCATTAACATTACAGTTAAAATATAGGTGTCTGCAATGTACACTGTCTGAACAGACTAAACTCATCAAATTCATTAACAATGAACAGAAATCTGGTGAATAAACCTCAATATTCAATTCCATTATATAGTACATTCTGATGAATCAATCACTCCCATTTGTATAGAATTCCAATTAATTGAACCTCCTCCAGTTTATTTCTATTATATAGAATTCCAACAAATAAGTCACTTCCTATTCACCCCCAGTATACAGACGTTCCATTCATTCCCACTGTACCTAGTAAACATTCCCAAAAAGTACCTAAACCCAGCGTTTGACAATTAGTCCAGTCCAATTTGAGCTGTTGTTGGAGGTTCAATGCGACTAGTGAATGCTGTTCATGCAGAATGTTCAGGATATGTTTAAGTATTAATGAGATGCCTGCATTGAATACTGAATGAGTGGTTCAATGGATTGTGTGGCCTGGTTGTGAAAATTGGTTCCCATCAGTTACAGATAGTAAACCCCTGACGTGGAGGTCAGCGCTCTACCGGTTTCCTACTGCCCAGATCTCTCTCTGACAATGAATTCCATATTAGCATATCATGGTGTAGGTTGTACCTGGATTGAAGAGGACGATGGCTCTCAGGCACCCCAGCTCAGTCTTGTCCATCTGCATATCCTTCATCTTCGAAACTAATTCTGTCAGAACTCTAGCCAGAGCACAGAAAGAAAAAGCAGTTATTGTCTCAAACTCGCTCCAGGTTTGCCTCACTACAGCGGTCATGTCTTCAAGCTCCAGGATCGTTCCCCCAAGCCATTCCACTGTGCTGCCTCTCTAAATGTTTCTTGCTGAGTATGACCTGCCTGTTTCAGTGTGGGACATGTGGCTAATGGCAGCGATGCAGCTCTTCACTCTTCTTTCTGCTGTATAAATGCATGTTGTTGTTGGCAGGGCTTCTGTGGGGCTGCGCAAGAGGGGTGTGCAATATCACAGATTAGCTAACGACAGGGCTAAATTTGTACTCTGCCAAGGAGGATGGAGGGTTGGGGGAATGGCAGCACAGCAGCATTGTGGTTAGCGCTGCTGACCCACAGTGCCAGGGAGCCTGGTTCGATTCCCGGCTTGGGTCACTGTCTGTGTGGAGTCTGCACATTCTCCTCGTGTCTGCGTGGGTTTTCTCCAGATGCTCCAGTTTTCTCCCACAGTCCGGAAGACGTGCTGGCTAGGTGCACTGGCCATGTTAAATTCTCAATGTACCCGAACAGATGGCAGAATGTGGTGACTCGGGGATTTTCACAGTAACTTCATTGAAGCGTTAATGTAAGCCTACTTGTGACTTTTTTCTCAGCCAGGTTACAAGGGGAGGCTGCAGTGAATGGACTTGTGGTAGTGAGGCACTCGGAAGCAGAGTTCCCAACGAGCAGCCAGGGTTAGGAGAACTGCCCTGGGGCAGGATAGTTCACAGATTGAAGAGATGAAGGAAAAAGTGGGAACATTCCCCTAGTGTTACATTCTTGGTTACAATCTCGATAGAGACCTGCAACATTTTCTTTTTAAAGAAGAAGAAATCTGAAATCCTACTTCTTACTAGGTAAATGAAACCTAAAGATACCAGGGTTTAAAAGAGAATATTTACTGTACAAGAAGCAAACAAAGCAACACTAAATGTTATCTTGGCTAACCTCCTACACTCTAATATCCTGAATCAACTTTGTTAAACATTGAATTGAAAGAAACATACTGTGGATGCTTTAATCTAAAACAAAAACAGAAAATTCTGGAAAATCTCAGCAGCACTGATGAAGGGTCGTCCAGACTTGAAACGTTGGCTCTATTCTCTCTCCACAGATGTCAAAAGACATGTTGAGATTTTCCAGCATTTTCTGTTTTTGCGAAACATGAATTAACAAGCAGATTGTAGAAGGAGGCCAGATCCAGAAACTGAGAATACACAAATGTGCAATTCACTGCAGATGTTTCACTGACTGCAAGATAGCTTTGGTGGATCTACACCATCTAGAATGGGTTGAGGAGGTTCCACAGACAGACATGTGCCATTTATGATGAAGTCCATGCTCATGGACATTGGGTAGGTTGTGCTGCTGCTGTCAGTTTTGGGGTGGTACAGTGGTTAGCATTGCTGCCTCACAACGCCAGGGACTCGTGTTCAATTCAAATCTTGAGTGGCTGTCTGTGCACAGTCTGCACATTCTCCCTGTGTGGGTTTTCCTCCGGGTGCTCTGGTTTCCGCCCACAGTCCAAATATGTGCAGGTTAGGTGGACTGGCCATGATAAATTGCCCCTTAGTACCCAAAAATGTATAGTGTAGTTAGGGGGATTAGCCATGGGAAATGGGGATAGGTAAGATGCTCTTTTGGAGACTTGGTGCAGACTCGATGGGCCAAATGGCCTCCTTCTGCACTGTACGGATTCTGTGGAGAAAAGGAAGAACTGCAATTCTTCATATTGAGAGACAGAGCTTTTCAGTACTTCATGACTGAGTTTGACATAGACCTGCCGAGACAATTTGTGAGATCTGTCTTAGCTCAGTCCATCAACGAATTGTGCGATTTATAGCTTTTAAATCGACCACAATTTGCTGGTTAATTCATGTTTAACTTGTAGCACTGCTGTGGTGTAGGGTGGTAATTAGCTAAGCTAGTGTTTAGTGTTTGATTTGCTTGATTCTTGTTTAGTAAAGATGCACCTGTTTTAAACTGTGGAATTTGAACTTTATTCTTGGATTTCAGAATTCAGTTTTAAAAAATTACAGGTTATTGCCCAAGGTTGTAACAATAGTTAAAAAAGACAATAGTTTAAAAAATTTTATCTGATAATAAAGCCCATTGATCCATGTGACTGAATCAACAGCAAGCGCAACTGACTACTCCACTTTGGGTAAGGGAAGGGCCCATCAGCCATGGGTCACACAACAAGTCACCATCTATAGAGTTCAGGACAAGGACTGGGTTGTAATGCCTTTCACAGATGAATTTCTTACTGAGCTTGCCAAGTATCCCATACAGTGAAGTACCACCCCTGGAACCTGAGACTATATCACTCCATCACCAGGAGTTGCCTAAAGGTTGGAAAGAGTGGTGGGGTGTTGGGAGGGAGGACCAGAAAATGAAGATTAATTTGTGTACCTGTCGAATATGGAACCCACACCAGCGCTGTGGGCACTACTGCGATGGACATGCAGTCCTGTGGCCAAGAGGATGCCATCCTTCACTGAGATTGAACGATGAGAGAATGAAGCGATGAGCAGTTCATTCCAGCCTACACAAGAAACATGCACTGAGTGATCCTCCACAAAGAATTAACCATTTTACATGTAGCTGCATATAACACTGAGGTCCAAAGACAATCCGATTAATCCTCTCTAGCCATTTAATCTCCTCACACACCCAGTGTACAATCCACTCTATGATAGACTCTACCCACCCATTTAATCTCCCATATATTTAGCCTTAGCCTTTGATACTCCATCCCACTCTCACCACTATTTTGATGAGACTCCTTGAAACTTGGGTTTTTTAACTTTTTTTCCCCCCTTTCCTCACTTTCCTCCCCACCTTCTCCTTGATCGGCACCTTGATTGATGCTGATGTTAACTGAGAAGTCCTGTGCTTATATCGAGCACCATATAAACATCTGACCAGGAGGTCCCACAGACTGCAAATGTGCCGGGGGAGGGGGGATTTAGGACATCTACTCACCTGCCCGGAGGAGAATGACTTGATCGTCGAGAGGGAGATCGGAGAAGTGCGGAATTCTCTTGGCCCATTCAACCAGGGTGAAAAGCTGTTTATCTGCAGCCTGGCAGATGTTGGTGACAGGGTCATTGGACTGGATAGGGAGAAAGGCAGAATGAAGAGTCACTGCAATGTTACTCAGAGTTAGACAGTTCAAAAAAAACTATTGTACTTTAATCAGTTATTGCAGTAAAAAAATCTCTACAGAACTGAAAGGTCCAGTCTCTGGCTGTTTACAAATCCCGAGAGCAGCCCACAGGAAGAGTAAAAGAACAGATGATGCCGGAGGACCGGTGGGGCGGGGGGGGGGGGGGGGGGGCGGGGTGGGAATGACTAGATCTCTTGCCTGTCCCTTTTCTACTGGGGAGCAGGGGTTGATTCTCTTGTGACTGAACTCAGTGACTGGGAATTCACGGCAGGATTCTTCCCCATATTGGAGACGGCAGGTGAAATCTCCTCTGAACCGAACGGTGTTTGTTGTTCCAATCTCATTTTTGTTTTTCAAATTCTACCTTAGATGCTGGGGGAACTGTCTCCAAGTCTTCTCACCAGAGCCTGCTGCCCCTTTAACAGCTTCACCTATTCACAGCTGATTTGCTTCCTCACATCCCAGCAAGGTGAAAACAATATCTTCATTCTTCGGCTCTCCAGAACTCATGGCTTCCTGTGAAAGACCCAGCACAGATTCGGAGGCAGAACGGCCTCTTCTTACGCTATTGTTCTCTAATTTTTGAATCGGTAGCTGAGACACTTCTGTCAGCCTCTCATTTAGGAGTCACTCAAGGTTGACTGGGTGACTTGCACAGGAGGTCTCTGGCCTTGCTTCATCTAAACATCAAGATTTATTTGATGAAAACGAAGAGGTGACCTCGTAGCTTCTGGAGGATAACCATCACCTCTACAGCTTTATTTACCTCAATGAGAAGCCAACATAATTCCAGCACAATGTCGATTGAAACACCCGCAGGATTGTCCAGTGCAAGCTCAGAGAGATGAAAGATGTTTGACTGAATCAGAAAACTGGTGGACAGCAGTTGTATACAGACTACAGACATTGCGGGAGATTCTACAGCACTCAAATCTAGCTATGGGTGCCAGTCTATGAGCTCATCAACAATTCTCAGATGGGCCAACACAGGAGAAACCCCAATTCTAACAAATCCACAATTAACCTTCATCCATCCATGAAGAAACAATCAACAGGCTAGTGTAGATTGTCCATCAACAAATTCCTGCTACTGGTATCAGTAGCTGATATTACTCCAGCTGAGATCTGCAAGGTCAATGCCAGGTTAAGAAGCATCCTGAACATTTTCGGTCTCCTTGGAAAGAACCAATCCTGCACAACTACAAAGATGCTGACACTGTCCACCTGTAGATACAGTAAGGAACTCACCAACCTTGAGACAATCACAGGCCGGAATCTTCCTGTCCCGCTTGCCATGGGAATTGGGGCGGACGAGAGACAGACCATAGAAAGGTCCACTGACCTTGGGCAAGATTTTACGGTTTCAGAATGAGCAAGGCTGGAAAATCCCCCATAGAGTCATAGAATAAGAGAAGAGGCCCTACGGCAGGGGGAATGGAACCAACATGCCACTCCCTCATTACACATCTCACAGTCTGTCCATCCAGCATCAACCTGCCACATCTAAATTGGGCACTCCCCAACAGTTTCCACCCTAGCCATTTGTACAGCAAATTGGCACAAATGGGGCTTTGCAGGGAAGCTGGACTGCAGCTGTGATGTCCCAATTAATGACTCACATTATTGAAGACTGCCACTGATATAATTCAGCAGAGGGCTTCGCTTAGCCACTGCAGAAGCTGTTGTCTGGCCTGATGATTACTGCACATACTTAAAAACAAAAATCACTGCAGAATCTCATTCCTCTCCCATCACCGGCAGGACCTTCACTAATCCTTCTGAACTGCTCAGCATATCATCTCGAGCAGAATTTGCTGCCAGGGAGTTGATGGACTTTCTTTCAGAAAGGGTCAAGAAATGCTGCCCGTCACTTAGACAGCTCCAGGAAAAATACCAAAAAACAGAATATGACCTTCCACATTGTGGTGTAAGGGTTATCAGAATGGATAGGCTGATGAATGACGTAGATAATGCTGGATGACATAATGGTTAGCACAGCTGCCTCACAGCACCAGGGACTCAGGTTCAATTCCAGCCTCAGGTGACTATGTGGAGTTTGCACCTCGTGTCTGTGTGGGTTTCCTTCAGGTTTCGGGGTTAGGACAGGGCCTGGGTGGATGCTCTTTGAGAGTCAGTGCAGACTAGATGGATTGAATAGTCTCTTCCTGCACCATAGGTATTTTATGGTTCTAATGATTCGATGAATGATTTATAACTAATCTCTGTCAGTTATGTACTAGTAATGACGTGGAGATGTCGGCGTTGGACTGGGGTAAAAACTGTGCTGTTGTGTGTCGTGAAGGTCACCTTGGAGAACGCATACCCAAAGATTAGAGGCCAAATGCCCATGACCGCTGAAGTGCTCGCCAACAGGAAGGGAACAGTCTTGCCTGGTGATTGTCGAGCGATGTTCGTTCATCTGTTGTTGTAGTGTCTTCATGGTCTCCCCAATGTACCATACTTCAGGACATCCTTTCCTGCAGCACATCAGGTAGACAACATTGGCCGTGTTGCAAGAGTATGTATTGTGTGGATGGTGTTCTCACGAGATGATGGCATCCATGTCAATGATCTGGCATGTCTTACACAGGTTGTGTGCTGCCATGGTCACTATTCTCCTGAAGGCTGGGTGGTTTGCTGCGGACAATGGTCTGAGGTTGTGCAGTTGTTTGAAGACAAGAAGTAGGGGTGTGGGGATGGCCTTGGCGAGATGTTCAGCGCAGAATCGCTGAGCAGAGACTGATAGCCAAATTCCGCACACAAGGACGGCCTCAACCAGATCTTGGGTTCATGTCACACTATCTGTAACCCCCATGACTTGCCTGGACTTGCAAAATCTCACTAACTTTCCTGTCTGGAAACAATACACATCCTTTTAACCTGTGCTTAATGCTCTCTCCACTCACAGTGCCTGTACCTTTAAGACTTGAATAGCTGTAAAGACTCATATTCCATTCATTATTCATGTAAATTGAGTTTGTATCTTTGTGTCCTGTTTGTGATCAGAACTCCCACCCACCTGATGAAGGGACAGCTTGTTCCGAAAGCTTGTGGCGTTTGCTACAAATAAACCTGTTGGACTTTAAGCTGATGTTGTGAGACTTCTTTCAGTTATGTACTAGACCAAGCTTCTTCCAACATTTTCACTCAGGGGCAAGTGGGGCAACTGGGGAGAGTGGGGGGGGGGGGGGGGGGGGGTGGGGTGGGAAACAGGGACAGAGACAGAGGGGGGGTACATTTATATATTTTTCCCACTCAAGGGTTGATAAGGATATTTTGAAAAGATAAGGTTTACCACAATAAAATACTGAATTACAAGTAAAAAAAATTTGGGACTCCAAGAAGGAACAGTTGCAAAGCAAAAGTCCAGCAATTTCACAGCAGTAAATTAAGATTAATAAATGTAATAAAAATGGCCTTGTGAGAGAGGGTCAGTGCATGTGGGTGAGTCTGTTAGTGTGTATGGGGGTGAGAGATTGAATGAGAAAACACAGATTGGGTATAAGGCAGACTTACACACACATCTGCCTCCCCCAGCACACACACCTCCGCCCGCCACACACAGGCGCACACCACTCCCGTCTCCCCCCGTCACACACAGGCGCACACCACTCCCGCCTCCGCCCGCCACACACAGGCGCACACCACTCCCGCCTCTGCCCGACTCACACAGGCGCACACCACTCCCCCCCGACTCACACAGGCGCACACCACTCCCCCCCGACTCACACAGGCGCACACCACTCCCCCCCCGACTCACACAGGCGCACACCACTCCCCCCCGACTCACACAGGCGCACACCACTCCCCCCCGACTCACACAGGCGCACACCACTCCCCCCCGACTCACACAGCCGCACACCACTCCCCCCCGACTCACACAGCCGCACACCACTCCCCCCCGACTCTCAGACAAACACACACATAGCATTCCCCCCCCAACACACACCTTCCCCTGACATACACACACACCTCCCCCCCACCCCCAAGTCTCTCTCTCTCTCTCTCACACACACACACACACACACACAAACACACATACCCCCTCCTAGTCACAGAAATCAAATAAATTGAGTACGGTGGCACAGTGGTTAGCACTGCTGCCTCAGTGCCAGGGACCTGGGTTCAATAGCAGACTCGGGTCACTCTCTGTGTGGCGTTTGCCCTTTCTCCCTGTGTCTGGGTAGATTTCCTCTGGTTGCTCCTGTTTTAGATTTGATTTATTGTCACGTGTATTAACATTCAGTGAAAAGTATTGTTTCTTGCGTGCTATACAGACAAAGCATACCGTACATAGAGAAGGAAAGGAGGGAGCACCTTCCAGAGTCCAATGGTATGTAGGCATGGTGGACTGGCCATGGTAAATGCACGAGGTAATGGGGATAGGTCGGGGGGATGGGCTTGGGTAAGAAGCTGAGTCGGTGCAGACCTGATGGGCCAAATAGCCTCCTTATGCACTTATTCTATGATTCCAGATCGAAACTGCATTGCGGTTGACAGCATTAATATCAGTTCTGATGAACAGTCATCAGCCTGAAACGTTAATTCTCTCTCTCTCTACAATTGCTGTCAGAGTTGCTCAATATAACCAGCATTTCAATTTTAATTTCAGTTTTCCAGTACCAACAGCATTTTAATTTTGCCTCATTAATCTGACCTCTCTTTTGATAGGTATCATTAAAATACAATTAGCTGTTAATGGAATTGTGGATAACAGCTTCAGGACTAAACCTTCCTTAATCTGTGTCCCATTAAAATACAATTAGCCAAGACCAGGAACAAATGCTATCCAGATTTAAACTTGGTTTGTGCTCAGCATGGGCACAGTTATGCCAGAATCCTCCACATAACAATCATGTTCCTCCGCCTGAAGTCCCCTCTGATCATAATGTACGAGCGATATGTAAATGATAGCAGACTGCATTTTAATGAGATCCTTTCCAGAGAGATTGGGGACTATTGCGCAGTATCCCGGTCAATCACTCCTGGAGATCAGGCTGCTGGATGTGACTAGCTGGGATTGATCCTCATGCACTAAACTTTGCACATTACTATCCTCCATTCGCCGCGGCATAATCCTGCCTTTGTTAGGAGACTTCTTTGCAGTTTTGGTCATGAGTTTGAAGGTTCTGTAAGTTAAAGCCCGCAAGCTCCCTCCTCCCCATCAACCATTCAATGACTGACACAGTGGGCTCAATACCTGCTTCCTAAATGTCAACTCTTTATAACTTTGCTTTGGTTGAATTTCCAAAGGGATTATACATGGTTCAGAGAAATAAATCAACCAGATTCCACACTTCCTTTACCTGGAAATGATTGGTGACATAGTGGACAATGAAAAAAGTTATCTCGGACTGCAACGGGACCTTGATCAATTGGACCAGTGGGCTAACGAATGGCAGATGGAGTTCAGTTTAGATAAATGCAAGGTGGTGCATTTTGGTAGATTGAACCAAGGCAGAAATTACTTAGTTAATGGTAGGGTGTTGGGGAGAGTTACGGAACAAAGATCTAGGGGCACACGGTCATAGCTTCTTGAAAGTGGAGTCAGAGGTGGACAGTGTGGTGAAGGAGGCATTCGGCATGCTTGGTTTCATCGGTCAGAACATTGAATATAGGAGTTGGGACGTCTTGTTGAAGTTGTACAAGACATTGTTAAGGCCACAGTTGGAATACTGTGTGCAATTCTGGTCACCCTATTATAGAAAGGATATTATTAAACTAAAAAGAGTGCAGAAAATATTTAGAGGATGCTACTGGAACTTGATGGATTGAGTTACAAGGAGAGGCTGAATAGACTGAGACTTTTTCCCCAGGAGTGTAAGAGGCTGAGGGGTGACTTCATAGAGGTCTATAAAACGAGGGGCATAGATAAGGTAGATAGTCAATATCTTTTCCCAAAGGTAGAGGAGTCTAAAACTACAGGGCATAGGTTTAAGGTGAGAGGGAAGAGATACAAAAGTGTCCACAGGGGCAATTTTTTTCACACAGAGGGTGGTGAGTGTCTGGAACAAGCTACCAGCGGTAGTAGTAGAGCTGGGTACAATTTTATCTTTTAAAAGGCATTTAGATAGTGTCTATCTAAATAGGGATATGGAGGTAAAGAGGGATATGGGTCAAATGTGGGCAACTGGGATTAAAAATTGGGAAAAAAAAAGGCCAGTATGGACAAGTTGGGCTGAAGGGCATGCTTCTATGCCGTAAACCTCTATGACTCTATGGAAACACTGATTAACTTATAGGTATTGCTTAACCTTTGACCAAGGGGAGTTAAAAGGATCCAGGATTCCTAATCATTGGGTTATATGTTGAAAATGATGTGAGTTCTGGATACTGCAGTGAAAAAGATCCCATTTTAACTTGCTAAAGATTGTCCAGGGTGAGAAGGGGTGCTGTAGCAGACATCACATAGTTCCTGGCTAACCTCAAATTGCAGCACAACCATTAGGGTTGCTTGAAAGATTGTAACAGGAGGCCATTCGACCCATTGACCCTGTGCTGGCTTTTTGCAAGAGGTGCCCAATTAGTCCCACTTTCCTGTTCCTTTTTCCAGTAACTATTTTCTTTTCTAGTCCTGATCCAACTCTCTTTTCAAGATGAATCTGCTTCCAGATCACTACACAAAGACAACTCTTCATCTCTCTCCTGCTCCACCCCATTTGATTCTGTGACCAATTAAATCTGGATTCTGAATCTTTTATCACAATTGCTCACTGTCTACCCCATCTAAAATCACAAAATTTGGAACAATTGAATGGGCCAGGGTACAAACGTCTTCTGGAATTAATAGCCAATAATGGAGGAGATGTTGACTACAGCATTAGAATGTCAGGCATGTAGACACACATATTGCCAAGACAAAGGAAGAGTGAGAAAGTATGGCAGGCCAAATCAAAAGTCACAATGAACGTTTTAGATTGAACATAGATGAGGGAAAGACAAAAGTTGTGGTTCTAATTGGAAATTGAAAATTTGAGGTGGCAAACACTGAGATAGAGGCAAATTCAAGTATATTAGCTCACTGATAAACTCTAAATTATGCCCATAATTTAAATCCAATTTACATCAGCTACAGTGGGAGATGTGACCATTGACTTAAGTGGCATCTGGAGGCCCAAGAGCATTAGCAAGAAGCTGAACAAAATGTCTAGTCCATTCACTAGTGTGAAATTGCGGCTCCACAGAGGGGAGAATTGGATTTTGGAGAAAGGAGAGAAGAGTTTTTGAAATATGAGTAATGGTGGAGGATGCTCTGAAACAGCTAGATGGACAGAAGGGTTATTTCAAGGGAGGAAGTCCAGGAATCTCGAGGGTTGTTATGTACGGTTAGAGGGGGAAAGATAACCATGTATGGACATCGGAAATGAAGACCTAACAACCTTGTCCTGGCAACAATGGAGGTGGAGACGCTGGCATTGGAACTGGGGTAGGCACAGTAAGAAGTCTCACAACACCAGGTTGGAATGCAAGTCTTAAAGTAAGTGTTCTCCAAAGCTGCCTTCATGACACACGACAACACAGAATCACTGAGCAGAAATTGATAGCTAAGCTTTGCACACAAGGATGGCCTCGACCGGGATCTTGGGTTCACGTCACATCATCTGTAACCCTCACGACTTGCCTGGGCTTGCAAAAGCTCACTAACCGTCCTGGCTGGAGACAATACACATTTCTTTAACCTGTGCTTGGCCCTCTCTCCACTCATATTGTCTGTACCTTTAAGACTTGATTAACTGTAAAGACTCGCATTCCAACCATTATCTTGTAAACTGAGTTTGCATCTTTATATGCCCTGTTTGTGAACATAACTCCCAGTCACCTGATGAAGGAGCGAGACTCCGAAAGCTTGTGCTGTCAAATAAACCTGTTGACTTTAATCTTGTGAGACTTCTAACAATTTGGGAGACAGAAGTATAGTGGTATTGTCACTGAACCAGTAATCCAGGGACCATGGTAATGCTCTGGAAACCTGGGTTCAAATCCCACCACGGCATATGGTGAAATTTGAATTCAATAAAAATTTGGAATTAAAAAGTCTAAGCATGACCATGAAACACTTGTCAATTGTTGTAAAAGCCCACCTGGTTCACTGATGTCCTTTAAGGAAGGAAATCTGCCTTCCTTACCTGGTCTGGCCCACATGTGACTCCAGACTCTTAAGTACACTCTGTCAAGGGCAATTAGGGATGGACAACAAATGCTAGGCAGCGACGTTCACATCTCATTAATAAATTTAAAAAAAATCAAAGAAATTGAGGGTAAAAACTGACGAGGAAGACGCAAAATTGAAAAGGTGGATAACAGTGAAAGGATTGAAGAAGAGCATAGATGAAGCAAGCCAATGAGACTATCGTGAAACCAAATGATCAGATACAGAACTGCTAGAAAAAACAGCAAGAGCTGGACGAATCAAACATTTCTTCTGGGATGTAAGTGAGGCTTTGTCCTAGAATCATGACTTGTACATTTCCTTTATCCTCTTTACAAGCAACAAATGTACTTCTAGCATCGACAGTCCTAGGTTCAGTTCCTAGAGTCATAGAGGTTTACAACATGGAAAGAGGCCCTTCGGCCCAACCTGTCCATGCTGCCCTTTTTTTAAAACCCCTAAACTAATCCCAATTGTCTGCATTTGGCCCATATGCCTCCATACTCATCGTACCCATGTAACTGTCTAAATCTTTTTAAAAGATAAAATTGTACCCGCCTCTACTACTACCTCTGGCAGCTTGCTCCAGACACTCACCACCCTCTGTGTGAAAAAATTGCCCCTCTGGATACTTCTGTATCTCTCCCCTCTCACCTTAAACCTATGCCCTCTAGTTTTAGACTCCCCTACCTTTGGGGAAAGATAGTGACTATCGACCTTGTCTATGCCCCTCATTATTTTATAGACCTCTATAAGATCACCCTTAACCTCCTACACTCCAGAGATAAAAGTCCCAGTCTATTCAGCCTCTCTTTATAACTCAATCCATCAAGTCCTGGTAGCATCCCAGTAAATCTTTTCAAGTCAACTTCAAGTACAAGTACCAGGCCCTGTATCCTGTATCCAGGGAGTTTGGGATCAACTGTACAGGATGTGGGGATTTTCTGGATTTTGGGTTCCAGGGGATGGGAATGGGATGATTTAGAGTGGGGTGATTACTGCACTAAACTGGACCCAGCCAGGACAGGAAGAGGAATTCGGGAGGGGCAGATTAGGTCGCTAATCCCAGGCCCAAAGAGTAGGGATCAGCGCACCGCACTAGTTTTGTAGACCCAGCACCGGATCCTTCCGGAACTGGGGATGCCGGATAAGGGGCCCAAGTGCCTGAATGTTTAAAGCTCACCAGGATACAGAGGAATGGAAGAAAGATAGGAATCTGTGCTCAGTTGCCATGGAAACTCCCGAGGCCTACGTTTTTGTCCTCGAGCAGCTGTGTTGCTCCACCCGGATGACAATGACTCAGATTCCAAAGCAGTGCATACAGCCCCATTGTGCTCTGCTCGGAGTCAAGCTCACTCCAAATTATGAACACAAGGAAAACATATTTGCAGGCAACTGATCTTTAGTCAGCTGGCACTGTGGGAGTCTCTGCTGCACCGCCTAAATTTGTCCAATTATTTCCCCAATCAACTGATTTCTGCAATTGAGTGCAGAGCACAAAATGGCAGTCAGCAGAGCAATGTCTAAATTACTCTATTACCTGGCACAGCAGGAGACACATCATCTAAGATTTAAGTGGCTATTTCATGTAAAATTAGTTCAAACAAATTGCAGGGCACGGCATTCTCTTTTCACTAACCTTACTGTTTCACATCCTCTTAGAGGCAAAGATATCACTTTAATAAAAGGGCCAACTATCTCTTCAGGATTCCGAGATCCCTTCCAGATCTAATCTTGTCTCCCTTCTGGGAGGTTCAGGGATCAGTGGAACCCCAACGCTCCACAGCTGAAATGACCTTTCTTTATGTTTGAGAGGGGTAGAGAAAGTAGCACTTCCCAAACATCAATCTTGGCAGACATACATGATATAAACACGTCCACACACAGGCACAGATAGATGCAAAGAACAGACACAGAAACACAACGCTCACACGCCCACAAGATATGTGCAAGCATACAATGGCATATAAACACAAGTAGTCACCATGCTGACACACAATGAAAGACACACAGATCCATATACGCCAGAGATAAACATGACTACACACAGGCACAGTAAGATGTCTCACAACCCCAGTTTAAAGTCCAACAGGTTTATTTGGTAGCAAAAGCCACAAGCTTTCGGAACACTGCCCCTTCATCAGGCGAGTAAAGGGCAGCACTCCGAAAGCTAGTGGCATTTGCTACCAAATAAACCTGTTGGACTTTAACCTGGTGTTGGGAGACTTCTTACTGTGTCTACCCCAGTTCAGAGCTGGCATCTCCACATCATGACTACACACAGGCATGCAGAGAGATACACAAATACATACATGCATGTACTCAGATGCAGGTTATGTAGACAGATACACATGTGGTTGCATGGGTATGTAGGTACAGGAACTCCCAGGATAGGTACAGCATGGGGTTACATACAGAGTAAAGCTCCCTCTACACTGTCCCCATTAAACACAACCAGAACAGGTACAGCACGGCAGTAGGTACAGAATAAAGCTCTCCTACATTGTCACTACCAAATGCTCTCATAACAGGTTTGGCTTAAGGTGCTCAGTCAGCAGAATGAGGAAAACTTCAACCTATTCATATCAGCTAGATTCAATCCCAGACCAGTCGTCACAGCGATCCCAAACCCAAAATCACCTGCTTAGTGGCTAATCCAGTTGCTGAAGTGGTAAAGCATGGATCATGTGAAACAAAGGTCACAGATCAGAGAATTGAGCCACAGGACTGAACATCACTGAGGTCCTAACCATTCTTGCAAAGTGTGAAGGAATGGGTGTGGGCCCTGGGGGATTAGACAGCCGAGAATGGGGAGGAGGCTGTAATGAGAATGCCAGCAAATTCTCCTGTGCTGCGTGACGAAGGAGATTGAGTGTGGTAGTGAGTGTCTAACTCCAGAGTTACAGAGGAACGTGGTGAGTGGCAACAGCTCCCACTGTCAGACAAGGAAAAGTCAAAATTAGAAAGTTTTAGCTCTTAAAATAGTAAAATTAGTGTCAGTACTTGTTCTTACATTAAGCAGAAAGAGAGATGGAAAGGAATCTGTGTTACGCACCGAATTTCCTGGACTGGCATCCACATACGTCTCTGTCTTTGGCTCCACAGCCAGTTCTGCTTCTAAAATCTTCTCCACTGGCATATCATCATTGACACTGCTGCTGGGCTCTAGCTCATTGTCACTTCTCTCCTTCCCTCGCTGCCTCTCTTCCTGCACAGCTGGAAGAAAATCAAAAACTGGGTAGCAAAGCAGAATATGGTTCAAGGCACATCTAACACTATTATCACCACCCTCCCAGCAATTCTTGACAGTGAGCCGAGATGGTGAGAGGCTGCCCAAGCCAAAGGGTAGATGGGTAGATCACCTGATTCTATCTGCAGCCAATGCCAACACTGAGTGTCATACTAGGCCATTTCAGAGGGCAGTTAAGAGTTACATTGCTGTGGCTCTGGAGTCAGATGTAGGCCAGACCAGGTAAGGATGGCAGATTTATTTCCCTTAAACGACATTAGTGAACCAGATGTGTTTTTCCAGATGGGTTTTTATAACAATTGACAATGGTTTCATGGTCACCATTAGACATTTAATTTCAGATTATTATTGCCCATTCCTAGTTGCCTGAGGGCAGTTGAGAGTCAACCACATTGCTGTAGCTCTAGAATCACATACAGGTCAGACCAGGTAAGGACAGCAGATTTCCTTCCCTAAAGGGACCTGATGTGTTTTTCCAACAATCGACAATCAGTAGATTCTTAATTGCTGGCTTTTTTATTGAATTCAAATTCTGCCATCTGCTGAGGCTAGACTTGAACCCAGGGCCCCAGAACATTAGCTGAGTTTCGGGATTAATAGCCTAGCGATAATACCACTAGGCCATTGCTTACCCACTGGAATGCTCAAACTGTGCATAAAAGAATTACTGAGATGCTACAGAGTCTTGATGGTTTGAGTTATAATGAGAGGCTGGATAGCCTGGGACTTTTTTCCCTTGAGTAGGTTTAGGGGTGGTCTTGTTGAGGTCTCTAAAATAATGAGGGCATGGATATAGCAGCTTTATAGAACCTTAGTTTGGCCGCGCTTGGAACAGTGTTCAATTCTGGTCGACACACTGCCAGAAAGATGTGGAGGCTTTGGAAAGGGTTCAGAAAAGACATACCAGGCAACATCCTGGTAAAGAGGGCATTAGCTATGAGGGAAAGTTGGAGAAACTTGGTTTGTTCTCACTGGAAAAACAGAGGTTGAGGAGCGAACTGATAGAAATCTACGAGATTATGAAGGCATGGACAGAGTAGATAGAAGATTTTTCCCAGGATGGAAGAATCAATTATAGGCTGTATAGGTTTATGGTACGAGGGCCAATGTTTAAAGGAGATGTACGAGACTAGTTTTTTTTTACACAGAGGGTGATGGGTGCCTGGAACTCGCTGGCGGGGGAGGTAGAGGAAGCAGATACGACAATGAGTTTTATGGGGAGAGGGACAAATACATGACTAGGATGGCAATAGAGGGACATGGTCCCCGGAAGGGTAGTGAGTTTTAGTTAAATCAGGCAGCACCATCGGTGCAGTCTTGGAGGGCTGAAGGGCCTGTTCCTGTGCTGTAATTTTCTTTGTTCTTTGTCACTGGGTGTTGAAAGAGGGAGAAGAGGATGACTCCTACCTTCTCTTTTCATTCCTGTGGCCAAACATTTCTGATAGCGGCAGTACTGGCAGCGGTTACGCTGACGCTTGTCAATTATGCAATCCTTGGTGTCTCGACAAGTGTAGGTGAGGTCCTTACGCACAGTGCGTTTAAAGAAGCCTTTGCAGCCCTCGCAGCTGTAGACCCCGTAATGCTTTCCTGGAAAGAGAGTTGGAGACAGCTGCAGTGAGGACAGGAGGTGAGCACTCACTGAAACCAACCAACAGCCTCGACAAACATTACACACACTCATTCACAGGAACAGGCCATTTGGCGCGACTGGTCAATGCTCCATGTGATCCTCCTCCCATCCCTCTTCATCTCAATCCATCAACACATCCTTCTGCTCCTTTCCTTTTCACGTGTTTATCCTTTTATTCACCTGTTTGTCTCAGCTAGCCCAAGTGGAAGCAAGTTCCACATTCCCACTGTTCACTTGGTAAAGGAGTGTCATCTGAAGACCTTGTTGGATAAATAAATCCATGATCATTGTTCATTTATAGCTTGTTGTGGACTCTGCTGTTAATGGAATCCATGCCGGTTGGTGAAGTTAAAACCAAAACATACTGTGTTTCTACGCTTAGTTCATCACAACATTCCCCTCCCACCCAGTGCCCCAGATTTCCCCTATTTCTAGGTGCTCAAAGTATCTAATTAAACCATGCCTCTCACCTGTGTGTTCTACCAATAGAGTTATCAAACCATTAATATCTGCCGCAAGTGCAAACATCTCAATCTCTACCTTATTAAACACTTGCAGAATTCTGTAAGGAGAAAATAACTCAGCCTATTTAATCTTGTCTGTCAGTTATGCGATCATCCTCATTATCACTTTTGCACTTTACCTAGTGCCACTCTATCCAGGTATTACTTAAATCAAGACACTGTACAATTGAGGCCCATTAGATCCTCCCACTCTGAGACTGGGCCGTGTCATTTGAGGGCAGATGGTGGAGTGAGTGACAATGAATATAGTTTATATCCCCAACCCCTTAATTGCACGCAGCTCATGTCGCTGATACCATGGTGATGTTATCTCTCTGGCACAGAGAATTACAAGAGGCGCCCTCTGCTAAACTTTGAGCCCCAAAGAACATTTAAACAGGACAAAGCCACAAGTCAAACAAACACTAAACACACCCAGGACCTGACACAATCCTGAGCTATGGTGGTCTTTTCCATAACTCCCTCCCTCTGTTATTCTGCTGCTGTTGGCTGAACCTTGCTACTGGGGGCAGACGGGGTGCAGGGGGAAGAATAGCGCAGTGATGCTGGCAAGTGCGGCCTTGCTGGAGATGCAATCTTTCAGATGATACATCAAGCCCCAAAGGCAGTAAGTGCAAGACAGGCTACTGGAATGACAGCTCATTTCCCACAGTCTTAGACAACGGGGTCACCCACAGCCGCTTCCCTCCACCCCACCCCCACACTCCACACCCGGCCGCCCTCCCCCACCCACACTACACACCCGGCCCCCTCCCCCAACCCACCTCCCACCCACCCAATTCAGACAAAAAATGAGGGTCTCCAGATGGACTGCTGCCCCACTACTGTCACTCTGGATGAATCCTCTGACTTTCAAATGAATGATGTGGAGATGCCGGCATTGGACTGGGGTAAACACAGTGAGAAGTCAGATGAATGCAGTGTTTTGGGCTGTTGCGATCACTGCTGGAGATGGAGCAGGAGCTGTTGGAGATCGAGTTTGACTGTTTGCAAACACTGCCATTCATTACTGCAATCATCACTTGTCTGCCTCCCTGTTGATTGAAGTGTGTGGTGGGGTCCACTCATCAACCCCACTTAGAAATTCACAGTGCCCTAATTGAAGCATTCATAATGTAGGAGATTTGAATGTAATTGCTGGGTTCATCAATCATTTAATAGTTTTCAAAGCTCAACTTAGCTCATGTGCACTCTTGCATATAGAAGTAGACTTTCATTTTAGTAGCATCTCTCAGGATGCTCCAAGGTGCTTTACAGTCAACAAGTTTTTTTTGACGGATAGCCACTGTTGTAACACAGCTAGCAGAGTAGCTAATTTGTACACAACAAGATCCAACAAACATCAATGCAATAATGAGCAAATGTTCTGCTTTAGCCATGTTGATTTTGTTGATTTGAGAGATGAATATTGTCCAGGACACTGGAGAAAATTCTTTAGAATTGTGCCACAGGATAATTTGCACCCTCCCCATCCCAAGGGTCCACACTACGCCTTGGTTTAACTTCTGATGCAGCAATAGCACAGCACTCCCTCAGTGCTGGGACTGAGAGCATGATTCGCCGAGTAACTCATGCGCCTGGGAGAAACAGATATCACTTTGGGCTTTGGGTGGGGGCAATTATAAGCTACCTCTTGGGAAGGGGCCATAGGGTGGATTGGGCAGGATGCCGGTTTTACTCATTGCTGACTTCAATAGTAAAAAACCACCTCGCACCCTGATCCCTTCAATTCAAATCCCTTCACCCAACCATTTCTGAACGATTAGGGCCAAGAGGTGACCAAAGCTCTGAGCTGGTGATACCCTTCTGGTGGGTAGTTGCTCTGTAGAATTCTGGATAAGGGAGTTAGATATGGCCCAAACTTGGGAAATTTTGAAAGGGCTCAGACAGTGGGAGGAAGGTGGGAGTGGAGCACAAATATAATGCAGGCAATAAAATCAAGGTTGACGTTTCCTGCTTTAAGTCATAACCACCATGTGTCTCAAGTTACAGATGGCATCAGGGTGTTTAATCGTGTAGGTAGGCTCATTAAATTCCATACTCGCACCATTCTGCACTTAGTGGGAACTGACCAACAAAACGTGCAAGGGGTTACTTCATCAAACTCCTATTGCTATTGCATCAGTTGCCACCAGTTACCCCCACAACACTGGGGCTAAACGTTCAGCATTAACTTGCTGGTTTGCTCTCTCCGCCAGGTTTACTAGAGCTCTTGTCAAACTGCATCAAACCATTCCACATCGCTGGTCAGATCTCAGTAGGAGACTGACCTGACCAATAGCTGGAATCGAGTGTGTGTGTGGGGGGGGGGGGGGGGGGGGGGGGGGTGTTATCTTATGAGGAAAGGGACGACAAATTGGGTCTGTATCCTTTGAAGTTTTGAAGAATGGGAGGTGATCTTATTGGAACACAGCAGATCCCAGAGGGACTTGACAGTCTGGGTGCTGAGGGAATGTTTCCTCTTATGAAAGAGACCAGAGCTTGGGGATACAGTTTTCAAATAAGGGACCTCCCATTTAAAACGGAGATGAGGAGAAATTTTTTCACTTGCAGATCGTGAATCTTTGGAACTTTTTTCCCCAGACAATGATGGAGTCAGGGTCATTGAATACTCTTAATGCTGGGGAGGTGGCCTAGTGATATTGACTTTGGACTGGTAATCCAGAGGTCCAAGGTAATGCTCTGGGGACTCAGGTTCAAATCCCACCATTGGTGCTGGTGAATTTGAATTCAATAAAGATTTTGAAGGATTTTGATAGAGCAAGTATGGGACAGGCTATTGACAGAAGAACTGGAGGCGAGACGAGGAGAAACTTTTCTCTGTGGCAAATTATGTTCTGGAACACACTATCTGAAAGGGTGGTGGAAGAAGATTAAATAGAACCAGATAAAAGGAAGGGACAGTGGGGAAAGCTCAGGGAAGTATAGAAACATAGCAGGCCATTAAGCTCTTCGAGCCTGCTCCGCCATTCATTATGACCATGGCTGATCATCCAATTCAACATCATGATATCTCCTTGCTCCCATATCCATTGATCTTGTTAGCTCCAAGAGCCATATCTAATTTCTTCTTGAAATCAGACAACATTTTGGCCTTAGTGAGTTCCACACATTCACCACCTTCTGGGTGAAGAAATTTCTCCTCACCTCAGTTCTGAAAGGTTTACCCCATATCCTGAAACTATGACCGTCACCATTAGGAACATTCTTTCTGAATCTATACTGTCTAATCCCATTAGAATTTTATAAGTTTCATATCCCTTACTCTTCTGAACTACAATGAATAGTCCTAACCGATTTGATCTCTCCTCATATGATAGACCTGCTATCCCAGGAATGAGCCTGGTAAACCTTTGCTGTACTCCCTCTCTAGCAAGGACATTCTTCCTCAGCTAAGGATACAAAAACTGCACACAATACTCCAGGTGTGGCCTCATCAATGCCCTATACAACTGCAGTAAAATATCTCAATTCCTATACTCAAATTCTATAACTATGAAGGCCAACAGACCATTTGCCTTCTTTACTATCTGCTTTACCTGTGCACTTACTTTCAGTGACTGATGCATGAGGACACCAAAGTCTTGCTAGTATCCACTTATCAAATATCTATCATTCCTGCCACTCTATCACTGCCCACACTTTGGCAAATCAGACCACAA
The DNA here is from genome assembly GCF_965287045.1 of Carcharhinus amblyrhynchos. Lineage (NCBI taxonomy): Eukaryota > Metazoa > Chordata > Chondrichthyes > Carcharhiniformes > Carcharhinidae > Carcharhinus > Carcharhinus amblyrhynchos. The sequence goes on along the minus strand of NC_137332.1, from coordinate 82,543,856 downwards.
GGCTGTGCTCCTGCTCCCGGCTTACAAGCAAAAACTGAAATGAGAGATTTCGTCAAAGAAAGTTGTGCAACGTTGGTCTGAGGAATCAGCTGATCTCCTATGGGACTGCTTTGAGTCAACGAACTGGTCAGTACTTAAAACTCTGTGATCGGCCTGAACAAGTATGCCATTACAATAACTGACTTCATTATTAAGTGTGTAGAAGACTGTGTCACAAAGAAGCAAATCCGTGTGTGTCCTAACTGGAAACCGTGGATGAACAGGGATACCCACTGCTTGTTCAAGTCCAGATCTGAAGCGTTCAAGTTAGCCGACTGTGACCTGTATAAGAAAGGCAGAAATGATCTAAGGAGATCCATCAAAAACGCCAAAAGCCAGCACCGGATGAAGCTAGCCACACAGACTCCCACCAACTATGGCAAGGTCTGCAAGATATAACACGCTACAAGATGAAGGCATGTAAAATCGCTGGGATTAGTGTACCCGTCCCTAGTGAGCTGAATGCATTCTACGTCCACTTTGAGCAAAAGGACAGCGAGAGTATGCCCTCCATCCGTTCATCCACCTGGTGAACCTGTATCCGATATCATCATCACAGATGTCAGAGTAGCTTTCTTGAAGGTCAACCCATCGAAAGCGATTGGCCCACGTGGAGTACCAGAACAAGCACTTAGATCCTGCGTGGACCAACTGGCGGGGATATTTGCAGACATCTTCAACCTTTCTTTACACCAATCTGTGGTTCCTATCTGCTTTAAGGTGACGGCCATCATCCTGGTACCAAAAAGCCAGGCAGCATCCCTTAATAACTATCGTCCAGTGCTTCAAAAGGTTAGTCATGGGACAATCCACTTTGGCAAATCAATTCTGGCCTCCCAAATTGCCTGGATCCACTACAATTCACCTATCACTGCAATAGGTCCACAGTAGTTGCCAATTCCCTGGCCCTGCACTCATCCCTGGAACACCTAGATAACAAAAGGTACTTATGTCAGACTCTTATTTATTGACTACAGCTCAGACTGCCATTATTCCTCTGAAACTCGTCTCCAAACTCCATGGCCTGGGGCTTGGCTCCTCCCTCTGTAACCGGATCCTGAACTTCCTAACTCACAGACCGCAATCAGTAAGGATAGGCAACAACATATTCTCCACAATCATCCTCAACACCAGTGCCCCACAAGGCTGTGTTCTCACATGTAGAATGTAATGTTATGACTGTAACACTATATTCTGCACTCTCTCATTTCCTTCTCTATAAATAGTATGTTTTGTCTGTATAGTGCACAAAAAAACAATACTTTTCACTGTATGTTAATACATGTGACAATAATAAATCAAATCAAATATGCTCCTACAATACTCTTTATCCACCACTGTGGCCAAATTCCCCTCAACTCAATTTTCAAGTTGACAATTTTCAAGATGGCACCACTGTAGTGTGTTGGATCTCAGACAATGACGAGACAGAGTACAGGAATGAGAGAATCTGATGAACTGGTGCAATGACAATAATCTCTCCCATAATGTCAATAAAACAAAAGGAGATAGTCATCGAATTCAGGAAACGTAGCAGAGGACGTATACCTGTCTACATCAATGGGGATGAAGTAGAAATAATCGAGAGCTTCAAATGTTTAGGTGTCCAGATCACCAACAACCTGACCTGGTCCCTCCATGCCGACACTATAGTTAATAAAGCCCATCAACCCCTCTATTTTCTCAGGAGGCTAAGAAAATCTGGCATGTCTGCTATGACTCTCACTAACTTTGACATGCACTATAGAAAGCTTTCTTTCTGGTTGTATCACAGCTTGGTATAGCTCCTGCTCTGTCCAAGAACTGAAAGAAACTACAAAAGGTCATAAACAAAGCCAATTTGTTCAAACCAGCCTCCCATCCATTGACTCTGTCTGCACTTCCTGCTGTCTTGGAAAAGCAGCCAGCATAATTAAGGGCCCCATGCACCCCAGACATTCTCTCTTCCACCTTCTTCCTTTGGGAAAAAATACAAAAGTCTGAAGTCACGTACCAACCGACTCAAGAACAGCTTCTTTCCTGCTGCCGTCAGACTTCTGAATGGAACTATCTCACACCAAGTTGATCTTTCTCTACAACCTGACTATGACTGTAACACTATATTCTGCACCCTCTCCTTTCCTTCCCTGTGTCCTTTGTCTGTATAACACGCAAGAAACAATACTGTTCACTAATACATGTGACAATAATAAATCAAATCAAAACATTGTCCTCAATTTACACCTATTCAAGTAATAACCTGTCTTCCTATTACTGCTAACAAAGTGGATAACCTCACATTTATTGACATTATACTGTATCTGCCATACATATGCCCACACTCTTGGCCTTTCTAAATCGGGCTGAAGCATCACTGCATTCTCCTCACAGCTCACCCTCCCACCCAACTTTGTAACATCTATAAATTTGGAGATAATACATTTAGTTCCCTCTTCCAAATTATTAATATATAATGTGAACAACTGTATCCTAGCACAGATCTCTGCAGTGCCCCACTAGTCACTGCCTGCCAATGAGAAAAAGGCCCATTCATGCCAACTCTTTGCTCCCGATCTGCTAACCAACTTTCTATCCATCTGAAAACATTACCTGCAATCTTATGCACTTTAACTTTACATAGTAGTCTGCTATGTGACACTTTGTCGAAAGCATTCTGAAAATCTAAATAAAGCACATCCACTGGTTCCCCTTGGTTAACTTTACTAATTACACCCTCAAAGAATCCCACATACAAATAACAGGATAAAATCAGCATGGACACAGGTCAAATGGCCTCCTTTTGTGATTCTATGACAACATGTTCACTCATTTAGGCCGTGTCTGTTACCATGGCATCCTTTCATGCTCAAAATCTATAGCCAATTATGTCACCAGATTGTTATGATCCCAGTTGATGTTGTAACTGGATAGGAAGATCCCAGAATGGAACCCTGGCTCAAAACTGTGTAACTTTTACTTTTTTTAAAATGTGGAGGAACAGAGTCACAGGACTGCCAATTAATTTTTTATAACGAGAAAAGTGATGTATCAAACATGTAAAATTGGATGATGATACAATACTCCTTTACTTCTCCTTAGCCTAACACACAGATTTTAAGACTAACGCGATTACAAAGTATATTTTAAAACAACAGTGATGTCAGTAACACAACGTTACTTTAAGCACACAGATTGGCTGTGGTCAAAACACAGGCTCCACTCTGAACCCAAAGTTGTTTGTGAAATTTTCCTCAGAATCTCTCCAGATAATTGTCACACGAGTTTCCAAACTCTTCCTAGAAAACATACTTTCACGACACTACTTTCCACCAGCAGCTTACATTCGAAAATCTAGTCCACATTTCCTAAATAACTCTTTTAAACAAAGCTTCCACTCCACTTTTAACATTAAATCCACTATCCAGGATTTTCAACTCCCTCTCTGGAATTTCTTTGTCTAGATTGTTGCACAAGTTGTTCACAATTGCTTTAACCCTCAGATTCCAGATTCCATTAAAATGGCATCAAACTTCTGATTTCTCTCTGAGGTCCGCTTTCCCATTTTAATTCTGATTACGGCAATTGTCTTTTTAACTGGAACATTGTTTACTTTTCCATTTGAACTTTCTTGAACGATACCTTGGTCTCTGTTCTCGAAACTCCAGTCTTTTTTCTAATCCAATTCTCCGGTTATCTGGTTCTTTGGGAAATATGCCCAGCTTCCCCTGATACAGTTGAGATGTCCACATCCCAGTGTATTATCTTCAACTGTAATACATCCAGTTAAAAGTAACACACTTTCCTACTTTAAGGCCCCCAGTTGCTAAGCAACCACTGCTACCCTTGCCAGGCTCTATTTATTCTTCACATCATAATCCTCTCCAAGCATAATGAAAACACAATTGGAATTGAAACTAACCCCCCGACATATAAATGCCTTTGTCCAACATGAATCTAACTATAGGTTTTTACCCTTCCAGGCCCAGAAACACTAAATCAAACCCACTTAAAACTGTACTTTATTTCTAATGTTTCCAATATAAATATAAATCCCTTACAACTACCTTTGTTTTCCGAACAAGATCAGAAACCAACCTGGTTCCTGTTTGAACAACATACAAGATGCAGCAACAACAAGTATTAAAAGCAAGAGCCTTTAATGATGAGAATAACCACAGTCTCTGAGGAGAATATTTGCTGATGATGGACTCTTGTGATCAGTGCAAGAATTTACAGACAGGTTGCAGTATTACCTGAGGAACGGTCTCCACATATTGCACAGATATGCTTGGCAATCGAGTTGGGGCTGTAACAGTTCATGTTCCCAAGTCCGCTCAGGCCGGGAGGCGGCTTAATATCCTCTGTACTACTGACATTATTCACCGTATTAATCTGAGTGAAAAAAAAAAGTCAATTTTAATACATAGAATCATAGAAACCCTACAGTGCAGAAAGAGGCCCTTCGGCCCATCGAGTCCACACCAATCACAATCCCACCCAGGCCCTATCCCCACATATCTTACCCGTTAATCCCTCTAACCTATGCATCTCAGGACACTAAGGGGCAATTTTAGCATAGCCAATCAACCTAACCCGCACATCTTTGAACAGTAGGAGGAAACTGGAGCACCCGGAGGAAACCCACGCAGACATGAGGAGAATGTGCAAACTCCACACAGACAGTGACCCGAGCCAGGAATCGAACCAGGTCCTAGTGCTAACCACTGTGCTACCGTGCTGAGCATACGAGAGTTTGGAAAGTTTACACTCTGCACCCCCATTTAATCCCCTTCCATGGACATTGCTGGTGAGAATCACTTGTGAAGAATATGTGGCTACTCTGTTCTTGGAAATGTCTATGTGATATAAAACAAAGAACAGACAGTCTTTGTAGTTGTAAATGTGCTTCCAAAAACACGCGAGCTGAAATAAGGCAGGAAGAGATTCACATGGAACACGAGCACTGCAGCACAGGCCAGTTGCACTGCTTCTATGCTTGATGTATTTCCAAGTTAGACGATGGCTCCATTTTCTGCTGATACAGCTCTTGCAACTGTTTAAAGTATGTAACACACGCCAGATGTCACACTTGTTTACAGCAGAAAAGCAACCCTGAAAACCAAGTATCTCAGTCACTTAACCTGGGTGCTGACACTTGCAAGCACTTTGCCAAACACCAATTAGACTTTACTTTCCCTGAGATTGTGTTTACCAGACAACATTGACTCTTTATGATCCAGCAGTAGAATAATACATTTCTCATTGTGAGTTATTATTGTTCCACATAAAACAGCACACCACTAAGTGGACAGTGCATCACAATTGTTTGATATGTGCGCAAAGCTCCTCACTGTTAGCATCTTTTTAGTAAAATCGGCCCTCGCGTATGCCAGTTAGAGTCTCAGTGAACATTAATCTGCAATTAATTAATTCACAAGTTCAACAAAAGCCAGTTCATTTTCTATTCAGGGCACAGACAGAACGATGTATTCCGACACGGGGACAGGAGGCTGGGAGTTGCGAGGTATGCGTAAAGTTTTAAAACAAGAAATAACTCAGCACTTTCTCTCTGGTTTTACCTAAACTGAGTGAAGCAGCATTCAACGGGCCTAACACTTGTTTAGTCAGGGCTGCCTAAGAGAGAAAAAGGCCCTGGCAGATGAAGATCAGACGTCAAATGTCCCTGCTGTTACACTCCTGGTAATTTTAAGAACATGAATCGTGCATTAAGTTAAATTTATATTCCATTAAGCCTCAAGAAAACCTCATGCAAACTGCTTATCCAAACATTAAAGCATTTCATTTCCTAACTATTGAACAGCAATAATTTCAAGAGACGTTTCATCACACAGTGACATAGGAACATAAGAACTAGGAGCAGGAGTAGGCCATTCAGCCACTCAATACGATCATGGCTGATCTAACCACTGCCTCATCTCCACCTTCCTGCCCACTCCCCACAACCTTCCCTTCTGCTGCTCATTAAAAACCAATCTACCCCTTAAACTTATTCTGTGTTTGTTTAGTGTTCCAGCGTCTACTGCATCCTGGGATGGAGAATTTCACAGGTTCTCAACCCTTTGAGTGAAGTCATTCCTCTTCATTTCTGTCACCCCTTAGCCTAAAACTATGTCCTCTTGTTCTGAAATGTCCAACAAGAGGAAATACTCATTCTATAGCTATCCTACCAATCCTTTTTAGCATCTTATATACCTCAAGTAGATCTCCTCCCATTCTTTTAAACGCCAGCCAGTATAGGTCTAAACTGCTTAAACTCACTTCAAACGACAAGTCCTTCATCCCTGGAATCAGTCTAGTGAGTCTCACCTGAAATGTCACTAATGCATTTACATCTTTCCTCAAGTATGGGGACCAAAACTGTGTGCAGCACTCCAGATGCGAGGGAGCTTTCATATTCAATCATTTGGAACCTTCATATCAAGGTGGGATCACTTTCCATTTTAGTTAAAAGCAACTTGCCAAGAGTTTAGTCTAAACACCATAAACATCAGGACACCACGGGTGGAAATCGAGGTCCAACACTGAAGGAGTGCCACATTGTCTGAGGTGGCATCTTTTTGATGAGATGTTAAACCATAGTCTGTCCTCTTAGATTGAAGTACAAGAACCCAAGGCACCATTTCAAAGTAGAGAAGGTCAGTTCTCCTGATCTCTTCTAGCAACCTCCAAAACACAAGCGACCTTATCATTGTAACCTTAGTCTACTATAGAGTCATAGAGGTTTACAGTATGGAAACAGGCCCTTCGGCCATGCCAAATTTGTCCATGCTGCCCCTTTTAAAAAACCCCTAAGCTAATCCCAATTGCGTGCATTTGACCCATATCCGTCTATACCCATCTTATCCATGTAACTGTCTAAAAGCTTTTTAAAAGACAAAATTGTACCTGCCTCTATTATTACCTTGTTCCAGACATTCACTGCCTTTTGTGTGAAAAAAATGCCCCTCTGGACACTTTTGTATCTCTCCCCTCTCACCTTAAGTCTACGCCTCTATTTTTAGACTCTCCTACCTTTGGGAAAAGATATTGACTATCAAGCTGATTTATGCCCCTCATTATTTTGTAGACATCTATAAGATCACCCCTCAGCCTCCTACGCTCCAGAGAAAAAAGTCCCAGTCTATCCAGCCTCTCCTTATAACTCAATCCATCAAGTCCCAGTAGCATCCTAGTAAATCTTTTCTGTACTCTTTCTGCTTTAAGCTTATCATCTCTCATCCTTGTTCATCTATTTTGGTGCACTCTCAGCCATACACATTACACCCTTTAGTACCTTGTATCTATTCCTGTGTCAAGTCCCACTCTCCTCTGACCTATGCTGGCTGGTGTGAATGGGCTCTCAGGGAGGGGTGGGCTAGGTACCTAACAGCAACCTATCTTTGTAACTTTCTCCAACCCTGCAACGCTCCCTCTGACACTTCATTTCTAACACTTTGACCTCTAATGCAGGCTCAAGGGGCTGAATGGCCCACTCCTGCTTCTAGTATTTAGATGCCATTGGATGGTTGGCTGGAAGTTCCAACGCTAACCCTGCCCACCTGCACAGCAAGCCCCAGTCAGTGCAGGATGCAAAGGTAACTCAAACATTTCTTGCTTTCGAAGACTCATTGTCCAGTGCAGGATAAGAAATTAAAAAGGAACAAGTGAAAGAAAAAGACACTGACAGATGAAGAGAGTGAAAGCAAAAGGACATAAAAAGCTAAAACAAACAACTGTTTGTGCTGCAGCTTCCAATACCACAGGACACGGCGATTTACAGCGAAGAAAACATTTACAAAAAGTGTAGTTATAATCTCAGAAATTTAGTGATCAATTTGTACAAAGCCAGCTCCTACAAACAGCAATGAGATAAATGACCAGAAATCTGCTTTAGCTGAAGGATCAATGTTAGTCACTTCAAAATAGTGTCAGTGTACCTTTTAACATCCATTTAAATAAGGCAGATGGGATTTCTGTTTCATTTTCTATCCAAAAGACAGCACCTCTGACAGTGCAGCACTGCCTTGGCACTGCAGTGGAGCACCAGCCAGTATTATGAAGTGGGTTTTGACCCAACTACCTTTTGGTTCAGAGGTGAGAGTGTGACCCACTCAACCGGGGCAGATCATGCTCTCTCTCTGCGAGAACCCAGCTGACCTGCGACCAAGCATTTCTGTTTCCTACTGACCTGGGCAAGGGTGAAGCGATTTGATTAACGGTGCTGTGTGCACACGTATGGTGGGGGTGGGGGGTGCACGTGCATGGGTTGTAGTCCAGTGATCACACATACCACAGCACTAGAATTAAGGTTGGCCCCTCGTATTCAGGTCAACAACTCTTCTGTTGCATGTTCCTCACACAGAAGTCAATCATTTAAAGGAGCAAACACTCCTTAAAAAGTCAAACAAAAGGCAGCAACTTTTGCTGCGATCCATCTGCACAAGAACTTAGGATGGATTCCCTACTTCCAGTATCCTTCATTCATCTGACGGGAGCAGGGAACATTAATCAACTGAATATTTTACAGCCTAACTGGACACTGCACATGTATGAATAGTGACCAAAGTCTGTCCCAGGTTCAATCGTCTCTCTTGGCCAAAGAGACTAACATCACCAGAACGTCCAACATCAGTGAGAGTCAACACCTTCAGGAGAGGAGAGGGGAGTGGGGTCCACAGAACTGTACCCCAGTGAGAGTCGGCACCTTCAGTCATTCTGAACTTGAGTTCCTGATCTTTTTCTGCTTGACAAATTGCTGCTAGATTTGCTATTGAACTACAAATAATGATACAAGAACTGAAGTGATGCATAAATATGCAAAATATATGATCTAGTTTGGGAATGAGTTAAATAACATGACATAGTCTTACCTCATTTCCCTGGAACACTCTGGGCATGAGTTCCTGTTCCATTGCATAGTGTTTCTTTACCCGAAATTGGCCAAACCAATGCAAAAGAGAGTGGTGTCGGAAGAGCAGATCACTTTCCCACTATTTTGTGTGCTGATTTAACAAATTGGCCATGTCAGTTTCAGCTAATCTTGCTCGGCCTTTTGGCTAAGATCAATTGTAGTTTTGGCATTCTGCATTTGGTTGAAGTCATGAAGTTACACTGAGGCTTCAATTGAAGTAATTTTTTAAAGCGACATCTAGGCCTTTTGGCTAAGATGTAAATGAGATTAAGCCTTGGAGAAAATTCAGTGCTACTCCAATCAGCTTGGATCATATAGATCAAGGTCAAGACAGGCTCACCACTTCCTGTCTTGTCAGCTTGGATCTGGAATGTCTCACTTGCTGACACATTGAATTGGACTTTGATTGGATTGAATTGGATATTTAAAAAAAAATTGCTCGAGGGAGCAAACATTTTGCTCATTCTTCTGGGAGGAAGGACACTAACCGGAATGTTTTAAACATTCTTTGGGATATTGGCGTTGGTATGTTGTCTCTTGTGTACAGCCTGTGATCCTGTCCAGTCTTCTAAAATTGTCTCTAGTTGTTGGAAATCGCGTTTCTCATAGACATGAGCTTGCATAGATACTGATGAAAAGGTCTTTTGTGATAAGCCCATTTTCAGCTGTCTTAGTAAAGCTGCAACAAGTTACCCATTTTAAATCTGTCACGGAATAGCCTTTTGAAAGCAACATTTTTGAAGAAAGTGGTTATATTTTCAAGCCCTGTCCAAATGCACTGGCTCACGGCAGCACTCACACTGTGTCATAGGCCAATGGGTTTGAGTAGAGCCCTCAACAAAAATAAACACTTTTCTGCATTAATGCCATCCTGAGTGCAAATAGTGCCCTTATCACCAATTGTAGCCCAAGGTACACGTTACTGCGATGATGTTGCTCCCACTTTACCTTTTTATAGATGGAACCTTACCTCCAACCAAAATAAAGGCACTAAGCGTGGAAAGCATCCATTAGCCACATCCATTATCAGCAAACCCAATAGTATTTCACCATGGCAGCGACAATGTAAATCGTCTGTCAGTCATGCTTGTTGTTCAGTTGTATCCCGTTGGCATCAATCAGGAAACAAGCATCATTGGCACGGGATAGCCAACACCAGCACTGTCAGCACCACTGCCAGCAGAACCTTCACCAGCACACCCTCCCCATCAGAATCAGTAAGTAGTCTCATAACCCAGGTTGAAGTCCAACAGGTTTATTTGGTAGCACGAGCTTTTGGAGCGCTGCCCTTTCATCAAGTGAGTGAAGAGTTCAGTTCACAAACAGGGCGTATATAATAGACACAGACTCAATTACAAGATAATGATTGGACTTAACGAGTAATCAAGTCTTTACAGGTGCAGACAAGATCCCGATACAAATTGTACGCAACAAACTACCCAGTCTTCAGGAGAACAGTGACCACGACATCACACAACCCTGTCACAGCAACCTCTGCAAGGCGCACCAAATTATCGACATGGATGCCATCATCTCACATGAGAACACCATCCACCAGGTACATGGTACATACACTTGCGACTTGGCCAACATTGTCTACCTGATATGCTGCAGGAAAGGACGTCCCGAGGCCTGGTACACTGGGGAGACCATGCAGATGCTATGACAATGGATGAATGAACACTGCTCGACAATCACCAGGCAGGAGTGTTCTCTTCCTATTGGGGAATACTTCAGCAGTCATGGGCATTCAGCCTCTGACCTTCGGATAACCATTCTCCAAGGTGGCCTTCACGACACATGACAACGCAAATCGCTGCGCAGAAACTGATACCCATGTTCCATACATGAGGACAGCCTGATCTTGGGTTCATGTCACACTATCTGTAACACCCTGGACTTTGCTGGGGTTGCAAAACCTCACTAACTGTCCAGGCCGGAGACAATACACATCTCTTTAATCTGTGCTTAACCCTCTCTCCTCTCACGTAGTCTGTACCTGTAAAGACCTGATAACCTGTTAAGACTTGCATTCCAACCATTATGTTGTCCATTGAGTTTGTGTCTCTATATGCCCTGTTTGTGAACCAAACTCTTCACTCACCTGATGAAGGGGCAATGCTCCGAAAGCTTGTGCTATCAAATAAATAATACCAAATGGACTTTAACCTGGTGTTGTGAGACTACTTACTGTGCCTACCCCAGTCTAACGCCGGCAACTCCACATCATGCCCATCAGAATCAACAGCACCATGCGTGTACTTACACCACACAGAATGCAGTGGTTCAAGAAGACAGCTTGCCACCACCTTCTCAAGAGCAGTTAAGGATGGGCAATAAATACTGGATCAGCCAGCGACACCCACGGTGACAGAGTGGTTAGCATTGCTGCCTCACAGTGCCAGGGACCCAGGTTCAATTCCTGCCTCGGGTCATTGTGCAGATTCCACAAACATTCTCCCTGTGTTTGCATGGGTTTCCTCCCACAGTCCAAAGATGTGTGGGTTAGGTTAATTGGCTGTGCTAAATTGACCCTTAGAGTCAGGCGGATTAGCAGGGTAAATATATTATGGGAATAGGGCCTGGGTGGGATTGTGGTTGGTGCAGACTTGATGGGTTGAATGGTCTCATTCTGTAATGTAGCAATTCTATGACATCTCCTGAATGAATAAGAAAAACCTATCACACCAGCCGCACCACCATCAGAACCGTCAGACCAGCACCATCGGAACTTCTATATGCTGCCATATAAACTGTTTATTGATTACAATTCTCAATAAATCTGCTGTATTCACTAGGACATCGACTGATTTAATTCCCGAGATATTTGCAAAATATTTATTCTTCTCAGGCCACTTAAGTCATATATTTGTTGGCATTTTATCAGCTGCCATTTGGTTCGGTTCCCCCACATATGGGTCTCTCTCTCTCTCTGAGCCGCACAGAGTTGGGGGAAGTAAAGCCTCGCTGATGAGGGAGGGGGGACAGGAGCTGACAAGGTTTCCACATGTTTCAGGTCAGGGAAGGTCTTTCTTTTGTACTGCAGTGGAGCTGGCCATTCATCAGTGCAGGCTGGCAGGATTGTGTGCGCCAAGCCTTCCTGTGGACCTCACAGAAGCCTGAATAAGGGGCTATGAACATGAGAAGACTGAAGATGAAGCACATTGGCCTGGGGCTGTTTTGCGGTCCACCCTCTTCCCCCATTACCTTGGCTGCAGAAACGTAATCTGTCACTGAGGAAATAAAGTCCCCTGCTCCTGCATATATCAAAGTGCTCAATAATGACATGCCACCCATTGAACCACTGACTGACTGGTCACTCACTGACTTGATTTAAATATAATGTGCCTGCCCTGGTTGAATTAACTTGTTGCCCCTCTGCCCACAGCCAACACTTGGTTCACTCAGGCAGCACAGCGTGCAGAAAGTGAGGGAAAGCACCAAGGAAACCTACTCCACTCAGCCCATTCGAGCTAGAATCATATAGTCAGCATGAGTAACACTACTTTCAGGGAAAGTCCGACACAACCATCTGAGGGCATCTTAGCAAAGCTGGGCAAAGAGGAGCGGGAGTAGGCCATCTGGCCCCTCAAGCCTGCTCCACCATTCAATAAGATCATGGCTGATCTTTTTGTGGACTCAGCTCCATTTACCCACCACTCACCATAACCCTCAATTCCTTTACTATTCAAAAATCTCTTCTTTCTTTGCCTTAAAAATATTCAACAAGGTAGCCTCAACTGCTTCACTGGGAGGGAATTCCACTGATGCATAACCCTTTGGGTGAAGAAGTTTCTCCTCAACTCAGTCCTAAATCTGCTCCCCCTTATTTTGAGGTCATGCTCCCTAGTTCTAGTTTCACCCGCCAGTGCAAACAACCTCCTTGCTTCTATCTTAAATATTCCCTTCAGAACTTAAAATGTTTCTAGAAGATCCCCCCTCATTCTTCTGAATTCAAATGAGTATAGCCTCAGTATACACACAGTCTTTCCTCATAAGCCAACACTCTCAACTCCAGAATCAACCTAGTGAATCTCCTCTGCACCCACTCCAGTGCCAGGATATCCTTTCTCAAGGGGACCGAAATTGTACACAATACTCCAGGCGTGGCCTCACCAGCACCTAACACAGCTGCAACATAACTTTGCTGTTTTTAAAACTCCATCCCTCTAGCAATGAAGGACAAAATTCCATTTACCTTCTTAGTTACCTGCTGCACCTGCAAACCAACTTTTTGCAATTCCTGCACAAGGACACCCAGGTCCCTCTGCGTAGCAGCATGCTGCAATTTTTTACCATTTAAATAATAGTCCATTTTTCTGTTATTTCTACCAAATGGATGACCTCACATTTACCAACATTGTACTCCATCTACCAGACGCTTGCCCACTCATTTAAACTATCTATATCCCTTTGCAGACTTTCAGCATCCTCTACACACTGTCCTGCTACTCATCTTAGTGCCAACTGCGAACTTTAACACTACACTTGGACCCCAACTCCAAATCATCTATGTAAATTATAAACAAGGAGCACCTTAAGGAGGGAGGGCGAGACAGAGAGCTTTTGTGAGAAAATTCCAGCGCTCAGAGTTGACGTAGCTGAAGACACAGCCACCAGTGGTGGTGTGAAGGTATTGTGTAAGCAGAAGAGGCCAGAATTAGAAGTGCACGATGATCTGGCTGGTTTTGTGTTCTGGATGGGTTTCGACAGATGGGCAGCATTAAGAAAACAAGAATAGGTACAGAGGCCTTGACTTCTGTTAATCAATAGAAAGTAGAGGCATTGGTGGGCTTTTTAACTATAGTGTTGGCATGGTGGGGGGGGGGGAACGACCAGGACAGGTTGGTGGTGTTCTGGACACCTAAAATCTTGAAGCTTTTGATCATTTCTACTTCATCCTAGTGGCCTGGAGGGAGTGCAGCCCAGGTTTACAAGAATGATACTTGGACTTAATGTTAAGTTATGAGGAGAGATTATACAAATTGGACCCTTTTTCTCTAGAATTTAGGTTTAGAGTGATCTGATCAAAGTCTTCAAGATACTGACAGGAAAAGACAGAGTAGATGAAGATGAACTATTTCCACTGGTTGGAGATTCTAGAAGTAGGTAGCGTAGCCCCAAAATTAAGAGCAGACCATTCAGGAGAGATGTTCAGAAGCACTTCCACACACAAAGGGTGGTAGGTGTTTGGAATGCTCTTCCAGTTGATGCTACATCAGTTGCTATCTTTAATTCTGAGATAGATAAATTTTTGTTTAAGCAAAGATATTAAGGAATGTCTGGCAAAGGCAGGTGATTGGAGTTAGGCCACAGATCAGCCATGATCTCATTGAATGGCAGAAAAGTTTTGAGGGGCTGAATGGCCTACTCCTGTTGCTATGTTCCTTTAACAGGCATAGGGCATTTGCCTTTGAGCCTGTTTTGTCACTCAACTGAATCATGGCTGACCTGCATCTTAGAAATGATGCCACAACCCTTGACAGATGCTGAGTGGAAGGGGTTAATCTTGTATGACGGGTCCTTAAATGGCAAGAACAGCAGTGCTTGACAGTCTTGGGCAAAACTTTGAATCGAGACCCATTAACAGCAGAGCCACTCAGTCCCAGAGGTCAGGGCTGTCGCACTCCATTACAGAGACTGCTGGAGAGCTGTGTTCCTCTGAGTATCTCATCCTTTCACTGTAACACCTCAGCTGCTCCTAGTAAAAATAGAAGGCGATAGACTCCTTCCCGCTGAGTCCATCGCACTGTTGTCAGAATCCAAAAAAAATCACAAAGTTTTAACTCCATGGCTCTCCCATATGGAAAGCGGGATGCCTCATTAGAGCTGCTAAATTGCACTATCATTACTGATCAGGAAGGCCATTCAGCCCATCATACTCTAGAGAGATCCCAACATTTTCCACATGTGATTATTCTAAGGATTTAGCATCTCCCCCTCTTGACAGGGTGGACATAGAAAGGATGTTTCTTTTGTGGGAGAATCTAGGACTACAGCAGTTGGTTTAGCTCAGTTGGCAGGACAGCTGCTTATAGAAATTATAGAAATCCTACAGTGCAGAAAGAGTCCATCTGGCCCATCAAGTCTGCGCCGACCACAATCCCACCCAGGCCCTATCCCCATATCACTACACATTTACCCACTAATCCCTCTAACCTACGCATCTCAGGACACTAGGGGGCAATTTTAGCATGGCCAAATCAACCTAACCCCCACATCTTTGGACTGTGGGAGGAAACTGGAGCACCCGGAGGAAACCCATGCAGACACGAGGAGAATGTCCAAACTCCACAGAGACAGTGACCCAAGCCGGGAATCAAATCCAGGTCCCTGGAGCTGTGAAGCAGCAGTGCTAACCAATGTGCTGGCGTGCCACCCTCAGTAATGCAGAGTTAAACCAATTCCTGTATCAGCTGAGGTTATTCATGAAGGAGGCCTTCTCAACCTTTTCCCTTGCCTGAGGTGTGGTGATCCCCAGGTTAAATCACCACCCATCAGCTCTCCCCCTCAAATGGGAGAACAGTCTATGGTTATCAGGATCAAGGTGACTCTACTTTCTATAGTGGTCACTGTTTAAAAATGAAGGGTTGCCATTTGGGACAGATGAGGAGAATTTCTTTCTCTCGGGTCTTTTGAGTCTCTGGATCTCCTTCCTCAGAAGGCACTGGAAAGAGTGTCTTTGAATGTCTTCAAGGCAGAGAGATAGATTCTTGATTAACAAGGCGATGAAAGATTACTGGTGGTAGGTGGGAGGTTACAGTCAGATCAGCCACGATCTTACTAAATGGCGAAGTAGGCTCCAAGGGCCAAGTGGCCCACCCCTGCTCTTGTGCATGTTCGTGCTCTACGTGGCAGCTAATTCCATGGACTGGCCATTGTGTGAAGAATTTCCTGATTTTTAGGTGACAGCATAAATAATCCAGAGACGCACGCTAGTGGTCTGGGAGCACAACAAGTCTTGGATTAACCCCCTTCACACAGGGACTCCCAAAGGTTTCCACACTCACGACAGCTAGTGGAACTTCAATCCAATTAATAAAACCTAGGATTGAAAGTTAATCTCAGCAATGGTCATCATCAACTGTTGTTAACAACCTATCTGGTTCATTAATGCCCCTTTATGGGAGGAAATCTGCCATCCTTACCCAGCCTGGCCTACATGTGACTGTAGACCCACAGCAATGTGGTTGACTCTCAACTGCCCTCTGAAATGGCCAAGTGAGCCACTCAGATCAAGGGTAATTACAGACAATTGTGCTGGGAGTGACTCAGGGATGTGGGAGGAGGGGTTGCAGGAGAAGCTGGAGGGGAGGAGGCCTGTGCAATGTATAATGACAGGCCCAGATCAGAAACAGTCTGTTTCTGAGCTGGAGATATTTGTTAGTGCTTCACAAATCTCTTCCCCAAATCTCTGTCAACACAATGAGATAAGTGCCACCTTTCTCTGGGGAGTTACTTGTTTAGAGATAATTTACCCTGTCAAGACTTCCATCGCATTTACAGGGAAGTGGCTGATTTTGCTCGAAATAACTTGGTTTGGGAAATTTTATTCAGTCTTGGTCTAACCTTGTCAGTTTGAAGGTGGGGACAGTATTTACTGGTTCAAGGCACTGCATCTCTCACTTTCTCCCTCTTGCTGTGGTTGCACAGAAGGGAGTGTCACATAGTCATGTCTCAGCTACTGTGTTTATTCTGTCTCTCTCTTTGCCCCATCTGATCATTTTCTTCATGTGTTCCTACATTTTCTTAGTTATGATAGAGTGGCACAGTGATCAGCACTGCTTCCTCACAATGCCAGGGACCCGGGTTAGATTCTGACCTCAGGTCACTATGTCGGAGTTTGCACATTCTCCCAGGAAGTCTGTGTGGGCTTCCTCAGGGTGCTCCAGTTTCCTTTGATTTGATTTATTATTGTCACATGACATGTATTAACATAGTGAAAAATATTGTTTCTTGCGCGCTATAGAGGCAAAACATACCATTCATAGAGAAGGAAACAAGAAGTGCAGAATGTAGCATTACAGTCATAGCTAGAGTGCAGAGAAAGATCAACTTAATGCAAGGTAAGTCTATTCAACAGTCTGATAGCAGCAGGGAAGAAGCTGTTCTTGAGTCAGTTGGTACGTGACCTCAGTGTGTGAAGTCCTTAATTATGCTGGCTGCTTTGCCGAGGCAGCGGGAAGTGTAGACAGAGTCAATAGATGGGAGGCTGGTTTGTGAGATGGATTGGGCTACATTCACGATCTTTTGTAGTTCCTTGCAGTCTTGGGCAGAGCAGGAGCCGTAACCAAGCTGTGACACAATCAGAAAGAATTCTTTCTATGATGCATCTGTAAAAGTTGGTGACAGTCGTAGCTGACATGCCAAATTTCCTTAATCTTCTGAGAAAGTAGAGGCATTGGTGGGCTTTCTTAACTATAGTGTTGGCATGGGGGACCAGGCCAGGTTATTGGTGATCTGGAAAACTAAAAACTTGAAGCTCTCACACAGTCCCTGCTCATACCGTCCCTACCACAGTCCAAAGATGGCAGATTGGGAGGATTAGCCATGCTAAATTCTCCTTCAGTGTTCAAAGATGTGTTGGTTAAATGGAATAGCCATGGTAAATGCGTGGGGTTACTGTGAGATGGCAGAGGGGTTTGGGTATATATTTGTACCGTGTGTTGAGTATTATCACTTGGTAGCTGTGCTCCCCTTGTCTTCTGTTGAGGTTGAACAACTTCCTATGGTCTGGTGGTCACTTATTTGTAAAATTATCTACCTGATGCCTGCCCTTACATCCTGGATCATGTTAAAGATGATCAATGTGAGGATTGTTGACTGGGTGAATATAACTTCATTAAAGTACTCTCCCTGGATTATTTACAAATACCTGGTCACAATGAGCATTGCCACACTTGGCCACAAAATAGTTTTTCACCACAGTGACCAACCCTGACTCTAACTCTCTTTCCATCCCCCTATATATATTTTCTTCACAGAATTATAGAATCATACAGCATGGAGATGCCCATTGGCCCAACTGTGCCTGTGCTGGCTCTTTGGAAGAACTATCAAATTTGTAGCACTTGCTTGCACTTTCCCCACAGCCATACAAAAATCTTTCCTTCTCCTGTTATTGCTTCCATTGTCTTTATGCAGTGAGTTGCAGTGATCTGGAACACACTGCCTGAAAAGTCAAATCTAGTCTTCCTTCTGCACCTTCTCGCAACTACCTTAAATCTGGGCCCTCTGCTAACTAATTTGTCACTGGGGACACTGTCGCCCTATTTACTTTCTCAAAACCTCTCACAATCAAACACCTCTATTCAATTTTCCCTTGACTTTCTCTCCTCCAAGGAGAACAATCCCAGCTTCTTGAAGTCCACATCAATTAACTGAAGTAGCTCAGAAATACTACACCAGTAAGTGTCCACACCTTCTGTGAAGACATTGGCAGCCTTCCTGCAATGTGGTCCACAATAATCTACCTTTGGACTGACCAATCACCGACAAAGGTTTAGAGTAACCTTCTTGTTTATACACTGTATGGGTCCAGGGATAATCACCCAGAGGCTGGTTCTAAACAGGAGCAAAGATAGTGGGCAATGCCAAACCCAGGGGTAGTTTGGACCTGTTGTACTGCCCAACTTCAACATAACAACCCAACCACAATTTTCCTTCAGGCTTTAGCATTGATTGCACAACAGTGAGGGTGGCTCAGAAGCTGCCTGGCACAGTCTTAACTTCACTATCGGAAGGGACAATCCAAAAGTTGACAATTGGAGAAGACAGGAATTTGAATTGAGAGAGGTAGAAAATTTGATCCGGGGGAGAGGGAGAGGGAGAGGGAGAGGGAGAGGGAGAGGGAGAGGGAGAGGGAGAGGGAGAGGGAGAGGGAGAGGGAGAGGGAGAGGGAGAGGGGATGGCGGCGGTGATCTAACCAGGTCAGCTAAGGGTATATAGGGTAGTATATTCATCTATATCCTGTGTACAACAACCAATGACTGCATCCTTAATCTTGTCAAGCCTCACATTACTTCTCACTCCCACTTAAGTTTGAAGTACATTCATCCTTGCCCCTCTCTGCATTCTCTAACTTCTACCCAACTATTCTATTTTTAGTCAGTGGATGTGGGCATTGCTGGCTAGGCCAGCATTTATTGCTCATCTCTGAGGGTATTTAAGAGTCAACCACAGTGCTGTGGATCTGGAATTACATGTAGGCCACAGCAGGTAAAGATGGCAGATTTCCTTAAAGGACATTAGTGAACCAAATGATCGACAATGGTTTCATGGTCATTAATAGACTTTTAACCTCGGATTTTTATTGAATTCAAATTTCATCATCTGGGATTTGAGCTCAGGTCCACAGAGCATTACTCTGGATTATTAGTCCAGTGACAATACCACTATACCACTACCTCCTCAATTCAGTCC
Organism: Carcharhinus amblyrhynchos; assembly: GCF_965287045.1. NCBI lineage: Eukaryota > Metazoa > Chordata > Chondrichthyes > Carcharhiniformes > Carcharhinidae > Carcharhinus > Carcharhinus amblyrhynchos. The sequence goes on along the minus strand of NC_137332.1, from coordinate 82,524,505 downwards.
AATCCTTATGCAGTGTGATGCATCTCCTGATTATAGAAAGGAGCAGAGAACACCAAGGAGAGAACCGGAGCCAGGCCACCACAGAACATGGTTGATAGCTCCAAAATAAACGACAACAGAGATCGCCAGTATATCTGCTACCCTGACCATCAGAGAAGAGACTGGGAATTTGCAGGTGCTGAGTAACAGAATTAAAAATATAACTGATACCAGACCTACTCTTGTTGACTTCATTCCAGCAATGGGTGAAATATGATCAGCCTGATTAGGCTGAGTGGTAACATTACTACACACTGCTAGTATTGATTCAAACCCCTTTCACTCTCCCTCCAGAGTCTCCAGCTGTCCTAAGGACACTTGCTGAGAGAAGCCACAGGATTTTCAATTAAAATTTGTACTATGGTTACTTAGGAGATAGAAGTAGTTTTAATCCTCCTTTTCCTGGGTAACTATTCAGCCCATAGAGTCAGAACCATCCTAAGTCTCAGATTTAATTTGGAGTATCAGAGGTTCCCAGGGCAATGGAAGTAAAAACTTTCCAGACAATTTCTGTGCAGTCTTTGCATGAGGAATTTTGAGGGGTTTCCCTGGACTATGACTCCCAGAGATCAGAAGGCCTGAGCCCTAGAGCATTTTGTTGTAGATTAGATTTGAATTCCTCCCCCACAACACGCACATCTGCCACACTGCTTACAGTCTCAGGAACATCAGTTCCAGCCTCTTGATCAGTGAGGGACAATCTCGGCTAATGAGTGGCCCACCTTCATCTCAATGGGCACAAGATTGAAATTAGGCTTCTTCACTAACCGTGATCCCTTGAATAAGCTTAGATAAATTTAATACACACTGGATATTATGTAATGCGTTCCAAAGAAATGCTTAATCATTGATAAATAAATAAAACAATCAACTTCAAAGGGTAAAAACAAAAGAAATATTTACACTTTGGGCGCAGTGGGAATGCATGGCTCTCACACTCAATGTTGTGAGCAAACAGCACACACCTCACTTCACTTGTCCTTGCTTTAAGTGTAAATCACTTTCATCAGACCAGTGGTAAAATTGACTATGCAGGTGGAAACCAGTGGAATGTGACAACTCTTCACATAGGCAAGTGAACAAAATGTCTCATGGGCTGCACTCAGCATCCTGATAGGCCACACTGGCGGTTGCCCCCCTCCCCCCATTGACATTACCACTCACCCTAAGTTTGTCTAATGAGGAATCATGCACCAGCTCAGAATTTCACAGTGGGATCACTGAGACAGATAGCTGGTTACTCAAACAAACCTGCAGAGGCAGGTGGCAGGGACAAGAGTGGACAGGCTACGTTACAAGATATCGCCCTGTTGAAGCACTGCCCAGGTGGACACAGCTGCTGAACCCCATCATCACTGCACCCTGACTTCCAATACTTCTTGGAAAATCAACAGACACTTCATTACCCGATTGAATGATTAATGCTGTAAAGGGAGACATGCTGTTGAAACTTTTCATCCTGTACTCATCAGGACAAATGTAAGAATACCAAATTTCAAATGATCACAATTTACATTAGAGAATAGGGTGCTGACTGGTTAGCAACGTGACTGTGATTGGCTGAGGTACTGCCATGGAGAAGTGTAAATGGCTACATTATGAGCTCAACTGATTATTTTAAATTGTTGTTAGTCAAACAATTAACACAGTCTGGTTGGAATTGAAAGAATTAATTTTGTTCCTTAAAAAAAGGCCCCGTCAGCGATCTAGCAGGATAATAGTACAACTATTAGTGTCTCACCCCTTCCAAATATCTGTTCATAATTACTCTCCCTCTAAAGGTACCTGAGATGACCATGTGAAATGTGGTCATCCTATTATAGAAAGGATATTATTAAACTAGAAAGAGTGCAGAAAAGATTTACTAGGATGCTACCAGGATTGATGGTTTGAGTTATCAGGAGAGGCTGGATAGGCTGGGACTTTTTTCCTCTAGTACATAGAAAGCTGAGGGGTGATCTTATAGAGATGCATAAAATAATGAAAGGCACAAATCGGCTAGATAGTCAATATCTTTCTCCAAAGGTAGGGGAGTCTAAAACTAGAGGGCATAAGTTTAAGGTGAGAGGGGAAAGATACAAAAGTGTCCAGAGGGGCAATTTTTTCACACAGAGATGGAAAATATCTGGAACAAGCTGCCAGAAGTAGTAGTAGAGGCGGGTACAATTTTGTCCTTTAAAAAGCATTTAGACAGTTATATGGGTAAGATGGGTATAGAGGGATATAGGCCAAATGCAGGCAATTGGGATTAGCTTAGGGGTTTAAAAAAGGGCGGCATGGACAAGTTGGGCTGAAGGGCCTGTTTCCATGCTGTAAACCTCTATGAAAGGGTTGCAGTGCTGGATGGGAAGACTAGTCAATTTGGGAGAGTCTTACTGCTGGAGGTGAAGTCTAGGCAGAGCTGGGAGTGTGTGTCTCAGTGCTGGAGGTGAAGTCTAGACAGAGGATAAGAACGCTGAGTTTTAACAAGGGAATAAAGGTGGGTTAATAAATTTTTACAGCAACATCTGTGCCATCGTCAGATTCTTTTTCTCTTTGTGACAGTTTCCACATTAACTATTGATTTGATGCCAAATGGGGATGAAAGATGACATTTAATGTTAGTACTGGGATATTGCAATCTGAGCTCTGTGGCGACCCGTTATATTTTGCAGTTGTTGCTAATGGTATTAACCCAGCCAGCAGCAAGGGCAGATCCAGCCTGACCAAGCCTTCCTGCTCAAGGGAGCTCGCTCCTGGATGGGTGATGGAAACATTTTGCAACTTCCAGAAATTTCCGTGGGCAAGGCTGGCAGTGGAGAAAGGTGCCTTTTCATTCTGCATCACCACTGATTCATAGCCTGTTCCCAATAGCTTCCGGACTACTTTACACAGTTTATGTAGCGCCACACTTTGGCAGTCTACACGTGCGCAGTAAGATCCCACCAGCTACAAAAGGAATGATTGTCCGTTTAATCTGTTTTTGGGAGGGTTGGATGGGAGAATAGACATTGGCTGAAACTTGCTCCAAATGTTGCTGTGGGACATTGTCTATCCGTCTGAGCGGACAGATGGTTTAACAGCCTCTGACAGCGCTGCACTCCTTCTTTACTGCACTGGGGCCTCTTTCTCGATTCGGGGGCTCCGGTTTTCAGAGTGGGGCTCGTACCCAGAGCCTGCTGGGCCTTCTCAATACACCAGGGAGGAATGTGGCAGAAGGGGCAGAATTACCAGGGTCGTTTTCGCCAGATTGATACATCCACACACATGTTCTGGGAATCTGTGCTGACCTATTTAGTTTTCTGTCTTCCCAACCAGCCCCATGCTAACTGGAATGGTCCCGCTATTTGTCAAGCTGGCATGAGGCAATGCTGAACATGCCAGGAATTAAAGCAGGTGTTCGCAGTCCCACGCCAGGGGCTGCACTTAGCGCCTGCTCCCTCCCACGCTCGTCGAAACTTCCTGGGAGGGAGGACAGCTCCCATCCTGTGCCTTGCAATCAGTGCGGCAGTAACAAATGTCAAAGCGTGTTGAGTTTAAATGCTGGAGGGAGGAGATGGGCTGCCAGTCTGTAGATAATGAGGACCAAGCCCGCGATTCCTTCAGGATGTTGACTGTCTGCCAAACAGCTCACAGCTGTAACACAGCACCAGGCAAACACTCCACACACCATGTATGTGCAGATATCAGACCAGGCTATGTGACTGAGAGCATTATGAACGATCACCCTACATCTCTCTACACAGCACTGTCAGAGCTATCATCTGACAGACGTGTTAGCCACAATAAATGCTACTCCAACAGTTCATTCCATACAGGGGGATACAGGGTCTGGCTCCATTATCTTGTAAGGATTCAATGATAACAATGCAGAAGGAGACCATTTGACCCATCGAACCTGCACTGACCCTTCGAACTAGCATCTTACCCAGGCCCTAACTCTGTAGCCTTGTTTAATCCTCCATGTTGTTCATCCTTCAATGGCCATGAAAGATAAAAAGGGAGCAACGGTGTGGATGAGAGTGCGCGAGGGGGAGAAGGAGAGCAAACATGAAAAAGTGAAAATGTGAACAAGGGAGAGAACACTTGCATTTCTATAATGGCTTTCATATACCTCAGAAACTGCCTCAGCACTCTGCAGATAACAGAATACTTTTATAGCCACTGTTCTCATGTAACAAACACAGCAACCAAAATGTGTACAGCAAGATCCCATAAATATCAGCACAATGGTGACCCAACAATCTGCATTAGTTCTCCAAAGGTGAACATCTGCTTCAACCTCCCTCCCTTCCAAAATCCACAAACAGGATTTCTCGGTAGACACACTGTTTCAGCCTTTACTCCACTAAGCCCATTTCCTTGTGTCTCAACACTCCTTCACTTCCCTCCATCATCTGTGAATCTTTTGCTGCCTTTGTTACTCCCACAGTCTCCAGGTCCAAATCGATTCTTCTTCATTCTGGGCATCTGGTTTTGCTGCAGCTACATCTCCCAGCAGGAAGGTCCCTCGCTCATTTCTTTCTCACATTCCATCCCACCATCCTCCCCGTTCAACAGTCACATCAACATCTGAAATAGGAGCAGGAGTAGGTCATGTGGCTCCTCAAACCTGCTCCACCATTCAATAAAATCATTGCTGCTCTGTTTGTATATCAAGTTCCACATTCCCCCAATAAGCTTTTGATTCCTAACAAGAATCTATCTACCTCCACTTTAAAAATATTCAATGGCCATAACCTTCTGAGGCAACGAGTTCAAAAGTCGCATAACCCCCAGAGAAATAAATTCTCATCTCTGTGCAAATAGGGTATCCCCAATCTCAAAGCAGTCCCCCCCGGTTCTGAACTCACTCACAGGAGGAAACATCCTTTTCACACCCTCCTTGTCAAGACTATTCAGTGAAGCTCAATGCAAGCTCGAGAAATAGCACTTTACAGTCTGCTGGCCAAAACAATGAGTTCAAAAATCTTAAATCATAACCTCTCTCTGCACTGCACTTTCCTTTTCTTCGCAGGTTTAGCCTTGCTTCTGGATGGCCGTTCATTATTCTGCCATTCACATTTCCTCTAGGCATATCTATTGTTTCATTAGTTGTCCCATTCCCACACCCTTCGGCCCTCCACCATCAATTATTCTATCATTTAATCTCTCCTATCCACCATTCTGGGAGTCTTGTGACACAGTAGGTAGTGTCCCTGTTTCTGAGCCAGAAGCTCCGGGTTCAAGTCCCACCTCAGGTCTTGATGCTCAAGGAGGGTGTGTCCGTAATGCAGCCAAACATCAACGTGTAAACCCTTCCAACACACGCCAACGGCAGGCAGGAGGAGCAGGAGAGACTCCTGGTCAGCCATGTGAGAGAAAATAAAACTGAGGCCTCTACCATCGCTATCCATCACTGCAGCTGCAATCCATCGGCGGCGCGGGCTCGTTGGGCCGAAGGGCCTGTTTCCCGCGCTGGGTTGTTCTTTGTTCTTTGCAGCTGACAACGTGCATTTAAACGTACATTTCCATGGCAACTCGGACGTCCCAAACAGTATGTGTCCTTTCACACTGCTACCCTCCCTTCTTTCACCTACATCTCTAACTTTACTCAGTTGTGTTGAGAGGTCATTTGGTTGAAACATTAACCCTGCTTCTCTCCCTATGTAGAACGCCAGATCTGCTTTTCCTATTCTTAGTTTTTATTTTAGATTTACAGCAGGGTTTTGCCTCTGTACTCGCTGTGTTGGCTGAGGGATTAATATCAGCCACTACAGGGACAGAATCTTCCTCGTCATTTCAAAATAATGCAATGGGATCATTGTGTTCTTCCAAGGGGGAATCGAAGTGGCTTTGGCATAACATATCACCCAAAAGATGGCAACACTGACAGTGTGGCACTCTCTTAGTACTGCATGGGAACATCAGCCTGGATTATAGGATCAAATCTCCTGGAGAGAGACATTCAGATTCTCCCTGGAGCCTGTAGTTGGCAAGAGGCTATTGAGATATAGTCAGCTTGGTAATAGCTCAGACCTGGAGCATGAAGCCTAGAGGGTGGAATGCTTTGCCATCTCAGGCTCTCAGAGACTGAGCTCCAATGCTCAGTGACACCGCATTCCCTTAAAGGATCCATCAAACATCTGGAGACTGGGTGGTGGAATATTCCAGGCCTGGTGGAGGGGATTCTAGAGGCAGGTGCCATCAAGGCACATCAGACCATCTCACCAACAAGTGACCTGCTCCAGAAAGATATCCTGCAGGTGAGCTAATCCATGGCAGCTAGCCAATTGAGGCCCTTAACAGGGCAGTTAGCCCTTAACCACGCACAGTGTTATAATCGTTTGGGAGGTGCGTAGTTTTGCGGGACGCTAAGGGGCATTTTGGCCTGGCCAATCAACATAACCCAGACTGTGGGAGGAAATCGGGGCACCCAGAGGAAACCCACACAGACATGGGCAGAATATGAAAACTCCACACAGACAATGACCCAAGCCGGGAATTGAACCCAGGTCCCTGGAGCTGTGAGGCATCAATGCTAACCACTGTGACACCATGCTACCCAATAAATAAATAAGCTTATAAAAACTGTATTCACAGGCAAGATCAGGTTTAAATTCCTGTCTCATAAGCTGTAGTAACAAGCAGTGTCAATGTGTTTATAACTGTCTAACACGCTGTATTAACAGTGTGTTAATACCTGTCACACACTGCTGTGGCATCGGCAAAGTAGAGCTTGATACTGGTGAGTAAACAAAAAGATGGAACAAGCCGAGCATTGCTTTCTAAACAAATGTCGGCAATGACAGAATATGTATCATGGAACGATACAGTAATTACGTGACAGACAGATTCCACGTAAATGCAGAGCCTGAACTCTCCAAATTGTTCATTATCACTTGTCTCAGCTCACTTAGCTGACAGTGAACTGTGGGTAGGAACTGTATTAGTTTAATGGCCTTTACTATGGGAGTTCTGTAAGTCGTCAGGCTGCATTCTGAGAAAGACGCCATCAGCTAATGTAGGAAGATAGTCTGCACAACTCACAAAGGAACAGCGAGTTAATCAGAGTGCTTCTAAGTAACAAGTAACACTGCACATACTTGAGACAGCAGCGTGCTGAAAGTGTTACACTGTGGGAGACGTCACAAAAATTCACATACATCTCTAATTTAATTTTAGAGATTTGCAGGCTATTCAAGGTCATGTTTCAGTACTGCAAAGTCAACACTTACTACACTTCTCCCATCAAACATTCCCAGGACAGGTACAGTACAGGGATAGATACAGAGTAAAGCTCCTCTTACATTATCCCATCACTCCCAGGACAGGTACAGCACAGGGATGGATACAGAATAAAGCTCCCTCTAGACTGTCCCAAACGTTTCCAAGGCAGGTACAACATGGGGTTACATGCAGAGTAAAGCTCCCTTGACCCTGGCGCTCCAGTTTCCTCCTACACTCCAAAGATGCATGGGTTAGATTGATTGGCCTTGGAAAATTGCCCTAGTGTCGGGGGGTCTAGCAGGGCAGATGCGTGTTGTTATGGGGATAGGGTCTGGGTGGAATTGTGGTCGGTGCAATGGCCTTCTTCTACACTACAGATTCTAAGACACTGTCCCATCAAACATTCCCAGGAGTTAAGCTCCCTATACGCTGTCCCCATGAAACATTCCCAGGACAGGTACAGCACAGGATTAGATACAGAGTAAAGCTCCCTATACACTGTCCCCATGAAACATTGTGTGGAGATGCCAGCGTTGGACTGGGGTAAACACAGTAAGAAGTCTCACAACACCAGGTTAAAGCCCAAAAAGTTTATTTGATAGTAAACCCACAAGCTTTCGGAACGCTGTTCCTTTGTCAGGTGAGTGGAAAGTTCTCAGTCAAGGAAGTTCTCAGTCAAGTCAAGGAACTTTCCACTCATTTGATGAAGGAACAGTGTTCCGAAAGCTTGTGGGTTTACCATCAAATAAACTTGTTGGACTTTAACCTGGTGTTGTGAGACTTCTTCCCATGAAACATTCCCAGGTCAGGTAAAGCACAAGGTTAGATACAAATTAAAGCTCCCTATACACTATCCCGTCAATCACTCCCAGGGCAGGTCCAACATGGGGTTAGTTACAGAGTAAAGCTCCATCCACAATGCTGCAAAATCAGAAGGAAAACGTGGTCTTGTTGAATGACTGATTAGAAACCAGCGCCTCGTATGGACCAGCTTCCCCTCGACCCTATCCTGGAGTCTCTGTCTGGGTTTCATGCTCAAATGTGTGTTATCTGACCTGGTGCCACAACACAGAGTCAGAGATAAGAGTGTTATCCACTGAGTCATGGTTCTGGTACCAATCACAGAATCTCCCTTCAGTGTAGAAGAGGCCATTCGCCCACCAAGTCTGCACCAACTTTCTGACAGAATAGCTTACACCAGGGCCTCTCCTGAGCCCTATTCCTGTAAGGCCACACACTTAGCATGGCCAATCCACCTAATCTGCACGTTTTTTGGAGTGTAGGAGGAAACTGGAGCACCTGGAGGAAACCCATGGAGAACATGCAAACTTCACACAGACAGTCACCCGAGCTCAGAATTGAACCTGGGTCCCTGGCGTTGTGAGGCAGCAGTGCTAACCATTGTATCACCGTACTGTCCTGGTGGCAGCCTGGAAGAAGGAACAGCCGTCCATTGCAGGGGATGAATTATAGCTGTCCCAAACCTGGCATCAAAAAAAATTTGCATTTCAGAATGTAGGGAAACAGCTAACACCTAAGTATTTTCCATCAAAGTTTGACAGCAAACTGTGATATTACTCGGATCTTCAAAAGCTCTGTGAAAGATTTTACAGGATCTCAAAAGAGGAAAGTGAGGTGGAGGGGAAACTCCAAGCTTTGGTCTGAGTTAGCTGAAGGCATGGCCACAATGGTTAAAATTCGGGATGTACACAGGACCAGAAATCAGCAGAGTGCAAAAATCACCAAGAGGAATAGGAGGTTACAGGAGAATGTGGATGTGGAGGGATTGGAAAATAAGAATGAGCATTTTTTATTTAAATACAAAGTCGAAGTGTTGACGGACTGGGTGATAGTGATAGGAATAGAGGAATGGGACTGGGTGCAGACATGCAATCTGTGGGTTAGACTGCGCTGTGTTTGTCGGACTGGATGACTGGGATCTCAGCTGCTAGGACCACTGCCAATTGGCCTGGGGCTGTGTGATTGTTATATAACAGACTCACGTGGGTCACCCAGCATGGGCACCTCTCATTAAATAAAAGAGACGCACAGACTAGCCAGATGCAAGCAAAGGGGTACAGGAGGCTTTCCTGAAACTTTGCTAAACTCTGATTAGTTCTTTAAAGGAACTGCATGATGTGGAATTTGCCATTGTCTCAGGTGAACAGGGGCAGGGAACACCATTGTTGGAAGAGTCCCCTTGTCTCGAATTATAAAGTCAGTGTATATTCTGGTACATCACAGTGTGCACACAAGGAGCTGACACACAAATGACTCGAGGCTCCTGAAGACTATTGGTTATAGGAATTACACAGGATGTTACAGCTCAGAAACTGACGGCAGAATTTTCCCACCCCGCCTGCCACGGGAATCTAAGAGGGCGGGGGCGGACCACGCAAAGGTCCGTTGACCTAAAGCAGGATTTTCCAGTCTTGGGGTGAACATGGCTGGAAAATCTCACCCTAAGCGTCTTGCTCAGCCATTTCAGAGGGCAGTTGAGTCAACTACATTGCTGCGGCTCTGGAATCACATGAAGGTCAGACCAGGTAAGGAAGGCAGATTTCCTTCTCTAAAGGATATTAGTGAACCAGATGGATTTTTACAACAATCTACAATGGTTTCATGGTCATCATTAAACTTAGTTCCAGATTTTTACTGAATTCAAATTTTACCATCTGCTGTGATGTGATTCCAACCCAGGTCTGCAGATCATTACCTTGGGTCTCTGGGTTACTAGTCCAGTGACAACACCCTACATCACCACCTTCCCACTGTGCAACGATAGGTAATTTCAATAAACTACCATAGTCTGCATGTCTCAGAATTGTTACAGGGTAGGAGGAGGCCATTGGCCCATCGAGCCTGCACTGGCTTTCTGAAAGAGCATTCTACCTTGTCCCACTCCCCTGCTCAATCCAAATAACCTTGCACATTCTCTCTTTGCAGATAGAAACCAATAATCACACTCCTCTTCTGCACTGACTACCAGCAGTTGGTGATGCCAGGCTGATCGAGTGAACCATTCGCCATAATGACAAGAATCCAGTACAAAGGCCCAACCTCTAACAAGTTTAACACGCCAGCTATTTCATGCAGTTTTGGGAAGCTTTTCTCTCGTTGTTCCAAAGCTGTGTTTAAGAAAGCAAGATAGCGCCTCTCATGCCCTAAGGCAGCCCAGAGCACTTTGCAACAAATCCTCTCGCCTCATCCTTCAATCCCCCATCCTGACCTCACTTTCCTCCCCAACATACCCATCCTCAAAATTTAAACTCATCAAGTTTGCCAATCTGATTTCCAGTTCGATTATTAAATGGTCCTTTTTTTTGGAGAATCAGAGCATGGAAAGAGGCCCTTCAACCCACCATGTCTGTGCCAGCCATTGAGCACCTATATATGTTTTAATCCAATTTTCTAGCCCTTGTATGCTTTGGAATTTCAAGTGCTCATCTAAATACTTCTTAAATGTTGTGAGGGTTCCTGCCTCTACCACCCTTTCAGGGAGTGAGTTCCAGATGCTCAGCATCGTCTAGGTGAAAAGATTTCCCTCAAATCCCTTCTAAACCTCCTGCCTCTTGCGTTAAATTTGTTCCCCTGCTGGTTATTGACGTCTCTACCTAGGGGAAACGTGTCTTCCAATCTATCCCACGTCCATAATTTTGTACACCACAATCAAGTCCCCCTCAGCCTTCTCTGCTTCAAGAAAACAATCTCAGCCTAACTAGTCTCTCTTCTTAGCTGAAACGCCGCAGCCCAGGCAACATCCTGGTGAACCTCCTCTGCACCTTTCCTATGACGCCATATACTTCCTATGGTGACCAGGGGAGTAAGCTAGCAGGCATTTGGGACAACAAAGTTCACTCTGCTGAACCTTGCATTGTGTCTTCGTGCTAGCACGAGCCTGGAAGCTTCATTCACTTTGTTACTGAGCCTGGGGCAGTCACAACGTGCAACATCGCTCTCAAGCTGAAATGATCTGGGACGTATTGAGCTGGAGTGGCCCGAGACTATCAAATAGCTGACATCAGGTCTTGCAGTACCACATTCAGCCTCAGGAAGGTGATATTACAGGAGTACAGCCTAAATTTATCTCTGGTACTGAGCTGATGAAAAGTGTTAAAACTCCAGGTGCGGATAAGATTAACGACTGATCTAATTGGGGTATTTCAGATGATTGAATAATTTAATTGTTTCTCTTTATCCACGTTCTCTCCTCTGATAGGAGTGCTCAGACCAGGTGGTTTATTTTTCCAAGCTAGAGCTTACACATTCAGGGGTGACATGTGAGGAAAAGCTTCCTAACAAGGTCGGGGACAATTTGCTTGCTGGAAAGCTGGGGATCAACTGAAAACTTCTGAACCAAGACTACTAGGATTTTATTATAGAGTCATAGAGGTTTATAGCATGGAAGCAGGCCCTTCGACCCAACTTGTCCATGCCACCCTTTCTTTTTTTTAAAACCCCTAAGCTAATCCCAATTGCCCACATTTGGCCCATATCGCTCTGTACCCATGTAACTGGCTAAATGCTTTTTAAAAGACAAAATTGTACCTACTTCCACTACTATCTCTGGCAACTTATTCCAGACACTCACCACCTGCTGTGTGAAAAAATTGCACCTCTAGACACTTTTGTATCTCTTCCCTCTCACCTTAAACTTATGCCTTCTAGTTTTAGACTCCCCTACCTTTGGGAAAAGATATTGACCATCTATCTGATCTGTGTCCCTCATTATTTTATAGACCTCTGTAAGATCACCCCTCAGCCTCCTACGCTCCAGAGAAAAAAGTTTCAGTCTATCCAGCCTCTCCTTATAATTCAATCCATCAAGTCCCGGTAGCATCCTAGTAAATCTTTTCTGCACTCTTTCTAGTTTAATAATATCCTTTCTTTTTATTTATTGGGCAAGGGCATTTAAAATTAGAGAATGGAGTTAAGATACAGATTAGCCCTTGATCTGATTGGGTGAGGGGAGGGGATGAAAGCCTCAAGTCAGCATTTCCCAACTTTTTGAATTCATTCACAGGATATGGGCAATTTGTTGCCCATCCCTAATTGCCCTTGGACTGAGTGGTTTGCTAGATCATTTCATAGGGCAGTTAAGAGTTATAGAAATGGGAGTAGGAGCAGGCCATTCAGCTCTTTGAGTCTGCTACATCATTCATTATGATCATGGCTGTTCATCCAACTCAATTGCCTGATCCTGCGTTCCCCTCCATATCCTTTGATCTCCTCTGCTCCAAGAGCAATATCTAACTCCTTCTTGAAAACATACAATGTTTTGCCCTCAGCTACTTACTGTGGTAGTGAATTCCACAGGCCAACCATTCTCCCAGTGAAGAAATTTCTCCTCAGTCCTAAAAGGGTTACCCCGTATCCTTAGTCTGGAATTCCAGGTACTGGACACCCTCACCATCAGGAACATCATTCCTGCATCTACCCTGTCTAGTCATGTTAGAATTTTATAGATGTCAATGAGATCCCCTCTCATTCTTCTTGACTCCAGTGAATATAATCCTAACCAACTCAATGTCTCCTCATACGTCAGCGCCACCACCCCAGGAATCAGTTTGATGTAGGGCTAAAAGAGTTAAAATAAGCGGTTGGAAAAAATTACCAAGTCAAACACATTGCTGTGGGTCTGGAGTCACATGCAGGCCAGACCAGGTAAGGATGGCAGATTTCCTTCCTTGAAAGGACATTAGTGAATCAGAAGGACTTCTATGATTGTTGAAATGGCGGTCTCATTAGCTTTCAATTCCAGATTCTCAAAATATTAATTTTTCTTAATTGAATTTAAGTTCCATCAGATGCCTTGATGGGATTTCAGCCCACTTCTCCAAAGAATCATACACTGCAGAACAGGCCCTTCAGCCCATCAAGTCTGCACTGACGCACGAAAAACACCCAAATTCCCACCTAATCCCACTTACCAGCACTTAGCCCATAACCTTGAATGTTACGTTGTGCCAAGTGCTCATCCAGGTACTTTTTAAAGGATGTGAAGCAACCCACCTCTACCATCCTCCCAGGCAGCACATTCCAGATTGTCACAACTGTCCTGTTTCCTCCCCCGCCGCATCCCTGGTAAAAAGATTTTTCCTCAACTGGGCCTCTGAATTACTAGTCCAGTAACATTATCAGTATGCCACCAGCACCCTTTAAGTTCTACTGAACATTGTGTTAGATCAGAAACCCCAAGGTATTTATGAACCAGACTAGAACGCAACAATTTTCTATTTTGGCATTAGTGCAAGGACAGATGTTTCACTCTAGGCACGATTCTACATTGTGAAGTTTTTAGAAAAAAATGTTGTTATTTAACAGCACAGATTAATTATAATAAATGAATTATAGAATCCCCACAGTACAGGAGGCGGCCATTTGGCCCAGCAAGCCTGCACTAACAACAATCCCATCCAGGCCCTAACACTGCAATCCTACATATTTACCCTGCTAATCCCCTGACACGAAGGGACAATTTAGCCTGGCCAATCCACCGAACTAGCTTTGGACTTAACATGTGACAATTGGACAATACGTAAATATGACAAGATACAATTTTCAACTGCTAACCTATCACTATAAATTCCAATTCAAGCAATATTCTTCATATAGACTTAAACCCCCTCCTTAACATAAGTTAGCAAAACACAGGCATACTTGTTTATTTTAGGTTAGTAGTCCTACAGCTTTCAGAACACCTCTGGGGACACACATATAAAACACTGCTTTCTTCATGCAACCCAGGTAGCAACTGTTTACATTTTAAAATGGAACTGAAACACACTTTGCTGTAGGCTTAGCTCCTCCCATTAAGCACATGACTCTGTCTCTGTCAATCAACCTAATCAAACTCTACTCTGAAACCCCTCAGAGAACTTAAATAAACAAAAAGTCCATTAACTCCACAAAGTAACACATTCCTAGGTAAAATCAGTTATTAGCCTGCATTCTTAGCACCTGTTGCATGTTTACCAGGCAAATCGACTCTTGTAACAAAATACTCCCTCTTAATGCAACCCCACCTTAATATAAAATATATCAAAATAGCATAGTATCATCATAATAATGATACTACGCTTAAACTTGATCCATTAATTTGCCCAAGACAACCTAGTGACCTTTGAACTGGTTAAAGGTTTTACCTGGGGATTGTTGAGTGGTCCGTAGCCAATGCCTGGAGTGGATGGTAGGGACACTGAAGGGGAGCCTATCGATGAGGTGATGACTGGATATGGAGATCCCAGTCCATTCACTGGGGAAGCCAGGCTCCCCATGGAGGTGGTGAGGGAACGTGAAGCATTTGATGAGGATCCGATCATTGAATGATGGCCAACCATTGAGTTCACTGTCGAGTGTGGGGGAGGCGAGTTCATTGAGGTGGAATTCACTTGTATCGCGGAGTCTGCAAGGAAGAAAATAATTCAGGGTTAGCAGTGTACAGGAATATACAGGAGTGGTACAGTTAACAGGCCAGAGGATAACATCTGCACTTTTATCCTTCTGACGCCCTCACTGGCCATTTCTAAAAAAAAAACAATTTCCATGGGATGTGGGTGTCTCTGGCAGTTAAGAGTTAATAGCATTGTTGTGCGTCTAGAGTCAGAACGGGTAAGGAATGGCTTTCCTCCCTAAAGGACATTAATGAACCAGATGGGATTTTACAATAATTAATGAGGGTTTTGTGGTCACCATTACTGAGGCAAGCTTTCAATTCCACATTGTTTTTTAATTAATTAATTGAATTTAAACTCCACCAGCTGCCACATTGAGATCTGAACCCCTTTCCCCAGAGCATTATCTTGGCCCTCTGGATTACTAACCCAGTGATATTATGACCATCTCCTCTGTGCTATCACTTCACCTGTGGCCACTTTTCATGCCTGAGCTTTGAGAGGCTCTGCAATGGCAGAGCGCACCCCCTCACTTAATGCTACTCTGCCTTGTTGGGTCCAGTCCTGCCCTTGAGCATCTGCTTCCAGTGAATCCCACCAGCTTTCTGGCCATTAACTGTTTTTATCTTTTTCTGAACCCAAAAGGGGCTGGTGGTGCAGCTTTCGTTTAAGCTCCGGTGACACTGAACATGTGTGAGGAGACCCCAAATGTGGCCAGCCCATTTCATAGCCTCTCCCCGTACACCCCACATCTCACATCTATTCTGGTGGCTGCAACACCTTTGCAACCACCTTTTTCAAAAGGCCATCACTGACGAGGAGATCCAACACTGGATTAAAAATCTTATTTATTAATGTCACAAGTATGCTTACACTGTAATGAAGTTACTGTGAAAATCCTCCAGTTGCCACACTCCAGTGCCTATTCGGATACATGGAGGAAGAACTTAGCATGGTCAACGTATCTAACCAGCACTGTGGGAGGAAACTGGAGTACCCGGAGGAAACGCATGCAGACACAGGGAGAACGTGCAGATTCTGCACAGACCCAAGATGGGAATCGAACGTGGGTTCCTGGTGCTGTGAGGCAGCAATGCTATCCAGTGTGCCGCTGTGATTAGTTGCCTTGTTCAGCCTCCTATCAACTATGGCAGTGAGTGTTTGACAACAAAGAACCTTCACAAGTCCCCGAGCTCTATCCTCTTCCCTCCCAATAACCACACCATCAGGTTATCGAATCCTGCGTCTAGGAGGGGCACTTTCCCATCTGAGGTTCAACACAACCTTGAGGCGCCATCCATGATCCTGTGTGTGTGGACTAGGCATTGGAATGTCTAAGCAGCCATGATCTTAAATGAAGGAGTAGGCTTGAGCAGGATGAATGGCCTCCTCCTGCTTCTGTCTTCTGAACATGGGGAGGGAAATCAAACATGACCAGTCAAACCAGACACCAGGCCTGGGGTGGTGGGGAGGGAGGAGGGGAGCCTCTGCGAGCAGTCAGTCTCCAAACCTCTGGGCAATGGAGGGGTGGAGGATGGGGCAGGTGGGCGGGGGGTTTAAAACAAATCAAATTTGGCATTGAACCACAGCGCCCCCCCCTCCCCCCACAACCAATCGTGTGTGTGGGGTGGGGGGGGGTGGAAGGAATCAACTGTGTGAAACACAGGAACACAGAACTAGCCAGTGATGCTCCACATGATTGAATAAGCAAGCTTCGAAGATCAGAAATACCTGGCTCTCGCGGGAGGTGTATCTGAGTCTGTGGTCTGTGCGGCAGGACAGGAGGTGGGGGCAGAGAACGGGTGCATGGCTGGAAATGAAGAGTAACAGAAGGGCCAAGGACTAGATCGGTTTGTCTCCAAACAGCCCAACACACTTGCAGGAGGAAGCTGACAGTCTGTGTTCCCATTAAACAATTACATTCAGTCTACGTAACAATTCTGTCGCCTTTAATGTCCATGGGGACTTGTACATTTTGCTCTATTGCTATTTGGCACATGTCAGCTTCTTTTAACCTTTTTCACTGCCCGACGACCTCCAGCTGTTCTCCTTACTCAGAATCAAAGGCTGGGATATGATTCAGTGAACCGCACAAACCAGAAGCTGATCGGTACCAGCTAGCCTGGTTCACAATGAACAGCGGGCCAACATACCACCCAGAACCTTAGGAGGGGAGATGGCAGATGGCAGATTGCAGAATGTCAGGCTTCTGAACCTAGGGAGGGGGCAGACCAGCATCCCTGGGTTAGGAAGATGCAGAGCCCTGCTATCTCTGGTCAAACAGAGAGCAGTGGAATGGAGGTTTGGTGGTGGGGGGGTGGTGGGGTGGTGGGGGGGTGGTGGGGGGGTGGGGGGGTGGGGGGGGGGGCGCGCGCGGCGCGTGCAGTTAAACAAGATCAGGGTGGCAGGAGTGAGAGAAAAGGGGTGGGGGGTGGAAGAGGGGCAGGAGGGAGGGGGAAGAGGGGGAGAGGAGGAGAGTTGAGGGGGGGGGGTGGAGTTTGAGAGTGTCGTCAATGACATGCCAAAATAGAACATAGAACATAACAGCGCAGAACAGGCCCTTCAGCCCACGATGTTGCGCTGACCAGTTAAAAAACAATGACCCTCTAACCTAAACCAATCCCTTTTCATCCATAAACCTATCCACGGATCTCTTAAACGCCCCCAAACTAGGCGCATTTACAACTGCAGCAGGCAGGGCATTCCAATCCCTCACCACCCTCTGGGTAAAGAACCTACCCCTGACATCCGTCCTATAACTACCCTCCCTTAATTTAAAGCCATGCCCCCTCGTGCTAGCTTTCTCCATCCGAGGAAAAAGGCTATCACTGTCCACCCTACCTAAACCTCTAATCATCTTATATGTTTCAATAAGATCCCCTCTTAGCCGCCTTCTTTCTAACGAAAACAACCCCAAATCCCTCAGTCTCTCCTCATAGGACCTCCCCTCCATACCAGGCAACATCCTGGTAAACCTCCTCTGCACCCTCTCCAAAGCCTCCACATCCTTCCTAAAATTTCCTTCTTCTGTCTAAGTAGAGGGGTTTGTGAGCTTTCATAACTATTGTGTCAGCATGGGCGAACCAGGAAAGGTTGTTGTTGATGTGGACACCTAGAAACTTGAAGCTCTCGACCATTTATTCTTCATCCCCGTTGATGTAGACAGGGGCATGGTCTCCACCATGCTTCCCAAAGCCAAACATTTATCCAACAGGGTCAGTCATGGCACAGCGAATCATCTGTTTGCCGCTGAGACAGAGTGTTGTGAGTTTGGGCCTCTGTCCAGATTTAAGTCTATAATCCAAGCATTGCAGGTGTGCTGCACTGTCATATTTGCCATCTTTCAGATGAAACATTACACTAGAACCATGGAGTCATAGTCATCATGTCTGTGTTGATTAAAAACACCCAGCTAACTATTCTAATCCCATTTTCCAGCATTTGCCCTTTGGCGCTGTATGCTTGGCATTGCAACTACTCATCTAAATACTTCTTAAATGTATGAGGGTCTCTGTTTCCACCACCCTCTGGGTGAAGAAGATTTTCCTCACATCCCCTGCAAACCCCATGCCCTTTATTTTAAATCTGTGCTCCCTGGTCATTGATCTTTCCAACAGAGGAAGAGTTCCTTTCTATCCACCCTATCTACGCCCCTCAATTTTACACATCTCAATCCTGTCCCTCCTCAGTTTCCTCTGCTCCAAGGAAATCTGAGGAATATACCAAGGCTCCATCTGGCCTCTCAGATCAATGTAAAAGATCCCATGGCAGCATTCAAAGAAGAGCAAGAAGATCTCACGGTGCCTTGTCCAGTATTTGTCCCTCAGCAAAGGTCATTAGTGGTGTTTGGGACAGCTTGCTGTGTTGAAATTGCCAGGTACATTCAGTGAGTGCACTTCACTGAGTGTAAAGTGCATTGGAATGAGGAAGATGCTAATTAAATGTCTTCCACAGGATGAGATCCAAGGTGGTCCATGCCACAGTGAGTGAGCCACACTGGGCTATGTTTAAACAGGAGCTCAGTTTGTATGTTCACTTTGTGGGAAGAGAGCAGTGTGCATGGTGTTGGTAACTGTGAAGATGACCTGTCCACTGTCCTGATGAAAGATGACACAGAGCCTCATAGTGCAGCAGAAATACACTGACAAGTAATTCTATTATTACAGCCGCAAGTAGCCTCTCGGGATCCACAGACACCACCAGCCAAACCATCAATCACACACGGCCGTCAGCTCCCAATGTCAATTCCCAAGCTTTGTGCTGATAGTTTCGGGGCAATGGGGCAGCTCATTCCTGCTTTAATTCAAGTGCTGTCGGACTTAAGTGCAAGATCCAATTGATCACACTTGGCTTGTTGCATTGACACATTAAAATCCAATTTACATTCCTCTTCGTATTTAGTGAAGCTTAAAGTGTACAATTCTTTTACCCCTCTCCTAATCTCTTCCACCCCCCCTGAAGATGCTGACTCTCATTGCAATACGGTTCCATGGACCCTACTCCCCTCCTCTCACTGACATCAGATATTCTGCGGTTGCTCGCCTTTTTGGCTGTGAGGGACTTATAATGAACTTATAAACGAATTTGAGACAGACCTTAGCCACTCTACTCTGTCCCATCAAACACTCTCAGGCCAGGGAAAAAACAAGATTAGATAGAGTAAAGCTCGCTCTACACTGTCCTCATCAAACACTCCCAGGACAGGTATGGCACGGGGTTAGATACAGAGTGAACTCCCTCTTCATTGTCCCATCGCACACTCCCAGGACAGTGGTTTCGACATGGCTTAAGGCTCTTAATAGCCCCTTAAGTGGTTTCTTGTCCATTTTGTGCCTGCTTGCACTCTTGATGTACTGTGGGATGGTTTACAAATTAATGGTGCTATATAAATTCAGGCTGCTGGACACAAACATTTTGGTTGAGATGCAGTCCAGTGATTTCGCCACAGGATACTGGAGTCCAGACAGTCAGTACAATTTCACATGAACAGTTTCGTTTATAGTAATAATATCATGTCATTCCCTAATTAGTCACATAAAATTCAAACGAGAACAAAGTTATTACTATGCAATTAGATCATAACTCAAAGAAAATCCAACCCTTTATATCATCGGGGCCTAGCGGATGAAGCCTGAAGTGGTTGTTAGTTCCAGCAATCCTTGTCTTCATCAGCTCTATTGTGTATCAGTGCAGTGCCAGCCTCATGAGTCCTGTCAGCGACTGCCCTTCAGGGTAGCATTAACCTATATTGAGTCTGCCATCTGCTTGTTCTCTGATACTGATAAGTTGTGACAGTGGAGCGTCACTGCGTGCGTAGCAAGCGATTGAGAAACAGCAGTCTTCAATCAATGCATAACATGCAGCTTTTGCGAGAGGATTTTCAGGTAGGTTCCCTGGGCAGGGTTCAAGAGCAAACATCTCGCATCCTACAAAAGCCCATTGTCTGAGGTAACATTGTACGTTTTGCCACTTGTACTCGAGTGGGGTTTGGTCAGGGGAGCCACTCTTGTTCCTGCTGAATGTTCAATCCATCTCATTCACTCTTCTAACTCCCGACTCCCATTCAAGTCTCCTGGTCTTCACCAACTCCGTCAGTAGTACCTCTCCTGGCTTTGGAAAGCAGATCCCACCTATTCTGCCATGTGGAACACCCTTCTACCCACCCCATCTTGCCTCAGCTCCAATCCCCCTTCCTGTAACTTGCCCCCTCGCCTGGTGCTGCCATATTTTCTCCTCACTTCCCATCCCCACCTCACTTCCTCTCTCATTTTATAAAATGTAAATCGACCAGGAGGAGATTTTCTAGGTTTCATGCAAATGCTTGTAATTTTTATAACATTCATGCTACACCAGATGTAGTGTCCTTAGTACCCCATAAAAACACACCTAACCTCAGAACTTACTAATATCTCCTGAATGTTGGGGGTGTGTCAGAGGGTGGTGGTTAGCTACAGATCCACAGGGGTCAGCCAACTTCTCATTCATCTGTCAGTCCAGCAAACAAGCTCTTTAATCCAAGGTGACACAGTTGTCAATGAGGAACATGAAACCTCACATAGCCATCTCCTCCCACTTACACACGAAAGTTCACAGTAAAACTGTGTTGGCTGCAAAACCTCAATCACCCGGCAATGGATGATCATGGTTTTGGCCAAGTCAGGCATCAGATCAAACTCAAGATGAGACTCAACGCCTTTTCTTGCCAGTTTGGATCTTACTTGTCTCTCTTGTTGGGGGACCATGAATTGGAATTTGAATTGATTTTTGGAGCAAGCAAGGAGATGGATTAAGGGTTTGCCCTATCCACTCTGTGCACTAGCCTTGTAACTCTAAAAATGGAAGAAACAAAGAGCCAGATAAGTGGGGTGAAGGGGTGTAGAAAGTGAAAGGGAAATTGGGGAAACCATAGAATATACATGAGCACCATTTCAGTGACATGGTGATGTAACCCAGGATGACAATGCAGTATAATAGTAAGGGAGTGCTTTGCAGTCAGAAGCGCATAGCACTTTACTTGAGATTTTTCACCAATGCTCACCAGTTGAGGT
Organism: Carcharhinus amblyrhynchos; assembly: GCF_965287045.1. NCBI lineage: Eukaryota > Metazoa > Chordata > Chondrichthyes > Carcharhiniformes > Carcharhinidae > Carcharhinus > Carcharhinus amblyrhynchos. The sequence continues at coordinate 82,503,336 of NC_137332.1, read as the reverse complement.
GGAGGGAAAAAAGCACCTGGACAGCAATTATTAAGAACTGGACAGTCCTCTTGGCTCTGTGGGATCATGCTGTGTAGCAAAATGACTGCCACTTTTGCCTCCTGAACAACATTCACTCTGCTTCCATTTGTGTAAGATTCAATGTAGTTCTTTTTCAAATATTTTTTGTAAAGCCCAATTAGTGACACTGCAGGTGAATGTTTGGGGGTGTTATTTTTAGTTCAGCTTTGCCCTATCAGCCGATGGGAAAGCTTGCTTGCCCAATCTCTTGGACAGAATAAAACATCTCCAACCACAGAAAATAACGTCTGCAGAATACCCGTTTACATCATACATATTCCAGCCTCAAAACTGACTCTCCAGGAGAAGGGTAAAATGGTGTTCTTCACAATCCCATTTCTTAAAAATTCACATCCTGGAGATGTGGGCAGCCCCCCCTGTTGAGGCTGTCATTGCAAGAAGTCTCATAACACCAGGTTAAAGTCCAACAGGTTTATTTGATAGTAAACCCACAAGCTTTTGGCGTTTGCCCCTTCGTCAGGTGAGTGGAGAGTTCTGGTCTCAGACAGAGCACATAAAAGGCACACACATTCTAATCAGTATTCTGTAAACTGTGTGTGCCTTTTACATGCTCTGTTTGAGACCAGAACACTCCACTCACCTGTCGAAGGGGCAAACCCCGAAAGCTTGTGGGTTTACTATCAAATAAACTTGTTGGACTTTAACCTGGTGTTGTGAGACTTCTTTCCGTATTTACCCTGGCATCTCCACATCGAGGCAGCCATTGCCATCAGAAGGCTAACGGTTGGCTGCCATTCTGAAAGTCTTCTTTTACCTCGTTTTGTAGCTGTCAGACACAAGCTGAGAACTTTGCTCAGCCATTTCAGAGGGCAAAGGGTTTTCCACATTGGTGAGAGACTGGACATACACAAGAAATTAGACTGGGAAAGGAGGGCGGGGTTCTCTCTCTGGAGGTGCTCAACTGAATCAGTTAATCTTTCACACCAACCTGACAAATGCACTTGGATTTGTTTTAAAACTAGAATTCAAACTGCCATGGTGGGATTTCATAGAAACCCTACAGTGCAGAAAGAGGCCACTTGGCCCATTGAGTCTGCACCAACCACAATCCCACCCAGGCCCTACCCCCATATTCCAACATATTTACCCTGTACTCCCTCTAATCTACGCATCTAAGGAGAAATTTTAGCATGACCAGTCAACCTAGCCTGCATACCTTTGGACTGTGGGAGGAAACCCATGCAGACACGAGGAGAATGTGCAAGCTCCACAAAGACAGTGACCCAAGCCGGGAATCGAACCCAGGTCCCTAGAGCTGTGAAGCAGCAATGCTAACCACTGTGCTACCGTGCCGCCCGTTTGAACCTGCATTCCTGATACTGAATCCACTTCAGTAACATAGTGTATTACTACTAAAGTTGCTATTATTCAAATGTTTCTATTCAGAATTGGCTTGTTGTTATGGAGCCACACTGGATTCAATTCATTGGTCATAAAGGAATATTAACATGTGCAGTTTTTAGTAGATTAAATTGGTCTGTTTGGCATACAGCACTCACTGACTTTGTAATTTGCAGGGTTCTGGGAAGAATGTGGTGAACAGTGGGACTAATTGGAAAGAGCTAGCAAAGTCCAACAACTCAGATGGCCAACTTCTGCAATATATAATCCTGCAACAGTATGACAGTTTTTCCAGGGGGTGGACTTCCCCAGCGAGTGCGTCAGACTTTCCAGGGCTTCCCCAGCAGTGTGTCAGTGCTTACAGGGGGTCTCCAGTGTGTGTGTGTGTGTCAGTATTTACTGGAGGTCCCTGGAGTATGTCAGTATTTACAGGGGATACCCAGATGTGTATCAATATTTACAAAAGGCACCCTACATTGCAAAGGTAGTGAATTCCACGTATCTATGAATGCATTAGGTACCCAGATGTGAAAAGCCCTGAGGGGATCAACTCAAAATCTTTAAGCAGATGAAGACATGTTCGTTATCTCACGGTGAAGACCGAGGGGAAATGCTGACACTATTTCCGTATTTAACATATGCTAATCGGTTGGACTCACAAACCCTGTCAGCAGTTTCTAATCTAATAAATCACTCATGATAGATGGCAAAGAGTATGAACATTACTGCAAATGTGTTTAATATGGTGAGCAGGGGTAACATAAATTATTCATTGCTGTGATTAGATTGTAGGGGGAGAAAATGAGATATTCCATCCTTGCCTGACCAGACAGTCATTTATCATCAGCCACTCTGAGCTGCAGCAGAGAAACACCTCTCACCCAACACTTAATCAACATCAATGACAAGGCAAGGCACGGGCAAACCACCTTTAATAAGGGGCTGTTCCTTCTAGCTGCCTTCCCAATACCATCAAATCCTCGCTCACTGAACGGAGGAATAGAAACATTCGCCCCCCCTCCCATTCAGGGGTCCTCTCCCTACCTCAAGTTCCTTCACATGGCTGAGCACCATGTGGTGTGAACAACCCACACAGGCCTGGACACAGCTGCTGGCACACAGTCAGAACATCCAGTGGCAACTAACTCCTGAAGGGTGGAGTCAGTTAGTGAGTCATAAATTGTCAACGTGAAAATCTACAGCTAGAATAGAATAGCACCCAAGTGTCCAAGAGTTATTTTCCAACTGCTGAGCCTATTGTCTTCAGAGTCTTCTTGGAAGCTGCGGACACTTTGGGGGGGGGGGGGGGGGGGGGGGGGGGGTGTTGCGTAGGTAAAATCATGGAATCATTGATGGGATAAAGCTCAAAAAGAAGTCTTTTGGCATCTCATGTCTATGCAGTCTCTCCGAATGAGAGCTTTACTTGATGCCATTCCTCCATCTTCTCCCCATGGCTCTGCACATCCTTCTTTTTCAGATAATAATTGAGATCACTCTTGAATGCCTTGACTGAATCTTCCTCCACAACTCTTGAGACAATGCCTTCCAGATCCAAACCACTCTGTGTGAATACGCTTTGCCTCATGTTGCCATTGCTTCTGATGTCAATTATCTCATTCTCCACCCTTCCACCAATGGGATCAGTTCCTCCCTATCGAATTCCCGATCCCTCATGATTTGAGCAATTTCATTAAACCTCCTCTCAACCTTCTCTTCTCCAATCTCCAACCTCCAACTGAAGTCCCTCATCCCTGGAATCATTGTTGTCAATCTTTTCTGCGCTCTCTCTCTAAAGCCTTCACATCTTTCCTAAGGTGCGGTGCCCAGAACTGGTCACAATCCTCCAAGTGTTCAATACAGGTTGAACATCACTTTCTTGCTTTTGCATTCTTATTAATAAAGCCCATTCCGAAGAAGAATCACACTGGACTCGAAACTTCTCTCTCTACAGGTGCTGCCTGATCTGTTGCTAGAGCCTCTGCTCCTTTAGAATTGTACCCTTTTCTTTTATATTGTATCTCTATAATCTTCCTACCACAGATCACCATACTGATGGCGCTTGTCCATCTGACTTATCTATAACTTATAGAAGTTCTATACTAACTCATGTATCAAATTAATTTTGGAATTGTACTAGTTTATTGAGAGGTATCAGCCAAAGCAAGGGGGGAGGCCATTGGGCCCACCATACCTATCCTGCTCAGCTCCTGCTGGCCATGGCTTGCCTGAATCAATAACATATCCCTTAATTCACCGAGACAAAAAAATCTGCCTTAAATATATTCAACAATGGAACATCTACAACCCTCTGGGGTAGAGAATTCCAAAGATTCACAACCCTTTGAGTGAAGAAATTTCTCCTCATCTAAGTCCTAAATAATCGGCCCCTTATTCTGAGAGTGTGCTCCAATGTTTTAGACTCCCTGGCCAACAGGAATCTACTTCTGTGACCACCTTGTCAAACCCCTTCAATGAGATCGCCTCTCATTCTTTTAAATTCCAGAGAATATCATCCTCTGATCAGAGAACAATCTCCTCGTCTCATGGACCAATTCACTGAACCGTGACTGTATCATCTCCAATGCAAGTTTTTAATTGTGGCCACCAAATCTCATATTCTAATTTGACTCGAGACTGAGATCCATAATCGAGGCCTATGCTGCAGTACAATACTGAGTGAGTGCTGCAATTGAGGGGAGGGGGGGAGAGGATGTGAGCATGACAGAGAGAGAGAGAAAAAACACACACATACAGAGCGGCGGGGGGGGGGAAAGAGGGGGAAGAGGGGGAAGAGGGGGAAGAGGGGGAAGAGGGGGAAGAGGGGGAAGAGGGGGAAGAGGGGGAAGAGGGGGAAGAGGGGGAAGAGGGGGAAGAGGGGGAAGAGGGGGAAGAGGGGGAAGAGGGGGAAGAGGGGGAAGAGGGGGAAGAGGGGGAAGAGGGGGAACTGTGAACAAGGGAGTGCTGTGCAAGTGCCCCGGTGTTTGGGGTGTCATCTTTCAGATGGGATCTAAAACCATAGATCCCACGACAGGATATGAAGATGATTAGGAGATTTCTCCCCAGTGTCCCGGTCAATACATACCTCTCTTTCAGCCTATGAAGTGTGTTTTATCTCACTGCTGCTTGTAGTAGTTTGTTGTGCACGTCCAATCATACAGCTGTGACAGGCTGCCAACTAGAGTATTACCAATGCCACTGACAGCCATAGCATCCTATAGTGCAGAAGGAGGCCATTTGGCCCAGAATCTGCAAGCCCAGCCAGGCTCTATCCCCATAACCACATGCTAGCTAGTCCCCCTGACACTAAGGAGCAACTCAGCATGGTTAATCCACCTAACTCGCACATCTTTGGACTGTGGAAGGAAACTGGAACACCTGGAGGAAACACACACAGACACGGGGGGGGAATGTGCAAACTCCACACAGACAGTGACCCAAGCTGGGAATTGAACCTGGGTCCCTGGCGCTGTGAGGCAGCAGTGCTAACGTTGTGTCACCGTGCTGCTCCACACCATCTGACTGACGTGGAGGAGATTTTACTGTCACCGAGCTGTTTCCCTCCTACTCAAGTGTTTCACTCTCTCCACTTCACCTGTGAATGCAGCCAATCGGTGGAAAGGCACAGAGACTGGTCCCCCCCACAGTCTCCTGAATCTCACACCTTAACTGAAAGGTACATTCTGAATCTTGCAGATTTGAGGGGTCTATCATGGTGCTGGTTCCAAGACAAAGTAGTTGTTTGGACCCTGGAGAGCTGGCTAGACAAACTACGCTTTCAGTTAGCTGTTATACAGCAGAACCTATAGGAGACCCGAAGATTTATATCCTAGCAACTAAATTGTTCAACAGTGCCAAGACAGGAAGACAATGAATTATTTCACATTGTACACATCAAAAGGATATTGCTTTTTGTTTCTCACTGGGAAGGTTGTGACCAAAGCTGTTTTACTCAGTTAGCTGGATGGGTGGTTAGTGATCCAGAGCGATGCCAGCAGCATGGGTTCAATTCCCATACTGGCTGAGGTTATTCATGAAGTGAATCTCAACCTTGCCCTTGACCTGAGGTATGGTGATCCTCAAGTTAAATCACCGCCAGTCAAAAGGGGAGAGCAGCCTGTGGACACATGGGATGATGGCAACTTTACCTTTAAAGTGAATCCAAACCTCTTGTCAATTAAACATGGGGCTGGTAAAAACAGTTTTGCAACGATCATCATTGGTCTGGGTTTTCTTCAGGTCCAGGAGGCATGGCCACCCAAAATCAGGAATACTGAAGAGGCCAGAATGAAGAGAAGTGCAGATATCTCTGGGGGTTGCAGTGCTGGATCAAGTCACAGAGATTGGAAGGGCAAGGATGCGTCAATTGCCAATTTGCACTGGATAGACCATGTCATACTTCCCTTCAATTTCTCCCGATCTCTGTAATCCCCTCTATCGCTACAACCCACCAAGATGTCTGTACTCCTCTATACTGCCTCTTGTACATCCTGATGTGAATCTTTCCACTGCCTACATTCTAAGAAAAGTCAAGCCAATAACCATCACAAAAGGGAAATTACAGAGTGAACTCTACCAATGAGGAAATATAGCTGAGACACTGCAGAAAGAAGAGTAATAAGATGTTGTTCCTCATCATCAACATGTCAGTTCAAACACCAAGACTGTTTTATAAAAAACATCTCCCAGCCCATCTGTCTTGTGAATATATCTCCTGCACACCAATGTCCAACTGCAAATCTTCTACCAGAGTATTCAGTCAGGCAGAATCATTTGAAAACATAAACCCTTCACAATGCTTCTTGACATTTTTTCATTCTTTTAGAAAGTGCACTGAAATTTCACTAAGATGACCAATAGGACAGTGTAGAAAACACTTTACTCTGTATCTAACCCCCCTCCTGTTCCTGCCCTGGGAGTGTTTGATGGGGCAGTGTTGTGGGATCATTACGCTTTATGTAACCCCGTGCTACATCTGTCCTGGGAGTGTTTGATGGGGACAGTATAGAGGGAGCTTTATTCTGTAGCTAACCCCATGCTGTACCTCTCCTGGGGGTATTTGATAGGAATAGTGTAGAGGGAGCTTTATTCTGTCCCTCACCCTATATCTGCCCTGGGAGTGTTTGATGCCAGTAGGAGATCTTGTGACGCAGTGCGTAGTGTCCCTGCTTCTGAGCCAAAAGCTCTGGGTTTGAGTCCCACCCTAGGATGGCAAGGAAGATACCTTCATAACATGGCCAAACATGTTGAGTACATCAATTCCTGGTCAGCCACACTCGACATGGCGTGGCAACCTCTCAAGCTATAAGGCCACTTACGACAATGACTCGTCCCAAGAATCACTAGCTCTGGAAACATAAAAAAGTCTGCCTTAGTGCACCACTGGATGTGGGAAGAGAATTGGAATGGAATTGAAACTTCATACATGGAAGGTGTTCCCAGAAACATGCCTAAAGATTCTAAAGAAGAGTATAATAAAAATATTTAAGAACAAAAAGTATCCTTATGTGCAAGCTAATTAATGATTCAGAAGGTTTCATGCGAATAATGAGTCCACCGATTCTTGATCTATTCACACAACACTGCAGAATCAACGGGCTTCCCACTGCGTCAGAACAACATTAACATCCATTCGAGAATTCCAGTCATTCTAACAATCGGATAGATGGACAGACAGGGGAAGTTCAGTCTGCAGTACAATATGACCACCTTACTCAGCTTCAAGCCAAGTGAAGAGGGGCAAAGGGTCAGCCTGCAGTGAGTTTTGACACTGCAGTTCAGCTCCTCCCGCTGCCTGTCTTTCCAAGAACAGGGACTGTGATTCATAAATGACAAAAGGGAGCCATTTTCCTTAACTGTGAATGGAAGAATGAATTCAATTTTTTTTTAAATAAGATTTCTGTTAGTCAGTGCTGAGGGATGTCAGTGCCGCGGGAGGGAGATATGAGCCCAGTAAATCATCCAGCTAATCCCTCTTGATTCCTCGGGAGAGGTTTACTGACGAACGTGCTGCTCACTGCTACATTTCACTAGATCCTAACTGTGCTAACAGATAGTATCTGGCCTGTGAAATCTGAATGAAATATCATAGATCCGTGACTGCCCACAGTCATACCTACAGGGGGCAATGCTACTTCGGTGCTGGAAAGTTAACCTAGGCTCAATGGGTGGGACTTGCACCTGCAGACCTGCATTCTTATCCCACTGCAGAGACCTGACCAGATAAACCCGGGCTGAGATTCCAGTGCAGTACTGAGGGAGCGCTGCACTGTCACAGTGCCATCTTTTGGATGAGATGATAAAACTGAGGCCCCATCCTGGCAGATGCAAAAGATTTCAAAGCCCTGTTTTAAATAAAATGGCAGGGGAGTTGTCATAGAATCCCTACAGTGCAGGAGGCCATTCATCCCATCAAATCGTACCAACCACAATCCCACCAACGCCTTATCTCCGTAACCCCACATACTTACCCTGCTAATCTCCCTGACACGAAGGAGCAATTTAGCATGGCCAATCGACCTAACACATACATCTTTGGACTGTGGGAGGAAACCACAGCACCCGAAGGAAACCCATGCAGACATGGGGAGAACATTCAGACTCCACACAGACAGTGACCCAAGCCAGGAATTAAACACAGGTCCCTGGTGCTGTGAGACAGCAGCGCTAATCACTGTGCCATGCCACCCATTGTCCTGGCCAATATTTACCTCTCAACCAACATCTCTAAATCAGGTCACTTATTGTGTTGCTGCCTGTAAGATCCTGCTGAACGCAACTTACTGTGATTCCAACATTACAAACAGTGAGCACGCTTCAGAAACATTGGCTGTAACATACTTTTGTACATCTTGAGGTCCATGAGTGGCAAGTTATAAATGCTAGTTCATTTGTTCCCTCTTCCAAAAACCAACCACAAAAACTCTTCCCTGACCTGGAGATATTATTCAATTAGCACTTAGCAGTGTCACAGTTAAGTTTTTAAATCAATTGGTTGTATAGTTAGTCTCTTATGAAGAAGCAGACGTGAAGCAGGAAGATAAAGCCTGAAAAAAGAACACGTCTTTGCAGAGATCCATATAACGCATACATTTCTAGACAGACCTCATCATTTATAATGGGATGAACCAATATATAGTTACATAGCCAGATCAATAAGACCAATCCATCTGATACCATGGCAAAGAAACTGTTTAAAGGATCGGCCACCTCCCTAATGTGGGCATTTCCTTAGTGTTGACTGCACCCATTTGACCAATTTTCCAAATTGTACAAACCCAATATCTCCAACACCGATTGGACTGGGAATGTGTATGTGCAAGAACATGCAAGTGGGTGAAAACACTTATGCTCACAATGCACACAGACATGTGGATCTGTCCGCCCCTTGGAGCGGTTGGCATATTAGAAACTGACATTGGGTAGCTACCCTAACGCACTGAAAACTGAACCAATCACAACTGTGGGTTACGAACATGCTGAAATGATTGGATGTTGCTCTGTCTGTACAAACCTCCCGCAATGCGCTACAAAGATAGTGTTTAGTCTGGCTGCTTTGCTTAGATCCCACAACAAAGGCTGTGTTCGCTTCTGTATCTTTCCCTGTAACCAGCAAACAGCTTAACTTGGGAACAAAACATACAGGAGCCTAAAAAGTATTATCAGGAATTAAGAGAGCAGTGATTGGATTACCAGACAAGTCAGGCACCTGCTCACTCCTAATCCTTCCATTAAGCTCCGCACCAATCACAATGATGCCGACAAATTGGAGTTGATTTGCCTGTTACCTGGCTGCAGGCACACTTAGATAATGATTGGTGTCTGCTCATACAGTGCTAGGTTATTAACCACTTATCCTAACAGAGACGCAGTCCAGCCCTACGCTCAAACTGCTTCCTGACACCCCCACATTCACCACTAGCCCACCCCCGCCCTCTTCCTGCGCAAGTTAACAACAGTTTGCATTAATATAGCACCTTTCACAACAGCAAAACATTCCATAATGATTTGCAGGAGTGTCCTGGAACAATATCTGACACCCAGCCACGTAAAGAGGTGTTAGGACAGTTTGCTGAAAGCTTGATCCAAGGAGACAGAGATAGAGAGATTTGGATTGGGTTGGGGGTAATGATTAAAATCCGACATAGAGATGTTGGGCTGGAGGAGATCGCAGGGACGGGAGGATCTGAGGATTTTAAAATTGCTGCTGGATCGGGGGCAAGCTAGCATGGCAAGGACAAATGACGAGCTGGGTTTGGTGAGGGTTCAGATAAAAGTGACAGAGGTTTATGTTGATGGAGGTACTGAGGTTCTGTGCCTTGTGCTCCCCTCAATCATGAATAAAGAGTAAGAAAATGTCCCCACGATTATGTCACATGATTTTGTCCCTTTCTCCAAAAGCCCAGAATTAGATGACAACCACTAACAACACCCCCTGTTCCCATTCATCCACCCCATCCAGCTACACCCTGCCCCCCCCCCCCACCCCATCCACACCCTCTGACCACTCTCTGGCCCCCACCCCATCCACCCTCTCCAGCCATCCCACCTGACAAAGGAACAGCCAGTTCTGAAAGCTAGTGGCATTTGCTACAAATAAACATGCTGGACTTTAACCTGGTGTTGTAAGACTTCTTACTACGTCCGGAGGGAAGTACAGTCATGAGGAGAGGGATAGGCTCCAATACTCTGACCCTCACTGTGGCCCAATGTCCAGGAGGCATAGGGCAGTATGCTCAGGCAAGCCTGGCAGAACTGGTCACTGCAGAAATAACCATTTCTGGAGTGAATGGGGGGGATAAGCAAGAGGTCTCAGTGCACGATTGACAAGAAGATCTTTAACGTTCTAGCAGCAAGGAACAAGCATTTGTCCTTGCAGTTGAGACGTGTGGGTGGGGGAGGTGGGGCAAGGTTACCCTTTTATCACACCAACACAAAATTTGAAAATGTTGCAATGTTGGGCAGCTGCATGAGTCAAAGTGATCAGCTGAGAGCCCGCTGCACTGAGCCAACAAAGCGGCAGACACGTTGACGCAAAGATATTGCATCAGCATCCGAACCCTTGGCCGTTGGACCCCTGCAGCTCTCGATCGAGGATCTGCTATCTGACTGGGAAGCCTCTCTTTGAAGCTCTTATTTGTACAGGGATGGCGCGGGGAGGCGGGGTGGGGATGCTGTGTGTGGTGGTGGTGAGGGAAGAAAATAAAGTCCTTTGTAGGACGTTGGTGTTAAAGTTTAACACAGATCCTCTTTCGAGAGGCTCTCTAGAGATCCGGCTGCTGAACATTCAGGAACTCCAAAGTGACTTGAAATACTGAACAGCAAAGAACTCCCAAGAAAAGATGGCAAAATGCCAAACTCCCAGTGCATCAACTGAGGGGCACATTCTGTACAGGCTTCTGAAGCTAAGGATTGAGTGCCGGTCAAGAAAACAGTCCCAGATACAAGACAGCCTCTCATATTACAGGGGTTTCTCTTACTAATGCTTAATTTGTGCACCCTGGTAGAGTTAGGAGCTCTGCCAATCCTCTTGCGCGATTTGACCCGTTGGCAATGTTTAGGCATATCATGTTGTGGTGTGCTACAATGAGAAAAAAGAATCGAGGGGACTTGAGTGGGGGCAAGGCTGGACTCAGCACTGAAGCAGTTCTCCACGGTCGGTGTGGTATCATGAGCCCTTTAATGGGCGATCCTTTGCAGGCCACGTGACTGGGTCGGAACGAATAGGCCCAGGTTTGCATGCCTGCGCTCTATCGTGAGTGAGGGTGAGCATTGCCAGGCTGGAGGCTGCAGTTGGAGTCAGGAATAGACTTGTATTGTTGTACCCTTTGTTGTATATAGCTCTTCTCAATGAGTAAATCCTTTAGTTTGTTACTTGCCACATTGAGTTGGCTCGGATAACTACAGTAGGAGCACCAAAGCCGGAGGCCTAGCTGGTTAATAATTCACCTGCCTTTGGTAATGCACAGGTGAAACTGGAGGGAAAGCACTTGACAAGAGGTGGGCTTCGTAATGTCTGGAGTGGGATTTGGAGGATTGCCTGATCTTGGGATGGAGCGAGTGAGTGTTGGTACAGATAAGATCCACTTGTGAACAGTCTCAGAAAGTTGTGTAGGCTGAGAGCGTTGAGCAACAGTGTTGCTAAGGATACTTGTTGCAATACAAGGGAAGCCTTGTTAAAGACATAGGAGGGCTGAATAGGCCTTGGGATGACAAGAAAGTTTCCTCTTTCCACAGCTAGTGACCAAACATGGCACAATGTTTTCCCAGCGTTAGGATAAATGGAAAACAAAACACATCATTTAAATTTTCTCTACAAGGACACCGCCTCCCCTTCACCTTCTCATCTGTCGCAAGTGGAAAGGGACTGACTGTCCGGATTGCCCTGCGGGGATGGGGGTTGGAGTGACACCGTGCAGACTGCCCTGCCAGGGAGGGAGGGGCAGGTTGACACTGTGCCAGTCGCATATTATACACTGCTGTAATGAAGGGAGTGTATCATAGTGATTCTATCAGAGAATCCTATGCAGAAAGAGACCATTTGGCCTATGAAGACTGCACCAACCACAATCCCACCCAGGCCCTGACCCATAACTGGTCCCCCTGACACTAATTTAACATGGCCAATCCTAACCTGCACATCTTTGGACCATGGGAGGAAATCGGAGCACCCAGAAGAAACCCACGTAGTTTGAAACGTGCAAACATGCAGACAGTGACCCAAGCTGGAAATCGAACCAGGGTCCCTGGCGCTGAGAGGCTGCAGTGCTAACCACTGTGTCACCCCTATGACACAGCTAATTCACCCACAGCAAAAATAACACAAACAGCAAAGCAGTAATGAATAAATAATTAGTTTCCATCTTGTGGGTGCAGAAATTAATATCGGCCAATGGACAATACCCCATCAGAGCCAGAGAATCCTTTGCACTTGCCCAAAAAGGCAGACAGGGCTCTGGTGAAATGACATCATTCAAAAGATAGGCCTCTGACACGGAAACTTGTTATAAAGAAGTGTCCCACTCCAACCTCTCCTTGTATAACAACCTCCTCGCATTCCATCAATCAATTTAAAGGGGCTGTCAGTCTGGGACATACAGGGAGTACAGGTGAAAAGTAGGGCTGTACAAAGCACAATTGTCCTTTCAAGAAGCCAATACCGGCACACACCCCGGCTTTCAAGGAGCTAACACGGCACTCTCTCACCAATGTCCCCCGCCTACGTTATAAGTTCCTGTAGTGCTATTACTCTCTGACTGTGCAGTGCAGGTTCCCTCAGTGCTGCACAGGACTGTTCATCTGGGTTTTGTGCTCCAGGCTCTGGTGTGGGATTTGAACTCACGACCTTCTGACTCCAAGGCAAGAGTGCCACCCACTGAGCCACGGCTGACACTTTAAAGGGTGTTTAAGCCAGTCAGCCCCATGCTGCGCTGCAGAATACAGGCCCTTCCGACATGTCAGAAGTAGTACTGCCTTGTGTTGACAACTCATCTGTCTCAAACTGATAAGACTAATAGTTTTATTGGCTTGCTGAATACCCTTTAAGAGCCTTCAGGAGGAAACACTCAGGTTTTTTCCTCTTGTCAATTTAGATAGATTTTCTGGGAAACTAGACAAGGACTTAAGAGAGAACGGAACAAAAACTAGATTGATAGGACCAGACGGGAGATGAGGGGACGTTTGCGTGAGCACTTGTTCAAAACTAGGCATCCATGAGGCTCTGTGTGCTAATTCTATGTTTGGCAGAATTGTGTTTAACCACAATCTGTAACCCCATAACCTGGCATATCCCCACTCTACCATTACCACCAAGCCAGGGAATCAAGACTGGTTCAATAAGGAGTGCAGGAGGGCATGGAAAGAGCAACAGTAGGCAAACCTAAAAATGAGGTGTTAACCTGGTAAAGCTACAACACAGGATTGTGTGCCAAACATAAACAGCTAGTGATAAACAGAGCTAAACCATCCCACAACCATGGATTAGATCTAAGCTCTGCATTCCTGCCACATCCAGCTGTGAATGGTGGTGGACAATTAAACAACTGACTGGAGGAGGGGTCTGCACAGCACATCAGTGCAAAAGATCAGGCTGAAGCACTTCAACAATTTTCAGCTAGAAGATTGCCAAGTGCCATTTCTGCCTCTCCAAAGGTCCCCAGCATCACAGATATCAGTCTTCAGCCATTTCAATTCATTCCATGTGAAATCAAGAAATGGCTGAAGACACTGGATACTGCAAAGGCTATGGGCCCTGACAAAATTCTGGAAATAGTACTGAAGACTTGTGCTCTAGAATTTGCCACAGCCTTAGCCAAGCTATTCCATTACAGTTACAACACTGGCACCTACGTGGCAATGTGGAAGATTGCCCAGATATTACTTGTACACATGAAATAGGACAAATCCAACCTGACCAATTACCAGCCCATCTATCTAGTCTCTCAAAGTGATTGAAGATGTTGTCACCAGTGCTATCAAGTGGCACTTACTCATCAGTAATCTGGTCACTGATGTTCCACCAGGGTCACTCAGCTCCTGACCTCATTTCAGCTTTGGTCCCAACATGTGTTGAATTGCATTCTCACATACAAGTGCCAGGCAATGACCATCTCCAACAGGAGATGATTTAACCATCGCCCCTTGACAGTCAATGGCGTGACCATCACTGAATGCCCTAGTATCATCATACTGACTAGAAAGTGAACTGGACTAGCCATATAAATACTGTGCCTATCAAAACAGATCGAAGACCAATAATCCTGCAGTGAGTAACTCACCTCCTGACTCTCCAAAGCTTGTCCTCTGTCTACCAGGCACAAGTCAGGAGTGTGATGAAATACTCTCTGCTTGCCTGGATGAGTACAACTCCAACAACACTTAAGAAGCTCAACATAGCAGCCTGCTTGATCACTATTCCTTCCACAAACTTCAATCCCTCAACCACTGAACAGTGGCTGTGTGTACCATCTATAAGATACACTGCAGAAACTCACAAAAACTCTTTCAACGGTACCTTCCAAACTCATGAATTCCACCACCTGGATGGACAAGAGCAGCAGACGCATGGGAACACCACCACCTGCAATGTACCCTCCAAAGCACACACCATCCTGATTTGAAAATATATCATCGTTCCTTTACTGTCTCAATCCTGGAAAACCCGAACAGCACTGTGGGTGTACCTACACCTCAGGGACTGCGATGGTTGAAGACAGTGGCTCACCACCACCTTCTCAAAAGGCAATTGAGGATGGTCAACTAATGCTGGCCTAGCCAGCGACGCCCACATCCTGTAAACGATTAAATAAGTGTTAAATGGACTATGTTTGATCGTTCACTGCTGACCATCTGATTCACTTATATATCTCTTGACTTCAGATGGACAATCCCGCTGGAGTAAGAGCAGCTGAGATATATTCTAAAAATCTGGCTGTGGCAAACTGCATTTGAATCCTAATGGCTATTTATTGTTGTGTGAGACTGCTGCATTTCCCCACATTTAAAACAATAGCCTGTACTTCATTCGCAGGAGAGTGTTTCCAACTGTCTCGAGGTCATGAAAATAAAAAAAAGTCCTTTCGTTGGCCCCCTCCCTACAACATGGGTTTTGTTTGTGAGAGTGTGTGAGAGTGTGTGTGAGAGTGTGTGTGAGAGTGTGTGTGAGCGTGTGTGTGAGCGTGTGCGCGCGCGTGCGTGTTGGGGGGGGGGGGGGGGGGGGGCGGAGGGGGGCAGGCAGTGAGGGAGCTTGTATCTATATAGGCACCATCGCCTGAAACTTTTCCCCTAAAAAGCACTTTGTGTGCAATAATTTATAGTGAAATGGAACTCCTGGCATATTTCACAGGGAATCACAGGCTCAAGGCTTTGGAGTGGGACTTGTTAGAGAAAATTGTTGGAGAAGATTCTTAGAGATAGGATCTATACACATTTAGAACTGAATAGTCTCATTAGCGATAGACAACATGGTTTTGTACGAGGGAGGTCATGCCTTACAAATTTGGTTCAGTTTTTTTGAGGAGGTGACAAAAATGATTGATGAGGGAAGGGCTATGGATGTCGTCTACATGGATTTAAGTAAAGCATTTGACAAGGTTCCTCATGGCAGACTGGTGCAAAAGGTTAAATCTCACAGGATCAAAGGTGAACTAGCTAGATGTCTACAGAACTGGCTTGGCCATAGAAGACAGAGGGTAGCAGTGGGGAGGGTCTTTTCCTTTTTGGAGGTCTGGGACTAGTGGTGTTCCACAGGGCTCTGTACTGGGACCCCTGCTGTTTGTGATGTATATAAATTATTTGGAAGAAGATGTAGCTAGTCTGATTAGTAAGTTTGAGGATGACACAAGGATTGCTGGAGTTGTGGGTAGGGATGAACATTGTCAGAATACAGCAGAATATAGATAGGCTGGAAAACTGGGCAGAGAAATGGCAGATGGAATTTAATCCAGATAAATGCGAAGTGATGCATTTTGGTAGATCTAATGCAGGGGGGAGCTATACAATAAATAGCAGAACCATCAGGAGTATAGACACACAGAGGGACCTGGGTGTACGAGTCCACAGATCCTTAAAGGTGACAGCACAGGTAGAAAAGGTGAAGGCGGCATATGGCATGCTTGCCTTTATTGGACAGGACATACAGTATAAAAGTTGGCATGTGATGTTGCAGTTATATAGGATGTTGGTTAGGCCATATCTGGAATACTGTGTCCAGTTCTGGTCACCACACTATGCGAAGGACGTGGAGGCCTTGGAGAGAGTGCAGAAAAGGTTTACCAGGATGTTGCCTGGTATAAAGGGTATGAGGTGAGATTGCGTAAACTAGGGTTGTTCTCCCTGGAAAGATAGAGGTTGAGGGGCGACCTAATAGAAGTGTATAAAATTATGAAGGGCATAGATAGGGTGAACAGTTGGAAGGTTTTTCCAGGTCAGAAATGACAAACACAAGGAGTCACAAGCTCATGGTAAAGGGAGGGCAAGGTTCAAGATGGATATGTGGGGGACGTATTTTACACAGAGCGTGGTGGGGGCTTGGAAATGCACTTCCAAATAAGGTGGTTAAGGCAGACATGCTAGGATCATTTAAGACTTATTTAGATAGCCACATGAATAGGCTGGGAATAGAGGGATATAAACAGATGGTCTAGTTAGGAATACATGATCGGTGCAGGCTTGGAGGGCTGAAGGGCCTGTTGCTGTGCTGTATTGTTCTTTGACTTGAACCCACAACCTTCTGGCCATAGGAAACGGTGCTTCCCATAGAGTTACAACTGACAAACATAACAACAGATCGAATAACCTATACTTACTGCTCCAAAGTATTTTTGAGATGCTTGATCAGAAGAATAGAATCTAGAAATAGATGGCTGGGTGTTTTTCTCCATTCACTCTGAAAATGTCATCCGCCCACTATTGTATGTTGCTGAGATCCCAGTCACACCATAGTACTTGTGTCTGCCGTGGTGTAATTAGAAACATTTTGCATATATAATGTATATACACACATATAAGTTGACAGTGACCAGCTGCTGCACAACGCGTGTTTACTGGGAAGTAACTTGTACGTTAAGTAATAACTCTCACTGGCAGTGTTCAGTGCTTATCTCCCAGACCTCAGTCATGTCTTTGTCTAATTATCCCACTCTCTGCCCACAAGACCTGCAGTCCTAAGTTTCGACTGGCATTATGTGAAGTAGCCTGATTGTGCCGGTGGTTTGCCTGGTGAGACAGCGTGTTGAGAAACAAGCTCCGAGAAGCACAATTGTGTGCAGTTCTGGAATTCAGTTTATTAGAAGGACATGATAGCACTGGATAGAGTGCAGAAGGAATGTATCCAGAACGTTGCCGAGGCTGGAGAGTTTCAGTTATGAAGAGAAATTGAATAGACCTTGGGTGGTTTTCCTTGGAGCACAGAAGACTAGAGGGGGGAGCATGATTGATATAAAAATTGAGGGACATAGATAGTGCAGACAGGAAGAAACTTTTCCTTTTGGTGGAGAGATCAATGACTAGGAGGCACAAATTTAAGGTACAGGCAGGAGGTTTAGAGGGGATGTAAGGAAAAACTTTCACCCATAAGATGGTGACTGTCTGGAACGCACCATAGAATCCCTACAGAATCCCTATAGGGCACAAGGTGACCATTCAGCCCATCAAGTCTGTACCAACTCTCTGACAGAGTATTTTACCCGAGCCTTCTCCCCTGCCCTATTCTTATCACGGTGATCTTGCTTAATGCAGACACAACTAAATGAGAGAGAGGGAATGGAGATGACATGTGTGAACCATCATTGACACAAAGGACTTCAATACAAGGTTTTTTTTCAGAAAAATGCACTTCAGGTAATGAAGTGCAGGTGGCTATCAAACTGGAGATGGGGAGGATGCAAGTTTTCAGAGTTGTGCAGATTCTGTAAAAGCATATTGTCTCTGGACTTTATCTCCATCCTTCTCCTCTTTCCCCCATAGATCTACCTTTATTGATCAATTCTTCCACTTGTGACAGTCCTAATCTTCTCTGCCTTTCTATCTCTCTTCAACAGCTTTTAAAATCCAACTCAAAATGCCCCTTTTAAACCAGGCTTTTGGTGACCCATTGCACTGTCTCGTCCCACCCACCCCCACCTCCTTGCTTTTCTCCAGCCATCCTCCTGTGCCATTTAGGGAACATTTGTTTGGGTTAAAGGGACACTGTTTCCTGCCAATGCAATCGAGCCAAACAAGATGGCTGCCGATATCTGTGTACACAGGCAAGAAATCAATTACATTGCTGCTGTACTTGCAGCCTGGAATTCAAGAGTGACAGAAGTGGGGAAAGGAGTGGAATGAGGGGGGCAATATAGTCTTCACACTTTCAGCAATTTACATTAGTGAGACAGAGTTTAGCCACACCAAATCAACACGACTGCAGCGTGATACCCCACAAAGGAAAAGATTTTACTTTCCCGCCTTCAAGTCCTCTCCTTCTAACCTCCTTTAAAAGTTGTTTCCAAAATCCATCAGTGTTAGTCCAGGATAGAAATTCACAACATTCTCTCCTTTTGCTGCCAGGGACAGCGCTGCATACCACTCTCTATGAAGATGGTGGCTGTGCATGTGCCCTCCTGCCCACTGCCCCCCTATAAAAGTGGTAGCTGTGCATGTAACCTCTTGCCCACTGCCCCCAATAAAGATGGTGGCTAGTGGCTGTGCATATGCCTTCCTGCCCATTGCCCCCTATAAAGATGGTGGCCACTAAGCTGGGTCTGCCATCAGCATACAAATGTGCATGTGAGGCATTAACAGCAAACACAGCCTTAAAGGAGATAAATAAACCCCATTTCCTGTTGCTCTTTCTTTCAGCGTTGAGCTCTTGCCATTTTCCACCCAGTTGGTGGGAAGGCAACAGGGCAGTGAAGGGGCAAAAAAAAAGAGAAGGTGCTCAGATGTGAACAGGCTGCTTATCTGTGAGGCATTTTCTCTCGTTGACAAAGCAGCCAGTCTAGAATGGTGTGACCCTCACCTTCACATATTCCACCTCCAGCACCCTTTGCCAATCCTCCACAAAGGGGGGCATTTCAGCCTGTGTGCGCAAAGTGGCATTTACTTCAACATACTGCTGCCCAACTATCTGTCAGCCCCTGGGGTAGGTCTGGCCCAGCCACTGAATTTGAATCAAAACAAGTCAAATCTGTTCTACGAGTATTTCCATGCTCTGAAACCAAGTGTCTTGTGACAGTGTTTGCTGATACAACACAATTTCAGACGCTGTCATTTATTATCAAACTGCGCTGCCACACAGAAAGAGGAAAGGAACTTGCATTTGTCTAGCACCTGCCCCAAAGCACCTCACAGGTCATGAAGTATTAATTGCAATCCCTGTTGTAAGCAGCCAATTTACACACGGAAAGCTCCCACATCAGTAGTGACATGATAACCTGTTTTACTGACGCTGGTTGAGGAATTAACATTGCTCAGGACACAGGGGAGAACGCTCCTCTTCTTTGTAAGAAGAAAAATGCACAATGGCCAGAAGTGAAATGCCAACATCACACCCATTTCCTGTAACATTACCACTATTGACATATAAGTGCGCCATGCAAATGCAAAGGAGATTGCGGAGTGTCTGTCTCAAAATTCTGAAAACTGTCACACGTCGCGTTGCACAGCCATACGTACAAATTTCTGTCAACTAAAGGAAGTCAATTTATCTCCAAATGATGAGTGGTTCAGTTGAGCTCGAATTGCCCATAGGAAGACAACAGATTTACATCCAGTGGTTTTAGGGACACACCCAAGTTATGCACAGCTACAACTTATTAGTGTCATAGAGTCATGGAGGTTTACAGGATGGAAACAGGCCCTTCAGTCCAACTTGTCCATGTTGCCCGGCTTTTAAATTAAGCTAATCCCAACTGCCACATTTGGCCCATATTCCTCTATACCAATTATACCCATGTAACCATCTAAATGCTTTTTAAAAAAGACAAAATTGTACCCCCCTCTACTACTACCTCTGGCAGTACACTGTGTGGAAATAAATTGCCTCTCTGGACTCTTTTGAAACTCTCCCCTTTCACCTTAAATCTATACCCTCTAATTTTAGGCTCTCCTACTTTTGGGAAAAGCTGTTGATTATCTACCCTGTTTATGCCCCTTATTATTTTATAGACTTCTATAAGATCACCCCTAAACCTCCTATGCTCCAGGGAAAAAGTTCCACTCTGTCCAGTCTATCCTTAATTCAAACCAAGTCCTGGTACCTTCTTACTAAATCATTTCTGCACTCTTTCTATTTAAAAATAGTCCTTCTATAATAGGGTGGCCAGAACTGTATTCCAAGTGTGGCCTTAACAATGTCTTGTACAACTCCAACAAGATGTCCCAACTCCTGTTTTCAATATTCTGACCAATAAAACCAAGCATGCTGAATGCCTTCACCACTCTGTTCATCTGTGATTCCACTTTCAAGGAATTATGAACCTGTACTCCTAAATCTCTTTGTTCTATAACTCTCTGCAGTGCCCTAACATTAACTGAGTAAGTCCTGCCCTAGTTCCATCTGCCAAAATGCATCATCTTACATTTATCTAAATTCTGTCATTCATCAGCCCAATGGTCCAATTGATCAAGATCCCGTTGCAATGCTAGACAACCTTCTTCACTGTCCACTATTCCACCAATTTTGGTGTCGTCCGGAAACGTGCTAACCATGCCTCCTAAATTCTCATCCAAATCATTAATATAAATGACAAACAACAGTAGACCCAGCAGTGATCCCTGAGGCACACTGCCAGTCACAGGCCTCCAGCTTGAAAACTAACCCTCTACAAACATCCTTTTTCTTTTGGCATTAAGCTAATTTTGTATCCAATTGGCTACCTCATCCTGGATCCCATGAGATTTAACCTTATGCAACAACCACAATGTGGTACCCTGTCAAAGCCCTTTTTAAAGTCCATGTAGACAATGTTGACAGCACTGCCCTCATCTATCCCCTTCAAAAAACTCAATTTAATTTGAGACACATGATTTTCCACTCAAAACTATGCTCACTGTCCCTAATCAGTTCTTGCCTCTAAATGCCTGTAGATCCCGTCTCTCAGAATACCTTCTAACAACTTACCCACTACAGGCGTTAGGCTCACCCATCTGTAGTTCCCAGGCTTTTCCTTGCAGCCCTTCTTAAATAAAGGCACAACATTTGCCACCCTCCAATCTTCAGGCACCTCACCTGTGGCTGTCAATGATTCAAATATCTCTGCTAGGGGACCTGTAATTTCCTCCCTAGCCTCCCACAATGTCCTGGGATACCCTTCATCAGGTCCTGGGGATTTATCTATCTTGATGCGCTTTAAGATTTCCAGCACCTCCTTCTCTGTAATATGTACAATCCTCAAGACATCACTATTTATTTCCCCAAGTTCCCTAACATCCATCTCTTTCTCAACAGTAAATACTGATGAGAAATATGCATTTAGGACCTCAGCCATCTCTTGTGGATCCACACATAGATGACCTTGGTGATCCTTAAGAGGTCCTATTCTGTCCTTAGTCACTCTTCTGCCTTTTATGTATTTGTAGAAGCTCTTTGGATTCTCCTTTGCCTTATTAGAAGAATAATACCTCATGTATTGCATGGTGTAACAGCTCTGCCGTGTAAAACAGGGTATTGCCTGGTGGTTTCGGATGCACAATGCAGTTGGTGATGATACAAAGCTTGGTGACACAATAAACCATTGTCTACTGTCGCAGATTTCAGGTGGATATAGAAAGACCTGTGAAATGGGCAGATACAGGCTGATGCGGTTTAACATGGAAAAATGTGAAGCTTCGCACTTTGGGGAGGAACACTATGGGGGGGGTCAGGATACTATTTTGAGGAGAGTGCAAGTGCAGATGGACAAGAGGTGGACACACACAAATCTTTGATGGTGGAGGTAGAGCTGAAAAGGTGATCAAGATTGTGAATGGGAAACTTGGCTTTGTAAATAGGGGCACTGAATACAAAAATGAGGAAGACACACAAAAACCTTTAGAAGTCACTGGTTAGGCTTCTGCAGGGGCATCGTGTACAATTCCAGGCATCACACTTTAGAAAGAACATCAAGTGGTTGGAGGGGCTGTAGAGGTGATTTACTGGGAATGAGAGATTTCAGTTCTGTAGAGAGACAAGAGAAGAGTGGATTGTTCTCCTTAGAGAAGGTCAAGGCAAGGTTAAATGGAGGTGGTGTTCAAAATTGTGAGGGGTTTTTGATAGTGAGCAGAGAGAAATTATTCCCTCTGCAGAGTGGGTCAGTAAGAAAAGGTCATAGATTGAAAATAATTGACAGAGGAACCAAGGGGAATGAGGAGAAATTTATTTTCATGGATGAGAGCTAAAATCTGCAATTCACATGGAAGGGAGGTAGAATCAGATTCTGGAGAAATCCTTAAGAGGTACTTATGACATGCATATGAAGAGAGCTAATTTGCAGAGTTATTGAGAAAATGGTGCGATGTGGGACTAATTAAACAGCTCTTTCAAAGAGCTGCCACAGGTGTGGCTGACTGAATGGCCTCCTTCTATGCTTCTCATATTGGTTCTACCGATAGGCTTCTGGCAGTGTTATAGTGTTCGACTGAAGAAACTATTGCCACCATTGTTTACCTAGATCAGTCTTTCGTGAAGAGGATTCTGCAGTTTCTGCTGGCCAAAGACTTTCAGTTATAGAAGTCTGAAGCAAGATTTCTTGGAGGGACAAAAAATGGATTGGCCACCGTCCAATTCATACTCCACCTCAAGTCCAATGCCACATCCTCAGTGGCTGCACGAAGAGTTGTATAAGGGCTCTGCCACAAATGCAGGTGTGTGAAGTTCTACCTCTGGATGGTTTAACTTAGCTGTGTGTGCTTAGTGGACACCAGCCATGTTGAAAATCAATCTCCAGGGCACTGAGGCAATACAACAAGGACTGACACTAAAGTACAGGTTCAAATCTGAAAGGGGACCCCAAAATGACCCAGTTGGTATCACAACCCAAAGAAAGAGTGTGATCCCATGCTCAAGAATCATTCTCCCAAACTCCAACAGCACGCGAACAATGAGGGAGGGAGCAACTGACATTTCAGAACAAAAATGGAAAGGGAGAATTTGCACTCTGGTGGCGTATTTCCTTAACCTTCAACACTCCAAAACCATGAAAATGTATCTGAACTCACACTGGTTAGAGTGTTTTCCTATCAACATCATGTGAAGCCCTTTGCAACTCTTATTCAAAGAGCCTCAAAACCCTCTTAGCACCACCTTGTCCAAGATTAGCTGACTTAACTAGTTTACAATGGGAAACTCAGGGGGAGGGAACAGACAGACAGACAAATATCTTCAGGTCTATCTTTCTGCATCTTGGGAGCAATAAACATCTGAGTCACACAGCCAAATTCTAACAGCTGCAATCTGACCTCAAAAAAGCAAATATATTGCTTTCTCTTAAATTTTTCATTCCCACCCAAACCTCTCGATTAAATTCCAATCTGCAACTCACTCCCAGGTATCTGTTATTTTATATATAAACCACCCAAACCCCTTGATAAGATTCCAGTCTGTAATGTACCCTTGTGAATGTTTGATAGGACATTGGCGAAGGGGCTTTTTTCTACATTTAACACGTGCTGTACTTGCCCTGGGCCTACTTGGCATTGATGTGGAGATGCTGGCGTTGGCTTGGGGTAAACATAGTAAGAAGTCTCACAACATCAGGTTAAAGTCCAACAAGTCTACCAAATAAACCTGTTGGACTTTAACCTGGTGTTATGAGACTTCTTACTACTTGGCATTGGCAGGGAGGCATAACATAGGTCACTGTACACTCATGTGTAACACACTGTTCAATGCTGCACATTGAAACAGAATGAATCATAAAGGAAACAACAGTGAGCACACAGATTTATACAGATTGTATACTGTCACAATGTCAGGTGCTGTATATTCAGAAGAGATAAAAGCATGCTCACAGCATTTTGGGTAAACTGGATGAAAGTGAAAGCTATACATTTTATAAAGAATATTAGACAAGTGCAGCACATTTACTACATAACGTTGAGTACATACTAACAGAGAATTCACTCTAAGGGTAAGTGCTGTACGTTTATACAGAAGATACTGAATGACTGAATGCTACATCTTTATATTGAATATACACTGCCATACATTACCACAGATTTTGTACACTGGGCGATTTTTGCAGTCGGTTCTCGGGATTGGTGGTCAGACCTACACCGGGATCACGGTTAGCTGTATATTCTACCAATCACACTGGCCCAGCAGAAAGAGATAACTGGTTAACAGAATCTGACTTTAGCTAAAGTCTTTATTGGAAAGGGATGGACTGCGCCCTGGGAACTTGGAGTGTTTTTTCAAAAATGCCACACTTCACACTCCCCTTTCTCCCCCCAGTGCTCTGTGCTCAGGCGGGAGGTGATTTTAATCCTGAATGGCTTTGAGTAAGTCAAAATGTTGGGGAGGGATGAAATTTTGGAGGAAAGGAGAAAATTTTTGGGGCGAGGGAAATCTTTTAATTTTGGGGGATATTCTAATTTTGGGGAGAGAGGAATCTTTTGATTTGAGGGCTATTTTAATGGGGGGAGAGAAAAGAGAGTGGAATATTTTAATTTGTGAGGGGATATTTGAATTTGGGGGATAGTGAGAGAATTGCCCCGCGCCCCCCTGATTTTCTCTTCCACTGGCAGGAATTTGGGGCGGGATGTCTCTGGTCCGGACCAGGCGGGGGAGCAGCCCGAAAACAAATCGCCCTAAGTTGAGAGAGAGCAGGAAGAGCGGGGCATTGCTTTCCCAGGTGAAGAGAGCTTTTTTTTATATTGTCTTTGAACCAAGTGGATCCCGTGTTTGTTAACATTTTTTTTTAAATGCTGAAGCGAGTGACTGAGAGCGCGAAACAATTCCTGCCTTAAGGAAAATAAATGTATCCCAGTCAAAGAAACTTTTTGCAGCGGAGAGAGGGATGGAAGGAGAGCTCAGTCAGGGTGGCTGTGTTACTCACGGTTGTTGTAGCTGACAGGGAGCTTCATGAAGTGATGGTAATGACCGTACATGTTGCTGCTGCTGTCTCTCATCCACACACTCACTCATCTATCTTCATAGTTTGTTGTTGCTGAGACAGGAGGAGGAAGCTGCAGCCTCGCTGCTTTCCCGGGGATGATATGTGTGTGTGCGCGCGCGGCTGGAGCTGGCTGCCTAGCGAGTCACAGCCCCCTCTGCACAGAGAGAGAGAGTGAGCCTCGCTCTGTCTGCCCAGCACAGCCACCCTCCAGCCCCGGCAGACCCTCTCCTCCTCCTCCTCCTCCTCCAGTCTCTCTCACTGCCACACGTCAGACACCCAGCCCAGAGTGAACACAGCTCCAAACACACAAACTCTTAAAGCGGCATTGCCTCTCAGTAACACAGCAGACAGGCAGAAATGGGCTCATCTTCTGCCCCCCTCCCCGCAGAAACTGCGCTCTGTACAGGATATACAACCACCCGGGGCAAGGCTGTTCGGCCCCTCCTGAGTTGTGCAACCCACACCGATCCAAGACAACAAGCATTCTGACAATGTAGGAACAGAGAGCCCAGAAGACCGTGAAACCTCAAGAACATGTAGGATCAGGCTGATCAGCCAGCCCCTCATGAGGGCAGAGGAAGGAATATACAGCTTTCAGAACATGTAGGACAAAGCTAATTCGGCCTCTCAAAACTGACAGCCAGCAAGCTAAACTCTATACCACTTGCTACTCTGAAAGGTGCAGTGTCTTTCGAGAGAGATTTATATAGCTTTGGTCAGCCCTGGACATCACAGAGAATTTAACAGCCAATGAGTTGATGTAATGTATGTTGAGGCAACACAGGAAATAAACTTGCAAACAACAAGCTCTCACGACGATCACAATTAGCTGTGTATATTGTACAGGTGACACCAGTGAGCAACGATTAGATAGTGACCAGATAATAGCCTCAAAATTCATCCATATGTTTGACAGTCTCATGCCCGTGACTCAGACCATTGTAGCCCCTTATCGAGGGTGGAAAGGTGCCAACTGCCATAATGGGTGAGAACAGGAGCATCCTTTACTAACACCTGAACTGCTCACTTTGTATATGCAAATAAGAGATTTAACATATAAACAGAACATCTCAGACACACAAGGAGGGCATTCAGCATGTCCAAAAAGAGAAAAAAAAACACCCGCCTAATCCTCTTTCTTTCCTCTTGCTTTGTGGCCCTCTGCATCACGTACGTCAAGTGCATGTCCACAACTGATTTTTAAATGTGATGAGGGGTTTCTGCCTCTTCCTCTGCCCTCATGAGGGGCTGGCTGATCAGCCTGATCCTACATGTTCCCGAGGTTTCATGGTCTTCTGGGCTCTCTGTTCCTACATTGTCAGAATGCTCAGTCTTTGCTCAGTGGGGGTTGCACAACTCAGGAGGGGCCGAACAGCCTTGCCCCAGGTGGCTGTATATCCTGTACAGAGCGCAGTTCCTGCGGGGAGGGGGACAGAGGATGAGCCCATTCTGCCTGTCTGCTGTGTTTCAGATCCCTTCCGCACTCTGGGTGAAAAAGACCCCCCGTCCCCCTCAACTCCCATGTAACCCTTTCACCAAATAGTTTAAAGCAATGCCCATCCCCAGTTAGTGACATCTCTGCTAAGGGAAATGGGTCCTTTTTTTATCCACTCCAGGTGCTTCACAATTTTATACACCTCAACTAAATCTGGAACACTCTCACCACCCACCCCCCCACCCCCAACAAAAAAAAGCAAACAAGGCTGGGGATCAACTGAAAATCTCAAGGCTGAGGAAGACAGATTTTTGTTGGGTTATTGACGGATATAAAACGAAGGCGGTAAATTAAATTGAGGTTTAGCTCAACCATGACTTCTTTAAATGGCGGAACTGTTTTGAGGGGTTGAAGGGCTTCTTTCATCTCCTATGCTTATTTTTAATCCCACAATATGAATTCAGAGTAAATTGTATTTTTGTGTTCTTCCTACACATCCACAATTGCCTCATTAATCCTCCCACTCCCCGAGCCTGGTAAATGGAGCAGTCGCCCTGAATAGTTTGGACATAGATTGGGGTCCGGTTAGTAAGGGATGTTTATTGTTGCCTGCTGCAACTGCTGATACTCACAGAACAGCAAAACACAAAGGCATGCGAATGTAACACAACCCAGCTCCAGGCCTATGTGTCTGTGGGAAGGGAACCCTCCTGGGGGGTGTCAAACTGGTCCGGGAGTCAATGGGATATCCAAAGGGGACACGGAGTGAGTGAGCTGTCAATTTGTTACCGCCCATTTTACATTACTGCCTCAAGACCAATTTCACCCAACCCCCTTCTGAGTTGTCAGCTGGGTTTTAATTTACAATTATTTTCAACACTCACTCAACTTCCTTCTGAGTAACCAGAGCTGGCTGAGAAACATAGCACCATCAAGGCCCTCTTAAAGGCACACCGTCCCCACCTAAATGTTTGGCCAGAAACCTTTGCAATCTGTCAATACGGAAAAAGCCAAAGGAACCCTGGTATCGTTCTGATTGTAAAAAGTCTGACAACACCAGGTTTTAGTCCAACCGATTTATTTGATAATAGACTCACAAGCTTTCGAGGTTTCCCTCTTCGTCACGTGAATGGAGAGTTCTAGCCTCAGACAGAGCATATAAAGCACAGACAGTTTAGAGATTACTGATTAGAATGCGAATCTTTACACCTAACCTGCTGTTCAAGACCTGAAGTGGCTGACAATGTGAGTGGAAGGAGCACTGATCGCAGGTTACAGAGATGTGTATTGTCTCCAGACAGTACAGTAAGTGAGGTTTTGCAAACCCAGGTGTTCTGATTGTCAGATGTGATATTACAATTCAACACCATTCATACCAGGGTACTACCCTATATCACTGCTTATGTCTCTACTGATGTTAATCCAGCTCCCTCACACTGTCACTCAGTAACCCGTCACCCCCAGTCCCCTGTATTACTGATTGTGTCTCTATTGATGTTAATCCAGCTCCCTCACACTCACTCAGTAATCCCTCTCCCCCAGCTCTCTGTGTTACTGACTGTGTCTCTACTGATGTTAATCCAGCTCCCTCACACTGTCATTCAGTAACTCTTCTCCCCCAAGACCCTCTGTTACTGTGTCTCTACTGATGTTAAATCCAGCTCCCTCACACTCACTCAGTAACCCCTCTCCCCCAGCTCCCTGTGTTACTGACTGTGTCTAAACCAATGTTAATGTTTCTAATAAGCTATTGAATTGGATGATCAGGCATGATCGTGGTGAATGGCGGAGCAGGCTCGAAGGGCCAAATGGCTTCCTCCTGCTCCTGTCTTCTATGTTTCTATGTAATCTGGCTCCCTCACACTGTCACTCAGTAACCCCTCTGCCCCAGCACCCTATGGTATGACTGTACCTCTAATGATGTTCATCCAACAGCCTCAGTGAATAACACTAGATCCTGGGGAGAAGTTATGGTGGAAGTAGTTCCAACAGATACCTGTAATATATTTATGGACCTTTTCTCCTGGATCCCCTGTGTCTGCCATTGGGATTCCAAGGGTTGGGACTCAAGAACTTCGGTTAGTGAGTAGCACCCAAACCCTTAGATAGCAGCACAGCAATAATGGGTAGACAGCGATTTGCAGCTTCACCAGAGGATCTTGACTTTTGCTGCAGTGAATCACAGTTACTGCTGCCTTGCAGAGAAGACTCAGTCACTAAGGTACTTTTGAGGTTACACCAGCACTGAATGATGCTGTTCCATTTTTAATTGGGCCTACTCAAGTTTCAGGTCAGAGACAGCCTTCTGAAAGACAACAGAGGGAGGGGGGAGGAGGGAAGGAGTGGGGGGGGGGGAGGAGGGAAGGAGTGGGGGGGGGGGAGGAGGGAAGGAGTGGGGGGGGGGAGGAGGGAAGGAGTGGGGGGGGGGAGGAGGGAAGGAGTGGGGGGGGGAGGAGGGAAGGAGTGGGGGGGGAGGAGCGGGGGAGGGGGGGAGGAGCGGGGGAGGGGGGGAGGAGCGGGGGAGGGGGGGGAGGGGAGGAGCGGGGGAGGGGGGGGAGGAGCGGGGAGGGGGGGGGGGAGGAGCGGGGGAGGGGGGGAGGAGCGGGGGAGGGGGGGAGGGGAGGAGCGGGGGAGGGGGGGAGGGGAGGAGCGGGGGAGGGGGGGAGGGGAGGAGCGGGGGAGGGGGGAGGGGAGGAGCGGGGGAGGGGGGGGAGGAGCGGGGGAGGGGGGGGAGGAGCGGGGGAGGGGGGGGAGGAGCGGGGGAGGGGGGGGAGGAGCGGGGGAGGGGGGGGAGGAGCGGGGGAGGGGGGGAGGAGCGGGGGGAGGGGGGGAGGAGCGGGGGGGGGGGGAGGGGGGGGGGAGGGGGGAGGGGGGAGTGGGGGAGAGGAGGGGGGGAGTGGGGGAGAGGAGGGGGGGAGTGGGGGGGGAGTGGGGGGGAGTGGGGGGGGAGTGGGGGGGAGTGGGGGGGAGTGGGGGGGGAGGGGGGGGAGGGGGGGGGGAGGGGGAGTGGGGAGTGGGGGGGAGTGGGGGAGTGGGGAGTGGGGGGGAGGGGGGGAGGGGGGGGGAGGGGGAGTGGGGGGGAGTGGGGTGGGGGGGAGGGAGGAGAGAGGGGGGAGGGGGGGGGGAAGGGGGGGAAGGGGGGGAGGGAGAGGGGGGGGAAGGAGGGGAAGGAGAGGGGGGGGAAGGAGGGGAAGGAGAGGGGGGGGAAGGAGGGGAAGGAGAGGGGGGGGAAGGAGGGGAAGGAGAGGGGGGGGAAGGAGGGGAAGGAGAGGGGGGGGAAGGAGGGGAAGGAGAGGGGGGGGAAGGAGGGGAAGGAGAGGGGGGGAAGGAGGGGAAGGAGAGGGGGGGAAGGAGGGGAAGGAGAGGGGGGGAAGGAGGGGAAAGAGAGGGGGGGGAAGGAGGGGAAGGAGAGGGGGGGAAGGAGGGGAAGGAGAGGGGGGGAAGGAGGGGAAAGAGAGGGGGGGGAAGGAGGGGAAGGAGAGGGGGGGGAAGGAGGGGAAGGAGGGGAAGGAGAGGGGGGGGAAGGAGAGGGGGGGGAAGGAGGGGGGGGAAGGAGGGGAAGGAGGGGGGGGAGGAGGGGAAGGAGGGGAAGGAGGGGGGGAGGAGGGGAAGGAGAGGGGGGGAGGAGGGGAAGGAGAGGGGGGGAGGAGGGGAAGGAGAGGG